>NC_134859.1:50165000-51365000 GCF_049852395.1 Peromyscus maniculatus bairdii | reverse complement strand
TATGGGGCTTCTCAACTGCACCTGGTCAATGCCTCATTTTTTTTTTTTTTTTTTTTTTTTTTTTTTTTTACTGGCCTTCTGACCAAATGCCACTTCTTTCAAAGGCATTCACTGGGAATCCCGAGTTCATCTCAGATATTTGCTCTTCATCATTCTCTTACGCCACCTGTGCTTCTCTTCACCATGGTTTATGTCTATGTATTTGTGTATGTGTGTTTATTTAATGTTTATTTTTTCCAGTGGATTTTGATCCACAGGGCCAGGCAGTTTCCTTCTGTTTCTTGGTATCCTATGCCCTGCGGAGTCTACAGGAAATAAGATCTGTTGTAAGTTATGCCTTTAATCTTTCCTGTCCATCATGTTCTCTGCACACAGTAATTCAGAGTTCTAGAGAGTAATGAACCAGGTCTTCTCGTCCCCTATTTCCTGTTCTGTTATTCCACTCCAGTTCCCCTGTGTCTTTTAATTGTCATCTTTTCTTCAACAACAGTTACATCCTGAGGGTGTGTGTTTGTCTACTCATATGGCTCAAAACATACTTTATAGAAAAAGTTGACTGGAACTAGTTTGCAAAACAGGAGCCTATAGTATTTACACATCCCCTACTTTAAATACACACACACACACACACACACACACACACACACACACACACACACACACACACATTGCACTGGGGTAAATAAAACAAAATGGGTGGAAGGTGAAGCAACCTGTGTCAGCACCTGTCTACACTTAGACCAGGGCAACTAAATAAATGGAGTATCTGTTTGAGTTGACTTGGGTCTCACTTATAAAATGGGATTTATCCCATGCCAATTCCAAAATGCCCTTGGTGGCTGCCAAGCACATGCTGTAGAAGGCCTTTCAGGAGGTTCTGCCTGCCTTACAGTAAAGTATAGTGTTGGTGTTGGTTGGCAGCATCTGTTCTGGGCAAGCTGCAGCACTGTGTGCCCAAGCCTCCTCCCATTGTCCTGCCTTAGAGGTAGATTCACTCACTAGCTAAGGGAAGATGGAGAGTTTCCATATTTTCAGCAAGCACTGGGTGAATCTTACATTTTCCTAGTAATTTTTAACATGTACATTATTTGAAAAAGGAAAATCTTTCCTTGTTTAGAGTTCTGCTCTTTGACAAATATTGCTGTCACACAATCAAGGCTTAGAAGAGTCTTGTTGTCTCCTATCAATTTTCTCAGGTTGTTTTGTAGCCATTTTCTCCCTTCATCTGCAGATAACATGTTATCTGTCCTAAGAGTAATGCTTTTCCAAAACTAAAAGCTTGCTTTGAGTCTGTCTTCTTCCATCCAACACTATGTGTTTGACTTGTATATATGTAAACAGTTTTAACACAAAGTTTATCAAAAAGTAAATCAATGCAAAAGAATTTTACTTATCAATTGGCTATAGCTGGGATCCGAAGTGTCCCCTGGGGTCTGTGTATTGGAAATTTATTTCCTGGGACTGCTGTTGAGAGGTGATGAGACCGTTTGAAAGTGTGGCCTAGTGTGAGGTCTTTAGGTCATTGGGGACATGATCTTGCAAAGAATTGTGTTCTTTTCCTTGTTCCCATGTTTTGCTCTGGAGTAATTTTGTACTGCTATGTACTCCTGCTGTGTGCTCATCACAGGTCCAAAGTGATAGACCTAGCTGTTTATGGACTACAAACTTCAAAACTGGGTGATTTTCTATTTATAAATTGGTGGTCTCAGGTGTTTGTTATAGTAACAGAAAGCTAACATAGCACTTAAAATATTTAATGGGTTAAGAGAGTCAGTGTTCTTTAGGGAGGAGGACCCTGGTAAGATGCCC
This sequence comes from Peromyscus maniculatus bairdii, assembly GCF_049852395.1. NCBI lineage: Eukaryota > Metazoa > Chordata > Mammalia > Rodentia > Cricetidae > Peromyscus > Peromyscus maniculatus. The sequence goes on along the minus strand of NC_134859.1, from coordinate 51,363,191 downwards.
ATACTTCTCCTATAGATAACTCTGCACTCACTGGATAGTTGGATCAAGTGGGGCTATGAAAAAAAAGGACACAAGGAGACAAAGAAGCAGGGGTTTGGAGGAAGTTGGAAGGAATGGGATGGATGTGATCAAACTGCACTGTATATGTGCATGAAATTCTAAAATAATATGAGTAAAAAATTTGCTGGACATATTTAAATTATGCTTGTTAATATGCTTATGAGCACTAAGAAATATACATAAGTATAGTTTCCCCAATTTCAGATTTTCTCTCTCTCTCTGATCTATCTTTTTGTTTGCATTTCAAGATATATTAGTCTAAGACAAATTATAAGTTAGTGATTGTAGATGGGGAGATATTTGATTCAAATCTGGGATTCACACAAATAAGGCAGATGACATTTGAGTGGGATGGAATAGTAACCTGGACATTCCTCTTTGGAAATTGTTGATTACTAGTCAGAGTATCAAAGATTTCACTTTTGCTATTCAGTGGCTCCTTGGACTTTTCTCATTTCCAGCTCAGTTTTAAGGCCACCAACAAGCAGGACATACAATGGTTTTAGGCTGAAACATTTAAGGTTTCTTTTTTTTTATTGTAACAAATGTTGACTAGCCATGTGACATTTATAAAGTTGAGTGCAAGGTGCTTCTGGTAATAAAAGGAAACAAGGCATAGTTTTATTGACTTAATTCTTAATATGCCATGCTTGTTTTTGTTCTAGTCTCATGTCCCCACCCCCTTCTCCATATTTTCTTTCATAAAAGATTTGAGTCAGCTTTCAAAGTGGTGTGGGAAATGAATCATTGAAAACCTTAGAATGAGGAGATAACACATGTAAGATACCATTTCAGGAGTCACATACCTGCCTCTCAGGAACATGTGCCAAATTATTTTATAGAGCCACTAGAGATGGGCACAGAATAAACTGTGCATTTTCTGGAGGCTGAGGTAAGTAGAGAAATGTGCTCAGCTGTCAACTTGCAAAGACAACCCAGTTGCTTAAAGTTTCCATCTTGCTGAGCTGAGAAAAATGTCTCTCTTGGGTCTTCATAAAACAAAACAAAACAAAAACCAAACCAAGCCCAAACACTTTCTGATTCAGAAAATAGCAATAGAGAATGTTGGACTCTATCCCAGTAATAAATTCAAGAGCAAAGTTTGCTTGGTTGCTTCTTTCAGCATTCCTCAATGTAAGCCAATATAGAACAGCAAAGTTCAATTCTGTCAAGTAAATACGACAACGATCAGAATGATGGCATTCAGATATGCAGCAGTCCGACAGTGTGACTTGACTCTGGTGAAATTTATGATTGTCAGAGAGCAGATGAATAGCATTCCTTCAGATAATCCCCTGTGAATATCTATTCTCAAAAAATTGGATTTTAGCAAGATATGGACAGCAGAGCCATCTGAAGTAACCGGAACACAACTCTTCTCTGTTTCCATGAGAGGCCGATACATGCGCCTTGACAACTGATCAGGCAGATGACAGGGCAAGACTTTATGAAAAGAAGGTGAAGACTATGTGAGGCATATTTGAACAGAGGCCATTTTTCTTTAACATAAAGAAGATATGCTAAGGTCTTTAAAGGCATCCTGTCATCCCTGCTTCCCAGTATCTACTTCTGCCACCATTTTACAGGAAGCAAAATAACATGGAGAAACACTAGTGGCTTGACAGCTTGTGGGTAATAGACACACTTTTCATAACCAGTTGTCTCTGGACTCAGGAACAGTATACTTCCTTGTCTCTGTCTTTTTAAAATGCCTTACTGTGAAATAAACAAGGTGTGTTATACTGAGTGTGTTCCTGTTGCCTAGCTTATGTCATCAAGTGTTAGGGGTGACATTTATTCCCTCCCCCTCCCTGCTTTCATTCTTTTCTTGCCCTTCTCTATCCAGAGACGGGCACTTTTCTTGACATTGGTACCATTCCTGTTAGTTTTCTGCTCCTATAACAAAATACCTGTGGCAAATTGTTTATAAACAAAACAGATTGGTCTGAGCTCACAATTTGGGAGGCTCAGGCTATGGTTGATTGTGAGGATGTGTATCTTCCTAGTGGGGGTGTGTGGCAAAGTATTAGCCATGAAGCAAAAGAGAACAAAGAACTGCTCAGGATCCTCTAATTCCTTTCAAACACTTGTGCCTAATGGCCTTTCCTTAGGCCCCACCTCCCCATAGCGTCCCCCCCTGGGCACTCATCCTTTAACACAAAGACCTTTGGAAAACATTCTAGATTCAAACTAGAGCAATCCAATCAATGGTTTTATGTTTACATCTTTTTGATGTGACACTAAGTAATATGCAGTGTTGGGGCTGGTGAGATGGTGGTGCAGTGGTTGAGAGCACTTGACGATCTTGCAGAAGACCTGGGTTTGATTCCCAGCATCCACACTGGGTGGTTTACAACCACCTATAATTTCACCTCCAAGGGATCTAACACCCTCTTCTGGCCTCTGCAGGCACCTGCGCTTATATGCTCACACATAGATGCACACACATGCACATAAGAAAAATAAATAATAAACTAAAAATTATATACAATGTTGTTTTGGATATTTCAAAATGTTGAGTAACTAATATTATGTCATGTGCATTTTTCTGCTTTCTATTTTTGTTGCCCAATTGTATGCATTTTAGAGTTCGCATCTTGATAGAATTTACATCCATTCTTTCACACTATGGGGTAACATTCTTTTATGGGGCTTGAATTTATTCTTCATGTATTGGCTACTTTGGTTATTTTTTATTTATTTATTTTTTATTTTTGAGATTATAATTACATCATTTCTCCCTTGTCTTAAAAAAAAAACCTCTAAATTAGTTCTTTGAATATTCAATACAATTTTTAAAATCATACTTATCCTATTTCTCAACTCCTCCAAATCTACCCATTCTTTTCTACCCACCCAACTTCGTGTCTTTTTTTTTTTCTTCTCTTTTTACACCTGTTGAGGCCAATTTGTGCTGCCCATATGTTCCTGGATGTGGGGCCTTCTGTCAGAGTGTGGTTGACTTGCCAGGGGTATTCTTCCATTGCAGTGTGGCTGAATTGCCAGGGACATACTCTTAAAGAAAACAGATTCTCTGTCTCTCAGCTGCTATCAGATGCCACTAGCTCCTAGTTGCCACTATGCTCAGCTTAGGCTGGGGAGGGACTTCATGTACATCTCCCATCTCAATGCTGGGATTTGGTCTGGCTTGAGCCAGTCACAAACACTGTGAGTTCAAATGGCAGCTTACCTGTTGTGCCCAGAAGACACTGTCTCCCTGTAGTCACCCATCACCTTTGTCACTTACACCCTTTCTGTTCCTTCTTCTGCAGTGATCCCTGACCCTTGGGCGGAGGAAGTGTGACCAAGACATCTTATTTAGTGCTAATTGCCAAGCTACAGAGACATGTGCATGAAGATTGCATCCAGGTTCCAGTTCATGCCTGGTGTAGCCACTGTAGAAACTGGTATGGTGGTTACTCAGTAGGACCCATGATTTCCATATGATCCAGAAATTCCACCTCAGATTTCCTACCCCTAAAATGGAAGCTAGAAATTCAATAGGTACTTAAGCAACCATGTTTGAGGCATGCTCACAGTAGCCAAAAGATGAGAGTGACTTAACTGTCCACTGGCATGTGAATGACAACAAAACTTAGCAGCCACACACAAAGAGGATTAGCCAGTATTCAAAAAGGAGGAAATCGGGACATGCACTACAACACAAATAAACTTTGAAGATATAACGCTAAGTAAAATAAGTCTTAAATGGATACAGGTTGTCTAATTTCATTTATATTAGAGCAGTCAAATTCATAGTGATAAAAAAGTAGAATAACAGCTGCCAGGTGCTGATGGGAGGGAAGGGTAGAGAATTTAATAGATGCAATGTTTTATCTGGGGAAGATGAGAAAGTTTGAGAAAAGGATGGTCATATGGTGACGGTTTTCAAGAATCTTAGCTGTCTTCCATTTCACTGAATTGTACATTTTAAAATGATAAACTGGCACATTTGTGTCATATATGGTTTATCACAATAAAACACATTCTCGTCACTTGCATACTGAAACATTTCCTCATAGAACTTATTTGTTTTTAATGCACAGTGTGGGAGCTGAGGTCGTGGCTCAGTCAGTAAGGTGCTTGCCATGCCAGCGTGAGGACCTGGGTTCAACCCCAGGAACTGATATAAAAAGGTGCGTGTCTGTGATCCCTGCACGGGGGCGGCAGAGACAGGAGGATCTCTGGAGCTCACTGGCCAGCCAGTCTGGCTGAATAGGAGAGCTTTGAGTTCTGTGAGAGATGCTGTCTCAAATATAACGCAGATCAAATAAAGGAGACACATGATAATGACCTCTGGCTCCCACACACACAAGAGCATGCCTCCCCTCATGGACTCATACATTCACATACATAAAAAAATACAGTAAAAATATAGTTTGGTGTCATATCACTTTTTATGAGTTAAAACTCTCTCTCTCTCTCTCTCTCTCTCTCTCTCTCTCTCTCTCTCTCTCTCTCTCTCTCTCTCTCTCTCTCCAAGGCCATCTTTCCTGTTGATAGGTAGTTCAAGATGGCCTGGAGTTTTCCAGGTAGCCCAGGCTAGGCTCACACTCATGTGCCATCATGCCTGTCTTAGAGAGATCTATAATTGACAAATCAAAGAGTGCTTCAGAATTCCCTTTCTTTTCACAAGTCTAATACTCTTGAAAGGACAATGTTCTTTTCTCCAAGGAATAGGGTCTAACCAACACAATATCAGCTGATAAGAGTCTCTCCCATAAGACACTTGAGCCCATTTTTGTAAAGTATATATATCACACTTCCTCCTATGAGGTTATGCATGGAATCGAGGTGACAAACACTTCATATTACATGTGAATTTTGCATGTAGAGGTGAGGAGAGATTCTGATCGTGAATGCTGGCTGAGACACAAATGGTGAATTATTTTGTCAGTGCTGGCACAATTATCATGGCTTCAGTCAGAAAGGGAATCCGTTTGAAGGGAGAGGGAAAGCTTTTTCAGTCCTTGAAGAACAAATCCATTCCCTACAGCAAGTTTCAAGCATATGGCGATGACCACACTCACAATGATGCACGGTAGCTCTTGCTATAGTCTGAACGTGTTCCTAAAAATGTGTACCTTGAAATCTTAGCTATAATGTGATAATATTAAAAGCTTGACCTCTGAGGAAGTGAATAGGTCATGAGGACTCCACTTTTGTTAAGTAGAATTAATGCTATTCACTAAAGAGCATTCACTCCAGAATGCTGTCTAGCCCCTTCCACAACATGGTGAGGAGTTCTTGTCTCTGAACCAGAAGGCAGGCCCTCACTAAATCTGCCATCACCTTACCCATGGCTTTTCCAACCTCTGGAACTGTGAGTCATATGTTTCTGTTGTGTGTATGCTTCTCAGTACATGGTAAGTCCTGCTGTAACATCATAAAGAGACCAAGGCACTGCTCAAAAGGGAATAATGCTTGTATTCTGAGGTATTTGGGATAAATTATATATACTGATAATATAATAAGTGGATGAATACATAGATAAGTGAAACCTAATTTTATCCTGAACTCACCATTAATATTGTTTTCTCTTACAAGATGCCACATTTTATGTGAAAACTGCAAAACCCACTCAGTAAGGGTTTTCTCCAAATGCAATTTTTCTGAATTTTTTTAATCCAGTAATCTACAAATAATCTACAGTTTGAGAGGAAAAAATAGTAAGAAATAACTCCTTCATTTGTGAGAAACAAATTTCACAAGAGGAAAATGTGTGCACCGTGCTTTTCTTTTCTTGGAAGTGTCACCCCTTTTTAATCAGGAGGCCTTGAAGACTGCGGGGTTCCCTAGGAAGACTTTCGTCAGTTTTTGCAGCTAACAAAGTGTTTATAGGATTAAACCCATCTTGCCACTAGTGACTCATGGTATTTGTGATTGTTATTGCTCACCAAGTTGTCACTCAGCCTTTCTGTGGTCATATTGTGTTGAGTTATACAGAAATGGACCAGTGACTCATAGTGATTCATTGAGGTATGAAAATAGCACAAAGGGACTTCCAATATCAAGTACGGAAATGTCACTGCCATGTTTAAAATAAGAAAAGGCCAGACAAATAAAAAAATCAATTACTTTTTAAAAAAATACATCAAAAGCTTAAATCACAGGAATAATTGCCAAATATGGGCAACTGTGGATTCTAAAGCATCAGGTGCACCCAGGGAATTCAAGTACCTGAGACTTGTTTATCTGCATCAGAAGCCACGGGTCACAGAAATGGGTGTAAACATCCAAGTAATAAATTGCTTCAGCTGTTTTTGGAGGCTGAATGCAGTGTAGTCTGAGAGTGGTGCACTTGGTGACCTTCCCTCAGGAGCTCCACCAAGCTTTCCACGGTACAAACCTAACAAAAACCATCTGCTGATCCTGACTGAAGGTGGGCACATTAACCACTGTATCTTATTACTTTTTTCCTAATGACCTCAACACCCCTCCTGGGTCCCTCTTTACAGTAACTATTTTAAAACACACTTAGAATCCTCTCAATAGCAAAAGTCTTCCCTCCATGGAGTGAGCACACCTGCCCAGCTCTGAAAACTTTTCCTGCTTTGAGAAAGCTATTTGTCCCTACTCCAGTCTCCTAAGGGAAAACTAATCAACAAGGGACAGGGCTATGAAGAAATTGGTTTAAAATGTCACAAGGAAAGAGGTAGAAACAGGAGTTTGGTGAGAGTAGAGGATCAGTGGGAGAAAGAAATGTTATACCACTGGGAGCTGAAGAGAAAAATCTGTGGAAAAAAAAACCCTTACTGAAGACCAACTTGCCTCATTCACTATTGTTCCACACAGTAGGACTACTTCCAGGGAAAGTGAAGGGCAGCCAGGCATGATGGCATAGGCTTGTAGACACAGCTACTTGGTAGTCTTAGTCAGAAGGATTATTTTTCCTAGGTCTTTGAGGGTGCCAAGTTAAAACCCTGCCTCCAAAACAACCCACCTAAAACTAACAACAAAAAAACAAACAAAATGTAACAGGGGAGAAAAGGAGATAATAGACATACATGTTAACATTAGAGTGACTGGAGAGCCATCTCCACAGAACCTACAGAGAGTAAGAAAGATAATAGGAGTCCTGACATTGGTGGCTCAAGCTTATAATCCCAGTAGCTTGGGAGTTCAAGAAAGGAGAATTCAACCTGAGCTGACTTTGAGTCGCACAGTAAATCCTAAGATAGCCTGGGCTACAAAATGAGGTCTTGTTTCACAAAACAAAACAGAACAGAAAGACAAGGAATTACAAACAGCTGTATGATCAGAAATGTGGTACTCAGATGAAATAACTCCTTAAAAGATACAGAATACACAATCTTATTCAAGAAAAGAATGGCAATCTAAATAACCATATCTCTATTAAGGGAATGAAATCAGTAATTTAAAAATCCTCCACTGCAAAATGTAGTCATACCCATCCTAGAGTTCTACCAACACTAAAGAAAAAAAAATAACAGTAATTTCCCAAGACTCCTGCCATGGAGATCATTCTGTGACACTATCATTGTACTAATATCAAACTCCATTATACATGTGAACCCAAAATAGCCTAAAATGCAGCAAACCAAATCTAGCAATGTATAGGAAGAATAACAAATCATGGAAAGGTGGGGTTTGCCACGGCAAGGCCAGTTTGATGTTTATAAGTAAGTAAAAGCAACTCATTTCACAAAGCACAAACAAACAAACAAAAAACAATAGAAAAAGAAAAACTCTAGGAATACATCAGTAAATACAGAAAAGCTTTTGACAGAGCTTAATATCAATTTCTGATAAAAACTCACATAAAGCAAGAAATGAAGTGAATTTACCTAAGTGAATAGAGAAGGCATAGGAAACACGTAGGTCTAAGATGAAGTTTAACTTTGAGAGCCTTCGTGCTTTCTCTTATTGTCAGGGATAAGGAAAAGATGTCGTTTTTTCAATATTCAGCATCTCCCTGGATATTTTACCTAGTGTAATGAGATAACAAAAAAAAATAAAAGGTGTATAGATGATAAGGAAAGCAATAAGATTGCCTTTATTTTCAAATTACCTAATAACCTATATAGAACACTTAGAAAAAAAAACTTACAAAAGGCTGTTGGGAACTAGTCTAGTTAGTGTAGATATCAAGGACACAGAGTCCATGGTAAATACATAAAAATATGTTGCTTTCCTATACAGTAGGAAAGAACAAATAGGAATATGGATTTTATAAAGCTGCAGTGGGAAATGGGAAAATTGAAGTATTCAATATAGATCTGATAGAATGTATTCAGGATGATATGTGAAGAAAAGTTGTGAAACATTGATGAAAGAACTCCAGCAGATCACAGTAAGTGGGGCAGTGGTCCAGGTCCATGTGCATGGACTGAAGATAGTGTTGTCAAGATGTGAATTTTCCTAACTTCATGTATAGATAAATGGCATTATCAGTCAAAACCTAGGAAGATATTTTGATGATATTGACAAACCTAATCTAAATGACACATCAAAGATCCTCCTACAGCCCTCAGAAGTTGGGTATGGTGGCTCATTCTTGCAGTCCTAGCACTCTGAGGCAGAGTAAGGAAGATTGGTGTCAGCTTGGGATACATATGGAACATGAGGGCTGCCTGATGAGACACTGTATCCAAACCAGACCAAACCCAAACTCAAACCCAAAACGAAGAAAAAAAGAAACCTGGCAAGTCCAAAGAAAAACAAAGTTAGAGGACTCATATGACCTATTTTCAAGACTAAATATAAAGCTATCACATTCAAGACAATATGGTATTGCTAAATGTAAAGATTCATGCATTAATGGAAGAGACTAGAAATTATACAGAAATACAACATCTAGATATAGAACTACACACAGAGGTGTATGTGCATGTCACACGCACACACACACACACACACACACACACAAACACACAGTGTTACTAAATTTTGACAAAGGTGCTAAGTCAACTCAAAGATGTACAATCTTTTCAACAAATGGTACTGAAGCAACTGAATATTCGTATGTGAATATTGAACTACAAACCTAACAACCATAAATACAAGCCTTAATATGTTATAAAACTAATTCAAAATATATCGTAGACATAAGTAGAAACTATGAACCATCCAAAAGAAAATAGAAGAGAAAATTGAGGCAACCTATACTTTATGACAGGTTTCAGGTTCAACACAAAAAAGCAAAATCCACAAAAATTTAAGTTAGACTTTGATTCAAAGAAAATGTTTACTATATAAGATTAGCCATATACTAAAAGAAACACTTTAAAAGTGATTTTTTTCCACAAAGCACTTAAATACAAACTATATAAGAGGTGTATATAAAAAGAACTCAATTGAAAAATGAGAAAAATAATCTAAGGAACATTTAGCCAAAAGGATTATAGATAGCAAATAAACAAATGAAAAGATGCTTAACATCATTAGTCACCATGAAATTGCGAATTAAAATCACAACAAGATATCATTGCACCAACAATGAGGATGGCTAAGCTCCAGAGCCTTGGAAATAGTAACTCCTGGAAGCTGTTTAGAAATGAGAATTCTAATTCAGTGCTTGTGGGAATACTAAATGGCATTGTTACTTTGAAAGACAACTTCTCATAAAGCTAAAAACAATTTTACTGTATGCAGCAATTGCTTCCCTAGATATTTACCTAACCCATACAAAAACCTATGCCTACATGGATATTTATAGTAGTTTTATTCATAATCAACAAATACCAGAAGCAAGATGCCCTTCAATAGATTATTGAATGAGATGACACTATGCATGCATTCATTGTAATGTTATTGACTGGTTAAGAGAAATGAGCTACCAAGCCCCGAGAAGACACGAATGAGTATTACTTGCATGTGGCAAAGTGAAAGAGAAACACGCCTGAAAATCCTATAAAGGTTATGAAAAGGACACATCTATGAGGCAGTAAACAAATATGAGCTGAATCTGGGGAGGGACCACATCGACAGGTGAAGTATAAGAGTGTTTTTAGGGTGTGTAAATATTTCTTGTGATTTTGGAAGGACAAGTAAAGGACAGGACAGGTTTGTCTAAAATCACCTCTCATAAAAAGAATGATCTTTTCAATGTGAATTTGAGGAACACCAAGGCAGAATACATACTAAGATGCCATAAATACATACATTTCAGACTTAGTTTAATGCAATTGTATGTACCAACATATATATGTGTGTGTGTGTATACACACACACACACACACACACACACACATATATATATATATATATATATATATATATATATATATATATATATATATAGAGAGAGAGAGAGAGAGAGAGAGAGAGAGAGAGGGAGAGAGAAACTGGGGCTAGCCTTCTGTTCAAAAGAAAGCTCTCCTGTGCAGAAAAATTTTAAGTCATTTATGTAGATTCTACACCTTCGAGGAGGTGGACCATAGGAGCCCACACGCTAAATATGGGCTGTGAAGGTTGACCTCCTTCCTAAAATACGTACTATGGAAAAAGAAAAGGAATAACCCTTGAGTGGGAAAAATTGACAAATGCTACCTCCATGATAGAATCAGCACTGACAATAACAGTGACAAACCATGCTAATGCCATATCCCCACAATATGACGTGACTCATTTCTGCAGCCTTCCTCTTGAAATCTCCAAACTCTGGAGTAATCATGAGAAGCATTAGGCAAACTACAAGAGGAAGATTTTTCAAAATACCACAGGTACTCCTCAAAAGTATCAGGGTCACACACACACACACACAAACAAACAAACAAACAAAAAACCCACCACCACCACCACCAACAAAAAAAAAACCCCAAAACCAAACCAAAACCAAGCCAAGTCCAATCAACTGCCGTGGTCCAGAGGAGCCTCTAAGGAGCCACGATGGCCAGATGGGAAGTGGTACGCTCGGCAAGGGCCCTGAAGTGGAACAAAGATGCAAGGTAGAGAGTGAAGGAAACTGAGGCAGTGTATGGACGTCAGTTAGTAATGGTGAATCGGTGCTGATTCCTTTATTGTGATTAGTGGGAACTTGTGAGTGTGTAGTGACAATACGCTAGTCAGTGGGAAATTTAGGAGTGGCACTCAGTATTATCTTGACAACTTTTTTATGAATCAGAAACTATTCTTAGGAAAGGTTCTTAAGAGAAATGTAAAGAATAGAAATATTAAAAGTCCAAATGCTGTCTTAAAAATAGAAGCCAAGACCTATTGAGTCCAGTGATTTTAAATAAGCAGCTCAAAGAGGAAAGGCTGAACGGAAGTGTGGAGGTGACTGAGTACCGGCTTTTATTGGATCCACACCTCCTTGGGTTCCAGCCCTGTCCAGCTGTCTATTGCAGGGTGAGTGTGGAGCATCCAAGTGCTGTTTCCTTTGCAAATAGACCTTATGGCTTTTCACCAAATTAATTGAATTTTTAAAAGAACAAGCCTGTTTTCCAGTCTGGAGTGTATAGTCTACCTTTTTCAAAAGCGAAGTGTGTGTGTGTGTGTGTGTGTGTGTGTGTGTGTGTGTGTGTGTGTCTAAAATTGTAGAGGCAGTGTTCAGGGTTTCATCATTGATAGTAAGAATAGGTACAAGTTACATCATCGCTGAGGGCCTTCTAGAGTCAGGTTCAAAATAATAAGAAATAAAATTTTACAGTAGGAAAGGAGAACATGTTACTGGTAAGATTCCTTTATTGGCAGGCACTCTTGACTGTTGAGGGTCTCGATGGATTCCATTTGCAATCATTGCTATGATCTCACTGGGAAGTCACCCGCATTTAACTTGTACAAGGCCATTAATATGCTGAACATGTTTGTTTTTAACATCATATATATGCACATATAGCTAGCTAGATATGAAGGAAACAAACGTGCTCAAAAATATCAAGCATCTTTTTCTTATAATTACTAAAACCCATGCCATGGAAGATACATTTGCAAATTTTTATTTATTTATTTTTAAATTTGTGTCTGTGGATGCATATGGATATGTGCACATGCATGCTGGAGTTACAAGTGATTGTAAACTACCCAATGCAGATTCTGGGAAGCAAACTCTAGTCTTCTGAAAGAGTAGTAAGCACTCTTAACCACTAAGCCACCTCTCCAGTCCCCAGAAGATACAGTTTTTAATTTATCCATTGATTTGCAAGCCCTGCTAAAGACTGCAGAGTATGTGAGAATCAATGTCAAGGAGGGGTCAATGAATGTAGACATCTGGGCACTGGGTCCTTAACTACCTGGATGGTCACTTCTGGCCATCATCTCATTGCATTAGCCACTGACTGATAGTTAGCAATAAGTAATGTAGCCCTCAATTTTGATTCAAGAATGAAGAAAGTTGTGAAATGTTTGCATGCAGTGAAATCATGGCCACTTTGGGTTCATATTTTTGTTTTCACATACTGAAGGCTTGGTCTCCAGATTGAGGTGTCTTTGGGGGAGGTGTTGGAAACTTTAGAAAGTAGGTCCTAGCTAGAGAAAGTAGGTCATTGGGGGAAGGTCATTAGGGGCTCTCTCTGTCCCAGGCCCATCTCTGGCTTACTTCTTCCTGTCTGCCATGAGGTTGGCAGCCTCTGGAACACGTTTGTACAACTGTGATATTTTGCCTCACCATGGGCCCGGAATCAATGGAGCAAAGCTGATGAGCTGAAACCATGAGACAAAATAGACACTTCCCTTAAGTTGTTCTTAGATGCTCATGTTAGCCATAGAGAGACTGATGCTCAAAGGGGGTGTTTTTTTTTTAATGTCTTTATTTTGAGACAGTTCTCACGTAGCCCCAGCTGGCTGGGAAATCATTTGTGTAGCCAAGGATAACCTCGAGCTTCTGTTCCTCTTGCTCCTACCTCCTGGGTGCCGGGATTCCATGTGTGTGCCACCATACCCAGTTTTTGCAGTACTCTGTGCACTCTACCAACTAAGACTTGTCCTAGCCCCAGACTTTGCTGTTCTTGTTACAAGGATGAATTACTTTTGGTAAAGATAATTATCACACATGGTACAAGGTTTATGGCTCCCCAAAATAAATATTAATCTTTCCTAATCTAGAAGACACATTATATATTACAGGATGGTCAGTGGGAACCTGAAAGTGTGGAGCTTCTATGTAGTATGTTTTCCACGTGCAAACACATAAAATTTCAGTGCCCTTTCCCATCTTAACTAAGCAAGTACACAATCTGACCATAACCTCTACAGGTTGAGATGTAACAACGTACCATACGCAAATTTCTTTTCATTCTTCACAATTTCCTGGACAGAATATTCATTCCTCTCACAGATTTTTCACAGTAGAGATGTATGACGTCTTTCCTCTCTTCAGCAGCTCTCACCTCTTCACTTAATGGAGGTATTTCCCGGTTTCTCTTTAACATTTCTGAAATACCAGCATGGCTACTCTTGTGCTTTTGGGACCGGAATTAAATAAAGCACGGGTTAACGTGAACACAAACAACGTGATAGAATGATAACTGACAACCAAGATGGCTGCTAAGTGACATGTGAGCAGGGAACACAGAAGGCGTGAATGTGCTGGGCAGAGGGCTGACTCCGTTCCAGGAGAGACAAAGCCGGCTGCTGTGAGATTTCATCACACCTCTGAGAACGACACACAATTTAAAGCTTATGAATGATTTATTTCTGCAATTTTCTGCTTAATATTTTCAGACCATGATTGACTGTGGATTATTGAAACAATGGAAAGTGAAACCATGGGTAAGAGGGGACTGCTTTACCCAGGATATGGAATCTTCTTACTCTAGTCTCCCTTTCCTGGCAGCAGCGGCTGTAACCACTTTCTTCCTATAAAATGTTGACATGAAAAATGAAATAAAAATCTGATGCATGTGACTTCTTATTAAATATATAAGATGGAACATCTGATTTTGCTATAACCTCCTACTGAAATCTTCCAGACATGAAAATGGAACATGGGCCCAAGGGGCAAAAAAGAAGTAGGAAGGAAGCTGACAAAGGTCTGAAACCCAGAGAACAAAGGGATATCAGGAAATTTATCAGGACAGGGAAATTTGAAGCTTTAGTTGATGGTGGAGGAAAACCAGAAGGGAGACTGTTCGTCTTGAAAGGCTTTTGGATCTCGGAAGTACCAGGTCCATAGGAAGCAGAGTGGGAGAAGCTGGGAATGGGAGATGAAAGATGCAGGTAGAGCAGATGCATTCTCCCACGTCTCTGTTGCCAGATAGTATCCTTTTAGCTTCTGAAAGATTTGGTTCTAAGTCCTTGGAAAGCTGAATTGGAGAGACTCAAGGGCAGAGCTGTGGGTATGATAGTGTGTTAGTTTTTCACAATAAATGACATGAGGGAGGGGGGATTGGTTTGGGTTCATGATTTCAGAGCTTTTAGACCATCATGGTGAGGAGAGTGTGTCAGGGAAGAGCATTTCAGTGTGTGGCAGCCAGGAGCAGAGAGCAGAGAAAGGGACATACAAGAAAGACCCAGTGAAATATACGGCCCTCAAGGACATATTCCAGTGACACACTTGTTCTGAGGAGGCCCCACCTCCTACCTTTCACCTCTCTTAATAATGTTACTGTTGTATGAATCCATCAAGGGATTAACTCACTCATTAGGTCATTGCTCTCATGATCTAATTGTTTCTGGAAGAAGCATTAGAGAGAGACTCAAAGAGGTGTGCTTCATTAATCTCTAAGACATTTCTTAATGTAGTAAAATGGACAAGATTAGCTATCACAAGTGCATTAACTGGAAAGAGAGGAAAAAGTATGAATCTATAAGTAACAAGATCATTTAGCTTTCATTCTCCCCTTGCTTCTTGAAGGCTGTCAGACCACACCTCTAGGGAGAAATTAGAACTAGTTTTCTCAGTATCTCCAGAATATGAATCAAGCAAGAGAAAAGGTGGGCTAAAGGTGGGAACTTCTTCACACACAAAAATATATATTTATCAGGTTGCAGGAGTCAAAAGAGTTCATCATCGAGTCATTGGCTAGAAGAATCTGGTGCTGAGGAATTTAGCTCTGAAGGGCGTAGCAAACAGAGGAACCAACACTGATGGCCTGGGAAGGACCATCAAAGGACTCTATGTGCTGGATAGTTTTATGTTAGTTTGACATAAGCTGGAGTTATCTGAAAGGAGGAAACCTCAATTGAGAAAATGCCAGCTAAGATCTGGCTGTAGGACATTGCCTTAATGAGTGATTTACGGAGGAGGGCCCAGCCCATTGCTGATGGAGCCATTCCTGGGCTAGTGGTCCTGAGTTCTAAAAGAAAGCAAGGCTGAGCAAGCCATGACAAACAATCAAGTAAGCAGCATCCCTCCATGACCTCTGCATCACTTTCTGCCTCCAGGTTCCTGGGTTGTTTGAATTTCCCTCCTGACTTCTTTCAATAATGAACAGTGTTAAGGAAGTATAAGCCAAATGAACCTTTTCCTTCCCAGCTTGCTTTTTGGCCATGGTGTTTCATCACAGCAACAGAAAGCCAAACTAAGACACTACAGATGTAATCCTGTGGTCAAGCTAGTCAATTTTTACACTTTATCTCCAGACAGCTCTTTCTCTCCCTACATTTATTCCTCATTACTGCTCTAGTTGGCAGCATGACCCTGGAAGAGGGGAGCCTAAAAATGGTGGACTAAAGTCTCATGTAATGGCCAACTTTATTCAGGGTATCAGACAATGTACACTCTGAGGGCATTCTGAGAGTTGAGCAAGGTCATGGGAGCAGAGTTCACTTGCATTCAAGTTGTATACTGTTAAAAAGGCAAGGTCACATGAGTTTAGGCTGAATACAGTTATGAGGTCAACCTGGGCTTGGAAACATCAAGTAAATAATAATGGATATGGTGATGGGCAATCTGAAGTAAAGTCACTCCTACTTATTACACCTGGGAGAGTCACAGCAACACATTCTAAAAACAGCCCATGTTGATGAGAAACAGAGATTACAGAACTTTTGTCTTGTTTCTTTGGAGTTTTCTTACAAGTACTCAAGAAATCCCCTTATACAGCTTCATTATGCATGGACCAGTTTCTGATATTCCTTCTTTCATATTCTTTTATACTCAATGTCAATTCGGCAGGCCAACTACTTATTCTTGTTTTGGTTTTGCCATATATTTTCCCCTCCCAACCCTTCCTTTTGCTTTTTCCTCTCCAAAAGATCAAAGACTGATCTGGTTTGCAGGGTCTCTGTGGCACTTCCTAAGATAATATTTCTACTTACCTGTCTCTGTTTAGTTCTTTAGTCAAATTCCCTTATCTCTTCCCACATTGTTTTCCTCTAGGGTTCCCCTTCTTCTTGTGTTCCCCAGCTCTACTTTCACTCTATCAATTCCATAGAAATCATTAGTCTTCATATGCATTTTTCTTTTTCTTCTTTTCTTTTTTCATTCAATTCATTCATAGTTAATATATCAATACACACAGAACTATTGGTGTCTTTTTACTACTTAAAATGATTGGCTCTTAAGAGACTCCCAAAAGTTGCTTGCATCCTTCTCCTGTTTCTCAGGTAATATTATATCCTTCTGAGGTCTTCGATGTAGTTGAAGACTAGATAGTTATAATTTTCTTAGTCATGATAAAAGATAAGTTTGATATGAAACCTTAGACTCACAAATATAGGATAGATAGAATATCTTCTTATTTTGCCAAATACAAATAGACTAGATATTATAAATAGACTAGATATTGTAACTGTGATTCTTGCTTGATAATTGTTCTGCTATATGTAATTTTACTATGTTAAAGTTAAAACCTTCCTTTTTGAAAAAAAAGAAAAGGGGAAATGCTGTGGATATCGCTCTTTATAAATAAAATGCTGATTGGCCAGTAGCCAGGCAGGAAGTATAGGCAGGACAAGCAGAGAAGAGAATTCTGGGAACAGGAAGGCTGAGTCAGGATATGCCAGCCTGCTGTCCAAGGAGCAGCATATAAAGGTAACAGGTAAAGCCGTGGAACACATAGAGACATATAGATTAACAGAAATGGGCCGAGTTTAAGTGTAAGAACTAGTCAGTGGTAGGCCTGAGTTAATGGCTGAGCAGTTTAATTAATATAAGCTTCTGGGTGATTATTTTATAAGTGGTTGCAGGGTCCGTGGTGCTGGGCAGGACTGGAGAAAACTTCAGCTATAGAGTGAGTGTTTCACTGTTGACTAGTCCTCAGTTTCAGAGTGAGTCCATGATGATGATGATGATGATGGTGGTGGTGGTGGTGGTGATGATGATTGTTGGAAAAGACTGTTCTATTCTTGGGAGGAGTAGGTGTAGTACTTGGTGTCACAAATACCAGTCTGATGCCTCAGTCCTACAACCTAGACCATTCTTAGCTTTGAAAACTAGTCCAATGAAAGAAAAAGGGTGACTTAAATAAAAACTTCTGTCAGTGATCTGACATGAAAAATCAAGACATGTCTTCTTCAAAAACTATCAATCACACAGTAATGTTACCCTAATAAGACTAACCTAGACAAAATTCTGAAGAGTCAAAAGGTATATATATATTTAAAGACATTGCAAACAATACTAAAAAAACTCCTGAGTTAATTCCAAAAGAACACAAGCATTTGAATGAGACAAGGAAGTCAATAGAGGATGTGAAAATGGAATTCAATCAACAAACAGAAATGTTGAAGAAAAAAACCCCAACTAAAATGAATCTGGAAATGAAAAATTCAGTAAGCCAAATATAAAATTCAGTGAAAACTCTTAAGAGAATGGATCAAAAGGAGAACAGACCATCAGGACTTGATGGCAAGATAGAATAATTGGAATATTCAGTAGAGGGGAGGGCAATGATACATTATGAAAATATATAGAAGGAGCATGTGAGATCTTTGAGATACCACAAAAAGACAACATCTATGGAATATGGGTGAGAAAAGGGAAAAGAATTCCATGCTGAAGGCATAGAAAATATTTCCCATGTAATTGCAGCAGAAAAATTCCAAAATCTAGGACGAGCAAGACCCATTCCAATACAAGAGGCACATAGAACACCAAATAGAACAATAACAGCACAACACAAGACAAAACAAAAAATAAAAAACAAAACTCTCCCGACATTATATAATTAAAGTAGCAAATATTCAGAACAAAGAAAGTGTACTGAAATCTTCAAGAGATAACCACAAAGTCACATACAAAGACAGGCCCACAAGAATAAGAACATATTTCTCAGCAGAATCTTTAATTGCCAAGAGTTTGGAATGAAGTATTTCATGTTCTGAAGAGCACAACTGCCAAGCCAGACTCAGCAATACTGTATGCCACAGCGAAAGCAAAAGAACAAGCTCCATAAGGAAAGCCAGCTTCGGGAACTGCGGCCACTATGACAGTTCTACAGGGCGTAGAAGAAGTTCTTTAGACTGAACGGAATGGGAGATATATCCAAGAGGTTGTAGAGACTAATTAAAAAATGACAGAAAAATGGATAAGCAAATAAGAAGTAGGAAAACACCAAATACAACAAAAGGAATATAATGACAGGAATTAATACACATCTTCAGTAAGAACTCTGATTATTAATATGCCAGTTCTCTAAGCAAAAGACATTGATTAGCAGACTGGATTAATAAATAGGATCTATCTATTTGTTGCCTCTAAGAAATACACTTCACCATCAGAGATAGAAACCACTTTAGAGTAAAAAGTTAGAAAAAGCTAACAGAAACTAGGAAACAGCTGGCATCACTATTTAATATCCACCAAAATAGACTTTCCACCAAAACTAATAAGAGATAAAGAAAGTCACATCACTAAGAAGGTATTGCAATTCTAAATGAACACAGAGTGAAAATAGGGGCACTGAATTTCATAAAGCAAATATTTCTACAGCAGGTCACAGGAATAACCTCACCACAGTATATAGTGGGTAACCTCAAATGCCTTACTTTCACTAATTCACAAGTCATCCCAAGAAATGTTTAAGTTAGGTGATATGCATTGAAGAAATCTAACAGACATCCATAGACCATCCCATCCTAACAGTGCAGAATACACTCTTTTCAGAAACCCATGAAATTTTCTCAAAAATGGATCATATGTTAGTATGTATTGCAAATCTGGTCAAAAGTATGTGTCTGGGAGGTCATAGTCATAGGCACAAATGTAGAATCTATAGCTATTGTTTTACTAAATGGACATGATGTGTCCATTAAACTGCCTTGTAAATAATTCTGTTTATTCCCACAGATTAACGCTGATGTCAGATTTGGTCAGAGAAGCTTTATTTCCCAGTGGGCAATGGCAACTACAGAGCCTCATGACTCCTCAAAGTGCTGAGAACAAGTGATTGTTGAATGGTCGGCCATGAATGGGAGTGTTCCCTCTTTGTCTCAAAGAACTTCATAGAAGAGAAGGTGGAAAGAATGTAAGGGCCAGAGAATTGGGTGAAGTGCAGTGGGACACTTCTTATGGACATGACATGACCATTGCATTCGTGAACTCACAGGCGCTGCAGTTAGCCACAGAAAATTGGTCCCATCAACCCCATGTCATGGTATTGGAAGCAACTTGAGGTCCCTAATCCCTACCTTTCCCAAAGGATCTGTAGGTAGGTAATGGTTTCTGGTGGAGGAAAACATTTTCTTCAGTGGTGTAGCCACTGGGATGGTGCCCATGCTTCTATATATATAAATGATATGATATCTCACCTGTGGTCCTATAAGTAACCCTGATGTAGCTCACTGGGTCTCCTCCACCATCTCTCTCTCTCTCTCTCTCTCTCTCTCTCTCTCTCTCTCTCTCTCTCTCTCACACACACACACACACACACACACACACTCACTCACTATATAAAAGTAGAGGGGGTGCTAATTGGGAAGAGGAGGGGGATTAACAGGTATGGGGAGAGGGTAAGATTGGAGTGGGTGATATGGGATAAATACAATCATTATTATACACATCATATACACATAAGAAAACAACACAATGAAACCCATTATTAAGTGTAAATTGATATGTACTGATAAAGCATAAATTTCAAAAATTAAAAAAAATCTTGGATCCCATGTGGAGATTCCTCCTAGCTATTTAACCTTTTAGTGACCTTTGTTGCTGAGGATGCCCAGGCTCCTGTGGCAACACTCTACCATGCCGGACAAGACAAAGCAGAAGAGGCTCAGAGGAAGCATAGATAGCGGGGGGGGGGGGGGGGGGACGACTTGTGAAATCTTCCATGTATAATAGGTGACTCTCCAAAGACACCTGGGAGAAACAGAAGCAGGAAAATGGATACTGGATGAGACGGAAAAGCATGTAGGAGTTAAGAACATGAGACAAGATGAAATATTCAATACATGTTTCTGGACGATGATGCTGAGAGACTCCTTGCAGGTAGGATAAAAACAACAGAACCTTGGAGACCACTGTGGTTTGACAGCCAAAGAATAGGAGAGGAAGGGGATAGGGGGTAGAAGAAAGTTTTGAAGAAACCTTTTAATAGAATTTCCATGTTTTTAATTCATGAGGTCCCAGATTGCAAAGGCCTGTTTGTCAAAATAGAATTCCTTAGAAAAAATAGATCACCTTTAATTTTAGGACACTTGAAAAAAAGATAATGATATGGGGAGGGGAGGAGGGAGGGATGGAGAGAGGGTGAGAAGAAGTGGAGAGAAAGGTGTCACTTAAATAATGGATTGACATCAGTTCCTTCAATAACTCCGCAGCTAGATGACAATAGATCAAATGCGTTCTGAGATAAAATTTCCACTTCCAACTTCTTCAAATGTGAATGTAAAATTAGTACGTTCCAGATCTCAGAGGTCTCATGAATGTTGCTGTCAGTGTCCACTTGCCCATCTGTTCAAAAGTATTGGAAGTTCAACTGTTGAAAAAAAAGTAAGCAGAAAAAAAGATTAAGACATAAGATCCAGGAAAGCTGTGGCAGCTGAGGGAATGAAGGAATGCCTGTAGGGTGGATAACGACCTCACGGACAGGAAGCTAGCAAGTTAATCTGCTACTTGGGTTTGAATAGTAAGGGAAGACAATTGGCGGATTCAGAGCATCGCGATTATGTAATGTGTTCACTGTGGTTTGAAAGAATCCCCTACATGTTCATGTGCTAGAAACAACCTTGGCATAGGCGAGTTGATATATTTGAAGGTAGAGGCTCAGCATCAAGTGAGGACAGCTCTCATGATGGCATTAGTGATTGTGTCAGTGGAAGACAGACCCACACTGGCTGACTTGCTCTGCCTCACCATGTGTTCCCCTCCATCATGTTATGCAGCAGGAAGGCTCTGCATGGAAGCCAACCAGAGACATACATGCAAGTGCCATATCCTTGGACTTCCAGCCTCCAGAAGCTCAAGCCAAGGAAATGTCTACGTTTTGTATTCAGTTTCCATATCACATTAGAAAATAAACTACGATGGGGTCAGATACACTCACTCTAAGAAGATGTTAACATTGGTAAGAGAGTTGGGGACAAATTAGTGACAGGTACTCAGAAAACAAAGCAAGGAAGGAAGTCAGAACATAAAGCAGCATTCTGTAAAGGACCCCATGGATCAGCAAAGGTTAATAGTATATAGTAAAAGAAGGTGAGTAACACATATGCATCTAAGCAAACTGTGGTGAGTCTGCATTGAAAGGTCGCTGGTAGAAATGCCTGCCATGTTTCTAAAGGGGCAGGGAGAGCTGCTGTGGGAGATCTGAATTCTTATTGCCCATACGAACAGCCAAGAAGCAAAATTCAGTGCCTGAAAAAAATCAAAGACTCTGACATGGTATCTAGGAAGGTGGAAGTAAAGAAAAGGGAAATGAGTATGTGACTGAAGAAATTCAAGACTGATGCCTCTAAGGAACTGGAATTAGGGGTATATTATGTTTCAAGGCACATAAAACTAGTTCTCAACCATAAATAAATTGATAAGTAAATAAGCGAGGGAAAATGAATATGATGAAAGAATTTTACCAGTGAAAAATTGGTATATTTTGGTCACTTGAGTTTTTCCCAGAGTGTTATTTTTCAATGACCTATTTCAATCTTAAGTGGCTTATACCATCAATCTCCAGCATAAAAATATAATTTTAAGGTTGAAAAAATCAGATATAAGGATTTTACAAACAGACCTGACTTAGTACAGAGAGTTCATTCAATGAAAACTGACTTTTTTCCATCAATGTGACTTTGTTTATAATTTTCTTGTGAGAAGGAAACCCAGGGATACATTATATAAACTATATATATATAATAATAATATATATATAATATATATATATATTATAAACTCATATACAGGGACTGCAACAACCATAAACACAGAGTGAAAAGAATAGACAGGAACTCCTGAGCTGTGACTCTTGAACTTTTGGTGTGGACCTCATTGTTTTGTATCTTACTTGAATGTAGTAAGCAGTTTTCAATAGCACATCCTTCAATTTCTTCAGAGCAAGCAAAGCTTAGTCCCTGGCATTCACGGAGAGTTAATGCCGTATGACTTAGAAGAAATGATGTGCTTAAAAAACTGACAAGATGGAGAACTTAACTGAACCACCATTGAGATAGGTACCACTAGCTCAGCCCAAGACTGCAGCCAGCACTATCTTGCACCATGAAATGAAAGGTTGTTATTGATGTAGTCATATGCCATTTAGTGGCGGGCATCTGTTCTGGGAAATACATAGTTAGAAACATCGTGGTGTGTAGTTACACAAACCTACATGATGTGGGTCAATCACTGGACATGGCCTCTCAATGCTATCGGGAAGAAGGAGATGGAAGCGCTTGAGTGATGATTATATATATTTTTTATGGTAAGGAGGAACAAACTCCATAATAATGATATGAAAATAGTTCAATAAATATGAAACTTGGTAGCACATGCTTATTTTCATTGTGGTGTGTAATTGTACTTGTTAGACATTCACATGACTGGTGACACACTAAGTTGTGTATACCACAGACAAAGGAGTCATGTACTGGGACATGATGAAGTCACTGGGAGGTAGGGCATTTTCAGTTCCATTATGATCTCACATTGTTGCATATGTGACTGTGATGGTTCATTTTAAGTGTCAACTTGTCACATCTTAGAATCATCTGGGGAAGAGTCTCAATTGAATAGAAGAGTCTCAATTGAGTCTTTATCAGGTTGGCCTGTGAGCATGTCTGTGGGGGATTGTCTTGCTTATTAATTGGTGTAGGAAGCCCACGCTCACTTTTGTTCACTCTCCTTGTTTATTCTTGCCACAGAAGGCAGAAGCAGGTCATGTAGGTGGGTCTGTCTTCAAAAGACAGCAAAGTAGCTCAGAGCACCAGTTTGAAGTCAGATGCCCTGTGGCCGATTCCTGTTATTGCTGTTTATTACCTGTGTGCTTTGACCTTGGACAAGTTACTTAACCTATGAATTGGGATAACAGCATCTTCCCATGTCACCATCATCTTAGTGATTCTAAGATGCAATTAGTTAGCATTTAGAATATGCCAAGTATACAGTGGATGTTCATTATGAGCTCCTTACAGAGAAGTGCCTGGATAGATATGACATTTGATTCTGAACATCTGTCATCATTCCAGGGTCACAAAAGCCAAATGACAGCCACACAGGGATGGATATGTACAAAATATAGCTGGTGTGACTAAGGAGATTTCAGTCTGTCTGTGTTCACTTGGAGAACTCAGAATTGAGCTATGTGGTCTTGAACTGTGTAAGTGGACTCTTAGAGCTGGCTTTCATTTTTCCGTGCCAAAGGCCACTTCTCAGTGTTGCCTGGAGCTGCTTCTCATATGCACAGCTACGGGGGCTTGCAGTTCCTAAATGCCTGAACTCCACACTAGGATGCAGCCTGTGGGATTAACAGCATCCATGCAAAAGGATGTAGTCTGTGGAATGAGCAGCATCCATGCTAAGTCTTCAAAAACCTGAGGAAGATTTCAACTGTGGAGACCCACCCACGGAGGCTTCCTAGTGAAAACTTACTCAGAGAATCTGAGCTTGCTTTACCCAGCAGAGCTGCATAATGGGATGATTTGACCACAGGTGTGGTTACCAGGTGTGTTGAAGGGGCTACACTTGGCTGCATGGTGTGCTTTGATCTTACAAGGCAGGGAGGTCTTTTGCCTCTCCCCTTGGCATTTGTACAAAAAGCCTTTTGAATAAATGCCTCTGGTGGCTGGGTATTGACCCAAAAGCTCTCCCGAAGCTGTCCTGTGTCTCTGTCTTTCTCCTCGTTGTCTAGGTCTCTCTTTCTACCTAATATTTCCTCATTCCTCTCTCCTCCACCTAAGAACCCTTCAATAGGTTGGAGCAGGTCAGAGCTGGACTCTGGCAGACTCCCACGTTCAACCATCCTGGTAGCACTTTCTCCTCAGTATACACTCTGAGCAGAGTTTACTGCAGTCTTTTGAACTATGAGAAATGCCCCATTTGGGGGCTGAAAATCCATACTCAGAAGGAAACAACAACAAAGTTTTTTGGGCAAATCGCACAGGAAGGAACTGTGTGTCTCTTGATGGCAGGAGGCACGAAGGTGCAAAGCACAATGTATTTTGAAGCAGGCAGCTCACAGGCACAAACCGACACTATCTACTCAGTCTCTCAGACACCCCAGCTGCCAGGAGATGGGCAGATGTTCCCAGGGCAGAGCAGCAAGCCAGCAGCAGGACCAGCCTTCTTGGCCTCCAACCCAAAGCTTCACACTTCGAGGCACCAGCATTCAAATTCATTTTGTTAAATGTCCCAGTATGCCAAAATAACCACGCTGTGATGGAAGGGGGTGGCTATATATACATATTAAATTTAAAAACCAGTGTGATAACATTAGAGAACATTTTTTAAACACAAGAAGCATCGTGTGAAATATCACCACTCAGATGCAATTTCTATAATTTATTTTTATTCTTGCTCTTTTTTTCTCCTTGCTTGTACATTTTTTTTTTTTTTTTACAAAGCTGTAACTAGTCTTTTTGCTTAGCGTTATAATAAGAAATTACCCTTGGGAAATTTAGTCTTATTACTTAAAGCTTAAGAGAATGCTACCCATCATTATCTTTTTATGCACTCACTGGATTTTAAATTAATCCTTTCTGTGGCTATTTAACCTGCTGCCAAGTTTACATTGTACTAATATTGACTGTTTTAGCTCTTCTTTGTTTTTATTTTTAAGTCTCTTACATTAAGTAAGATTACTGGGTTAAAGGGTATGAAGATGTTTATGACTCAACTCCTTTTTTTTTTTTTTTTTGATGTTTTTCTGAGGTAGAGTCTTACTATGTAGCTCAGACAGTTCTTGTACTTGTAATCCTCCAGTTTCAGCTCCCTGAGCTGGGATCATGGGCCTTTCATGCCAATCTGACTTCACCTTCTTGGCTTAAAAAAATGGTATTTTATTTATTTATTTTGTGTGCTCATGTAGGAGTGGGGTGCACACCTCTGTGCGTGTGTGGAGGTCAGAGGACAGCTTCTGATCCAGTTCTCTCCTTCCACCATGTGGGCCCTGTGATCGAACTCAGGTCTTTCGTCTTGGACGCAAGTACCTTTACCAGCTGAGCCATCCCTCTAGCCATCCTTGCCCCAGAATGCATCTTAATGTCCATTTTTAGGGAAAAAAGCATTGAGGAGAAGAGAAATTTTAAGTTTTTTAATTCTATTACATCCTTTTGTTTTGTATGTGTATAGGCACACACGTGCTGAGACGTGTGTGGAGGTCAGGAGACAGCTTGCAGGAGTGAGCTGGTTTTGACCTTCCTCCATGTGGGTTCTGGAGATTGAACTCAGGTCACCGGGCTTATTGGCAAATCTATTAACCCTTTGAGGTATATTGCCAGCCCTAGAGATCAGAAAAACAAAGAGGATATGTCTGAGACCCCACAGCTGGTAAATGGAACGATAAACAATACAGTGTCTGAGGAATGAACAGTGTCTGAGTAAGGCCCATCTGGGGCCGAAACACCCCTTGACGCAGTTTTCAGGAGGGGTGTGTTATTTTTCACATGGGGACATTTTGGTAAAGAGGCAAAGCCAGCACAGTCAGCCACTCCTACTACCTCCTGCCTGTCTCCTGTCTCCTGTCTATCCTTCACCTTCTTTTTCACTTAACTACAGAGTGGTGATTCTGCAACTAATGTAGAAGATTGACCACATACATTTATGACTTCTTTCTCCTGACTTCCTACAGAAGTGGAAGAAGGCAAAGAGAACAGGATATATTTGGAAGGCCCAAGGTAGAAAGCATGGTAAACAGGCCTCTCAGGGAGACTGCATGGTGAGCCCCTAAAAGTACAGGTAGATGAGGGGCAGGTAAAGGGGAGCCCACTCTTCAGCCATCCCCATCATGGCTCTAAGAATGTGAAGAAACTTCTTGAGTCCTTCATCCCAGCTTAAGGGCAGTGAGTACCAACTACCAAGTGCCTCCTAGTCAATATCACTTGTAGTAGATACACCCCTATATCCCAAATTCCTGGCCTACTTAGTACTATGAATACTCTTAGTTTACAAAGGAGTTGCATCTTGATAAACCTATCACTCTTGACCTACCAAACATCACTGCTTAGCAAATTAGAGCTCAGTAGTATGTGGATGATTTTCCCTTGTGGTCCTGTGTTTTCCTGGGTACTGCCACTCTCTGCCACTGTCTAGCCTGAGATAGGTTTGTACTGCATATTACTGGCCCACAACGGTATGAAAATTCGAATTTGAAGTACAATTTCTGCTGAATGTGTATTGCTTTCACAGCACCATAAAGTGAATCTATAAAGACAAGAATGTCTACAGTAAGGTGTTGCCACTAAATTTTGCTATGTAGCAATAGATCCCTACAACAGAAGAGGAAAATGTCGCAGTGAACAAAGGACTCAATGAAAAGGAGAGAGAAATGATGATGGCTCCCAGGAAAAGCAGAACATCAAACAGGATAAAAGCCCATTGCAGAACACAACCTGGTCTCTTCTGAAGGTGCCGTGATATGCTCAACCTTTCCCCGACACTGAATTCCCTTGTTCATATTTTAAGCAATGCTTTAGTGAGTAGCCACATGTATGTTGCCAGGCTTTGGGATGGCTTCAAAAAGTTCCTGGGGTATACCAGAAAACCACAGGAACTCCCTTCTGACTCATTTCATCCTTCTCTCTCAAAGAGCTCTGAAGACTAGCTACATCCTGAGACAGGCTATCAGACCTTCCTTGGATGCTTCTCTCTGAAGGCACAGATACATAGAGGAATTGGAACAAGGCTATGATAAGTCCACCTCCATTTACTCTCGGTAGATCATGCCCCATTTGTCTAGCCAAAGTTCTATATGCCTGTCACTCTTCATCAAATTTATCACTAACAGAGTCATTGCCCCCATCTGGGTCCTCATCTCTGAAGGCTTGGTGTTATCATAAAACATTTTAAATCATTAATGATTTCTTCTTAATAATCTGTTTTTATTTCCAGAGACCTGTGATAGTAACCTTGCTAGTCAACTTGGTGGGATTTATAATCACCATGGAAATAAATCAGGTTTGATAGAGATTATTTGGATTAGGTTAATTAAGGTGAGAGGACCGGCCCTAAATTTGGGCAGTACCATTCCATTCAGTCTCAGACTGAGCATAAAAGAGTCTGTAATCTGAATGTAAGCATTCATTTTTTTTTCTTGGCTTCTTGACTGTGATCACGTGACCAGCTAGCTGCCTGATGCTTCTGCCACACCGCCCCATGCTGTACTGTTGCCCCTAGAACTGTGAGCTAAAACGAACTCTTCTCCCTTTAAGTTGCTTTTGTCAGGTGTTTTATTGTGGCAATGAGACAAATAACTAATACAGCACTTCAGCCACGAGGCTCCCTGTGCATGAGAAAAGATAGCTGTTTTCTTCTATTTCTTTCTTTCTTTCTTTCTTTCTTTCTTTCTTTCTTTCTTTCTTTCTTTCTTTCTTTCTTTCTTCCTTCCTTCCTTCCTTCCTTCCTTCCTTCCTTCCTTCCCTTCCTTCCTTCCTTCCTTCCTTCCTTCCTTCCTTCCTTCCTTCCTTCCTTCCTTCCTTCCTTTCTTTTTAAAAGCTTCATTTTTAATTGTGTATATGAGTGGGGTGCCCATGCAGGACAGAAGAGAGTGTCAGATTCCCTGGACCTGATGGTTGTGACCCTGACAGATAGTTGTGAGTAGCCTGATATGAATAAAAGTGTTCTTAGCATCTGACCCACCTCTCCAGCCTCCTTCCCACAAGTAGTATTTTTACTTCTCTCTAGTACCAGCTTCCTTGATCGGATCCCCAGTCGTGGGCTTCCTGAGCCAGGCTGGGTGAAATTTTTATAAGGTCTCCTGATGCAGTCAGGTATTGTGCAAGAGGCCACATGCCCCGCAGCTGTCAGCCTCAAAGGCTGATTGGCCAGGGTCAGTTCCCTCGACAGAAATTTCTCACATGTGTGCATGACATCATCAAGTTCCCATCACTCCTCTGCCCTCTCTACCTTTAGTTGATCAGCTCCTCCTGCCCATCATGTCCTTCCAAGGCCTTTTAAGTTAGTCAGCTCTCAGATAAACCAACCACTTTTGGTCCTCCTTCCCAAGTGAGTTTTTCTGGGAGTATAAAGCAAGCTCTCCAATTAGTCAACCATGTGCATTGGGAGAAATCATGTTTAAACTCACTGGGGCCCTGTTTCATCATTTATGAAGTAAAGGGTTTAGTTAATACAGTCAGACTTCTGCTTCCTGGGTTCCATGTTTGTGCATTTAAACACTTGTACATCCAGAATATTTTAAAACTTGTACCTGTAATGAACAATCACAGACTTCCTCATTGCTGTCACTCCTTAAATGGTATGATCTGACAACAGTTTACATTCTATGAAGTGGTATAAGTAATCTAGAGTGGTAAAGTATGCAGTGGGATGGTTGAAGATCATTAGCAAGTACTACAGCATCTGTGCAAAGTACTAGTACATCACTGGTGCTGGTATCTGCAGGAGCTCCTGGGTTCTAACATCTGTGGTGCTGGTATCTGCAGGAGCTCCTGGGTTCAAACATCTGTGGTGCTGGTATCTGCAGGAGATTCTGGATTCTAATATCCACATATATCAAGTTGTTACTGCCATCACTAAAGCCTTCTCACTTTAATTATAATGAAATATACATATATATTATACTAGGATTAATAATGTTTAGTATCATATGATAATAATTTAGCAATATTAAATAATTAGAAATAAAACAATCATTCAACAGTAGAGCTTCAGTTAGATAAATTATGAAATATCCAGACAACAGGAAGATCAAATGATTCTTTTTTAAAAGATTTATTTTATTATATTTATTTTGCTATTTACCTGCATGTATGTATGTGCACCATGCATGTGCCTGGTGCCTGTGGTGGCCAGAGGAGGGCCTCAGATCCTCTGGAATTAGAGTTACAGGTGATTGTGAGCTACCAGGTAGGTGCTGGAAACTGAACCCAGGCCTTCTGCAAAAGTAGCAAATGCTTTTAAACACTGAACCATCTCCCCAGCTCCCCAAAACATTTTGTTGGTGGTGATGTTTTATTTTGTTGAAATAGCATCGCACTATGTAGCCCTGGCTGGCCTGAATTTTCTACGTAAACCAGGCTGGCCTTAAACTCACAGCGATCTGTCTGCCTCTACCTCCTAAGTGCTAGGATTATAGGTGTGCACCACCATATCTGGTAGCAATTCTTTTAGAATATGTTTTTATTTCACTGGAATGAATTCATGATAGAATGCTAAGTGAAAGCAGTGTGACATTATGCTATTCCCTATTAATATATTCCTTCATGGATCTTTATGTATGAAATTAAAACACAAACACAACACAAGGTCAGTAGTAGTTCCTTGTATGATTGTACTATCAGTAATGTACCACTATAAAAATGCATTTTCCTTCCTCCCTTCCTCCTTCCCTCTCTCCCAGCCTCTCTCTCTTCTCTCCCTGCCTCTTTTCTTCTTTCTTGCAGTTTCTTTAACTGTGTTAGTTGGGTCAGCTACCTAACCTGTCTAGCCTCCCTTGACTCCTCAAGAGGATCAGGCCTTTTTTTTTTCTTTTTTTTTATCCTCTCTCTAACTTTATCTAGAACAATCCACCACTGCAGCAGCATTGTATCCTGATTGTAGTTTCTGGTCAACACATCTGTACTCTCCTGATTCAGATGCTGCTGATGCCACAGCCCCAGCTTTGTTTGCTGATATATCTATGCTGTGATGCTCCACACAGAACTAGCCAGACACGTATTGGCTGAATGTTTAATAAACCCGTTGGTGAAACAATCTTTTGGAACTTTAATTCTGAACCTTGATATCACCAGCCACTTTTCAGTTTCTCATGTAAATAATAAGTGTCTCTGCCTGTATTCTATCCTAACCACTTTGTCTGCAACTGAAATAAATCATCCTCAGATGCTCTTGGGAGTTTGGCCTGGAGAACCCTTTGGGGGAAGGTGAAGGCAACAGACAGCTACACCCACTGGCATCAATTATTTGTTCATGCCTCCATCTTTCCCTGCTGAGACTCCTCTCTCGCTTGCAATTTCGCTTCTCCTAGAAATGTCAACACAGAGTAGATATGCTATCCTAGGGCGAGAGGACATGAGCGCACAATCCATCTAGCAGTTATGTTTCTGATGGTAATGAATGAACTGGCAATGTTTTGTTGGCTCAGCCTTTCTCAACTCAATTAAGTATAAAACATCGAGGAAAATGGGAATGGGGATCTGTAGGGCAGAGGATGAGATTGTGGACTTCAGTGACTCCAATGAGGAACTGTCACCATTTGAGCCCTCTCAGAATGCATTATTCTTGTGATGATGTCTATTTAGTCCCTTTCACTAATGCTAGAGAATCAGGATTTCTTATCAGGATTGCCAGAGGGAGGATGTCTGAGATGGCAGGGGAGGTCATATTGGACATGAAACTCCATTGAAGGTCTCCCAACAACATTTTTCACAGGTTTTGATGCAACAACATTTGGATGAGCCTGGGAGGAGACCAGGTTAAATTATGCAAAGAAGGCTCTTCATTGTATTTAGTCATTTGTATTTCTTATGTTCCTGCACGCTCTAAACTATATTTTGTTTGCATTCGTAACTGACCTAATTATTATGCTTGTTGACTTGTTTTACATACATGTTGCTGTGTTTGTATAAAAGGTCTTGGTAGGCAGCAAAAGTGTGCCACTCTAACCATTTGCCATCCCCATCTCTCCTCTTTCAGTTGAAGGATCCTCTAGGCTCTCACCATAATCTCAGATGATATCATCATCACATCTTTTTTTTTTTTTGTTTGAGAGTGGGGAGTCATTCGTAACTAAACAGTGAGTTCAAGACCAGCCTGAGTTCCTTTCCTGCTGTCTTTACCTTTCAAGTCCTGAGGTTATAGGCATGAGCTGTCAGGACTGATTAGACACATCTTCTTTATAAACTCATCCCTGTCATAGCAGCTTGCTAGTATACTTGGTAGTCTAGCCACTCTTCAGCTCTGTGGAACCTTCCTTAGCAATCCAAGCAAGACTGGACCAAGAGATATTCCAAACAGAACCACAGTACCCCATTCAATAAGCATCTCCTTTGACTTTCTCTCAGAACTGCATAAAGTCCTGAGGACCCCATCTCTAACCATTGAACCCATTCCCCACCACATGACCCAGGTACTAGTCACAATGAGAACTTAGCTCTCTCAAATATGGCTTCCTGATTCATCACACAGCTGGGTCCTTGCTACCCCTGTAGTATTTTTCTTTTGCTCTTCAAAAATTCTGTTTGCATCCTTCAAAACCAAAATGATCTATTATATCAGCAACATCATTTCTCACTCCTTCCTTTGGGTTTTCACAGTCCTTTAAACAAATCTATTCACTGACAATTACCCCCAGCATTATAACTATGCGTTTATACTTGTTTATTTGTCTCTTACTAGACTATGCACTTTTTGAGAACCAAGAACTGTCATTCATCTCTGGAGAGCCAGTGCTTAACACAGAGTCTGGGCTCATCATAGATCCTTAATTCATGTTTATTGAATTTATTAATTAAGCCATAACCAAGGCATCACCATCCATTTAATTGCAAATGAAACTCCACAGATGAAATTAACAGCCTCATTTTGATCAGCCTCGCTGGTAAAACGGTGACAAATGTGGCGCTTCACACAATGCCAGCCAGTGAAGAGGGAAGAAAAGTACCCAAGGGCACTGGCCCTGCCCTTGAAGAGCTTATGGTGGAGTTAGAGAGAGAAGCTTTCCATGCACAAATTAGGCTGAGCACAAAATTAAGGTTGTTCAAAAGTCACGTCCACTGTAGATTTGAGCTTGGGGTTTAAGGCCCAAACAAATGAGAGTAGTGTTTCCCTTTCACATTTCACCCACCCTGCCAGGGGGCATTATACTTGGGCTCTATTGGACAGGATTCTGTGCCAGGATGGAGGAAGACTTCTATTAAAAGTATTGTGGTTTGGGGATTGACAAGGAAGTTGAGAGAAAGATATTCTAGAAAGGTGAGACGGTGCAGGGAAATGCCCCCCCCCCCAGGGATTAGAAGCCGTGCACACTGAATCAAATCTTTGGATATCCACCTGAGAATCCTGTTGTGCTGCATAACCAGACAGTGACAGTCACAACAACCCAGTTCCTCTCCTTGGACTTTTCCACTTACACAATCTTCATGCACTCTTGAAATAGTCATTTGGTTCTCACACCAATTCTATGTGGTGGGCTGAGTGTTTCCAGGCTGAGTTTTCCCTTGACCTTATCACAGCATGCTCCACCCTAGGCTAGCACAGAGTTGTCCTGTGAAGAATGCTCTTCCAAGTCTCCAAACTCTGAATTTGCTTTCTAGCTGATGAGACTCATTGACATGCTATTGTGCTCTTTGGTTTATTCTAAGGAAAAACAAGCGATGTGCTATATCTCTTCCCAGCACCTAAAACAAAATAGAAGCTCAAGAAATACTTGCTCCATGAATAATGCATGATGTGATGTCCTGCATGGCAGTCAGTCTATTCTTGTCTCTAGTTCCACCCAAGTTCATTGACAACTCAAGTCCTAAGCAGTGAATGGCAAGATTCCAACCCATCTAAGAATCACCTGCTGACAAGCAATGGCTGGACAGGATTGCCCAGCCATCAGTTGGACCTGGCCTTCCTCCCAGCTTGGATAATAAAGATAACAAAGCTTTGAGCCTGCAGAGTTATGTCTGCAGAGTAAAGAAACAGACATGACCCAGCAACCCAAGGCTCCGCTGATAACAAAAGCTTTCTGAGCAATGGCCCTTCAAAGCAACAAATCAAGACAGACAGCCTGCCAAAAACGTGCGAACCAAGCAGACTTGGAATCCCTTACCTGCCAAGAATTGGCTCTCCCAGCCCATCCATCAAGGAGACAACTCCCATTTGACTGTGCAAACCTCAAGGCAGAGTCTGCCTTCATGCATATAACAATGCTCTCTAATTTCTTGAGCAAACTTGCCCCAAGTGACCCTCTCCACACATCCCACAAACTT
Source organism: Peromyscus maniculatus bairdii (assembly GCF_049852395.1). NCBI lineage: Eukaryota > Metazoa > Chordata > Mammalia > Rodentia > Cricetidae > Peromyscus > Peromyscus maniculatus. The sequence goes on along the minus strand of NC_134859.1, from coordinate 51,329,765 downwards.
GGGGAATAGGTATGTTTATCTGCCTGTCACATTTCTGATCATTCTTTGAGATTCTGCCCATGTGATGCCTCTTCATCTCTGAACAACACAGTGTTTGGTCAAGAGTTTTGATGTTGCACTGGTCAAGGACCTCAGCACTATCTAGATTCTGATTTTCCAATCACCTCTCCCTTTCTGAAGAGATATACACGATGAGAAGTTATATAACCTCCCTTGAGCCTTACACTAGGGACCCCTGAAAGAGCAGAATGGGGTTATAAAATTTAACTTGTAACCCAAGAAATGCCTTTGTCTTCTAAAGCAAGAATTCAAATTCTGGAGCCTCAACCCCTCTTGCCATGGCAATGATAAGTGAGGAGAGACTGTCACTCCTGGCTTGAGAAGGAGGCATTGAGTTCAGCAATCCTATTCTATGCAGGGTTGATGGTATTATCTTTGGTACTGCTGTCATGAGGACCCATGTAGAATAACTTTTAATGTTGTTATATATTTTCTACTCTCTTTCCCTTTTCTGAGCAACAAAGCAAAGTAAAATAAACTTAGACGTGTATTTTGGGAGTGTGAGTAAGAGGGGACCCACAGGTATTCAGCCAAACAGAGTGGTGGTGTTCAAACTTCAGTGAGACACAGTCCATCTCCACCCTGAGAGCTTGCTTCCTTGTCTGGTGATCTATTCTCAAGTCTAGTCAGTCATGTTAGACCAGTCTAGTCTATTATCATGTTTAGTCTGGCAAAGTGCTAAACACTTCAAATACCTTATCTTCATTTTACAGATGAGGAAACAGGTACAGAAAGTCAAATTACACTTCAAAGGTTACCTGGTTAACTCCAATCCCTGTGTGCATAATCCATTTAGTTTTCTGTCTCTATTGCTAAGCTGAAACTGTCTTCCACTGCCCCTTCTACTTATGGTCCTTTATTCCCTAGCACAATCTAGAAGAAATCTCCATCTTTGGAGGCCTGAGAAAAAGTTAGATCACTGTTGTTCAGTGAATTGGAAGCCCCACGGGCAGTTGTGAGGAATGATGCCCAGAGGGCAGTCTTGGTCCCCCATGCTTTGTTTCAACCCACTCCAGACTGAACAGCTCTGGGCTCTTTTAAGATGTAGAGTAAATGAACTCTGTCATTCTTAAAAACAAAACAAAAAACAAAAAACAACTAATGCTCTTGTCTGTTTCTTTCCAGAAAAAGGCAAAAAATCAAACATTGATTGTTGCCTATCCAGTCATGCCCTTTGATGGTCCAACCTCAAGCTGGCTGAGATGAAAGACTCATCCTCAGCACAGTGTTGGGTAACTCATTACCTGGTGCCCACTTGACTGAGGAACAGCTCACAATGTTGCACTCAGGCCTTTGGCCCTAGGACAAAAGTTTATCCTTGAACTCTTCTCTATGTTCCAGGCTCCAACAACCTACACTAATCCTTTAATTTGATGTTTCCTGGCTTTATAAACTTTAGGTTTCCCAAACTGGACTGCAGTCTTTCTATCCCAAATACATTTCTCTCCTTCTTGCTGTGGTGTGTGTGTGTGTGTGTGTGTGTGTGTGTGTGTGTGTGTGTGTGCGCGCGCGCGCGTTTGGTCTGTGGAGGAGGAAGCTCCAGTGACCATTTCCTCATAACTGCATATTGACGAGTTAGTTACCTCTGCTCAAAATTCTATGGACCCACTAGCAGGCTGAGCTGGTCAAAAGCATTTTCTACATCACTGACACCTCTTGTACGTAGTTGCCAAAAGATGGTCAGGCTTCAGAACAGAGCATGGTAGCATGATAAATCATTTTTGTGTGTGAATTCCTTTAAGCACACAGACTTATCTTTGTGTGTGTGTGCTACAAACCCTTTCCCCTGCATTTCTGCTTCTGCCTAGAAGAAATGGAGACTTCTCTTCTCTTTGGCCATCACAGGCAGATCCAGGTTGGGGAACATTTTCTCCATGTCCACTCTACCTTCCTATTTTCCTCAAAGGCAAGAGAAATGGCTGCTCTGTCTGCCTTGCATTCTTCTGGTGTACTTAATGACTGTAGTGATAAGAACCAACATCACTTCCTTCCTTTACTTCTGGTACCCATCTTAGTAGGGTAGTGGTTTCAATAAGAATGGCCCCCATAGGCTCATATATTTGAATGCTTAGTCATCAGAGAGTGGTACTATTTGGGAAGGATTAGGATGTATGGCTTGTTGGAGTAGGTGTGACCTTGTGGGAGAAAGTGTGTCACTAGAGGTAGTTTTTGAGGTTTCAAAAGCCTATGCTGGGCCCGGTTCTCTCTCTTGGTCTGCAGGTCAGGATGTAGCTCTCAGCTACTTCTCCAGTGGGCACAAAGGATCAAAGGCCTGACAATAATGAACTAAACTTCTGAAATTGTAAGCAAGCTCCCAATTAAATGCTTTCTTTTATAGGAGTTGCCTTGGTCATGGTATCTCTTCACAGCCATAGACCAGTGACTTACATATTAGTTCCCTGCTCTACCCATAGCCACGAATAAAACACACCTAAGTCTTACCTGGCTTTTTGGGTGGGCTGGCAGATCCTCTAACATGTATTTGTTGGAAATGTCTTGCTATGTCTAGAAGAATGAGGCACAATGGCTCTCAGGGCTCATGCTTACCGAGGCCTTCTGTGAGATGAGGAGGATGTGCCAGGCTCCGAGTCTGGTTCACTAGCCTGCATCATTAGAATTCTGCCTTGGGAAAGACCTGGCACTGGCTCAGAGGTCCTGGCTTACACCTGCTGTTCTCTTGATTTCTCTAATTTCACCCCTTTGTGCTCTTTCCTCTCATCTCTTCTTTCTGTGTTGGGTTTTCTACTTGACTACTGTGAGAATCCAGAAGTAAGGAGAAATTTATGCTGGAACTCAGGCACTCCCCTACTGCTCAGACCCTGAATACCTGTAGACACACGAGGAAGGGGAGTTCAGAAGGATTTCTAGTGAAACCAAGCAGAACCAAGTAGAACACATCTTGGTTGTGAACAAGCCTGCAAAACACCAAAGAATCCTGTTAAGATGCAGGGCCTCGTCTAGGAGCTCTGGGTGACAAATGGTGTCAGCACTTCCTGGGAGCTCTTATAAATGCACGCTGTTAGAGGCCCATCCCATATTTATGGGGAGAGAAACCTGGGCTTCTCATGGATAGCTAATTGTTTTCCTATTTTGTTTGTTTGTTGTTGTTATGTTTTCAAAGTCCTCCAGGATTATATAATATAAAGAGTTGCAGCTGCTCTGGGCAGGACTTGGTTAAATTAGGATCTGGTCAAGTAGGAAAATCACTAATTTCCCCAAGGAGCCCCAACAATCCTGCTGGCAGCTGGCCCTCCTCTGTGAGTCGTAGGAGGCTGCAAATGGGACCTTGTGCACTGTTTGCGGAAGGTAATGTGGCTGAATTAATGATGATGCAGGAGCCTTCACAGAGGTGACTCTTGACTCTTTTAATTGAACCATTTCTCAACCCCAGTGCTGCCTTGCTGCCACAGCCACAGTCTGGACTCGCCACTCAGAGACCAACATATTGTAGATTAATTCTCCCACTCAAACTGATAAAGTATCTGACACATAATTTATACTCATTTATCTTTGCCTTAATCTAGCCCAACTCTTTTTCTACTATTCTGTCAGCTGGGGTGCTCTGACGGAAATTCATCTTTAAGTGTACACTGCTCACATAGGTCCAATCACAAGCCACAGAAGAAATTCAGAAGCAATAACGGTCTAATCTTTCTAACTTCCCACTGGTGAAGAGTCTAAGATCTCACGAGGCTTGAGTCCTTTTGACACAACAAACCTTATTTTGTTCCCTCCCAAAGAGGTTTTTCTCAAGCTGTTCTATCTTGATATGTAAACTAGTCATGCATTGCCGTTTTTTTCCCCCAGTGCATTGTGTCTTCTGAGTAGCCCATCCAGTCTTATTTGCCTAGACCCCTCCCCCAACTGCAGAGTTACACTCCAGGAGACCAAAGCCATGCCACTTATTCAGGGGCATCTCTCTCCTTTCCTGCCTTTCTCATGAAGGAGGGAAGAGTTTCAGCTTTCCTTATGGACTCAGTAGCCCAGCACTCCATGATTTCTTGTGCCTTCCAGGCTGGAAACTCAACTCTTATAGTGAGAAAGCAGCTTCAGTATTTGTCAGCACCCTTCTGCCCAGGCAGACTCCCATCTTTGTGCTTCCAGAATGTCCTATTCCATCCTTATTCAGGGTGTGTCAGGACCCAGAGTCCCAGCATTTCTAGTCACAGCCACATTTCTTCTCTGGGTGAGCCTCCTCCAGAGACTTTGGTAATATTTTATGAATCTCTGTAAGTGGATCCAAACAGAGTGAAGGGACATGGAATTCATGGAATATACTGGGTCTGTTCATGACAGTCCATTAAGCATTCTGAGAGACTCCTAAGGCAAATCAGCAAACTCTCTTGAGATGAAGGGTATGATGTGGGGAGACAGGGAAATCCTCTTTTGTAACAGCTGAGCTAAGATTTGGAAATCTGCAAGATGTTCTTCTACACAAAGCAAAGGCAAGAACTGTAGAGCCAAGCAAAGCATGGTTTTAGATTTTAATCTTTCATTCTACAGGACAATATCCTGCATTTTTAAAGTAAATTTCTAATCTGTGACTATCCTTAGCTTTCGCTTGGTACTGTGTATCTGGAGATATGGGGATGCATGCCTGTGTGGTGGGAGTAGTGGAGATTCCAGAAGATACTGTGGTGGGCAAGTTTCCTGATAAGCCTTTGTTCATAATCAGCCTTTTGGGCACGGCTTGTCAAATGTCGATGGATCTCTTCATCCCCACAGCCATATGCTTTGTGGTATCATGGCTTTGAAGAAGGTACACGGCATTTTGTCTCCAACTCTTGGATGGATATTTAGAGAAGTTTCTATAAGTTAGGAAACTGTTGGGTCCCATGAAGGTCTTTGCTTTCATCCCTACCTGTGCGCTCTCATCCCTGGACCACACCTTCTGTTCTGTCAAGAGCCAGGTACCTCACATAAAGCAGGAGATAGAGGAGGAGAAACACAGGTGAACAGAAAAGATTCAAGAAAGATCCCAGTGAGGAAACAGGTGGTTTCTTTAGCAGCACAGAGGAGGTGAGGACGCCCTGCTGTGTCTCAGGCACAACCTACTGAGAGCCCTCCAGGATGGAAGATGTGGAAAGCCCTCCAGGGCGGAGCACCTGGCAGGCCCAGCCTTGTGGAGCTTCCCAAGACCCTCTCCCTCTGTCACTGCCCATGAACTCAGCTCCTCTCTGACTTCGTTGGGAATGAAGAAGACAGTTGGAGCCAGAATCTGCTCACTAAAGTCCACTGCTGCATCACTAACTTTTTTTTTTTTTATGGGAAAAGCAAACGATCTCAATTCCCGACACTTTGCACTACACACAAACAAGTCAAGATCTCAGAGTTGAGGATACTCAGAGTTGAGGATGCTCAGGGCAATAGGCAATTTAAAGTTAAACAGGAGGCATAGATATGAAAGTTTGAGGTGGTACTAGGGAGAACACATTGCCTGGCCTTGTGAGATTGGAGGATAACCCCAAAGGAGGGGCGAGGAAACTGGAAAGTTCATGCCCCAAGGCATCACACTAGGAAGGATGCTCTTGTTTATTTTGGGAACAGTGTCCTGGGACCAAAAGCAAGTGCTTTTGAATATTTCCATGTTCAATGAGAGTTAATCTTTGCTTTTGGCCATAGTTCACATCTCTCCATTCTTTAGCCTTTCCCCTGCTCAATGCTCTCTCTTTTTTGGTCACTGTTATTTGCATTTATCTAAGTTTAGGCAGAAACATCAAAAATCATGCTAAATATTCCATATACAGGGAAACCACCAGTTGGGATATGTTACAAAGGTATCAGATAGGCTGAGAGAAACACAAAGGAAAATGAGTTACTCTACAGATTGGGAACAGTAGGAAGCTAACACTGCCCAATGACTGGAGAAACCCAAGCAGAGGTTCTAGAGCCCAGAGGCTCATGGTATTTAACACTGCTGGGGGCTGTGGTTAGTCAGAGTCACTGGGGCATTGCAAAGGGAAAGAGGTTATTGGAGGCTACAGCTGCCTGCTGCCACCACTGCTGAGTCCTTGCATTCTACAGGTGCTGGTCTCTCTGGCCATCATCTCCTGCAGCCTCTGTTGGAATAGACCAGAGGAAGAGAGAGCAAGAATGGTGGGTGTAAAGGCCAAGAAGGTAATGATTAGCACATTCCTCCACACCCCATTGTTCAATCCTACCCTATCTGAGTTCTTTTGCTTTTCTCTTTTCCAGACTGAGGAACTTTGACACTCACTTTATGTCCTTCAACTGAAGAATGGATAAATAAAATGTGGCACATATACACAAAGGATATACACAAAGGAGTACTACTCAGCAGAGAAAAACAATGACATCATGAGGTTTGCAGGCAAATGCATGGAAATAGAAAAAAATCATCCCGAGTGAGGTAACCCAGACTCAGAAAGACAAATGATATGTACTCACTCATAGGTGGATACTAGATGTAAAACAAAGGATGACTAGACTGCTACTCACAACTTCAGGGAGGCTACCTAGAAAAGAGGACCCCAAAAAAGACACAGGGATCGCCCACCGACAGAGAAATGGATGAGATCTACATGAGCAAACTGGACATGAGGGGGAGTAATGAAGGGCAATGGTCGAGGGAAAGAGAGCTTAGGGGAGAGGGAGATCCCAGCTGGATCAAGAACAGAGAGGGAGAACAAAGAAAAAGAGACCATGATGAATGAAGACCCCATGGGAATAGGAAGAAGCAAAGTGCTAGAGAAGTCCCCATAAATCCACAAAGATACCTCCACAATAGACTACTGGCATTGGTCCAGAGAAAGCCCGAACTGACCTACTCTGGTGATCGGATGGCCAAACACCCTAACTGTCACGGTAGAACTCTCATCCAATGACTGATGGAAGCAGATGCAAAGATCCACGACCAGGCCCCAGGCGGAGCTCCAGGAGTCCAATTGGCGAGAGAGAGAGGAGGGATTGTGTGAGTGAGAATTGTTGAGACCAAGATTGGAAAAAGCACAGGGACAAATAGCCAAACTAGTGGAAACACATGCACTATGAACCAATAGCTGAGGAGCTCACTTTATAATAAAAGCACTAGAGAATTAAAGTAGTGAACACAAGGCAGTTTATGACCTTGCAAAAGTGGGTCATCAGTCTAGAATGGCAGCGGTGTTGAGTGAGGGCAGAGCACAGATTTTAACCCCCAACACAACAAGCCCCTCTTTGACTGAGTAATCAGGAGAGTCCAATCTTTTTTTTTTTTCAAGACATGGTTTCTCTGTGTAGCTCTGGTTGTCCTGGAGCTCACTCTGTAGACCAGGCTGGTCTTGAACTCACAGAGATCTTCCTGCCTCTGCCTCCCTGAGTGCTGGGATTAAAGGCGTGCACCACCACCACCTGGCAGCAGGGTCCAGTTTTATCTCATCTAGGTTTTCTCTTTCCCTCTGCCTCTTTCTCTTCTACAACATAACTCACAGCAGCTTCGTCTCTATATTTTCTGTTTTACATTTTGCTTATTTTAAAGATTCCTGGGCCCATGACCTTGACATGTCAGCAGTTTATGAAACAAACTTGCCTGTTTATAATTTTCTACCCTGATCTTGTAGATGTGCTGGAGGTAGCTCAGCTGGCTAGGCCAGCAGACTCCAGCAGGGGTCTGGTGTGTCCTGCTTATCTGTATTTGGACTTAAGCTGGCTCCAGTCACTTTGGAAAATGAACAGTCAAATTTTATTTCTCACACCGAGGCAGTCAGTGATCACCTACACTTGCACAGGAATTATGCTGGAGCTGGGAGACAAGAGGGGTGGATTCAGAAATAGAAAAGATGGCAACATCTCCTCAGGTGCAGGCACATGAAACACACGCCTTTTTCCTTTTAGGTAGGGATTGAAAATTGCCTCTGGAAATGGGTCCTTCCACATTCCCTCTACCTTACTGTTGCCTGGGTGGCTTTTGCTTACAGACCTTAGGGCAATCTCTGAGGGATTCACAGAGTCGGTGGACAGTAGCATACATTGGACTCTCCTGGGAAGAGCCGAAGGCAACAGGCATGGGAAGCAGAGTATTTACCTCAGAACCCTACAGTTTCATGAGGGCATCCCATGTCCACAGCATGGCAGACCGAGTCTCACGATGGCTGAGAGGACGTCTCAAAGGGTGCTTGTAGGGCACACAGAAGTACAGTGAGGGTGAGTGGGGTCTGGAGAGGCTTCCTGGGTAAAGAGATTTGGCCTGGACTCAGGGAGTATAGATGTATCCAAGGAAGGAACAGAGCAATCTTTGGTGTGTACTCAACTTAGCCTTCTGTTTTGGGACTCAACAGTGCTACTGGTGTCTTTTCCAAGCTATAGAAACAGCCAAAGTTAGAAGGCAGACATGCACAGAGTTCAAACTCTTCCTTTTACTATAGTCTTAGTTGTTGAATGACCTTACTCTAGTGAATCACTTGACCATGTGGGACTTGAGTTCATGATGATGTGATCATGACTCTATCCCTGATCACACAGATCTAGAATACACAGAATCTTGTGGTTCTATCCAGCTTCAGCTCTAGGTCCATATGACTCACCTGAGCCAGGGGACAAGACCTCTGATTTACACAGAGGTAAGTATAATCCAGAAAGCCCTGGTTTTTCCTCCTTAGTCCATACCCTTATTCTGTCTCTTTTTTTTGTAGTGCCTATCCTGGAGCTTTTGATGCAGCTGAGTACTTCCAAATTCAGTATTCTTGTTGGATTCTATGCAGGTCCTTATTTATAGGCCTACAGAGTACAGCAGCCAGGTAAGTCCCAATTCTTGTGGAGGAGGCTGATAGAGGGCAGGAAGGCAGAGGGTGACATGGGGATGGGTTGTTCTTTGCTCCCTTTTTGCCTTTTTTTTAAACCTCCACCCCTAACATAGTCCATCTTCTGCTGCCTTCATAGTCCTGCTGCTGGCCCTGGACACCTCTGGGCCCATCAGCTGTCCTTGGAATGAACTGTGACAGCTCATCACATTCCCAGGCTTCTCAGGCAGGGATGTTACCATCCAGTAAGGCTTATTAGCATTTTGCTGGAAGGGGACCAAGCAGTCTCACTCTCTTTCCTTCCCAGGTTCTCCTGTGGCACTTCCCATCCAGTGCCTCCTTCCTCTGGCATTGTGAACTCTTGTGAATGAGGATACCATCAACAGATTGCTCAATGGTGAAGCAATTAAGAAATTAAGCCTTTCATTTGCTCCTGAAAATTTATGATAAATTGGAAGAGTTGTCTTCACTCAGAGAGTTCTAATATGTCCTTTTGAGCTGGAAAGAACAAAAGTGGAGCCATGGAGAATGGGGCTACTTGTACCTATGGACACAGGTATGGGCTACTTGTACCTATGGACACAGGTATGAATGTCATTCATGCCTATGTCCCTTGTGAAGAAAGACTAAAAGGAAAGCTGCCATGGACTCCTTCCTCCTGCTGAGAGCTGGTGCAGGATACATGAGAGTAGAGCATTGTGGGTCCTCTCAAAGAATCCAGGATACAGCAGCTAACAGGGACTCTTTCAAAACAGCAGCTCCACATCACCTGGGGATCTTGTTTGCATGTCGATTCTGATGCAGTAGGTTTACTAAGGGTAACTGGAGACTTCCTGGTACCACTGTGGAAAATGAGGACATTTGTTGATTCTTCTAGAATGAAATCATTTCTGACTTCTTTAGGTAAAGTTCTGATGATTGCTTTGATGGTTCCTCTTTTCATGGACCAGCTAACATACACCTCTTCAACTCAATCTCTCAAGTGAAAAAGGTCGACAGATGCCAGTGACCATTCCAGGAATGGGCCAACCGAGCATTGCTTGTAGGGACTGGGATGATCCTGGAAGGTTAGCTGAGATTCTGAGAGGTCAAACCTGAAAGCTGGAGGTGGGTAGAGAGCTCCAGTCCAGTACTCTTGTTTAATGACAGTGAAGGCAGTGGAGGGATAGCTCAGTGATACAGTGGTTGCCTGGCCTGTGTAAGGTTTGATTCTTAGGGCTACATCAATCCATCCATCCATAAATCAATCAACCAACCAACCAATCAATCAGTTGATCAGTCAAATGAAACTGTCACCCAAATGTTTAAGTAACTGACTTAGCATCAAACACAGCATGATCCCATCAATACGGGTTGATTTCATAAGTATCATATCTTACAAAATCCATCAGAATAAGGGACTTTTCTTTCTTTCTTTTTTAAAAATATCTTCCACTGAGAGTTGTTCTAGTTTAATTTCTGCTGTGAGAATGATCAAAACAACTTAGGAAGGAAAAGGTTTAATTGTCTTACACGTTCACATCACAGTCCATCACATCAGGGCAGGTGCTCAAGTCAGGAATCTGGAGGCAAGAACTGCAGCAGAGACCATGGAGAAGTGTTCCTTACTGGTTTGTTTCCTCTAGCTTGCTCAGCTACTTTTCTTGGACAGCCCAGACCCACCTACAGCCCACGACAGTTGGCTGAGCCTTTCTACATCAATTAGCAATTAAGAAAATGTCCCACAGATATGCCTATCTAAGGGATGCAGTTCTTCAACTGAGATTTGCACTTTTTGGATGACTCTAGTTTGTGTCAAGATGACAAAAAAGAACCAGCAGAAGAATTTCAACCTCACAGTTACAGAGACCAAGGACCTTTGAGCATAAGGAGCATGTACTGACAATGTGCTGTGGGGCGATGCAGGGGGGCTGAGTTTTCCAAAAGAGCAAAGAATCTGCAGTTTTATGTGAAATGTGTTTTCTTTTAAAAAAAATATTGGCAACTAATTGTAATTTAAAATAGGATACGTCACAACTAAGACAGGTTTCCCAGAGAGACACACCAGCTTGCTTTCAGCCTTTGATCTGTGTGTATGTCAGGGACTGGAGAGTGGATGCCACAGTGCAGAGCCAAGGCACAGAAAGAGTCCTTGCCCTCTTAGTTCTGACTCTCATCCTGAGGAAAGTTTCTTGTCTAAATAAAGAAAGGAAGCTGACAGGCAGGATGCAGGTGGTGAATCAAACTGCAGAATTCTCTCTTCATGTATCCAGAATAAGATAAGACATTTGAAACATTTGAAGTCAGTTCAGAGGATTCTTGGAAATTGTCTTCAGGAAGAATGTCTTGGTTGCTTTACGGAAGGCAACTGGGAATTTTTCTGAACTAATTTAATAAGAAGTTCATGAAAAGCTCTCAACATCCACCTACACACTGGCTGAGAAAGCTATGTGATAACCTCAGGGCAGCCAGTTCAGTGTGGACTACAGTGCATCTGTCTAGTAGAGGTGTTTCATTTAACTGAAACATAATGCGCGCGCGTGCGCGCGCGCACACACACACACACACACACACACACATGTATGTACGCATGTGCAATGAATTTTCACAAATTGAAAATATGCATGTGTATTAGTACTTTTGTTTATTTTGTCTGTGGTTTCAGAGGGATTTTAGTTGATGGATGATTGGCTCTGAGACAGAAAATCATGTGGTGGGAACATGTAACAGAGGATAGCTACTCACATCATGGTAAAACATGGAGCAGAGAGTAGAAGCAAAGCCTGGGCTATACCCTTTAAAGTCCCACCCCTAGTGGCCCACCTCCACTCACTAGGTCACCTCCTAAAGGTTCCACAAGTGTTCAGAACACAAGCCTGTGAGGGCCATCTCAGACCCAAACCACAACACTATGTTGCCAGTGCCCAAACCCAGAAACCATAAGGCATCATCCAAGACCCCTTCATATTCCATTTCCAGTTACTCCCTTCAAAGTGACTACTGCTATGACCTCTAAGAGTATGGTTTCTCTGTCTACCTATCCATTTGTCTTCCACCTGCTCACCTAATGATGGGGGAAAATTCTAAAAAATTTTATGAGGACTATGTGGTCTTATTACTATTTGAGCATAAGACAGATATAATAGAAATTGCTTGGAGTTGGCCCTTGGTGTAGTAATGAGGCACAGTAAACATGAGATGGATGAGGCTGTTGCTGCATAATGTTTCATTATCAGTTCCTTTTCTGAGAAGAAGGAGCATGCCCTAAAATAAGGATGAAAGCAGAATGTAGCAAATACACAAATCAGTATGTTATCTTTACCCAGTTCCATGTACTGTCCCTTGTGTGTGCTTTTTGTTGACTGGGACATGGTGAATCTGTTTCCATCAGAATCACCATGAACACACAAGTTATGTGCTATACTATAGTAATAACTATACTGTAACAACTACAGTATTTCTAGGAAGTAGGAATTTCCTAGCTCCATTATAGTCTTATAGGACTATGTTGTATCACACTATTTTTCAGGGGATATGAACAAATACTTGTTCATCCTAGATAGAGAACCAATGGTTGATGAAAGTAATGATATTACTGAAGTCCATCTTCGTGAGTTTATCAGGTCTACTTATAGGTGTGTAGATTGTAGATGAAGGATTACTTACAGGAACATGGACAACTCAAAGCAGCTGAACCTCAGAATGCCCACTCCAGCATGGATAATAACTTGTGAATGCTAGAGCCCTGGAGCATTTGATCAACTTTCAGGAAACTCCACAGGTCAAAGTCTCCTCTCTTCAGCTTTCCTTACTGCTTATATAACCTTCGGAAGAGGACCTTGTGTATCTGATAAGTTTCAGGGACTTCCTGAGACTTGGGAGTTGTTTATTTCCTAAGTTGTAGGGAGCTACCCTTTAGAACTTCCTGAGTAATCCTCCATCCAGGACAGAATGTTTCAACTCAGAGGAAATTGCTACAGCAGACCATTGTTGCTGCTGAATAAAACCTCACTTTACAGTTCATGACTATATATACTCATGTTTGCTTTTCTTTTCTCGGTGTTTTTTTTTTTTGAGAGAATAATTCATTCATATTGTGTGCACTTGTTTTGTGGTATATCAATGCTGTATATTATTGTTCTATCTGTGTATTCCACTATCTACCCAATATATCGACATACATTTGGGTAATTTGCATTTGGGGCTATTACAAATGATGCCATCATTAGATTTTTGGTAGCTATTTATACATGTTTCTTTGGGAGACATGGGGGGAGTAGGATAGCAATCCTATTCCTGGTTCATGGGCTAAACAATTGCCAAGTCCTTGTACTGCCGACAACTATCAAATATGGCTATTTGAGAGCTACACAGCAGTGTTTGAGCACTCAGATTGTGCCACATTCTCACATAACTTACTAGAGAACAAAGTAGTTTGTCTTTTCACTCAGTGGTGATGGAGAGTATACATTACTGTTTTGACTTATATTTTTATGGTGACTGATAGACTTGAACACCTAAAAACTGCCCAGCAGCCCCATAGCTCAGATCGCCAGTCCTTCTGTCCATTGAAAGAACAGGATGCCAATCATTCTCTAAACAGTGGCCTTTGACCTAAATTTCTTAACTTCAATATTGACCAACTTCTCCCTCTGTTTGTTTAAGCACTTTTGTTTTCAACTACTTCATGGTCTCAGAGATGTCATTCTTTAAATCTTATAACATTTTACATTCACATTCCAAATAGAAATTTGAAGATTTTTTTCCCATCTTTTAGTGATATCCATCCCTCAAGTCCAGTGAATCCACAGTGTGACTAAGAGGCTGCCATGTTTGAAGCAAGGACCCAAAACCATGTGCTGTCTGAAAGGCAGCTGGGCAGCTTCTTGGGGCCTTAGTTTCTCAATGTAGAATGAACCTTGCTTACAGTTTTCTCGTGAGTAATGGCTGTATTATCACAGCTGCTATACTTTAACCAGGTACCTCTCACTCCCAGAACTTCATGTTTGGAATCTTGGTCCTCAGTGCAGTAGCATGGAGAGGAGGTGGCTGGTTCATGAGGGCTCTACCTTCATGAGTGGAGTAATAGATTAATGGGTCGTTAAGGGAAGGACGCTCATTATGAAAGTGAGCCCTCCCTAGCACACTTGCTCTGTCTCACAATGATGCCCACTCCCAGGTCAGAATGCTGGGGAAAGGCCCTTACTAGATGCCAAACATACACTTCTATCTTGTGCTAGGGATTAGAACCTTGTTCTTGGTCCTAAAAGTATGAGCCCAGTAAATGATGTACAAGATTGAGCACAGGAGACTCTGACCTGTGGAGCTGCCTGAAAACAAGCTAGAGTGCTCCAGGGTTCTAGCTTTTATGAGTTGTTATCCATGCCGGGGTGGAAATTCAATGATGTAATACATCACACATGATGAATGCTTATTGAGGGCTGGTTTTTAATTAACGGGTTTTACTTAACATGCTAAGAGGAAGAGAAGGAAGATGAGAAGGAAGATGAGGGAAAGCGGAAGTGGGAAAGCAGTGTGTTGATGAGGATGAGGGCAAGAGACAGAAAGCCCTTTGCTTATCTCTTTAGTTCATGGGACCACCACAGGTTAAAATTCAGAAGGTTCTAAGACTTTCATCCAGGGAAGTTAAAAGAGCAAAGGCCAGATAGTCCACAAACATCCTTGTCACTTTAGTACCCTTCCCTAGGGTTTGGTGGTTAGACCACATGCAGTCCCACTAATGACCTTAAATTTGTGAATGGATACTGGTTGTTCAGTTCATTGGGAAGCATCATTGTTCAGGGTAGAGTCAGGTTGGCTGGCAGTCCAGAAATTCACTTCTTCACCTGCTTTCCAAGAGACAGATCATCTTCTAGAGCTGGGACTGTGATTTTCCTAGAGCGGTGTCCCATAGGACAATGGACTATTACCTGATTCCAAGCATTGGAGATATTTCTGGGACACTGAGTCACAGATTCCAAGAATCTTTTCTGAACTTAGACTGGTTTTTTTTGTTGTTGTTGTTCAGATAACTCTCTGATGTACTATGAGTATTATACATAATGTGCAAATTTCATTTGTCTTTTCTTCTTAAAAATTATTAAAACGTTATTACAAAGAGCTTGATGATCAAGGGGTGATACACAACTCTTGGGGGGGGGGCAAGAGCAGGTGCTGAAACTATGCCGGTGGAGGGAAACCTTTTGATAAATGTCCCAGGCAGAGGAGAGTTGAACTATGTTACCAGCCATACAGTAGGGGATCAATAGAGTACAGACTCATGGGTGGGGCAGCAGAAAACCTGCTTATTATGCTGCTCTACACCCTAAAATGTACACCTTACTGCTGAGTCACAGGGAACCTCAATTTTTGTAAGATTCTGGTCAATAGTCCAGATGCCCACTCATTGGCACCAAGAACAGGGCATCTCTCAATGACAAGCCACTCCAGGATTAGTAGCATGTTGATGTTATCCTCAAGGCACCAATCTTTAGACTCAGGGCTCCTGCTTTCCCCACTTATTTAGGCACCTACATTTCACTCCTCAAGCTCTCACTTCAAAGGGGCCTTGCCAATGAAGTCTCTAATCCATCCAATCTTCTGGACCTGCTCATCTTTCTTTTCCTCTGATCCTGTACTCTTGTCACCAATAGACCACTGCATGCCACCCTGACATTCAAAAGCTTAATAGGCATCTGACCAGTGTCTTGAAGACTGAGAAATCTTTTTGTGTCCCTTCTGTTCCCAGTACAGTGTTTGCACAAAGTTAAAATGGAGCCAAAGTAGGAGGAGATCACAGAAGACTGAGATATGTGCTCTGACAGGAACTCATATCCTCCCTGTTTTAGTTAGGATTTTTATTGCTGTGAAGAGACACCATGACCACGGAAACTCTTATAAAGGAAAACCTTTCATTGAGGTGGCAACTTACAGTTCAGAGGTTCAGTCCATTATCATCACTGCCGGGAGAATGGTGACATGCTGGCAGACATGGTGCTGGCTACATCTTGATCAGAAGGCAACAGGAAGTGGGCTGTGACACTGGGCAGTGTCTTGAGCATAGGGAACCTCAAAGCCCACCTCCACAGCGACACACTTCCTCCAACAAGGCCACACCACCTAACAGTACCACTCCCTATGAGCGTATGGGGGTCCATTACATCAAACTACCACACTCTCTTATTACCCATCCTCCTTACCCATGTCCTATGCATGTAGTTGGAAGTCCTAGCCTGGAGAAGAGACAAGATTCAGCAATGTGAGTGAAACATTGCTCTGGGACAGGAAGGACCAGATGTCTCTGATGGGTCCCCTTCCCTAGCCCTGGTCTCCTTCACACTTCCAAATCCCTTCTCCACACTTCAGCTGAGGGGGCCTGAGTTAATTTCAAGGGCTTTCAATGGCCATTTGCAATTAACTGTAGGGAAAATATCTCCAACCAATTAGTGTTGGCGCATTTCCAGGGCTGTCACCGACCTGCTCCGGAGCAATCAGACTTAATTATCTTGTTGTCTTTTTTTTTTTTTTTGTGAATGCTAATCTCATTTGTGTGAATTTCTGTAAACAATTAGGTAAGCAGAAAGTTCTAATTTGAATGAAGCAAACTTGGATGAAGCAACTCACTTCACAAACAGATCTAAATATGCAACTGAGTCCATCTCCTACTCAGGACTGGCCTGAGTCAGACTCCAGGAGCAGATGTTTGGGCATCTGAGAGTGAGGACTAGGAAGGGGTCAGCCTGTGTCTTTCTGAGCTCAACCTCTTCAAGTCCAACAATAACTTGTCCAAACTAAGCTAAAGAGGTACTTAATAGCAGCAACTCATGGCTGCTGCACAGGGAGATAGCAGGCTGGACACGGTACACAGATTAGTGGGTGTTTGGGCAAGTAGTGGCCTGCTTTCCTGTCTAGGCTCCCTCTGTGAATTGTTCCCCTGTTTTCTTCAGGAGTCATCCCTTTGCCTTGCTAGCCCTTGCTATTTGTGAGAAGATGAGTCTCATCATCCTTCTGCTTTGGGCATGCTTTTGGACAGTCCCACAGTCATTCAGATCCAACCAAGTAAACACAGAGACTTATATTGCTTACAAACTGTATGGCTGTGGCAGGCTTCTTGCTAACTGTTCTTATACTTTAAATTAATCCATTTCTATAAATCTATACCTTGCCACGTGGCTCGAGACTTACCGGCGTCTTCACATGCTGCTTGTCATGGCGGCAGCTGGCTGTGTCTCTCCCACTCAAGCCTTCCACTTCCCAGAATTCTCCTCTCTCCTTGTCCTGCCTATACTTCCTGCCTGGCCATTGGCCAATCAGTGTTTTATTTATACAGAATGATATCCACAGCATCTGGCCACTCCTGTAGGCATGTCAACACTTCAGGAGGCAAGTCAGCTCCATGAACGTGAGGGAAAGACAAAGCAAGACAGGAGAGGGGCAAGAAGGGGGAGGTGTTTAGTACCAGTAGTTGATACCTGGTCAAGCTATGTCCTTGATGGCTATGTTTGGATACAGTTGAGTGCATCCCATGGGGGTTTGTGTTTTGGCAACTTGGTCCCCATTGTGGACTTTAGGATGAGGTGGAATTTTTAAAAGATAGGGCCCAGTGGTCAATGATTAGGTCATTGAAAGCATTGCCCTTGGAAGAGATAAATGTAGTTCTCATGAGATTGGTTTGTTTTCATAAAAGGGTTGTTACAAAAGGCCAACTCTTCTCCCTGCCCTTGGGTTTTCAGTCTCACATTGCAATGCTTCTCTCTTGGATGTGCTCAGGCCTCAATGCTATGAGCACGTCACAGTGAGCAGGACTCTCATTCAAGCTGGTACCATGCGGTTTGAACTTTTAGCCTTCAAAATTATGGGCTACACAAATGTCTTCTTTTTATAAAGTACCAAGCCATAGGTATTTTGTCATAAAAATGGAAAATAGATGAATAGAGCCAACAATTCACCTTTTCTCCTTAATGTCTGTCATGCTTATTATTTATAACTCGGAGTCTTGTTAGAGGAACAGGTTTTCACAGCTAAAAATTATGGATTCACTATATACTGTCAACCATATTCAAGAAGTAAAGCTTGAATTTCAACTGTAGCTCCACTGAGAGCCTGGATAGTTAATCAAGGTGCAATTAATCTGAAGGAAGAACTCCCATTTTGCTTTGTTCCTTCATTGCAGCCTGGAGGTACCTGTAGCTTTTTTTCTTCAGAGTCCTGGAGAATTTGGTCAATGATCTCTCAGATGCCTTGCTTGTGGGCATTGCTCTGAGGGCAGGTCTAGTGATGGGCAGTTTCTTTCTGTGAGCCCAGGCAGCCGTGCCTTGAGTCACTAGGTTTTGGCTTCTTCTCCCTGGTCTCATTACATTGCAGCCTGGACTCTCCAGTGTTCTAGTTTCCCTACTCAAGGTGAGTGTGACCTTGGGGGACCACCAATTCCCAAATGTTACCTGTTTAATTCCTGCATTTTCATGCTTGCCTTTTGTTTCTCTCAATCTTTGGTACTGGATCCCACATTTGCTGGGTTTGGAGTTCTGGCCCCAGATAGGTTTCAGTGGAGGATCTCAGCTAGATGGTGCATGGAAGGAGACTGGTCTCAGGCAGAATGTTCCAGGAAGGACTGGATAGGGTCTTTTCATCTGTCTCATGGATGTTCATCACACATCTAGAAAGCAAGCAAAGAAAGAAACTCTTGGAGTAAATATGAAGAAAAGTCAGACTGAAAGCTGAGAGATGGCTCTGTTGGTAAAGTGTGTGTAAGCATGAGGATCCTCAGCACTCATACAAAACCTGGCCATGGGAGCACATGCCTGTAACTCTAGCCTTGAGCATAACAGAGACAGGTGCATCCTAAGGGGATTGCTAGTTGCTAGTCTAGCAGAGATGACAAGCTCCAGGCTCAATGAGAGACTCTGTCTCAAATAAAAAATAAAGACTGATAGAGGAAAACACCTGACATCAGCCTGTAGCCTCCACGTTCACACACATGGGTGAGTATACTGGTACAACATGCATACACCACCACATACACATCCCACATCACACACCAATACTATCGTGTGGCTAGGCTCTGAGGCATCGGTAGTCCCACTTCATGCAACACAACTGTCTGTCCAGGTTCTGCCTGCTGTGAGCATCTCCCAGGTCCTGTTCAGTACTCTATGAAATCTATGAACATTTAAATATCATGCTTCCAGGAACCATTGTCATGGTAAATTTCACAGAAGGTAACAAAATCTTTTGACTTTCCCAGAGGAATAATCAAAATACATTTTGATTTAATGAGAAGGGACCAGGGGTTTCTTTGGATCTGGGAATGAAGAATGTTGTATTTTTTTTTCTGGGGGGGAGGGGCGCTGGACACTCAGAAGGCTTCCTAGCTGTGGGCCTCAGTGGCTGTCACTGGTGCTGCTTCTTAAATGCATCTGCTTCTTTGTACTTCTGGAGTTTAGTAGCACCTCTGTTCCTGGTCTCTCTGTACTTAAATGTACTGAAATGGCTGGTTCTGACCAGTGCGTTGTGAACAGGAACAACGTGATGTGTATTTTAGACAGGAATTGCTGATCTGAGATCCTCTTGATAACATCCTTGTTTTCCTTATGATATGATAAACCAGAATATTCATTCTACTGGCTTTCTTATGAAGGGGTTAAACTCTCCCACCCTCACAACTGAATTTAGGTTTCAGTTCTCTGAGAAGAGCAAAACAGGTGTCTCTCCCAACAAATGCTCTTATCCACAATGCTCTTACACTCAGGGAACTAACACACGGTCTAAGTCAGCCTCACAATGTCTCAAGGACAAGTCCAGCAGCCCCCCAAGCTTGTGCAACTGTGTCCAAAAATGATAAAGACTAAACCTCAGCCAATTAGGAATATACTAATGTAACTACTGTTTGCTTAACCAATTATGTACGAGATGATCTAACTGTCCCTGCAACTCCCCTTATCTGTGCTTAAAAGGAGCCTGCACACTCCTCTGAGGGTCTCTGAGGGTCACAGAGAGCACCCTCAGAGGAGTCATTGCCATTTTGTACAGGCGAACAACCCCCCATATACTGGCATAATAACCCCTCTTTGCTCTTACATACCATTTGAGCCTGAGGTCTTCCTTCAGTGTTTTCTAGGACCCTACACTTATCAGCACAAATCCCTGAGTCCAAAGACTCCATTTTCCATGGATAAGCCGCCTGAGTGTGGATACCCTTTTATAGTTTGAACCTACAGAAATTTAAAGATTTACTTGTTACTGTAGCATAAACCTAACCTGTTCTGACATATAGACTCCAAAGCTCTGAGGTATTTGAGAAAAAGAGACAGATGCTCACTTAATCCATTCTCTCACCAGTTCTAAGCCCAGAGTGGAAGCTGAGGCAGGAAGATTACAACTTTGAACCAGCCTGAGATGCAGAGGACATTTAAGGCCAATCAGGGCTGCATAGTGGGCCTGTCATAAAACATCAAAGTAAACAAACAAAAATAGATAAAAGGACTGAATAAATGTTGAAGCAGTAATCTGAACTCTCCGGTTTGGTTAACAACGCTGTTTCTGCAGCACTCAGGAGATTTCTGGTTATGTGTGCAGCACAGCCTCAGTACACAGACACAGGGAACATCTTTCTGGAGGCCATTTGTATTCTTTTCCTGAGCAAGGTATGCTCGAGGCATCATCTGCTCCTGGGACAGAAAGCACAGAAGAAATTGTAAATGTTGTAGAAGCAAGTGGAGCCATGACTGACATTTCGTTTGTTCTCCTAGAAATGTGTCTGGAAAGGTGTGGGGCCTGGGGAAGTGCCATATGGTGATGCTGGACCTGCAGTATTGCCCCAGAGAGTTTGAGTGAGGTTATAGGTGGCATCGTGGTCCTCTGGAAAGCAGCCTCTGCCCCAAGTCCCAGTCTCTGCTGGCAGGTGGGAGAGGTTGAGCCTGTGAAGTTATGAGAAGAAAGTGGCCATGTGTGTCAGGTCACATGAGAGGGCATCACTTCATTCTGGGTGAGAGAGAGGATGTCCAGGGCATAGCTTCTCACACATGCTCTCGCTGACTTCTTGATTGCAGGATTTCAGAGCTGGGATCAGAGAGCCCTTCTTCAAAGTATCTGCCCACTTCTGTAGTACTCTCAAGCCTCATTTCCAGAAGGACTACAGACTGTGCCTTTCAGAGTTCAATGCCAGGACTTGGGGGAGAAGGTGGAAAGTGCCACGTTCTTCTATCATCTAAGAGGAGGTCAAAGCCAGACCTACTTTTCTGGTGGGAATTGTTATTGTTTTTAGCATCAGGAGAAGGACTAGGGTCAGCATCCCTGATAAATCACATCCCAGTAGAATGTAGAATGTAGGAGTGGCATCTGCTCCTTCACTTCCTTTATTAGCAAGAAAGGGAGTGAATATGGACAGAACATGTGACAGACTGAATTAAAGGGTCATTATGAAACCCATCACTTTGTACAATGAATGCAAGCAAAAACAAAAACAAAAACCAACTCCTACATGTCAAAGATGTGTCTTCCAGGTAGGTGGGATGGTGTGTAAAAATATACCCTTTAAAGCTGAATTAACTCATGTATAAGGAAGAATTGACCTCCCTAGGGGTGTACCACTCCCCCTCCTTGACACGCTCCCTCTCTATTGGCAGCAGCAGTATTTGTGAGTCATCTTTGGCTGCCTCACTTCTCTGCCCTTAGGAGCTCTGGATGTGGTCACAGCCTTGGATTCTGGGTCACTGTGATGGTTGGTTTCAATGTCAATTTGCCACAGATTCGAATCACCAGAGTAGGAAGTCTCTACTGATGAGCTCTCCTGATTGCCTTAATTGGTATGGGAATGCTCACCCAAAATGTGAGCGTACCGTCAACACAAGGAAGATTATTCACTCTTGACTTACCTGGCCTTCCCTCTTGCCCTGAGTTGATTTTCTCTGTGGCTGCTGCTACTGGTTCCTTCGCTAAGATCAGAACCAGCCTTTCCAGGCTCCCATCACTGACTAAGCACCATTTGCTCTTCAGGAACATTCCAGATTTTCTGCACTGGATTCAGGACTGCTGAGGCCCCCATCCCTGGGGACTGAGTGATTACCAGGTTCTCTGCCTCTCCAGTGTGAGACAGACACTGTTCAGTGGCTCTGACCACAGAGGAACCCAGCCTCAAGGACCAAGCAGCTAATGGGTTCTCATCCTCTCAGGAGTGGGGTGACTGCTGCTGGTAGTCCAACATAATCTGATTTAACAATTCTTTGTATGTATGTATGTATGTGCATATATGTATGCATATATGTGTGTATGTGTATATGTATGTATACTTCATCCTATCCAGTCTGTTTTTCTAGGAAACCCTGACTACTATAGCCACTTAGGATTCTGAGCATTCTCCCTAAAGTTAACTCACATCCTAGCAGAGTCACTTTGTATTCTTGTGACAATACCCTTCATTTATGGAACTCTTTAGACTTCCACATCCATTATTGCATTATCTTCTCATGGGCTTCTCAACACTCACGGCATGAATGACCACAGTGAACATAAGCTATTTGTGGCTCCTTTCTCACCACCAGGGAAGCCAAAGCCATTTACACAAACATTCAGTGAAGGACACCGTACCTTTTTGTAAGCACAATAGAATCAGAGTTTCATTCATTTTCATTTCTGCTTCCTCTCGGTTTTGCTAGAACGTGCTTGGTCTTTCGGAGTGTCCCGCTCCTGATTATATTCTATCCACTCATACTGCAGGTTTTGTGTGGTCTTCGGAAGTATTTGTGTCTGATGTCCCCATTCTTTACTCTTGTTTTACCATCTTCTCTTTCAGTGAACCATTGTCAGTGCTTTTGTGTCTCCGCTTTTTAACCACAGCTTCCTTTTTCTTCCCTGTCTTCTCTCCTCCCCAATTCTTTCTTAACTTGATCCGGAACTCTGGCAACACTTTCCAGTGCCGAGTGTTCTCCTCTGTAACCTCTGTGACTCCTACAAGTGCTTCCTCCTTCAGTGTTCTTAAAACAGAACTCAGCACTTATTTAGCCTCTGAACCAATGTTTATTGATGTTGGGTACTGTCCCAGGCACTGGTGACATTCCATGTGTAGACTCTACTCTCATCTTATACTTTTATAGGGAGTCTAATCAAGATTTAAGTAATTAGGAATCATCATGCCAGGTAGCAACACATGCTCTGAAGGAAGACAAAGCAGGGTAAGATGATAAACAGGTGTAGGACTGACTGAGTGCCCAAGGGAATGATGCTGGAGCAGAGACCTGCATGATGAAGAGAAGAATTATGCCCTGAAGGAGGAAGATGCTGTGTGTGGGGGAAGCTCAAAGTGTCCTACTTCAAAGGACAGCAAGGTGGCTGATGTGGTTAAGCTCAATGAAGGAATAGAGAGGGAGATAAGGGGTGGTCAGAGAGCTGGGCTGAAAGTCTCCAAGGTCACACTCAAGCTCTGGATTTGAACCAAGTAGGACGAGATGCACCAGAGAGTGCAGGGCAGGTGGGGGGGGGGTCATCTAGCTCATGTTACAGAATGAAAATTCTGATTTCCAGGTTAAGGGCACAGAACAGGCAGGAATGGAGCAGAGGGCTTATTTAGGATGCCACAGTAGAAACCCAAGGAAGTTAATGGTCCTTTGGATACGATGGTCCTGATGGAGGTCAGGAGAGACCAGATTCCCAGTGTGTTTTGAGAACAAAATTGGTACTAATGCCCACGGGTTGCTCTCAGGAAAGGAGGGGACCTTGTACCACCCCTATGCTTTTGCACTTACGGCGTTACCATAGACAAGGAAGGAAAACTGCTGATGAAAGATGAACCATAGGAGACCAAAGGCTTGAATGTAGACATGTTAAGGTCAGTATTTAGTTGGAGAGAGAGCAGAGAAACATCCGAAGAATCAGTAGAGATACTGTATCTGTGGATCAAGGTATAAATAATCTTTAAAGTCATAGGACTTGACAGGATCACCAGGGAGGAAGTGAGGGAGGAGAGGGGCGTGACCCGAGGATGTAGCCTTGGGAAAAGTCAGACTTATAAAGGTTAAGAAGAAAAGTGGGGATCAGCAGAGAAGATTTAGAAGCAACGGGCCGTGATGGAGTGGGGGAGAGCAGCCGAGTAACAGTTCCCTGAAGCAGAAGAGGAAATCCTTCAAGAAGAGAACAGGGTGGATGAGGTCAGTGCTTCTATACTTTCAGTGAAATCTCAGGCACAAATGCTGTCTGCTTTGTAGATAAGGAGACTGAGAAATTGATCCTTTAAGGAGGAATTGTTTCCAGAGGAATACAAACCAAAGGGACGAGAGCCCACTTAGATCCATATTCCAGTGTTCTTTGCATTAAATAACGTTGCATAAAATGACTTCCAAAGGAAGGCTGAAAATCCTGCATGTATCAGTGGCACCATTCCTAGGCTGGTAGGAACGTTAACAAAGAGCCTGTGAGCCAGCCAGAAACAGCATCCTCCCGTGGTTCCTGTGTCCTTTGGGTTGGGAAGTGGAGTTTCTGTGTGGTATAGCATGAAAGCTTGCCTTGTGTTCGTGCCCTGACTTCTTTCTGGAGTTGTAATCTGAAATAAACCCTTTAGGTTGCTTTGGTTGGAGTGTGGAGTATTTTATCACAGTGATAGGAAGGAAACTAGAATATTTGGGCTATGGTTTGAATATGAAATACCACCCCCAACTCATGTTTACATTTTCTCATGGAGCCACGTTCCTTCCCTCTGTAGAAATTGTCTCAGTTTTTTTTATATCATCTTTCTTTTAATTTATTTTATGGGCATTGTTGTTTTACCTCTATGCACGTCTGTATGATGGTGTTGGATCCCCTGGAACTGGAGTTACAGACAGTTGTGAGCTGCCATGTGGGTGCTGGGACTTGAACCTGGGTCTTCTAGAAGAGCAGCCAGTGCTCCTAACCACTGGGCCATCTCTCCAGGCCCTTGTTTCAGTTTATAATTATACATTAGCTACTAAGATGACTCTTCATCTCTGCCCTTAGCACTAAGCTTGAAGTCTGTCTCCTTTCAACAATTCCATTTCAGCAGCTACCAATTAAAAGAATGGATGGCAGTGTGGAGGGAGTTATTGCACTAGGAGACCCATTGCCCTTGGAGATCAGGGTGCACTTGCCATGTCACTAGAGAGCTTGCTTTTCTTCAACAGGCTACTAGTGAGCTTGCTGTCCTTCCACAGGATTCTGCACCTCTAGGATTGGGCTCAGTCAAGTCGCTTTATGTGCAGACCCTCCCTCTGTCTGTTCTGTCTCTTCATCTTGAGTTTCAGCCCCTTGGTAAATATCCACAGAAACCCACTTTCACCAGCCACATAGATTTCAATAAATGTAGGTGTCATGATGAGAAGTCACCTCACAAATAGCACGATTACCCCTGCTGTCCCCAATTTGTGTTCTTCTTCCTGTCCCTTCCTGTGATGACTTTTCACTTTTCCTCACCTCCAAAGACTCTCAAATTTTCTCTTTTGTGCAGAACACTTTCCTGAGTCCTCTGGAGTCTTGATGTCATCTAATGTTCACAACTGGAGGGAAGTCTCAGCATCAGTTCCCAGTCTTAAAGAAATCTATGGAGACTGGAGAAAAGAATGTCTTTCCCTTGATGATATGATTTCCCTGAAGAACTTCCAGATTATAAAGGGGAAATCTCATCCAACTCCCATTCACTCATCAAATCAAGGCACAGTAGTGCAGGGAGGGCAGAATCTGAGATACTTTAATAAAAACTGCAAAAGCTAGTCCTTTGCCTTTTCTGAGCCATCACTCTATGAATCTGAAGAAAACATGGGCTGCAGAACCACCTGGCTTTTAATGACAAATACCTTCACCATCATTGCAGACTCTAGTTCTGTCAATTTGTGGGGTACCTGGCAATGGTATCTATGTCGACTGTGGTGATTGTCATATGCAACCAGGGGCTGAGTAGATCTGATGGAACACCCCCCCTTCCCTACAGAAACAAAAAAACCAAGGTTAAGTAGACATCTTGTTATTAATAATTCTATTTTTAAATGTTGAAAACTCACAGTTTGTCATTTCAATTTAAAATTTTTATTTATTTTATTTTATGTGTATGAGTGTTTGACCTGCATGTCTGAATGTGCAATGTATTTATGTGGGCTTGGTGTCTGTGGAGATCAAAAGAGGGCATCAGATCTCTCATAACAGGAGTTACAGATGGTTATGAGCTTCAATGTGAGTGCTAGGAACTGAACCCAGGTCTTCTGCAACAGCAACAAGTGATCTTAACCACAGAACCATGTCTCCACCCCCCACAGTGTGCCCCTTTAAAGCCTATGCTAGCATTCTATATTTATATCTCTCTCGTGTCTGAATGTCTTTGACTTTCTTCTCTCAGGGAGGATGGATGCTACTATGTCTTCTAAGTCCTGGCATAGAGATGTTCTTCCACTGTGCTTTCTCTTGGAATCCTCTTGTGTCATGTCCACTAGGCGTGTCTGGACTGTGCTGTGTATGCGATTCTCCTGGGGAGTTCATTAACTTTCTGGTTGAGAAGCTCTGAGTGGAACTAAGATGCTTCTAACAGGCTTTCAGGATGCTGCCGCTACTGGTACGTAGATCACAATTTGAGTAGCAAGAATGAAATTGACTGTTATGGTCTCTGTTATCTCATTAGACTTTTAACCTTACATTTTCCAATGCCTTTCAGGAATTTATCTTGCTCTCCTACCATGAGAACCCCATTCTTCTACTGTTATATTGAAAAGTGTGATAGTAGAGTCAACTAGGAGACACTGAACCTGCTATATTCTGCTGAGATATTCTGTCTGCCAAAGCTAAGTGGCATTGAGCTAAGAGACAGCTAGAAAATTGTGATGTCAGATGCCATCACTTGGGCTTCTAGGTTTAGCCAAACCTAAAGATTTATCACACGTTCCTCAGTCAGTAAATACCTTCCCACAGGCTGGCCAATGCCTCTATCTATAAAGCCCCAGTGGTGAACTACTTAGATGCAATTTTCAAGGAGTAAGAATGTCTCCAACCCTTAGTGAGAACAGCAATGTTTATTACATGATAATGAGGCAAATGACTAAGCTTGCCTGTAGAACCAGGCCTCTGTATGTGGACATTGCACATACCCATGGACTATGATGTGGTTCTTCAGTGCAGCCTAGAAGATGTAAAATCAAATCAAGGCAATTAGCATCTGACTTTCCTTATTATTACTTTATGCTTCGTGTCTTTGAGTTCCTCTTTTCTAGTTCTTAAAATATTTCATGGAACTTTTTTTTTTCAAACTGTAATCATCCTACTGTGCTATGGGATATCAGAATACATTCTTTTGTTCCCATCATCCTCCTTCCCTTTCCTCACTGTGACCTTTAGTAATTACTATTCTATTCCCTCCATTTCAAGGTCAACTTTTTTTTTATTTCAACATATGAGACAGAACACATAGAGGACTTTCTGTCTCTGGCTAACTGTCCTCCAGTTCTGTTGATTTAGCCACAGAAAGACAGTATTTCATTCTTTTTACAGCTAAACAATACCCCATTGTGTACATATTCCACATATTCTTGCCCACTTGTCCACTAATGGATACCTTGGTTGGTGCCATATCTTGGCTGTTGTAAATAGTGATGTGATAACACAGTTCTATCAGGCATCTGATTGATACGCTGAATTCATCTCCATTGAAAACATACTCAGAAGTAAGATGGTTGAGTTGTATGATGGACTTATTTTCAGGGTTTTAGGCAAGTCAGTATTGTTTGAGCCCCTGTGCTGAGATGTGACCCAAGGGCTTTATTAAAACTGTAACTTTAGAAAGAGGTCAGTAGGTTGGATTTCCCCCCCTTCTTCTTTTTAATTGTTGTTATTGTTGTTGTTGTTGAGCTACCAAATGCTATTGATAAAGGACAAGTTTTTATCCCAGCTATCTACTTAGAAGCAGGAAAGGAATATTGTCCCTGTGAGGTCTGCTGTGCAAGCCATCTAAGAGAAGCAATCAAATCACCACACACCCCGACAAGCTCAAGATTGAGTTGATACAAGGCAGGCTGAGATGTTGAAGAATTGCACCAATGTTCTATAAGGGCTGGAGAGTACATTTAAGTGGCAGAGTACCTGCCTAACCTAAATGAGACCATGGGCTCAACCCCCAACACCACAAAAATACTTACTCTACAACTTACAGAGAAGACGATACATACTTATTGTCATTTAGTGTTTGTGGGCTGGAGGTTCAGCACAGCACTGATGAAGACTTCTGACTTAGAACATTTCACATAGCTACAGTCAAGGGTAGAGTTGTGAGCTGTCTAAAAACTTAATTTGGGTAGAGCAAGCATTTGCATCCAAGATTTCGCAAACCGGTTGACAGATGGGAAACTTTGCCACATGGGCCTCTTCACTGGGGTGCCTCACAGTGTGGTTTCTGGCTTCCTCCAGGGTTAAGGACTGAGAAGAGAAGAAGAGAGAAAATACCTAAGGCACAGTGCAGTATTTTTATACCCAACCTGTCAGAAGCCAGTCTACATATCCAAGCCATGCACAGAGGATAGATGTGAATACCAGCAGGCAACAATTATTGGAATTGCCTAGTACAGAAATTTACTGTGAAATACAATTGTCACATTGAAGAGACACCAGCCCCTCCCCCAGTGCCTTCTGTTTTATATTCTGCATCAGAGATAAAACCTTCCCAACACCTGGGCACAGAAAGTACATTTCTTCTGCCTAATAAGTGGGTGATGATTGAGGCATCATTCCTTTGAAGAGGAAATCTTCAAAGCTTGGTTCCCAGGTGGCATGGGAAGAGGACACTGATGAGAATGGAACAGTGTGGGTGGGACCCAATGTAGACCACAGTAGTCAGTGTGATGAGTGTCGCTTGTCCAATGTCAGAAACCAGCTGGACTCACAGTAACTTAGGATTTTAGAACACTGTGCCAAGAGAGAAACCTCAAGCCTGGCTAAGAAGGGCCATGTCTTTCAATTCCTCTAAAATTTCTAGACCGATGTTGCCTAGTCTCTAGTGAATGATTGCTAAGCAGGTATTGTCCAAATGTCCTTTGTCCATACTCAGGTGCAGAAGACAGTGTCTAAGGCAGCAGAAAGCTGGAAGTCAAGCAACAAGGACCTGTCCCACAAGCAGACAGGAGAACCTTCTGTTTGCTGGAGGACCTCAGCAAACACTGAAGTCACTTCTCTTCTGCCACCTCCCACAGTTGTTTCCATCTACCATTGTGACATTAGGTGTCAGAAACAATACCTACCATTAGCCTCCAGGTGCATGATCCTGGAGACCCACATCTGAGCTGGAATCAGAGGGATGCATATTTCCCAGTCCCAGTGGACCTGCCTGTGACTACAGGGCATGGATGAGATGCTGAGCTGTCTTCCTTTGTAGGCAAAACTATGTGGGTGTTATAGTTATATTGCAGATGGTAGCATCCTGTTCATTGGGAACATTTTGTAGAAATGAATATAAAGGAAGAAGGGCATTTGAGTATGAGATCATTGGGCAGAACAGAGTAGACTGTGGCCATGGTGGATGTGGTCCTTCTGATGTACCTTCATTGTCTCTTCTATTCCTTCCAGGGTCTCTTCTGTTCCATATTCTGGGAACTGGTGAGATGGGTGACCTCAGCTATCTGATTCCCCCCACCCCACCCTGCCCAGGGCTTCTGACTTTTGCAATGAGACATGTCTGAGTTAAAACAGACTGATGAAAAAAATAGATTGGTCTCATGTATTTCCCCTACAAACTTTACAAGTGTCTTTGCCATTTAGTGGACTGGAAGATAATCTGTGAGAGAGGACGATTGAGGAGGACATAATCAAGTACATTGCATAGATGCATAAGATTGTCAAAGAACAAATAGAAGATGTTCTAAAAGAATATATATATAAATTTCATTTTATGTGTGCCCTTCTTGTTGTCTTTTGTCAAGTTGACACAAGCTAGGGCCATCTGGGAAGAGGGAGACTCGGTTAAGAAAAGGCCTCCATCAGATTGCCTGTAGGTGAGTCTGAAGGACATTTTTTGATGAATGATTGATGTGAGATGGCCTGGGCCACTGGTGACAGTGATGTTCCCAGGCAGGTGGTCCTGAGTGGTATAAGAAAGGAGGCTGAGCAAAGCATGGGAAACAAGCCAGAAGCAGTATTCTTCCATGACCCCTGCTTCAATCCCTGCTTTCAGGTTCCTGCTTGAGTTCCTGCCCTGACTTCCCTCAATCATGAACTGCAAATGGGGCGTGTAAGCCAAATAAGCCCTTTCCTCCCCGAGTTGCTTTTGGTCAGTGTTTTATCACAGCAATTATGAGAGCGTGTATGGAAATCCTGGCTTGCATGCTATGTGCTGGTGGAAGTCAGAAGAGGGTGTTGGATCCCCTGCTGATGGAGTTATAGGATGTGTACTGTCTGACAGAGATACTGGAAACTGAACTCAGGTCCTCTGAAAGAACAAGACACCCTTAAACACTGAGTCATCTCTTCAACCCCAAGAAGAAGACAATCTTGAGATTAACATGTTTCTATAAAATAGGACAGTAGGGAACTTGTTAAATCTTTTACCCACCAGTTCAAGATGTATTTCTATTGGGAATTCTGTTTAATATTCATCAAACCTTTTTGATCAGCAGGGTTAGCTCTTCAGTTTAAGGGTATTCCTTTTCATCGAAATATTTTGTCTTTTTAATGTACCTTATTCTCCCCCCCATCAAATACATCATTGATATATGTTTTGAATCTTTTGTGAGTTATCTGTTTGCAAGATCATTTATCTCTTGAATTTACTTCTCCACTTCCTCTAATTTTGGGTGGGTTCATCAAAAACCATCCTCCACACTGCTGATGTGATTTTTTTTCACGCTGTTGATTCTTTTCTCCACTCTCCTCATGCATTTAAAACAGTTCTTTTCAAGTGTATAATAGTAACGCTCTCTGCTTATTTCATCTAGTTCCCTTTTTATAACTCCCTCTCAGCAGCTGCCTTTTGATCTCACTGTGTTGCCTTTTGTTTTAATATTGTTGACAATATGAGATGAGCGTCTAGAATTTATGTCTGTTTCCTGCAGCAAACCTTTTGAGAAAGAACACACTTCCATTGCTCCTACAGATTACCGTCTCCATCTGTGTTTAGAATCTCTTCATGGATTCTGTATTATTTTGCGTCTGACAACAATGAAGTATCTTTTTGTGTCTGGAATTTTCAAACTAGATTGGTGGATTCTTCTGAGGTCATTTCAAAGAGTATTTAAGCTTGGAGGTTGCCTGAGGATAGAGAAATCTGTGACTGGGTGGCATATTTTCTGAGATAAAGCCACAGGTCAAGGGCACTCATCTTCACTGTCAAATATTCCCATTTTGGGGCCATGTCATATTGGGATGAGCCACTGTGATGGTTAGTCTTAACTGTCAACATAATAGGATTTGGAATAACAAACCTCTGTGCATGTTTCCTAGACTGGGTTCATTGAGTCCATTGAGTTCATTGAGTTGGGAAGACCCATGCTAAGTGTGTGTGTGGTACCATCTGTGGGCCAAGGTCCTGAGCTAAATGAAAAGGATACAGTGAACTGAAACCAGCATTATTTGTTCTGTGCTTCCTGACTGCAGATGCAATCTGGCTACCTGCCCCAAGCTCCTGTCACCATGACGGACTATACCCTCAGACTGTGAGCCAAAGTAAATGTTTCTTTCCTTAATTTACCCTTGTTCAAAACAATTATTTATTTGTTGTGGTGTGTGTGGTGGGGGATTGAGAGAAATTGCAAGTCAGTTCTCTCCTATCATGTGGGCCTCAAAAATCAAACTCAAGTTGCTGTGCTTGGCTCAGCAAAGAGTTCTTATACCACAGGGCCATCTTGCTGGTGTTTCATTTTCATATCAATGAGAAAAGTAATGAATTTAGGCCTATTTTGTGGAATAGTTGGGATGTTTGTAGTGCCCTACCCCTACCCTGTTTGTTGTTCAACACTGCTCCAAATACCCTGATCTGTCAGTGTGGTTGCCCGTGAACTTCCCAATTGTCCCTTCTGGCATGGCTGTTGCTCCTCACCATCCATTACCAATGCAATACTTAACACATGGGACTTCTCAGTGTTCACCAAATCTTCATTTGTTACGTGTGAACCTCCACAACCAAGCTCTCACATCAACCATCATGCTTGTTTCCATGCTCAGAACACACCAGCATACATTGCCACCCTTCCATTGCCCCTCTTTACACATCTCACCCAGTGACCCTCTTTTACTACATATTACTAGTAATGTCTCCAGCTGGAGTTCCATCTCTTGTGCCTTCTACACAACTCCATTTTACACTTGGTAAGTTGTATTTTAATTGCTTCTTCTATCTCCCAAGTTTGCATAGGAGTTCTAAGTTGTCAAGGCTGCGCTTTCATCATCCCCATGTTCCCTCTTTGTTCTTGGCATCTAACAGACAGCTCATCTAATGCTTGTGAACTAATTGAGTGAGGAGGCTTGATGTGCCAGCAAACAGGGTCTTCAGCCTGAAAGCATTTCCTTTGTCTTTGGTTTGAGAGAGAAGTGGGTTTTCCAGAATGGAACTCAACTGCAACTGGCTATTATAGGTGCAGTTCTCTGGCCTTTGTGTCTTATCTCTGGCAGTCCTCCTACCTCATATAAGCACAGAGCAGCCCAGAGCTCCAGACACATTGCCTTTCCTCCTTAACAGGTCCAAGGATTTTCAACCATGCCCCACTCTTCAAAACCAGTCTCCACTAACTGTTAAATGGGAGAGGCTTTTAACTTGAAAAGAAGACAACCCACCTTCTCATGTTCCTGCTGATCTGAATCACACTGCCTCTACAGCAAGGTGCCTGTCTTTTCCCCCCTGACAGAAGAGTGGAGTGGAAGCAGGCAATCCCCTCTAGGCATCTGTTATTTACAATATTTTCAATGAAATGTCAAAGAGACAAGAGAATGTCTTATCTTAAGGACATCTTGGCTAATGGTTCTGGAGGGTAGGTAAAGATGAGGCCAGGTGAGAACCTTGTTCTTGTTTTCCTTAGACCCTATCTGCAGATGAGAACTGCGCACTGTTATATCTTTAGATGCAAAGAGTCAGTGCAGTACCTCTTTTGGGGGCTAATCTGTGGGTTCTTGACTTTGTTGTTTGAGCTTTAAGGCGGTATTACTATAATAAAAGTGGCACAAAATTGTGGTGTATAATTTCAATTTTAATTTCTGTAGTGCACATGTCTGTGGCCTTTTCACTCCAACTGAATCATCCCACAGCATTGCTGTGACCCTTGGCTCATGTTGACACTGAATTTTGCTTTCTTCTTTCTCAGTTTCTCCACTCACCAGCCGGTGGTAACTGGACGATCTTCTGGTTTCCCTAACTCATTGGCAAGATTGTTAGAGAGAATCTTACTTTTACATGGGGTTTCTATTCTTTGGAGCACTGAGATGCCCAGAAAGCAAAGGAAAACAGTAATTTGGACTATTTCAGGCTATTTCATGTATAATTTGAGGCATCTTAACTTGGGACAGGAAGTTGTCACTGAGATTGTCAATCCCCAAACTCCTACACATGAGGGATAATTTATTATTATTATTGTCTGTTTTCCCAGACAGCATGTTGGAAGTTACGCCACAATCATAGTCTCTAAATTATATTGTGATCACTTGTTTGATAAATAGGACAGAGTGGTGTCTTCATAGGATTGTAAAATGTGTTTTACAAACACTGTTTGAAACCAACAGGTCAGTCATTCACTGGGGCTTAGAAATCTTCCTTCCATGAGAGACTCTCATAGGTGTGATAACTATAATTTGATTTACTCTGTTATGTTCCTGTGGTGTATTCACTCCCCACCACATTTGGCAGAAGTTGGAAGAAGCAACAAGACCTTTAAAAGCTAGGGAGTACTAGATAAAGACTCATAATTTAAGTACTTGACTCTCAGTGGGCTCTGAGATTTTGGGAGGTTCTGGAAACTGGGAGGCAGACTTTAGCTGGAGGAAGTGAATCACTGGAGGCAGTATCTTAGGGGGTGTGTTATCCCTGCCAACTTCTGGCTTTGTGTTATGCTTCCTGGTCCACTGTATTGTGAACAGCCTCTTCCATCACTGTGAGTGGAACTGCTCCATCATTTTCCTTCACCACAGTGGACTCAGACCCTCTAGAGTCATGAGCCAAGTTGTTTCTACAGATATTGTCACCATAGCAACACAAAAGTGAAGAAAACTAAGAATAGGACTATAGAAAAAGACTGATAATAGGGATTTTGATACAGATGAGAAAATCCTTTGATTCTAGCTTCTAGGGATAAAGACGGATGGCATAGACATGGTTGTACATTTTAAAGTAATATTTTAATTCAATAATCTTTGGAAATTCCATACATGTATACAATACATTTTGATTATATTCACTTTTGACACACTCTTCTAATTCCCTGTGGGTCCCCTCAACACATCTCCCTCCAAGTTTCATGTCCTCTTGCTTTTTCATAACCTACCTTTCTTTTTCATTATACACTAATCCCAATTAGTGTGCCCCTATTTGTATTGGCACAGGACATCCATTGGAGCATAGGCGACTGACTGGTGGCCACACAGCCAAAGAAAAGTGACTCTCTGTCTTCCAGAAGCCTCCAACTGTCAAAAGCTCCTCAGTTTAAAGCCCATTTTGGCCCTTATTGCTGTATAGCAACAAACAATCTAAAATTCGATATCATAGAGCGACTTTGATACATGCATTGTGGGGTCCCAGCTCCAGCAGGGATGGCTTGTTTCTGTTTTAGAAATCTGGAAAACTCAGTAGTTGGAGTCATCTGGAGTTGTTGACGTTGTCTGGGAACTAGTCCTCAGCTGGGACTAACTCATCTGGAATGAGCACACTGTTCTCACACAGGGGCCTGAACGTCTTCACACTGTAACAGCCTCCAGGCAGTGACTCGTTACCTCATGTGACACTCAACAGTTAAAGTGCTTCAAGCATGAACGTTCTCAGGAACAAGGGGGGGGGGGCTGATTTTTACAGCGTCACTTAGGAAAACACAAAATGAATCCTCTGTGTTCTTGATCAAATTTGCTTCAGGAGTTTCAAAGTGGGGCCATAAACCCCCTTCTTTATGAGAAAAGTGTTAAAGAATATTGGTGACGTAATTTCAAACCATCAAAGATTTATGGTTTATTGTACCCACCCTATCCTAAGACTTGGAAGGATTCTTCCAAGCATTTTACCATCCATATACAGCCATACCATTCCTTAGTAAATCTCAATACACCCCAAGTAGATGTTGAATAAATACATGTGGCTGTTCACATAAGAGACCAATAAATAATTTTCTAGATAAAAATGTTGCTATTATGTTGGGAGAATTTGATTTTTCTTTTTCTTTTGTTTTCCTTCCTCCCTCCCTCCCTCCCTCCCTCCCTCCCTCCCTCCCTCCCTCCCTCCCTCCCTTCCTTTTCTCTGTCTCTCTCTTCTTCTCCTTCTCCTTCTCCTTCTCCTTCTCCTTCTCCTTCTCCTCCTTCTTCTTCTTTTTGAGACAGGGGTTCCATGTTGTTGCCTTGCCTGACCTGGTAGTCACTTTGTAGACCAGGCTGGACTCAAACTCAGAGATCCAGCCGCTTCTGCCTCCCAAGTGTTGGGAGATTAAAGGTGTGTACCACCACTGCCCAGCTGAGAATTTGATTTTTAAGATGCCCAAATCAATAGTAAAATGCAGTATGTTCTGAAAGAGAAAATAAAAAGTCAACGATGGGTGATGTTGTTCTGTATGGTGTGAATATGTGTTGCTCTGATTGGTTGATAAATAAAGCTGTTTGACCAATGGTGAGGCAGAAGAAGGTTAGGCGGGACACCAGAGAAAGTTCCAGCTACATTTGGCACCTAATATGGGGCTCGAGTTTTCACCTGAAACCTGAGAATACTTAGTAAGTGTTTCTAAACAAAGCCAAAAACAGGTTCCTGCTTCATGTCGCATTCAGGCCACAAGACGCTGCAGCATTCAGGCTTGAGCGCAGCATGGTGGATTCCCGCCGAATTTCACAGAGGTTTCTGCAAGCCGTGCAGCATGGTGCATGGTGAATATAGCTTTTGCTAGTACACACACAAAAATAAATAAATAAATACATAAATAAATAAATAAATAAATAAATAAATAAATAAATAAATAAATAAATAAATAAATAAATAGGTTTCTGAGCTACTCATTGCTTTAATGGAGGCATAGACCCACTGCTTCTGAGAGTTGATGGTACACATGACCCAGAGCTGGAGGTGAATTATCACCACCATGTTAAAAGGCTGAAATGGGTGAAGTCAGCAGCCAAGGCTGCTGATTTTTGTCCTGGCCATGCAGTTTAGCAGTTTAAAGTCTCTCCTGGCCAGAAAAGGATTATAAATTCAGAATAAGACAGATTCAGATGGGATAAACCCTAAACAGCTTATAATATGTATACAAATGCATGTGGGCTTGGAAGAGAGAGGAAAAGGAATATAGACAGTTATATAAAAAATAGAAAGTTTTAAAAGATAAAGTCTTTAAAGAAAAAGTAAAAGTAATATAAAAAATAAGCCACATAAAGATGGACATCACATAGAGAGTCTGGATTATGTCTTTGAGATTTTTAACTGCAGATATTTGATTGTAAAAGCTGCTGAGTTAAATCAATATATATTATTTTAAATATATCTTGATTTCAAAATCTATGTCTAAGGATTCATTGCTTTGGCAAAGAAGTTCTGCTTTTTTTCCACAGAAGATGAGAACCTATGAATTGCTTCCAGGTTAATATGGTTTGATCAAGGAAGACCCCCTTGAGAGGCCCAGATGATCCAACATCCAAACAGCTTCAAGGCAACTGGCTCAAAAAATACAACATTACATTACAGACTATTCCAGTCAGGACTTGACCATAATTCTTAATTTTCTCAGGATCCCCATAAGAATACAACACCCCTTATCAGCAGGACGTAGTCTAAAATACTATGCCCACATTCCCAAAAAATGGACTATGGATATTTGTCTTTGTTTAGGTTGTTGCTTACAAATTGTTATTGGTCATAGTCAATATCTTTCTAAAAGAACAACAGGAGATATGATATGGAAATATTGGATATAGATATGATAGGATAAAAGGGTGGATTGTTGAACCTACTTTTAAAGAGCAACTTGTTTAAAATGTTTTACATTGGTATAGATTTTAGTTTATTGATACAAATTTAAAGTTAATTTTGTTATACTGTATGTATATTTCTACTCTTATTTAAGGTATTCTGTTTGTGCACCTCATTTAAATTGTAATGGATAATTAAGAAATACAGAGTAATAGTCTTCTATGATAGTCAAACTTATAGTCATGTTAAGTTTTCTAGGTATACATAGATATAATTCAATTAGGTAGATAATTTTCAAATACTCCAAAGACCTACAGAATATGGTATTTAAAATGTTTTAAAAACTTAGACTTTCCTGGACAATGAGACACATCTGCTCCTGGCAGCACTGATTTACTACAGAGAGAAAGATGGGTGTCGAAGACACTCCCTATGGAGTTTATCTTCTTTTTGGCAAAAATAGGCATTTGGGCAAGAAACTGTTCTTGTCTGGACTGCTTGACAAAATGCTGTATTGACTAGACATGCAGGACCCATAGGAAGGTGACCACTGAACTTTATAAGGCAAAATGGTCCTTCAGGTTCCTGTTTCACAGAAAAAAAAAAAAAAAACAAACTTCCAGACATTCTACAGGACACAGAGAAAAGTGACTGAGAGACTCTAGGCCTATGGACTGAAGATGGATGCTCCAATGTTGCAGAGGAACTTTGGATGACTGTCCAGGTAGACAGCTCTCTCTGTCATTCTAGATTTTTGAAAGGTGCTTATAGTGCTCTTCCTGTTTACTTAGATAATATTGTATCCTTCTGAGGTCCTTGATGTAGTTGAAGACTAGATAGTTATAATTATGGTTTTCCTTGGTTATGGTAAGAGATAAGGTAGATATGAAACCTTAGATTCACAAATATAGGATAGATAGGATATCTTCTTTAATTTTGCCAAATACGAATAGACTAGATATTATAACTGTAGCATGAATCTTAAAGGGTCTTATTAATAAAATCAAACCTGGAGCCAGGTATTGGGGTCAACGCTGGAAGATCAGAGCAGCAGAACCAGCCACAGCCACCTCACCTTGCCAGTTTCTCAGATGATTCTTTTTTCTCAGACTGGAAGCTTCTGAGTCCTCATCCAAATGGATCTCAGCTGAACTGTGCTGAACCGTGCTGCTCAAAAGCCTAAAAGCTTGACGTGCCTAGTTTCTGGTTTTCATGCCTTATATACCTTTCTGCTTTCTGCCTTCACTTCCTGGGATTGAAGGCTTACTTCTTGGGATTAAAGGCATGAGTCACCAACTGGCTGTTTCCAGTGTGACTTCAAACTCACAGAGATCTGGATGGATCTCTGCCTCCCAAGTGATAGGATTAAAGGCGTGTGTGCCACCATTTTCTGGCCTTTATATCTAGTGGCTGTTCTGTTCTCTGACCCCAGATAAGTTTATTAGAGTGCACAATATTTTGGGTAACACAATACCACCACATATAACTATAATTATTATGTGATAACTGTTTTGTTATATGTAATTTTACTATGTTGAAGTTAAAGCCTTCCTTTTGAATAGAAAGAAAAGGGGAAATGTGGGTGATATCGTTCTGTATGCTGTCAATATGTGTTGCTCTGATTGGTTGATAAATAAAGCTGTTTGGCCAATGGTGAGGCAGAATAAGGTTAGGCGTGATGCTGGAGAAACTTCTAGCTACAAGCCAACAACAGTGTAAGACATAGTTGTGCTCATGAGATGTGAACCCCTTTGAGGCTGAGACAGCCTGTCATTTACTTTATCCAAAGCTTGCATAGTTCTTGGCAATGTAGTATCTGTTCAGTTACTGCTTTTCTCCAGATGAAAAAAATTAACCTTCATCTGAGTTGGTCACCAAACTCCTATGAGTTCAGGAAAAGGCTCGAAGACATAATCATAGGAGATAAACCTAGATCAAAGAGATTGATGTAACTATGAGCAGCTTTGAAACTGTCTTTGGATAGGGGAATGATTACTAAGCAGTGGTGCAGAAAGACTTTACCTGGGGCAAATCTAGGAACAACGGTCACAAGATTTGGGATAAGCTTTGCAAATAGCTGTTGGGGTATAGAATGGACTGAGAGCTTTGCTTCACTGTCTAAGCATGGTAGAAAATATTTATCTGTATCAGGCAGAAGGTATTCATAATGTGGGGAAGATGACAACTCATTCTGATCTGCAATCGGTATTGATATGAGCGAGTCAGTGCAGAAAGCACTTGAGGCACCATATCAGCCTGGGCTCAACTGAATGGGAAAGTTGAGGACCCGTGCCACAGACAATTAAAACCTGTGTGGGACATGTGTTAACACAACTTACTCTTATTTTTGCTATCCTAATGATATCCTAATGAGTGGTTTCTTGTAAAATTCCCGAGAGTTTAGGGACTGACCAGAACAGCATCAGTGACTATGGGATGTCCACAGTCTCTAGCTGAGGTTCACAAACACTGGTGGGAGTTCCCAAGAACAGTGGTTTTTGACAGTAACGCCTCTGACATAGCATCAGTGTCACAAGGAGACCTGCCAGAAGTGAAAATTCTGTGCCTTCACAACTAAATTAGAAACTTAGCTGTGGGGCTCAGATCTCAGTTTTAGCAGGATACCCAAAAATCCTGATATAGGCTGAAGCTTGAAAACCACTGACATACATCAGTCATAAGGTTCTTCTTTATTGGAACTAATTTTATACAACCCTGAGTTACTTGGAAACTGGCCACCCTCTCATTTCTTTTCTCCACTCACTGGGACACAGCTTGTTAGTTTTCCAAAAAGAAATCATGAATACAGCTCTCGTGTTAGAGGATCTCAAGAGATTTGAGCTTTCATGCTCAAATCACACAGACCAGAATCCCCTGCAATTCTGGTTCTTCCAGAGTCTTGAAAGTCAAACATCAGATGGGATCTTACTCAGTTCTCCAAGCAAGACTTGTACAGAGATGGTGGATACCCCCTGTTCTTAAAGTGTTCAGACCCCTGTGAAGCTTCAGTGTTCTTACCACTGTGTAACTGGATTTGTGTATGGGTATATTGTTTTCATTTGGATATATGCCATACAAATGAGGTGACTACAGTCTTCTTTTATTCCTGGAGAGCAAATGTTAAAATGTCCTCAACTTGGGAGCTATTACAATGAGTCCATAGTTCAGAGCCTTTCCCCTTGTGGATTCTCCAGCTGAGACACAGAGAAGTGATCCAGGATCACACTCCGATCCTCCAGCCTCCCCCCCCTCCTCCCTCATCCCCAGTCCTTACCATGACATTAGAAATCCCCAAAGCAGGATGAATGAGGCACATCTCCATTTAAAACTCGTAAAGAAAAGTAAATGTCAAGATGTTTTTTATAGTTTAGCAACATTGGTATATGCAAATTGCATGCCTCTATTCAGAAGATATGGCATGTCGGGATTAATTTTCCTTATTGTTACTTTAAGTAGAAATGACTAGTCATCTATTTAACTAACTAAAACACATTGAATGGAAAATAAAATCGCTGCCCTAGAGCCCTTTCTGACACTAATGTATTCATGTTTATCTCTGCCTTCGCATTCTAGTAGACAGTTGTGTCTGTGAGGATGCTTCTAAAAGTGTTTTTGAAGGAGGAAGCTGTGCTCGCAGCCCTAGCTAGATGTGACTGGTGGCTGTTTGGTATGGATGAGTTTAAAATGTTCACGGTGAAGGCTTATAAACTGGTGTTCAGAATTGAGTCCTGTATGACTAGACCCTCTGCTCTTGTCTCTGTGGTTGGTACTAATATTTGAAATGTTAGATATAGGAAGTTAGGAAGGAACGGTGGATATGAAAGAACAAAGATGAGGTAGGGCCCTATGGACATGACTGAGCACCCAGTGAGGACAAACCAGAATGGATGGATCTTGTCCCATGGCTCCTATGTTGGCTGGAGAAGCTGGTATCCCTGTTCACAGAACCCAGGGGGGCAGCAAAACTGAAGGAGGATCTGGGCAAGGGGAGCAATGTAGATAGGCTGTAGGTCAGCCACAAGAACAGGAACACAGAAACCAAATGACTGTGCTTTACTCCCAACCTCCAAATCTCCTGAAGTCTCTTCTGTGCATCATCAGAACGGCACAACAAGAGGACTCTGAGATAGGTAGTTCAGCCTACCTGAGAGGTTGTATTGCAAAGAAGCCACACGGGGCTAACAACATGACCACTCTGTATGTGTTAGGAGGACTAGGTTAATGAAGCACCTATGGCTATTCATTGTCATTATGACAATGATCACATGTGGGTCCCGCTATGAATAGTTGTCTAAGAAGGGAAGAAGCTGGAACTGTAAACTCTTGATATCAGGTTCTTTATGTTCAAATGTAAGAAAAAGCATGTGCAGATGAGACATTGTACTTTTGACAACTGTCTGTGAGGATGATGTCTTAGTGATTGTTCTGTTCAGATGGACCAGTCTGGGGCTCTTGATCTTCAAGCACCAGAACCCTTCTTATTTTAGTTGTATTCAACACACATCTATTATAGGCACATTTTACACTTGCTGACATCTTATATTCCATGACAGGGACTATTTAAGTTTTCCTTTATGACTCAGAGTCGTCACTGGGAGTGTCAGTTATTGTAATGTTCTATAATGGGACCAGTTGTATTTGGGGAAATTTGAGTTGACGCTAAATGGCCCCATGATTGATATTATTCTCCCTTCTCTCAGCTGGCATTTCTCAAGATTTTCACTCTTCTTGCTGATGGTGGTATTGCCCCTTCTAATTTTCTGCCTCCATCTGCTATAGATTGAGAAATCAGATAACCAAGCTTGTTTAAACTATGCCCCATGCACAATAAACCAAGCCCCAGTGAGACCTGAGCCAATCTCATTTTGTTGTAATTTTCCCTTTCTTAAGAGCAATGCAATTTCAGTAGTGTTTCTGCCATTGTGAGGGTTACTAAGGAGCTCAGTGTGCATCCAGGCAGAATGGAGGAGTTCTCAGCAAGCAAGCTCACGTCATGCCTAGTGGCTTGGTGATCTGCACAAACAAAAGTTTCCTCAGTGCTCTAATGACGAGAATTGGTAGGAAGATGTGTTGACCATGCTGACATTGGAAGTATGTGGGCTCAAAGGGACCTATTGGTGGCGACTGGGATCATTGTCTCACTGGTTACAACAATTAAAATCCATCAGGATGTTCCTTGGCCCATGGAACTTGCATTAGTAATTTGAGCTTATTGTTGCATGTTGTATTGCTATTTGATTCTAAACTGTATCATTGTAAGAGACTTACAACATGGAACTATACATAGGTCCACATACTGTGTTTAACAGCAGCCTGCATGCTTGCAGGCAGGGATGCAATTTCTTTTGAAAAGAAAAGTAACCTCACAGTAAGCTTCAGCCCTGTCTGTAAATTATTCTGAGTTTGGTTTTCCACTAATGTTAAGAAGAAACCTTTTCATTCTGCCTGTCTAGGGACTGTGTTCCCCTTCAGTATATCTATTGGCAATATTAAGTTTTGCCTTGCAATGCCACACAGCATAATAATAGAAAAGGACTCTGGGTGCAGGAGACGTGTGTTTAAATCACACCTCCCCCAAATTACTAGTTGCATGACTTTGAACAAATTAAATTTCCTGTGCCTCAGTTTCCTCACCCATTCAACAAAGGTAATACAAGTGAGTGCCCGTTAGAGTGACCCTGAAGATTGGATGAAATAGTGCTTGCAAAAGGATGAGAATCATTCTGCCCCCAAGACAAATACTTCTTAAATCTGTTGGCTTTAGGTTCCAGATTTTCAGTCACTCTGAAGCCTCCAGGTATAAAATGATGCTGAAATAAAAATGAAAGGAAAGGAAGATGAGGCAAACACCCAAAGTTAATAAAAAGTATTGCTAGAAATCCAACTTATTTAATTACAAGTATTTTTAATTAATTTCAAAGGAGACTGGGCATCTTCTCCAGTGTTTGGCAGGATGCCTGTGCTTGAGGATAAAAAAGGATGGTGTGTGTGTGTGTGTGTGTGTGTGTGTGTGTGTGTGTGTGTGTGTGTTGGAGGGTAGGCACATGCACAAGTGCATGTAATGCTTTTGCAATCAAAAATGAATTCAGTCATTGAAACCCCACACAAAGTGACATTATCTTTACACGATAAACAATACGGTTTCTGTCAGTCACAGTCATATTTGCATAGGACAAAGTAAGGCACTGGTAATGTGAATCCCACTGTCTTCAATACAGAGGAGCAAGTTTGGTTTCATCTTTTTAGTTCTAGCATGACTCCTGGACAATAAAGGGACCCAGATTCGTATCTAAAGAACGAGTGAGTCAACAAATTAATGAAACGGACAGAAGGAGAACTAGGAGTTGTCATCAGAGGTCAAGAATATGCATCAAAAAGGAATGTACAGAAGAAGAATGGAGAAAGAGAAAGTTGGTAGATTTCAAGGCGCAAATGGGTCCAGTGACGTGAATCTTCCCCCAACAGCTCTGCATGGTGACTGGATAATCTGGAAGGTAAAAATAATGCAGCAACCAATAATCAACTCCAAAAATGGAGCAAAGACTTTAAACCTGAAAGGCTAAAACTATTAACAGGCAAAGTTGGGAAAACATTCTGCTGTTTGACAGCCATTCATGCTTATTACAGTCACAGCATAAAGCAGAGAGATCCTAGGACCCCAGTCTCAGGGGTCTTCACAAGCTGCCTTAATTTTCTCTTCCCGGTCTTCCTTTCAGGGTGGTGCCAGGATTTGCTCATCAGAAGGGACTGTAGGAGTCACTGTCACC
The DNA here is from genome assembly GCF_049852395.1 of Peromyscus maniculatus bairdii. Taxonomy (NCBI): domain Eukaryota; kingdom Metazoa; phylum Chordata; class Mammalia; order Rodentia; family Cricetidae; genus Peromyscus; species Peromyscus maniculatus. Next base: position 51,286,179 of record NC_134859.1, on the reverse strand, counting down.
TGGCTCCTCCAAGACATAGCATGCCAGCCACTGAGTGCCCCTTGAAAGTCTCACCTCTACTTCTCAGACACTGGCAGCGTCTTTGGAAAGCTGTTCCCATTTATAAGATTCCATGCCACTTCTTGCTGTAATTGCTCAGGAGCCTCCAGAATCCCTAGTTAGAGGCTGACTCTGACCTCTAGCTTCTCCAGCCCATGTCAATGTTGCTCAACTTCACAAGTCAGCTCCGGGGCCAGGCTGTGGCATGAGGAATCTCGTGCCGTAAAGAAGGCAGCGTGAGAAGACCTGAGTCAGACTCTTGGCTCCAAGTCTCTGTAGCTTCACCGCCATGAGCAGGTTGTTTCACTTCTCGGAGCCAAAGAGCCTCATTACAAGGTGAAGACACTGATCTCTCCCTGTAGAGACTCGTGACCCATCCTCCACGTCCTGTGGCCAGAAAGTGGAAAGCCTACTCCACAGTAGATGCTAAAAGAGCGTTAGTTTGCTCCTGACATAACTCTATTAGCCATGTTTGCCTTGGTTCTTTTTTAACACTAGGATCCTAGAGAAATCACAGAACACTGGGAAAAGGAGACCACTCAGGCTGGGTCTCCTGTCTCTATCCAGATGGACATGTCCACATGTCCCACATCCAAGGATTCAACCAACCTCAGACTTAAGTCTTTAAAAGGGCTTTATAAACATGTAATAATTGTGCATGCAAATGAAACCAGTGTGATATTTCAGCACCCTTTACTTGCTCTCTCTTGTGCCCGGGGCTCAGAATTGTTAGATTCTAGTGGCTACAAACCAGGTCTTTGCAAGCCATTGGGCAGTAAGCACTTGGATTATAACTGTTCTGTGTACCTAGGGTAGGTCCCTCATCATCTACAGGATGGGGCGGTAACATCATAAAAAACAGAAGTCCACCCTAAATCACCAGTTGCTGGTAGCTGGTGCAGAGCTAAATGGGAAAATGAATAGAAATTGAGAGTTGGGGACAGCATACTGCTTGGAATGAAGTTCTAGACAAGGTTGAATAACCAGGCCAGACTTGGGCTGTGACTGTGAGCACGTTGTTATGCAATGGTGGCATAGCAAGTTCAAGACCAGGCGGGTCTCTCTGAGATCCCACCTCATAAAGTAAGAGCGACAACAAGACTGTGAGGGAAGTGAGTAACCGATCTCCGTGAGGCTTGTCCTGACTCCACGACAGCAGGCTTGTGGTTCAGGGCCAGCACATAGAGATGTTTTGTGGGAGGAAGCCAGTGGTTCCATTTCCTTTCAACATGGGAACAAGGAAACAAGGGAACAAGGATTCTCCCAGGCGGGAAGGGCAAGGGAAACTCACTATGAAGCCCAAATGCTTGGGATTGCCTCTTCTAGTTACTTTTCTCTGGAAGCCATATTTCTAAGGATAAAACAAGGGGTCAGAAAAGAGAGGAGAGGAGGACATATATGTCCTGTCCCTGGTGAATGGATAAATTAAGGAGGAAAGAGTTGATAATTTTAGGGGAGGCAAAGAAAAGAGGACATAGATGTCCCTTTTCTCTAATGACAAGGTTTAGGGAGTTCTAAGAACAGCATATAATAAACTATTGAATTTCTTCAAATCTCAGAAGAAGCCCAGGGCTATGCAATTAATTTCTTCTTGGGAGACTTCTGCCAGCTGTTTTGGAGGCCACAGATGGACTCCTGGCCCACCTGAAAAGCTTTTTTTTTTTTTTTCCCTTTTCCTTTCCTTGCTGCTTTCTGGTCAAACCCCTCAGAGCTCAGCTCCTCTGGAGACGATCTATGCCACCTAGCAGTCCACAGAGTCAGGAAAAGCAAGCCGCCAATGCTCCCTTGAGAATGAAAGTAAAAAACAGAACCTGGAATGACGAAAGGGGACATGAGAATTGTAAAGGTGTAATGTCTACTTAGACCCAGCCAGGAGGACCCAGGTGAGGACTTCTGATTGACAAACAGAGTAGTAGTTTTGGAAAGAGCCACCAAAGACTTGGAGAGATCTGGGTTTTTTTCCCCATCTAAACAAACTGATGAGGACTGGAACTGAGTGAGAGGGTAACTCAGAGGAAGCTGGTGTCACAAAGTGTGCCTGCTTCTGGTCTTGTTCCAGCCCCCCTCGCCATGCTCATCTTCTTGCCTACTGGTACTGGCAGTAAATTGTTAATGACATAATCCTGTACTCAGTATGCACCACAGTCTGCTCAGAACTTTGTAGATATTAACTCATTTCCTTTTCACAGAATTTCATAAAGCCTTGTTTTCTGTTGTGTTTCTTTTAATTGCGGTGAATTTGCATAACACAGCTCACTATTTTTCTAGTTTGAAATGTGCAATTGCGTGCCTCTTGGTGCATTTGCAGGGTGGTACAATCACCGCCAGAGCTCTTTTAGAAGCTTTGCTTCACCCCCTAAAGAAAACATGTCCATGCATCAGTTTCTCCCTGTCCACTAGTTCTTAAAAGTAGAGTCTCTGGAGTCAAAGTCCCTGAGTTCATTCAGTTTGTGGACTTAATGATCAAGGAACTCAGGGACGGTACATAGCAAAGCTGGAAAGTATGTGAAGCTAGGCATGGAGGCACAAGTCACCTTTGTGAATTCAGTGCTGGGGAGGAAGGCGAAGGCAGGAGGACCCCAGAACTCTTTGGCTAGTTAGACTAGCCCAACTGATGAGCCCCAGCTCCAGTAGGACATCCTGTCTCAAAAAAATAATGTAGAGGAAGACACTCAGAATTAACCTCTGACTTCCACATGCATGCACACATGTGAACATATGTATACCACATACCACATATAGACACAACCTCACATATGCACATCTATCTATCTATCTATCTATCTATCTATCTATCTATCTATCTATCTATCTATCATCTATCAACTATCAATCTAATATCTATCTTCTATCTAACTATCTGTCATCTATCTATCCATCTTTATTCAAATAAATTATTTTTTAAATATTTTTATCTCTCTCTCGCCCTCTCTTTCCTAGGCACGTGTGCATGCGTGTGTGTGTGTGTGTGTGTGTGTGTGTGTGTGTGTGTGTGTGTGTGTGGTAGGTGAAGGTGCCTGGGGCCATGGAATGTATGTGGAGGTCAGAGGACAACTTTATAGATTCAGTTGTCTCCTTCCTCCTGTATGTGAAATCCAGAGATTAATCTCAGGCCATCACCTTTAACTACTGAGAAATATCACTGGCCCCATGACTTACAGTGTGGTAAAATTTCCTTTACTTTCTAGATACCTAGCAATTATGGTTTTTCTTTCCCTAAAAAAGAAAATAAGAGAAAAAAAGGTAAGTTTTCTAATGGCATATCTCTTTCACTTTATGTATATGGCATTTTATCTCATTGTTTTATACTCTTACTGCTTTGCATTCATAAAATATATTTTCTGGAACTGCCCCTTTTATTTTTCTTTTGAAAAATTTGTTTTTCTTTTTCTGTTACAGATTTGGAAGCCAAGTGCTTCACCAGAATGTCATCATGGTTAGGCTATGGCAAGGGGCTCTTCCTAGGTTGCATATGACTGTTTTCTTGTAAAATCCTCACAAGGTAAAAAGAGAGTGAGGAAGTGCTTTGAGTATTTTTATGAGGCATCTATTCCATTCATGAAGAGTTGTGGCTTTATCATCCCCTAGAGGTAAAGGCTCTTTCTGCTTATGTCTGTCACTGCTCTATGGGGTATGAGTTCCATATGGGAATTTGGGAGGAAAGTGACCTTGATCCTTACTATATTGATCTGGCTTTGTTACACTAGTTTCCATGATTTCTCTTTAAAGCAACCTTATAAATGGAATAGCAAATGTAGAGAGTCCTCACGTGTTACTTCTGCAGGCTCCTTTGAGACAGCCTAAGCTTGCTCTGAAAGACAGTGTCAGCATAGAGAGCCCTTTATTTTTAGACATCCAAATTTTAGTAAGATCAACTTTATCCTGCATTTTGAAAGTAGTTATTCTTTCTCCCCAGATATTTAGCTTTAGTTCAACACTGTGTGTTAGAACATACAAATCGGTCCTGGTTGGTGGAGATGACCACTTCATGGTGAGCTGGAGTCTTCCAACTCAGCTGTTTTGTTACAGGAGAGAGAGGCTCTAGAACCTTTATATCATGGGATCTTGAAGATTTACAAGTATTTCTCTGACTTACGTGTGTGGATTCAGTTACACCCTCTGCTAGCACTTCCTTGAGGACCCTGTATGCATTATTTCTCATACTGTTCCATGGTAGGAATGTGGTTATAGTTAGGTCTTGGCTTGAGGTTAATTTCGCTCTCATCCTTGTGTATGGTGATGTCCTGGTGGGGCTGCAAATGTATAACAGGTATCCTAAGATGCCCACAAAGATCTCTTCCTCCTTACACTTGCGCCTCTGTGAAATCCCTTCGCCTTGAGTGTGGCTGAATGTCCTGATTGATTCTTAATAAACACCAAATGGCCAAAGTGTTCTAGTGCTGGGCTTCCGCAAGGCTGTTACTTCTGTCTTGCTCATACCCTCTCACCCTTCCATTGTCTCCTGAGTAGAACTGCCAGGTCTAGCAAGTAACGATAAAGGGTTTTAGGTAATGAATCACGAGCAATGAATAATCTTTCAGTGTAAGTTTGTATCCTGTAATGTTTGGGACACACCAACACTTTTAAAAGTTCTTTATCTGAAATTCAAAGCATTGGGCATTGTCTTTTGATTGCATCTGGCACATGTGGTTCAGGGAGAAGCCAGCTGTCACACTGAAAGCTGCTTTAAGGAAATATGCCATGGCCAGAATCAGAGGAGAGAAACACGAAAATCCCCGTGAGTCTGCCTCACACTGCTGTTTTGAGCCTGAAGGTAAGTACTGCCTCAGTGGAGCCTTGACATGTCTTCAGCACCTGAGGGCCATGGCTTCTGCCCTGGAGTCCAAAGCCTCGGGTGAACCTCACAGAAACTGTGCAATTTGATTTCTACATCACTCAAGTTGGGGCAATTGTTCCTGTATCAGTAAATAACTAATGCAAGTGTCTGGGTAGACGGCTACAAGTCTTTGCTGGCCTCCTCAGTCTTCACAATGGACATGTGAATGACTTTGATGCACCTTCATGGGCTGTGTACATAATATGAAGTACTCCATGTACCGCATAAAACATACAAGTGTTACTTATACTTTTGAAAATGTTTGAGGAGATTATTGTTTCAAATACCTACATCCATCCAGTTATCCGGCTGCTCACTATAAACTTATACATTTCAAACAATAATTTATGAAATGAACATAAAAAAGAAAGCAATTTAGTTGTTGTGAGTTATTCATCGTTCTCTTTTGGTTTCCGTGGGAGGACTCTATATGTCTCACAGATTTAGCATCTTATCTTCCAAGAGTTTCCCTCGTCTCTCTTCCCCAAGTTCTCTGTTTTCTTTTGAACTTTGTTATTCTCAACCTCTCACTGTCTTAAGACTCCTTTCCTTACTCCCGACTGTATTTCTGCGTTGTTTAGTTTTCACTCCAGGGCTCCTGCTGGTAGCTTCATTTCCAAACTAGCTTCACGTTTCTTTGATATTTGCCAGTGCTTCTCATCATTGGTCTTTTATTTCATGTCAGACTTTATCCTTTCATTTCATTCAGAATTTTGGCCGTGATTTTTACCTGGTTTGTTCTCTAATATTCCTGCCCTCTGCCCCTCTGCCAGGTGACCCCCCCTTTTCCCCCCTCCAACTCCCACTGTTTGGTTTGCTTCCCAGTGGTCCAAACTCTTGTCATCATGGAATTCACCCTTCCTGAGTGAGTTCATTAGGGCAAATCGTGAGTGGTTGAAAGACCAAGCTGAGCCCGGTGCTGAGCACCTGGAACTGTGGTCAGCGGCCTCTAAACACCTTTTCAACGGGATCCTCCCTGGCCATAGGGAAGTCCCACACATCACAATGACTCTTCTTGGGGTGATTTAACGTCTAATTTGGCAGTTTTAAGTACGCATCCGTCTCTTGTTTCTCCTCTACAAAGGCTTCCTTTTACAAAGGTGAGAATTTATATAACCTCATGTCAGCCCCACTTCGCCAACCCATCATTCTGAGTTAAGAGCTTTCAGGAAACCCCCTCAAATGCCATGAGCCTCAAACCTTTCCAACAGAAGAATCCTAGAACCAATCTTCCCAAGAATTTTGCATCTAGCTGACTCCATACAAAACCTAAGAGGCAGGCCGGGTGGTGGTGGCACATTCCTTTAATCCCAGCACTCGGTTGGCAGAAACAGGTTGAGCTTTATGAGTTCAAGGCTAGCCTGGTCTACAGAGTAAGTTCCAGGACAGGCTCCAAAGCTACACAAAGAAACCCTGTCTTGAGAGAAAAAAAAAACAAAAACAAAAAAACCTCAGAGGCAAGAGTTCTTTCTGCTGCACCTTACCTCACTCCATCCCAGTTCTAATTGTGCTTTTCGTCCTCCTCATCAGCAGTGTTTTAAAGTTTTAAGTGTGTTTTATAATCTCATCAAATAGGAGAGAATCTCCATGGTTTCTTCTTGTTGTTGTTTTCATTAACTCTTGAGGAAGTAAAATGAGCAGGGATTGTGTTTCTGATAAGAAAAAAATGCTTATTTGTTATAAAAAAATCAAAGAGAGAGAAGAAAGTTAAAATTTACAACCATTCTATGCACACAGTATACTACCCTCTTGTGCACAGAAATGCTATTTTGAAATCAAATTTGTTTTGAATGAACACACACATACACATATTAGATATTTCACACAGCACATAGAGAACATTCTCCCCACCACCACCATTTGGTGCAGCAGGCATGTTTTTAGAAATGCAAGCTCTGACTTAGTCCTCGTTTCCTGGGACTGCTATAACATAGGCTCTTATCCAAATGTCTATAATATGCAGTTGGTCGCAAAGCTTTTATTCATTCCCCAAAGCCAAGGCATGGCTCTGAGTGCACAGTCCACAATTATGTTTCTAATACTCTCATCATGTCAGACATGTCCAGAAGCCTCTAATCTCCTGCCGAATCCTAAGGCACTCTGATGCCAACAATTCCTTCCCATTTCTGTCAAGGCGGCTGGAGATGCCTTGATGTTGGCTTAGAAGCTATACTATATGCTTACCCCAGCATCTCTGCCCCTTGCTGTCCCCACATGGCTTTGTTCAGCCACTTGGGTCAAAGCTATTTGACATGAAAGAGTGTCAGAGAGATCAAAGGGAGCAAACACACAGATAAGTAACTCAACTGGAGTAAGTCCGGTGTCTCCTCATAGCACTCCCAGACACTTACAGACTGACACTGCTCCGTCTGCTCCGCTCCCTCAAATGCTACAGAAAGACAACTCCACATGACTTAGAACATTGAGAGGATACATTACTGTTTTCCATGTGGAGTAATTAGGGCTTGAACCTTGCATTTACACATCAGTGCTCCCTCCGCGCACTTTAAAAGATACGAGTCTTGCAAGTGGGATTCATAAAGCTGAAAAGATTTTACAGGGCTAGAGAAACAGCCAACAGGTGAGTAGGAAGCCCACAGAATGGGAGAGAATCCTTGTCAGCTACACATTTGACAGAAGATTAATATCCAGGATATGCAAAGAACTAAAAACAAAACAAAACAAAACAAAACAAAAACAAACAAACAAAAAAAAACCTGGAGTCAAACAAACAAAAACAAAAAAATCAAATGATCCATTTGAAAAATGGGCCTGGGACCTGAATAGAGAGTTCTCAAAAGAAAAAGAAAAAATGACTGACAAATATCTCCAAAAATGTTTACCATTCCTAGTAATTAGGGGAAATGCAAATCAAAATGACGTTGAGATTTTGTCTTATCCCAGTCAGAATGGCCAAGATCAACAGAATGACAACAGGTGCTGGAGGGAATGTGGGGGAAAGGTAAACCTCGTTCACTATTGGTGGGACTACAAACTAGTGCAGCCACAATGGAAAGCAGTGTAGAGAATTCTCTAAAAATGAATCTACCACGTGTCAGCTACCATTCCTTGGCATATTCCTAAAGCTCTCCAAAGATACTTGTTCAGCCATGTTTATTGCTGCTTTAGTCACAATACCTAAGAAATGGAAATAAACTAAATGTTCTATGAAGGGATAATGAAAATGTGGTACATATATACTATGGAATATTATTCACTTGTAAAGGAAAATGAAATGATGAACTTTGCTGGTAAATAGATGGAACTAGAAAAGACCATACTGACTTAGATTACTGAGACCCAGAAAGACAAATATCCTATGTGTGTGTTATCTTTTATCTGAGGCTTATAACTCCAAATCTTTAGATGTGAGTATATATACTGTAGTAACTACATGAATCAGGAAAGTAAAACCAGACCATTGCCAGGACAGGAGGTTTGGGAGCAATAAAGAAGGGGATAGCAGTATATCAGTGATCTGACCAGGGAAATGGGAAAGGAGTGCTCTTTAGGGTGTAGGGGAGAGATAAATACAGAAGAATGAGGAAGGAAGGTAAAGGGGAATAGCAGGCTAGTAATAGGTGAATAAGTAATAAGGGAAATGGGAAAATGGACTCTTTAGGGAGGGGTAAGGGAGGTAAATACAAAAAAAGAGGGAGCAGATAAAATTTAGCTGGAGTTTTCTCCAGTCCTACCCAGCCCCATGGACCCTGAAGCTGCTTATAAAATAATCACTCAGAAGCTTATATTAATTAAAACTGCTCGGCCATTAGCTCAGTCCTACCACTGATGTGTTCTGTGTTCTATGTTCTGTGGCCTTACCTGGGTGCCGTTACATGCTGCTCCCTGGATTGCAGGCTGGCATCTCTTGACTCAGCCTTCCTGTTCCCAGAATTCTCTTTGCCTGTTCACCCTGCCTATACTTCCTGCCTGGCTACTGGCCAATCAGCCTTTTATTTATCAGTCAATCAGAGCAACACATTCACAGCATACAGAACATCCCACAGCACCTCCCCTTTTCTGTCTAATCAAAAAGGAAGGGTTTAACTTTAACATAATAAAATTACATATAACAAAACAATAATCAAGCAAGAATTATAGTTATAATATCTAGTCTATTTGTATTTGGCAAAATTAAAGAAAATATTCTATCTATCCTATATTTGTGAGTCTAAAGTTTTATAAAATGTGGTGATATTTTATTTGTGCTGAAATGTGGTGATATTTTATTTATATGTTAATAAATAAAGTTTGCCTGGAGATCAGAGGACATAGATAGCCATTAACAAAAGTCAGGTGGTGGTAGCACACACCCTTAATCTGATCACATGGCATGCAGAGTCTCTGTGCATTCAAGGACAAAGCCAAGCGTGGTGACCCATGCCTTTAATCCCAGTACCAACTATAGAGACCTGGAGGTCTGTACAGACAGGCAGTGATGAGGAAGTGAGGTGGCTGGGCTAAGAGCCAATGAAAAGGCAGAACAGCAAGAAAATAAAGATGCAGGTTAGACAGGAAGAAGCTGGTTCTTTTGGGAAGCTATGGCAGTGTAGTGAGCTAAGGTATTTGGTGGTTATCACTATTTCCCTGATCTCCATGGCTTTCACTCTTATATTTGGCTCTGTGTTTCTTATTTAGTAAGACTGTTTAGAAATTCATCTACAATTGGCACCCAATGTGGGGCACAAACCCACAACCCTGAGATTAAGAGTCTCATGCTCTAATGACTGAGCTAGCTGGGCAGTTTTAATTAATATAAGCTTCTGAGTGATTATTTTATAAGTGGCTGCGGGGTCCATGGGGCTGGACAGGACAGGAAAACCTTTAGCTACAGTAAAATAACAGTAAGAGTATGTGAAAAAGTTACAGTGAATCATAATATCAACTAGTTACCTAAAACAAAACCCATAGTACACATGTTAATTCTGTGTAAAAATTTACATATCTAGTTTTAATAAACTTCTCTCATCTAGGCAGATGGCGCTCTCTCTCCAAGAGCTAAAGCCCATCTAGCAAAAACTCCAGCAGCAGACACGAGAAGCTCTCTTTTGAGTTGTTGGTCAAAGCTATCACAGAGACTTCCCAAACATAGAACTATTGAAATCATCTTTGTTGACCCACCAGAGGTGGAAGGTAAATCCCAATTGTTGAAGATATCATGAACTTCAGAAACAGAGCCCAGAGGACCCTGATCTGGTACTGACCAGAATACCCCATTACTGTGGACTAGCTTTTATGCTACCAGAGTGTGTCATTCCAGTTTCAAAAGGAGGGAAGCCACCAAGGGTCCTACCCAGCTAGGATACCTATGAACCACATCAATGGCCAGCATAGCACAATAACCCTAAGAGTACAATAGTGGTACACATACCTTGGTGATCACCAACTTCTCTCTAATTGGACTTGAGACCTGTTCAAGTCAAGAAGATGGAAACCCATTCCTGGTACAGGAATCTTATCTAAGTATTCAATGCTTGTGAAGTCATAGTTCTTGGAGGGGAATTATACAACCACTAATTTACTAAACCAGCATAATCTCTAATAACAATCTATAAACACTTGTCCTTCTACCCACAGATAAGTGTAGGAAACTTCTCTTTGCAACATACAGAAACCACTACAGAAAAACAAAACCAATCTAAAATGCAAATTTCTGGAGTCCAGTCCCAATGTATACATAAACAAAACACTCCAGCACTTAAGGCTCAGAGAATACCATGGAAGAGAGGGTATAAGGATTGTAAGAGGCAAAGGATCTAGAAGTTTGCTGTGAGACTGTGTCTCCTAGTGATATCAGAAATTACACCTATAAAGTGTCATTAACATGACTACCAAAATGTGAACTGAACGAAGATGATACCAAGGGACACACCAAGTGGACAGGAAAAGCCTATGAGGTCTCAACCCAAAGAGCTATAGGCAATTGAGGAAACCTGGGAGTAGAAGAAGTGGATTTCCCCAGGGAAGAGTATAGAATTGGTTGTCAAAAAATCATCCCTAAAAACAGATATACAAATAACATTATATGGACACATTATATTATATTTAGGAATATATATGTATTTGTGTATATATATATTACACAAACACACATATATAGATACACACACACACACACACACACACACACACAAACAACTAGTGGAAAAAAGAGGCCACGAATTTGAAGGAAAGTGAGGAGGAATATACGTGAGAATTTGGAGGACTCATCAGATGTCTGAGAAGTGGCATGGAAAGGTATCGGGGTATTTGTCTGGGATTCATTGTTGATGTAACCAACCGTCTTATTAAATAAGAAACACAGAAACGATGTAAAAGAGAAAGCCGAGAGGTCAGAGCTCAGAGCTAAAATCTCACCCTTCCACCTGCGGTGTCCCAGCTTCCTGAAAGAGACCTATTTCCTGTCTGTTCGTCTATTTATAGTATTTTGTTCTGCCTTCTCATTGGTTGTAAACCCAAACACGTGACTGCCTCGTCACTGTCTGAATGTACAGCCCCCTAGGTCTTAAAGGCATATGTCTCCAATGCTGGCTGTATCCCTGAACACACAGAGATCTATGGGATTAAAGGCGTGTGCCACCACCGCCACACTCTTGCTATGGCTCTAATAGCTCTGACCCCCGGGCAACTTTATTTATTAACATACAATCAAAATCACATTTCAGTACAATTAGAATACCACCACATTTCCCCTTTTCTATTTTAATAAAAAGAAAAAAAGCAAAAGGTTATAACTAACAAAAGAAAAACTATATACAAAAGTACAATAACTATATACAATATATACAAGTAATAAATACCTAAACAGATATTTGACAAATCAGAGAAAATAATTCCATTATCTATCCTATTTTGGTAAATCCAAGATATATCTAATGTACTTTCTTTTTTTTTTTTTTTTTTTTTTTTTTTTTGGTTTTTCGAGACAGGGTTTCTCTGCGTAGCTTTGCGCCTTTCCTGGAACTCGCTTGGTAGCCCAGGCTGGCCTCGAACTCACAGAGATCCGCCTGGCTCTGCCTCCCGAGTGCTGGGATTAAAGGCGTGCGCCACCACCGCCCGGCTTGTTTTTTGTTTTTTTGTTTTTCCAGACAGCGTTTCTCTGTGCAGTTTTGCGCCGTTCCTGGAACTCGCTTTGGAGACCAGGCTGGCCTCGAACTCACAGAGATCCACCTGCCTCTGCCTCCCGAATGCTGGGACTAAAGGCGTGCGCCACCACCGCCCGGCCTAATGTACTTTCTATCCTAATTAATTTTTAACTATAACTAACTAATCTTCAACCATAACTAACTAATCTTCAACTCCCTCAGAGACCCAAGAAGGGAATAATATTAGCTAACAAAAATAAAAACAGGAAGTGCATGCAAGCAACTTCCAAAAAATTTGTGAGTTGACAGAAACAGCCAGCTGCCTGGGCAGTCACCTGAGGTTTCTCCGCAGTGTTGGGGCATCATCTTCAGCCTATAGGCTTAGTGTATCTGACAGACTCATTTGTGAAGTAGGATGTACACAAGGTCAACAGTTCAACCTCACATTGGGTGAGAGCAGTCCATGTACCAGAAACACCTGAATTCCACTAGTGTCCTGTCTTGATTCAGGATTTTAAATTCTGGAAATTGTTGACAGTTTGTTAATTCAGCTGTTCATTCTTCTTGGCTGTGTGTATATGGCTTCATCTCAGCATCCCCTTCTTCTCCACATCCCTCTATTAAATGCCAGTCTACTTTCGAGAGGCATGAGCTTTCAGCTGCTGTTCCATTGCACAACAGAAGCCATCGGCCCTCTGCCTGTTAAGCTGCCTTCGAGGAAAAGGGCACCATACCTTTTCTGGATGCGAAGGCCACTTCAGGGATGGGGCCATATTGTCCTGGCCTCAGAAGATGCCTTTTGATAAAGCCATAACCACACTTGTTTGGGCAAGAATCAGTAGTCCTTTGTTTTGTGTCCTGTCTGTCCTGTTTGTCAGCAGTTGATTTGAGGATACTTTGTTGTCCAATGGCTAACATTTGCCACAATGAAAGTTGACTCCATATGCAGTTTCTTCAGTGCCCATATTTTCTCTGAAGTAGATTGGTACTGCCAGGAGCCGACATGTCTCAAAAAAGAAAAATTTTCTAAGTTATTAAAACATTTTAAATGCCATATTCTGTAGATCTCTGAAGGGTTTGAAGATGACCAGTCTAAAACATCTCTGCTCAATTTTAAAAACATATCTAATATGACTACAAGTTCTATTGTAATGTCTAACTACTAACTTTCATTTCTTTATATCCTAATAGTTGATAATAATAACATTCAAGGATCAGAAATTTGCATTACATTGTTAAATGAATGGTATAAATACAATTAGAAATATACATATAGCATTTTCTAGCAATATCAGTTTCAAATTTATATACAATATAAAACAATCCAATCCAATGTAAAGTATTTAAAACTAGTAATTGTCTTTTTCTTTTCTTTCTTTCTTTTCCTTCCTTTTTTAAAAAATAAGAACCTTAAATCTAATCTCCTTTGCTTAGCCTTTTTCCTAACCCTTGACAACAACTTGTAACCAACCCCCCTAAATACTGAAAATTATCCCAGACCCAAAACCCATTAAAAAGACCAAAAAAACCACCCACTCCACACCACCTCTTTGGGAATGTGGGCGTCGTATTCTTAAAATTGCTTCCTGCTGGGTATGGGCGAAGTTTTCTTTATCCTGAAAGAAAAATTTTAGGTTAATTGTCAAATTCTAGGAGAGGTAACTATATCCTTCATTATCCAGTCTGTGTATAATGCCAAAGTTCAGGGTTTATCTCAAGTCCTTATTCAAGTAGTCTTTGAGACTGGATCATCTCAGCTAGTCATCTCAAAATTCCTCTGAGCACCTTGTAGTTCAAAGCTGATCTGTGGATGATGTTTGTCAGCTTAATGATATTATTATTGTCCACGTGGAATTGTTGTTGTTGTGGAGCCCCATCTTCTTCCTGGAAACATCAGTTGATGTTAGGCCTGGCCGTGATTTCCTGCAGAAAACTGATAAGAGACTTGAACACAAAAACATATATATGCAGCTAGCCTTTTTTCTAGAATTAGTTAGTACTCTATATGACCATTCATATCTTAACGAAGTTTAAAATGTATATATATATATATATATTAATCTTGTAAATTTTGATATAAAATTTATACTTTAAGAAAAGTTTAAAGAATCAGAATAGAATCAAAAGAGTTGAGATTAGTAATAGAATAGTCCCTTAATTAATTTTGCTTTTGTCCTGTACCATAGCAGAAAATGGCTCTTTTATTCTGGCATGATACAGGGAGTTTGCATTTTCCTTTTAACAACATGCTTGAGTTTAAAGAAGGAGAGAGCCATTCTCCAACTCCAAAGTCAGCTTTAAATTTTAATTGAACTGGGACTATTAGAAGACCAATAGTGTTAAATCTTTAGAGAAAAGCAGAAACAAACATTTAGGAAGACATAAAATTTTTTAGATAATATATACCCATACATCGTTTCATTCTGTTTCTTGGGATAGGTGATTTGTCCCTTTTCTTCAGTTGTCTCATTTGTCCAGTGTTCTTCAGATTCCTTAACCTTCATTCTCCTAAAAGACAAAAACAAAAACCTTTCCCCAAGACTAATTTTGGGGATGTTTCCTTTTGACAAGTTATTATCTGATTAAATGAAAAGGCATGTGTTATTGATACGTTAGTTTAAATTGGATGTTCATGCTGGTTGATGAACTATCACCTCCTCTAATTAAGAGGTCTCTCTTGTTCAAATCGAACCTTTATCAATTTTGATGGTACCCACAGCTTATCTTCTCCTGTAGAAACAAAAGCAAAACCTCGTCCCCAATGTAATACATACCCTGGTTTCCATTCTGAGGTCAGCACATCCTTAAAGTATATAGGCTGATTTAATTCTGTAGTTTTTTCTATTATCCAATGTCTCTCTGCAGCTGTTGTTCCTTTCTCATTGGCATTCAGAAAATTCAAAGTTAGAAGAGCATTATGCAGTCTATTTCTGGGGGGGTTTGTTACCCATTTCTGTTTATTTAGCATATCCTTTAGAGTTCTGTTTGATCTTTCTATAACTGCTTGACCTGTAGGATTATGTGGTATGCCTGTAATATGCTTTATATTGTAATAAGCAAAAAACTGTTTCATTTTAACAGAGACATATGATGGAGCATTGTCAGTTTTGATTTGTGCAGGTATACCCATGATGGCCATAACTTCTAGCAAATGAGTGATTACAGAATCAGCTTTTTCAGAACTCAAAGCAGTTGCCCATTGAAATCCTGAAAAAGTATCAATGGTGTGGTGTACATATTTCAGTTTTCCAAATTCTGCAAAGTGAAACACGTCCATCTGCCAGATTTCATTTCTCTGAGTACCCTTTGGGTTACATCCTCTGGTAATGGCGTTTGATTGTAGAAGGAACAAGTAGGACATTTCTTTACTATTTCTTTGGCTTGTTGCCAGGTTATGGAAAAATCCTTTTTTAAACCTTTACTATTGACGTGATGTTTTTTATGAAATTCTGAGGCTTCCAGCACATTTCCTATCAATAATTTATCAATCTCATCATTGCCTTGTGCTAGAGGGCCTGGCAGACCAGTATGGGATCGAATGTGAGTTATATATAAAGGATGATTCCCTTTCCTGATTGTATCTTGTAATTGAATAAATAGTGAAGTTAATTCTGAAGCATCAGGGATAAATTCTACAGTCTCAATATGTAACACCACTCTTTCAGCATACTGAGAGTCAGTTACTATGTTGAGAGGTTCTGAAAAATCCATTAATACCAACAGAATAGCATACAATTCTGATTTTTGAACTGAATTATACGGACTTTGAACCACTTTACTTAAATTTTCTGATTTGTAACCTGCCTTTCCTTCTTTGTTGGCATCTGTATAAAATGTACGAACTCCAGATATGGGTTTTTGCCGTACAATTCGAGGCAAGATCCATTCAGCTCTCTTTATAAGATCAATTCTATTGCTTTTGGGATATTTGCTGTTAATTTCTCCCAAAAAATTACTGCAAGCTCTTTGCCAAGGTTCACTTTCTGTCCATAATTTTTCAATGTCCTCCTTAGTTAATGGTACGACAATTTCTGCTGGGTCTATGCCTGCTAATTTACGAAGTCTCAATTTTCCTTTGTAAATCAAGTCAGAGATTTTTTCCACATAAGTTTTTAATTTTTTATTTGGTTTATTTGGTAAAAATATCCATTCCAATATAGTATCTTCCCTCTGCATTAATATTCCAGTAGGAGAACGCCTAGAAGGTAAAATAACCAAAATGCAATCCAGCTTTGGATCAATACGATCCACGTGTCCTTCATGCACTTTCTTTTCTACCAAGGCTAATTCTTTCTCAGCTTCAGGTGATAATTCTCTTGGACTATTTAAGTCCTTGTCACCTTCTAAGGTTTTGAACAAATTAGTCAGTTCATCATTTTTTACCCCAACAATAGTTCGTAGATGAGAAATATCTCCAAATAATCTTTGAAAGTCATTAAGAGTCTGTAGTCTATCTCTCCGAATTTGCACCTTTTGGGGTCTAATTTTTTGTAGCTCTATTTTATATCCTAAATAATTAATAGAATCTCCTCTTTGTATCTTTTCAGGAGCAATTTGTAATCCCCAGCAAGGCAAAATTTTCTTTACTTCTTCAAACATTATTTCTAAAGTATCTGCATTTGAATCAGCTAGTAAAATATCATCCATATAATGATAAATTATAGATTTAGGAAATTTTTTACGTATCACTTCCAATGGCTGTTGTACAAAGTATTGGCACAGAGTTGGGCTATTCAACATTCCCTGTGGGAGGACCCTCCATTGAAATCTTTTAACCAGTTGAGAATTATTATAAGTAGGCACTGTAAAAGCAAATCTTTCTCTGTCTTTTTCTTGTAAGGGTATTGAAAAGAAACAGTCTTTTAAATCAATAACTATGAGAGGCCATCCTTTTGGTAACAGAGTAGGCAAAGGCATCCCAGATTGTAGAGAACCCATTGGCTGAATTACTTTGTTAATTGCCCTAAGGTCTGTTACCATTCTCCATTTACCAGATTTCTTTTTAATAACAAATACAGGAGAATTCCAAGGGCTGGTTGATTCTTCAATATGCTGAGCATTTAACTGTTCTTCTACCAGCTCTTCTAAAGCCTGGAGTTTCTCTGTTGTTAAAGGCCATTGCTGGACCCATACAGGCTTGTCTGTTAACCATTTTAAAGGTAGAGCTGTTGGTGTCTTTGGAAGATCATCAGTTATTGTGCCCTGTTCTTGTATAATATGGATGGCTGGTGACCACTCATTAGAACAATATCTTCTAATATTTCTCTCAGTAACATGTGCTAGTTTATGATTTGTTTCTGAGATTGGAGGGATGTTAATCTGAGTATTCCATTGTTGCAACAAGTCTCGACCCCACAAGTTCATAGTTATGTTAGCCACATATGGTTTTAATTTTCCTCTCTGTCCTTCTGGACCTATACATTCGAGCCATCTTGCACTCTGTTTCACCTGAGATAATGTCCCAATTCCTAACAGTTGAACGTTTACCTCCTGAAGAGGCCAAGTTGGATGCCAAAATTCTGGTGCAATTATGGTAACGTCCGCACCTGTGTCTACCAGACCAGACAACAAAACACCATTATTTTTATCGTTAATTTTGGTCTTTTTTCATTAATAGAAGTTTCCCCAAAAATTTTCTTTATGTTTTCTCCTGAATTTGCTATTCTCTCTGTTTCATCATCCTGACCAGCATGATTTATTCCAATAGGCATTTGGTTATTTAATCGCTCTCCAGAGCAGGCATTTCCTCTATGGCTGCAGGAAAGGTTTGAACTGGATTTGCACTGGGGGCCTGCGTGAGGCCCCTCTGGGAGTTTCCCGAAGACTGAGGCAAAGGATTACCCTGTCTGTCCTTTGTTGATCTACATTCGTTGGTCCAGTGTTTTCCCTTACCACACCTTCTGCATACTCCAGAAGGAAGGGGCATTCTGTTGCCATTGTTCCTTGAAGAAACATTGTTTCTGGGAATGACCTGTCTACAGTCCCTTTTCAAATGTCCTTGCTTTCCACATCCAAAACGTCTAACACTCCTCAAACCTTTTGAAATTACTTCTCCTACCCATGTATCATCATGCTCATCAGCTTCAACATTAATTGTTTCTCTAATCCAATCTTCCATAGGTGCAGATCTTGCCCTTAATGGCCTGATTATTCTTTTGCATGCTGCATTCGCATTCTCAAAGGCCAAAGATTCAATTATTGCCTTACCAGCTTCTGAATCCGAGACCATTCTCTTTACTGCTGAAGCCAGTCTTTGTAAAAAATCTGTAAAAGACTCTTTTGGGCCTTGTAAATGACTTTTGTAAATGACAAATGACCTTTGTAAATGACTCAGATTTTTTTTCCTGGTTCCTCAACTCTGTCCCATGCATTCAAGGCTGCCGTTCGACATAAAATTAGGGTTTGGACATCATATAAACATTGTGTTTGTGCTGAAGCATATTGGCCTTCGCCAATAAGCTGATCCTGGCAAACTTGTATTCCTTTATCCCTCCATTGTTTTTCTATGTTTTTAGCCTCCTCTTTAAACCAAGTCAGAAATTGAAGTCTCTGGCTGGGTTCCAGAACACCTTGTGCAAGGTCCCGCCAGTCCTGTGGTACTATCCTATTATATGTTGACCAAGAGTTTAACATTTGCTTTACATATGGGGAATGCATGCCATAAGATACTATTGCCTCCTTAAGCCTTTTTAAATCCAACATTTCAATTGGAGCCCAAATATTTTGTGTAGCCATTTGATCAGGCATCTGCTGTACGGTTACAGGATAAATTAAGGGTGACTGTGTGAAAACAGGCTTTCTTTCTGCAACCTTATGATCCCGACTTGAAACAACTTCACTATTAATTTCTTCTGTCTGAATTTTTACAGGTTTAACAAGTTCTTCTAAAGCTGTTATCCTGGCACTTAAATTGACTATCTTTTTAAATATTAAAATGTGGATTAGCATAGTGATAAGGTGCATAATTCCACCAATACTAATGTTATATAGTTGTTCCATTGCCAGACTGCCTAAAATTTCGAACAAAAACCAATTTTCTTCCAATGTACACATAAAACCCATTTTTTTTAATGTGGAAAAAAATTCTCTTTTAGATAGTTTCCTTTAAAATATCTGATATATTATGACTTACCAAATCTGCGTAGAACAGTAGAAATCCGAGGGGATTTTCAAAACAGCCACCTAGTGTCCCAGGTGTAAATCCAAAGAGAGAGAGAGAGAGAGAGAGAGAGAGAGAGAGAGAGAGAGAGAGAGAACGCACAAGAAAGTGTAGCCAGCTAAAGCTTAAATCCAGCCACGTGTTCCCTCTTGTGCCGAGTCAAGGCTTGGGTCTGGCTTCCTTAAGCTCCGACCACGTGCGTTGGCTTTACAGGCAGGGCCCTGTTCGGCAGGGCAGGTCTGAGTTGTTTGTAGCACCTGTAACACCAGCTTTAAGCAAGCAGGATTTAACCAAGCAGCTCACCAATAGTCCAGCCTGAGGTCAAGCAGACCTAGACCCAGGCTAAGAAGCCACCGCTCGGACTAAGAATCCGACCGGCGCCTGCCGCCACCTGCCGCTGCCGGCCGCCTGCCACCCTTGTGGGAAAGCGGACCTGCTGCCAAGCCAAGCGGTTTTTAATGGATTCTTGTCACGTTGGGCGCCAGATGTTGATGTAACCAACCGTCTTATTAAATAAGAAACACAGAAACGATGTAAAAGAGAAAGCCGAGAGGTCAGAGCTCAGAGCTAAAATCTCACCCTTCCACCTGCGGTGTCCCAGCTTCCTGAAAGAGACCTATTTCCTGTCTGTTCGTCTATTTATAGTATTTTGTTCTGCCTTCTCATTGGTTGTAAACCCAAACACGTGACTGCCTCGTCACTGTCTGAATGTACAGCCCCCTAGGTCTTA
The DNA here is from genome assembly GCF_049852395.1 of Peromyscus maniculatus bairdii. Taxonomy (NCBI): domain Eukaryota; kingdom Metazoa; phylum Chordata; class Mammalia; order Rodentia; family Cricetidae; genus Peromyscus; species Peromyscus maniculatus. Next base: position 51,266,329 of record NC_134859.1, on the reverse strand, counting down.
AAGGCATATGTCTCCAATGCTGGCTGTATCCCTGAACACACAGAGATCTATGGGATTAAAGGCGTGTGCCACCACCGCCACACTCTTGCTATGGCTCTAATAGCTCTGACCCCCAGGCAACTTTATTTATTAACATACAATCAAAATCACATTTCAGTACAATTAGAATACCACCACAATTCATGTAGGGTTTTGTTTGTTTGTTTGTTTGCTATGATAAAATATCCTGAAAAGGCAATTTAAGTGAGAAAGGGTTTATTTTTTAACTCATAGTTCCATCACAGCAAGAGGAACTTGAGACAGCTGGTCATGCACACCCATTGACATGAACAGAAAAATGAATACACACATGCTCACTAACCTGCTTTCTTGTGCTCATCTTGATTTCTCAACTCATGCAGTTCACCAATCCTCTCTATGGAGTGATGCTGCCCACAGTGGGCTGGGCCTACCTAAATTAAGACAATCCCACAAAGACATACCACAGGTTAAAACAATGTGGACAATCTCTCACTGAGACTCTTTCCAGGTGATTGTCAGCTCTGTCAAGTTGACTATTAAAGTAACCCTCACAAGGCATTAAACTCAGATTCCTAGGTCTGTCCTGTCTTAGTTGGGATTTTATTGCTGTGAAAAGACACCATGACCATGGCAACTCTTATAAAGGAAAACATTTAGTTGGGTCTAGCTTACAGTTCAAAGGTTTAGTTCATTATGGTCATGGTGGGTGTCATGCAGACAGACATAGGACTGGAGAAAGAGCTGAGAGTTCTCTGTCTTGATCCACAGGCAGCAGAAGGAGACTGTGTACCACACCAGTAGATTGAGTATTTCAGACCTCCAAATCTATCCCACAGTGACACATTTCCTCCAATAAGACCACAACTACACCAATAAGGCCATACCTCCTAACAGTGCTACTCCCTATGGGTCAGTCATTCAAACACATGAGTCTCTGGGTGCCATACCTATTCAAACCACCATAGTCTCCCAGATTTGGTTCACTAAGTCTGGAATGAGAAATGTAAATGTACATTGTTAATCAGCTCCAAAGTGATGGTGATGCATCCACTCTGCAGACCACACATGGAGCAGCTGAATACAATGGATTTCTCTAATGGTTACCACTGTGAGAAGACGGTGAGCCTTTTCTGGGCTCATTTTCTATGTGTGTGCACGTATGTGTGTATGCACATGTGTGTGTGTATGTGTGTGTGTGTGTGTGTGTGTGTGTGTGTGTGTGTGTGTGTACTGAGATAGAGAGATAATGGATTGGTAGGTAGATAAGTAGACAGACAGATAGATAGATAGATAATAGATTGGCATATATGTATGTATCAGTATTGCCAGGTAATATCACCTCTGTCAGGATTGTGACAAGAATGAACCATTATTTGCTGAGTACTCATGATTATTTCAATATTATCAACACAGTGGACCATCATAGTGTTCTACAGAGTTTCAAGACAAAGACATTTTTGGATTATATGTGGCAGAGGAAATGAAAGGTAACATTTAGTCCTTGGGAGAAACTATGAATGTATATTGCCACCTATCCTATGTGAATGAATACTGGTTTTGTTCTTCTCTGTGATGGGTTTTGAAAACAATGCATCTGTCAGATCAATAGGTATATACTGAGAGCTTAGAACTGTGGTAATCTATAACAGTAAAGATACTGGGACGCTGAACAAAGCAGGTGCAGTTGGATCTAGTGTCTGTTTAGATTTACAGTGGTTCCCTGTGATCCACTTAGTTTTTGCAAGTGTCATATCAGAGAATTAAATGAGATTGTGAGGACAGCTACCTCTGCAATCTAGGTTTTGAGATCAATGCTAGAGTCTGCCATTTCAGCTGGGATGAGTTATTATTTTCAATTTACTCTCTTGGCTGAGATAGTGAGCAATTTCAGGAGTTTCCACTTGGCCTTTTATACCATAATAGCTCTTTCTCTGCAGGTCAGGAACCAATGTGAAGGGTCTTCCAGCTGCTAAGTGTATCCAACCCAATTAAGTGCTCAGAAACCATGAAAATTATCTCAGTGTGGGTTGGCAGACTCATTGCACGTTTATGAAATGGACATGAGCCAAGAGTTCATTTGTCACCTGGTTTCTACAGCCCTGCTTTAACGAGGATATCATGATGGTGTCTGTTCAGACTCCGATCCAACAGCCTTCACATATTTCGGTGGCCCCATTCTGTAGCAAACCATGGAGTGTGAACTCTGGGAGTGTTTTTCTGTCTGTAATGTATATCCCTTTGAGATGGATTGGGGGAAATGGTACAAAATGCTATGGCTGAGACTTTGTAGGATATCTTTAAGAGTACCTACCATCTCCTCCAATGACGTGACCACATTCTAGATCTGAGAACTAGCTCAGATCTGGACATCAAAGAGGAAAAATTTCATCCTATAGATTGGGCAACACCAACAGTGTGATAATCAGATGATCTTGCTCTTGTGATTATGTGAGCCAAGTGGTACCCTCGATGGTTCCCTAGATAGTTTTGCTATGGTCTAGTTGTCTTTACCACAGACTCCTGCAGTTCCAAGCTTCCAACTTGCTACTAAACTTTGCTGTTGGTTATGATCACTGAATCCATCTTGTCTTTGATGATAAAAAAAATCCTAAATTTGCTGCTCTAGAATTCTGTAACTTCTGAGACTCTAACATGCTAGGATACTGCTATTATGGCTGTAGATCTATCAACCTTAGACTATAGAGGAAGCTACTGCTGAGATATTTCATTAGATGGTCCCCTTCACTAGCACATCTTTCATTTCTTTCTAGCACTTTGGACTTTCCTAAGGAACATAGCTGGTGAACTGTCTAGTCTTATATGAAAATCCATACTAACATGCATACACCTCAGAGCCTTCTGACACTTTCCCCAAATGTCTACCATGGCAACTCCACATCTCTGCTTTATTAGTTCTGCAAAACATCATTGTTTCTATGTGTCAGGAAGAAGCATTTTCAGCAGAATATTTTCCCCAGCTCTTGCTATCTTTGCCAGGTTATTAAACAGAGAGTCACTGGAGAGTTTGCTTGAATCAATCAACTCTCCACTTCTCAGTCTTAGATTTCAACTTCTTTAGTCCATCACCCTCCAGAGCCCAGTTACATTTTCTGAAATCTTTGCAGTGCTCACTAACCATGCCCTGAAGATCTTTTGCAGAATAATCACTTTCTTTTCAAAAAACGGATAGCATACCTTTGCTTGAGTCCTACTGAATCTTGACCTTTATTGTTGTTGAAACCATGAAGAGAGCTTGAGAAAGATGATCTTGCTCTCTCAAAGCATATGAGCCATCTTTGCAAGAGGTACATGCAATAAGACCGATCTCTAGCAAGAAGGGCATGGCTGCCCTGCTGGCTTTCAGAATTGAGAGAAACCTGCCGGTTTGAAGAAGTAACTTAATAACCAGCACCAAACACCTGACTAGCTTCATCCATAGCCTCCTTTGTAACTCTGACACTCTTACAATTAAGTTGTGGGGGTAAAATTTAGTATAGTCTCCCAGGAGGAAATCAGGGTCCAGTGCTTTCATGAATGTTCCTGGCATTCTCACCATGCCCATAGTTGATAACTGGTAAACCTGAGACTGTTATTGTCTCCCTCTAAAGTTTACAAAGAAATCTCATCCAGGTTTAATTGCTAGAAAATCTCGTCAATATAATTTGAAAAGTTTGAATACAGCCATATGCCTTTGAATCTATAACCACAATTATGTCGATAAGTGTATCCATGATTCCCAAGGTTCCCCAGAATAACTTTAGTTTATTTTTGCTCTTCTGATAAGAATACTTAATATGAAGTCTACTTTCTTGACACACTTTAAGATTTACAGTATCATTTCACCAGTGATGGGTACTATGTGGCAGAACAGATCTCTAGAATGTATTCAATGGGTATAATAGAAACCTTATACACTGAAGGAAACTCTCCTTCCTCCTACCTCACCCTGTAGAAATCAATTCTATTTCCCCATTCTATCAGTTCTATTGCTTTAGATGCTGTATGTAAGTGTAATGTTTTACAGGACAGATTCTTAAATAGAAGGAGTACTTACTATGCATAAATTTAAATTTGGGAGTTATTATAGTTTGGATATGAACTATCCCTTGGCTGACTTTAAAAATGAAAACAAAAACTTAATATGTGGCAATCTATAAGGTCTTAAGTAGCCAAGAAGAAAGTATAATCAAAACCATAAAATAATTTTTCCAGCTTTGGCTGATTTTAGAATGGGCAATCTGTAAAATTTCATAAAATGACTAACCGAGTTACCTGACCAAGATTAAACCCTATTTTTTTCAGAGAGCATTCAAACTGAGAAGCAAAAGAGATCCACCAAAACATCAAACCAATTTAAAATTTACACTTTCTCTTCAAAAAGGATCCCAAAAGTTAACTTCACCTAAATACCCATGCTCACCAGGCAAAGTCTTTCTTGAACACCCTTGCCTTCTTAAATGACTGCTCAGGTTTGTTTCTTCCAGAATTCAACAAATTGTCATATAACAAAGATATTTGCTCATCTTCCCTAGTCCGGATCCCAAGACACCATACCCTTACGTGGGATCTTACTGTTCTAATTCTTTGGTCCTTGTTCATTTTTGATTGATAGATTCCAAATTCCAGACCCCAACATTCATATGATGCTTACTAAGGGATGCCAACCCTTGACCACCATGCCCACCATGGGAAACTCAACCATGGAGAGGATTTTCTGCCCTGCCTAGAGCTCCCGATGAGGAACTATTTCAGTGGGGACTCCCTGGTCATGGCTGGATGGTTATAAGGACAAGGTTTGACGATGTTATCTATACCTTTCATTATTTTTTCTTTCACTTGAAGGTTCACACAGAAGACACCATACCATACCTGAAACTCCCTGTATCAGGAACTCCTGTTGAATCCCTAAACATGGCTTCCCCAGCCTTTTTCTGCTGGGTATACGCAAGCCCCCCATTTGAGGATGTTTACCTTGATTTTGCTCTCTCAATCGGGATACTTCAGTTGATCTGTTCTCTGTATACTTATTCAATCTATCTGCGTTTTGTGATTTGTTCTTTTCCTTATGCTTGCTACATGCTTAATAAATAGATTCCCTCCAAACCTAAAACATAGCTGTTGTAGAGCTTCTCTGGATCCACACAGAACAATTCCTCTCTCTGCTCCTCCCTCCTATGTGCTCCTTCCTGTGCCCTTCTCCTTCTCCTATTCTTGCATGTTGTCTTAAGCAACTGACTGCTACCTCCAGGCAGCTGCAATTGCTGTTGACATGGGCCCCAGATTTGCCAGTGTTTCTCACCTTACCCATGTCATCTTTGACTTTCACATGACTAGTCAGACTGCAGGCCTGATTAGCTTGCAAGGAAGCGCCCCTTCCCCAAAACAGCAAGTAGGAGGGAGGAATAGGGCATGCCATTCTTTAAATCTCCACCACTTTCCCCCAGTGCCCTTAGACTTTGAATTGAGTGGTGTCTCTCTAATGAGGGATTTATTAAGGCAACTCCACATAGTTAAAAGGGGGGTTTATTTTGGGGTAACTCACAGCAAGTAAAAGGATTGGTTACAGGATCCGGGAGAGGTGAAGTGCAGTCCAGCGGTGTTCTCTGGAGAACTCAGCTCGGTCTACCATCCAGCATCCAGGATCACCAGGAACCAAGAGAGATGGCACATTCAGATCTTGGGTCTTAAGGGCTCCCATCCTGGCCCCGCCTCAGGGGCAGGTCATAGGTAGGCATGACAGTTACCCGAAGCCTCATTAGGGGTGGTACTTCCAGGTCAAAGCTGGAACAGCTACCCATCTCTCCTAATCACAAAAGGTGTTTTCATGACCAAAGACATATTATAAGTTACATAGTCACTCTATAGTCTATATAAATCCTCAAAGCCCTTTCCCTCTCCCCAGAAGCCTTCCTTAGTCCTTCCCTTCCACTGGGCTCCCAGAGTACTTTGTACATAACCAAATGAGTGTATAATCAAATTATCTTCCAGTTATTCATAAACTTTTTCATCTTCCCTTCAATAGTGGTTTTTAAGATTTGTTTTATTTATATTTATTTTATGTGCATGAGTATTTGCCTGAATGTTTTATACCATATATATTACTGGTGCCAGTGGGAACCGGAAGACAGTGTCAGATCCTATGGACCTGGAGTCATAGACAGTTTGTAAGCTGCGATTGATGTGCTGGGAACAGAACCTGGGTCCCCTGCAAGTGCAGCAAGTGCTTTTAACTGCTGAGCCAGCTCTTCAGCCCCTCCCCTCAGCATTTAGTTTCTGAGAATTAGAAACTTTAATCATAAGAATAATTTATAAGGTGTATCCTTGAATTTGCCTGTATAGACAAATGAATGGATAGATAGAGGAGGAACTAGGTGGAGAAGTGAAAACCCACTCTTTAGTGTGTACTTTCACATGTCCACATCCATGGCTATTTCAGTAAATGGACCTAACCCAGGGTTATGTCTGAGCTGTAATATTTTGAAACATTTTATCATATATATACATATATGATATAGTGGTTTTTTGTGTGTGTGTACACACGTGGTTTTTTTTGTGTGTGTACACGTGTGTATGCATGTGTAGCCTGTATGACAGTCTTTGCTTTCCACCTTGTTTGTGTCGTGACTGAGTCTTTTGCCCACTGTTGTGTATGACAAGGCGGCTGGCCCATGAGCTTCTGGGGATCCTCCTATGTCTGCTTCTCACGTTGATGTAGGAGCACCAATACTGGAGTCATAGACCACTCCATAGCACCCAGGTTAAAGTGGGCTCTGTGGTTTTGAAATTAGGTCTTCATGTCTATGTGGCAAGTGCTTCAACCACTGATTCGCCTCCCCAGCCATGCTGTGTAGTTTGGAATGTCACTAAAAGGTGTGCAGGAAACAGTATGCCTCTCCTCCATCCCCATGCCCAGGTCTCCTGACCTCCTCCTATGGCAGAGTCAGAACTAACTCCTTTCTTTCTAACATGCCCTTTCCAAACTGCTATATGCACATACCAGCATGTGATTATTTTAAAGCCCTCTAACCCTCTTGCAGGATCCTGTGCATGTGGCATGGCCGTTGGGTAACAGAAGCCTCTGGAGAGTGCCACACTTGTTAAGGAAGGCTGAGGACCCATGCCAGGAGATGGGAGATAGAATCATCTGTATTGCTTACAGTGAAATGAATAATTAGATCGGGCTGCGTTTGATGAAGGTATTCTAAATCTCCCACATCACCTCCCTCCTTTCCTATTACCAGGTGTTGACTCCCCAGTAGTGACCATTTCATAGACTGAGTTTGCAGCGAGCTATCTGGACCATGGAGCTTTGTCTTTCTAGCACCAGTCCTCTGCTCACCCCAGAAGCCCTCCTGGGAGGCTCCGAGGAGACCTCCACCCCCATCAATCTCCTCCACCAATTCCAGCTCCAGACGGATGCTTTGGTTTGTCTGAGCTCGGGTACAGTTTGCAAAAGGCTGTGATTTTGTGGGAGTTGAGACTGTGAAGCAGCCATTGTTTCCTGGATTAGAGCTCCGGCATTCCTAGTCGCACCCAGCCCCAGGAGAACGAAGAAACCCTATTTACCAGCATTCAGTGGGCCTCTGGGTGTTATTTCAGATGCAGAATAATTAGCAATATGCCCAAGAAGCAACAAAGCCTTGAATGGTATTTAGTGACAATTATTCAGCCAAACCATTGCTTACTATTATAGGGGCTTATTAGCACCAAATTGTTTCGATAGGAAGTGGCATCAGCAATAAAAATAATGGCTGCAGCTTGCTGTGCAATCCCAGAGTCAGCAAAAAGGGGCTGGAATGTATGCATGTCTCTTTTACATCCCCCAGAAAATACGAGGGGACCCACTGGGATGTGTTGGCAGCAACAGGAACTGACTCAGGTGGCTCAGGGGAGAGAGCAGGCGGGGCTGCTCTCTGTCAATCACTAGTTCTTTCCTCTTACAGTTTGCTCACGCTGGGAAGGACTGCACATGCAGAGGAGGCGCCTCTGTATACCTGTGCCCGACTCCCCTCGCAGAGAGCTGCAGGACACCAAGGGACAGGCTAGCATCCTCTCACTCGTGCCTTACATCTAGAATGTGACTGCCAGAGGGGACTTTAGAACAGAAGTCTTAATTGTACAAACCAAAATAATCAATGCTCCAAAATATCTTTTAACTTATACAAGCTCACAACTGAAGTCAGCTCAAAATCTGGGCAGACTAGGTATTCTCCTTGTCCACACCTTCCCTGCAGCCTGGGTTGAATGATATAGTTTCCTCTACTGTAGTAGGGAACACAGAGTCTGCAAAGCCGTGTTTTCAGGCTATACGTAACTTGAGCGCCTTGTGGTGGAATTTCAGGGCATGAAGTAGATGCAGAACCTGTAACTTGGAAGAGGGTACGTGAATCTGTGATGTTGGCTTAGCATCAAACACGACTGTTTCCCGAAGGTGATTGAGCGTTAACATTCATGTTCCATTTGGGGCTACACTGATTTCAGATGGTGGGCACTGGTTGCTTAGAAACCTGGCCCTCTCCTTCACTTCTCTGACTGACTTTGGGAGAGATGAAAAAGTGTTACAACACTGGCACTTAAAACATACATAAATAGCAAAAAATAAACAGATGAAGCATAATGAGAATGAATACTTTAAATTTTCCTATTTTTTTTTCTAAGTCAACTCATGTAAGCCCTCTCTGAGGGGCTGTTGATGGTGGCTGGTGGCTGGATGAAGGAGCTCCACTGTCTTTAGGGGTGTAACCACTGATCAGTTAGTTGCCCATGCTGCCATAACTAGTTCCCACTCACGCTCACACAGGAAGCTCTGTTTAAACTCAGTTGGTCACACACACACAAGGAAGACATGACAGTAGCAACAGGTCTTGGGAAGAAGAAATGTTGTCACACTAGAAGGGAGGAAGATGAGGTAGGGTAATGGGGCCAGCCCATTTGTTCCATTCGTTACATCCATTCATTGTATCCATGGATGAAACTGTCAAAGGATACACCACTTTCAAAGATTTTAAAACTTTGACCATATTCTTGTGCATTTACTTGTTTTCTATCGACAATACATAACAGGGTATGGAACTGTCTGAACAATGACCTTTGAACTGAGTACACCAAAATCTCAGGGCTTGATTTTTTGGAGATAAAGATTTTACAGAAATATCTAGTTTTATTTTATTAGGCTATGACTAGGTTAAAAAAAAGTAATTCATAAACCAATACCACTTTCTATCAAAAAGGACAGAGGGGAGAAAATAACAAATAAAACACAGTCTTAAAAAAATAAATTAGTGTACCCATAACAAGGGAAGTGATGTGGTTGGCTATTTGGAAGTTTGGGTCATAAATGCTATATGAGACTCTTAGTCTTCTCTGGTTAGTGTAACAAAACACCCCAGGCTGAGTGGCTAATATAACAGAAGTATATTTTTTACATGTCTAGGGGTGTAGGGTGTCAGAGTGGGGGGCTCTTGGAGGGGGGTTCTGCCTAGGCTTGCAGGGCTACCTTCTTGCTAAGAAGGGATGTATAGAAGGAGTTTTCTCTACTTACAGAAGCATGGATTCTGTTACAAGAATTCCACCTACAGGACCTCAAATAAAGCTAATTACCTCCCAAAGGCCCCATTCCAAACACATCATTATGTTGCAGGTTAAGGCTTTAACATGAGTTAGGGGAGCTATAATACAAAATCCAGTGCAGTCCACGTAGCCAAGAAAAATAATATTTTAGAAGGTCAAACGTAAGCCTTTGTTAAGTTAGGAAAACTCAGTGCAGATAAGAGAGAAGGTGGTAAAACATGGGCCAGCTTCTAAGCAAGGAACTGTCTTCCTTCAGCTTCTGGGGCCCTTGCTGAGGTAACGCTGCTGGGAGGGCTGATTGCAGAAGAAAAGTGGTTCCCCAAGGTTGGAAAGATTTTTGAATGGAAAATCTGATGGATTTTAAAAAGTAACAATGCATACTAAAGAGAATTTAAAACTTGACTCTCAGTAACTTTTCTGCTCTTTAAAGGTCCATAAAGAAGCAGTGGGTCAACTCTGAAAGCTGGTCCATACTCAGTGCCTGGAAACTGACTCACACGATATCTGTAAACCAGGCCACACTCAGTGTTTGAAGCCCGCCCTGGGGAAAAAATCTCTGTGCAAAGCAGTCATTGCTGATCCACCCCCAGCAACACATTTCCTCCCAAAAGGCCACACCTCCTAATCCTTCCCAAACAGTTCATCAACTGGTAACTACACATTCAAATACACGAACCTATGGGAGTCATTCTCATTCCAACCACCACACACACCAAACATATAATGGATGAAAAAAAAAAACCCTAAAGTTTAAAATGGCAACTCCACTCATAATAAAAGGGACCAGAACCATTTAAGACAAAAGCCTTTGAAAAGTGTCAGTTGCCGAGAGAGGCACAGGCGATGTCAGAGTCCACGATTCTACTGGAGCCCTTGGCATCACTTTCAGAAGCAAGTAGAAGGGACAGAGTCTTACCAAACCCCATGGACTGTCCTGGAGCTGGGGAGGGACACACCAAGAGTGCTGTAGCCTCTAGCATAGATAGGAGCTACACCCAGGGTGAAGCTTCTCCAGCAGCGTCGTCTTGTTAGAGACAGGAAACACAGGCAGGAAAAGCAGAATAATTGTAATCAGTGGGAGGTAATTATCACCAGGAAGAAACAAGGATTCCGAAAAACAGAGGACAAAGAGGAAATGTAACAAGGAAGATCTTCTAAAGAAAACTGGAGGGTGGAAAGGAAGAGAAGCCCCTGAGTCTCAGAAGGACCAGCGGCCAGCTGTGAGCCCTTGTGAACTGAAGGCACCCCTGTACATTCAGACACACCACCCAGCCCAGAAAACAGGGAACATGTAATGACATAAGACATAATTGAAGTCAACTGAAGCTTTTATATAGTGAAAGCTAAATTTAGTTACTAAAAGGAACGAATGTTTAGGCTGCGATGATCCAAGGGCTCTTAAATTCTACCAGGAACCCACCTAGGTGACAGTAAACTTGGATGAACTAGTGAAGTGGGGAAGGGAGTGGTTTGTGCAGGTGTGGAGGAGACACTGTGGGTGGGGGCTGCCAAGTGTGTTCTAGCAATAGCCAGCAGCCAGCCTGCTGGGTGAGCAGATGAAGCAATGGAGATGTGTTTGTGGGGGTGAAACAAAGTCAAGTCACAGGGAAAGCTGATCTCTCTCTCTCTCTCTCTCTCTCTCTCTCTCTCTCTCTCTCTCTCTCTTTCTCTCTCTTACTTTCTTTCTTTCCCTTTTTCCTACTCAAATATGGCAAGGCCTTGGGCACTTTTAGGCAGCCATACTACATGTGCTATGCTCTAAAGCAATTGTTAAGAAATTACTTTAAATTCATTCTCAGTGCACATACATGTACCTGGGCGTGTGTGCACGTGCACGCACGCTCACACAAATTAACAGTACCGAATCTCTCTACAATGTATACTTGGATCAACACAACATACCACACTACATCCTGTACATAAACACAGTTATGATAACTTAATTTTGGTTTTGGTTTTGTTTTTTGAGATGTGGTCTTACTATGTAGCAGACGCTGGCCTGGAATGCACCTGGGTAACTCAGTCTGGTCCTGAACTTGTGATCTGTATCCACACCCCAAGAGCTGGAGTTAAAGATATGCTTGACTACATTTGGCTGCAGCTTAGTTTTAGCATTGTTCCTCTGCTGAATCTCTGGGTCATAAAGGAGAAATGATGGGATGCATCATGCCGGTGGGTGGACCAGGATGATGGAGGTAGGGATGATGAAAAGTAAGTTTTTAGTGTGTAGTAAAGTTTGAGATGACAGAGTTCCCTTCACTGACAAATAGCACTCACCCATCACAACTATCACAGAGCAAAAAGAATAACCAGGAGCACAAAAGGCCAAAGAGATGTAGGTGATATTATATGGAAATCCTCCATGAAACAGAAAATAAGGTCAACATCAAATAGAGACAAAAAATTAGAGAAGAGAGAAGATGAAGGAGTGAATGACGAAAAGATGGCATTGGCTAATCAGCAACCAAGACTTGAGCAAGACTATTGACAATTAATTGCAAACAAGATTAGGCAATACTGGTGAGTACCTCATTTCAAACATGTCCAGCCCCATGAAGTCAGGTGAGGTATGTTTTGACTGGATCTACAGGTGAACCAAAAGTGTATGTCTGATGGATTAAGAGACGAGTATGTGGGCTGGAGTGATTGGCATAATAAATCACAACCCTCAGTGGGGAAAAGGCTGACAATCCCAGTGAAGAAAGGATTGTTGAGATGTGTTTACTTTTGGAAGAGGATTGACAACAGTTATAGTGTAGGAGAATGGATGGTTAGTTTATGGACATTCTGCTTTGTACCCCATCACAGTGATGAAACAGAATTTCTGTGTGATATTCTAATTTTTAATGCTATGTAATTATGATTATAAAATATAGCATCTGTAACTTTCTTCTATTTATACATCCACCCATATAATTTTTTTTATATAATTAAAGATTTATTCATTAATGTACACAGTGCTCTGCCTGCATGTATGCCTTCAGGCCAGAAGAGGGCACTAGATCTCATTACAGATGGTTGAGAGCCACCATGTAGTTGCTGGGAATTGAATTCAGGACCTCTGGAAGAACAGCCAGTGCTCTTAACCTCTGAGCCATCTCTCCAGCCCCCATCCAATGTTTTTTAATCATTGATTTTAAAGATGCTTAAATATTTTATCATTGCCTAGGTGATAAGAGCTATGAAGATGAAATCAGTGCTCCTTCTGTCATCTATAGCAAGCCCTCCCGAACCTCTCCTAAGTTTATGAGTCACTGAATACCCCATAAGGATTTGAGCTGGTTGCTGGAAGACCCAATAATGTGATTTGAGGGCAGAAAAAACGTCAGCCCCACCCCTGGGAAGGGTTGGAGATAGTTGAAGACGAATGGCCAGTGATTCAATCAACCATGACTTCGTAATGAAGTCTTCTAACAAGCATAAAAGGATATGGTTCTGGGGGTTTTGGGTGGTGAACATGTGGAGATCCAGAGAAGGTGATGTACAGAAAAGGCATGGGAGCTCTGTACCCTTTACCCATACCTGGTCCTGGCTCCTATCAACATGGCTGTTTTTGAGTACCTTCTTTGATAACCTTTGGCAATATAATTAGTTCAGTGTTTCCTGAATCCTGTGAGCCACCTCAGCAAGCACTCTGGCTTGAGTGGTATGTCCTAGAGTCATCCATATAGACTAAATGAGAAGCATGGGGAAGAGCATTGAATTTGATTGACACCTGAGTTGTGGAAGGGCAGTCTGATGAAACAGCCCTCCAAACACTGAGTTGTTGGTGTGGATTCCAGTTACTATCAGAACTGAGATGAACTATAGGCTGCCCATCCATCTGGTGCCAGAGGATTGCTCAGCATGGAGAAAAAAAGCCCCCCCCCACCCTCTCCATTTGGTGACAGGAAGTGAAGTCTTAGTTCTAGGACAGAAGAAAAAGCAAGTATGATGAGGCTATGGGTATGCAGGAATCTTCAGGCTTTTCTGGGAGAGCAGCAAAATTTCAAAGCAAACTGGAAGAACTTAGCGAATATAAAGAAGCATGTAAGCCGGGCATTGGTGGCGCACGCCTTTAATCCCAGCACTCGGGAGGCAGAGCCAGGCGGATCTCTGTGAGTTCGAGGCCAGCCTGGGCTACCAAGTGAGCTCCAGGAAAGGCGCAAAGCTACACAGAGAAACCCTGTCTCAAAAAACCAAAAAAAAAAAAAAAAAAAAAGAAGCATGTATCCCAGGATCTAGTACCCTGAGAAAAGCCATTAGAAACTCCCATACCCACAGAAAGAAGTAAAGAATTGTTGTGGGGTATAAGTGTTCATTGGAAGATTGCTTACAGGAGGTTGTTGAAGGCATACCAGATACCCAATACCATACATGCGCATATGACAAGAAAGCCACACACACTGCATGCACTTTTATCTTGAAACGTCTATGGGAAGAAAGTCAGAGTAGAGGAAGAAAAATATTCCTCATTCATTTGGTTTCCATTTGGATGCTGTTTACACTGTTCCTATGATACATTTATTTGTTTAACATCATCACCGTCACCTGGGTAGTGGCGTTGGAGGCCATTAACATTTCTTTCATATTTTCCAGGTTAAAAATGAATAAAATAAAAACATACAATGCTACCAACACAACTTGAAAATATTTACAGAACCCCTACCATGTACCAGGGAGAATGCTGAGCCTGGCCATGAGACAGTCTATAGACAGCTTCCACTCCAAAGGAGCTCCAACCAGGTGAGAGATGCACAGACTCACACAGAACATCACAAAAGATTATGATGTGAGAACGGAAGTAAGCACAGTGTGAGCTGAGGCTCTGGGGCAGAAGACTACACAAATTCCATAGTCACCTAAAAATGTGTATGTTCTAGCTGTTGGGGATCAGATGACAGATGGAAGTGTGTGCTCTGGAGAAGGAGGGGACACATCAAGTGGCTGGACTCTTTGCTTTCTCATTTATGTCGCAGTGACTAAACATTCACCTCACAGGTTGCACACAGATGCAGTAAAATGGTATCTATAAAAAGCCAGGCGCATAGTGGCATTCAAAGTTGAGTGCTTTTCTCCTTCCTCTGACTCACACCAGAAGCCTGGAAACATCAAGTAGGTGTTTCCATTTTCTTTCCAGTTTGGAAAACAACAATCAGAAACCCCAGAGGTAAATTTCTTGCTCAATATGACTGGCAGAACTGAGAGGAAATAGGTTCACCACCTTAGTGGATGCTCTTTAAGGTACGTGGTACCCACAGGGGTGTGATGCTCAGTCATTTCCAGCTTCCTCTGCATCGTGATGAGACAGAAAGTGGGGGTAAGGAGGGCAGGTCAGTAGATGTGTGCTCTAAAACATAGGTGAGGCTTGGCTTCTTGAAGAAATGCCAGGCTTCAGGTCTTCAATGAGCTGTCCAGTACCATGACCCAGAAAAACAATGACCTTGTCTGTCCTTCCATCCCTCCTGCTCTTGCCTCAGCAGGAACCAGTCCATGGGGAGCAGAGAACCTGCAGAGGCTACTTGTGAATATTTGTTATCATCTCATCACATGCATGTAGCACTATGAGTACGGTTACAAAACGTCTGTATATTTTCATGAATTAAAACTTTATGGAGGAGATATACTTGAGAAGTAGACGTGAGAGCAAAAACCAATTTTCCATGTGATAACATATGTGAGAGAGGTGGGAACTTCTAGTCCTTCTGAAAATCTCAAGGTATCCTGTGCTGGGAACCAATGAATCAACACACCTTTTGTGAAGGACCACAGCAGACCAGCTGTACCTCGAAGTCAGTGGGGATCTGAACAAGCCAAGTTGACAAAGGGGACTCTCCAAACACTGCCTCCTCATCAGCTCACTGTAGATTGATTACCCTGTGGAGAGGAGTGCCATGTGAGTCTAGTTACATGTGGTTCCACTTGCCTAGTGCTCGGTGTAAAAAGCTTGGTTTATATTTTAGCCGTGTTCAGTGTTAAACAAAAAGTCCGTCCTTTTTTTTGAAAATGGAGTGAAGCCTGTGGGAGATCTCCCTGTTCTTTGCAGTTCTTTAAGCCTAAAGAAAACACAGATCCCTGCCTGGATTGCTCCAGGCCTTTATCTGGTGGAGTCTCTGTGGGATTACTCCATCATCACAGGGTTCTGATTTACAGAACTGTGGAAAGCAGAGGGACTCCACACATTGCTCAGTTTTTAATAAAAAACAGTCACCTTTTGTTTGAAAATCGGCACGGCTGAAATTGAACCCCATCTTTTGGCACAGAGTGATGAAAAGGATACTAACTCTACAGGTGCATTGGTGAGGGGTGGGGCTTCGGGTAAGAACGGTTCCTACAGGCTCACAGGTTCGAAAACTTGGTCTCAGACTTTGGGGGAGGGACTAGAAGGTGTGGACTTGTGGAGAAAGTATATCACTGGGCATGGGGGTTGAGAGTTCATAAACCCACACCACTCCCAATAAAGTGAGTGTTCTCTCTCTCTCTCTCCTCTCTCTCTCTCTCTCTCTCTCTCTCTCTCTCTCTCTCTCTCTCTCTCTCTCTCTCTCTCTCCCTCTCCCTCTCTCTCTCCTACTTGTGAATAAGAATGTAAGCTCTCAACCACTGCTCCAGCGCCATGCCTGCCTGCCCTTTGCCATGCTCCCCATCATATGGTCATGGACTCTCCACCCATGAAACTCTAAGTCCCTAATTTAAACACTTTCTTTTGTAAGCTGCCTTGGCCATAGTGTTTTATCACAGCATTAAAAAAGTAACTAAGACATAAGGCTAAGGAAAGTCAAGTATTTGGGCTTCTAAATTGCATCGGTCTACTGTCCTTTCGTCTGGGATGTCTCTGATCAATAGAGCCCGGATGATTCTTCAATCAGGCAGTGTCATGTCTTTTATGAATTATGCTCCCCTGTTGTAGACATGATCTGATTAAAGTCAGAAGTCAGTTTCTTAATACATGTCAGGCCAGTGTCATATGCATGGTAAAGCCAGGCAATGTTTCCGATCAGTAAACATGTTACTACTTGCTGAGCATTTACTATGTTCAAAGAACTTTCAAAACTACCACACTACATTAGCTTACAGTTCCAGGTTCTAGTCCATCACAGCAGGGAAGTCACAGAAGCATGAGCTTGAGAGAACTGACACATTGCATCCTTGGTCCAGAAGCAGAGTGCAATGAACACATCCTTACTAACTCAGGTTCCTTTTTCCTTTTACAGGGCCCAGACTCCTCATCAGGAAATGACATCACCCCCAGTGGATGGGTCTTTCCACATCAATTCACATAATCAAGATAATCTCCTACAGGCATGGCCAAAGGCCCCTCTTTTTGGTGCTTCTAGTTCCTGTCAAGCTGACAATTAATACTAACTATTCACTGGTCTGCTCTTTGTTAAGCTGGACTCTTGACCATTCTGGGATATTGCCTCTCTAGTTAAGAATCATCCCTAAAGAGTTCACTGTTTGGATGGTCGTGGAAAAGCAAATAATAACAAAGCAAGGAATCGACATACTCAGTGCTTCCCATTAAGCTATTGCCATAATTTCCCCATCATATCTAATCGGCTCAGAGTAATTAAATTATTTGCCCAGAGTCTCAGAAGTGAAATCAAAATGATCTTTCCGTATGTGATTCCTGTGTACAGTGAGTAACTAACAGTGAGTGGTAGCTACTTACATGAAGTGAGAATGAAGTCAGGGGAGCACTAGCCTGAGGTTGAAAATGAGGAGCAAGAGATCTCAAAAAGAGAGGCAAGAGGCCCTGGAGTTGGAACTGTAAAGTAAGCTGGGGCAGATAAAAGACATCACTACCCAGCTGGAATGCCTCTGAGCTCAACATCAGGATAAAACTTAAAGAGGCAGAGAAAGGGGGAAAATGATCAGAGTATGAACTATACATTTTATCTGATAAAAAATTATGTCAACTATTGGATCCATTTCTGTTCAGCTCGGTGGATTTATCTTTTTCAGAGACATTGTTTTGTTTTCTTAAAGGCAAGGAAACAAAAGAAAGAAGAGTGATAGAGAAAACTTGGTTTGTGAGTGTCAAGTCTAAAGGATACCCTTACCAAAAGGGCAGGCCCACTGACATCCAAAATTGAGTCTAGGCCCATCTCAACCTTGACTATAAGGAGTTTTCCAGCCATTGGATAAAAGCCAGCATTCCTGAGCACCTTGTAAAACTGGTTCCCATCTGCCAAAAAGGATCATTTCCTTTATCTCTGGCAAAAGGGGCATATGGCTCACTATTAACATGTGTCTGTGGTGCCCATCAGCATTTCAAGGTCCATATTAGCTTCCATGATTCCTCAGTCCCCATTCACAAGTATGTGTTATGCATTTCAAAGTTCATGTTGGCATCCTAACCCTTCTCACCCATTTCTCTACTGGAAACTCCCTCCAGGCCATGGGCTTCCCTCCCCACAGCTGCTTCTTTATAACTTGGCTATTCTCACTATTAGTGTGCTCTGTTCTCTGTTCCCTGATAGTCTCGCAGAGAGACCTGGCCATGTCCAGTCTGCTGGCCATGTTCATTCTACTTCTCTCTGTTCTGGATTACTCCAGATGCCTCTGGCTTTTTTAAATATCTACAATAAAACCTTCACGTATCACAGACAGTCAAATCAGCAGTCCCTTTATCAAAGGCCCCTTGCATACGATGAGTATCTTTCTGGCAAGGCATGTATGCTTGAGTAAGCAGGAAATACCTTACAACCAAAGGCATTCTAAGCAGCATCTGTTTCTGTTTTGTCATTATTACCCATGGTTTAAGAAATACACAGCTTTACAAATGCTAATCCAAGCCATTAACTAACCACAGAGAGTCAGTGGGCATTTATTTACAACATGCCAAGTAGAAGATAGCACCTAGAAACATGTTATATTCATTGTCCACACTCTAGAAAAATTGAGATTTATTTGTAGAGAAAATCTCATCATCTGCAGGATATGTGATAATCCAAAAGGCAAAATTGTTCACAGACAGTAAGCTTAGGGAGTGGACCTTAGGAGATTAGATATGAAAGCAGAGACAGTTGTGGAAGAATGAATTGGTGGAAGGGAACAGATTTGCATCTATTCCTGTTGGTCATGTTTGGGTTGTTCTCTTTGTGTATTTATTTAGATTTTTGAAAAGGCAAATCCTAAGACAAAGATGTCTATGCCAGCAGTTTGTTGAAGGCAAAAGCCCAGGACACAATTGAATGAGGAATACGATAGCGAGACAAAGCAGGTGGAGTCAACAAAGGAGTCATCACTACAGTCTCTGCTGTAGAGCACTCAGTTTCTGGGGCATCTTGGAGTATCATACAGACTATTTCCTAGATTTTCCTTCCTGAAGAACAGGGCTGACGTCATTCTAGTGGTTGTCAGGCTCCATTGACTGAAGGTTAACCTGAGAGGAATCAATGTCCCGTCCTTTCTGACTTCTGTGGTTTGGGAGAAAATTCTAAGACAGAAAAAAAAAAAGATCACAGCTTTCCATCGAGATGAGAGCACTCAGTATGAGACCAGGATTGCCCTCCATGCTATGGTTGAAATCAGAGGGAGGCAAAAGATGTGGTCGAAGGCACACATGTCATACTTTCTAATCTAGGAAGTAGACACAAGCTTTCTTGTACCCTTCCTTTAATTGCTCTTGTCCAGAAATGTCTCACGGAGCACTCTGCTGAAATGGACTGTAAGAAACTGAGCTGTTTTGGTGAGGGAGCTTGTAAGTAAGACTAGTTCCCACATGTGTTATCTCCTTCTCTCATCACTGTGACCAAATACCTGACAGAAGAAACTTAAAGGAGGAATTATTTAATATGACTTATATAAGATTTAGTCTCTCCAGATGGGGAGGGTATAACAGAGAGGTACTGCTCATCACAGCAGGAGCTTGCCACACTATTTCTCATATCTCAGAGGAGAAGGGCACAGCAGGATCAAAAGCAAGACCTGGCCCTAACCCTTAAGACCCGTCCCAGTGGCCTACATTTGTCAGCTAGATCCCATGTTCCAAAGGTTCTAGGACTATCCAAAACACCAGCAGCAGCTGGGGACCAGATATTCAAACACACACACACAGGGGGACATTTTAAGCCCCAACAGTAAGAGCCACACTGGGAAAACATCAGAGAATGGTCTGTGGGAAAGATCAGGAATGGATATTGGGTGACTAGTGACATGGTCCACACAACCATTTCTAAAATCTGCCATAGTGTTGGCAGACAGACACATGGGGTTGGCTAACTCTCAAGCTCTGGAGACTGGACTCTCTGACATGTGACTGTACTTCTAGGTTGAACCGCTCATGGTGGTGGCGGTGGTGGTGGTGGTGGCAATGCATCCATGAGTTGTCTTGGTATGCGTTAAAACCAGAGCACAAACTCTGTGTACTATTTGGTACTTAGGGTTTTTCCAAGAAGATTCTTGCAACTTGATTTGTTCTTGCTCAGACCCTTCAATCCAAAAGAGGATGTAAGATGGGAAATACAGTCCATCCTCATATCCCTTCCTTCCTCTTCTGGTTGCCATGGGGAAACAGTTCCGAAGAGGCTGTGACCAGTTGTGGCCATGGCAACAGAATAATTGACATCCAGTCTGAAAGTCATAAACTTAATGAAACTATAGTTTTTATTGCACCTCACCCTCATCCCTGATTAAATCAGATCTGCATAATGTGGAGATATTAAATTTCCATGTTTCTCATTTCGTCTCCCCTGCCAATAGGAAGGCTTTGTTGTGAGGAAGCCCTGCCAGTAGGCTGGGAACCTCATTGCTCCAGATTTTGCTGAAAAATGAGTTTTAATAATTGGTGCTGGCTGGCCCACAAAGCAAAGCAGACTTCTGAGAAACAGCTGGACTCTGGCTCCACAGAGATACAGCTGCTTTCCTTCGGCGGGTGGAGACTTTATGAGGGTCTGGAGAAGTCGTGGAGGAAGAAAGAGACACCACTGGAAGATGATGACACCAGAGAGACGACACATTGATTCAGGAAACAGTTCCAGAACACAGTGTCTGGGCAGCAGCTCTGGGATACTTACTGGTGTTGGTGGTTGACACTCACCTGAGCTGCTCCTTTGGAGAGGTCTACATAACCAATAATAACCTCTAGCATAACCAATGTGAACATAGTGGTGGGGTCAGAATCAATATGGATCAAACAACAAGTCATCCCCAGTGTGATGGGGCTTCAGGTGTTGTGTGAGGCTCTCTAGGAATGTAAGGACAGAAGATATTGATGCTTATGCTATAAGAACTTCCATTTTAACAGAGAGAAAGGCCATGAGAGGAATAAGGGCTGACTTCCAGCAAGAGCTTTCGAGATGGTATCATGGAGCCATTGCCCTTGGCTAGTGCTTAGGTGTGTCAGGGATCTTACAGGATGCTTGCCCTGCAAGGAGACTTTGTCTTCTTGTCTCCTGACATGATTTGATCTCAGAAAACAACAACAACAAAAAAAAGAAAGTAAACAACAGGATTCAGGCTACAATAAGGCAGAGGTTATCAACAGGGGACCTATTGGGCCACTTTCCTACACCCAAAGCACGTCTGACCATGCCTGAAGGAACCGGGGTGTGACAAAGGCATTGGTCCCCTCATTTTAAAACATTTCTAGCTACGAAGCACCTGCTATTTCATTTTCTCAAATGAAATGAAAATATTAAAGGAACAAACACATGAAGAGTAGCCATGAAAGGGTTAAATTTGAGTAAATCCTGGACAGAAGAACCACTGCCCAAAGATAATTAAAGAATGACAGGGATGGAGCCTGGAAATTGTCAAGTTTTCCTGCCACATAAAAGCTAAACATGGCACCTTTTCCTTGGCCCCCAGGTTTCTTCTTTTTAGGAAGATGTTTAAGTCACATTTTCACATATGGCTCAAACAAGCAGATCCATAGCCACTGAGAGGCTGTCTCTTTTGCATCCAACCATGAAGATCTTTGCCTGTTGGCACTCTCTCGCTCTGTTCCTGAGTGTTGCTCCTGAGCAGAATTGCCTAGGCTAAACCTCACCTGTGACACCCCCTAGGGGCTCCCCAGCCATCCTCTCTCTGAATGACAGTCCTTCTCCACGAGCCTCTGGACTGACCGAGGCTGTAGGGACTCAGCTTTCAGGCAACCCGGTTCAAACTCTGCTGGTCCAGCTTATTGCATGGCACTGCCTCTGCAGCCATCCATTCTTTGATCTCCCTCTGCTCTCTCAGGGCCAGCCCCTCTCCCATTCTAAGGCCCAAGACCAAGCTCTGATCAGTGAGTTTTACCCCTAACCTACAACACCCTCTTAGTTCCCATCCTCTTCAACAAGTGGGATTACACAACAACATAGTCCCTGGGCACCATGCTTTGAGACGAGCTACAGCTGATATTTGGCTTTTGTTTCCCAAACCCATTAAAAAAAAAAAAAGCAGTACCACCTGAAGAGAAAAAAAAATGTTTATTTATAAAGCACTATTGCAGAAATCTTAGAAGTTCTTATTAATAAAATCAAACCTGAGCCAGGTATTGGGGTGAACTGGAAGATCAGAGAACCCGAACTAGCCACAGCTAACCCCACCTGGCCAACTTCTCAGCTGATCTTGTTTCCTCAGACTGGAAGCCTCTGTGTCCTCATATCCAAATGGCTCTCAGCTGAACTGCTGCTAGAAGCCTGAAAGCTTAACCAGCCAAATGCTTCTAGTTTCTAGTCTTCATGCCTTATATACCTTTCTGCTTTCTACCAGCACTCCCTGGGATTAAAGGCTCGCTTTCTGGAATTAAAGGCATGTATCACCATGCCTGGCTGTTTCCAATGTGGCCTTGAACTCACAGAGATCCAGAGGGATTTCTGCCTCTGGAATGCTAGGATTAAAGGCATGAGTACCACCATTTTCTAGCCTTTGTATCTAGTGGCTGTTCTGTCTCTGACCCCAGATAAATTTATTAGTGTGCACAATATTTTGGGGGAACACAATACCACCACAAAGCACTTAAAATTAATCAGTTTTGCAGTGCTGGGGACCAAACTCAAGGCTATGGGCATGCTAGGCAAATGCTCTGTCAACTGAACCACACTCCAGCCCTTTATTTTACTCATTTTTACTAATAGTACTTACATGTTTTTGAAGCACAGGATGTCCTGGTCACTGTTATGAAGAACCAAGACCACTCTTACAAAAGAAAACATTTAATTGGGGACTTGCTTACAGTTTCAGAGGTTTAGTCGATTATCATGGCAGAAAGCATGGAGCTGGAGCAATAGCTGAGAGCTACATCTTGATCTGTGGCTGAGAGACACTGAGCTTTGCATGGGCTTTTGAAGACTCAAAGTCAGTGGTGTGCCACCCCTAGCGACACACTTCCCCCAACAAGGCCACACCTCCTAGTCCTTCTAATCCTTCTAAATAGTGCCAGTCCTTGGTAAAGAAGCATTTGTTTATGAGCCTATGAGGGCCATTCTTACTGAAACCACCACACAGTTTAGATTGGGAATCTCTAATAAAAAAAAATCTGAAATGTTCCAAAATGAGAAACATAACAAGTGCCAACATAACGCAGAACATTTTAGATTTTGAAGTCTTTTGGATTTTTGATATGCAGAGACAGTCATAACAATAGCAAAGGCACTCAGCAGCTACTTCTAGCTATAAGCATCTTGGGTAAGAGGCTTAGCTTGTATAACATTCACTGTTGCAGTTTCCTCGTTCATCCCTGGAAAGCGGTAAGGACAGAAAATGGTGTCCTGGGGACTTGGTGAGAATCCTCATGTTGGTTGCCAGTCACTACCACTCTCTGAGGGTTACCCTGTGCCAGGCAGAGGTCTTGTCACCTCACCAGCATCTTCTATAGAATCATCCAGGGGCAATGCCAGGCCTCAGTGTTCTACATGAAACATGTGAGGACTCCTCTTCTCTTCTCTTCTCTTCTCTTCTCTTCTCTTCTCTTCTCTTCTCTTCTCTTCTCTTCTCTTCTCTTCTCTTCTCTTCTCTTCTCTTCTCCTCCTCTCCTCTCCTCTCCTCTCCTCTCTTCTCTTCTTCCTCTTCCTCTTCTCCTTCTTCTTCCTCTCTCTCTTGCTCTTTCTCTCTCTGCTGCCAGTTTGCCTCCTCACCTAAATGTTCTAAAAGGCACAGGACAGCACAGGGACTTACCATAGATACAACTCCTGACTCCAGTTTCTACCCTGGTTCAAGAGCTGCTTCCTGTCTGGTTACTGAGCCCTTCTGTCATTGTGGGATCAGCCCAGCCACCATGATGAAAGGAGCTCCGATGGGCTGGGAAACACCACTTTTGAGCAGGCATAGAGTCTGGTGTGGATCTTGAAGTCACTAGGGACTCAGAGGGTGACAGGACAGCTGTTATTTTCCACACTCCAGCTCTATCTATCTACCTGTCATGTCTTTTTCCACAAATTGCTGGCATCATCAGTCAGCATCACACAGAACAACAGTGCTTACAAAGACTGCAGCCTTCCTGCCTCCCCAGGGGTCCCAACCCTTGGGGTGATAGAGGAGAAGTGGCCTGACCTTGGGAGAAACAGTTAGAAGGAGCCTACCCACAATGCCCCTTTTCCCAATCACTGTAAATCATAAAGGAGCTAGTTTTAGGAAGGACTGGGAAGGTAATTCTGGGTATTGAGGCAGGACTAGGGTATAGAAAGGTTAGGTGTATGGGTCTCTGTTTCCTTTCTTTCATACTTACCATTGTGCTATTCAGTCAATCAAATATAGCTGGCTGATACTTTACATATGGTTTTCGTTGCCTGAGATTTTTGTTTTGAATGAGTAGAAAAGAGGCATTGTATATTTCTATTCTTTTTTCTTAGTCACACAGACCTGGGAAGGGCCAGAGAGGTTCCATCATAACTTCAGGCTGTGAGAAATAAAGACGGTGACCTGGTTCCCACTGTAGTGGTAATTTTTCTTTGCTAATGCAATCTTGGGCTTTTCTGCTACAGTGTTAACTGGTTTAAACTCTGTTTAGAAGGCAGGAGGAAGCTGCGAGACATCTGAGCCCTTCAGAGCTCTCTGCTCTGAGATTTCATGGCTCACAATAAGCACTGGGGCAGTCTTCATAGTCAGTGTCTGCTAAAGAGTCTGTGTCTTATTAGTTATAATCATTTTGAGGTATGGCTTTAAAAATGCTGGGTCCTAATCTTACTGTTGTCTAATGAACTTGAAGCTTTAAGAAAGAGAAAGCCTAAGCTGGGAAGTGATGGCACACACCTTTAATTCCAGCACTCAGGAAGCAGAGGCAGGTGAATCTCTGTGAGTTTGAGGCCAGCCTGGTCTACAGAGTGAGATCTAGGACAGCCAGGGCCATACAGAGAAACCCTGTCTTGAAAAAACGAGAGAGAGAGAGAGACAGAGACAGAGACAGAGACAGAGACACAGAGAGAGACAGAGAGAGAGACAGAGACACAGAGAGACAGAGACAGACAGACAGACAGGCACAGACACAGAGACAAAGATAGAGAAAGCCTGACTCAGTGATTGCCAAGCCATGGCTGCCCCACAAGATTCTTACTCAACTGCAGTAGAATGAGGTTAGTACACAAGTCACAGTCTGAAACTGGTTAGGTGAGAACAGTTCCTTCCAAGGTTGATGGTGGCCTTCATCTCTCTATGTCCATCCATTGCTGTAACTGAGGCGTGGCCTTGCCTCCAGCATGGACTTGTCACTCCTTTCTGTTACCAAAGGACTTGCAAGATTGGGGTATGAAGTCACATGCTGCCTTCAGGCAGTCATCATCAATCATTATACATTTATTGGATCAGTATCAAACATGAGACCTCACTCATAAGACAGGAACATTATTTAGGGATAGAAGCAAACAAGCAAGGAGGAAGTCAAAGCATGAATCACAGTGGCATGGGAAGAGGCAGCTCTCAACCTGGGGAGTCAGTGGCAAAGTGGGACCAGCAGAGAATATGGATAAGATGTTGCTTCCATCCTTTCAACATCTGAGCTCAGCTTTGGAGCAGAGAAGGTAGATGTCCATCTGAGATCTTGGGTGCTCTTGGAATACCCTGTGTACAGTGGACAAAGACCCCATGGAGAGAGACAGGGACTCAGGTGCAGCAAATCCAGACCCTTCAAAAGCCACAGCAGAGACAGGGGTTGTGGAAAGAACAGAGTAAAGCAGACAGGTTGCAGAGAAATCAAAGACAAAACTGTCCCCTCTTCTAGGGACAGGGTTGATCTGGAATTTATAAAGTGGAGAATAACTTTCTTAGCAGATCATGGACAGAGGAAGTTTAGAGATTCCCAGAGAAGCAGCCCATACAAGATAGTCTGTTACCTACCTGCTAATCTCAAGATGTTGGCCCCCAGGATGAGGCTGTAACCGGGAGAGCAATTGCTCAGCTGCATGAACAAAAGTACTCTGTCCCATTCCCAATGCGGGGGTACTGTGGGTGGGGAGGAGATGCTGGGCCCGCTATAACAGCTTTTGAACTCTTCCTATTTGACCTTGGGAAGCCCCAGGGGAAAGACGTTCTCAGCTTGCTCAAAGATACTCATCCAGGCATATGAGTACCCTGAGCCTCACCATTTCCCCTTTCTGTTCCCTTATACTCAGTGTGCTCTGGGTGCTCTGGCTCATTTCCAGTCCAACTTGTTCAGGCCCATCTGGCAGCTGCCAACAACCAGCACTGAGAGAGGACAGCCCTGTGGTGACATCATCTTTTACTTTACAGGAGTGGCTGTTTTCTTAGCTTTTCCTATAAGGGAATTTACAGTCTGCATGGAAGACACTGCACAGCCTCTGGCTGCTGCACATCACAACGACGTGGTGAGGCACCTGTCTCCTGCAATATGGCAAAGTCATTTGGGGAGACACTGAAGCATAGTCAAGGAAATCAAGAAAGACACTGAAAATCCCAAACCTCAGGCACATTCAGGGGCCTCGTCTTTCCATGTTCTTGGGGTTTGTTCTCTTGGTGCTCTCTGGGCTCTTCTGAATGTGGAAAGGGCTCCTCCTGGGAAGTCCTACTACACACTCTCAGCCACATGAGGACCCTAGCGAGCATTCAGGCGCTAAGGAAAACTCCTTGTGCAGAACTGCACACCAGCACAGATTGTCCGTGGGAGGAGATGTTCTCTCTGTGTCTGCTCAAAAGGTTGCTTCCGAGTTCAGTGTTCCAAGACAGGGAAATGAATGGGGATTGCCTGAACCACCCTTTAGCTGAGACAAATCAATTAGCTAGATCAAGGATTTGGAAGGAATCCTTTTGCTCTTTTTATTCCTAATATTTAGGAGTTAGTTTGGGGCCAGTCAACTAGTATTTCCTGTGAGGCAATTCTCCTACTCCACTTCAACTTGGTGGTCCCCACTGTGTTCCACTAGACATATCTCTTGCAGCCCCTGTCTCTCGGGTGGCTGTGACTCCCAATTGTTGCTTACCATGGCTTTTCATCTCCACCATTTGTATAACTAAGTTCAAGATTGAAAAACCACTTCTGGTTTGAAGATCTATTTTATTTTAATCTCTCTCTCTCTCTCTCTCTCTCTCTCTCTCTCTCTCTCTCTCTCTGTGTGTGTGTGTGTGTGTGTGTGTGTGTGTGTGTGTGTGTGTGTGTGTGTGTGTGTGTGTGTTGTGTGCATGCAGGTACCCATGGAGGCTCCAAGGGATCTGGGGTCATAACATTGTAAGCTGCCTAACTAGGGTGATAGGATCCATATTTGGGTTCTCTGGCCAGCAGTAATGGCTCCGAACCTCTGAGCCACCTCTCCAGCCCATCTCCTCCATTTAGAAGACAGCTTTTTCTTCTTCTTTCCTGGTATTTTCTATCATTAGGAGTCTTTATGTTGCTAACTCACTGGATAGCCACAACTTTTCCTATGAAGTGTAAAGTATCTACTTTATAGATACAGATATTTGGCTACAGAAAGGTCACATAGTCCAACAATGAAGTAGCTGGGATTTAAGATGGGCCCCAAGGCTTGTACATTGACTCAAAAATAAAATCACAATAAGAGACACACAACAAACACATGACTTCAATTCACAGGACTTTTGAAGCCAGAGCATATTAGGATAGGAGTGCCCAGAGAGTGAATCCTGGGCTTGGCAGCACCATTACATCTCTTGAGAGCTGGTTAAAAATGTAAATCCTAGCCTCCACCTCTGACTTACTAAGTCCATTTGGGGATCTAGGGAGGGAGAAGGATCAGAACCAGAGAAACAACTAACTTTAAAGATGAAGGAAAGGGACATAGGTAAAGCATGCAGGCTATCTCTAGAAGTGTGAGAACATGAGAAAACAGACTCTTCCTTACATTCCAGAGGAACATTACCCTGCTGACACCTTGATTCTAGCCTTGCTTTGGATTTCCGACATCCAAAACCATAAGCTAACTCATTTTTATTGTTTTCAGTCACCAAGTTTGTGATAACCTGTTATAGTAGCAATGGGTAACTAATACATACTTCATATTCCAAGTTGTTTTAATATTCAACAAATATAAACCTCATCATGCTTTCAATTACTTTCTTATTTCTCTTCCTTCCCAAATTTGTCCTACTTTTTAATTTTATTTGTATTTTGTTTTGTACATATGTTTTGTGCATATGTGTGTCCATGACATTGAGTGTCTTCCTCTCCACCTTCTTTTTGAGACAGGGTTTCTCACAGAACCTGCAGCTCACTAATTAGGTTAGGCTGGATGGGCTGTGGGCTCCAGGAATCCACCTGTCTCCATTTTCCCCATGCCAGTGTTGGGGTTACAGCTGTATGTCACCATTCCCAACTTTTTAGGTGAGCCCCAGGGTTCTGAACTCAGGTCTCCATGTTTGCCTGGGAAGCATTTAAATGACTGGAGCATCTCACCTGTGTCTTACCATACAAGTAAAGATTCCAAATCAGAATCAGTTTCCTAAGTCTCCCCCCTTTCCCCCTAATCTCTAGACCCTATCTTCTGAAACTCCCACTCTGTAATCAGCATTCCCTCTTCCGTTTTCTCTTGGAATATTGCTTTTCAGACTTGAGATACCCATGATGCCTCGGGCCTCTTCATACTACCCTATGAGGTTGAGTTTTCTCTCTCTGTTGCCTCCTCCAGACTCTATTTATCTCTCTTCAGTATTCCTCCTTGCTAGAAGCTCATGTGACTTTGCCTGCCATACTTCCCATTTCTCCCCATTGCCAGGCACTCCCTATCACTCTTTCTAAAGTTTAGTGTCCTTTCAGTCCTGTCTACCACTGCTTTCCTGCTGATAATCAAAGAGCCCACTAATGATGAACTTGTCCCCTCCAATGAGAGTTTCCAACTATCCATCATCTTCCTTCCTTATGGCCACAGCTGTTCCTTTTCATCCCCAGTTTCCAAATCCCCCAGAAAGAGTCTAATTTTGAAGTCTCTATTCTCTCCTTGCCCCACCTAGGCAGAATCCCCAGGTATACCATCCTTGATCTTGTGGGACTTCCAAACTCCACCCTCATTCTTAACTGCCTAGTTACAAATCCATGGCTCATTACTTCAATCACCTCCGTGGGAGTGAAAAACAAAACAGAACAAAAGACAATTTTCTTGTTCCTTTGTTATACAACCTAGGACATTTCTATGACCCCAAAAGGTGGGTGTTTCCTTTTAAAAGCAGTGATCAGTTCTCCAACAAGCATTAACAATGCTTCCACTCATTAAATGCAATGTTGGCACTGCTTAGAGAATGGTGTAAGATTCTCAGATGTCAAGGACACCGCCTCTTGAGATTAACCCTTACTCCATATTCCAGTCCTAAATCCAGGTAGTCAACTGTAGATCAGAGGTTCCCATTGTCTTTGTCTCAGGCTGAGTTAGTGGCTAGAGAGCTTTCTGTATTGGTTTATTGCAAAGGATAACGATGGAAGATGTAAGGAATAAGATGGGTGACAAAGGGCACAGATTCTGTGTCCTCTATGGATAGATACCCTCTAGGAACTTCTGTGTGCTCAGCTGTCTAGAATTCTGTAGACAGCTGTCTTTTTGGAGTTTTATAGAACCTTTATTATGTAGCCATAATTGCTTAAGTGATTAGCTACTGGTGATTGATATAGCTTCTTTTTTTCTCATAAAGGTTGGAACTAAGAAGTTTCAGGCCTCGAAGTCTGCCTTGGTTTCCTGGTGACTTGCTCCCATCCTGAAGCTACTTAAAAATAGCCAGCCATCATTCAACATACTAGCACCCAAATCGTACCAGTGTGGAGAATGCAGGTATCCTAAGGGCTGCGTGCAAAGAATCAGAATGAATTTTACAATTTCCTTCAATGTATATTTCTCTTCTCCAATCTCATGGTGCTTGGTGACCTAGCCCTTGCTGAAGCCACCTGTCTGCTTTCTCCACTGTCTGCATTCAAACAGCTGAACTTCATGGTTTTAGGTAGAAAAATCACACCACAGATTAAAAGGCTGGCTTGAAAAAAAATCACAACCCAGATCCTCATATGAGCTGACACACCTGTCACCTTCTCTGTGAAACCTCTTTCCTCACACTCTGGTGTAACTGTTCCAGGCTTTCCTTCTGCTTCACACCCTCCCCACTCTCTCCTCTCCAAAGTATTCAGTTGATGATGTCTTCTCCTGCTTGTTGAGGAATGTAAATCATAAAAAGTAAGATTCCTAGACTCCCCTCTGCAAATAGTCTCTTTCATTTTATTCATGTCCCACTTCCTCATTTTGTATCAGAGGGAGGATTCCACCACCAGCCCATGCTTGGTCTTTTTCCCATCATGGAGTGTCATGCCCCTTTGCTTGTCTAAGGACTTTGTGCCTTTCTCCTTTTCTCTCCCTTACAGGTCTTTCTTGATGGAAACCTATATCTTCGAATGCTTACATTACCACATAAAGAAAACTTTAAACACAAAGACCTAAATTTGTGCTTTCAGAGTTCAGATGCTGACTAAGGGCAGAGGAAGCAGCTCGGTGGTGGACCATGTGTTTAGCATGTGTGAAGCCCTTGGTTTGAGTCTTAGAATCACCAGAGGGGTTGGGGTGGATCCCAGGAGAAAACAAATGCAAAGAAACAATTGAGCAAAAAGAAAACGGAACAAAATAAACAATTAACAAAACCAAAAGTTAGAAGAATTTTGTTGTTGTTGGATTTTGTTTGTTTGTTTTGAGATAAGGTCTTGATAGGTATGTCTATCTGGCCTCAAACTTGCATGGATCTTTCTGCCTCTGTCTCCCAAGAGATGTAGTTTTGAGTATGTTCTACCACACAGGACTGAAAAGTTAGTTCTTTGAAAAGATTGGGAGTCTGATGTGTCACAAGGTTGATTCAGAAAAAAAAAAAGAGAGAGAGAAATTACAAATTATTAGTATCAGCAATGATGAACAGGGAACAATCAATATGGGGTGTAGAGCTATGCTAACAACCAAAAGCATCACCGAGAGATTGACTTTACCTCAGCAAATTTAGTTATGTAAATAAAACTGAAAGTCTTTGAAAAACTCAACTTGCCATATGTGGCACAAGAATAGTCTTGATGGAGATGGTACCTGAACTGAACTGGCTTACCCCAGTGATCAGACCAGTGAATATCCTAACTGTCATCACAGAGCTTCTCTCCAATAACTAATGGAAGCAGATGCAGAGATTCATAGCCAAACACCAAGCAGAGCTCCAGGAGTCCAGTCAGAGAGAGAGAAGAGGGATTCTATGAGCAAGTGCATCAGGATCATGATGGGGAAACCTGCAGAGATGACCAAACCAAACTAGTGGGAGCTAATGAAAGTTGAATCAATGGCTGTGGAGCCTACACAGGACTGGACTAGGCCCTCTGCATGGCAAGACAATTGTGTAGCTTGATCTACTTGCGGGGGGGCGGGGGGCGGCTGGCAGTAGGATCAGAATTTGTCCCTGGTGTGTGAGCAGGCCTTTTGGAGCCCACTGCCTATGATGGGACACCTCGTACAGCCTTGGGGCAGGGGGAAGGGCTTGGACTTGCCTCTACTAGATGTGCCTCCCTATAGGAGGCCTCTTGCCTTCTTGTGTGGGGATGGGGGTGGGGGGTGAGGTGGGAGGTGGGTTGGGAGAGGGAGGCTGGGGTGAGCAGGAGAAGGGAAGAGGGGAGTCTTTGATTGGTGTGTAAAATGAATGAAAAATTTCTCTTAATAAAATAAAAAAAGTCTTGGACCTACCCACCCCCCCAAAAAATAAATTCATTCTCTTTTCTTTCTCTCCTCCTCTCTCTCTCAAATTTTAAGAAATAAAAGATGGTAAGTCAACATGAGCTACTTGAGAGGATAGAGAACCTGGCTATGTGAGGCAGAGGTAATATGATGGATTAGTATCAGAGGCTTCCCACTTAGTCAAAGACACATAAAGCACACACTTTGTGATTCTGTTGTGGAATATTATTTTAAGATGTGTTACATTTGCTTATGTTGTGGAATATTTGTTTAACAATGGGAAAATATGCTGCATTATTTTATTTTGTGTTTGTTTAGCTCTGTGAAGCTGTGTTACTTTGCTTGCCTAAAACACTTGACTGACCCAATGGAGAGCTGAACAGCCAATAGCTAGGCAGGAGAGGGATAGGTGGGGCTGCCAGGCAGAGAGAATAAATAGGCAGGGAAGAAAAGAGGGAGGAGTGAGCCAAGGGAGAAAGGAGGAGAAAAGGACATCAGAGGCCAGCCACCCAGCCACCCAGCCAGCCAGCCAGCCACCCACAGAGAAAGAAATAAAAAAAGACATACAGAATAAAGAAAGTCAAAAACTCAGAGGCAAAAGGTAGAGGGGATAATTTAAGTTAAAAAAAAAAAAGCTGGCTAGAAACAAGTCAAGCTAAGGCCAGGTTTTCATAAGAAAGAATAAGTCTCTGTATATTTATTTGGGAGCTGGGTGGTGGGCCCCCAAAGAGTAAAGAGTTAAAAAAAAAACAGCTACATGATTCCTTTTAAATGAAGTCCCCAAATAAACAAAACAAAACAAACAAAAAATGAATTTATTATGGCAGACTTTTAAAAAGTGGGAAAAGACACCAACAAGTCTTTTGGAATAGAAGGAGTGATTTGCAGGGGTGCTAAGGCAGTACATGCGTGTTTGGAATTACAATATACATATTTTTTTAAATTCTTTTAAAAAAGATTTTATTATTTATTTATGTATATGAGTACTTTATCCGCATGTTCAACTTTATGCCAAAAGAGGGCATCAGATCCCACTAGAGATGGTTGTGAGCCATCATGTGGTTGTTGGGAGTTGAACTCAGGACCTCTGGAAGAGCAGGCAGTGCTCTTAGCCACCGAGCCATCTCTCCAGCCCCACAATATACATATTTTAACAAATAGTCAAAAAACGTGGAGAGTAGGTGGAGGTAGAGAAAGAACAGGAGTAGCAGGGTTCCTGTGACTGTTGAAGTTGGGTGCTGGGTGTGGGGCTTGTTTTGCCCTACTCTGTGTTGTGTAGGTTTTGAACTCTCTATAATGAAGACAGGGGGGCATGCATAAAGTTTGATTTATGACATGGGGTATTATATTTCTGTCTTACACCATGTTCATTTACACAATTCAGATCTGAATAAAATAAAATGGAGGATGATCATGTTTCCTTTTAGTCTCATGCTTCAGATCATTGAAGCCAGAGCTAATGTGCATTTTGGACGCAGCTTCTGATCACATTATACTGTAAGCAACTTTGCAGTTTTATAGTCTTTGTGATCATCACTTTTAATGACTACCCTCTGGCTTCTTAATACTGAAACTCAAGTTTTATCTCATTATTTTACCTACATTAAATGTTAGTGCTGCTTGAAGTGGTACAACTGGAATGCACCCCATAGGTATTCCCATTTAATTATTTATGCTCACCTTGTCCTGGGGAGAATTTAAGGCAGCCTGAAAAGACACATCAAATGCAACTAGATAGAACATATTTAAAGCTAAATATTAAAAGAAAGAAAAGTGAAGCTAAGGACAGGGTTGAATCAAGGATCTTTAAGGCAGGGAAAAAAAGATTGGTAAGATTCACAGGCAGAATATTTAACTTTGATGATGATATTTAGTGGGTGCTTTGGCTGGGGTTGGGTAACGTCAAGTGTCAGCCAGAGAGTAGACAACTAGGTGGCCAAATAAAGTTGCCTCTTAGAAGAAAAGTTGTTATTTTTCCAACAGGACAGTCAGTTTATGAGATGCCTATAAAACTGATACTTTGGGGTTGTTGCTTACTTTAGAGACAATACTGCAGAGCTTTCCATCTTTGAATAGAGGTGACAGAAAAGGGGGTTTGTCTATAGCTCCACTCGCCTGCAACAAGTCTTGAGAAAATGACCCCATCTTTCTGATTCTGCATCTCATCCTTTGTAAAATGGAGGGCAGGAAACAGGTTCCTTACTCTGTGGCTAACTATCGGCTGTAGACAGACACAGTTAAAGGATATTTGTTAAGAGTACTTAATGCTTAGGGAGGTCTAGTAACTAAGTTTCTGCCCCTGTCATTCTTGATTGTAGTGGGAGGGGAGAGAAGGGAACCAAAAGCATCATTTCAGATAGAGACAATTAAGAAAACAGTGTGTTTGGGCAGTCATGTTGTTGAGACTTTGTGGGTATAGCTTCTCTGACATTTCTAGAATTCTTACAGCAAACTTCTTTTTCCTCTGGCTCTGACAACCTTTCTGCCCTCTCTTCTGTTGTTATCCCCAACCTTGTCGATATGTCCATTGGGGCTGGGTGTCACCCTGTCAATTGCTCTCTGTATTTTGATCAGTTGTGGTTTTCTGTGATGGTCTCCATCTGTTTCAAAGAGAAGTTTCCTTACTAAGGGGTGAGGACTCCACTTACATGTGGGTATAAGGATAAATATTTAGAACATAGTTAGGGATCATTGTGGTTGTAGGTTCACCTCCAAGCTCCATGACTTCACCTAGTTGACTAGGTTTCCAGTGGCACACATGATTTCCCTCTAGTTGATTGGCCCTTACGTCCAACTAGAGAGCTATTGCTTGCTACCAAAGTATGCATGCCAATATTGCACCCTTAAGGATACCATGCTATTTTAATTTTGTTGTGGTTCATAGGCATAGCTGGGTGGGGCTGTTGATTGCTTCCCTCCTCTTTGGAAGCTTGCATCACATCTTCTGGTACCATGAAAGCTAGTCTTCAAGAAATAGTCTTACCATGAGATGAGCCCCCACAGTTGGTGATCAAATACTGAGCACTCAGTCCTGAAAATTTTAATATGTATATATGTGGGTGGGTGTGTAGACATAAACATACATATATATGTATAATATATATTTATAATTTATATGTGTACACACATATATACACATATATGTAGAATTATGTGGATTAAACAGGTTGTATCTATAACTTTAGGAGCATACATAGCAACAACAACAATTAAAGAAAAAGAGGTATACATGGGAGGGGTTGGAGGTAGGAAAGAGAAGGGGGAAAACGATGCAAATTTTATTTTAAATCTAAACATTTTAACAAAGAAAATAGCGTATGTTCTGGGACTGAAGTAAATGGTGTGTGTAATCATGCACTGTTAAAGACTCGCTGTTTCGTGAGACGAGACAGATGCACAAAGACAATACCATATGATCCCACTCATTTGGGAATCAAAGAAATGCTGCTCTAGAAGAAGTGGAGAATAGAATGGCAATGACTAGGAGCTGGGACTAGTAGGGAGTGGACAGAGAGCGCAAGCTATAGGTTCCTATAGTCCAAATAAGCTCGGGTATCATTCAGCAGGTGACTAGAGTCAATGATAGTACACTGAGGACAGAGCCCAGCACTGTGCTGAGCTCCTTTAATTCCAGCATTGGCAAGATAGAGACAAGCAGATCTTTGTGAGTTTGAGTCCAGCCTGGTTTACATAGTGAGTTCCAGGCCAGCCAGTACTACATAGTGAGAAAAAACAAAAAACAAACAAACAAAACCAGAAGGCGGGATATTTGAATGTTCTCAGAATAAAGAAAAGATAAATTCTCGAAGTGATGGTGTTGATAAGTTAATTTGATCATTACTCATTGTTTACATGTATGAAATGTCATACTACTTTCCACAAATATGCCCAATTATTTGTCAATAATAGAGAGAAAGAAGATAATGTATTAATCAGGGAATGTGTTCTGGAGAGACCATTTTAAAAGAATGCAAAGAAGCAGGTGGATGCAGGGCTTATGGTACCACGCTTAAGAGATTTAGGCTCTATTCCACACATAAACAGAAGCCATTGGGGTTCCAGGCTATGGACTTGCATGATGGGATAGATATTTGCAAGCATGTGTGGAAGGGAGATTGTAGGGGAGGAGATAGGAGGTTTGTTAGGAAGTTATACTATAGAGGCTTAGTATACTCAGGGTCTAGTGAACAACAAGCATTTACCAAGTATTAATTAGTTTGAACTACTAATCTGTGGTCCTTCTATCTAGGGGGAGGGGAAGCTTGTAAGAGAAGGGTGTGTTTAGAATTGAAGACGTTTTTGTATTAGGGAAAACACAACCTTGCCATTTGGCTTTTCCTACTTCAGGTGTAATGTCTCAGACTGCCTGGGCTGCTACATGTCAAGGTTCCTTTTCCTGGGAATTTCTACTAGAGAACATCTCAGAAAGCTTCCTGGGGAAGGTCTGGAGAGTAACACACACACACACACACACACACACACACACACGCACGCACGCACGCACGCACGCACGCACGCACGCACACAACTTCTCATTTGCAGAGCAGGCACAGGGCCAGTTTTATCCCTTCTGATCCTGATAGCATGAGAACACAGCCTGTGATAAGCACCAAGAGCTGGCATCAGATGACTTTGTAGCTCACACATGCTCTCAATTATGTCCCAACTACTTTAACCATGTGGGTGGCAGCAGGGCCTACAAATCCTCTACGTCCTTTGGGTCTTCCTCCAGCTTTTCCTGGGCTAGCCACATGTGCTCAGCAATGTGATGGAGCATCCTAGCTTCTGCAGGATCCCGAGACAAAGGTTACATGTGCTCTGAGAGTTGAAGGGTACTATAATGATAGTGTACCCCATGAGCCCAGATCATGTGTGTGGATTCCAGAACTTCTTAGGTTCCTCTACCAGTCTTTGCTTTTCAAGTGTCTACCCTTGAGCCCAGAGCTCCGGAATCAAAGGTTAAGAATCATGTAGAGTTGATTTAGCCTTCCCAAAGTCAAATGTCAAAATTACATATGACTATCTCCCTGTCTGTCCACCAACTTACCTATCTCTGTCAATGTTCTCTGCCATT
Source organism: Peromyscus maniculatus bairdii (assembly GCF_049852395.1). NCBI lineage: Eukaryota > Metazoa > Chordata > Mammalia > Rodentia > Cricetidae > Peromyscus > Peromyscus maniculatus. The sequence goes on along the minus strand of NC_134859.1, from coordinate 51,229,621 downwards.
AATTTCTGGTGGAAATACCAAGAGTGACAGCAGAGCAAGCAGAAGCAAATTGAAAAGAAATAAGACCAAGTATAGACCTGACTTACACTGAAAATTTCCAAAAACATGTTCCCCAACCAACGTAGTTCTAGATATATGACAGACACTTGCATGAGTATTCTTCAAAGAATATTATGCAGTACAGAATGTAGTAGACACAGTATAGATCTGTAATGGAGTACCATGCAACCTTTGAAGAAATCTAAAGGACAGTTTGTGAAGTGAGACAAGCCACATACAGATCTGCATGATCTACCTTTTCTCTTTTCAAGACGAAGTCTCATTCTGTAGCCAAGATTAGCCTAGAATCCACTTTTTATACCATGATGAACTTCAATTAATGGCAGCCTTCCTGTTTCATCTTCCCAGGTGGCAGAATTACAAGCATGAGCCACCATACCTGTCTGTATGGTTTTACTTATACAGAGAATGGGAAAGAATTAAATACACACAGGCAGTGATGAGAACAGGAGCCAGCAAGGGTCATGGGGAAAGGCTGAGGAGTAGGGCAGTATTTGCCAAAGCCTGTAAATAAGCAGTTACAAGGAACAAGTTCCACAGATTCATCACATAACTCGGCAACTGCAGTCTATAATAAATGTGTCATATTCTTGAAAATTGCTGAGGAAGATTTTAAATGTTCTCCAAAAAAAAAAAAAAGAGAAGTATTGAGGTGAAAGATAAGTTAATTGGCTTGATTTAATCATCTCCCAGTGTGCTCATACATCAAAACATGGCAGTATACACCACAAACACAAACACAATTTTTCACTTGTCAATCACATAACTTGGAGAAGAATTCATGATTCAGCTCCACTCACCAGGAAGACAGCCACCCATCCTGGGCAGCCTCAACAGGTTTCTCAGGAAAGCCAATGCCTGAATTGTAGCTAAACCTAGGAGGATGATAACTCACACCTACCTAGAGCTACATGTTAAGAAAGATCGATCCCTGTGTTGCATATTAATAATATACTACTTTCCTGGTCGGGTATCCAGGGGTGGTAGATTGCAACTGCTTCTTCAGTATCAGGTTTTGTAAGCTTGTCTGTAGCTCTTGTAAGCCTTTGACCCTAAAACTCATATTGACCATTTGTTGAGTAAGTCACCAAAGCCCAGTACTGGTGGATTGCATGGTAAATCAATTGCAAAGTAAATTTGTGATTTAAGGAAAATGGGAATTTGTTTGTTTTGCAAACAGAACAAAATGTACCATATTGGAAAAGCCAGCAAACATTACAGTTTGTTCTGCCATGGGGTTCTTGAATAGTTTCATTCCCAAAATGTCTTTATTTTGTTCATCATGGATTTTACATATCAGTTCCAAAGAGCCAATGTTTTTTATACAGTCAGAAAGGATCCTGGGACATGCAATGTTTAATAGCTAAGCTGTGCTTAGTTCATAATTGCAGAAGTTAGATCCCAGGCATGTCTGTGAAAGACTCTTGTCCTTGCCAAGCAGTATCTTCTTTTATACCTTGGGTTTTTGTTTTTTTTTTTTTTCTTTCAAATTCCTTTGGAGTTAGAATGCACCAAGCATGGGTCACCAATTTGTGAATTAAGTTTGTCTGGAAAGTTCTTTAAAAAGGTTATTTCTTTGTTGTTAAGAAAGCTATAAGATGGAGGAGTTTTTGTGTTTCTGTGTTTTGTTTCTCCTGCCCCCTCTCCCCATCCCTGCCTCCTGTGTTTAAAAGCAACGGGGGACTCATTGCTGCATCAACCACAGAACAACCAGGAAATGTCAAACTGCCATACTGGGGCTGGAGGAGCAGAAGGAAAGGAAGGAGGTAGGTCTGGTGGACAGGGCTGGGTAGCTGAAGCAATCCTGGGCTGCCCTTGTGAAAACTTGGTGCCGTGTGAGAAAAGTAAATGTTTGGGTTTTAAGCCTTCAGAAGGCAGCATTCTACTCCTAACCAGGAGGCCCTTTAAGCTCACCTTCCAGGTTCATGCGTTGGGCAAGCACACTGTAGATTCTGATCTCACCAGTTTAGAATGTGGGATTCAGGTCTTTCGAGGAACTGTTCAGTGCGTTTCGTTGTCTCAATAATCAGATCACGTTGAGTCCTCTTTTTGATATACTACGTATTTGTCACACAGGGACTGTATTTGTCATGTACTGAAGGAACCGCTCCATTCTTCGGTGATTCCAAAATCTGTGACTCAACGTGACAGTTTGCTCTCAACAGACCATAGGTTCTTGTGGGTGGAAAATTCAGAATACGTGAAGTTGTTAAAAGTCTTAAGTTTTATTTTACACACGTGTGTGAGTGCGTGCTCATCTGGCTAATCCCTACATGTGTGCCCAGTGCCTATGGAGGCAAGAAGATAACACTGAATCCTTGGAACTAGAGTTTCATATGGCTGTGAGCTTCTTAGTGTGGGTGCTGGGAACTGAACCCAGGTCCTCTGCAAGAGCAGCAAGTACTCCTAATTACCGAGCCACCTGTTCATCCCCCATAAGGTTTACATGGTCCCGAGATGAGACAAAAAAAAAATCCAGGCCTGCCAAGGGAATGTACATGTGCAGATAAGTTTCATCAAGTTTTCCAGTAATTTAGTCAAAACAAGACAAAAAGAATCTACCATATGAATGAAGCAAGCTCATGGTGTCAAGAGAAGACTTGACAATTTAGCCCAATCTTTGCAAGAGTTCTGCAGTTCCTTCTCTGACAGTTGGCACTGAACAGGAAGGAGGAGGTGGTTACCATCTGTGGCCAGGACCCAATCCCTCAGATTTCAACAGACAGGGATAACTCCATGGGACATGTGCTTTTTGCTTTCAATTTTTTAAAAATAGTTCCTTATAAGATATTTCAAAAGATTGCAGAACTAATATAACACACATCTATGTACTCGCTGCTGATATTTGACAGATGTTAACATTTTGCCAGGGGCTTTGGATGTTTTACAAATAAACCGTGCCGACACTCTGAGGCCCTGCATCATCCTGTCTCCTTATTCTGGTACTTCACATCTCTTGTGGCATGTCTGGAAAATTAGCCCACCTGTGCAGCGAAAACTTCTGTATTTAGAAAGCTGTCCATAGAAGTCTGTCTTCAGAAAACAGGTTGGTTGGTAGGTTGAACAGTAATACTTCTTGGCCTGCCAGACCCCCTCAGAGCTTCTAATGTGTAATAGTTCTGATTTTGTATGCTCTCACATTTCTCTCTCCATCTTGTCTTCTGATGAACTTCCTTATACAGGTTTCCAGTTATGTGTGGGATTTTTACAAACAGTCCTGGAGACAACACAAAGGGCTAACCTTAACTAACGATGGACCAGCCTTCCTCCCAACCTCTGGTTGATTTCCAAGTGTGGGGTGCCTTCTTTGAGTTGCTTTATTCAGAAAAGGTGACCCCCATAAGAGGCAATATTAGTACCAGCACATGACTTCATAGACACAGGCATGGGCACCCTAACTCCAGCCCAAACACTTATCTTTTAGGAGTTCACTTGCGTCCTCCTTTGGCCCAGGTCTTTTGGTCAGAGTGTCCAAGCCGGCCTCTGCCTCCTTTCTGGTTTGTATCTGCATCAGATTCACCTTTCACTGTGGTGCTTAAATTTCAAATTGAGTTTCTCTCCTTCCCTTGGGATGTTCTCAACTGTTGCCCTGGCAACAGTCCTAGCATACACCTTTACCAGAAGGAGACCTTGCACTTCTTTAAGTTTATCCGGGGCTGGAGACTTCACCTTTATCTTGTACAAGCAGTGGGAGAGGAGTGTTTTTCCACTGTCTTTGTGAGATACTATGTGAATGAGTTCTGATTTGTGGCAGGTGATTTTTACGTAGGAGAGCAAAGTCAGGCATGGTAGCCCAAATCTGAGAACAAAGTCAGGCATGGTAGCCCAGAGCTCAGAGCTGCATTTCATAGCACATATCTGTAAGCCTGATATGTGCTGGAGGAAGTCTGAAAGGAAAGGATCCCATGAAAGGTTCAAGGAAAGCCTGGGTATCCTAGCAAGACTATGGGAGGGAGGGAGGGAGAGAAAGAGAGAGAGAGAGAGAGAGAGAGAGAGAGGGGGGGGAGAGAGAGAGAGAGAGAGAGAGAGAGAGAGAGAGAGAGAGAGAGAGAGAGAGAGAATAAATACACTGTGGAACTCCCAATGCAATTGGAATTTCACAAATTCTCATTTCCTTAGAGCAGAAGGAAATGAGACCTACCCTGACAACCACCATTGCCATTTTAAATAATTTCTAGATAATGCTCTGTAACACAAATTGCTAAATGGTCTTATTAATAAGAAAACTCAGGAGCCAGATATTGGGGTGCATTCTGAAATATCAGAGAAGCAGAACAAGCCATGGTTAACCTCACCTCGCCAACTTCTCAGTCGATCCTGTTTCCTCAGATTGGAAGCCTCTGAGTACTCACCCAAATGGATCTCAGTTGAACTGCTGCTAAAAGCCTCAAATCTTAAAAGCCTAAAAGCTTAAGCCCTCTAGTTCCTTGTCCTCATGCCTTATATACCTTTCTGCTTCCTGTCATCATTTTCCTGGGATTAAAAGTGTGTGTTACCATGCCTGGCTGTTTGCAGTGTGGCCTTGAACTCACAGAGATTGGATGGATGTCTACCTCTGGAATGCTAGGATTAAAGGCATGTACTACCACTGCCTTATCTCATGTTTAATATAGTGGCTGTTCTATTCTCTGAACCCCAGATAAGTTTATTGGGGTGCACAATATATCCACCACAATGCTCACTTGAATGCAGCCAGACACCACATACTTATACTTAGAAAAAGATAGGGTACCTATTTCAGTATACATCACACTAGAAGCAAATTCTCCTACAGTTCACAGTCTATCAGAATCTACCCACCCTATCCAACATTCTTGGTTTTGAGCCCTGCTCAATCCAAAGAGGAAGGGGAGACACAAACTTCCGGGCAATGATAAAGAAGGAGGAAGGGATTCTTGATATCAGGGTGATAAAATTGCCCCAATTTATCCAGAACATGGTCCATTTTATTACTGAATGCCTCACATCCTTGGGAACCCAGGCAGTTCTGAGCAAATCAGAACATGTGCTCTTCCCTCTTCACATGTTGGAGGGGTTTTAAAGATCATTTGGCAAAGAAAGAAGGTCTTCAAAACTGGAAAAGGGTTACCAGCTCTATGTTCTCATACATTCCCAGACATGATGGAAATTATCTGGACAAGCACTTCCACGGGCTTTGGGGGAGAATTAAAGTTCACGACTGACTTGAAACTATGAAAGTCATGGACAAAATGAAGAACACTAAGACACTGCATGGCATTCACCCAAATTCACCTTTTGATATGTGACCAGCAGAGGAGTCTAAAAACCAGAGCCTGGTGGCAGACTTCCAGAAGTTTCTATCTGGGTGTCACTCTTCTAAGATGCGGATCAGGCTGCTGCTTACCAGTGCCAAAATAACTCAGCCAAGTTCCTGCTGTAGCTGCCGTGGGGCTAACAGGCATGTGATCTATTGGCTTATTGATTTCCCAGGCCAGTGAGCCTACTCAGAGGAAACTGGGAATTTTCTGTGTAATTCTAAAGCACTCCTATTCCGATTTCCAGAGATCTCCAATTCTTCACAAATTTTCAAAAGCAGTTTTTGGTCGATAAAATATGAATGTGATAGATAGGGAACACATCTTTATTTTGAAAAATCCTCATTTTACTGAGTGTGTTGGTGAATGCCTTTAATCCTTAGCGCTCACTCAGGAGGCATTGGCAGAGTTCAAGACCAGCCTTGTCTATATACCAAGTTCCAGGCCATCTAGGGCTACATAGTGACCCTGTCTAAATAAACAGAAGGACAAACAAGCAAATAGACAAACAGATTTAAAAAAAAGTCAGGTATGTTGGTCCATTCTGGGCTGCTTCTCTCAAGAGTATTTTGGTGACAATTTCCCCAAGGTGCTTTCAGTCACCTCCATGTCTGTGTGCATGTTATTTTTGCATTGCTTTCACTAAAACACCCTTATAGAAAGAGTTAAGGGATGAGAAACTTCATTTGGCTCCTGGTTTCAATGGGTCCAGTTCATGGTCTGTTGGCACCATGAACTTGAACCCATCTCCATGGTGGAAGAATGTAGTGAAGGAGAGATGCTTCCTAACAAGCAGGAAGTAGAACTAATGAAAGGAAGTGGTCAGGGTAGTATACTCCCAAGCAGTCACCTCCAGTCACCTGCTTTCTCCCAATAGGATCCCCTTCTGAAGTTTCCATCATCTCCCCAAAGGTGCCTCCAGCTGGGGATCAAGTATTTGAAGCATGAGCCAGGGTAGGGAGACATTTCATATTCAATTTCATAAAAATGTCCCTGGTATTTTGGAGGCTGCAGTGTGTAAAACCCAAATCTCTTGTTTTAACCCAATAAGGAATTCTCTACTGAGATGCTCCAATCTGGGCATTAAATGCCTCATGGCCATGATACATGTAGCTTTCCTTACAAAAATAACTTTCCCAACACAGAAGGACAAAATAGAAATTGAACAGTATTTCCTTTTCATCTGTTAATGTAATTACATCACTCCCTATGTAGTCTGATCAAATGTAATTAAAACAAAGCTTGAAATCATTCAAATGATTTTTACATCTTTGTATGTTTTATTTCTAAATTTAGGCTTAGGTCTGTCACAGAAATTGGCTGAAGAGAAGTGAAATGTGTTATTAAGAGAATGGAAGGAATTACTCATGAATTTTAAGAGAATTAATTCTTTGAGGCCTGAGCTTTATTGTAGATCTGTATCAAGTCAAAACAAATGGTTTAAAGATGAAGAATTCAGTTAACAAACAATCTGTTCGCTCTTCTACACACTCACTGTCGATGGGGTTGAGTGATTTTGACTGGTACAGGGAACAAAGTTGCCTGCGCTTATTAGTGGACTATAGATTTACCACCTCAGTCAGTCAACACTCCACACCACTGGTCAGACATACCAGACATAACAACAGATCAAACTGCCAAGAAAGGCCTTCCTAAGAAGGCACTTCCGTGGAGTTCTACAACCCTAACAGTCAGTATTCATTTCTCAATCCAAGCGACTTAGTTCAACTGAAGACGTTGGATATTGAGTGGAAATGAGAGCAGGTGTTTTGTATCACAAGTAAACACTGTTGAATAAAGTAAGCTCTTCAGCCTGGACTCTTTACATTCCCATAAGGGAACTAGGACCTAGACACAGGCACTTTATGAGATGGCAGATGTAGACAGTTCCAGAGGTAAAGCAAAAGGGCCGATGAATTGGCCTAGGGATGCAGGGAGTCTAAGGGAGCCAGTGCAATGGCAGTAGAGCTTGACTCAGGTTCTGTGTAGAGTGCTGATGACAGTAGGGGAGGAGACAAGGCATTTCTGACAGGCGACCCCACGTGACTAAAGGTCTAGATGCAAAAAGCTGCAGTATATTTAAGCACTGTGAGATGTCTGCCGTGTAGCAAGTTTCTATGAAGGTGACTATCAGAACTTAAGGATGTACAGATCCATTGCTGCCATCAGGGTCCTTCTAGAAGTGTGGCTATGACCACACTATGACACACCATGTCACACTATGACAGCAGCATAGCTACTCAGAGATGGGGAGTCCTGGGGCCCCTCTGGAGCTGCCTTTTAAGAAGTCTTCAGTTGATTTGGGTGCTCTTCATTTAATTGGTCAGCTATCTGGCCATGTGAGAGTATGCGATTTGGGGTCTGTTAGGAGTTCCTTCTAAATCTTTAAAAAAAAAAATATGTCGGAAATCTGGATTTCCCAAGGTTTGCCCTTCAATAATGCAGCAGTTGCTCTTGGCTCCTTGCCAGAATTTAACCCTTTCCCTTTCTTTCCACTCACCTCCTCCCTCTCCCCTCTCTCCCTTCCCTCTCTACCACAGCCAGAGACATCCCAGGCTTGTTCTAGCATCATGGCATGATCTCTATTTTTCTCTTTCAATAATTGTTATTATTTTTATTGTCTTATAACTACATTTACTACAAGGATTTAGACACTGTCCCATATGCATATGAATTCAGTCTAGCTATGTTCTGAATGTATGTGTCCCTGCAAAATCCAAATATGGGCACTTCGTTGTTCCCAGTGTGATTACTTTAGGTGGTTGGGACCTTTAGGATGGAGACCCCATAGTGATGTGAGTGTCCTAAGGGACCAAGGACACCACCAGAGTTCTTTTCTTGCACCACATGAGGACATAACCAGAAGATGCCATCTGTGAGCCAGGAAGTGCCCCTCAAGAGTCACCAAATGCTCTGTCATCTTGATCTTGGCACTCTAAACTTCTAAAATTGTGAGAAAGAAATGTCTGGTCTACGGTATTTTGTTATAGAAGCTCCCAATGGTCAGTGCTTTACCCCGATCACTGCCGTGCTTATCTACTTTGTATTCTTGTTCTCTCCCCAGCTTGGACTTCCTCTTTCTAGAAGAGATTCTTAGGGACAAGGGTCTTACACTTCCCAAATGGGGGCATATCTGTTCCTGAACCTGAGAACAGCAGTGTTGTAAGAAATGCCTACATCTTTTCCTTTCAGAATTTTCTTAGCTTTTGTTTTCATTTTCTGGCATTCAATGTTGAAGAATCCCAGCAGTTGATCTGGTTTTCTTATCTTTGGGGATGATTTGTTCAGTCTACCTAGATGATGGTAGGGTTATTGCTTAAATATTTTTTCACTGGAGTATGATTAGCAGATGAAATGTCAGCATGTGAATGTAGCATCTGAGTGGAATATAATTAGCCCGTTTCCTTTTGTTATTTTTGCCTCAGAATCAGTAAATTCTTTTGATGCACAAATTCAGATCTCCTCTTGATTCCGGGCATCTTTTTTTCATATATCTTTGGAAATACTTTTGCTTCTTTTATCTTTTCCTTTTCTTCAGAAATGCTGGTTATCTCTACTATTAAGTTTCTGCTGTCTTCCTTTCATCTCCTAATTAATGTCTGATTGTGCCTATCCTCCAGTTCTCTTTCTCTGTGGTGATTATGGGTGAATCCTTTTTTATCAAAACTACCCACATCTTATAATTCAATTTTGCAGCTCATGCCTTTCTTCTCCTTGCTTCTAACTCCTTCCATAAATGCTGAAGTGACATGATTTCTCTTCTACCTTTTCCTTTAATGACCCCACCACACTTTTCTTTCTAATACATTATCTTGTCATCTTATCTTTATTGAACACATGTCCTTAAAAATGCTATGCTGTTATATAGTCAATATTTTTGGTTGCTTATAATGAATGCGTCCCTGATTCTTCACTTCTTGTTTGCATGAACTGTTTTCTTTGGGAATGGTTTATGCTTTAAACTGAGTTTCCTGTTACTTTGTGTTTGCTCTGCTCCTGACTGCCTCTTCACTTTTCACACCTGTATCAATGCACAGGGATCATAGCTGAATGGCAGCTCCCTCAGTCTTGCTCAGTGGCCCAGCATTTCCACATCCTGAGCAGGGCTGGAGTGGATGGTTGAGGGTTATGGGAGGGGGTGTGAAAGGGAGCTGGGGCCTGGCAGGAGGGCTCATTTGCATCTTCTTTTCTCTTCTCTTGGCGATCACTGAAACTGCACCACAGGAGCATGCTTTCTTCATCAGCTTTGCAATTTCCACAGGCTCTGTATGCACCAGGCCACACCGATTTGTCTCCGCCCTGCTCCTTGGGGGCTACTCTTGCCCCTGTGATTTGAAAATACTATTTGAACACGAAATGACCCAGTTACTTTAGCTAAAGGTCTACAGTCTAAGAACTAGCTAGTTAGTTTCCTCTCTCACTCTTCATCTGCACCCTCCATTGGCACCCTGGGCTAGGGTGGAGGCTGGCTATACACCAGGAGCTTTTTCTCTAGCTTGGCGGAATGTCCTCGGGGTTCTACAGTGGGATGGTGCCATTCTTGAAAACCCTGCCTGAATCAGAGGTATCAGTTTGAATCGCTAACTCTCTTTGTCTGTTTCTTACAATGCTGAATAGCCTTCCCAGGCATGGGACCTACCCTCTGACACCATGTATCTTCAGTGAGTTTACTGAGACCTTCTCTTACCCAGAGGTAACTGTGTAATATTTGGACAATAGCAAATATATCCTTGCTGTCATTCTCTTTTTCTTTCCTTTGTCATAAACACTCCTAGTTATTCTGGTCAGTTTCTGGGACAGAGCATAGATACTCATTTTAATGGTGTCATTCGTCTGATAAATATTTACCAGATGGTTAATGGTTCCCAGTCATGAGGCACTGGGCTGTGCTGACACAGATGGTCATTGCTGAGTGTCAATCTTATGCCCTTTGAGACCCTACACCTATGGCTCTGCAAACTGCAACCTTGATACTAGGTTCACCCTAGGCTCTGTCAGCAGGATTTCTGGGGACCTTGGAAGGAGATGAAGCCCGTGTCATCCCATAATCCTATTTGCTGCTGTGTGTGGTAATGTCGCCATACTAAGGTCTTTACCCAAGAGCAGAGAGTTCCCATTTTCCCCACATTTCTGTTACAAGCTTCATCATGATCTCCACTCTTGCCTCTCTCTTCCACTAGGAGGTAATAGCTGCGGTCACCTGGGTTCTCCTCTGTAGGCTCCCTGGGGCCCTCTTCTGCACCCCTGAGTCATAAGCATCAGCCAGGCCCTCTCTCAGATGAGCTGAGTCCCAGTTGGCAGAATACCTTCAGCAGACTTCGAGATATATCTCTATCTCCTTCCTTCCTCCCTAACCCTAGGTATGGCAACTGATTCCTGTTCCTAGGCAAGAGTTTCTATCTTTGCCTTTTCAGCCAGTTCACCCAATTCCTGGTATTCACTTTCTTCCATAAAAAATGACTGGTTTGTGTTTTCTTGGTAAAGCATAACAGATGCAAAAATAGAGCAAAGCCCCACAGAACTTGTCATCCTAGCTAGGACATGGACAAGTGAACCAGTGAATGTATGAAAATGATTAAACAAACAAACAACAAATAAAAAAAATTGGTAAAATAAACTCAGGTTTTAATAGAACCACAGAAGAGCAAAAAGTGAACTATACTTTAGGGAAGACAAGGAATATTGCTTCATAGATGAGGTAGCATCTAGTAGATAGGCAGTTCATGAGGGAAGTAGGAGAGGAGGAATGGGTTTTCAGAGTCGTGACCGAAGGCAAGAAAGAACAAAGTATTTGAGTCCAATAGATAAGAAAACCATGGAGTTGTTGAGACCCAAAGCTGTGTTGTGTGACTATCAGTGGAGCACACTGGGTGTGTGGTGTGACTATCAGTGGAGCATACTGGGTAAGGTTTACAGTGAAAAATGATAAAGCTAGAGGAGGTGAAACGATCCGGCTTAGAAATGCCTCACCAGAAGCCATTTCAGGAAGTTTGAAGACAATGTGGAAGCATTTCAGCATAAGGAAGAGATTTCACCTACTTTGCAGAAGTGGAAGGTGGATTAGAAGACCAACAGCTGGATTCAAAGAGACTAGATAGGGAAATGTTCTATATGTCCATGTGAAGGATATTTATAATGTAAGTTAGGGTATAAGAGGTGAGAAGAACAGAAAAAGGCCAAGTTTGGGAGACACAATAAATGAGAAACAACAAAATTTAGGTTGTCTGGGTGAGGCAGATTGGCAGAGAAGAATCAGGAATCTGATAAGTTAAAAGATAGTTGTTGGTGTCCATCATTCTGCTGATGTGATAAAACATTCCATCCGAAGCAGTTTGAGATCACATGCTATCACCAAGAGAAGTTGGGACAGGAAGTTAAGCAGGAACTCAAAGTAGGAGCCATGGAAGAATGCTGCTTGATAGCTCACTTTCTGGCTGGCTCACAGGCTAATGCCCAACTAGTTTTCTTATACAGCCCATGACAACCTTCCTAGAGATGGTGCCACCCATATTGGTCTGGGCCCTCCTTCATCAATTAATAATCAAGGCAATTCCTCACAGACATACCTATAGACCAAATTAATAAAAAAAATTACTCAATTTAGACTTTTTCCCCAGGTGATTCTAGGCTGTCTCAAACTCATAGTTAATGGAGTTAATGCTAACCTAGACACTTGGTGATACATAGAAGTACGTGTATATGTGTGAAGACTGTTATGGTCCCATTTTTGTGCTAAGGATTGAACTCAGGGATTTGCATATACTAGGTAGGTGCTGCTCAATGGCCAAGCTACACCATTAGCCACAGGAATTGTTACAGATGTATCTGTGATCAACGCCACTCAGTTGTCCATTAAGAACTTTGCATGTCTTGTCATTCACTGAGTCTGACTTATCTCTGCTGTCAGATGTCATCTTTTTCCTTTATTTCCACCTCTACCAATTGTGTTGCATGAGGGACTTGGAAGGACTCTGTCCTACTTTGGTTTATTGTTGCTATGATAAACACCATGATCAAAAGCAAGTTGGTCATGAAAGGATTTATTTGTAGCCCATCATTGAGGGAAGCCAAGGCAGGACTTTAAGTCAGGAGCTTGAAGCAGGAACCATGGAGGAATGCTGCTTGCTGGCTTGCTTCCTCTTGTTTGTTTAACTCCCTTTCTTATATAGCCCAGGTCCACCTGCTGCCCACAGTGGACTGGGCCCTCCAAACTCAATCATTAATTGAGAAAATACCACACAAACTATCCCACAGTCCAATGAGATGAATGCAGTTCCTCAGCTGAGGTTCTTTGTTCCCAAGTAGGTCAAGTTGACAACTAAGAGAAACCGTGGCACACTGCCCACTATTTCTGTTAACACTTAGGGGACACCACACCATTTTCTATCCCCTAGTTTCTTCAGCCTTGAATGTTGCCTCTGCTTTTCACTGTATTGAGTAATATCAGAATTAGAGCTTTTTCTCTATAAAATAATTTCTTCTCTCAAAGGCTTTTCTGAACAAGACATTTTGGAAGATTGTGTAGACAAGGATTTACATTGTTCACACCATGGCAAACAACTTTAAAACCATGGTTACATATTTCAGTTCTATTAAATCTTACATCAACCCCCACATGGAAGGAGTCTTTGTGTCCAGTGTTTGCCCCTCTTTCCCCACAATGCTTAATTCTGTTAGAGGCCGTACACCTTGCTCAAAGAAAACACTTCACTCTCTCTCTACTAAAATAAATTTAACTCTGTGTTCCAAGTCTGCTCTAAAACCTGAATGCTTCACACCACCATGATGTATCTAGTTCATTTTCCATTGCTGTATGAGAATATCCAAGGCTGAGGTAATTTAGAAAGAAGAGAAGTTTGATAGTTTTTCATTTCTCAGTGACTTATTCATGTCATATTTCACACATGAGAGAAAATACATGAGTCTTATATTTCAGAGTTTGACTTATTTCAGTTAAAATGATGAGTGCGAAAATTTGATAAATATTTTTTGCAAAGGAGGACATGATTTTGTTCTTCCTCCTGGATAAACATAGGGATCCACAAAAGGAGGGAGCTATCACACAACAGAAGGAAGACAAGTGTGTGATAATAATTGTGTGCCTTAGAGCATCTTTGGCATATGGGTAATGTCATAGTAAGATCCAGGATTTTGTACAATTACTATACACTTCTATTATTTTTGAAGTGAAGTTATATAAGAGCTCAGGGTTCTGGAGGCTTCTGCAAGACTTCATGTAATAGGCTCATGCTGTCTTATCTCCTTGCAGAAAGCAAAAGGACAATCTGCATGGACAGAACAGAACGCAAAGCACAGGAGACAGCCTCATTGTCCAGCAGCTCATGCTCACAATAACCATTCAGCATGTGAGAGCAAATACTACTCCTGAGAGAATGACACTCAACCTCTTAATGACCCAATCAGCTCAAGATCCCTCTACTTTTCAATCTATTTTGTTTTTCGAATTAGGGTCCCAATCTGTGAACCTTTGGAGGAAATCATCAACTATAGCATGTATAGCATGGTACTCAAAAATGCACAAGGATCTCCAACAAATAAAGTCATACTCATTAGAACAATTAATCATTGTTGCAAAGAATCCCAAGACAGGGCGATGGTTAGGGCAATGGTGGTTTGAAAGCCTTAGTGCACAGTTGTGTGTGGTATGTGAGATTCAGCAGAGAAATCTGAGCTGGCAATGTGGACCCCAAAGTCATCATTGTAAACGTACCTATTCTTATATGTTTTCTACTATTTTATCTTGCTTTTAAAGTCTTCTTTTACAGAGATGGGATAAGTTTTTGCCACCTACATGCACAAAGAGGGCCATACTATAGTCTGCAGATTGTTTCATCATATAGTGAGCTCATCTGCCAATGGTGTGTGAGCTAAAGTAATGAGTACTGCATCTACACTGCATCCCTAAATATACTTCAATCCTAAATTCAAAGTTCTTCTTTTGACATGGAATTGCATGTTGACAACAACATGCAATTTGTTGAAGTAGAAGTCACAGTATAATAGATTCCTGGTTGTCACAGCACAGGGAAAAGTCACCTGATTGTTAGGATCATCTATACTGAACTTTATATGATGGTGAAATGAAATCTTTTGTATTTATCCTTAAACATCCAATGACTTCTTGGATACAGGAGCTAATATCACATTAAGTCATTGGCTGTATGAGTTAGGTTACAATTATCATCACAGATATTTGAAGGACCACGAGAAGAAAATTTAGTTTGGAGAAAGTTTCAAGGTGTGAGGAGGTTAAATGGAGGGAAAGAAACTGCTTATTAATGAAGTTTTAAAAGACAGTAGTTATTATTCACAGGATACTGGGTACAGTGATTTATTTATTTATTCATCATTTATTAATTCAACTCAGGAGTACTATGTGCAAACCATTATGCTAGGGCCTATGGTAAATTTAAAAATAAGTTGTCATTTTATATTGCTAAATTGAAATGCAGTAGAATTACGTAAATTACAATGATAAATTAAAGTAAATGATTAGTTATAAATATATGTCATTGCATACATTTTTCAAGGTATCATTTTAATAAGCTTCTCAACTAACTTCTTAATACTAAATGAAACCTTATCATCTGAGGAAATATGACTTCAGATAATTGAAAACATTGTATTTCATTCCTTTCTAATAATTAGTTTTTTCCTCCTATTAATGTTATTTATTAACAAATACATCAAATCATTTGAATATCCATCTATATAATATTTGAGAGACATTGGCATTACTATATAACATCACAGATCTGTAGTTTATATCAGAACTACTTTATGCCGAGGGAAAAAAAAATTTAGAAGGACAGAGAGAATCTATTGAGAATTGAATTTATTTCATTAGTTGAATACATATTATAAATTGAAGTCATATTAGTTAATTCTGCATTGCTTTGGCAGAATGTCTAACAAAAGCAACTGAAGGAAAGGAAAGATTTGTTTTGTCTCTTGACTTCGGAGGGTCCATTCCTGTTTGCTTAGCCACACACCCTCTGGAAGAGTATCAAGGCAGTGGAAATGTAGAGGGGAAGACTGTTCGCCTCATAGTAAAGAGAAAGCTGAGAAACAGAGGAAGAGACCAGGTAGAGCCTTTCAAAGCAGGGCCCAGTAACTTTCTTACTCAGACTAGCTCCCACTTTCTAAAGTTTCCCAAACCACCTAAAATGTATTCACCATTTGAGAATCAAAAATATGAAAGACTTGTGGAGGATATTTCATGTTCAACCCACAATAGATGTTAGCAGGTGAACTTGATTTGCAGGTAAAGAGGTTGAGACTTTGTCCAAGTCAAAGTGTATGGTGGTAGTGTTAGAAAATATTGCTGAAATCCAAGCCAACGACAATATCACTGAGGAGCAGAACAGACCAGTGTAGATTCCTTATGCAAACTAAATTCCAAGCAATCACTTTGAGGCAGTTTGGAGAAAGTGTTTCAGACAGGGTACTGGACACTTGCTGAACAAGGAAGTGAAGGGGGGTGTAGTTGTTATAAATCTGGTCAGTCAATCATCAGACCCACATGATCTTTCTGGAAGAACAGTGTCTCCTGTCGTTATCCTGGGTACCACCAGCCTGTCTGTGAATTTCTTGGGTATATGGCTCATTCCGCTCAAGAAAGCAGGATCCTGGAAAGAGTGGGTTTAGGGAGGTAGAGAATATATTCTGCTTGTGTCTTTTTAACTTCATGCCCCATAGTTAGGGACGAATGGTGTGAAACTCATAGTTAGCATGCAGAGAGTCTGCTTTTTTCTAGTAGGCATCTCATGGGTTGTCACTCCTTATGACGTCTTGAAGTCTGTAGACTCCTGAAATGTTGGAGCTCATATATTCTTGTGGAAAAGGTAAGGGGCCTATGTTCTGCCTCTTGTTTACATAAGTGAAAAACAGTGGCCTGATCATTTGTTTAGGCAGGGAGATATCCATTTACCATTTTATATTTGTGTGTGTGTGTGTACATATATATACATATATATACATATATATGTTCATGCATATATACATATGCATATATGAAAACTGTCCAAACAGTTTGGAGTGTGATGGAACTGCCCATGTTTCTATCTGGTTGTTAAACCTTTGGTCACATGGTAGATGAAAATAAAAGGGAGATTTGAGATGGTGCTGAAGATTGCACTTGATATTTGAAAAAGAAGTTATGAAAAAACCACACCACAGCCAGCTCCACTAGCCTCAGGGAAGGTGTCCAACTACTGTGGACTCACATGCGTGTGAATATATTTTTAAGGGAATGCAACAAGAAAGCCTGTGGGTCTCAACAGGAGTGAGAGTGCCATCCCGTAACTGCCATGGCATCACTAATATTCAGCATGGTGGGAGGTACCACAATCTATGCACAATGACACACCCCATTTACCGGAATTATGTTTCCTTTCATCTAAGTCCCAGCAGGAAAGAAAATTCACTACAACTGCTTTAAACAAAGAGAAATGTGTGAAGGGATGACTGCCAAAAAGCAGGTCGGGTTTGGGGTACCTAAAAGGAATGGGAGATATGTGGAGACCAGCCAAAGGGGAAAGGTATTGCATTCTGTCGGCTGAAGGAATACAGGAAGGAAAGAGTGTCCATAGAGACACATGGGATATGGGACAGTAGGGTAAGGGTCACACAGTAAGAGCAGCAGCCACAGAGGAAAGCCAAAGCTGAGTGGGAGAGTGGCCATGCCCTCCTGTTTCCAATCTCCTGCTCATAGTCTCCCTGGATGATTCCAACCAGGGACCACCTGGAAAGACAGCTTGGGGAGATAGAAGACACCCACTGGGCAGAGCAAAAAGTAGAGAATGAAGCTGTTGGAGGTTTGGGGAAGGAGTTGGCAGATGGCTGCTGTCTTGTATGTATCTGCTTTTACAGGGCATGGGGTGGGCTAAATACTCACCAATACATAGGTCTGAGGCAAAGAATTCCAGCAAGCATATACCAGGAAAGACTGGCCTGTAGGGAAACAGGGTTGAGAGGAGAGTCCAAGCAAGGTCTATGGCCTGGCACAAGAGAGTAAGCTGCCATGGTATTTCTGAAGGAGGTGCTGGAGTAGAGTCACGGCTAGACTCTGACATCATTGCATTGTCTCCAGGTTGTTCCAGTGCCCTCCTTGGCAGCCAAATAGGTCCCTTTGACATGCTTCTCTCCCTGTCTCACTGTCCTTGTATCTGTGGTTGAGGAAAGCCTTTTAGAGTGGGAAATACTTTCAATAGACTCGTGAAGTTTGGCTCACCTTCAAAAATTGGAACACTCTCCTAGCAGATTTTTGTCTCACATCATTTCTAACCACAGAATCAGAATCTGAGACTGCAAAGTCTATTTTATCTATAGAGTGGGGGTTTGAGGTCGTTCTACAGTAGCCCTCATGACTGATCTGGATATCTCTGGCATGTCAGTAGTGTCCTCTACACTACAGCTATAAAGATCCTTCCAAAATACAAGTCCCATAAAATAAAATACTTTCTTACAACTCCCCCTGTGTTTCATTGCTCTCAGGAAATAGCCAAAATTCTTATAGATGCATCACCAATCTGGCTACTACCTACCACTGGTCTCATCATCCTCCAGCCACAATGTTTTCTCCCCCTATCCCACCCCCGGCCCCAAAATGAGCTATTTGTAGGTTTTGGCTCATAGGCAGCCCCACTCTTCTTTAAGATACATGACCCCTTGCATTTTCTAACTCCGACATCAGATTGTAGAGAGCTATTTCATCTCCTCCAGGACTCCCTTGAAAACATCTTAGACGAAAACTGCCTGAAATCTTTGCTACAAATGAAGTGTGTGATCTTCTCATTAGCTTCTTTCTTTTAATCATCCTAAAAAGAAGTCTCATAAGTCATACCTACATTTTACAAGCCATGCATAATAATGAAGCCCAGCTCCTGATTTAGCAGCCCTCCTGGGAGTTCTTCATCTCTCACTGCAGGGGCCCAGAGGCTGTGACTGAGATCAGATAACAAGGGAGAGACCCAGGAACCTAGGTCTAGGTTCTAGCTGGGTGAAGAAGCCTACAGTGTTGTGTTTGAAGGAGAGTTTGTAAATATTGATACACATATAGACAGGTCAGAGCATCAGGACACTGGACTATATTGATGTTTTGTTTTAATGTTACTGAATTTGTAAATGTAATGTAAATGTAAATGTAAAATCACCCATTAAAGAAGGAGAAGGAAATAATTTTTTAAGTATGTAGTGAGAGCCACTAGTTTATAGTAGAAAATTTTGGGGGTCTTCAATTTAAAAAATTCAAAAAGATAAACATTAAACTTTATAAATTAAAAAAGATAAACATAAAACCTTATATGTCTAAACAGTGGTATAGATGTCAGGAATAGAGGAGGAAATAGAGAGAGAATATCTGAACTATCAGGAAAACATAAACAGACAAAAATAATGCACAATTAAATGCAATAGGAAAAAATAAACAGACAAAAATAATGCACAATTAAACACTGTTTGGCCAGTTAATGACAGTTGTTGTGATGAAAAAAAAAATACATCAGAATTAAAGTGACAGTGTGTTACAGGGTGGGTGCCTATGTAGAGGGGTGATGAGGAAAAGCTTCTCTGAAATGCAGAATTAATGCAGAACGGTGGAAATGAAGGAAAGGCCATGTGATATTTAGGGGAAAAGCATGCTAGGGAATGAACAGCAAGGGACAACAACACCCCAGTATTTGAAGGAGAAAGAGGCCAGTGTGGTCACAGTGTCATGAGCAGGACTGGTAGGAAATAAGATCAGAGATGTAGTCACAGCTGAGATGTCACAGGTCTTGAGGACAATGGAAGGACTCCAGGTGCTATTGCATGGAAGAAAGTCACTGGAGGGGTGAGGGCAGGGACCATGCTTTCACAGGAACACTCCTGTGTATGCAGGATTGAAAGCAGAAGTGAGAACAAATGGATGGGCATTGTGGTTGTTTGGGTAAGAAATGTCCCCCACAGTCTCAGACATTTCAGTATTTGGTCTCCAGTTGGTGGCACTATTTGGGAAGATGTAGGAGGTATGACCTTATTAGAAGACACGTGTCACTGGAGGCAAGCTTTAAGAGTTTAAACATTCATGCCATTTTTAAGTTTAATCTCTGCTTTGTACTTGCAGGTCAAGGTGCAAACCCTCAGCTTCCTGCTCCAGCCACCAGGCCTGTTGTTTGCCATGCTTACCTGCCATGGTAAACTCAACCTTCTGGAACTGTAAACTACTTCTATAAGTTTCCTTAGTATTATAATGGTTTGAGTGAGAATGACCCCCATAGCCTCCTATATATGAATGCTCAGTCACCAGGGAATGGAACTGTTAGGAAGGATTAGGAGGTGTGGCCTCCTTGGAGGAGGTGTGTCCTTGTTGAAGAAGGTGTATCCTTGTTGGAGAAGGTGTGGCCTTCTTGGAGGAAGTATGTCCTTGTTTGAAGAGATGTGTCATTGGGGGTGGGTTTTGAGGTTTCAAAAGCCCATGCCAGGCCCAGCCTTTCTCCCTCTGCCTGCTGTCTTCATATCAGGGTATAAAGCTCTCAGCTACTGCTCCAGTGCCATGCCTGTCTGTGATGAACATGGACTAACCCTCTGGAAGTGTAAGCAAGCCCACAATTAAATGCTTTCTTTCATAAGTTTCTCTTATAAATTAGATGAGAATGTGAGTAGAAGTAATGAGGGGGAAATAATCCAAGGTGTGTCCCCTAAGCAAATGGGAAACAGGAGGAACTATTTTCTAAGTATAAATCTGAAAAAAGGATTTATACTGAGAATATAAAAATTTTTTCTTAAATGATATTCAATCTCAATAAAAAAATGGTAGAAGTACAATTAAAGAAGGGAGAGAAAATTCAATAGACACTGCATCAGTGAAGATATATGAAGAGCTAGTAAATACATAAACAAATTGAACACAAGCAGTTAGGGCAATGCAATTGGAAGCACAACGGAATACAAATATATACAATTACAACAGTGGAAACCCAACAGACTAATTATCACAAGTGCTGAAGAGCCTGTGGAAAAATTGAAAGCCTAATGCAGCTACTCATGGGACTGTAAAGGTCTATCATTTAGAAAATAATTTTGTGTTTTCTTAAAAGTTAAAAAGAACTAACCAAAGTACATCAATTACACTCTTATCTATTGACCTAAGGGGAAGAAAAGGCTATGTACACACAGAAACTTAAAGGATTGTGTTCATAGCAGCATTATTTATGCTATCCAAAAAGCAATCAAGACTGGCTTGGTGAATTTTGGGGTTTTTGCCAAGTTACCACGAGCTAGAAGTCATTTAGGAAGAAGGAACTTCAACTGAGAAAACTGTCCGCCTTCACTGGCCTGGGAGGTGTTTTCTTGCTTAATGGTAGATGTGGAAGGACCTAGCTGACTGGGGGTAGTACCACTACCAGGCAGATGATCCTGGGTTGTATAATAAAACTGATCAAGCCAGGAGGAGCAAGCCAGTAAGCAGCAATCCTCCATGGCTTCTGCTTCAGTTCCTGCCTTGAGGAACCTGCCACTGACTACTCTCAGTGATGGAGTGGTGACCTGAGAATTTAATTGAAAGAAACCCCTTTCTCTTTTTTGCTTCGGTTGTGTTATTTTATCATGGAAATGGAAACTCTAAGACAAAGACAGATGTCAATAAGCTGGAGAAACAAAATATGATATAGCCATAAACTAAAATACTACTTAACAATAAAAAGGAATGAATTACTGATGTAGTTGCAACATGGTAACCACTATGATAAACATCATTTAAATTAACTTCCTCTACCAATATTTACATTGAAATTTAAGTTCCCAGTGTGATAATACTATCATATAATATCACAGTGTGATAATGAAGCTGTTAAGAGAAGTACTTATGCTTTTTAGACAGACTATAATTTTTCCTCTGGGATTAGGTTTTGGCTTTCACAGGACATCATTAGTTACCCTAAGAGTAGACTATTTTAAGGCAAGACCAGCTGTTTTGGCTACTACTCTTTGCCAGTGATATGGGGCTAGAGAGGTCTTAGGTATAAAGAACACATCAACCCAGTTGTGATGATCAATTTTCATTGTCTAACTTGAGTGGATTTATAACCACTGAGAGACATAATTCTAGGTGTTATCTATTGAAATTATTTGCAGAGAGATTTAACTGATGGGGAAGACTCATCCTAAAGATGGTGCTGGGTATATTATTTTAAGGTGTGTTACTTTTGCTTATGTTGCACTTGTGTAACTATGTGAAGCTGTGTTACTGTGCCAGTGTAAAACACCTGGTGGTCTAATAAAGAGCTGAACAGCCAATAGCCAGGCAGAAGAAAGGATAGGTAGGGCTGGCAGGCAGAAAGAATTAATAGAAGGAGAAATTTGGGAAAGGACAGATCTAGAAGAGAGAGAAGGAGGAAGACATCAGGGGCCAGCCACCCAGCTACACAACCAGCAATGGAATAAAAAAGAAAGGTATACAAAAAAAAAGAGAATGTTAAAAAGCCTAGAGGCAAAAGACAGATAGGATACTTTAAAGATAAGAAAAGCTGGCTAGCAACAAGCCAAGCTAAGACCGAATATTTATAATTGAGAATAAGCCTCAATATGTGATTTATTTGGGAGTTGGGTGGTGGGTCCCCAAAAGACCAAAGAGCAAAGAGCCCCAAAGTAAAAAAACAACCAAAAAAAAAAACATGGCTGGTGCCATTCTAACTTTATTTACTGAATATAAATGCTGAAAGGAGAAGTGAGCAGAAGACCAGCATGTATCTCTTTCTACTGCAGAAGCCATGTTACCAAATGCTTCACATTCCTACTATCATATATCTTGCCCACCCTGATGGACCATATCATTTAATATATGAGCCCAAATAAATCCTTCTTTTCTTAAGTTGATTTTGTTAGATATCTGGTCACAGTGATGAGAGAAGTAACTAATACAGAAAAAATGCATGCCAAATTTCTGTGGTAAACAGATCAAGTGGGAGGAATACACAAGAGACTGGCACTGCAGGTTAGCAAAGCCCCAGAATTCTAAAAGCAGAGTTAAATGGTCCATTCTTGTAGGAGCTTAGAAGAGCAGAATGCCTGGAGAAATGTGGACAGTGGTGGAGGGGCTCACAAGGTTTCAGAAGGTTTCAGAAGGCAACTAGGATTTAGGGGAACTTGACTAGAGGATTCACATTCAGGAGAAGAATCTTCCCTTGTCTTGAAGGTTTGAGTGAAGCTAAATTCAAAAGTACTGGTTTGGTAGAACAAGTTTCCAGATAGTACATTCTTCATACTGTGGCATGGCTTCTACTCATGGCTCTCCATTAGCTATACGGGAGAGAGACCACAAAAATATGAAAAATTTGCATTGTAGCAAGGGAAGGAGGGTGGTTGAGATTAAAGGTGCAGATGAAGTTAGTACAGAGAAAGCAATTTCAATTATTAAATGGATTCTAGCCATAAGGAAATCTCCACTCTTCACTAAGACAATAGGAAAGATTCTGAGGATAAGATGCTACCCACTAATGGCTCTAACCTGTGAAATGCAAACTCACTCAAAGGAGAGAAATTGACAGGGGAATGCTTTTGAAAGGGCTCCCTGCTCGAAACCAACTGCCTTCTGAAAGTGTGTTCTTTGGCACACCTGTCAAGGTACACAGAGGCCGCTGAGGCTGTGGTGGAAGGGGCCAGGGTACATCTCAAGCTGTTGGCAGAACGTGGTACTACCATCCATCTGGTTTTGTATGAATGCAAAATTGGAGGGTTAGACTCATAAAAGCTTGGATCAAGTTTCCAGAAAGCCACTGAAGTTAGGATCCAATTCCCTGCAAAGGAGGTCCCAAGACATCATTGCATCCAGCTGGGAAAGTAAAGCCTACATTGCATCTGAGCTCCTGTAATGCTGGAGATGCCAGGACTGCGAGGTGTCTGTCAAGGAAGGCTGCATGTGCAAAGAGGAGCCATATCAAGAGAGAGGCTGTGTTGTAGGCAGTAGAGCTTGAGAGGGATGGATGGCCAAGCTTATTGGAGCACAAATGCTGCCACCACAAGCTCTAGATGTTGGCTACAGAGTTGCTGGGTTTGCCTGGTATCAGTCTTATTTTAGTCTACCCTCTCTTTGCTATCCTCCAATTCCTCCCCTTTGGAATGGGAATGTTAACTCTGTGTCATTGAGTGTTGGCAGTATGTAATTTAATTAATTTATTTTTTTATGGAGATGGAGCTCACAGTGAAGAACTTACTTTAACTGTTGGAGGAGACTTTTGAGCAGTGTTAGGGATGTTAAGACAGGAGATTCTTGGAGGTTAATTAGATGCATTTTGCATCATGAGATGGCCAGGACATTTTGTGAGTAAGGGGTGGAATATTAATAATTACAATGATATGACTTAGTATCAAGTTGCTAGGGAGAGGACTTGTGATATTTAATATTCATTGTTAATTTGATTGGATTTATAATAACCGAGAAGACACATCACTAGGAGTTGATGAATGTTTACAGGGAGGTTTAACTGATAGGTAAGACCCACTTTGAACCTGGGTGGCGTTATCCCATGGGCTGGCATTCCTGGACTGAATAAAATAGAAAAAGGGGAGATCAGGTTGAGTACTAATGTTCATCTCTCTCTCCGTTTTCTGACCAAAGAAACTGCATGACCTCCCGCTCCTTCTGCCTGATGCGTTGTTTGGGATGATTTATCTCAAAATCCTATGGTATGCCCAGATTAATATAAATGAGAATAAACGAACACAAGCCCATGTATCAGGCTTGGCCAATTTGCATATGAAATATCTTGACAGGAAGCAACTGATCATGGTGAGGACTGTTCAAATGGGTTTTGATTGAAGTAGACTTGCTTAGTAGTACTGAAGGGTTGTGACTAGATGGGAACCATTTACAGCCCCACTCCTCTGTGTGAATCAAACAGTCAAGTTCAGCAGTTTATGTATATCACAGAAAACAAGGATGCCCGGAGAGCTAACTGGCTTATTTAGAGCTCAGGCAAAGTGTTGATAGAGGTACTTCATGATATGGCAAAAGCAAACAGCCATGGAAAGGTTGTGACCATTTGTGTCTTCTTATTAACTACATGAGCATTCAGTGGAATTTTATCTGAAGCCTGGTCATATTACTATGTCACCACTTAGTGAGCTGCAAGGACCAGTCGGAGACATAATTCTTCCTAACTTTCACCACTATCAGCTACCAAATTCACACACACACAAACACACACACACACACACACACACACACACACACACACACACACACACACATCAGATACTAAATTGCCTTGCTTGCATTACTTCAGTCCACATACACACAGTCCTATTTTACCAGTATTTATCTCAGATAAAGTCATAAGTGTCCCAAAAAAACAACTCAATAAACCTTTGACTCAAAAGATGATGAAATACAGTCTCACCTTTCCTCATCCATCCAGCTAATGTCCCATGCAATGTTCTCTCTGCTCCTGGAATAAGAAATCTCCAAAGAAGTGTTATTCATATCCAAAGAGCTAACCATGATCACTCTTGCCTCTTTGCTAGAACAAGACATTGTGTGTAGTGCCTCTGGACCTGGGGACACTCCTCAGCCATGACTTTCAAGCCGCTTGAATTAGGGCCGTGTTGCAGAGGGTGCCTCCGGTGCTAATACAAAAACATGGCGTGGCTCCCTGCTAAATCTACAGAGGAAAATCTGCCTCTACTCCCTCTTCCTCCCCTTATTTCATTCACTACCCCCTTACACACACACATTGTGTTCTTGAAGGGCCCTGCTCACACAGCGATGACAGGCAAAGTCACAGGCCAACATTTTTGCCCATTCACCTTTGAAGGTTAAAAGAAGAGTCTCCCATGCCTCCCAGTCCTGCTGAAGCAGATCTCTGCTCCTATGTTGTGAGCCCTTCTGAAACAAGGTGATCGTGTACAAGCTTTCATTTCTTCTAGGCTGCTCTTGGTGGCCTCCAGTTGTTGGAAGTAGTTACTACAACTAGGGTCTAAAGAAAAAAAAATATCCAACCAGAATCTCTTATTAGATGGTTTTGGACAAAAGCATTTAACAGGAAAGAACAAAGGCAATTCATGTAACCTGTCAGGTGAGTACGGGGGGAGTGGGGGCGGGCCTACTTTCTGCCCACTCTGTACAGCAGGCTCACCTCAGAGCCAACAAAATATCTCAGTGGAACTCAATAGACCTTTCAACTAACACCAGGCAATGTAAGTTTCCCAAAGCCATGGCTTTTCCTGAGCCATTTCTGATTTATGCATTGAAAAAACACTAACTAAAATGTTTACCAGCTGCTTCTATTGTACCAATGCATGCAACGTTCATTTTGTTTTGGTTTTGTGGTGCTGGGAACCGAACTCACAATTTCATGCAGGCTGAGCAAGGGCTCTCCCATTGAGCTACACACTCAGTCAGCTACATTTCTTCAGCCCTCATTATTCAGCCATGAGAATCTATTTCTAGCATTTGTGACACTGATTGGTATTGATTAAAAATCTTGCAAAGCTAAAGATAAGCCAGCGAAGCACTTCTAACAGCCGCTGCTGGAAGTTGGAGCAGTGTGAATTCTTGTTGAAAGCACCGAGTACGAGGAAGGTAAAATCAAGCACATATTTAGCTAACATCTCTCATGCCAGAGCACCCCACTTTATGAACCTAGGGTGCAAAGATTTTAGGGTACACTATTGCTTACTGCATTTCTTGGGAGGAAGTATCACTATTACTGATTGGAAGATAGACTAGGCATCTAAAATGTCGAAATGTGAGAGCAGTAGCCTTCAGATTGAAGATATACTTGAAAGTAAATTCTAACACCATCACCATAGTTCAAGTGGGCTCTGTACTGAGCTATATGCAGACATGCCCTTGGTATTGTTTCTCTCACAGAGGAAAACAAGGTCTTTTCTCCACTTGACTTCCAACTCTCTGGACTCTAAGCCAGATTTGGCCTCTTGTTCCTACTGTAACATCTATAAAAAAAGTTTCTCTCTGCAGAAATTTCATCTGGTTTGTTTTAATAACTGGAACTTCTAAGTCAGTGTTTTTCACCTTATAAATTGTAGAACCCTTGTGTCAGATTCAATTCGGTCACTTGTTAAAACCAAGTGCCCTCTTGTGCACTTGGCTCAGCTGAATCAAAACTCCTAGAAGGGGGCCAGGAGCCTGCAACTGAACAAGCCCTCAAGACAATGTCTGGACATCTCAAGACTTGAGAACAACTGCCCAAAGTGGAGAAAAACATAGCAGCTATGATGAAAATGTCCTCTTATCTGAAAGATAAAAATTGATTGCTGATTGGCCATGGATTTAGAAAAGCATTAATAAAATGAGAAGATGTCTAGCTCAAGGCTCACAAGCTCACCTCCTCCTTCTGGAAACAAGCTGAATTTCATTCCCTAACTTTTGGCATGCTACTGAGTTATGGCCAGTGAAATGTGGGTAGGAAATATATTGGCTGTTTCTGAGGTAGGCTCCTAAATTGTCTTTGAGAACCTATGCACCATGGCTCTTTGTGGTGGTAAGAATGATAAATGTCCCCTATGGGCTTGGGTATTTGAAGACTGGGTCCTAGTTAGTTGCACTCTTTGAGGAGATGTTGCAGCCTTGTTGAGGGAAGGGAAGTACATCACCGGGGGTAGGCTTTAGAAGTCTGTAGCCTCCCCCCACTTCCAGGTCCCTCTCCCTGCTTTGTGTTTGCAGTTGAAGATGTGATCTCTCAACTCCCCGGTGCCATGCCTCCTGCTTGCTGCCATGCCTTCCTGAAATGATGGACTCTTATCCCAAGATAAGACAAATGGTTGTTAATATGACTATACCTGGAATCAACGAAAACCCAAACAGCTGGGCATGCCTGTGAGGTTTTCTTGATTGGATCATTTGAGGTTGGAAGAAACACCCTAAATCTGGGCCACACCTTCTGGTGGCAGCCCACGTAGCTGGGCATGGAAAAATGAAGCTTTTGCTTTTTTTTCCTGCTTGCCCTCACTCTCACTGGTAAATTCATCTATGCTGTTTCTGAACCCACTTCTTCAGGATTCCAACAGTAGACTGAAGCATAAATCTAACTAATCTTATCAATAAAAACCAGGAGTCAGATATTAGGGTAAAGCTGAGAGATCAGAGGAACAGGGCAGCAGCTACTACAGACTTCTTACTTCTATGATTCCTCAGACTGAATGGGGGGCCAAGATCCTGTCTCTAGCCACCTTATATTCCTGTCTCCACCTCTCAAGTGCTGGGATCCAAGGTGTGAGCCTCCTAAGTGCTGGGATTAAAGGTATGAGCCATCACAGCCTGGACTCTATGGTTAACAAGTAGCTAGCTCTGACCTCTATCTCCAGGCAAGCTTTATTTGTCAGAACACAAACAAAATGTCACACATTAGACTAACAACCATCATCTGCTTAAGAATCCTCCAAGACTCCAGCACCAGATTTGTACTGCTGAGACACTCAGTGTAAGAGACTGAACAACTACCAGATTCTTGGCCTTTCCATCCGATGACAGTCATGATTGGACTATCAAGCCTACTGATTTTAAGCCAGTCAAATAAATTATACACACACACACACACACACACACACACACACACACACACACACACACACACAAATATATACACATGCAATACACACACACACACTTACACACACATATTGTGTATATATACAAATTTTTTTCAAGGGCTGGAGATGTTACTCAGTGTTAGCGTTCTTGCCTTGCATGTGCAAGGCCTTGAGTTTGATCTCAGCACTGCCAGTGGGAAAAGGTTCCCTTTGACCACCTTTGCTTTCCAGCCCTAGAGAGCTCAGAAGATCTGGCTGCATCTTAGTGAACTGCACTCGGGAAGCTCAAATGGAGAGAGATTTTTGAGTAGCTGAGAAGAGAGAAAGGCTTGTGGGCCAAGACTGCTACCACATGAAAAGCAAGAAGATGATGCTCCAGTATGGGTGAGTCATCTGGGATATGCTTCATGTTGTCTCAGACTATTGAGCTTCTGTAATGGAATGCCTATAGCTGGATTATTTAGAGCATAAGCAACGCAATGCTCACGATCTGGGAGACTGTCAAGCCCAATGTCAAGGCACTGTCATATTCTTTGTCTGGTGGGGGCCTGGTCTTTGTTGGTGGTGCCTTCAGTGTGTTCGCACATGGTAGAGAGAGCAGGGAAGCTCCTTAGTTCTCTTTTATACAGTTGCTAATTCCATGAGGCACTGGACCCACATGACCTAGTCACATCCCAAAGGCCCTGCCTCCTAACACTATCACAATGGGGATTAGATTTCAGCATATGAATTGTAGAAGGACGCAAACAATTAGATTATTGCCCTCAGACGTGTCCCTCTGTAGTGTGCTGGTGGGTACATTTGTCCCCACATAGCTCTCACTTGAGAAATGCACTTGCTCCAGACACTTCCATGATAAAGCATGGAAATTATTTATCTGAAGTACCACAGACCAGAGAATGAAAAGGAAAGGTGTTATTTGTCTTCTGGGGAAAAATCCTCCCATAGTTTGGCCAAAGAATTCAAGGATGTCATAAAGAATAGCACATGTTGCAAAAAGACAGAGAGAAAGTAAAAATGAGGAGGGAGTATAACATATAAGGCCTCTAATGAGATGAAGTCTGGAAGGAAGGCTGTTCCCTTTGCCGGAGCCCACCTGGTAGGCACAGTCCTGTGCAGGTCCTTTATTTCTCCACTATTGACACAGCCTCATTCAGATCAACTGGTGCCAATGAGGCAAGGACACAAGAGTTGAATACTTTGAGCACCCTCTTAGATAAGGAGGACATGTATGCAGAAAGAATTCAGAGTGCCTGGGCGGTTTTTGCAGAGCTGGGGACATTTGGAAGTGATGTAGACACTGGAGGAGGCTGGGCTAGCATTCAGGCAGTGTGACAGGGCTCTGGGACACTGTGGCCGTCTGTGGCCGTCCTTTCCATAGTGGTCTTTGAGATGTTCTCAACCCATAAGAGGTGAACGAGTCCTGGAGCCAGCACCACTGCCCAATGCAGACCAGGCAGAAGCTTGCAGGCATGTGGCATGCAGGCTTCTTGGCTTTTGAATATTGCAGTCATGCGGCTGCTCTACTGAAGCCAATGGTTTGATGCTGACGACTTCAGAGTTCCTAGAAAGTGACCTCTGGTAGCAGTCAAGGCCTGGAAACAGGGATTCTTTGGGAAAAGTCCCAGTCGCCAAACTCTGCCAAGAATTGGCAGTGACAAGTAAAAGATGGAAAGTGTTAGTTTCTTGCTCTTTATTTCCCCATCATTTGCCCATTTCCCCAACACCATGTGTTGAATAACCTACCTTTTAACTACTGATTCAGAATGCCAGCTTCCCAATGGCACACGGCCTAATGTGTTCTTGGATCTATTACTGGGCTTTGTACTCGGTTCCTTTTAATTCTCGGTGAAGTACAGAGTATGAAACATATCTTTCAAATCAAACTAATTAATTACACTATTCAGATCTTCAACCTCCTTATTTTTCCCCACTATTCATCTGTCAAAGGTTTAAGGAGGTATAATGGGTTTCTCAGCACATTCTAATTCTGTCAATTTCTCTATGAATATCAAATATTTTGCTTTTGCGGATTTTGATGCAACATTATTCTCCAGATAAAAGTTTGTGTCAGTTAATACTCACTGCAAATTGTAAGTTTTAGCAAAACAAAATGAGGCTTTCAGTTTTGAAAATCGTAGAGAAGAGGTAGCTTGGTTTCTGTCTCGTCTCAGAGTCATTTCATAACTCCAGAGGGAAACTGGAATCTGAATCTTATCTGTGATCAGATCAGGAGACTTCCACAGCCCTCAACAGCAGTCAGTGGAGAGGGAGGCAAGCATATGAATATTAGATGGCTTAGTGATGGGAGAAGTTCAAACTCATTACAGCAGAGGAGGAAAGTGTCCAGAGCAGACCCTGCATCCAGCTGAGTGAACTCCAGAAAGTCTAGGAATCAATGAAGATAACACCAAGTGCACAAACCAGATCCAGTGCCCTCTGCGCTGCCCTCACTATCGGAGACAACCAGGAAATGACTGGCAATATAAAAAGAGACAAAACACTTCAAAATATTGTACCAGAGTGCCTTGAAACTGACGCTGAAGGTTGAGTAAGGTCAGCATGAGATACAGGACTCAAATCAGAGGAATTGGCTAAAATAGTACCTGTCAAGTAATGGGAACAGTGACCTAGTTTATAGTTCTTGGTGGAACGCTGGAGAAAATGAGCATCCACACCTCCCCCTCACCCCCCCCCCAAAAAAAACCCTACCAGCACTGACACTTGAGTTCAGAGGAAAAGCTAACTGGCTATACGTTTGTCATATCGTCAAGTCCACCAAGTCTGATTGTTGCTTCTGATTCTTTTTTTTTTCCTTCAGAGCTGAGGACTGAATGGCAGGGCCTTGTGCTTGCTAGGCAAGCGCTCCACCACTGAGCTAAATCCCTAACCCCTGCTTCTGATTCTTAAAGGTAAATGGAATCATATGAACTGAGAGCCAGTACTGTGTCTCTGAAGAAATCTGTGCTGGCTAGCTTTATGTCAATTTGATAGAAGCTATAGTCATGTGAGAGGAGGGACCCTCAACTGAGAAAATGACTCCGTAAGATTGGGCTTTAGGCAAGCCTGTAGAATATTTTCTTAGTTGGTGATTGATGGGGGAGGGTCCAGCCCATTGTGGCTAGTACCACTCTGAGCTGGTGGTGGTCCTGGGTTCTGTAAGAAAGCAGGCTGAGCAAGCCATGAGGATCAAGCCAATAAGCAGCACCCCTCCATGGCCTCTGAATAAGCTCCTGCCTCCAGATTCCTGCCTTGTTTGAGTTCCTGTCTCAGGCGCCTTCAGTGTACAGTGACTTGGGACATGAAGTAAGCTAAATGAAGCCTTTCCTCCCCAGCTTGCTGTTGGTCATGATGTTTCTACTAGCAATAGCTCTCTAACTAAGATAGCTCCCCATCTGAAGAATAAAAGCAAAAGAAAAACTGGGCAAAATGCAGAGGGCAGGATAAACTTTAAAGAAAATATAATTAATATCCTCAGAGATTATAAAACACAGCTTATCTGAGAAACAAACATAAGATTTTGTTTGTAAGATGGGGACTGAAAGGGAACAGGAAACATTTGAAAATTAAAAACTAAATCACCATAATTTAAAGTGCAACAAAGAGTTTGGAAATCACAGTGGAAAATCTTTAAGAAATTATAACAAAATAATGAATAAGTGGATAAGGGTAGACTCCATCTGTTAAGCTCATTTTTGTTATAGAAAACTCAAATTTAAGGGAATGTAGGAGAACACACAGAGGTATAAATTCAACTTTGCTGAATGATACAAGGCTCCAGTTGGAGGTATTAACTCAGTGCCCAGGAAATGAGTAAGACATGTATATCAATACACAGACTAGTAAGGTTGTAATCCTGTAAATTGGATCTTAAAGTGGGTCACTTTACATATCCATTTGACTGGTCTACATGATGTCCACATAGCCAATGAAATCTTGTTTCTAACTTATATGTTAGAAGTTCAGTCTCAGCTTAGTGCTACTGGAAAGAGAGAGAACCTCTAAGAGGTAGACTAAGGGTCCATGTCTTTGAATCATTGGGGGATGTACTTAATGGATGATTATAAAACTGACGTTCTTCTCCTGGGCTTTGCTTATATCCTGGCCCCGAGGAAAGCAGCTTCCCCAACATGTTCCCTGCAGCGATGTGTTGCCTTGCCACAGACCTGAAAGCAAAAGAGCCAATCATGTGCTGAATTCTCTGAAACTGTGAGTCAATCACAATATTGATTACTAATCAATAATGAAGAAAGCCCTTCCACCAATGGGGGCCACCCTCCAATTTGCAGAGGCCCAATAGAAAAGAATCATAGAAAAATGAGAAATGGAGGGCTTTTCCTCTTTCTTTCCTTGGGCTGAGATGTCCACCTTCTCCTGTTCTCAGACACTATGGCTCCTGGCTCTACAGCTCCAGGACAGTATATCCTGGGGTTTCTTAGCCAGCAGGTTCTTGGGTAAATCTTTCCTTTGGTGTGCATCTGTTTATATGTCCTATTGGATCTTGTTTTCAGGAAAACTCCTACTAATGCAGATCCTAAAATAATACAAGGCAAGGTAGGAGGCAGGTCGCCAAGAATGGTTAACAAGAATAAGACTGGAATTGGGAAGGACAGGAAATAAAAAGCAAAGAGCCAACACAGGGAAAGAGAGCTTCCAAATATCTTTTTTTGTTTGTTTGTTTCTAGGAAAAAAAGAACTGAGGGATGTGCTCCAAACTATTTGAGTAGTTTTACACACACACACACACACACACACACACACACACACACACACACACACACAGAGAGAGAGAGAGAGACAGAGACAGAGACAGAGACAGAGACAGAGAGACAGACAGAGACAGAGGGACAGACAGAGAGACAGAGAGAAACAGTGAGTCAGAGACAGACAAAGAGAGGAAAAGAGAGACAGAATAGTAACAGTTAAGCCCCTGCCTACAGCAGCCCCAGGGAGCATGTTTCATTTTCCTCCTGAACAGGGTTTGACATAATAGAATATTTGACATATTTTCAAGCATGGTCTTAAGTTGCGAGATCCCATGCAGCTATTGCTGTTTGTGGAAAGTTAGCCACCAGCTCAAGAAAGAATCAAACAACTGGAGGCAAGTGCAGAGCAATGAGGTGGGCACTGAGCACAGCCAAGGTGTACACAGAAGGGGCTGCTCCTGATTGATGTCTGTTGACGTCACCCACACAATCCTGTCAACGAAACATCAGTGACAGGCACTATCGATTAGTTTTCCCAAGTGCTACATTTCTTTCTTCTTTATTATCCAAATCCCAATTTCATTCAGCCAACACCCATCTGTTTGAAAATGTGTGTGCTGCCATATTGCCTGGCAGTTAGGAGTGAGCCTATGACACAGTGGCTACCAATGAGACTCACACTGAGGGATTTGGGGAAAATTATGTGTTTTGTGCTCTCCCTATTACACCTCCTCTGCCCTTTTGTCTCTCCAAGACACAAGGATACAATATCAGGGGTATTTAGCCCCTAACATATGTTCACAAGAAGGCCAACACAGAGGGGGCACAGAAAAATCAAAATGAGCCTACTTTGACCTTCCACTGCTCTGTGATTTGCAGTCAATGATATCCCTACATATAATAATATGGGATGCACACATAAGCCAAACTTGGATATGACTAATAGCATAATGAGAGCAGTATGAAATGGGTATGAAAATGAGATGAACAGCACCAGTGAGATGGCTCATTGGGTAAAGACACTTGGGGCCAAGCCTAAGGACCTGAGTTCCATCCCTGGGACAAACATGATGGAACTAGATAACTGACTCCCCCAAGTTGCTTACACACACACACACACACACACACACACACACACACACATAATTTTAAAACCACAACAAATAAACAAACAAACAGCAGACAATAAGCCTTGGCCAACATTATGAAAAGCTAACATTGCTGATCAAGAGCTGTCAGTTTATGTACATAACTTGAAACATATCAGAACCACCTAAGGGGCTCCATGGCTCAGTGGATAAGATCACTGACTGTTGCTATGGGATGTTCTACATGTTAAATGTGTTTCTCTGGTTGGTTAATAAATAAAACACTGATTGGCCAGTAGCCAGGCAGGAAGTATAGGCGGGATAAGGAGAGAAGAGAATTTTGGGGAGTGGAAGGTGGGGGCAGAGAGACGTTGCCAGCCGCTGCCATAAAAAGCAAGATGTAACCTACGAGTAAGGCACGAGCCAGGTGGCAACTTATAGATTAATAGAAATTTAAGATAAAAGAACTAGTTAACAAAAAGCCTGCCATGGCCATATAGTTTATAAGTAATATAAGTCTCTGTGTGTTTACTTGGCTGCAGGACTGGCGGGTGAGAGAGATTTGTCCTGACTGTGGGCCAGGCAGGAAAACTCTAGCTACAGACTGTTCTTCCAGAGGACCCTGGTTCAATTTTCCAGCACCCACACAGTGGCTCATAATCATCTTTTACTCCAGTCATAGTGTGCCTGACACCCTGTTTCACAGGCACTAGGTGTGCACGTGATGTACAGACATACATTCAGGCAAAATACTCATATACATATTCATGAAATTAAATTATATTAAAAATAAACAGATAAGAATTAGAAATGTTGCCTCCAGGATATTGGATGGGGTGAATGTCAAGGAAATACATTTTGTTAGGTCTTTGTCTGACAGAGAGACTTAAATTAAATGCATTTATTTTCTTCTTGCTGTGAATGAAGGTCGGAAAGGCCCAGATGAGGGTTCTAGATGATTTGGTGTCTGGTGAGGGTGTTTGTCTTTCTTTGCCATAGGCCCACTTTCTACGTCCTCATGCGGCAGAGGAAGGAGGAGGGTGGCACTCTGGTTTCTTTCTATAAGGGAGTTAACACCAATATGGAGACATGTTCTTAAGGCTCCATCTAAACAAAAATTACCATTTAAAGTCTGCATTTCCAAATACTATCACATTGGGAAGTTAGGGTTTCAGTGTTAATGTGGAGGGTGGGATACAACATATAGGGACTAGCAGAAGACTTCATGAAACTTTTTTTTTAGATTACACATTTACACGTTTGTTTGCTAAATTCAGAATTCATTGAAAAGAAACAGACTTTTACATTAATATTTTGTTGAAAAATATTTTTCATAAAATATATTTTGATCATGTTTTCCCCTTTTCCCCAATTCCTCTCAGATCTTCCCTATCATTATATCCACTTAACTTTATATTCTTTTACTATTTTTAAAACAAACTAACACAAAGCAAAAATAATAAAGCAAACAAACCAAACTAAATGAACAAACAAAAAAACAAAACCCAGAAATCAAAATAAACAAGCAAAAAAATCAATGGGACAGAAAAATGCCCAAAGAAAGCAAAATGGGACAAAAAGTCAACAAAAATGCCCTTGAATTTCTTTTGTGTTGATCACCTACTCCTGGTCATGGGCCTTCCTGTAAATGTGATGGATATATCCAATATCATTGGAGAAAACTGACATTTACTCTGCCAATGAGTGTCAGCTGTAGATCATTTCTTGGTCAGGTGTGGGAGCCTGTGTACACTTCCTCCTCCTCAGAGTGCTGGGACTCTGTCTGGGTTGGACCTTGTGCAGGCTCTGTGCCTGCTGCCATGGTCTTTGGGAGTCTATATACATCAGTCTTGTATCAGAAAGACACTGTTTCCCTGAAGTCATCTACTGCCTATAGTTCTTACAGTCTTTCCCTCTCCTCTTCCACATAGATCCTTCATCCTTGAAGGGAGAGTTTTCATAAAGACTTAGATTTAGGAGTGAGAGCTCAAAGTCTTGCGCTCTCTGTCCTTTGTCCGATTGTGGTTGTCTGTGCTAATTCTCATCTGCTGCAAAAAGAAGCTAATCTGGTGAGGGTTGAGTTACTATATCCACTGATTTATGGGTATAGTAACATGTCATTAGGAGTCATTTTATTGCTGTATTCCTTTAGCAGAATTAAAAATATTGGGTTTTCCCAAAGATCCACGGCCTATCTAGTCTTAGATTTTTGGTCACTTTAACAATGTCAGATATGAGTTCCATCTCCTGGAGTGAGCCTAAAATCCAATCAGAAAGTAGTTGGTTCCTCCTATAGCATTTGTGGCACTATTGCAGTGTATCTTGCAGGCAGGTCACTATTGTAGATCACAGGGTTTGTGTCTAGTAGATCTTACTTATTGTCTTTCTCCTCCAGTAGTGTGCAGAATACCTGCCAGAACCATGAAAGCTAGTCAATAGGGGATGAAACTTCTAGTTAGGCACCAGCTCAATTATTCTGTGTTTGATGACATAAGTACACATTGTCTTCAACTATAGGGCCTTACCATCAGGTTATGGAGAGCAACCAATAGCCTAGGAAATAGCCTGGTTTAAAGAGATAGACTTTTTAAAAATTTTATTTATTCTCTCATATATTACATCCTGACCTCAGTTTCCCCTCCCTCCTCTTCTACTAATCTCTCCCCACTCTCCATCTACTCCTCCTCTATTTCCCTTCAGAAAAGGGCAGGCCTCTCAGGGATATCATCAATCAACCAAATATGACATATTAAGTTGCAATAAGACTGGGCATATATCCTCATATTAAGGCTGGATAAGGCAACCAGTAGGAGGAAAAGGGTCCCCAAAGAAGGAAAAAGTTTCAGAGATACCCTCCCTGACTCCCTCTGTTAAAGAGCCCCATAAGAAGACCAAGCTATTCAACATATATGCAGAGAGCCTAGGTTAGACCCACACAGGCTCCCTGATTTCTGGTTCAGTCTCAGTGAGGCCCCTATGAGCCCTGTTTAGTTGATTCTGTGGGTTTTCTTGTGGTATCCTTGATCCTCTGGCTCCTACAGTCCTTCCTTCTCTTCTTCTGGAGGATTCACCAAGTTCTGCCTAATGTTTGGCTGTGGGTCCCTGCAAATGTTTCTGTCATTCGCTGGATGGAGCCTCTCTGATGATGAATATGCCAGGCTCTTCTCTATGAATATAGCAGAATATCATTAGGAATCATTTCATCTACTTTTTTTTTCAGTTGTGTTTGGTTCTATCCTAGGTCTCTGGGCCATTTGGCCTCTGATACCTAGTCCTCTAGGCAGTATGGGGGTAGGCTCTGTCTTTGTGGCATGGTTCAGTGCTGAACCAGTCATTGGTGGACCACTTCCACAACTTCTGTGCTAACTTTACCCCAGCACATCTTACAGGCAAAACAAATTGTAGTCGAAGGTTTTGTGGCTGGATTGGTGTCCCAATCCTTGCACTGGAAGTCTTGCCTGGTTATGGGAGATAGCCTCTTCAGGTTCCATATCCCCTACTACTAGAGTCTTAGCTAGGGTTACCCTAATAGATTCCTGGAAGTTTCCATTGCACTGTTTCTATGTTGCCCCTGAATTGCCCCCCAATCCCAGATGTCTCTCCCAGTAGTCTCTCCCTCCGTGCTTCTCCAACCTGCTCCCTCCTATTCCCATCCCCACCTGCCCCCACTCCACCCTCAATATCTTTTCTATTCCCCCCACACATGGAGATTCATGAGTCTCCCCTAGAGCCCTCCTTGTTACTTAGCCTCTCTGGCTCTGTGAACTGTGGCATGACTATCTTTGACTTTATAGTTAATATCCACATATAGGTTAAGAAACAGACTTTTGACTCATACGAAGTCTTTAACTTTGGATTTATACATTGTGCTTTCTTAATATAAACTCCGTGCTCTATAGTTTTCCTCTGAACACTTCAGCCGTATCCTTGCCTCTACTTTTATCTTAATCTCCTTAGATCTTTTTGTGTTGTGTCTGTAAATTGCAGATAGAGCACACACAGGTTTAGGGGTTGACCTAATCTGAAATTCTGTCTTTTCCCGAGGAACCATGATGTGTTTGCTTTACTGATAGGAACATTATGTTTGATCTTTCTCCTGTTATCTTTTTATGCTTTTATATCTTTTTTTAAATTTTTCTTTGCTTTTGATAAATGCATTTTGGAAGGCATGCCATCTTTTAGTCCTACTGATTTTTAATCACTAATTTTCTTTTAAAATGCTATTTAGAAGGAATTTCTTGAAATGTATTCCCTTAATTATCAGACTCAGAATTGAAACATAAATCCAATTTGCACATTTGAAACAAAGCATGGCTTGTGCTGTCTGCCTCCCTTTCTCTCTGAGCTCTTCTCTTCTATTAGGATCTACATATACTCTCTTTTCACAACTTACATTTGATGTATTTTTATTAACTCTTTGAAAATTCCATACATCGTATTTTAATAATAGTCCCCTCTCTCTTGCTCCTATTGGATACACCTCCTATTCTATACCCACCCAACTTTATGACCTGATTTTTAAAAGCCTCTATTGAGTCCAGTTAGTGCTTAGGTCTGTTGCTATTATTGGAATTTGTTAGACTTACAAGAACCTACATCCTTGAAAAGAACTAACTCTTCTTCTGGTGGCTATCTTTAACAAATAGCTCCACAGCTAGGAGGGGGTCTTCATGCCCACCCCCTCTCCATGCTGGGATTTTTGTTTGGCTTGAGTTTGCATGGGTCTTGTGTGTGTAACGGCAACCTCTGTGGGTTCATTATAGCTCACAACTTACCTTTGAGATTTTACATTCTATCAACTCATTTATCTAGTCCTTTTTTTTCTCCCAACAAGGATTGGCACCTGGATCTCCCCACAAATACCAAAATCTATGATGTACAAGTGTCATGTAAAATATTGTAATTGTCTCACATAATTTACATATATGATCCTGTACTTAAAATTTTATCTAGATTACTCATGGTATATAATAAAGTGCAGTTTCTATGCAAAATAGTTATGTTGTATTTAGAGATCATGGGGGGAAAAGATCTAAAAAGATCTCTTTATACTCAACACCGGTTGGTGACTATCCATGTAACCGAGCCTGCTCCATATCTCTCCTAAATGGTAGGATGGTGTTTCTCAATGTATCCTAGAGAGAACCACTGCCTTGTCTTCCAGGTATCTGAAGCCTATTGGAGAAGCCCCTGTGTTCCCAGAAGAATATGGGCAGGGGTATGCCTAGAGAATGTGTAATGGGGAAAGTATTAGAGAAACACCAACCTGTACTGGTTTCTGAAGAAGATGCCCTGGTGGTGGGAATGGTTGAGCATTGTGTTGATTGCTCTTCCTAAAGAGTGAGGATGGCATTCTAGGCATAGAGAAGAATATTGGAAGACAGAGCAAGAGGACATACAAACAGCTCAGTTGCAGGAACTTGGCTCCTGGTATGAGAACCAAAGGGGCAGAGAGATGAAGTGGACCATTCCACAAGATTAGGAATGTCCATGGAAAGTCATTCTGAAGAAAGCTCCTCCTGAAAAAGCTATGAGAAGAATGTGAATGATAGTGGGGAAGGATTAAGAATGAGGATGGAGATATGGCAAGCCATGAACAGTACTTAGGACATTTATAACAAAAGTAACTAAAGTGAAGAATGAGCAAGAGGAAAACAAGCAGAGGGTGGAGACCTCAGGGTTGTTTTCTCGGACAGACAGGAGATTCCCTTCATGAGCTACCCCAAACTCATCCACTCTGTTCCTCTCTCCAAGTGAAGTCCCACTAGATATGACACTATGTAGAAATAGCTCTGAGGTCTCATTGGACAGAGCTTGGATGGGCTTGTGAGAAGCAGTTGACAGGAAAAGAACACGAGGAAGTAGAGGTGCTTTCAAGCCCAAGTGAATGAGACCTGTCAGTAAGTTCCACCTCAAACTCTCACCTGGCCCTTATAAAGTCAAAAGTCCTTCCTTCCTTCCTTCCTTCCTTCCTTCCTTCCTTCCTTCCTTCCTTCCTTCCTTCCTCCCTCCCTCCCTCCCTCCCTCCCTCCCTCCCTTTTTCCCTCCCTCCCTCCCTCCCTCCCTTCTTTCCTTTCCTTTTTCTTTTCTTTCTTTTTTTCTGAGTCATGGTTTCTCTGTGTAGCCCTACTGTACTGGAACTCGCTCTGTAGACCAGGCTGGCCTCAAACTCATAGAGATCTGCCTGCCTCTGCCTCCCAAATGCTGGGATTAAAGGTGTGCACCACCACCACCACCCAGCAAGTTTTCATTTTTTTAAGGTGGAAATCATTTGTAATAGTTGGATACTGGGTAAGCAATGGTTCCTTAGCTCCTCTTCGAGCTTTGCAGACGAGAGTGATATGTTCAACATGAGAGGCATGGCTGAGTGGTCAATAGCCAGGAAGAAGCAAACTTCTTAGTGTGTCTTGGTCTTCCTGCTGTACCCATGATACAGCCTTATCATCATCCCATGGGGGTGGATATTCTATTTTGTTGTGGAATAATCCCTTTGTATGCTGTAAAGATGAGTAACTCAGATTGGTTTAATAAAAAGCTGAACAGCCAATAGCTAGGCAGGATTTTGGGGGCAGAGAGAATGCTGGGAAGAACAAGGGCAGAGACATGGAGAGTCACCAGGTAGACATGGAGGAAGCAGGCAAGCAGTATGGGAAGTACAGAGTAAAGGTAATAAAGCCATGAGGCAGAAAGTAAATTAACAGAAATGGCTTAATTTGTTGTAAGAACTAGTTAGAAACAAGCCTAAGCTATCGGCTGAGCTTTCATAATTAGTAAGAAGTCTCTGTGTGGTTATTTGGAAGCTGGCAGGAGGGACAGAAAAAGTCCAACTATACTATTTCTTTTCATTCTTTTTTTTCCCTTTGAATTTAACTTCTGGAAGTTTTGAGTGACATTTTCTCAAGTTCATTCATTCTTTTCTCCTCTTTTGAGTTCCTAATGACTATTATGATGCTTTTTGGTTCCTGGCTTTCCTTTTGATTTTCTGGAGTTTCTGTCTCCCTCTTTTATG
The DNA here is from genome assembly GCF_049852395.1 of Peromyscus maniculatus bairdii. Lineage (NCBI taxonomy): Eukaryota > Metazoa > Chordata > Mammalia > Rodentia > Cricetidae > Peromyscus > Peromyscus maniculatus. The sequence continues at coordinate 51,188,934 of NC_134859.1, read as the reverse complement.
ACCCATCTGTTCTTACATGCTGTTTGCTTCTTCATTAGAGCCCTTAGTATGTCAATCACAGTTGTTTTAAATCCCCAGTCTCATTCCAGTATCTCTGCCATATTTGATTCTGAGCCTTGCTCTCTCTCTTTAAATAGTCTTTCTTTCTTTCTTTCTTTTTTTTTTTTAATTTTCAGTAAGCCTTGAATTTTATTTTCCCAACTGAAGTACTAAGGATTAAACTCAGGACATTGTACATGCTAGGCAAGTGTCCTAACCCTGAGCCAAGCTCCTGGCCCCTTAGTTGTTGTTTTTGTTTGTTTGTTTGTTTGTTTGTTTTTTTTTTTTTTTTTTTTTTTTTTTTTTTTTTTTTTTTTTTTTTTTTTTTTTTTGGTTTTTCGAGACAGGGTTTCTCTGCGTAGCTTTGCGCCTTTCCTGGAGCTCACTTGGTAGCCCAGGCTGGCCTCGAACTCACGGAGATCCGCCTGGCTCTGCCTCCCGAGTGCTGGGATTAAAGGCGTGCGAACTCACGGAGATCCGCCTGGCTCTGCCTCCCGAGTGCTGGGATTAAAGGCGTGCGCCACCACCGCCCGGCCTTGTTTGTTTTGTTTTGTTGTAAGCCAGACAAGGTGGACTGGGTAGGAGCTTGATGCTAATCCCCACTGCTCATGGGTTTGGCTCCGGGGGGGGGGAAAGGGGGGGTGCTCTCCATCTACTTCTTTGTCTCTTTCACATGGGAGACAGCAACTTTCTGATGATCTGAGAAGAGCTGTTGGTTTCTAGTTTGGTCAGCTTTTTCTTGTGGTGTGGGTGGGAGGGACGACTTCAAAGCTCCTTCCATGCCACACTAAAAAGCTAAATAAGGCTTTTTATTTAGAGTTTCACTCCCAGGAGTTTATAAACTTTCTTTGGGTTTTAGAATTTTTAGAATGAAAGCTTTTAATCATTCTTTTTTATTGCTTACAATCATGGCAAGCAAGACCTAGACTCATGTTCAGGAGAGTGTTTGAAGAGAGCCAATCCTGCTCTTACAGACCTACAGAAATCACAGGATCCTCCCTTCTGCTTTACAAATAAAAATGTCTAAATTCAGGAAGGTAAAGTGACTTTCTCAAGATCACACAGCCAACGACAGACCCAGAGCCTGAGTCCAAGACTCCTGAGTCAGTTCGGTATTCCTCCAAAGGCCTTTGTGTGTCCCTAGTTTATGCTCCCCAGGACCATGAGGTCCTCTGACCTTCATTCATAGACCGAATGGTCTCCACTGCAAATAATGGAGAGGGTCTTGTTGGGAGTTGTGATGCTGGGAGGAAATGCCAGGGTAATTTGAAGTCAGGATGAAGCATCTTGATTGCACTAGGATATAGCCCCCTAGGAAAGGGGGAATTGAAGGCTCTAGGAATGTGAGTTGCCTTCCTCACTCCCTGGAGTTCCTTCAGCACCCTGTCCGGATCCAACATTGTCTGCACACTGATGCCCTCTAGTGGTTTGAAGAAAGTTTTTTTTTTTTTCTTCTCCAATCTCTACCAGAAACTTCCAAGATTGAGTCCCCACAAGGGAATGGGAAATTGTCCATCCTCCATCCTTGCCCCCAGGCTCAGAGGCTTGTCTACCCAGGCCTTTTTTTTTTCTTCTGCAGACACACCCTTTAACTTCTTTTTATTCGGCAATCCAAAGACATTTAAAACAACGAGTGTGGCAAAGCTTTGCCCATATGGAGAAACATATGCACCTAGGCTTGAGAGCACCATGCAAGCCCACAGCACACTGGGATGTGCACACACAACTGCACACACTTCTGAGGGAGGAAGGTTTTTGGGAACCCAAAGGATGTATTCATAAAATTTGGGGTTCCTTTTGATAAACACTATAACATAAGTACAAATATAAAATGAGGTACAGAGTCTTGGAAGGCCCCTCCTCACCAGCTTCAAAGTGAATAATTTTCCCACATACCCATCTGCTTGTGCACACACACAGAAGAGGTGGTGGTAGAGGCTGGTGCTTTTTTTAATTTTTAATATCACTCCTGGAATTCTATACCTAATGGGAATGAAGTCACCCTGGAAAGCCACACACTTACTCCTGTAATGCTACTGCTGCTCAGAATACGTGGACTTGACTCTTGAAATTGACTTCAGATCCTACAGAATATTCCTTGAAATACCACTAATAGTGGCATTTTTTTTATCAGTTAGGTGCAGACTCTCCCCCCCCCCCCAGCCAACACAGAGTGGCTACTGATAAGTTTTGCCATAAGTGTTCAGAATGGATGTGCTATTTTTGGTTCAGAATCATTTTTAAAGCCATCAAACTTTCTTATGGCCCCCCCTTTGTTGCCTCTGTACTATTCTGTGAAGATGTTTCCTTGAAAAGAAACACTAGAAGATTTCTATCAATGAAAAAAATCATTTGCATTTAATGTGTGATGGGCCATCATAAGAAAGGGCTTTGTTCTCAACCTGTGGGTCATGACCCCTTTGGGGTCAAATATTAGATATTCTGCATATCAGATATTCACATTATGATTCATAACAGTATCAAAATTACATTACAGTTATGGAGTAGCAATGAAATAATTTTATGGTTGGGGGGTCACCACAACATGAGGAGCTGTGTTAAAGGGTCCCAGCATTGGGGAGGTTGAGAACCACTGGGCTTTACAATCTTCCAATAAGGACTACTGATGGGGTTCCATTGTTGAGCTCTAAAACCTGAACATTCCCAGCAGGGCTGCCTTCAGTGACCAGCCTCTCCCCAGACACCCCAAGACTTCTAAAATAATTTATATATTACAATAAAGTCTGGGATGTTTCCACCAAACCTTCTCTCATTCTGTCCTCTATTCAAGGTCAAACTTATCTCAGGGCCTATGGTTCTCCCAGCTGGCCTCGTTATTTTTTCTTTCTTTCCTAGGTATTTCCCTAAAAAGCTCCAAAGGCATTTAGTCCTGCTTTGGTTTTTGCTTCTTTGCAGAATCCGGTTCAGCTTTCCATCATGGGCACTTTCAAGAATGTCATTGGTTTTGCTTGCTCCACTATGCATGTACCTGTAAAAAAATCAGGCTCCATTTCTTTACTTTTCAGTGTTGATATTTTCAGGCCTCAATCCTAGCTCAATTCCTTCTGCTTCATTCCTAGGAAAACAGAAAAATTCTGGGTGCTTCTTCCATAGAACCACTAGGAACTTCAAGTTCCACAAAGCCTCTGTCTATAAACTGCCCTGGGGCTACCCCTCCACCACCACTGAAAGCTGGGCTCAGTTTGCAATCTTCCATGCCATTTTGGACTTGGCTTGAGCTCTTCAATCTTGTAAGTGATGCACTTCCTCTATTCAATGAGAGCAGGACATCACAGAATCAGAGGCAAAATCCCAGAAGCGGTCTGGCTATCTAGGGAAGGTGACCACAGGAGTAATTAATTATTATTGGTCATTAAAGACTGGAACTGCTAACGATCCTTCTCACTCTCAGTTGCTGTAACAAAATGCTTCCACAAGCAGACACTCCCATTTCCCATTGGAGGAATACTGAAATCATAGCAAACTCGGCTCTTAATAAAAAGCCTTCTTTGGCTTCTTCCTCATAGGGTTCCCATGTGACCTCTGAGAGGTAAGAGAGGAGTATAAGGTGGGGGGGGGGGAGAAGAGAAGTGACCGTGCTATGGCCTCTCTTGTTCTTACAGGAACATAAATCCCATCACAGGTGCCCGGCTCCCATGGGCTCATCTAACCCTAATTCCCTCCAAAAGGTGTCACTTCCTCATAGCATTGCTCTGAGAGTTAGGCCCCACAGATAAACTTGTAGGGATACAGCTCTTCTGTCTGTGCTCGCTAATTATGTCCACAGTGTCTTCTTTGTGGAAAAGTCCTCTCTCCTTACCGTGCCAGAATGCCTGAATGAAACAAGAGAGGAAGGAATCAGTCCACATGGTAGGGAGTACAGCGGAGCAGAACAGTCCATATGCTGACAGCCAGGAAGGAGATTGCATCAACAACAGGGCAAGGCATGGCCCCTAGGGAGATGCACCCAGTGACCTCCTTGCTCCAAACAGGCAAGAAGTCCCAGTGCCTCTTAAGGACCTATTTAGACGTTTATCCATCAGAAGGTTAAACCATCCATTGGGTCAAAGCCCTCACCATCTCCTCTCTCCTAGGGCAACCAGAGGTGTACTGAAGGAGCTGAAGACCAAAGCTAAACATCGTAAACACCTGCCTTGTCATTTGATGGCATCCCTGGATCTCCTGTCACATCTCTTCCTTCAGGCTATGAGCATGATGACACTCAGAAAATCTAGCACTACCTACCTACTCCCCACACACTGCTGTAACATAAAAGAAGCCCGAGAAGGAGAGGAGGTGGCATTTTGGAGGAATGTCATGTTCACAAAAAGCAGATCTTTTCTTTTCTCCCCACCGTGGAGGGAGGGACGTGTCAAAGAGATTTAACTCTGGAGTGAGCAGCACCTGTGAATCAGGACCAATAGGACCCCGAGACAACAATGTGATGGGAAGATAGCCCTCGTGGGTCCTAAGGAATGAGTCCAGAGTAATGGACAGGGGGGTCACCCCTGTTTAAAACACTAGTAAACACCCACCATGAAATAACCAGCATTCAAGCTGGGCATAGCAGTACATGCCTTTAATCTCAGCACTCAGGAGGCAGAGGCAAGTGTGTGTCTATGAATTTGAGGCCAGTCTGGTCTACACAGTGTGTTCCAGGACAGCCAGGACTACATAGAGAGAACCAAGAAAAAGAGGGGGGGTAGGGAGAGAGAGAGGGAGAGGATAACCAGCATTCTTAGAAGACTGACAACTGCATGTCTGAAAACTTGACATACAGAGAGAATCATGTCTTCTGACTACTCAGTATTATAAAGGAAACAAAACCTGACAGAAATTAATGAGACATATGCTGTCCCTTTCCCTCCTCTGAGCCCCAACATCAGCGTGGTATGTAACAGCTCTGTATTCCAAGCCACTAGCTCCAAGTCTGTCCTTTGTATGGGGGTAGAGATAGCTGAGGGTTATGGAAGAAGAATGGTAAAGGACTATGAAGTTGGGATTTTCAAATATAAACAACCGAGGCCAAGAAGAGACAGGTGTTAGTGCCCATTCTGAATTTCAGGTAGACAGGGAGCCTGAGGGAGAAGGGACTCTAGCTGTAGGGGCTCTTTGAGTTTGCTAGCCACCTCCTTCTTCCTGAAGGCCCAGACAATGACTTTGATTTGAATCTCCTGTGGCTCCCACAGAACTTTCAGGAGTGTCGAGTGAGCGTGTGGGGTGGATCAAGGTATAGTCTACTGGAAGAAGGGATAGCAGAAGGACCCTCATAAAAGTCCTGGGTAACATTAGCTTCTAGAACATCCTTGAACTGTTTGTGGAGAGCATTGCTAACGCTGCCCATGGCTGTGATCAACAAGAAAAAAAAAAGATGCTCCCAAGGAGAGATCTGGATAATATAATAGATGCTGTGGATGAATTCACTTTTCCGGAGGCACCTTTGATGGATTGCTGAGGGTGGTTTTGTGAGCCTTTGCTGTCTCTTTCAGCTAAACCCTCTAGGCCTCAGCTCTGAAGAAGAGCTCCGAAGGAGGGCAACACACATAGCCCTTCTGTTCTCCTTGTGCTCGAGCTAGGAGAAGCACAGGTGCCATCTGACAGCTTTCTCCACAAGGTCTTCTATTGCTCGAGTCTGTCTTCCATTTCAGACACAGCTGCTAGCTAGATGTAGCTGCTGTTTTTTGGGGCAGAGATGAAGAGGCCATTTGGGAGTGGGGGTTTAACGATTAAGGGAGACCAGAATAGAGGTCAACTTCATTCCAGTGTGTTTTATAATCCCATGTTTGTTCCTGTTCTGCAACTAAGGAACCACCGTGGCTTGGCTCAAACCTTCCTGATTTTTCCTGCCAGACACATGAAGTCAGTCTTTTCATTAATTCTGCTCTTTGTGACTGGACTACGGGTCCACAGTTTCTGGAATACCACTTTTTCTTAGGAGTTCAAATCAGAATGGACCTAGATGGAAAGCTAGTCATACAAGTCAAGTTGGTTTTTCCAAGAAGTTTTATTGAAGTATAACCCGTACAACGTATGGAATTAGAAGTGTGCAGTTTGATGAGTTTGTATATTCACAGATAGGTGCAACTATTAATATAGTGAATTGTACAAACATTTCATTCGAATAGATTCATATGAGTCTTCTGTGTAGGACTCTTAAAATTGAGATAATGTCATTTAAATCTTATTTATGCCATAGCATGCATTGTACACACCTCCTTTGAATTGCACTTAAATATAAAACAGCTTTTAAAAAATAAAATAACATTGGACCTAAGGGAAAGAGTGTGATATGGATCTCATAGATGAAAGTGAGCACAGAGTCATGGAGTTCACCTATGGAATCATAAAGAAACTCCATTGTAAAGTATGGGGTGAGTGTGGGTGGCTGACTAATAACATAATAGCAGAAACTGAAAAAAAAAAACAAGATGGCTTTATGTTTCTGTTCTAGGGAGTTGATGTCTTTTAAATCACCTATGTGTAGTTTTCTGTAAGTGCAAAACCATTTCAAAGCAACCGATTAAGCATTGCTTTTTATTTGATACCCCCCTCCCCCCGCAATACACAATTACTCACTTTCCCATTTTTAGACAAGGTTTGTTCAGCTTCCGTCCATCATTTCCACCCTCTGCTCATGTTCACATTGTTCTCTCCACCTGGAGTGCCAATCCTCCCACTCAGTCTCCAGTCTCTCAATTTCAAATCTTCCACTAACAGGAAAACACAACTATCCTTTCCCTTCTGACTCCAGGGAAGAGAAAGGCCCTTGGCTAAGAATTTAATCTAGCGCTTTCAAGAAGTAATTACCAAGCCTCTGTTAGGTCTTTGTGTAGTCATGAGAGCAGTTCTTAAGAGGCATAAAGCTGGAAAATGGGCCTATTTCTTATTTCAACAGACCCTAGGGGTCTCGTCAGAGCGGTGAGGACTCTTGCATTGTTCAAAGATACATTATATGAAGTGTTAATTACACACAGATGGGAGGTATTGAAAACTATGGGCACATTAAGGAAATACTTCTCTACTACTTTATGGATTTAGACTGTAATATCTCTGATAATTAATATTGGTCTTTGGGAGGTGTGTGTGTGTGTGTGTGTGTGTGTGTGAGAGAGAGAGAGAGAGAGAGAGAGAGAGAGAGAGAGAGAGAGAGAGAGAGAGAGAATAACAAATCTCATAGCTCTCCAGTGAGTAATCAACACACTATGAGGATTGTATACAACACCTTGCGGTGTGGAGACCTGCAAGGCAGGTGTTGAAGAGCATCCTCCTAAACTCCAGAGCTTTAGTGGGGACATGAGATTCTAACATTCCCGCTGCCCTCCCTGGGATAGTATCATAAATCATGGGGGCTGGAAGCGGGGAGGTGCTGGCTGGACTGAGATCAGTCTCTGGAGGAGGACAGCAAGGCCGTCTAGAATGAATGAAGGGTCACAGAAGGAAGGTATAAGGGAAGGCTTCTCAATGAGACATGAATTTGAAGTTAGGAGAGGATAAGGGACTAGCCTAGAGCCTCGAGGGCATTCCCTAAACTCCACATTGTATCTGCTTTCTCCTGGGGCTACAGCCAAGTCATGTCAGTTACAGAGTTTCACATATCTGGGCGCCTGCAGTATAGCTGCCTTTGTTTACCACAGTCCTACAGAAGTTAAGTCCGAAACCCAGGACAATGGATAACTGGATAGATAAGAGGATGGATGGCTGGATGACAGGTTAAGTGTGGTTGGTGGTTTAGATTAGAAATGTCCCCAACAGTCTTGGGAAATTGAGTTCGTGGTTGCAGGTAATGGTACTGTTTGGAGACGCTTGGGAGGAAAGGTCTTTTTGGAGGAAGTGTGTCACTGAAGGTGAATTTCAGGGTTTAAAGACCCAGTCTTTCACCATTCCCAGTTCACTCTCTGCCTCCTGCTTGTTGTTCAAGATGTGAGCTCCCAGTTCACCGCTCCAGCCACCATGCTTGCTGGCGGCCATGCTTCCCCACTATGACAGACTCATGTCTCTCTGCAGTCATAAGGCGACATCAGCTCCTTTTCTGTAAGTTGCTTTGGTCATGGCGTTTTATCACAGTAACAGAAAAGTAGCTAATACAGTAGGCAAACAGAAGACAGGTGATTATAAGATACATGTAGAGTTTAGATAGGGAGATGATAGACAGATGGACAGACAGACAGATGACAAATAGACAGACAGATGGATGGATAGATACATAGCTTGGAAAACCAAAGAGACAGAGAAGAATATGTGTAATGAAGAAAAGTTGAGTCTGCCCAATTTACCTTTTTGTGGGTGTCCATGCAGAAGAAAAAGCATCCTGGATAGAAACTGCCTCACCAAAAAAAAAAAAAAAAAAAAAAAAAGGTCAGAGGCCAGAGCTGGAGCCGTGGGCCGTGGGAAGGATAGTGGTGGTGATGGTGGGGAGTCCTGGGAGGTGTGTGAACTACACCTTCTTCATCCTGCACATGTGAGAATAAGTGACCTTTTGAAATGGAAAGAGGCTGGTGTGTGGGTTACTCGGCTCAATCTCTGAGGCCATTTTCTTAAATGTCACATCCTTTACTAAGCTTCCCAGAAGCTTGTTCACACCAGGAAGAAACCCCCACCCCCACCCCGCGCCATGCCTCTAGAAGTACAGAGCCCTTAATTTGGGGCTCCCTTATGGAACCTGGCAACTTCTGTTTAAAATGAGTTATTTTGTACAGGTACCATTGTTGCCTCTATGGCCCTCCACCCCACTCCTGTCCATTCTTTCACTCTTCCTCATCTTGCCTTCTTGCAAGAGGATGCTGACCTGCAAACAAAGCACCAGCAGAACCCAGATGCCCTTGTTTCTGCTGGTCTTCACCCACAAGGCACTCATGGGGGCGGAGGGAGAAATGGGATACTCAATCCTTGAGTTCCCTCTCTGAGAGGTAAGAAAAGGTCACAGAACTCAAGTCCCTGACACTGAGATCTTTTCTCCTTCCAAATCCTAGCATTCACCTTGTGCCTTACTTTTATAGGGGCTGCTGCCAGCCCAGGGAACCACCCTAACCCCTAGAGCTTCCCCTACATTTGTTCCTAGGCTTCTCATGCTCTGTGTACAACACATGTTTCCTGTTGAGGCTTGGCTTGGTACTCCCTGACTGTACTGTAAATAGACTGAATCTAGAAACCCAGGGGCTTGGTTGAACCACGACTAAATTAGATGCTTGAGTATTACAGGTGCCTTTAACAAGGTTTGTTCAGGGAACAGTGTGCCCATCTCTCTACCACTGGAACAGATTTTCACTTTGGGATCTTTGTACAGGGGGCCATCCATGCAGCTTGCTTGATGGCACACCTGACACCTTTTCCTAGATACCCAGTAGCACTTCGAGTCTGGTGTGACAACTGAAAATATTTACAAACATCGCCAAATGTCCCCTGGGGTACAAACCAAGCCTGGCTGAGACCCACTGTCCTAGTATCTGCCTTCCTTGTCATTTTGGCCATCATGTCACTTGAAACAGTATCACTATTTCATAAAAAACAGTCTGTGGTCTACATACGCAGCAACACACAGGCAAACGTGGTTGAAGGCACATAGAACAAGCCACCAACATGGAAGACTCAGAGTTGCACAGTCTAGTATTTATAAAAATATGTTTGCATGTAAAAATGTGTCTGAAAGGGATTTTAGGGCTAGGGGATCAAAGATATCTTTTCTTATTTTTGTTGAATAAAATCTTTGTTATCGAATTAAAAAGCTCATTCAAAAACTGAAAGTAACATTAAGTGGGATTTCTGAGACCTTTACAGTGCTTTGTGTGCTCAGATCCTCAAATGACTATAAGCACAAGTGAGCTACAAGTGCTAAACACAGCACATGGGTAAAAGGTGATCAGAAGACAGGAGGCCTTTTCACAGACCACGATGGGAACATGAGTGTCCAGAGAATTGTCCCTAGATATCCAGGCATCCCTCACAGACACACAGGAATACATCAAGGCATTTCTTATTTTGTGGTGCCCCAAGAGAAGTGTGGTCAAGGTCCTAAAAACCTTGAAAGTCTCTGTTGGTCATTTCTTCTCCCCCTTTTGTGCCATTTGCTCATCTCCACTTGTTCTCACTGCCACCAGAGACCCCTGTGTTGATATTGCTGTGGTGCACAAAATCCAGAAGCCACAATCCCCAGCATGTGGCAGTACACTGGCTGGAGCTTAGCCTCTTATTAACCCATCACGATGGTGCCATCTCTTTCCTTTCAAGCTTCCCTATATCTGTCCTTTCTTCATGTCCTCATTGTCCCAGTCAGGTCAATCCCTAAAGCTATGCAGGTCACAGCAGTTCACAAGTGATGGGGAAACTGACAGTTTTCCCCCTGTACTTTACATGTTCAATGTCCTTTAAAAGCCTGTGCCTTAATGGTTCCCAAAAGGTGAAGGTCATCAAAGTTGTGCTGTGGGGAGGTGGTGGCTCCTTCAAGATGCAGGATTAATGAGAGGTCCTTGGGCCATTACAGGGTTGTTCCGGAAGGGAGTTGTGGGGGCCCTGGCCTCTCTTTTTTATTTCTCTGAACATGAGTTAAGAGCTTTGCTCAGCCTCACACTCCTACCATGATGTCACTGCCTTGCTGTTGGTCCTAAAGTGAAGGAGCAGATTAGCCACGGACTGAAAGCTTCAAAACTGAGAGTCAAAATAAAACTTTTCTCTCTATATGTTACTTACCACAATCATTATTTTTATGGTGACAAAAAGCTAACTCATTTTCACTGCATAGAATTTGGCTCAAGCACTATCAACTCCATCCCAAACTTTTAATTGACAATTTAAAACAAGATTATCAATTAGAACAGGTTGGGTATACTAAGAAAACTCAATGTATGATACCATAAATGATGAAATTCATAAAAAAAGAAAGATATAATAACAATAGGATGAACCTGGGAACACTTCTTGTTCCCGGGGTAATTCCAGAGGCCAAATGCAAGAATTATGGTGACTTTTTACATTGTTCCCAGAGTCTCTGACAGAAGATGCATTGGTTTTAAAAGGACAATGATATAAAATCAATCACAATAATAACAAGCAATTAAAATCGAATTCCCACCAACCAGATGAATCCATCTGTGACCCTGACTTGAAACTGAGTTAAGAGGCAGTTGTAGATTATCTGTCCAATGGATTGTAGTTAAATTACACCAGAGTTCTCCCCTTCCAAAACTGACCATGAAGTAAAGGATGGTGAGATGGGTGATTTGGAGAAACATGTGGCTAATGGAAGTCTCCTGCATCTGTGCTGCTCACTTCCGGTTAGTATCCCACGATTCAAACAAAAGAGGACAGGATGCTGCTTCACAGCCTTCAGTGCACATCCTGTGATGCAAACTGCATCTTTCCTCTCTACATTCTCCCTCTGACTGCCCTTTGCTGGTGTCTCCTGCCTGTCGGGCTGCCCTGATGCTCTGTGATGGTCATAGATGCTCTCTGCTCTTTGAATCTCTGCCTACTTTTTAGATTTTTCATTGTTTTGTTTTTAAAAATTTTTAAGAGTTATTTATTTTATATGTGTTTTTCCTGTGTGTGTATGTACATGTATGTCTGGTGCCTTCACATGCCAGAAAGGATGTTCTGGTTTCTGGAACCAGAGATAGAGATGGTTGTGAGCTACCCTGTGGGTGCCGGGAATGGAATTCAGGTCCTTTGCAAGAACAACAATGCTCTTAACCTCTAAGCCATCCTTCCAGCCAGTTCTGTTATTTTATTTGAGACAGAGTTTCACTTTTTACCCTCAGTTGACCTCAAAATTATTGTGAAGCCCAGGCTGAACTGCACCCGGCTGTGATCCACCTGCTTCCTGAAATCTGTGATTGTGTACATGAGTCACTACACTCAGTTTTTCTTCTTAGTTTTGATCCCCTTTGAACCTGAGAATTTATAGAGCTGAGACTTAAAGCTTTCAACAGTACATAATTGTAATAAATTTATTTGACAGATCATAGTGTGTATTTTTCCCCTATTTTGGTGCTCTGGCATCTGAAGCCTTGCTGTTCCTGGAATGATTTTCCTCATAGGACTGGGCAAACCAGAAAGAGAGTAGATGGGGCATCTGTAAGTGTGACTTCCACAAACAATTCAACCAGTCCATAGCCTATCCCTCAGCGACCTCCTCTTTCAAGTACTTGTCTGACAAGTCACTATTCACCTGTTCTAATCACTCTATTCAAGTGTAAGGGGTATCACAAAGGGACAGGTTCTATGTTCTAGAGTCTATCAAAATTGTTCAAATTAATTAATTCTGCACTTGTTTAACTGCCTTTCCCTGTAGGTGGAATTTTCCTGTCCTGAATCACTCAGAAGTTTAATATTGATTACAAATGCTTGGCCAATAGCTCAGGCTTATTACTAACTAGCTCTTACAATTTAAGTTAATCCATATTCCTTATTTATGCTCTGCCACATGGTGGTACCTTCTTTCAACATGGCACAATCATCTCCTGCTCCTTCTGCAACTGGCTGGCATCTCTTCTCTCTCCACCCTTCCTCATCCCATCATTCTCAGTTTGGCTTTTCCACCTAACTTTATCCTGTTCAGCTATTGGCCAGTCTGCTTGTTTATTAAACCAATCATAGCGACATATATTTACACAGTGTAAAGGAATATTCCACAGCATTTCCCGTTCCTTTCCATAAAGCCATAATGAAAGCACCCTTCCTTCTGTCTCCTTACCACCCTCTGAAGACATGGCCCTGGGTGATGTACCCTACCTCCTATTTCTATGAACTGTACAAATAGAACCTATTTTTTTTTCTTTCAAGGCAGTTATTTCAGTGTCTACATAGCTCTCCATACTCAACTGAAACAAATTCTGGGTATGTGTTAAACCATAAATACACAGAGACCATCTCTAATTGATTATGTTTCAGTTGTAATTCTCTAAAGATCAGGAATGAACTTAGGATGCCATTGGTCTCAGACAAATATGAAATGAGAGTTGATTGTGCATAAGACTGGAGATGCTGTGCTCTGTCTCACCCAGCAAATACAACCACAAGAAGAGAATGGTCAAGTTGTTTGTTTGATGATGATTGTGATATAGTATTGCCCAGCATCTACCCTTGGGGAATGGTCTAAATTCAATACCTGAGGCCACAAAGAAGGGAATTACGCATGAGTCTTGCAGACAGACAGTCAAACATCCTGGGTATGATACTGTGCTGGATAATTTTTTTGTCTACTTGACATAAGTTAGAGTGGGAAGAGAGAACCTCAACTGAGAAAAGTCCTCCCATCAGATTGGCCTGTAGGCAAGCCTGTGGGCATTTCCTTGATTAAGGAGTAATAGGGAAGGGCTCAGCCTACTGTAGTTGGTACCACCTCAGAGCAGGTGGTTCTAGATTGTACTAAAAGGCAAGGTGGGCAAGCCATGGCAAGAAAGTCAGTAAGCAGTGTTCCTCTGCCCTGTGCGCTTCCGTTCCTGCCTTGTCTTCCCTCAGTGATGGAATGTAAGCTGAGAGTGGGGCATGAGAACAAACCTTACCTCCCAAGTTGGTGTCATCAGGGTTTTTCACAGTCCCAGAGAAGCAAAAGCAATCTAAGACCGGTGCTTGGGTGTGTCTTAGCATTCACCTCTTGAAAACAGCTTGTCTCGGTCCACGTTCTGCTGCTAACATCACAATACTCTAGGCTGAGTAAGCCACAGAGCAAAGAGGTTCATCTGGACTTCTAGCTCTGGCCAAGGTCAAAGGCTGCCTTTGGTGGTGGCCTTGCTGGCAAAGAGTGACGAGATGGCACATTGGGAAACAGGGAGTCTGCATGGGTGCCCTCTGGTTCCTGTCACCCTTCTAATTAAGCCACCAGATTCAACCATGGTAATCCCAGCTTGATACACTTATGAAAAGTCTTGTCTCTAAACACCACTGTTGGATTAAAGATCCCACCCAACTAATGCTTCACAGTGCGGATCAGATTCCAACATCAGTCTCAGAGAAGACCAACCAGATTCAGACTACAGCAGGTCTAGGAGATAGAATGCCCTTTCTGAAAGGCCATATGACAGAAGGCAGGCTGTGGGCTTGTATCCTGTCCTACCTGAAAAAAAAAAAAAAAGGCTGAATGTACAAATAAAAGTAATTTGGAATACTATCAAGGTGATTTTGAAGCACAAACAAAGAAACAGAGTTGAGTGTAGTGGTATTGTGTTCCCCGAAATATTGTGCACTCTAATAAACTTATCTGGGGTCAGAGACATAACAGCCACAATATTAAACATAGAGGTTAGGCAGTGGTAGCACACACCTTTAATCCTAGCATTCTAGAGGCAGAAATCCCTCTGGATCTCTGTGAGTTCAAGGCCACACTGGAAACAGCCAGACATGGTGACACACACCTTTAATCCCAAGAAGTGAGCCTTTAATCCCAGGAAGTGATGGCAGAAAGCAGAAAGATATATAGGGTGTGAAGACCAGAAGCTAGAAGCATTTGGCTGGTTAAGCTTTCAGGCTTTTGAGCTACAGTTCAGCAGAGACCCATTCTGGATGAGGACTCAGAGGCTTCCAGTCTGAGGAAACAGGATCAGCTGAGGAACTGGCGAGGTGAGGAAGCTGTGGCTTGTTCTGCTTCTCTGGTCTTCCAGCATTCGCCCCAATAACTGGCCTCAGGTTTGTTCTTATTAATAAGACCTGTTAAGATTCCTGCTACAGTTGAGGGTGTGAGGACATGCTCCCTGTGTCTGAGCAGCAGTCTCGGAGGCTATCCTTGCTGACAGGCTGAGGATAAATGCAGTTGGGACCAGGGGCAGTGTGAGACTGCTGCTTTGGGTGTTCTGCAGCTGGGGCGGAACCAGGGGACAGCCTTCCGGGCAGAGCAGCAGCGTTTTGTGTGGAAATTCATCCCTGAATCCTCAGTTGTCATGGGCAAGGGCTCCAGCCAAGCTGCAGCATTGCAACATAGAGATGACAAGGACTTCAGAGAGCTATCCATGAACGCTATGGAGCTGGGCATGAGGGGACTTTGGAAAAAGCTTACAGAAAGCATGGGGAAAGCAGAGGCCAGCCACACGGGGGTATCCAGTTCACCCTAATGCAACCTCGTTTTTAACCATAGCTTGGGCCTCGGGACAGAACAATCTATCTTGAGAAAGCCTAGGTGATAATTCCATTCAAGCTCGGATCAAATGCATTAGCCAGGGACGTTCAGACAATCTAAATGCTGAGATCTCTTGAATTTCCATACCCTCCAAACCCTCCAGATGCCTTTCCAAGGTTGTTCTCAATAAGAAAAATGAGAGTGCCTTGCAACCCGCTGGTGCCATTAATTCATTTGGAATCCAGTAGTTCATCCCTTTGATCTGTATGGCAGCTAGGCACTCCTGTTTGAACCGCTCTCCCGCTGGGGACCCTGTTGGGTAGCATTGACTGTGGCCAGTCAGGAGCTAAGGGACATTAGAAGAGGGAGGCGCTCCACACCTGTGCTAGCCAAGGTTTAAGCCAATTAAAGGAGACATGAAAACAGTTTAGATAGCTGGGCGGGTGGCTTCCCATACATCAGTGACTTTGGGAAAAGTGTCACCACCCAGTGAAACTAGACAGAAGGTATGGCTACTGCCACTAAAACCTGATGCGGTTTGATATTCCTCTAGTGCCCTAACCCCCTCCCACTCTGAATCTGAAAGTCCATCTTCTGCCACCTCCCCAGGTAGAAAAGACTGGAAAGGCTACTGGTATTTTGCTTAAGCCAAGGGCTGGGCATTGCTTTAGCCCATCTAGCACCTTCAGTCAAAACAGCACTGGTTTCTGGGTTAACAGTGCTGTCTGTGCTGGCTGAGCAGTTACTTAACAGACTTAAGCACAGAAACTAGCACGCAAATGAACCACTCACCTCCACACTGTGGGAGGGACTCTTCTACCTCCCAAGTCTTGTTGCATTTAAAAAGTTGTTGCTGGGCCATTCAGTGATATAAGCCATTTTCCAAGTAATGCAGTCTTTTCTATTATGACTTTAGTGAACACACAATATCCTATGGAGTTCATTGTCTGTGTATCTGCTGAGCATGCCTTAATGAAAACGAGTTCTTCAAGTTGCATCTTTAGTTCTGTGTCTTAAACAAACTTAACAGGAGTGCTTCAGGCTCAGAACATGCTCCCTCTCTGAATGTGGGAGCTTCTCACTTCCACTGACCAGATCCTTGGCACGTGTGGTGATATTTTGTTTGTGATCTAACAAATAAAGCTTTCCTGAAGATCGAAGTGGGGAGCTAAGACACTAGTTAGCCATAGAGACAAGGCAGTGGTGGTGCACACCTTTAATCCCAGCACTAGGGAGGCAGAGGCAGATAGATCTCGGTGAGTTCAAACCCACCCTAGGATTAATCCAGTCTGAAAAGAGAAACAGAGTCAGGCAGTGATCGCTCACACCTTTAATTCCAGTACTTGGGAGTCACAGGCCTTTAATCCCACCACTAAGAAGGTGGAGACAGGAAAGGATATGGCTGGACAGAGAGGAATAGAAGGCAGGAGGAGACAGGAGACCATTGCATTCAGCCTGAAGATTCCTAGAGACAGGAACTCACCCTCTTTAGGCTGAGGATTTCGTAGAGGGAAGAACTAGTGGCTGGCTGTTCTGCTTCCCTGATCTTTCAGCTTTCACCCTGATATCTCACTCAGGGATTTTATTAATAAGACCAAAAACAGAATTCATGCTACAGGCATGGGTCCCCTTGTGTTTCCTAACATTTCTACATGCTGGTGTCTTATATCTCTTTCTAAATACTGATTACTTCCAAAGCAAAACTAAGTAGTGTAAACTCTGTACTTCCTACACTCCACAGAACATCTGATGTTTATGGTGCTCATTAAAAAATGTAACATTTTACAATCATGAAAATGATGCTATTAGCATCAGAGCCCTTCATTACAAGTGTTAGGGCTTTAAAAAAAATGGCACCCTAAAGTATAATACTCCTGCAAATTTGGGTGCCTTGAACAAAGGAACATTCTCCTGCACCTCCACTTTGACTCTCTCCTCTTTTCCTCTCTTCTAATGCAGAAAAAAAGGCCTTCTTTGAAGTCCCCTGCCTACCTGAAGTTCACATTCTCTGGAAGACTGACTTGCAGGAAGAAAGATCAAGAGTCGATGCCACACCCAGAGAATAGGTGAATATCCAAAGTCTCAGATATTGTCTCTTCTTCAGATGCATCATCTTTAAAAATTGTCACTCTTGAGCAGGGAGTGGTGGTACACATCCTTAATCCCAGCACTCAGGAGGCAGAGGCAGGTGAATCTCTGAGTTCAAGGCTATTCCGGTCTATGTAGCAAGGCCAGTCAGGGCTACATAAGTGAGACTGTGTCTCAAAAAACAAAAAGACAGAAAGAATCATTACTCTTTCTCCAAATTTAGCTTACATTCCCACTTCATTCCTTCCAGTGAAGAGCAAACTTGACCTTCAATGGTCTGACCTTCCTTGAATCTCATATTGTATGTGAATCTCATGTGTATGCATATTCAAAGTAACATACTTCTTCTTTTACTAACCTGCATGCTGTTGGGTGTTATAATTTTCCCCAATAGTTGGGTACTTTGGAGACTCAAGCAGTCAAACCATCTGCGAGATGGAAAGAGTAGGTTCCTTCTGCCTTACCTACAAGCTGTGGCAATACCACTTCAGGTAAGTTTATCAGAGAAGGAATTTATTAAAATTAAGCCTCTGGGAAAGGCCTCAACATACCAATGAACAATCTGTATCTCAGTAGGAAGACCCCACTGAAGGAACAATCACAACTGTGTGTCTCTATCCTGCCCCTTATCCTCAGCACTCAGGTGGCTACAGTGTGGTGTACAAATAGCACAAGGCAGACCTCAGTGTGGCAGTTTCCTTGAAGCTTTGTGATCCCCATTAGAGTCTGTCTTTTTAACCCTTTGCTGGGACATAGCAGAGTGAAGTGTAAATTGAGGGGCTGAGATAGCTATCAGGAGATACCTGAAGTGTCAACTGTTCTCTTCACCTCCGTAACCAAACAATCTGATAAAGACGACTCAAGAAAGAACGGTTTAAATTGCCTCACAGTTGAAGAAGGGATGCACTCTATTAGGTGAGAGGCATGGTCACCAGAACACGAGGCCCGCCATCAGGAAGCAGAGAGTAGACAGGAAGTGGAGCCTAGCTATAAACCCTCAAGGCCCACCCTTAAGGAGCCAGCCACTTCCTGCAGAGACTCTGCTTCCTAAGGGCATAACAACCTTCCCAAACAGCTGGGGACCCAGAGTTCAAAGATACTAACCTATGGGGTATAACATACATTCAAACCACATTACCTGGGTTGTGAGGGAACAAAAAGGAGGGGACATGGCCTCTTTCTAGACTGTATTAATCTCCATCAGGACCATGCCATCAGTCAGTAAATGCTGCTGCTTGCCCGTACTGAGCCTGGCAGCTAGAAGCATGTTGGCAAATGGGTTTCTTTAGAGTAGGTTCAGGATCTGGAAATGAATGGGTCTCATTGCTTGAATTGAAATCACCTGAATGAGCAAGAACTGAGTTAGAGATGTTGCCTAAGGCTGCACATCATCTTTTCTTGTAGCAGGAAATGGATAGAAATGGAGGTTGAATAATGCTTTCTTTCTTCATGTTTTATATATGAACCCATCATTTCTCCTAACAGAAAGACTTAGAAACTGCAGAGCCCATAGACTTGGAGAGACAGCAATATTACCTGACCAATGATCCGTGAAAACTCAGTTGCCTTGCAATGAGCTAGCCAAGACAGGGATCTTACCCTTTGTAAGGGGAGAGTTTGCAAATGATCTCGGCTTGCTCCAGAGTCTCCAGGTGCCAGCAAGCTGGCATTTCCCAGTACCTCCTAGCATGTTTGTCCCAGCTGAGGCTAGATTACATTTCCAGATCCATAATGTTTATCTGCTTCTTGCAAAAATCACTTCATGTTTGTTCTGTAAGACACAGGAATAAACAAGAGACAAGGATCCTTTCCTGGTGCACAACCCTATGGGGAGACCTCAGGTCTTGTATGGGTCACAGTGCGGTTCTGTGAGGTGATGGGAGAACAGGTGATCTGAAAAACCGTGCTGAATTTTCGTCCTCACAAGGATGTTTGCTGGTGTTCTCCTAAAGTCAGTACAAATGGTTTTCCCATCCAAACCACAACCTCTCAAGCACAGGAAAAAATAAAACAGTGGGCAGCCAAAGCAAATGGCAGTACTTATTAAATTCCTAACAATGAAAAGGATCCAGGGAGGGTCCTTCAGACAATCCTGTTCTGTGTGCACGTTCTGCAGTTTCATTTGATTAAAACAATTCCCATTTGAAAAGAGACTTAAGTGGGAAAGATTTTAAGTTCCACACTTGTCACCCACTCTTCCCAATCTCAGTTTACTCACTCATAAACCCTTAGATACCATCAACTTCAACCAGATCTCAGGCAACCTAAACAAAATCCCTGGAGCATGCGACACAATGACCGGAAACAGTAGATGGTCAGTAATTAGTAACTGACAGCAAGCTAATGCTTACATGAAGAACAGAAAGAAAAGCAACAAGCGCCACGATCTGGTGCCAAAGAACAGCCTCAACTCTGCCCGGTCTGTTCAACCAGCTTCCCTGCCAAGAATGGCCATGGCACCCCAGAGCTGTGATCCCACATTCATGTACACCAGCATAGCCTGCCTATTTCTATAGTGGCATCAAGATGGGAATACATGGGGGCTGCAGGAATGGCTCAGCAGTTATGAGCACTCGCCATTCTTTCAGAAGACTCAAGCTTAGCTCCAAGTGCCCATGTGGAGAAGCTTACAATGGCCTGAAACTCCAGCACCTCTTCTGGACCCTTCAGACACCAGCATGCATGTATACCTACACACACACACACACACTTAAATAAAAAAAATAAGTACTTTTTAAAGATAGGAATAATATCATAGACAAAAAAAATCAGGGTTAGAAAGACAAAACTCCATCTATGGAATACTTGGGGTCAGTGTCAAAGCCCCGCATGTTCATTGATATTTAAAAGAATATAATCTCACCAATTCAAGGCAACTCATCTGCTGATGTTTAAAACTTAATTTCATTTATGTGAATTCCCTATACATTTTAGATCTCTTCCTCATCTCTTGTCATCCATCCAGAGAGGAGAATGACTTTAGTTATGAGATTGGATAGGGGTTGAGGCATGGTGCTGGTTAGTTTTTGGTCAACTGGACACAGGCTAGGACCATCTGGGAGGACGAAACTGCAATTGAGAAAATGCCTCAGATCGGCCTGTAGGCAAGTCTGTGGGAGCATTTTCTTGATTAGTGATTAATATGAGAGGGTCAGCTCATTGTGGGCAGGGCCACCCTTGGGAATATGGTCCTAGGTTGTATAAGAAAGCAGGCTGAGCAAGCCATGTGGAGCAAGCCAGTTAGCAGCACCCTTCCATGGCATCTGCATCGGTTCCTGCCTTGAGTTTCTGCTCTAAATTCTCTTCATAGTGGATTGTAAATTGTGAGCAGAAATACACCCTTTCCTCTTCAAGTTGCTTTTGGTCAGGGTGCTTATCACAGCAACAGAAGACAAACTAGACTGGGTGTGTATCTATCTACCGGCCATGAGCAAAGACAGGTGTTAGGGTAGCTGATGCAAGGTGTGACTGGTACCCTCAAGCCTGGGACATCTGCTCCTGGTACTGCAAGACTTCTCCATGGCTTGTCATCACCCCACCTCTCTTCCAAGACTTCTACAGCATACAAACATCTCCACAGTTTGGAAGTTTTAATGACTTCTCTCTTAAACTTACCAGTTTTCACTTTCTACAGAGTAGGAGTTAGAGCTCGTCTTCAAAATTCCCCTCTGTAATCTCTTGTCTATAAATAAAATTTGCCCTCTTTCCTCAGGCATCGCCTCTTGATATTCCAAACAAGCTTCTTGAGGTTCAAAATATTTATTTTACTTTTGTCTTTTCACTTGCCTGTTTCTCTGAGTAAGAATCGAGTTCATGGTCTTTGCTAGAGACTTACCACAAAGTGGTTAAATATAAACTTCCAAAGGTCTTAAACTTGACTCTCTTGTCCACTTTGTGCCGTCTTATTCTGAAGATAATACATATGACAGTGGAGATTGACTCAGCCAGAGGGGTTGCTCAAGACTCTGGCTGTGTTCACCCAACTCTGTTTGGTTTATTTTTTAAGATTTGTTTTTACTATTTTTAATTATATGTAGGTGTATTTGTATGTGGGTATGTGCACATGAGTGGGTACAGGTACCCAAGGAGGCCAGAGATTGGAGTCTGACCTGGGTTCTGGGAACTGAAGTAGGGTCCTTTGGAAGAGCACCAAGTACTCTTAAACCACTGAACCATCCCTCTAGTTCTTCACCTTTCCTGTTAAATGCAAGAGTCTGTTAAAGACATGGGGCCTTATTGCCTTTATTTTATTATTTATTGTCTTATTATCCTTCTGCAGTTCTTAACACTAGGCTGACACCCTTTTCCCACATCACTGAAGCATCCATGGACAGGGTCCTTGTGCCATCTTGTGATTTTTGTCTCTTGACTTTGCCTTTTCCATGGCCTGCTAACCAGTTCACACTCAAACACTGGAAAAAAGGCAAAATCGCCCTTTATTTGGGTGTTCGGAATTACAATATTTGAGACACAGGTTCAAAAGAAGAAAGTAGGACCTTCTCGGAGACTTTGGAGTTTGGAAAGGACCAAGGAGTGTGACAGGAGGTGGCAAAGCATGGATACATAAAATGGAAGTTCCATAAAGCAAGAATCTGCAAACCATTCCATTCCCTTGTGCACTGTGAGCCTGGGCCATAGTGGACTTGTCAGGATCCCCACGCCTGCCATTCCAGATACTGGCTGTCCAAGGGTGGAGGTGACCTTACTCTAGGCAGCAGCTAGAATCGTGCAGAAGGTCTTTCTCACTTGATGGCCTCCTGATTCTTTTAATGTTTCAGTGCCCTTTGCTTGGAATTTTCCTTTTGTGTTCACTAGTATAACAGCCCCCCATTGGGCACACCAAACCTTTCCCCCATCTGTCTTCAGCAATAGTCTTCTGGAAGCCAGGACACAAAACCATGAAGTTCAGTTGGAAGAACCTAAGGAAGAGGACATTGCAAGTCTATGGTGCTGCCACTCTTTTTAAGGAAGAGACCCAAGTCCAGATTCAGTGGCTTTTCTGCAGGTCAGCTATGCCCACATGATCAAACCCCAGTGTCCCAGGCCTAACAGCAATAAAGACAAAAGCCATCTGCTGGACCCTCCTCTGGAGGCCCCTGCAGTAGTTGCCTTTACAAACTTTTAACAAGGAATCTGTGGTTATGCTAGGAGCAATTACTGGAGTTTGGAAACATCAGCTCAGATAAAATTAGATTTGACCTGAGAGATTGTTCCAAACACCAGCTCACCCGCCTTTAATGTTCTGAATCCTATCAAATGGCACATCGTTGTCTCTTCTCAGCTTTAAAGTCAGTGTCTTCATCAGAGAAATGAAAAGGACCTGCTTTTGTGTTAAGATCGTTAAAGCTCTTTTCTGGCAGGTGTTGTAACGGGCTGGCAGATGTGGCTTGTGATGATTTTATCAAATGCCACAGCACGTGACTAGGAGGGATTAGCTAAGTTATCATGTGTAGAGGTACTGCCCAGAGCCACAGAATACAGTGGAGGAAAGTACCTGCCCCCTTGTCCTTAAAGAAACTGGGGGCCAGAGAAAACATGGGACCTACCCAAGGGCATGTGGATCAGATTCTGGCCAAGGCTTCAGCCACATCCCCAGGCCTTCACAATGGCTTCTGATGTTTGAGAAAGAGAGAGATGACATGTGATAGACATAATTTGATCCCTGAAACTTTGGTTTCAGAATCTAATGACATACGACAAGAATTCTGGGAGACAGAGCCAGAAGACTGGAAAGCAGAAGCAAGGGGAATCTAAGTCCTTCAGGGAAGTGGGGCACACCCATGTTCTTCACTGCTTTATCAACAGCAACAGCTCTATCTCTGATGCCCAGTGGATGTGTAGTAAATATGTGAAGGAGAGGAAATTGAGGCAGAGAGAGGAACAGAAATAAGTTAGCTGAAGACAATCTCATTCTGGGCTCTATGTACTTTGTAGTCACAACCCCAGGTTAAAGTTAAGGTGTTTTCCCTTCAAGGTATAGTTTGTTTGTTTTGGAGTTTGGGATTCATCTTTTTGATCTCCAAGGGGTCTGTTTTTCTGGGTTGTTTTGTTTTATAGAAGTTAGAGACTGAGGTTGCTAAATGTCAAACATCTGGATAAGTAAAACACTGTGAACTTTTTCTTTGGAGTAATTTTCCCAAGTTCACACAATAATAGCTACAGCTAAAACAAAACAAAGAAAATGAAATCTTAAGTCTATCAAAACAAGCTCGACCTGTCTACTCTTGGTGCACTCCTGTTTTCTCTGGTGCTTTCTGGATTACATTTTGCTTCCAGTAAAATCTACTTTGGCTATCTATTATTCTCGATTGTTGTTGTTGTTGACTTGCAGATCGGACTACAGGTCTGACACTGATAATCGCTCATCCATCCACTCATCTATCTATCTATCTATCTATCTATCTATCTATCTATCTATCTATCTATCTATCTATCTATCTATCCATCCATCTATCATTCAAAGCATAACTACATCTTTTTGCAACACACTGTGCTGTGTGATTCTGCAGTGAGTGGGGCTCACTCTCTGGCTTCACACTCACAATTAATAAGAAAAAATGTTGGAAATATTACCAAGATTTCCATAGGTAACAAATCAGAGGTCAGGCTTTACATTTAGGTGGTAAAAGCTTAATCAGTTAGAATGAATCCAAGATTTTCAACATGGCGTCTAAGGCAATGGTTCTCAACCTGTGGGCTGTGACCCTTTTGACCTTCTACAGGGGTAGCCTAAGACCATCAGAAAACACAGATATTTATATTATGATTCATAAGAGTAGCAAAATTATGGTTATGAAATAGCAACAAAATAATTTTATGATTAGGGGTCACCACATTATGAGGACCTGTATTAAAGGGCCACAGCATTAGGAAGGTGAGAACCACTGTTCTAAGGCCACCATGTTTTGGGATTCTCTCTACTCACACCACCCTCTTCTTACCATCATTACTTTTCCCCCTGATTAGCTTCAACTGTGAACCTGACACAGGCCAGACTTACCTGAAGCAGTCTCAACTAAGGGACTGTCAGGATCAGACTGTCCCATGAGCATATTTGTGGGGCATTTCTTAATTGCTAATTGATATAGGAGGGCCCAGCCTACTGCAGATGACACCATCACTAGACAGGTGGGCCTGGGCTGTACAAGAAATGTAGCTCAACAGGCAGTAAGCGGGTTCCTCTGCACTTTCTGCTTCAAGCCCCTACCTTAAACTCCTACCTTGGCTTCCTTGGATGATGGACCACCTCTATGATGAAATAAACCCTTTCCTCACCAACTTGCTTTTTGTCAGAGTGGTTCATCACAAGAGAAGGCAAATCAGGATACTTCCAGCATGCAAGTGAAGAGATGTCTACTAAACAGAGTCCTTTAAGATTATTTTCATTATAAGACATTAGTCCTTAACTTTTTTCTCGCATTAAAACATTCCCTTTCTAGTTCTTCATCTGACTCTCATAGTCCAGGACTCATCTCATGCTCTGTGGAGGAAGAACGATATTGGAATCCTCACTTTGAAAACCAGGACACATTCTATGACCCTTCAGTGACTTATCCAAGGCCATACAACCAGCAAGAGACACTGCTAAGAGTTGAGCTGAGGCAGTCTGTGCCAATGGACTTGGCTTGTATCCCCACGCTACACTGCTTTTCTCACCATCAGAACCATCCTCATTGATTTCCATGTTTCAAACTTTATATCAGAATGTATGCTTTTTCTATGCATGCCTGTCCTGCTTGCAACTATATCTTCAATACTTAGCAGAGGCTGGCATACAGCGGGCACCTGGAAATTACTTCTGAATGAATAAATGAATGAATAAATGAACAGCCTCTGTAGGCTTGGAAGAGAGGAAGTATGTGTAAAGAAAGGTTAGAGGTAGTTACTCCCAGGTCAAGAAGTTGTATCACAGCTTACTTCGGGGCACTGCAGAGAGCAAGGCTACCTATATTCTTCTGCAGAAGTAGTGACAGACTTATTAGAACTACTGGACAGGTGGGAGCAGATGCAGTGGCTGGTGATGAGGTATTAGAGAAAACAAGGCTTTGAGGGAAGGAGAGCCGTGACAGGCCTTAAATCACAATGCAGAAATGAATGCTGTTCCTACCCTTGTGTGTAATGGGCCTCACTTCCTAGAGGTCCTTCCCAAAGAGTACCCATGGTATCACAGTGGGAAACTAGCTCCCTGAAATGTCCCCAGGGTGCCAATAACCTCAGAGTCCTCTCCAGCTGACCAAGGCACAGCAGATGGTGTTAGTGAGTCTGAAATGACTCCAGCTCTTTCTTCAGCCTGCTGCTTGCCAGATCTTCCCTGTCAGCCATAGGTCCCTGATCTCTTACAAATCAAGTGCCAGGGTGTGCGGTGGCCTATGCCACCGCATTTGCTTGCCTTTCCAAGATGGTGGTGCTTTGATTTGTTTTGTTTTGTTTTCTTTTTTTCTTTTTTCTTTTTTTTTTTTTTTTTTGAGACAGGGTTTCTCTGTGTAGCTTTGCACCTTTCCTGGAACTCGATTTGGAGACCAGGCTGGCCTCGAACTCACAGAGATATGCCTGCCTCTGCCTCCTGAGTGCTGGGATTAAAGGCATGCCGGCCATGGTGGTGCTTTGAAGGCAACAATCCACACTGCTGGCTGGGACTTGCTAAGCATGGTCCAGGCCTGTGGTGCTCCTCAAAGGGGGAGCTTGGATTCGTGCAATGAGATTCTGATTCATGGGGCAATCTTCCCTCTGCCCACTGGATCATCTAGTTTCCCAGCCTTTAGAAGGAGACCCTGTGACATAGTGCTTGATAGTTGTAGCTTTCCATCCAAATAGACCCTCAGAGCTCTGAATGAATCAGTGACGACACTTTGGATGTAGAAAGTTATAATGTGATTTAACTCCTCAAATAGTAACTAACACATGTTAATTATTTTTTCTGTACTAGAGACTTTTCTAAGCTCTTGTTGATGTTCTACTTTGCTTTCTATTACTTTGGTAAAGACGCCATGACCAAAGGCAACTTGAGGAAGAAAGGGTTTATTTAGCTTACATTCCTATTACAGTTTATCATTGAAGGGTGCCAAGGCAAGAACTCAAACAGGACAGAAACCTGGAGGCAGGAACTGAAGCAGAGAACATGAAGGAACTGGAGTACTCTCAATGGCTTGTTCTGCTTGTATTTTATACAACCAAGGACCATCTGCCTAGGGATAGCACTGCCCACAGTGTGCTGGGACCCCCTATATCCATCATTACCACCATCACCACCAACAACAAAAAAGCTCCACAGACTTGTATACATGCAAACTGATGGAGGAGGCATTTTGTCAAAGGAAATTCCTCTTCCCATTTGAGGCTATCTTGTGTCAAGTTGAATAAAAACCTAACCAAAACAGTAGAAGTCATCTCATTGAATTTTAGAATAACTCGGACTAACAGAAACTTCAAGAGTATTGCACAAGTGAGAAGCAGAGACACAGAAGGTCCTTCAAGCATCAAATTATATCACCTACATTTGTCAAATGTGAAAGTTAGAGTTTTTAGTGACTGAATTATTTGATTGTAGTAACGTGTCCATGACTTTCAATTTATCATTACACCTTAGTCTAGGAGATACAAGGAAGCTCTCACTTCCTGTCACTATTCCTGCAGTGACTAGACTATTGAGAATTCCTCAAGTTTGGGTTTATCCCTTAGAGAACTGGTTATGTTTTCTAAAGTGGCAGCTTAATGACCAAAACCAAAGATAGGGACATACCTGTTACTTTATCTCTGCTTAGAATTAACTTAGGAACTCAGTGTCAGAAACATGATCCATACTGAGGTCCAGCCCATGACTACATTGGCAAGTATTGCTTAATTTCTCCTCTAACTGTGGGTGAAACAGGCTGGTCCAGTTAAGTCTCATTTAAACTATGATACAGAGTGTTGCTTCTGTACCACAACTATTCCTCTATTTGTATAGAGTATCAATCATCTCCATATTAATGAACTTCCTAGAGCCCTGGGCATCCTAGGAAGAGTACCCCTGTGGTAAGATGGGGAAGGGGGCTGGCTGATGTGTAGAGGGAAAAATACAAGTGGATGTGGCTCTGGCCACATCTGGATGGGTCAACAGGCAGGATCCTGGCAGCTGCCTGCGGGTTTCTTATGGGATAGCAAAGAGTCAGAACTGTGTCTGCTTTCTTGGTTATAAGGAGAAGGTTTTTACGTCACACAACTGGGATCCACTGGGACACAGAGCTCTCATACTAGAGTAGCCTCTTGGTGTGGATTCTTGTACTTGGTCTGTGAATGAGTAAAACTTTTTTTTTTTTATATTCTTCTAAGATTATTGATCATTAGCCCTGGATTTAGAAGTCCCTAAATTTAAAGAAATATGGCCTTGTTGTTTAATTTCTTCCTTAAAAGCACCCTAAGCTATAGGGCGTCCATGTATAATTGCCTAGGCTGCAAAGATCTTAAGGTTTCCCCTCTTAATTAGATCCAGCAGCCACAGGATCTTGACAAAGCACAGGAATGGAGACTGTCTCATAGGGTGAAGTGTGGAGGCCCTGAGCACATGTGTTGCTAGTAGTCAGGGCTATCCTGATGCAGAAGAGAGGAAACACCAGAGATGCATTAAAACTGGCCAATTCCACACTGAGGTGTTCCCAGAATCTCCAGGGGATTGTGGATGGATTAAAAACCATCCATGTTATTGTGGTTTTTGTTGTTGTTGTTGTTTTGTTCTGTTTTTTACAGATATTCACTTTAAATCATCCCCATTAGCTAATGGTAATAGCAGCTTGGCAAACTGCAGAGGCAGACAGTAACATCCTTGGAGATGTTCTCTTAATCTATCAGAGGGCCATAGGCAGAACACAAATTTGACTTAGAAAGAAAATATGTAGAGATGAGGAAAAGAAACAGAAAGAAGAGAATAAGAAGGTAGAGGAAAGATTTATGGGTGATCATGACACTCCAAGGATTTCATAGAAGATTCACGGAGTCTCTGCTGTTAGAGACCAGACTATAAGGATCAAATATTTCTAGTTATTAATTTATTGATGCACATAAAATAGAGTGTTCACCATGTGCCAAATGATCTGCTGAGCATTTAGTGTGTGTATCGATTTAATGTACCACCCTGACAATTAAATGAATTAGAAACTATGGTTATCCCATTTAAAAAAAATAAAGAAAAGAGAAATAGAAAAAGGAAAATAAGAAAGGAAGGAAGGACGGAAGGAAAAAGAAAGGGGAGGGAAGGGACTGAACAGAAAATGAAAGCTAGTTTAGACAAGTAGCCTAAGTTCACCGGTACTGTGTGGCAAAGCTAGAATTTGAACCCAATCAGCAAGGCCAGAAATGATTCAACTCCCAATAGTTTGGTCTTAAACCATGTCCTAATTCTTCAGAAATGTTGTTCTCCAGAGATGAGATTGGTGCATGGGTGCTGCATCCACCTAAACACAAGCTGAAATCATGAATTTAGTCAATATATGATAATGACAAGCAACATTTGCACTATCCTTCCTGTGTTAACTGTCATCAAATGCTCTAGACCCATCACAAAGGGGGCATTATAGAAGGACTTGGAAATTTTGAGCTAGAGAAGCCATTGAGTGCTGACAGCTCAGTGGTCTGTTCTGTAGGAGCTTGGAAGATAAGACTGTTGACAGTGGGGGGATGATGATGGGGACCTGGCTTGTGAAGTTTTAGAGGAAAGCAGATTCTACCAGGCCTTTTGTGTGAAAATCTGCAGTGTCTGGTCAGCTGGAGCTATGATAAACAAGATACCAGAATCACTGAAGTTAAACCTTGGCTTTGCTGGGATAATTGGTGCTAGTCAGCTGGAGCTGAGAAATTAGTGGTGATTAAGAAGAGACCAGCATCACTAAGGTGAAATCTTCTGAGAAGTATTTCTTTAGAGTCAGCACACAGGAGCTGTGTTCTAGAGGTGGCCAAGGTTGTAACTTGCACTGGGAACCAAACTTGATAGTGTAAGAGTCACCCAGGTGGTACTGTTTTTAAAGCTATGA
Source organism: Peromyscus maniculatus bairdii (assembly GCF_049852395.1). NCBI lineage: Eukaryota > Metazoa > Chordata > Mammalia > Rodentia > Cricetidae > Peromyscus > Peromyscus maniculatus. The sequence continues at coordinate 51,159,759 of NC_134859.1, read as the reverse complement.
AGGGGTCATGGAGAGAAGCTGAGACTTGGCACAGTGAGAAGCCAGAAGAGGCCATTGCTGAAGGTACAACTGGAGTATCAGTGGGAGCCTCAGGATTGAAGCGGTCATGGAGAAAGTTGAGGCTTTGCACCATGAAAAAGACCTAAGGGAAGACATCACCCACCACTGGCTAAACCCCTTAAAGTCCATCCAGTGACCCCAGACCACACCTTCACCCCTAGGCTACATTTCCCAACCTACGACTTTGGAAGAAGTCTTTGACTTTACTGGAAGCCAAGCAGGATCTAGGAACCCTAGGACTCACAGCCCTATAAGCCTTATGGAAGGCCAAGCTGGTACTAGGAAACTGAGGTAAGACACTGCCCACTGTCCACCAAACCCCTTTCAGCCTGCCCAACAACACCAGACTGCACCCCACCCTACCTCCCTACCAGGTGGATCTAGGGACCCAGGCCTCCAAGTTCAGAAGCAGACCAGCCTTACCGAAGCACAGACCAAGGCCGGGTCTAGGGACCCTGGCCCTAGCAGCTGTGCTGGAGGCCAAGCTGGTCCTGAGGACCCCAGAGAGAAGACCAGATCGAGGGACTCCACCCCTACCCCCCAGCCCTCAGGCTCCATATCATGCTCTACAACTTCAGAAGAAGACTTCAGCTTTGCCAGAGGCCAGGCCAAATCTAGGGACCCCTAATTCCCAAACCCCTAGAGTGGATACCACAGTGGACCTGAAGATTTTCTAGTCACCAGAACCTTTGGCTATTTAGGCCAGAAGGCCAGAAAGGAAAGAGAAACCAAGGAACAACACACCCTAACAAAGACAAATGCAGGCAGAAATCAACACCTAGATGACCGATAGTCATCCCAAATCCAGATCCCTACATGCCAGTGTAAAAACACAATCAATAACAGAAAGAGCAATATGGCATCACCAGAACCCAGCTATCCTACAACAGCTAGACCTGTACAATCCAATACAGTTGAAGCACAAAGAAATGACCTTAAAAATGACTGAAGAAGATCGAGGTCCTTAAAAAGGACATGAAAAAAAAATCCCTTAAAGATTGAGGAAAAGTCAAACAAAAAAATTGGAAGAAATCAATAAATCTCTAAAAGAAAGCCAAGAAAAAAAAAACAAACAAAAAAAGATGAAGGAAACTGTTCAAGACCTGAAAATGGAAGCAATATAGAAAACACAAACAGAGGACATTCTGGACATGGAAAATCTGAGTGAGTTGTGGGGGGCCTGCCCCCACTTTTCCCCCTAGGGTACTCTTCAGCAGGGAGAAATGAGGAGTATGTAGATAGAAATATAGAGGAAAGAGACAGACACACAGGATAGCTCGGGAGGGCCTGGGTTAAAACCCACCAGGCCCTTCTGTCTCTTCCAAAGGGTTTTTAAAGTAATGCCAAGGGGTAGAGCAAAAGACCTCCCCTGCAGCACAGCCAAGTGCAGACCATCCCAAGCACCTGGTAATCATGCATGAGGTCAAGCCATCCCCTAATGCAGCCCTGTTGTGTAAAGCAAGCTCAGATCTCACTAGCAAGCTTTTGTGGGCTCCCACATTAAGTGAACAGGAACTACAGATGCAAGCATCACCAACAGAATACAAAAGATGGGAGAGAGACTCTCAGGTGTTGAAGACACCATAGTGGAAATACATTCATCAGTCAAAGAAAATGTTATATCTAAAAAATTCCTAACACAAAACATCCAGGAAATCGAGGACAATATGAAAAGACAAAAAACGTAAGAATAATAGGGTTAGAAGAAGGAAAAGAAACCCAGCTCAAAAAACCCAGAGAATATATTTAACAAAATCATAGAAGAAAAATTTCCTAACCTAAAGAAGGACATGCCTATAAAGGTACAAGTAGCTTACAGAATACCAAATAGATTGGACCAGAAAAGAAAATCCCTCCCCCACATAATAATCAAAACACTAAACATACCAAACAAAAAAAAAAGGAATATTAAAATCTGCAAGGGAAAAAGGTCAAGTAGCATATAAAGGGAGACCTATTAGAATCATACCTGACTTCTTAGTGGAGACTCTAAAATCCAGAAGGGCCTGGACTGATGTCTTACAGACTCTAATAAACCACAGATGCCAGCCCAGACTACTATACCCAACAAAACTATCAATCACCATAGATGGAGAAAACAAGATATTTCATGACAAAGTAAAATTTAAACAATATCTATCCACAAATCCAGTCCTATAGAAGGTACTAGAAGGAAAACTCCAACCCAAGGAAGTTAACTACACCCACAAAAACACAGGAAATAGATAATCTTACACCACCAAAACCCAAGGGAGGAAAACACAAAAATGCGCGCGCGTGCGCGCGCACGCACACACACACACACACACACACACACACACACACACACACATACTACCACCACCACCAACAACAAAATAACAGGAATTAACAATCATTAGTCATTACTATCCCTCAGTATCAATGGACTTAATTTGCCGAATAAAAGACAGAGGCTAATGGAATATATACGAAAACAGGATCCATCATTCTGTTGTACAAGAAACATGTCTCAACATCAAAGAAAGACATTACCTCACAGTAAAGGGCCGGAGAAAGATTTTCCAATCAAATGAACCTAAGAAGCAAGCTGGTATAGCTATCCTAATATGTAACAAAACAGACCTCAAACCAAAATTAATCAAAAGAGATGGAGAAGGGCAAAGGAAAAATCCACCAAGATGATGTCTCAATTCTGAACATCTATGCCCCAAATGTAAGAGCACCTATGTTTGTAAAAGAAATATTATTAAAGCTTAAATCACACATAGAACTCCACACAATAATGGTGGAAGACTTTAACATCTGACTCTTACCAATGAACAGGTCATCCAGACAGAAACTAAACAGAAATAATGGAATTAACCGACCTTATGACTCAAATGGACCTAACAACTATCTACAGAACATTTCACCCAAACACAAAATAATATACCTTCTTCTCAGCACTGTATAAAATCTTCTCCAAAAATAACCATATTCTTGGACACAATGCAGGTATCAACAGATATAAAGAAATTTAAATAACTCCCTGTATCATCTCAGACCACCATGGATTAAAGCTGGATTTCAACAACAGAAACAACTGAAAGCCTACAAACTCAAGGAAACTGAACAATTCTCTACTGAGTTACTACTGGGTCAAGTGTGGTGGTATTGTGTTCCCCAAAATATTGTGTACTCTAATAAATTTATCTGGGGTCAGAGAACAGACAGCCACTAGATACAAAGGCTAGAAAATGGTGGCACTCACACCTTTAATCCTAGCATTCCAGAGATAGAAATCCCTCTGGATCTCTGTGAGTTCAAGGCCACATTGGAAATAGCCAAGCATGGTGACACACGCCTTTAATCCCAGAAAGCCAGCTTTAATCCCAGGGAGTGGTGGTAGAAAGCAAAAAGATATATAAGGCATGAGGACCAGAAACTAGAAGCATTTGGCTGGTTCGGCATTTGGCTGGTTAAGCATGTGGCTGGTTAAGCTTCAGGCTTTCCAGCAGCAGTTCAGCTGAGAGCCATTGGGATGAGGACACAGAAGCTTCCAGTCTGAGGAAACAGGACCAGCTGAGGAATTGGCAAGGTGAGATAGCTATGGCTTGTTCTGTCTCTCTGATCTACCAGCATTGACCCCAATAACTCGCCTCGGGTTTGATTTTTATTAATAAGAACTTTTAAGATTCCTGCTACAGTCAAGGAAGAAATAAAGAAGTTAAAGAGTTCCTAAATTCAATGAAAACAAATGTACAACATACCCAAACTTACAGGACACAAGGAAATCAGTGCTAAAGGGAAAGTTCATAGCACTAAGTGCCTTCATGAAGAATTTGTAGAGATCTCATACCAGCTACTTAACCACACACCTAAAAGCTCTATAACATAAAAGAAGCAGACACACCTAAGAGGAGTAGAGGGCAGGAAATAATCAAACTGAGGGCTGAAATTAATAAAATAAAAACAAAGAGAATACAAAGATTCAATGAAACAAAGAGTTGGTATTTCAAGAAAATCAACAAAATAGATAAACCATTATTCAAACTTACTATAAGGCAGAGATAAAATATCCAAATCAACAAAATTAGAAATGAAAAGGGGGATATAACAGACTCTGAGGAAATTCTGAAAATAATTAGGTCATATTTCAAAAACCTGTACTCCACAAAATTGGAAAATCTAAAACAAATGGAGAAATTTCTTGATAGATACTACTCACTAAAGTTAAATCAAGATCAGATAAACAATTTAAATAGACCAATAACCCCTAAGGAAGTAGAAGCAGTTATTAAAAGTCTCACAAACAAAAAAAAAAGCCCAGGGCTAGACAGTTTTAATGCAGAATTCTACCAAACTTTCAAAGAAGTGCTAACACCAATATTCTTCAAATTAGTCCACAAAATTGAAGCAGAAGAAACATTGCCAAATTCTTTCTATGAGGTCACAGTCACCCTGATACCCAAACAATGTGAAGACCCAACAAAGAAAGAGAATTACAGACCAATTTCACTCCTGAACATTGATGCAAAAATACTCAATAAAATACTGGCAAGACAAATCCAGGAACACATCAAAAAGATCATTCGACATAACCAAGTAGGTTTCATCCCTCAGATTCAGGGATGGTTCAACACAGGAAAATCTGTCAATGCAATCCACCATATAAACAAACTAAAAGAAAAAAATTTTTGATTATCTCATTAGAATGAGATAAGGCCTTTGACAAAATCCAACACCCCTTCATGATAAAAATCTTAGAGAGATCAGGGATGCAAGGGACATACCTGGCCAATCGCCAACATCAAATTAAATGGAAAGAAACTCAAAGCAATTCCACTAAAACAAGACAAGATTGTCCACTTTCTCCATACCTATTCAATACAATACTTGGAGTTCTAGCTAGAGCAATAAAACAGCTACAGGAAATCAAGGGGATACAAATTAGAAAGGAAGAAGCAAAATACTTTGATTCACAGATGATGTGATAGTATACACAAATGATCCCAAAAACTCTACCAGGAAACTCCTACAGCTGATAAACACCTTTAGTCAAGTGACTGGATACAAGATTAACTAAAAAAAAAAAAAATCAGTATCCCTCCTATATATAAATGATAAATGGGCTGAAAAAGAAATCGGAGAATCAACATCTCTTACAATAGCCTCAAATAATGAAAAATATCTTGGTGTAACGCTAACCAAGCAAGTGAAAGGTCTGTATGACAAGAATTTCAAATCTTTGAAGAAAGAAAAGGAAGAAGTTATCAACAAATGGAAGGATCTCCAATGCTCAAGAATGAGTAGGATTAACAGTAAAAAAATGGTAGTCATACCAAAAGCAATCTACAGATTCAATGTAATCCCCATCAAAATACCAACACAATTCTTTACAGATCTTGAAAGAACAATACTTAACTTCACATGGAAAAAAAAAAAAAGCCCAGGATAGCTAAAATAATCCCGTACAATAAGAGAACCTTCGGAGGTATCACAATCCTTGATTTCAAGCTCTATTACAGAGCTATAATAATTAAAAACTACATGGCATTGTCATAAAAACAGACAGATGGATCAATGGGACCAAATCAAAGACCCAGACATAAACCCACACACCTATTGACACTTGATTTTTGACAAAGAAGACAAAATTATACAATGGAAAAAAGAAAACATCCTCAACAAATGGTGCTGGTCCAGGTGGATTTCAGCATGTAGAAGAATGCAAATAGATCTGTATCTCTCATCCTGGACAAAACTCAAGTCCAAGTGGATCAAAGGTCTCAATATAAAACCAGATACACTGAACCTAATAGAAGCAAAAGTGGGAGATAATCTTGAACACATTGGCACAGGAGACAATTTCCTGAACAGAACACCAATAGCACACATTAAGATGAACAACTAAAAATGGGATCTCATGAAATTGAAAAGTTTCTGTAATGCAAAGGACACCATCAACAGGACAAAACAGCAGCCTACAGAATGGGAAAAAAAGTCTTCCCCAACCCCATATCCAACAGAGAGCTGATTTCCAAAATATATAAAGAACTCAAGGAACTAGATATCTAAAAACCAAATAAACCAATTTAAAAATGGGGTAAAATCTAAACAGAATTCTCAACAGAAGAATCTCAAATGGCTGAAAAACACTTTAGGAGATGTTCAACATCCTTAGCCATCAGGGAAATGAAAATCAAAAGAACTCTGAAAATCTTACACCTGTTAGAATGGATAAGATAACAAACACAAGAATCAGCTCATGCTGGAGAGGATGTAGAGCAAGGGGAACATTCCTCTACTACTGGTGGGAGTGCAAACTTGTACAACCACTTTGGAAGTCAGTGTGGCTGTTTCTCGGGAAACTGAGAATCAACCTATCACAAGACCCAGCTATGCTGCTCTTAGGTATATACCCAAAGGATGCTCAATTATACCACAAGGACACTTGCTCAACTATGTTCATAGTAGCTTTATTTGCAATAGACAGAACCTAAAAACAACCTCAACTGAGGAATGGATAAACTCGACTGAGGAATGGATAAAAAATAATAATAATATGGTACATTTATACAATGGAGTATTACTCAGCTGTTAAAAACAAGGACACCAGGAAATTTGAAGGCAAATGGATGGAACTAGAAAAAAAATCATTCCAAGTGAGGTAACCCAGACTGAGAAAGACAAACATTGTATGTACTCACTCATAAGTAGATATTAGCTCTAAAATAAAAGATAACTATGCTATAATCCACAGACCCAGAGACACTAGGTAACAAGGAAGGTTCATGGGGTGACCCCCTGATCTCCCTGGGAAAGAAAAATAGAAGAGATTTTGTGAGTGGACTGAGGGTGGGTGGGGATGGGAACATGAGTGATCAGGTTCTGGAGGGATGAACAAGTAAGGAAGGTTGTAGCTTAACAGTGAGGTGTTTGTGTTAAACTGACAAGGGGTTGGTTGTGCTGGCTAGTTTTATGTCAATTTGACCCAAGCTATAGTAATCAGAGAAGAGGGAGCCTCAATGGAGAAAATCATTTAAGATTTGTCTGTAAGCAAGCCTATAGAGCATTTTCTTAATTAGTGATTGATGTAGGAGGGCCCAGAACATTGTAGGTGAGGCCACCCCTGGGATGGCGGTCCCATAAGAAAGCAGGCTGAGCAAGCCACAAGGGGCAAATCTGGGCAAGCCACAAGGGGCAAACCAGTCAGGAGTACCCTTCTATGGACTCTTCATCAGCTCCTGCCTCCAGGTTCCTGCCCTGCTTGAATTCCTGACCTGACTTTCTTTAGTGATGAACTATGCTGTGGAAGTATAAATCAGATAAACCTTTTTCTTACTTTTGGTCATGGTGTTTTATCATAGCAATAGAAACCCTAACTAGGACAATTATTCTCTATGTTAGAAATCAGGAAAGTTAATAAGATGCAGACTTCTGGGGTCCAGGTAATATTCTGATTCTTAAGTTGAGGGCCAATGGCATGATTACATGTAGTTTGACAAAACTGTTAGGTATGGTTGTACCCTTTTCTGAATGTTTTCTGCAGTACTTATGTCTATATACTTGCATGCACACACAGACACATAACACACGCTACAGCCTCTGCCTCTCAAAGAAATAATTAGGCTCCCTTTAGCAGCTCCTGAGAAATCTAAGTTCCCCACAGGAATGCCTATTAAAATTTCAAGATTTTAAAAAGATGCAAACTTACAGCACTCTAAGTTCAGCAGGCAAATCTGTGTCTAGCACTTGAGGGAGCTCTCTGTGCCTCTCAAGACTGCTGATCTAGGATCGAAAACAATCTTAGTAGACTGCCTGCATGATGCTACAGGCAAGTTTGCCTTTTAAAATATGTGAAAAGTTCCTCTTTCCCCAGAACAATGGGACAGAACTAGAGATCAAACTCAAGTCTTCACATAGGCTGAGCTCATGATTGATCACTGAGCCACACACACACACATGCCCTTTTCACATTTTTAAAATTAAAGTTATGCCAACTGGGATGGCAATGCTTTCCATAGACTATCTAATGAAAACCCAATATCAGGCATGGAAAGCCTCCTCCCAAGTTATTGGTAAAGGGAGTCTAAGAGACTCCCCAAACAGTAATCAATATTGGTATTGGTCTTGGTGCCTTCCAGAAAAAGAAGGTAAGACCCTACTGCTTATGACATCACATACCTGGCACACAGGGCCTGTAGGAATCTATCTGGATCTAACCTGAAAGCCTCTTCCCTGAGGACCAGCCTTCATAGTTTCAGAAGGAGACATGCAAACTGCCAGTGCAAAAAAGCAGTCAATAGTCCTATCCATCTGCAATGACAATGAACCACAACAATGACCAGCATGGCAAGACATTCCTAAAGCCACAATGGTGGCACTTATATCCTAATATAAGTGACTAATACAAGTCACCTAATAGGACTAATAGCCCAATCTATAGGAGGGAATTCATGCTTGGCTCTGTAAATTTAGCCAAGTACCTCTTGGCTGCTGAGGTCATGGACCCTGGAAAAGAAGCTACTACAGTCAACCCTTAAACCAGTATAGTCTGTAACTGAATTCTAAATATTATCTTGGTATTCATAGGTAAGTGTAGCTCACTCAAATCCCTCATCCAAGAAGCTTCTTTTTGCAGCAGACAGATCAATATGGAAATCCACAACCTGTCAAAATGCAGAGATCAGCTGACCATGGGATGCCCATCCCTAATTAAAACATTTACAGCATAACCCCTTAAGACTCAGGGAACTTCAAAAAAAGAAAAGGTAAAAAAGATTGTAAGAGCCAGAGGACCAGGATGTCTGCTGTGACACAATGTCTTCTAAAAATAACATAGAGGAAGAGAGGGGTGGGTCTGGGAAGGGTGGGGGTGCATATGACTAAGATACATAGTACAAAATTCTCCAAGAATTAATAATATATATTTGATATATATCAAAGTCTACCCCTAAGTGGAAACTGAGCCCCTGTGGTTACACAGGGGCAGGCAGGCAGGGACCTCTCCCCTTCTCCCACCCTTGATCTCACTCCAACATTGAAAACATCACAGTTGGTACGGCTGCTAAATTAAGAATCTAATTCTTTCCAAGTTCAGGAGGATATTTTAGCCATGGAGACAGTCTAGCTCTGTAGAGCTTTCTTCATGATGTTTTTTTCATTCTTAGAAATGTGTTTCTGGCAGTGTGTGTTTTCTCATGCCCGCCATGTTGTCTATCTCACAATTCTTGTCAAGTTTGTTGATCACTTCAAATGCTATCTGGTATTGTTTTCTATGCCATTTGTTAGGAACAATTAAATTAGCTATCTGGTATTGTTTTCTATGCCATTTGTTAGGAACAATTAAATTATTTACATGTTTGGCATGCTACCCTAGGAGAACTACTAAATCATATGTCTATGATTTTGATCATATATCTCTCTCTATATATGAATATATATTCTCAAAAGTAATATGCTAATACTTTCATTGACAAATGACTTGAGTGGAAATATTCTGTTTATTTATACTAAAGTATATATATATATATAGTGTAAAGGTATAAAGTGCCCTATAAGAAAGACATCTTTTTTAAAAAGTCAAAAAAGCAAGGAGCAGTCTTCCTACAAAAAAAAAAGAGAGGATTGTAACAAGAATATACAGGATAACTGAAAATGATGATAAATGTAAAAAGAATTGACGGATTTATCATTCATGAAAAAAGAGCAAATTAAAATAATAAGAGTCATTGGATGTCATATTTTAATATGATGTATTATTAATTCTTTGAGAGTTTCATATATATCATATTTTGATCACGGTTACTTCCCACAATTTTTTGATCCAGCAGTCTTCTAGTTTATTTACCCAAAAGAATCAAAATCAGGATCCCAAAGACATAGCTGCACCCCTTTGTCTTCACTGCTATGTTGTTTACAATGTCCAAGATGTGGAAACAATCCAATGTCTACCAAAAGATGCATGGCAAAGAAAACATGAGAAATGCAAGTAGATGGATAGAGTGTTCAACATTTTAAAGGAAGAAGGAAATAATTGAATTTGTGACAATCTAAATGGCCCTTGAAGACATTAAGCTGAGTAAAATGAGTCACACGAAGAAAGATATTGACATGATACTCTGTTGTGTGGTATCTAAAGCAGCCTAAGTGGGCTGGGGTGTAGCTCAGGGGAGTATCGCTGGCCTAGCATCTGCAAAACTCTGTATTCAGTTCCTAGCACTGTGATGTTTACATGTGTGTGAGCATGTGTGTGTGTGTGTGTGTGTGTGTGTGTGTGTGTGTGTGTGTGTGTGTGTGTGTGTTTGTGTGTGTGTAGGTAGGTAGGTAGATAGGTAGGTAGATAGATGATAGATAGAGATATACAGACAGACAGATAGATGGTAGATATAGACAAGCAGACAGAGTTAGTTGATAGAGATAGACAGAAATACAGAGATAGACAGAGATAGAAGCAGAGATTAGATAGGTAGATAGATAGATAGACAGATAGATAGATAGATGATAAAGTCATCACATAGTAGTTGATCATAGAAGGAGTGCCAGTGGATAGATGTGGGTGCGGTGATTTAATATGAATTAATATTATACAATGTGAGAAGTTCCAGAGATCTCCTGTACGTTATAGTCTCTGTTGTTAAATTGCAAATATTGTGCACCTAAAGTTTTGTTGATGATAGACCACTTATTAATATTCTTGGTCCCCCCAAAGGAAAATCAAAGGGACACAGAAAACTTTTCCAAGTGATAAATGCTGTATTTATTGTGGTGATGGTATCACAGTTGTATACATGTATCCAAGCTCATCAAATTCCAGCCTTACATATGTGTAATCATTTGCATATAGATTATACACATCTAAATAAAGCTACAAAAATCTTAAGCAGTGAAGAGATGGAAGAAAAACCTCCAGAGAGAATGATTTCTAAAAAGCAAGAGAAAATGTTCCTAAGAATGATGGGAGTTAGTTCAAATGAATATTTTTAATCTCTAAAATATTAAAGACATGGAATATTACCCAAACAGGCAATTTCATACATTGTTGGTGAGAATAGGACCAGAACATCCCATTTAGTAAATGACAAATTTTTCATCTTTAAAATGTCCGTTTTCCTCCACACATTCATTTATAAGCTTTTGATGCTGTATCTCCTACAGAGTGTGAAAAGTGTGAAAAGACACAGATAAAAGGATATTCCTTGCAGGTTTGCTCACACAGAAAAATGGGACAGAATGTAAACATGAGTCAAGTGGAAATTTAAGAATAAATAATAGTATTGCCATATCAACCTGTTCAGTGTGGAAATAAGGTAGGAAAAGAACATGCACAGTGTAATCTAATTCTGTAAGACAAACACACATTTGTCTGGGCTGAAACAGTGGAACAGCCATGCAGAAAACCCTTATTTAGGGACAGTGTGGTGACAGAGAATGCCACTTTCTGCTTTACATATTTTTGTTCAGTCTGAATTTTTACAATATGTTTTGAAAGCTGTTGGAACAGAGAAAGACAATAAAGGTTTTTTTTTTTTTAAATAATTTAGAATATGCTCCAAATGCTAACAATGTTATGCCTGATTGCTGGGAATTTAAATGATTTTAAATATTTCTTTTTGTGCCTTTTGTACTTTAAAAAAATTATCTACCATGAATATCTTCTCCTTTTCAAGTCAAAAAGTAGGTAAATTTTTAAATAATTATATGCAATTTAAAATGTAGCATATGGTCAAAATCATGTAAAAAAAAAAAACGTGCACAGCATAAAGCTTCAAAAGACTTACACCTAAAAGCTAATGGTAATTAAATGGGTGGAAGGATTAGAGGAGAGTTTTCCTTCCTTTCCTCATTTGCAATCAACAGCCCAGTGATTTGAAGATCAATGGTTGGAATGACAGTAGATTCGTCATTATTATAATTGATGTGCTCATTAGTACCTAAGCTCTCTCCCCTGGTTTCTTTCAGACTTGCTATTTCCATGCAACAATGTTAATTATGGTGATAAAGTCCTGGAGAGAATGGCTAGAAGCAGAGCCAATGGTACCATGGAGACAGCACTACAGAACGGAAAAGTCTTGAGTCCATTGTGTCCTGCCTCCTGCCTTAAGACAAGTAGATTCCTGAGCCACATGGAAGTATTGCTGCCTTTTGCTGAAGATGACCCAGGAAACGTTCAACAGCTCCCTACAAATTAGTCACCCCACAACTCATCAAGTAGCCTTCTGCATCACATTTCTCGTTTCTTTTATAAACAAAAATGGGCAGATATTGTGAGCCAGTACTTTCTAAAACAAAACCCTAAAGTTTATATGTGGAAGGAAGTGGATAAAGAGTGAGAAGAACAGGCTGAAGTCCCCAGCCCATGAGGTGCTTTGTCTTTCAGAATCTCTCAAACCTAAAGACCAAGACCGCTGCTGCTGCCACCATGCTGGTGCTCACCACCAACTTTTGTAAGTGGTCCAAGCATCAATTAAAATAATTTATTTTTATATCTCCTCACAGAACAGATTTTTAAAATTCTCCATTCTAAGCCATAGCTTGGTCATATAAACATGATTAAAGTCTGAAAAGGCACAGCAAGAGCTGGAGTGTGCTTAACTCTAAAAGGCTGATTTGCCTGTTTTCTGTTAACGTTTTCCCTAGGTCCTTCAAAAGAAGAGATACAGGTTTTGGCCATGTCGTTGATGTTTCGTTGTATTATGTAGAAGCCTCCTTCATCTGAGGAGCATTTTCTTCTAATGGATGTTCGAGTGTTGCTTCTTAGTTAAGATGTTCCGTCTTCTACTTCAAGAATGATAATTGTATGCTGATTTCACATTCTCTGTTCACATCATCTGCTGTTTCTCTAACTTCAGTTATCTTCCTTCTTCTTCTGTCTTTTTGAGAAACGGCTCCAATTTGTCCATATGTCGCCTGCCTATTTTCCCTTTTCTCACAGGATCAATTCTCATCTTCAACGGTCATGGAAATGTTAGTTCCATCACCACATCCTTCCATCTCCACTTTTACCACACCTGTCTTTTCATTTAAAACTTTCTCATTATAAGCCTATATTTCATTAAGTACCAGAAAGTAATGACTTGCACACTTTATTGAGAAGCCCCAAATCATCTCCTAATGACTTGTCCTTGATACTGAATTGCAGCATCCCGATATAAGTTTTTGTCTTTGGTGGGGAAGGGAGCTGGATATAGAAAGTGCAATCAGAGCACATTTTAAGCACAGGTTACCTTCTTTGCAAATAATCCCTGGCCACTTACCCTCCTACAGGATCAGGATATTTCCTATAAATATGTGACAGAGGAAAATGTTGTGAAGTGAATAAGAATAATGAGGGGGGACATGGACAGCTTGTGGCCAAACCTATTCCAGAAACAGGGTCGCATGACATTCAAAAGGTGTGTTTATTATGTTGATATTCAGATGTTCAGATACTTTGAGTTCACCCTGGGTGTGTATGAACTGGCTGGACCTATCAGGTAGTAGTTCCCAGACTTCACTGTCAGCGACAAACATTTTACTGGGCAAAAATATTTCCTGGAAGACACTTTGAGAAACGGTATTCTAATCTTTGTACAACCCTCATTCTCACTCCTCCAAGCTTTTCTCGGCCCACACGAATAAAATAAGAGGCTTAACACGGCAAACTAGTTACAGTACACCAACCCCATAGGACTGTGTGTAACACTTGGCGTGTTACAGGGATGAGCATAAGCCAGGACCGGATGTGTGTGCTAGACACCAACACATCATCAGTGCTGCCTATTATCCATCCCAAAGAATGGGGCTCAAAGGGAAAGATACATTCCATAACAGCAAGAAGATGTTCAGACATAAGGGAGGCTCCAAGTCCTTCTTCACTCCATGTGCATACAGCAGAGCAATCCAGAAGGAACAGTTACAATTATCTGAGCAAGTTCTATCATGTCAAGGTTACCTTGGCCTGATATGGCTCCTAGTTTCCTGTAACAAGCAGAGAACAGAGAAGGAAGGGCTGAGGGGCTCATTGACTTCAACACATTGAGAAGCAGGGCAAGGTAAGCCTGAGTGGTAAAGCAGCTGCAGATGGCTTGCCCAGAGGGGCTGCACCAAGTCTGGAACCCAGATCCTCTATGATCCCCATGCCAGGTGCTGATACTAATATACGACTCAAAAAAAAAATGTAGATTAAAGAATGTCTCAGTTCAGGGTTAGAGAGATGGCTCAGCAGTTATGATCACTGGCTGCTTATCCAGGAGACCAGGCTTCGGTTCCCAACACCCACATGGCAGCTCACAACCGTCTCTAACAGTTCCAGGGGCTCCAGTGCCTTCTTCTGGCTCCCCCAGCAACACACACACATGGTGTAGGGACATACAGGCAGGCAAAACATAAAAGAAGAATAAACAAATCTTTTAAGAAAGACCATCTCAGTCCATTTTCTGTTTCTCACAACACAACAGCATAGACTAGGTGAGATGCAAAAAAGGAAGGTAGGCTCTGGCACAAGTTCTTTCGTGAGTTCAAGCCTTCCTGTGACACATCCTAGGGCAGTGCAGGGTATTGCAGAGCAAAAAGCAGAGGCAGCAGCCATAAGAGACATACTCTTGAGAAGATCCATGAACCCGTTGACCTAACCTCTTAAAGAAGAATTATTCATTTTTGAGGGCTGGGTCCTAATCACCACTTAAAGGCCAACCCTATAAATCTCCAGAAAAATGGTCAAAATGCTTTTTTTGTAGAGAACAAAGCATGTCTAAATAACAGCAAAGATCAAATACCGAAGCGGGAGCACTTTATTATAATGTTTTGTCATTCTAAAATAATTGCAAAATTGAAAGCTTTTTATCCTCCCCATTTGGTCAGATAAAAACATGAAGTATGAATGTATTCAGGGAGTATTTACAGAGCATCTGCTGTATAATAGGCACTCTATTGGGGGCTTGGAGTTTAGTGGACAATTTTGGTATCACCTCATCATCCTGATGGAGAAGACTGATGCTATCAAAATGATCATATAAGCACATATTACTGGGTGGATTCTAACAGAGTATATAAGTACCAGATACATATAGAGACAAAGAAAGCTGACATATAACAACTAAACAGAACTAAGAGTGAATCATAATCCAAAAACTTAAAAGATCTTAAAAACAAGACTATTTTTGTGACCCTCCTTGTTTGTTTTCTATTGCTGTGGTAAAACACTGACCAAAAACCACTCGAGGAGGAAAGGGTTTATTTGGCCTACAGTGGCAGTCCATCATCAAGGGATGTCAAAGCAGGAGTTGATGCAGAGGCCATGGAGGGGTACTGCTGACTGGCTTGCTCCCTATTGCTTGCTCAGCCTGCTCTCTTATACAACCCAGGACCACCAGCCATGGAATGGCACAGCCTAAAATGGACTGACCTCTCCCATTATCAATTAAAAACTAAGAAAATGACCCCACAGACATGCCCATAGGCCAATCCGACGGAGGCCGATTCCTCAGTTGAGACTTCCCTCTTCCCAGGTATGTCAAGGTTTGTGTCAAATTGACAAAAGCTATGACAGTCACCTGGGAATGCCACTTGTCAGAGAAGTGGTAGTAGAGATGATAATATCAACACTTGTCATGCCATGCCTTGAAAAGGGCTCGGGGGTATGTGTAACCCGCAAGAACGGGTTTTCAACTAATTTCCTATTTGGAAAACCAAAGCGAATCCCTTACCAGGTCTAGTCACGCAGCTATCATTGTAAAAACAAATAGGTATATAGGGAGACCTCAGATGAATTTCACCTCCGAGATAGTAGGCAGGGATTTGAGGGACCTCTTTGCCCCCATAGTTTGTGTAATGTTAATAGGAGACTTCTTAGTAGATCATGAAAGGTAACTCAGAGCAAGTGGTGAAGGAGTAAAGCCCATAATGTTAATTTCCAAAGATTCAAGGAGAAAGACCACCAACCCAGATCATCAGGGCCAAATTAATTAAATCAAGTGATTAATGAAAGCATGCTTTTTAACTCATGTACATGGCCTGCCTCCCCCTAAGGCATGTGAGGAAGACAAGGGATTTTGGGGTTTGTTTTGTTTTGTTTACAGCTCAGTGATTGGGGGTTTGTTTCTAAATAGGGGGTGGTGGCAGGCAACATAGGCAGGGTTACAGGAGAACACGAACAGAACAAGCTAGTCATAATGACTGCAAGGTGGTCATAAGGTAGTCATAACAACAGGTCATCATAACAACCTTTTGAAACAAAGGTAGGGTTGCAAGATGGTTATAACTTTTGAAATAGAGACACAGTTGCTGATTCCTGGAAGAGGCAGTACAGAACCGTTTGTAGTTAAGGTTACAGGCAGGGCACAGTCCAGTCCTTGAGAAACAGCAGTTTCATCATAAATCGTTTTCCTTTACTGTCAGAAGGCTTTTAAGCCTAGGATGGAGGTGGGCTGGTTCATTGATGCCGAGCTGAGTGAAAGCCTTACCTCCCTTACCATTTCTGGGTGCTTACAGAAATGCTAGCTTGTACTTCCTGGATTCCACCAACCGTGAAACAGGGAATCAAGCACATGGTTCTGGCATCATCACCCACCCTGCTCTCTGTACCATGGGCTGTGTGCACCGTTAGTATTGGTATTCTTCACCCTGTGTGGTCTGAGGAGACTGACAGCTACTTCCCTGGAAGCTGGTGTGTGGTTCTGGAAAGAGACCACAAAGCCCCCACCACATGGAGTCTTAGTCCTCTTTCTTTTAAAATCCCCCACTTGAAAATTAAAGAGGAGCACAAGCTTTAAGTCTGACACATTGGTAAGAGCACAAGAAGAAGTGCCTCCCTCCCTCCCTCCTCCCTCCCTCCCTCCCTGTCTTCTGCTTTATAAGTGATCTTTTTTTCTCACTAACTCAATATTGCATCCTAAGTCGCCTGGGTCTGAGTTGCATCATGGGCAAGCCAAGGAGTGGGGCAGGAGGTGATGATTGAGGTTGATTTTAGCTCAAGCCTCTCAGGAGTCCATCCTCATAATAGACGCACCACTGTGAGAGGAAACAGGGGAAGCTGGGACTTCAGTGACTTTGGTCAGTAGGGGTGAATTCCAGGAGGCTCCCCAGCATCAACCCTGACCTATGCAAAAATAAGAAAAAAATAAAAATAAATGATGGGAAAAGGGCTGGCACCGCAAGTGCGCACGCCTGCCTGCCAACAATTCACACACAGCTGGGGGGCGCTCTGCTGGAAACCAGCATTTCATTTGCGGCTTCATTTGCAGTAGAAAAGTTGCTCCGTGTAATAATGTCAGCCACTGACAGTTGGGAACCAGTGGCTCCTGGAGTGAGGCCCCACCAAACAAGCAATTTTCACTTTGCAAGGCAGAATGACCCTGGGGGCTAGGTGCTGGCGAGGAAGGGAAGTGTGGGTGTCTGTTGGGGCAGGTTTGGGCAGGGTGTCCGTGGGGCTTCTGATGGCTGTTTCTGGCCCGCGCGGTTCTTGCCACTTGCAAAGCTCTTAACACCACAAACACATCGCTTTTGTGGTTTGAGGAGCTCTCAGGAGCCTACCCATCTTTCCTGGAGGCGGAAAGAGGAGGGAGGATGGCAGGCAATGAAAAATAGCAAGTGGAAGAGACCGCTGTATAAAGCAACAAATAGAGCCTCAGGTGGCCCCAGGAGTGCTGGTATCTGTCTCAGATCTGCCACAAGCCAGACAGCGATCACAGCTGTCAGTGCTCTCTGGGTGCAGATGGTGCAGGTGGCTGAGGGCAGACAAGGAAGTCTTGGTAGACTTCCCTTATGTTTCTCTTAACTTTCTATGCTTAGTTACTCTAAACTCTCATGGAGAGAGGAAATGGGAAAAGGAGAAGATGGACAGCGAGCGAGTGCGCGTTCGCTCGAAAGGAGAGGCAAGAAGGCTGGCTAAGGAAGGCTGCCACCATAAAGAAAACATCCACACAGATCCGCGGAAGGTATTCCTCGCCGAGCGCTAAGTTCCCTAAAGTAATCATGATTACCATCATTATCATAAACAACTGAAGTCCTGATTAACTTTGTAAAGGGCAGCATCCGGCGGATGACTCAGAAATGCCCTTCCTCCCACCCACTTTCTGCTCCGGAACCCAAGAGGATCCCTCCCCTGCGAGTGCACAGCTCCTTCTCTTCACAGAGACCCTTGCTTTGGGGGATCTTAGGGAAGAAAGGGGAAGCCCTTAAGCACCTTACCCAGGCTATGAATCTAGACAGATGGTGTTGGGAGGCTTAGTGTGGAACAATCCAGAAGATCTGAGGCCACCCTGCAGAGAAGGTTCTGAGCATCACATCCTCCGCTCTGAGGCCTTAGCACTCTGTTTATTCTGAGGGGCCGTACCTGGTACCTGCTGGCTGCTTGAGACTGGAGGGCCACGTATGGACTTCAAGTTTACGTTTTCACGGAAGACTTTTGGACTTCTCTGCTCTATTAAATCTCCACCGGCTCAGCTGAACTCGCTCCGTCAGCTCACCTGACCCTCAAGGACCTGCTGACTGTTGATGCTTTTGTTTCTCTGGGCATCAACCTGGCCTCTTTTCCTCTCCAGTTCTGAGCTGCAGCAGAGCTTGTTGAGTCTGAATTTCAGACCTCTAACAGTCTCCTGTAATGTTCGCAGGAGGCCCAGAATCCCCTGCGCTCACCCAACACAGGAAATGTCTGGCGATCCTCTTGTGAGAACCCTTCTGTTTTATTTAGAATATGCTCCAGAGTCTAAAATGTGGTACAGGGGCTGTGTGACCCACTGAAGGACAATTGCTGCAAAGAAGTCAGATTCCAACTTTTGCAAGGGATTGACAAGCTTAAAAAAGAAAAAGATGAAAAAAAAAACAAACAAACAAACAGAAAATGACCCAAACCAAGTCATTTGGAATTACCAGTTAAAGTAAATAAATAAATAAAAAATATTGTGAGAAGATCCAAATTTAGACTAAGCTAATCCCAGTGATTTAGATGAATAGGATCATATCAGCATGTGGCATCATGATGCCGACTGAAGAGCAAGGTGGATGTGAACCTGAGAACAATGAGAAAGGAACCATCTCAGAAGCCCAGATGAGAAACCAGGTGGCTGCCTCTTTTAAGAACTGCCAGCTGGGGAGATTTTTAAAGCAGTTCTCTGGATACAGATAGTGTGAGAATGCCCCCAAGAAGGTCTATAAACCACCCCCTGAGAAGGGACTGACAGTGAATTCACTAGTCAGTACTAGGAGTGTTGTATCCTTGAAAACCCCAGAGACCACCAAGGAGCTGGTTTCTGATGCAAGCACATAAGGGTCCTTTTACTGTCAGGTTCAACCTGGGCCACCACACAGCAGATGGAAGGAAATGTGGCAGTGGCCACAAGCCCAGGTGTATAGAGTTTTTATAGGGAAAAACCACAAACCAGGAATTACGCGCTTGGGATTGGGTAGAAGGGATATGGGGCAAGGTGATTTTTTTTTTTTTTTTTGAAACTATTGGCTAGACTTTTGGTGAGAAGCCACATTTGAAACCATTAGGCTAGACTTTTGGTTGGGAATCACAACCCGCTGAACAGGATTGTCTGGATTGGTCAGTGGGATTATCTAGATATCTTCAAGGAACCTAAATGGCAGGCAGAATGTCTGCAGGAACATACTGCTCTGTATCTGTTCCAGTTGTCATGGCACATTCCTGAGGTCCTTCCTGGAACTGAGTACAGCAGGTGGTCTAAGATGGTGGCCCTACCCTAAGATGGGGGTCTGTATTGCCCTCACAGGAGAAGGGTAACAATTTCCTTAGGTAGATATTGAGAACAGTTGTATTTGTAGAGGACCTAGATTTTGGTGTCTAGATTTTTGTTTTGTTTGCATTCTGTAAAATTGCTCCATTGCATTTTTAACATATAAATACAGTAATTTTTGCTACCATACAAATTGTTTTCATGGAGTCAGGTTTTGCTTGCATGCATTTATGTGCATCATGTGTGTGCTGGATGCCCATGAGAGTCAGAAGAGTACATTGGATTCCCAGAACTAGAGTTATGAATGGTTCTGGGCCACCATGTGGGTGCTGGGAACTGAACCTGCGTCTTCTGCAAGAGCAGCCAGTACTCTTTAACTGCTGAGCCATTTCTCCACCCACCCACACCATGCCCAACCTTCCTTTCTTGGGGAGAATGCATAACAAACCCACTGTGTGTTCAAAAGGGATCACTGGCAGCCAGGAAGCATTAAGCAGGTTTGGAGTACTTCTCACACAGGGGGTCATGTGCCTCTGCATTAAAAACACCAGGAATCTTTGCTGAAAGTATTGATTCCCAGGGGCCCAGAAAGGTCTTCTCATCTTGGACTGAGGCCCAGAAATCAGAATTAAGAATCAACATTTGAGTATGAATCACTGGTAACTATTTTCTAAGGCTAGGTGAAAATTTTCCCACCCCAAATCCTCTTCTATTAGTGATCTTTGTGGCCATCCCATTAGGAACTAGGCTCTATGACCCCACTCCTTCAGTCTGGATACAGATATAGATGTTTCCAATAACAGAGCATTATGGAAGTGAGATTCTGAGGTTTCTGATGCTCATAAGAGCAATGACTTTTCCTCTTTCTTCTCTCCATCCATCTTGCTTGGAGTCCTGAGCCTCCATGAGTCCACCAATGACAAGAGCAACTGAGCACTGTTTGAGGTTTTTAGTCTTGACCAAGAATAAGAGAAATAGGAGATCTCCCAAGCTTCTCAACCATGAGGAGCTAGGGAGATCATAGCTATAGAACAAAATAAACGAGAAGAAGGAATGGGTTAAAAAATGGGAGGAATATCTGCCGTTTCACTGAAAATAGGCAGAGAATTCTGTTCCCTCTCCCACAAATACTCTTTTCTCAGTTCTTTCTAGCCATGGCAGCCATCAACAGTCATGGTGATGGGAGGTATGTTATTTAGAATGAAGATAAAACTATAATGAAGTTAAAGGTTGCCTGGAGATCACTCTGGCAGATATCTTAGATCCAAACAGCTCCAACATACCTTTAGAGGGGCTTCTGGCCTCGGGCAGCCTGTCCTCTAAGTTGAACAAAGCATGGCAGGGATTCATCTAGGCCACATAGGCAGTATGTAGAAAGGGAGCCAGAGAGATCCCTCTAGCATTCTAGTGGATACATCCCATCTTCAAGTCATTGCAAATATTTGAGTGATTCTACCCTAAAGGACAAGCCCTCCCAAACACTCTAAAGATTAAGAAAAATACTGACTCTTGTGTTGTAATGACATTAGTGTTAACTGTAATCATTTATTTTCTCCATTAATTTAATAAGATATTTCTATTTTATTAATGATCTACTATTGCCATATTCCTCTAAAGATTTAAAGATATAGAAAATACCAAGAACTCTCTCAGTGTCATAGATTGTACGTTCTAAGGGTGGCAGGGCAAGGTATGTCTGGGGTGAGTGGTGGCAGGGTATATCTAATGTTTTATATTATATTATATTATATTATATTATATTATATTATATTATATTATATTATATTATATTATATTATATTACATTACATTAATAGCATAACATAAGGTAACATTAAACACTGTGAAGACAAGAAAACAAGGTGTTGTGACAAGGAGGCAGTGCTGTAGGTTAAGCAGTCAACAAAGGCTCTTATGGGAATTGCTTGAGTGAAGCCCAGTGTTTACTTTGCTGGGGCTTCTCTAAAAAGCAGTGCAGCTGCTTTTCTGGACAGAAATGTGTTATCTGGTACTCCTGGAGACTTGCTGGCTGCCACTCATGGAAATTAGAATAGTACATTGGATCTCTGGAACTAGAGTTACAGATGGTTTTGTGCCACCACGTTACTAGTTTGTCTAGGTTGGAGGAGGCATCTCCTTGATCTCTGCCTTCCTCACTGGGCACTCTTTCTGTATGGACATCTAGATCCCACATTCTCCTTTTTATTTAGGAACTCATCTAGCTTGACTACCTCAATCATGATCCTATATTGGAGCAAACATACCTTCTGAGTTATGGGGCTAGGACTCCAGCATGTACATTTTGAGGAGGAAGGACACAATTTAATTTTTAATTAGCTTTGGAAGATAGGCATTCAGTGATATAGTAATAGCAGACTGTGGGCATAGCAGAAATAGAAATTAAATCAATTAGGCAGTCAAGAAGAGACCAGTGGTCCATGATTGGCAGGTTGGAGTATCAGCCCCATTACCACCCTGAACAATACATCAGCTGTACTCAGGAGCTGGAGGAGCTCAGCTGTTGTATGCAATCAGGTCCGCTTTCAGCTCATTCCCAGCTCATTCTCCTCTGTGTCCACACTGGCACAACTCTTGCAGGCGTTTATTTTCCTGTACATTATTACAATGGTTTTTATTGACTTTTAGACTTTTAGAATATAGTCTTCCTTTTACATCCATCCTGGAAACCACCCATGGAATCATTTTCCAAACCCCAAATCTGATCCAGTCCCACCCATCCTAAATGCCCTCCATTATCTTGCTGTAATATGTAGAACAGAATCCTCCATATCCTAGATGTTTATCAACCCAGCTGATACTAATACAGCCAGTTCCTCCAAACTTTTACCTACCATTCCCCAGACTCACCGACTCCTTCTGGGGCCTGCTTTTGCTCATAATTTCACACTTTTGCCATTTTTTTCTTCATAAACACATCTCATTAAACAAACAATATTGTCATCCTTCCTCACTGTCTGCTGGATGTCTCCTCACTCTCCTGTGCCTGGGCAGAATGAACTGTTCCCCTGCCACTGTTCGCTTAGTATTTTGATTAATATTTATCACTCTGGATAACATTTGTTTGTGCATCAGTCATTTGTCTCCCTTGGTCAAGGATGAATTCTCTAAGACTCTAGTATAGCAGGCATTCAGTAGATGACTATCAGCCCAATTTACTGGAATACGAATAAAGGCATGAATCATGGCCCTAGGGTCACCCCCATAACAATCACTACCCTCTGGTCACTAATTGCACAGGAATAGCATGAGCGTTCACATAACACTCTTATGGATGTCTTTGTTACCATCAAGATGGCTTAGTACATTTGGTATCTAGACACAAAGTCAAGGATCAACATTGTCACAAACCATAATGCTGTGTTCAGACCATCTTTAGTCTTTCTGTGTCTTAGTTTTTCATGTGTAAAATAGACATTTGATGAGGCTAAACTGTGGTTCTTTCATTTGTTGAAAACTTGTCGTTAGACTCATCTTTTATACTTAAGCCAAAATTCTTTTATAATAGCTTGTGCCTCTCTTCTTGTTCTATAGTCTTAAGGGGTGCAGGTGTAGGGGTGCTGTCGAGATCCTCCTCTATGTTCCCTGCTTCCTGTATGAGATCCTCAGATGCCGATGTTACCTACAGCAGACTTCAATCCTGTGTGTCAGAAGGAAATGCTTAAGGGTGTAGATTCAAACACTTCTGTATTTTACTCATGAGCTCTTGGCTTGTGGTAAATTGAAGGCGCTTCTCTAAAAATCCCCGATGTAGGAAATGGTGCTGAACTTTCCTCCCAGCCTCCTGGACTCTCTTCCATTAATTTCCTTCAGTCCTCATTAGCATGTTTCTCCTGCAGACTTGGAAAGCTGGAGAAATTCTTGCAGCTAATTTAACACCTGCAGGTTTTGAGAGTTGGTAGAGAAGATGCATCAATAAAATAATCACTTGCTTTTTCTCTCTGAGATTTTAAATGCAAACCCTTTAAAGGTTAGACTTTTGTTACGATTTCTATTTGTGTTTTCACATCGAGTCATATGTTAATTAATGCTCTTGTCTTTTCAAATGTAAAGAGATGAAAAAACAAATCAGAATTTTGACATATGAATGGCCATCTAGGAGAAGTAGCCTCATGTTTCAGATGCAGGCTTGGGCTTTTCTTTTTCCACAGAGCTACTGAACACCTTAGAAATCTCCCATGATGCCAAGGGCCAAATACAAGTATGACCCAGGCTATGGGCATTAGGGGAACAGGTGGAAGCTGGGAAGCTGTCTGCTTTAGTGGAGGGAATGGGTTTAGAGTGTTACCAAGAAGGGGTGGGTAGGAAAATCATAAGAAACTTAAAGCACAGGTGTTGCTCAGTGTGCCATGGGGTGTGTCCAGATAATCCCGTCCTAAACTGAGGATATCTTAAGTAGAAAATGCAGTACATAGATCTCACCTTCCAAACATCTCAGCCTGACAGCATGATCACATGACTGCTTGGGATCTGTGGCAGCGGCTGCTGCCCAACACTGTAAGTGGTTTATTCTTACACATTGCTAGCCTTGGAGAAGAGCAAGTTCAAAATCTGCAGTCGGTTTCCTACTGAATGCCTATTATGTTTGTCCTGTCACAAAAGTGGAGCCACCCAAAGTTGAGGACTTTCCATGCAGTGTGTGTGAGGCATGGCTACGAGGGTGCGGAAGCCTGGTCTTCAAAACACCAAACCAAACGTTAACAAAACCCAAGTGAGGGGCAGGAATGCTGTCCAAGAGCATTTGAAAGAGAGATTTTGAGTTCCTGCAGGAATGAGGAAATGTTACTAGGGAGACCAAAAGCTACTCTAATGGTACCCTTAGAGCAGGGCACTATGGGATAATTCTCAGGAGGAGCTGACCGAGTTGTTGGAGTGGGCTATGTGTTGACAGACAGTCCTTCCTCTGAGACTGCTTAAAGCATATCCTTAGCATGTGGAGAAAGATGCCAGACAGAGACTAGGAGAGTCTCATCCTGGGAGCACCCAAGAGCAAGTGGAATCTAGTTATACCTCAGTATCATGTGGAGGATTATGGGAGTTAGAAAAGTAACAGAGTAGAGATGTGCCCACAGTAACACTAATAGCCAGGAGCCGTTTGGAGACACAGAGACTGTAGGGCCTAAGACAGACAAGGAGGAAATTAGTAATGGGGGGCTACAGTGAAGCTGTTACAAGCACTTTAGGGAGGAACCCTACACCGACTAGGCTAGGCCAATCGTGGAGAGTTTCTCACTGGGTCCCGACAAGCCCCATGCAGTCCCACAGCCCACTTATAAAATGATCACTCAGAAGCTTATATTACTTATAAACTGTATGGCCATGGCAGGCTTTTTGCTATCTAGTTATCCTATTTCTTAATTTATCTTAAGTTATCCTATTTCTATTAAATCTATAAGTTGCCATGTGGCTCGTGGCTTACTGGTATCTTAATATCTGCTTCTCATGGTGGCAGCTGGCAGCATCTCCTCACTCAGCCTTTCTGTTCCCAGAATTCTCCTCTCTCTTTGTTTTGCCTTAACTTCCTGTCTGGCTACCGGTCAATCAGCAATTTATTTATTAACCAATCATAGCAACACATTCAGAGCATACAGAACATATCCACAGCACTACTCATTCCAGGTAACTCACTTAGGAGGTGTTTAATGGTAAAAAGCCGGGAAAGGAGATTTAATCAATGTGGCCACCTTGGGAAATACTCATAAAAGGATTCAGGGAACTCCTAGTCCACCTTCAATGGGACCTTAGGCTTAATGAATTAGCCAGGGATAGAGGTAGGCATGATCAAGCATCTTGCTCAAGGTGTGCTTGGATTGGTCATAACCCCAGTTCTGATTCGGCAAGGTGGTTTGAAGACACCCTTATTGCTTGAGGGGGTCAGAGAGTATAAGGAAGGGCAGTGAAGGAGGGGAACAAATGAGAACAAAGTATAATAAGGTCATGACCCCATCCAACCCTATAAGGGAGGAGTGAGAACAAAAGCAGACCACCTCCAGTACAAAGCCATGCACCTCCAAAGCTAATTAGGAGAGACAGAGATTTTAAAATGAGACATCTGTTTAAAACCTTGTTGCTACCTTAATTTCTGAACTAAGAGTGGAGAGAAAGTTCAATCATTTGTCTGGGTTCTGACTGTAGGAATGGGAGGAAGATTCAACAGAGTATGGCTGAAGGCATGGATGAAAAACATCAAGTGGCAAGAGTTCTGAGTGCTTCTTTCAGGAAGTCATGATGGCATCAGGGTGTAAGGAACACATGTGACCATTAGTAAACACACACAAGAGGCATAGTCAAGTTTATTCACAATTCTCCATTGCCTAACTTTTCTTTCCCCAGCTGCCTGTACAAAGCACCTGTTAAAAAAGTATCTCCTGACTACTTAATGTCAACCCTTATGATCACAGTGTCTCCTATGAAAAGGCAGGGCTTCCCAGAATTCCCAGTTTCCTCCCACCAGACTCACCTGGTACTTCACACACCAGGGTGGAATTAAGATCTCAGACTGAACTTCTAGGAGGAAACAGAGGGAATGACATTGGTTCTCTGGCCCCATTTACTTTTTCCTTTTGCAGCTTTCTCATTTGTGATACCCATCTTTCCATTTCTAGTTTGAAAATTGTCTTATAAAAACACTTCATACATTATAATTCCTTGTCATACATAATACAAGTAAAATTTTTTTTTTGGTTTGCTACTCCTCTGGCCTTATTTTTATTACTATAAACTTCTAAAAGTTTGGAGGCTCTCACTTGTCAATCTTTTCTTCCTAAGCACTCTATTTTTAAAAGCCTTGTATGTTACCTCTCCTTCTAGTCCTCAGCTTTCCTGACTGTGTGTTGCCCATGCCAGCCTTTCTCCTGTATTTGCCCATTGTTTTATGGGAGGACTTCTTCTCTATGAGGAAATAGGTTCTTCACATATAAGAAATAAAAACACATACCAATTGGGTCCTGGTTTTTCCATGAAGGTCTTTGTTGTTCTTGTCCTTAAACGTTGTTGATTGCTTGGCTGGGTATAGAATCCAAAACAATGTCTCCTTGGAAATTTGAGTTATATTATTGATTTTCTGCCTAGAACCCAATGCTCCTGATCAGAAATGGCTGTTGGTCTATTTATCTTTCCCTGAGTTATTTCCTCTTTGTATCTCTTGAAGCTTTGAGGAAATTCATTTTGTCGTGTAAGTTAGGAAGTCTTTGCTCGGTGGGTCTCTAGGTGTGGCATTTTCTTATATGTTCTACTTTATTCTCAGTAGACATTCTGTCTTAAGAGTCTATTGTGTGTCAGCTCCAGGGATTTATTGTTGTGTTTAATTTCTCCAATCATTTTAAATTTTTTGATTCCTCCTTTTCTTCCTAGAAAGTCTTTTAGATTGGTCTTAGTCTCTAAGGTTTGCTGCATGTGCCTCCGCAGTTTCCATGTGTAAATTTCACTTTCCTTTTTGCTCCAAGTTCTAAGATTCTTGACCTTACTTTCTATTCAACAACTTGGTCATCATCTTTGTCCAGTTTTCGCCTCCATCTGGTGAAATCTAAATTCCATAGTGATTTAATTTCAAAATTCCTTCTTGTTAAATGTTCCACCAGGTTTAAAATATTTTTGGGTTAATGTCTTTTCAAAAGGCATTAGTCTTAATCTGTAGTTACAAATATTTTCAAGCCAATCAGCAGAGATCTGAATATTTAAAAATAATTCTAACCTTCTTCCTACAGATTATATCTTTTTCTTCTCTTCTGAGATGATTGAGTTTCCACTGATTCTTCCATTTCTTTTTCCTGGTACTTTATTATTTTTCTCTCGTGCTTTGCAATCTTTCTCAGCAAGTGCTGTAACGTAAATGACATGTATAGGTAGATGATGTACATTTTTCTCGACAGTTGTCCATGTTTCTTTCACAAAAGGCCTCTTCCTTAAAGAGAAAGACTAAATATGAAACTACAACCTGCAAATATGACAGCCTGCCTTGGACTGTGTGGGGACCAGGAACAGGGAAGGGTTAAGGATCCCCATAATTGCCCATGCCAAGTGCTTTTGAGAGGGGCACTCCTTTGCTATTTGTCTTGCTATTTCCTTAACTCCCTTTCTAGAAATCTCCAAGTATAGATAAGGCTATGATAACCATTTGTCTGCTTTTGTCACCAAGGGCTGGCATTTGATGCCTTTTTCTTTGAGTCTGGGAGGCTCTGTAAGCATTTTGATTCAGAATACAACCAAAGTGATGCTATCAGTTCTGGGTCTCAGTCAACTCTCTCTCCTTGTGTCTTAGAACACTTACTATGGAGAATCCATCTGGCATGTAAAACATCCAACTATCCAAAGACCACCATAGTGTGAGGAAGCCCAAGCAGCCACAGGGAGTTGTACAGTGATGAAAGATGACCAGACTACAGATTTTCTAGATACTTGAATGGTTTGCTCCCAGGCACAAGAATGAGGAAACTGACTCCACCAGCCTCATCTCATCTCTGCCTGGACCTGATGGAGAAAACCACTAAGCTGAGCCCAGTCAACCCACAAAAAGGTAAGAGTTGTTAGTAAGCCATTGTCCTAGGCATTATCTTTTAAAGTGATATTTTTCAAAGCAATAATTTATTGTTACATATTTTTCATTGCAACAATATGAGAACTTTCATCATGAAGTCTTTTCAAGCTACTTTTTTCCAGAATACAATAGTAGCTGTTATCAACTCTCTTTTGGAGGTAAGACCCCTTGGGAGGGTTAAAACATAGTTTTTCTATAAAAGACTTGAAGATGAATGCTAAGTCTGTTCTTCCATTTGAAAGCATTAACTTGGCCTTCCTTTCGTCTTTGAAAGGTCCTGAGCTTGGATCTTGTGCTCTGACTGTTATATGTTCGCTTTATTTCTGTCTATTGGATAAAATCAGACACCCTCCATGAAGCCCTCAAAATTTAAGAGTTAGTAATCCATCCCACGTCCCCATGTGTGCTCTGTGGTGTGTGTGTGTGTGTGTGTGTGTGTGTGTGTGTGTGTGTGTGTGTGTGTGTGTGTGTGATTTCCAGGCAATCCTGGGAAGAAATCGTAGTAGTGTATGCTCAGCTCAGACTGCCATCTTGAATCAGAAGCCTAATGAATTCTAAAACAGAACACAATGGTAAGAAGGCTCATTATGTGTTTTATTTACTTCCATCTTCATTTTGGATAGTGTTAGGAGCACTGAGCAAGCGAAGAGTGTCCCTTGCCTACTAATATTTTATAAAAATAATTATCTAGGGGAAATTCATCCAAAAAGTATACTGCAATGAAAATCTCCAGGAGAAAGTGCTGCATTGTCTAGTAGAGTTGAATCTGGTCCTGTTTCTCACATACAGACTTGAGTAGTGGAACAGACAGTGCAGATAGTGAGAGGACATATGATTGTACCCCCAGGATGAAAGTTCTATAGCTAAGTCCTTGATGTTCTGTGAACCTGAGGAGTTTATGATATAGATTGCAGGCCCTTTGAGTGAAACAAGAAAGTGCCAGAATACTAGCTATCTTTTTGCTTGATTATGTTGAAGATAAGAGATACACCTTTGGGATGTGACAGGAATTGGGCAATGGCCCCTGCCAGGCTCTAGACTGAGTTCAAAGGTCCCAGCTAGGAGAGAGAGGTGTCAGCAAATGGCCTGATTCCACTTTTCTAGAAGCCATGAGACTTTCATTAATTCGGTTGCTTGTCACGCTTGTCAGAGTTCCCTCACAGATGCAAATAACCCTTATTTAGAGAGTAGGGGCTTAATTGG
This sequence comes from Peromyscus maniculatus bairdii, assembly GCF_049852395.1. NCBI lineage: Eukaryota > Metazoa > Chordata > Mammalia > Rodentia > Cricetidae > Peromyscus > Peromyscus maniculatus. The sequence goes on along the minus strand of NC_134859.1, from coordinate 51,130,302 downwards.
TTCTCTTTCTATTTTTAATGCACTAATCCTCCGGTCTCTAAAGTCTGGGCTAACATTTGAGGGAAGGGCATTGAGACCAAGTAGAAAAAAAAAAACTATCAAGACGGACGATGTAACAGCAAGGGATCAGCCGGTTTTGACAGGTCCAGAAGTACTGAAGTTCCTGAAAGGGAGAAAATGTTGGTCTCTCTTAAAACTGATGTATTTTGTGTATTTGTTGATCCATTAATTGAGAAGAACACTTGACCATATGGGTAGTTAAGCAATCAAGGAAGGCCACAGACACTGGGGACCCAGTCCTTACTTTTGGATCATTGAACTGACCCAAACTTGAAACAGTCCATGCAGGAAAACCAAAGCCTCATAATTCACACATGTAGTCCTTTTAGATGGCTCTAGGTCTTTCCTGTTGTTTTTGTTAATATTCAGATGAGCTTATTAGATGTTTCCTTCTCCAGCAGATCATCAAGTTATTCCTTCCTACTGACACGTTCCTTCCTGAGTTTCCAGTAAGTACAATGTTCTCAGACCTTGTATTATTTTCAGTGATGTCTGAGTGACCATGTTGGGCTGGCGCCTAACACAAATATTCCTTTGACCTACCTCTTACTCTGTCCATGTTCTCTCCTGACTTTCTGAAGAAAAGAACTGCAAGATATGAGTCAGTGATGGCTTAGGAAGGATCAGACACAGACCCACCCCCAAAAAATCAATAGAGCTTGGGAGAATACCATTGTTAAAACCTTTTAAGGCTCCTATCTGGATAGACTCACCATGATTTTCCACCAACCTTTCTCTTAGAGCAGGTATTTTCAAACTTGAATAGATTTGTGAAATCACCTCGGGAAATCAATTAAAAAATCAGATGAGAAATTCTGATTCATGGTTCCAGAGAAAGGGCTGGAAATGGCATTTTTAATAAGGACACTCTCCCCCCTCCACGCCACACTAGCAAATGTTGATGCAGGTGGAACACTGACTCCATGCTGAGAAATGATAGGCACACATTAAATATAGAAAGCCCTGAACAGCATGGAAAGCTAGATGTACTTACTTACTAGGAGGAAGGTCTTCAGAAGGAAATGCACACTTATTCTGTTATGGAGGGAAGGGGCAAGGACCTTTCTGCCAAAAGGGGATGGATGATGGATACTGAGAAAAAGTTCAGATTAACTCATTGCTGCTTGTCCCAGACAGCCACATAAGGAGAGGCTAGAGAATAAATGGGTATGCTTAAAATAGTCCTTGGGGGACTGATGGGTAAAGGTACCTGTTGCCAAGCCTAATGACTGAGTGTTCAACCCCAGGGATGTTTATGGAAGGAGAGAACTGACTGCTGCAAATTATCCTCTGACCTTCACCCACATACCATGGCACTTGACACATGCATGCATGTGTACCTATGCACTCTTGAGCGTGCGCGCGCGCGCGCGCGCGCGCGTACACACACACACACACACACACACACACCCCAGAACCCACAATAAATACATGCAGTTAAAGTGTAAAAGAAACAATGTTTAGTCCTTGAGGAAAATGATCCCATAAGAGCCAGGAAGAGAGACAATAACCTCCAAAGAAAGAAGCTTCACAGAGGACACTGAGTTTAGCCATCAAATGTATCGTGTCCTTAGGAGAAACATCCCAGGAAAGGAAAATGAGAAAGAATCAGCTGAGATGTGTTATGTCAAGATGGTTTTATCTTAACTTCCAAGTCTGATCAATGGCTAGTGCTCCCAGGGGCATTTTGTTAAGAAAGACTGTAAAGTCATTTCTAAGAAGCTTAGCAGAAGAGTAAACATTGATTGATTAGTTATGTCTGCCCTGGGCAAGCAAGACAATCAGGTGCATCCTTCCCTGCAATCTCTGTTTATAATATTATTGGAGTTTCACTATAGCATGAAGAATCAATCTCTCTCTCTCTCTCTCTCTCTCTCTCTCTGCAATTTCTAGATGAGGGAAGATTTGTCACATGAACAATTATAAATACATTGAGATTATGTTTACATTGCTAAAGATGGCAGCCTTGCTAAGAAACTTACAAGTGCTTGTCTGGTAGAAATGTAGGCCCTTTGCCCTCATCCACTACTCATCACTAGATTCTCTCAGTCAGGTCTTAAATCCTCCTTCATTCTTTGAGTTCTATGAAGAAAGACACATAAGCTGGTCACTTTGAGTGGCCCTTCATTTCTGTAATTAGTAGGCATTGCCCCCTCTTATCTCAGTGATCTCCTGATTTCAAATCACAAAAATGAGCTGCATTTCCTGAGTGGGTGGTTGGGTATGCTTACCTTCAAAGAGCAGCCTCCTTTAAGGTACCTACTTGAAAAAAAATAAAGTACATATAATTGAGAGGCTAATTGCCGATCAATCAAATCTCTTCATTCAAGGGAGTACCTGTCAGCACTTCGTAGGCCTAATTCGAGTTAATGCATATGTGTGAAGAAATATAACTACAGCATAAGATGTTTTTAAAGAAATATAGGTTGCATATCTTCAATAATTAGATTCCCCTCCCTTTCAGTTCAGTTTTACCTTCTTCAACTGCAGTAAATATGTGTCTTAGTTAGGGTTACTATTCCTGGGGTGAAAAACCAGCACCAAGCAACGTGGGCAGGAAAGGGCTTATTCATTGTATGCTTTCCCATCACAGTTCATCATCAAAGGAAGTCAGGACAGGAACTCAAGCAGGGCAGGAACCTGGAGGCAGGAGCTGATGCAGAGGCCATGGAGAGGTATTGCTTGCTCAGCCTGCTTTCTTATAGCATCCAGGACCACCTGCCCAAGGTGTCCCATCTAAGATATGTCAGGCCCTTCCCCATCAATCACTAATTAAGAAAATGTCTTACATGCTTGCCTAGAGTCTGATCTTATGAAGGCATTTTCTCAACTGAGGCTCTCCCGCTCTGATGACCCTAGCTTGTGTCAAGCTGACATAAAACTACCCAGTATAACATGTTGGTTGCTTTCTTGCCACCCTTCTACCAACTATTTTTCTTTCCCTAACATTTCCCATTTTTTCAGGATGTGCTGGAAATGATGATTCTACCCATTTTAACAAGTTGTGCATTTCCTCTGTCTGGCTATAGTGACAGGGTCATTCAACATTAGCCAATCCAGTTAAAACAACACATTGCACTTTTGTTGGGAACAAATATGGATAGTGTCTATTTCTTGCTGGAACCATCTAGCCCTTGAAACTTTTGCAAGGCATTTTGGAATGAAGAGTTGGACTTTGGGAAAACAACTGTGTTTGGTGAAATGCTTAAAAAAGAGAGAGAGGCCGGGCAGTGGTGGCGCACGCCTTTAATCCCAGCACTCGGGAGGCAGAGCCAGGCGGATCTCTGTGAGTTCGAGGCCAGCCTGGGCTACCAAGTGAGTTCCAGGAAAGGCGCAAAGCTACACAGAGAAACCCTGTCTCGAAAAACCAAAAAAAAAAAAAAAAAAAAAAAAAAAAAAAAGAGAGAGAGATATTACACAAACCTACAGCCAAAACCACCTGTGGATTTTTCAGACAAATGAGTCAGTAATTTTCTTCTATTGCTAAATCCAGTCTTCATTAGTTTCTTCCTCCTCTTTCCTTTGCAGCACAAGCTGATACACCTAGTTTAATTTGAACCGGGAAAACCCATCTCATCAATGCTGTATTTGTTTCCCATGACTGGACTTCTCCTTTCTTAATTTTCTTTTGAGTGAGACTTTGGGAAGCATGGGACTGGACACCTGATAATGACTGATAGGAGTCCTCAGCTTGTGCCCAGAGACACTTGGGAGAATCATCTGTACCTTCTGAATCAATACCATTTACATGAATGTGTGTGTGTGTGTGTGTGTGTGTGTGTGTGTGTGTGTGTGAGAGAGAGAGAGAGAGAGAGAGAGAGAGAGAGAGGAGAGACAGAGACAGAGAGAGGAGAGAGAGAGAGGAGAGAGAGAGAGAGAGAGAGAGAGAGAGAGAGAGAGAGAGAGAGAGAGAGAGAGAGAGAGGAGAGAGAGAGAGAGAGACTGGTTTGGTTGTAGATGGAGATGTTTGTGTACCCCGGGGAGGAATTAATTATGCAAAATGATGAAATATGTGGAGACTAGCACTAGTTTGCCATCCTGGAAGCTGAGGTTCCTAAATCTTGGTTTGCAATAAATTGAGTCATTTTCAAACACATTAGGCAAATAAACTGAAACTCTAGTATGATTTGTGTATTCGATCCAGCTGCCCATGCACAGGCTACTTTCCGTGGACCTCCAAGATCACAGTTTAGTCTCTCTTCTTTGAATACATCTGTTAGTATCACAGCTGCCCACTTATACCACAGCAACTGCATAGCTGCTCAAAGAATAAAACAGGATGATGAAATGGCACCACTGATTTTCACCCGTGTGAAGGGGGTGCAGAGAGGAGTCTACCCAGCTTGCTTTATTTCTGACATTGAAAATGGAAGCAGTAACCTTCCATGTAGTGTACCCTTAGGAATTCCGCTTGCAGTCAGAGCAGAAAACATAGCAGGCTCTCCAATGACAGTTCAGGAAGGAGTCCCCTCAGAGGGCAAGTGGCTTCAGAGACTTAGATCCAATAAAGACATCTAAGAGAGGATGGATGGAGTAGGCAGCAGTAAGCAATCCCCCTTGCTCACCTTAGTGATGCCATGACTTAGACATCATGGTCAAGCCTCAGATGCAGAGCAGGGGCTTGGCTGTGGCTTTGGAGCATCATCTGATGCAGCCAGAGGAACTACATCAGGACTCGGGCTTGCCTTGCGGGGAGGACGATGCAGCCCTCAGGGTTTGGAAGCATTTTTCTTGAAATTGCCCCAGGCTGCTTGGACATTCTGTTGGTAAGTAAAATAACAGGAGATGTCTCATAAATGCATTAACTGAAATCAGGTCATTGTAGGAGTAACTTCAGCATGAAAAATGAAATATAAGTCAGGGCCACTTAAACATGTCCTTTGGGTTTTTCTTACTGACATAGTTCTTTGGGCAGGTGTATAATCAGCATGTCATCACCAGATACTAGGTGACTGCATTGCTTGTCCCCACTCAATGTCCCTAACCATCAACTGGTCTTCATACCCTGTCACATGGAAAGGCTCAAGTTCCTTTCATTCCTGAGGAGACATTGTGGTTTTCTCTTAAATTTCAGTGTCTCTCTTAAAAACAAGAAAAAAAGAAAGAAAGAAAAGAAAACTTGCTTTTTAATTTAATTTAAATTTTGTAGTGTTGAGGATCAAAGCCAGAGCCTTGCACACCCTGACACTGAATTATACCTTCAGCCTAGTTATTTGTTTTTTTCAGTGTACCATTAAGGTGCAGAGCTTAACATCCAAATATCAGGATACTGTGTACATAGAAAAAAATAATCTCCCTACAGTCCCAGATTTTCATCACAAAAGTTCTCTCCAAAAATCACAACAAATGTATCCATCTTTTCTACATTCCTTTAAAAGGTAATTAGTATATGTGTGTGTGTGTGTGTGTGTGTGTGTGTGTGTGTGTGTGTGTGCATGCGCGCACGCTTTTTCCACCTTGGGATGGGTTCCAGGGAATAAACTCAGGTCTCTAGGCTTGTGAGGCAAGCACCCTTATCCACTGAGCCATCTCAGCAGCCCACTTCTCCTGTATTTTAAACACGTGCATGTAGGGATGAGGATATGCATGCCTCCGTCATCATCCAAGTGGCGGCAGATGATGTGTATTGTACTAACCTTGGCTTTTTTTCCCTCCCCGTTCATGGAAATAAGTTCATATCCACTTCTAAAAAGCTTTCTTATGTTTTTTATGGTATTATTTCTCCAATGATTCTCCAAGGGATTTGCGCACATGTCGTTTGATTATTTTCCTTCTCCATCAAGTGCCTCCATAAATAATCTCATCTGTGTGTCACTTTGCATATGGATGACTTCACATGAAGACTACATTCGCAGAAATGGAATTGCTGAGTCGATGGGAACTGCGCGTTTGTGATTCTGAGAGATGACTAGCTGTTCTCCATATGAAGTTACGCCACTTGAATTTCATCCGTCAGTCTAGGAGACTGCCTCTTCCCCTGAATATCCACTAGGATGGTGATGCCAAAGCCTTTCTGATTATTGCCAGTTTGAGTGCTTAAGGAAAAAAGTTATGATCTTTGAGGATATATCTTAGTGACAGAAAACTTGCCCAGCGTGCAAATGGCCCTAAGTTCTATCCCCAGCACTGGATAAAGAGAAAAAATTGAGGGGGGTGGGGTGGCGGGGAGTTGGAGGAGGGAGAGGGTAGAGATAAAATTTATGATGGAACGGTTTTAGTTTCCACTTACAACTGAAATATGTATCTTAACATAAGATGTTTAAGTCATCTTATCCTTTCCAATGAGCGGTCTATCGTCCGCGTCTCTCCTGAATGGGAGGCAGCTGCTCCCTATGGTTTAGAAGACTAACACCCCATCTGTGAGTGAGCTGTAGTTATTTTGTCAGGGTGCCATTTACCCTTGTCCTTACTTTGGAGGTGATCCCCCATTCAGAGCTTCTATTGTTGAAATTCCTCAGCTAAATGCTCAACATTTTCTTTTAGGAAATCTGGCCCTTGTGCTTATGGAAACGTACTTCTGAACACTCTTCACTCCGTTTCCCTCAAATGGTAACAACGGCATTACTAGCAGAAAATTGGCATCGATGAAATATGATTTCCCATCAGATTTCATCAGCTTTGAGCAAGCACTCCTGTGTGCAACAAGTTCTGTGTGTTGTCAGGTGCGGGTCTGTGTATCTCCTGCTGCAGACGCAGGACAGTCGCCTGGTCACCACCGGGGTCTCTTATACTGTCCTCTAATAACCACAGCCACTTCCTTTCTACTTTCACCTCAGTCCCCAAAACCCTGGCAACCATGAGTCTGCTTTCCATCCCTATATTTTTGTTATCTCAAAAAACAAAAACAAAACAAAACAAAAAACCAAAACCAACCAACCAACCAAACAAACAAACAAAAAAACCCCATCATATAGCCAGGCAGGGTGGTGTAAATCCCAGCACTCTGGAAGCAGATGCAGGTGGATCTCTGAGTTCAAGGCCAGCCTGTTCTACAGTGCGAGTTCCAGGACAACCAGGGCAACATAGAAAAACCCTGTTGCCTCAGGGGGGAAGCTGAGACTCTGGGGTCTGGGAAGGCTATTCAGGAGGCAGCTCTCCCCTCTTGCTTCCTGTGATTACCAGGTTAGCTCTTGCAGAAGCTGCCTGCCTACTTAGCAGATCCTAGAAGGCAGGCAGGCAGACGGTGGCTCCTGTGAGCCATCTCAAGCTCCTTTTCTCTCCACCAGTAGCAGCTGTGTAGGAAGGAGTCTTGTCAGGAGACACGGGATGCTTATTCTTTCCTGTACCCAGAATGCCAATGGGAGATTGGACTGGAAGGCCTGGCTTCTGGCGGAGCTACCCTGCAGAGTTGGAACACCCAGTACACGGAAAGGCAGTTGTCAAATGCCTGCCAGGAGAAGGCCCAGGGAGTGTGGTGGTGCTCCTAGAGACAGGGACCTTCTAGGAGGGGTGAGTATGAAGAGCTATGACTCCCTGTGCATCTGCAAGGTGGCACCAGACAGAAATCCGGTTCATCATCCCTGCTTTTATGATAAGGGGAAAAGTCCAAGCATTAGAGGCATGTGTTTGCCCCAAGTGATACTAATATTCTCTCTCTCTCTCTCTCTCTCTCTCTCTCTCTCTCTCTCTCTCTCTCTCTCTCTCTCTCTCTCTCTCCTTCCTTTCCCTGCTCTCCCCAAGGAAATAAGACACATTCTTATTCTAAAGCCAAAAAATAAGACATCCCCATTATCATGACTAACATCATGTAGCAACTGATGTTTTGCCAGAGTCTTCATTGTCCAAAACTACCCCACCTTTTCTCCAGAGCAAATTAGGAGTAGCTGAGGAAAAGGCAGACGTATGAGCCTGTCCAAATAATTTTAAAACCCAGTCCATCTTTTCATAGTTTCTATAAGCTTTAGTTTCTAAAAGATGGCTTCCTGGTCTTGCAAATCCCTTCCCTGGTCTCTTGTTAGATGGGGGCTTATGAGACCTGGGGTGGGGGAGGGGAGCCTCTGCCCTAGGCTGCTTCTCGGGTGTATGTGACAGGTGTCTGGTGATGTATGTGGCTTGCAGGATGGTACTGTCCCCAGACTAGTTACTAGTGCTTGATGCTTTTGCCTGTGCTTGTAACAACTCTTTGGCTTTCTCCTCCCTGCCTGATTCAGGTCCTAGAGTCTTCCTCTACCAGCTTGGCTTCCTCTCTGTCCTGGTTGGGGCTGTGGTCTCCAGTGTCTTAGTATGGCCTCCCTCCACCCCTGTCACGCTCCACCTCTCCACCTCTCAGCGTCTGCTGTGTGGTCACTGAATCTTCCTCGCAGTGGGTCTCAGGAGACTTAATGGTTTCAACACAACGAAGAGTGGGAGAGCTCAGAGGAGCAAGCCAGACTTGGGAAGGATCCAGCCAAAGCCTCCACTGCTTAACTGAATTGGATGCCTCCTGTGGCACATTGTTGTAACTTGTATATTCCAAATTATCTATCTATCTATCTATCTATCTATCTATCTATCTATCTATCTATCTATCTATCTATCATCACCATTGTATGTATATACATGTAGTTAGATACTATAGACGTAATTTAAAATGAACACCAGGCCCAAAGAATCTCCCAGTGAACAAACCCAGTGAGGCCTCAGAATTGACTTGAATTTGCTTGATTTGAAAGCAAGTAAAACTTAGCTTTTCCTCATAAATGTTAACAGAAGAAAACACAGCTCAAGTGCATCCGATCAAAAGCAGCTAACAAGCTGCTTCACAGCTAGGGAACTTCCCCCAGTGCAGACCAAATGTCGCGGTGGTATCATTACGGCCAGTCACAGAATGCCTTCCCTTTGTTTTCATCCCCAGAAAACACTGTTGAAAGCTTTGTCGTTAATGGCTCCTAATTCACAATCCTCTCTTGCTCAGACACTCTGAAGTTTTATTGCACCTCTGTTAACCTTTTAAAGAACAGATAGACATGTTCGAGAAGGACAATTAGGGCCAGCCACATGTCTAACCATCTCTCCTCTCTCCTCATCCATTTCTCTTTTCACTGACTTGAGGTATTATACATTCAGGTGGGAAAGATGGAGACCTGCCTTAACTTCTGCCATTCTGCCCAGGTTGCTGTACTTGGAGCTCTCAGGGCTTCTCTGCTGCCTGGAATGTGTGAACAGGGAACTGCAGAGTTAGACAACGGCTCCTTCCCTCTAATGCCTGGCTCTCTGCTATGTTGTATACACAGTGCTCAGTTTTGAAGGTCAGAAGTTCCTCTTCACTTCCTTTCCAAAACAGACTTTATGCATCCTCTCCCTATCAAAGCAGCTGCCTCTCTTCCCCAAGGATTAATGGTCTGTGTCTGCTGGGGAGAAGGGCATGTACATAGGCAAACAGGAAAAGCACACACGGGAGCTTAAAAAACAACAACAAAAAACTTGCTTCTGTTTTCCAGAAAAGGAAGAACTCCCTCTGGCAAACACACATAAACATGCCCTTACCCCAACCTGCTGAGTCCTCCGTAATCATTGGGACCAACACAGAAACCCAGAAAAAGCTTTGAGTCTTTTAAGGGGACAAGAGTTTCTGGGTTCCAGTGTCACAAATGGTACAGCAGGCTTCTGTGGAAGCGAGCCCTGATCAGAACAAGTAGCTCCTCTGAGAGAACGCTATCTTTGGCCCTTGATCATGGTCTGCTCAGCTGCTAGTCTATGTGTTTGTTTTGCTTTGGGGAGTCTCTCCTGGGCTGAGAACTAGACTCTTCCTTGCCCAGGTCCCGCCCCTCTGCCTGGGTCTTTTCTCTCAGTTTTGCATCATCTTTCAACAGCATCCTTTGGTGATATTTGCTTCCTTGCTCACTTCCAGGTCTGGCTCCCTTGACCTGGTCCAGTCTGGATTAATTAGTGAGGGCTTTTGCACACCTTGGCCAGCCCCAGGCTTTCTTGAGAGCGCAGCTGCTGATTGCATTTTAACACAAGCCGTCTTGGCTCATCCCCATTCTGAGCACTGTCTGAAATGTGATAACCAACTCCGGCTAAGTGACAGGGGAATGAGAAAGGGAGAAGGATGAAGCGAGGCAGTGATTGTCAGCTGTGCCGTTTGGAATTAGACAGCCCTGAAGTCAAGCATCCATTTTTTTAATTTACCTTTTTATCTGGGAAGCTATGCATAAAACTCAAAACAGATTTTGTCTTGGGATTTGGCAAAGAAAGCGGCCTAGATGGGTTGTAGGAGAGAATAGGGGTACAGTGTGCATGTGAAAGGGGACTTTGACTTCATCTATGATGACTTCGTTTTTTTTTTAGAAGAACAAGAATGCCTTTATACATTGCTTATGAAATTAGGAGGTGGCAAATGAGTACACATGTCTAGAAATAAAAGGTCAGTTTTGTTGGTGTTGTTTTTGTCTGATTGCCACAAGGTCTTGCTATATAGTCTTGGCTGGTTGTGAATCCCCTGTGCAGCCTAGACAGACCTTGAAATCACTAGACAGCTCCAGTTGGCCTCCAGCTTGTTGGCCTTGAACTGGTAGTCTTCCTGTTTCTGACTCCCAGTTGCTGAGGTATGTACCACCAGGCCTAGTTCTAAAAGACAAAAAAAAAAAAAAGTCCATAAAGCCAGCACCTATGTATATAACATTACACACAGCTGCCATTCTGTAGTCTCTCAATAATGCATGGCTTTCTGCTTCTGGAATGTTCTGTCCCTTGATGCATTGCCCATGTTAACCATTGGTGCTGACAAATTGTTGGCTGAGTCTAATTTAGAGCAAATGACTTTCTCAGAGATAGCAGAGGAACAATACTCCAAACAAAGAGAGGGAGTGAAGAAGGAAGTACCGAGTTGAAATATCAACAGAAGGAAGGGCTATGACCTTTCATGTCCTCTCGGGCCTGTCTGGAAATGAGCAGCAGGGTTTGGGATGGGGAGCACTCATCTGCTCACTGTGACCCCTATGCTTCCTGTAATCTGGCCCTGCGCATACTTGCAGAGTCTTCCTCAAAGGCTCCTAGAATAGTGGGAAACAAGAAACACAGCCAGTCATGGAGGAAATGCGTTCCCACAGCAGTTGGAACTCCAACTAGACTTCCACACTGCTCACCGGCATTCTGCATGGGTATTGTGGTATTGTGAACTGCCCCAGAGTGTACTCAGACCGGGAGTGGGGGCGCTCATCCCCTCCCTTTAGACTGCTGTTCTCTCTATTTGCTTCCGCAGATGCCAACACGATTCTTGTTGCATTAATGTGTCTGGGAAAGTGAGAAAATGGGAGCAGCATTAATTAAAAAAATAATATGTCACTCGAGATAGTTTGAGCTCACTTCTCTTAAGAGCCACTGTATGCTTTTCTTTTTAATTTACCATTGGCTCTTGTTGTTGGTGCAGGGAGAGGGAAGTGTGTCAACGTTAGTAGGAGCAGAGAAGTAAGAGATGTGAAAGAAGGGGGCTCCAGTGCATCCATCTTCTGGGCATCTGTCTTTGAAGGTACTCCAGGGATTACCAAAGAATCATGGAGAAATAACTGTGATCCTAATATGACATGGAGGGATTGGAAGACTGTAGTAAAGACCATTAAGACAAATATGGCCATTCTCCAACCAAGAGAATCAGGAGGACTCTGAGAAAAAGACCAAGTCCAGGACTGCTTTGTGAAACACACAAGAGAACCTGAAAGGTCTTTTGGTTTAGGGGAGGAACAAAATGCTCCAAAAGCAATCAAGATAGGAATTTAAGAACCTAGATGGATATGTCTAATTGACACACAAGTCAGCTAATGGAGCACTCAATGGACAAAGCTGCAAGAATTTGAAGAAGAAAATGAATAATGCAATATTAAACAACCCTAAGTATAAATATCCATGAGTCTATTCTGCTGTAGATGAATGATCAAACATGTAAATAAGTAGACAAGAAGAAACAAAGTGTGAAATCCTTCAGATAATTTATGGAGATACATCCCCACTCATTTTGCGTGGGACACACACAGTGACTTCCAAAGAGTACAGCGTGAAGGAGAGAAAATGGCTAATCACAGTGGAGAAAACTGTTAACAATACTGTCTAGCTGGGACTGGTCAGGATCAGCACCACATTTAATAGCCTGTATCCTTTGTATAAGTGGTATCAGTGGTGGTCATCCTCTCCAACTCTGGAATCCGAGTCTACGAGAAAAACTGCCAAACAAACCCAAATTGTAGAATCTTTTAGAAAACACCAGAACAGCACTGCTCTTCAAACCTATTAAGATTTCTTGTCAATCTAGACTCTAGAGCAGTGATTTGGTTCTCAACCTATGGGTCTCGACACCTTTGGAAGTCCAATGCCCCTTCTACAGGGATCACATATCAGATATTTACATTACTGTTCATAACATTGTGAAGTCACAATGAAATAATTTTATGATTGTGGGGTCACCACAACATGAGGAACTGTATTAAGGGGTTGCAGCATTAGGAAGGTTGAGAACCACCGCTCCAGGGGGACCTGTGCTACAACAGCTAAACAAAACATGGGAGTCTGGGTGGAAATTCGAAGCGGAAAGGAGGCATTGGGGAGAATCTAATATATCAGAATGAAGTGTGGACCGCAGTTGATGTGTTACTTTTGGTTCTTGCCCCTATGAACAACAACTACCATGTGAAATTGGATTGGGGTTGCAAAAAAAAAAAAAAAAAAAAAAAAAAAAAAAAAAAAAAAAAAAAACCCTTGGCAAGGCTTATCAGGGCCCAAGAATTCACAGCTACCCTTTTCTCTGTAAAATGTTAGAATGGTCACAGCCACTATTTTAAAATTCGATGCTGCAACACTTGTCGTTTCAAGTGGTCTCGTTTAGAAGTAAGAGCAGTGTCCTCAGCTGTCTAATTCATTTGTATAGCCTTATTGACAGAGTGAAGTAATTGAGCCAAGGAAGCAAATTTGGGGATGGATCCATGAAGTTGACATATGCATTATTCAAACTTAAAGTCTCCAAAAAACCCAGGTCTTTCACATGAATCCTAGGAAATGGGGTTCTGTCTTTCCTTGGCTTTCCATAAGAATGAATTCCTTCTAACCTTAAACTGATGAAGTTCTTTTCACTCAATTACACATACCTTTAAGAGGATGTCCTAACAAATTCAGTTCTCAGCAGCTGGCAGCCACCTTCTGTTTCGCTTGCTGTCTCTAGCGTGGTCCTCTGTGACCCCTTGTTTCCTAATCAAAATCACAGCTTCCAAATTAAGGGAGGAAAGGGTTCTGTTTTCTCAAACCGGCCTAATGGGTGAGCAGACCTGAAGCTGGCTTCCCAAAGCTGCCACCTCTCTCTTTGTTGTGTTAACCAATTAAAAGGTGTTACTCTCTTGGTAATAAAGTGGGGCCTGGTTCCTTGGGCTTATTGTTTAATTTGCTAGCTCAGATCACTTGGGTCTTAGGTTCCAGCATCATTTGGTGGGGCTCTACTGGGGTCACAACTGTTATCAGTTGAAGTGAAAATCTTGAACTATTCCTTCCTTCCTCGGAGCTGGCTCTCAGGAGGGTTGGTAACAAAATCAACGCCATGCAAGGATAATTGCAGGAACCTCTTAGAACAGTTGTTCTCCACAGGGCAGCTTGTTTGCACAGGGCCTGTGCTCTTGGTGATGTTTACACACCAGAAGAGAGGGGTGTGTCCAGATAGGAACGGAGAAGCAAGGCTTTATAATTGCATTTGTCCAAATATCAGGATAATTAATTTAATAATGTGGATAACTGCCACATTGCTTCTGTCCCCTCTCTACTTGTACACAAAGCTAATGAGGAACTGGGTGAGATTTTAATGTCATGGAGGATGTGTACTGTGTTTCTAAAACTGCATGTCCCTCACTGACAGACTGGTTTGGTTTGACTTTTGGCCCTGCCCTTCTGCTTTGATGGAATTGAGAGATTTGAGAGTGTAAGAAAAAGCTAGCACTTTTATTGGACTTTTGAATTTCCAGCTTGATTTCACATTCAGGATACCATTTGATGTGTGCAAGCCAGAGCTTCTGTACAGCTCAGTACCTCTCTGTGTTAGTTAAGATTTGTTTTAGCTCACAGTTTTAGCCCATCATAGTGAGGAAGGCACAATGGGTTGATAGCTGTGGGGGCCCATGGCAGATACGAAAGCAAAGCCTTTACACTGGAAGAAGTGAATATCACCTTCAAAGTCCACCCCCCAACAACATACTTCTGTTAGCTAGGTCACACCTGGTAGGTTCTACAACCTTCCAAAACACTGCCACCACCTGGGAACCAAGTCTTCAAACACATGAGCCTGTGAATGACAATTTATATTCAAACCATAGCAAGCTCTCCATTCACAGCAAAGGAAACCGAGCCACAGAGTGTTCCAGAGTAGTCACCAAGCTACTAGACAGTAGCTTTGAGGAATGCAGATCTGATTCTATTTCTGAAGAGTTCTGTGTTCACTCTCTGTCTCTGTCATCTCTGTCTCTGTGTCTCTGTTTTTATCTCTGTGGGTGTGTGTACCCTGCATTAAGCAACTCAAAGAAGGAAGGATTTATTTTGGTTTGCAGTCCACCATGGAGAGAAAGGTATGGCAGCAGAATTAGGTAGCCACATTGCATCCACAGTCAGGAAGCAGAGTGCTGAATACGTGCCGCTTATCTCAACTGTGGAACAGTCCCACCCGTAGTGAGTGGCCTTTCCACATGAACTAAGGCAATCAAGATAACCTCACAGATATATTTAAAGGCCCCTCTCCCAGGTGATTCTAGATTGTCAAGCTGACAACACTAATCATCAGTGTGTAAATACATAGCTACTCTTGGATGAGGGTTTGAGTTCATCGGCTGGCTGGAGAAACAGCTCCTAAACATGGACACTTGCACAATGCAGTCTCGCTGTTTTACCACCGGCCCTAGGTTAAGACCACGTCTGTTATTCCTTTACCAACTTTCTTTTCTTTAGTTTTCCTTAGAAGAATTTGTATATCCTGAAATTGTCTTTAAAACATCCAGAGGGAATATATAAAAATTGGAAAAATGTGGAGAGGAAAAAAAATTGAGAAGCCGTCAAAAAAAAAGGGGGAGGGATGAAGAGGTTAATGACAAAAATCAATGATAGTCAACTAGGGGTTTCCAATCATGGCACTACACAAGCAGCATGTCATAGGTATTTGTGGCATCCTCTTGGGTGGGTGGGAGACCTTCAGGTAGGTTCGGGGTGGAAATGATGTATAGAAATGTATGTATGTATGGCTAGCCCAACCGGCCAGCAGAGGTCATTTGGGCCAGATTTCCTCAACACCTGGATTTGTTCAGTACCGCAGCTGCACCTCCAGTTATTTCTACCTGCAAGAAGCAGAGAATCCACGGCTTGCAAACTTGTATCTTCTGTGCTGAGAGTCTGCAAGGCATTTATTTCATAGCCAGGGTCATTGTTGCTGTAACTCGACCCAACGACAGTGCCTTGCCCTATCTGTCAGATCTTGTGGCTGTCCCTATGCCCAGCTGCTAGATGGATGGACATTGAATCATCTTTCCTGTTCTGAGGTCTTCCTGTCTGCTGGGTTTAATTCACTGCCCTTCTTGGACCTCTTTCTTCAGTGTAAACTGTCTGGGCTGACTGCCTGCTTCCAAATGAGTCTTCAGCTTCATTTTCCACAAGTGCTTTCCCTGACTTTTGCCCATGCTAAGTGGACTGAGCACGGTTCCAGTATTCCATGTCTCAGGATTATCCCAGGCTCAGTCTCGCACTGCGATCCATGACTTTCTACAAGCCTGTTGCTATCTCTGTTGCCACACCAATATGGCCCCAGCCTTCTCTTCCAGCCCTTGGTATTTTTGCTAGTAGGTGAATCTTCCTGGTAGAGGATTTGTAGGAAGTTCATCTGCAGTCCCAAAGACATGTCTGCAGGCAATAGAGTTGTAGCAGGGGCTGGAAAATGAACAGGACTGTAAAATGGGCTTGGACTTGTAAAAATAAGTAAGACAGACCTTCAAAAAAATTTTTTAAAAGATCCTTAGGTCATCTTTCCGTTCCCCAGACAAGCATCCTTGCATGAGACATCCCTCTTTTAATTGGCACCTGGTTCTTACAAAACCTGCCTCAACACCATGATGCTATTATTCAGTGTTTTGATCAGGGCCTCGAATGTCAGACTAGACATCTGTCCACTGAAATAATTCCAGGATCCAATTAGCAATTTTGAAATCTGATGCCAGGTAACAATAACAAAAATTGGTCCTTTTCAGCCCAATGACCTCCGTTCTTTTAATGATGGTACTTGCCTATTGAGTGATTCACCCTTTCCTGGCACTGAACCAACAGATGGTCCAGTGAACTAGTGCCTACTTCCTGACAGGGAATTGGGAATTGCTGTTGATTCATTTGACTATATTAATGGCAAGTTTGTGCCTAGTCAATAGGCTGAGATCAGTGGGTGAGATCTAATTACAAGCTCATTTTTTTTCTCTTCAAAGGACATTAAAGCAATTTTAAAAAAAAAAATCATGTGCACTTTTTCCACTAAAAATACTACTTTGTATGATATCTTTCACATTATCAGAAATGGAGCTCAAGGTGAGCTGAATGACCAGAGACATAAATTGCCCATTCTAGAGGTGGGACATGATTGGTGTGAATCCTGGACCAAGAAAATATCTCATTTATGTATAATGCACTTAGAACAGGACTCTTATTTTTTATGAAGGAATATATTTTGGTAGATTAATTCATGGTGGTTTTGAATAAAGTATCAATGAATCCCAACCAGAGGGCAAGTGTGACAGCGAGGCACAGAATCTACACAGGCGTATAAGGGGGTGGTGGCATGGAGTTTTTTCCCAGCATTCATTTGACACACTCTTTTTTTAACTACCCTTCTCAGGAAGTGCCAATGCGAGTGTGAATCTCCTTGAGCTGAAGAGCAGTGGCATCTTTTAGTCCATGTTGGTGTGTGGCCCTTGGAGGCTTATCCCCTTCATCTTATAAGTGCTTCGGTTTGGGGCAATAATGCTGCATAGTTAGAAACACATTCTGAAATCCGTGTCTCCATAAAATAATAGAGTCATGCTTGAACTATTCTGACTGCTATCTCTCACTGAGCTGTTAGGCAAATAGGATTAATTTGGTGTGCTAGTCCCAACTGTAGTTAATGCCTGCTGGTTATTTGGAGCTCTGTATGTTGGAAGGTTTTTCTGAGGCTATAACTGGTCTCAGCAGGAAGGGATTCCATAATTGATTAGTGATGTCTGCTGTGGGCACAGGAAGCGGGAGTTCTAGTATGGAACAGGGGTGAACAGAAATATTATGTAGAAAAATCATATTCCACAGACCCAGGTAAATGTGTGTTGAAAATAACTCAGTAAAAACTCACCCAGGAACTACAAGTTAAAATGAGCTGTCTTATGACCCAAAATATATGTGCAGATACAATACTCCTCTATGTAGTGTGTGTGTGTGTGTGTGTGTGTGTGTGTGTGTGAAGAAAACACAAAACTTGTATTTGTTGGATGCTATAATCACATCTTACTCTTAAGATGTGTATCAATTCTAACTAGCAGGACTTTAAGTATTTTAGTATCATTGCTTCCAACCTGAAGAAAATGACAATGGATGATTCCGGATTGTACCAACAGCAAAGCAGCACCCTTGATGGGGGCATCCCTCCACAAGCTGCTAAGGCATTGAGCGAATTGGCAACCCATGTATTAGACCATTCAGTTATGTTCCTAGGACATCTCGCAAGGTGGTTTGAATCTTCAAAGGCATTTTTCTCATCGTGTAGATGGTGATCTAATGGAGAAAGTCCATGTTCTATGGAGTTATTGGGCATTCATCCAGGAGGAAAGACATTTCTAATATGCTCTCACAGAGGCTCTTCTTTCTCCCAGCCTCTGAAATGAGGGTAGCTTCATGAAGGTGGGTACCAGATTGTAGATCAGAAAGTATAATCTATTTCTGTGTGTTTTTCAGGGTCTATCTAGTGACTAGTACATAGCAGTGAGTGGTTAAATATTTACCTAATGACTGAATAAATGAAAAACATACATAATGAACACAGAGATGAGTTAAATCCTTGCCAGACAAGCCATAAGGATAATTTGAGATCATCCTTGCTTTCACATGTCTGGTTGTGAATTCTCGAGTGCTCATCTGACTCTGCAATGCCATGCATGGTTTGAGTCATAAGCATGTACCATAAACTTTCTGTTGCTCCATTTGCTAGTTGAACAAAACCAGGGTCAACCTGGTGCTAGGATTCTGTTTCAGAATCTCCTGCATCTTACCAGGACAGGTGTGTAGACCTGGACAGGGCACGGAAAGGATAACCATTTCTGGATTGACCTAAATTGGTATCTAGGTTCCTTAAAAAAAATAATAAAAGGGGAATTTGGAGACAGACACTTAAGTAGAAAGAGGACCATATGAACAAGAAGCCAGCCATCAACAGGCTTGGCCAAGGACAAAGACCTGGGTAGATCCTGTGTTCACTGCCCTCAGAAGCTGCCAACCCCTTGAACCATGAACAAACACATTTCAGTTTTTGTTTGTTTATTTGCTTTGTTTTGTTTTCCCAAGACAGGGTTTCTCTGTGTAATTTTGGTGCCTCTCCTGGAACTCACTCTGTAGGCCAGGCTGGCCTCCAACTCAGAGATTTGCCTGCCTTTGCCTCCCAAGTGCTGGAATTAAAGGTGTGTGACACCACCACTCGGCCACTGCTCAGTTATTTAAACCTCTCTCAATTTGTGGTACTCTGTTATTTAGCCTAGGGAAATAAAGTAGTGGCTGGCAAACATGATGTCAGGTATCTTTGTGGCCAGAAGTTACTTCTAACCCATTTCTACCTTGAGTCTGAACTCTTGAGTTTGATTTAGCTGGTTATTATGTTGTGATAAGCCACCACAACACCAAATGGCTTAAAACACCTGGAATTCCTGTGATCTCTTACTTTTTGGCTGGGCCTGGGCTGGTTGGTTGTTTTGGCTTTACTTTGTCTCAGTCCAGGGCTATATTCCTTTGGGAGTTTGGCTGGAAATGAAATATTCAAGTCATTTTCTGGAATTCTAGGATTTCTTTTCATGTGATCTCTTGTCATTCAATAGTCTAGGTAACCCATGTTTCTTACAGGATACTAGATTCCAAAAAATGCAGAAGTAGCTGTCATAGGCCTCTCCAGGGAGAGAGGGAGAACTGACACAATGTCTCTTCTACCATACTCTCTTAGAGTTGTAGGCAGACTTAAGATGATGCTATACCCAAGACTCAAATGGTGCTAACAGGATCATGTTTCTCTGCATCTCAGCCTGTCCCAAGACCATCTCTTTTCTTGGGCTTCCTGTGAGGACACCAGTAGCCACAGGACAATCCAGAGGGAAGAGTGAGGTTTTTTCCTGCCCTGCTCATATGAGTTCTGTCACTCATCTCACTGGGTGGGTTTCTGTCACCAAATCACCCTGAGTATACAAGCTGACTAACATGTGTTTTGCTGCAGTGTAGGTCCTGTGTGGCCCATTCAGATCCCTTGGAATGAAAGTGGAGGAAAGCAAGCCCCCCACCCCCAATAAAAGCAAGGGACAATGATATCCTGAAACATCATACTGCACAAGAAGTTCCCTAAATGCACACAGTTCTGGAGTAATAGGCTTGAATTTTTTCCAAATGAGCTAAAGTGTGTATGCAGTGTTTTGCATGAATGCAAAAATGTCATCCTAACATGAAGGCCACTCTAAACTATAAGCTTGGTGTGAATGAATAAATTGATTTACCTATCAGCAGCATTAACAAAAGCTAATGTACTCTAATTTTCTGACTGTTAGACTATTTAACATTGGAACTGGTGGCCTTAGGAAATAGTTTCAAACTTGTTACTGTAGAAGATAGAATAAAAGCTATGCAATTGCTAACAAGAATGGCACTGAGAGAAATGGGGGACTCAGAAACATCCATTCCATGTGAATTTCTGAGTGCCCATGGCACAGGATCAGAGCTTCCGAAGTAGACATGGAGACAAAATTTGGCATGCGGACTTTTCTAGAAGAACAACACTGATGAAAATGGGGGAGAAAACAGGATTGGACAGATGTGATATAGACTCAGTAAAACCTTGGTTCCAGGGTACTCTGGAACTTCAGACAAGACAAGCTCACCCAGAGGGTTTGTTTGGTGCTGTAATGGCTACACATTGGTACCCCCACTGTAATCTGCCACTAGATATGGGTTTCTTGGGGAAGCTGGCATGTTCTCAGAGGGGTTGACCCCAGAGGAGCTGACAGCTGAAGGGGAAGACTCCTTCTGTGTCCATCTTAGACTACTGGACCTCTATCATGGATGTAGGCATCTAGAATACAGGAATCAACAAAGCTGAGTCAAGAGCCAGTGTTGTAGCTGGAAGGAGAGAACAGGATTGTCTAAAGTCTATCAGATGGTGATAAATGCTGTGATGGAAAAACGTATCAGGAGGAGGTGCAAATCCAAACACAATGGGAGAACTGTGCTGTGTATGGGTACTGC
Organism: Peromyscus maniculatus bairdii; assembly: GCF_049852395.1. Lineage (NCBI taxonomy): Eukaryota > Metazoa > Chordata > Mammalia > Rodentia > Cricetidae > Peromyscus > Peromyscus maniculatus. The sequence goes on along the minus strand of NC_134859.1, from coordinate 51,109,806 downwards.
ACCATTTCCAGTTATCATACTTAAGCAGAGCCCACAGGGTGGGAGAAAGAATCCTGCACATGTCTGCAAGAAGGGGATGTGGGCAGAGAACGAAGCTACTACAAAGGCTCTCAGGGAGAAGAAGTGTACCAGTGTGGCTAGAAGAAGTCAAGACAGACTAAAAGGAAACAGGCTTAGATCAGCTGAGGACCAGATCACACTGGGCTCATGGACCAAGGTCATGCTTAGAGGCCATGGTAAAGTTTATAGTGAGGAAAGATGGTATGTCTTCTTGGACATAGTCCCCCTCCTTTCATAAAGGTGAAAACTGAAATTCATAAGACTGATACATCAGTACAAAGTTGCATAGCTAATTCAAAACCCTAGACAAAATCAAAATAAAGAATGGCAAAATGTAGCTGGGCATGGTGACACATGCCTTTAATCCCAGTACTCAGGAGGCAGAGGCAGGTGGATCTCTATGTGTTCAAGGTCAGCCTGGTCTACAAAGCAAGTTCCTGGACAGCTGGAGCTCTTACACAGAGAAATATTGTCTCAAAAAAAAAAGTAAAAAAAAAAATGACAAGATGAAATTCATGTATTAGAAATACTATTGGCTACATTTAAAAGGATGTCCATATTCAAATAGGCTTGAGGGGGGCAGAATTCACCTCACATTGCTAGTAGACCAGAGTTGAGAGGGCTCTGGGCATAAGTCTGTGGGTAGCTCCATTCCTCCATCTATCACCTTCCCAGGGTGAATTAGGATGTCCTAAGTTGACAGATTTTAATTCTAGAGGCTTTTAAAAAACAAACCGATGTATTTTATCTTTCATGCTTTTTCTGCTGAGGTCAGTAAAGGACCCTGTGTAGATCAACTTTCTTTTCTACCACCTTCCCCAAGTAACAACATGGAGACTTCTTACTAATTATAAAAGCTTGACCTTTAGCTTAGACTGTGTCAATGTATAGGATAAGGCTTAGCTCTTTTTTTTTTTTTTTTTCAAGACAGGGTTTTTCTATGCAGCTTTGGAGCCTTTCCTGGAACTCACTCTGTAGCCCAGGCTGGCCTCGAACTCACAAAGATCCATCTGCTTCTGCCTCCCGAGTGCTGGGATTAAAAGCATGCGCCGCCGCCGCCACCACTACCCATCAAAGCTTAACTCTTATAACTTAATTGAATTGTTTCTATTAATCTACATTCTATCACATGGCATTATCTCTCTTCCATCTTGCACCTTCTGTTTTCTCTCTGTGTCTTCTGTCTTCTCCTGCATGCCTAGATTCCTCTTCCTTTTCCTTTCTCTCCCAGGAAATCCTGCTATACCTCCTGCCTAGCTATTGGCTGTTCAGCTTATTATTACAACAATCACAGCAATACAGTTTCAACAGTGAACAAATATCTCACAACATTTCCACTTTTTTGTCTAAATAAAAAAGAAAGGTTTTAATGCTAATACAGTAAAGTTATATACACTAAAAACAATTATCAAGTAAGAAATATACTCACAATGGTCTGTCCATTTGAATTTGTCAAATTTAGAGAAATTATTCTATTATCTATTTTATTTTGATGAGTCCAAAGTTTTAGACATAAACCACTTTTTATTATAACTTTTATTACCATTCTAAAAATACCCTTTTAGACCTTAAAACATCTTCTTAGATAAACAACATAAGCTTTCATTTTTCTCAGCCTTATAAACGTTACATCTCTTATGTAAGTTTCTTTTTTGAATTTGGTAACAAGGAAAACTATAAAACTATAACTATCTAGTCTTTAATCTCATCAGAGACTTGAGAAGGATATAATATTACCCAAGTAAACAGAAAGTGTAGAGCAAACAACTTCCAAAACTATAGAAATGACAGAGACATCTGGCTGCCTGACCAGTCACCCAAGGTTCCACTATAATGTTGGAGCATCCATCTTTGGCCTACAGGCCTAGAAATCTGACAGACTTTTCTGTGAAGCAGGAAATTTGAAGGACTGTCCTACCTTGTCTTTGCAATGTTCAGCAGTTGCTTTCTTTTGTGTCCTGCTTGTCCAGTTTGGACAGCATACTGTCAGCAGTTGAGGCAATTGCAGTTTCTTGCCCAAATGGCTAGCTTTGCTACATTGACAGCAAATTCCATATGGAGGTTCTTTGATGCTCATCATCCTTTTTTGAAGTAAATTGGTGCTCCCAGGAGCAGATATGTCTTACTGTCATGAAAAGCCTTATGTTAGTAAAACATTTTAAATGCCACATTCTTTAAGCCTTTAAAGTATTTTAAGACTATCTATCTATTTAAAATAGATTTCTGTTTGACCTTGGAAACATATCTAGCATGACTATAAGTTTGATTGTTATCAATGACTAACTTCTAACCTGTATTTCTTTATTATCCTAAATAGCTTTCAAGGACTAGAACTTTACATTACATTTTTAAATGAGCTGTATAGGTATAATAAGTTAAACATATGTACAGTATAACAAAAATAACCTTAAATTTGTAATATATAAAAATCATATATCAATTATAATATTTAAGAATGATAGATTTTTTAATTTAAAAGTAGATTCAATAATTTACCCTTTTATCCCATCATTTCTATATTATATCCCTCCTTTTTCCTGTCAGAAAGAGATCCTTGAATCTAATCTCCTTTTTCAGCTTTTTTTCTTGATCATTACTAATAACAACTTGTAACCAATCCCCCTAAATGACGACAAACTTCCATAACACACCAAATGAGCAAAAACCACCTACCCTACCTCTTGGGAATGTGGACATCATGTTTTTTAGACTGCTTCCTGTTGTCTAGGGGTGTGTGGGGCGTTTACCCACCACCCCCACAGCTTCCCAGAGTTTTCTTGAGTGCGATCAGCAGGAAATATTAGATAGAAGGATTTATAGCGGAGAATGTTGCGGAGATAAACAGATAGAAAATAAAGGATAGCCTCGAGAGGGCCTGGAACCTATTCCAACGGGCCCGGACTGTCTCTGGTCCAGGGTTTTTATAGAGATGCCAAGGGGTGGAGCAAAAGACCTCCTCCCCCAGCACAGCCAAGTGCAGACCATCTCAGACACCTGCACTCAGGCCCGTGGTCCTGATCATCCTCTATTCGGACCTGCTGGGTAAAGCCACGAGGAACCCCAGAACGGGCTCCCACAGGGGTGATGGCTTCTTTAGAGGACCCTGAGAAAATTGGGATAATGGTCAAGTCCTTAGAGAGCTAACTGTATTATTTTTTGTTTAGTCTCTGTGCGATGAGAAAATATAGAGCTTACCTGAAGTCTTGACTGGATAGTCTGTGAGGCTGGACCATCTCAGCTAGCAGCTTTGAAGTTGTTCTGGATATGGAATTTTGAGATAACTCCAACAGAGGCAATCTGAGGGTCTGGACCACCAGGGCTACTTGTCTTTATTGATGTCTGGTCCTTTTTTTTCCCTGAAAGCACACAAACTTTTAAAAGTAACATATATATCTGCATTAACACAAGTATGGAATGTACAGTGTGCACAAGTCAGTTAAAGATGTTTTTTTTTGTTTTATGTTTGAGCAGGGAAAAGGCATATGTTAACTTTATAAGTTTGTTTGGACTGTATAACCAAACCTCTATCTATACCATATGAAAGAATAAGTCATAAGGACTCTGTAGCCAACTATCATGTCCCATCCAGTCTCAAATCTGTTCCCATAGTAGAGGGATCAGCATATATGTCACCTGTCCTATAGTCTTTTGGGGTTTCATTTTTCATGTCTGTAGCCAAGATTTTCAAGAGGTCTCCCCCGATCAAATCTGATCTTTATTAATTTTGAAGAGAACCATAACAAAAACATAACATCCCTCCCAATACAACACATTTCCCAGCTTCCATTTCAAAGCCAAGAAATTTCTAAAGTAGATAGGCTGATTTATTTATTTATTTATTTTGGTTTTTTGAGACAGGGTTTCTCCGTGTAGCTTTGTGCCTTCCCAGGCTGGCCTCTAACTCACAGAGATCCGCCTGCCTCTGCCTCCCGAGTGCTGGAATTAAAGGTGTGTGCCACCACCGCCCGGCTTATATAGGCTGATTTAATTCAGCAGTTCATCCCATAATCCAATGTCTCTCAGCAGCTGCCATTTGCTCATCAGCATCCAAGAAATTCAAAGTCAGCAAAACACCATACAAGATCCACATGTCCTATGTATTTCCCACCTTTACATGGCTTTTTTCTTTTTATATTACTTTATTCTGTCCTTAAAGATTTTACTTTATTATTTTTAAACTATTTATTTTTTCTAGGACTGTCTATACCCATTTTCTTTTCTTTCTGCAGTATCAAAGCACATTTTAAAACGTATTATAGCTGTTCAGAGGTTTTCTTGGTCGGGATCTGACTTCCTGCATGTCTGCAGCCTCCTCTGACCACATGAGTCAAACTTAAACTGCTGGACTATTGCTACAGGGAGCCGCTTATCACATGGCATGCTAGCAACTGGCTCCACCCCACTTGGTTCTGTCAGAGCCTAACCCCATGCAGGCAGGTACTGACCCCAGAGCCACATTTACCTGCTCCAGCTCTGGGAATGTTGTGTCTGCCTGTGGCAGGCAGTTGTGCCCAGTGCCACCTGCTCAAGTGCTCAGTTGCACAGCAGGTCCTCTTAAAAGAGCCATGTCTGTACCCCCAGCCTACCTGAGACTTCGATAGCCAGGATGCAGCACCAGGAAACTGCTTGGTCAGACCTTTTTTTTTTTTTTTTGGCTTTCTCGGGCCTTATGTTGATATATGTGGCCAGACTGTGGGCGCCAACCCTGGGTACCAAGACCATTCTCACAGTGAAGCTTCCTTATCCCAGCCTCAGAAGGAAACAAGAAGTGTGGGATGGGGATGCCACCACAATTGGATGCTTCTGAAACACCACACACAATTTCTGCTCACAACTCACTGAATGAACACCACTTGTCCACTTATCTCCCTTTCTTCAGTTAGGGCTTCTATTGCTATGAAAAACATACCATGTCTAAAAGCAACTTGGGGAGGAAAGGGTTTATTTTATCTTACACTTCCACATCACAGTGCATCATCAAAGGAAGTCAGGGCAGAAACTGGAGCAGAGGTCATGGGCGGGAGGCTGCTGCTCACAGGCTCGTTCCTCACTTGTTGCACAGTCTGCTTTCTCAGACACCCCAGGACTGTCTGCCCAGGGTGGCACCACCCACCATGGGCTGGGCCTTCCAGGTCAATTACTAATTAATAAAATGCTCCATAGGCTTTGCTCAGTGTGGTTCCCTCTAGATGACTCTAGCTTGTGTCATTACCAAAAAAAAAACAAAAAAACAAAAAAACAAAAACAAAAAACCAAGCAGGACACCTGCTTTTTACAGGAAGCCCATGGGTTGCAATTCCACTATATGCCTGAAGGGCAGAGCAGAGACACCCGGTAAGCAGTACTGATGACTATCAAGCTGAATATCACCACTCCCCACCCCCTGCCATCCAGAGCAACTATGCTCAGAAGTGTAAAAATTATTACCGCTTTAACAGCAAGGAAATCCACCCAAACACTCCCCATCAGATTGCCTTTATTTAGAACTAGTTCACGCAAGCATTTTTAAAAATTATTGACTTTTACTTTATTGGTGTTTTGCCTGTATGTAGTATGTCTGTGTGAGGGTTGAATTCTCAAGTTATAGACAGTTGTAAGCTGCCATGTGGGTGCTGGGAATTGAACCCAGGTACTCTGGAAGAGCAGTCAGAACTCTAAATGATGAGCCCCATAAGCATTCTTAACCAATCCTTTTTAAAGAGAAGGTGGTTGTTACAGCTGGGTCAGACCAATCGGAACATACCTTTCAGAAATAAGGATTGGGGCACTTTCCCCATAGCCTCGGGGCTTCAGTAAGTCAGTGTATGTTTGGGGAAAATTATTTTTCTCTGGAACTTTTAAATGAGTCAAATCCACAAATAAAGGATGTTTTAATACTGCTAAGAATCTAACATTCAAAAAAACAAAAAGGGGAAAATAGGGCAGGGTCAGGGGGGAGCATGATGGAGGGTAAGTCACCTGATCAACCCCGAAGAGTGAACAGGAGAGGTATCAGTAACAATAGCATATACTGCAATAAGGATTGAAAGAAATAACTGTGCACATTCTAGCCTACCAAAATACTGTTTCTGTGAATCTGTTGAAGTCATGATTTGTGAGCACAGGAACTGACAACACATTTGCCCCTATTGGGGGGAAAGTTGACTTGAGAAACCTAGTCAATTTCCCTTTATCGGTAAGATTGACAAAATCTTGTTAGAGTCTCTCATGAGAACAACTTAGTCTTCTGCCTATTTTCGAGGGAGTGTCCAGATACACATACGGAAATTCTGGACAAATGAAAGAGATGGGAACACTAGAAGACAGGAAGAGATTGGCTTAGAAATCACACATAGTATTCAGATTCAATGGCACAGCGCTGTTTTCTTCAAATACACTGTCCTGAATACCAAGTATGTGTGCCTATTTGCTTCCTCTCAGCTTTGTGTTGTTGCCCTGGGGGGCTGCCTCAGGTGGCCCTCTAAAAGACACTTCCACATGACCACTGCTAACTGCCTTGAGCCTGCTTTTCTGAATGAGAACATCACCTCCATTGTAGACATCCCCTCCCTTATGTCCACTTCATAGCTCCATCAATTTTGCATCTGGATTACCAGCACAGCTTCTAAATTGCTTTCCCTGTGTCCAGTCTTCTCCAGTAGACTTGAGGATGTAACAAACCTATACATTTGATAGCATCTTCTCCTATTAAAACTCACCAATATTTCCCCAGCAAGTGAAATACATACAAATTCCTTGACAGGACCTACAGTGCCCCCCAGCTGCTCTATTTAGAAGCCCCTCTAAGAGTTTCACCACTCTGTATGCCCAGTTCACCCACCCACACTAATTCACTTCTTCCAGTTTTACTGTTTCCTCTGCTGGAAGCATCCTTAACCTTCTTGCTTGTTTTCTAATTCTTAATCATTCTTCACCATGCATTTCCTGAGTACCCTGAGAACTGTATTGAACCGTCACTGCTCCTCTCCTGGGCTATGCTAGATGCCTATACCCTGCTCTGAGACTAGGCTGTGCCCATCTCTGTCGTGGACACAAGCATGCCGTGCAGAAATCATTTGACTGTCTCTGTAAATGAACTCCTTAAAGAAGGGGCTACGTTATTTGTTCCTTATCCTAGCACTCACCAGCGTGCATGGCAGGATTGGCAGTAAAAGTGATGGTTAGCAGAACCATTAAGAGATGAAGCTGACGAAACAGGAAGTGCCATAGAAGAAGAAGAAGAAGAAGAAGAAGAAGAAGAAGAAGAAGAAGAAGAAGAAGAAGAAGAAGAAGAGAGGAGGAGGAGGAGGTGGAGGTGGAGGAGGAGGAGGAGGAGGTGGTGGTGGTATTGAGAAACACATGGAGTGTTTCTAGAAGAGCCGGCCAGAATGAGTGAATCTCTCTCTACCCATCCCAGTGTGAAAAAATGTCCCTATGTGTCTTGGAATCTTGAGTTCCAGCTCCGATTCAATCCGTCCATTTACTGCCAGTTCTTCCTGAATGCTGATCTTTTGTTTGAATTACCCCCGAGTAGGATTGAGTGGACTATTTCAGGGACATTTCTGTTGCCATACTTCCGACAGTCTGTCCCCTGCCTTCCCCCAAAGTACTCAGGACACATGGCCAGAAGCTTGGCCGGCTGCTGCTCATCTTCTCCGTTCCCCCACCTCCTACAAGGACACACACCAAACTAAGACTCTGACTCCCTCTTGGGGTGGCCACACAGCTTGGAATGTCAGATTTCCGGTCTCCTTCCAGCCAGCCTGGTTACAGGAATGCCTACCTCACTCTGGAATGCCTGCCTCTGATTCCCACCCGTCTCCCCTAGCAGCAACAACAGGAATTTCAGCACAGGAATACAGGAGTTTCCAAAAGGAATCTTTAAAACCCAGGTAGTTTTCTTTTTGTTTACTTTTAAACTCAGTCTCAACGCTGAAAAAAAGTTGGAGAAAGAGGGAATTCGAGGTGTCACTAAGAGCTGTAGTTATCTCATTCCTGCATGAGAGATAAAGGAGAAAAGAGCCTAAGTTCAGGGCACTTGGTGACCCAAGACCCACTTGACCCCTGGCCTCAGTGTAGGAACCTGTAGCAATGGGTTTGACCTCTTATCTTGACTGCGAGCATCACCACTAGGGAGAGGCAGAGGCTTGCAGAAACCCCAACTCGCTTACTGGCAGCGCAAAGACCAGGCTAAGGTAAGGGGGGCAGGGGTGGTACTTGACCAAGAGGGCTGGAAGGGCAATAATGTCAGAGGACGTCTGACTCGGCCGCCGGCCGGCTCCAGAGAGCTCACTCTGATCTCGCTCCGGGGTATGAGAAGTGGGGAGCAGGGGGAGCTCCCTCTTTGCCAGCTTAATGCGCGGTGTTGCTTAACTGGTGTCCGGGCTTCGGTGACGCGGAGCTTCGAGAGAGGGGGGAAGAGGCAAAGAGGAGTCCTGCCGTCCCCCACCCGGGCGCCCAGGCGTGGAAACGTGGGCGGCGGCGAGCGGCTGGCCTCCCTCCCCGCCCTCCCCGCGCGGCGCTCCCGCGTGTGCTGCTGTGTGAGTGCGTGTGTCTCCCTCTCGCCTATCGCACACGCTCCGGCACTAGTGCAGGCGGCTCCCAGCTCTGCTCTCTAGCTCCGACCGCTGCGCTCCCGCCTAGCCGCCGCCGCTGCAGTCGCAGCCGGGTACGGTGAGTGACTGAGGTGCAGCCGCCGCGCTCCCGGACTGGCCGCCGGACCCCAGCCTCAGCAGGCTGCACCTCACCGGGGCCGGTCGGCCGGGTGACTCCCGCAGGGGCTCTCGGTGCGCCCTCGGGCCACCGTCCCAGCCGGGACGCACTCCTCGAGGGCTGCGCACTCCTTCCCCGCCCGGCAGTCCGCCGATCCCCGCACCCCGTGACCGCTGCACCGTCTCGTCCCGCAGGACCTGCCCGGACGGGACCACGCTGCCGCCGCCGCCTCCGGGAGCAGCGCTTCGGGGCCGGCCTGAGCCGAGCCGCGCGGGGCCGCCGCTGCCGCGGGCGGGGGATGGGGCTGCCCGCCAGGAGCGCGGAACCCGCAGGGGGAGCGCGGAGCCGGCGCGCAGCCTGAGAGCCCCGCGCAGCCTGCGCCCCGCCGCTCCGTGCGCTCCCGCCACCGCCCGCGCCTCGATGGCGCCATCGCCCCGCCACTGACCGGCCCGCGTCGCTCGCCCAGCCCGCGCGGCCGCCCTCGGAGTCCGGCCAGCCGCTGGGGCAGCGGCCTGCAGCCCGCGTCCGCCCGCGCCCTCCCGCCCGGCCCCGCCATGGCGCTGCGCCGCCTCCTGCTACCGCCTCTGCTGCTGTCGCTGCTGCTGTCGCTCTCGTCCCTGCACCTGCCGCCCGGCGCAGACGCCGCCCGCGGCCGCGCGGCTAACCGGACCCTTGGCGCGGGAGCCGTCGGGGGTCGGCGTTCCGGAGGTGCCCTAGCCCGCGGCGGCCGCGAGCTGAACAGCACCGCCCGGGCGTCCGGCGTCCCGGAGGCGGGCAGCCGGCGGGGACAGTCCGCGGCGGCGGCAGCGGCGGCGGCGGCCAGCGCGACCGTCACTTACGAGACGTGCTGGGGCTACTACGACGTGAGCGGCCAGTACGACAAGGAGTTCGAGTGTAACAACAGCGAGAGCGGCTACCTGTACTGTTGCGGTACCTGCTACTATCGCTTCTGCTGCAAGAAGCGCCACGAGAAGCTGGACCAGCGCCAGTGCACCAACTACCAAAGCCCGGTATGGGTGCAGACGCCCAGCACCAAGGTGGTGTCGCCGGGGCCGGAGAACAAGTACGACCCGGAGAAGGACAAAACCAACTTCACCGTCTACATCACCTGCGGGGTGATCGCCTTCGTCATCGTGGCGGGCGTCTTCGCCAAGGTCTCCTATGACAAGGCCCACCGCCCCCCGCGAGAGATGAACATCCACAGGTGAGAGGCGTTGCTGGGTGCCTGCCTTGGGTCCCCAGGCCTCGCCCCCTCTTAACATACTTCCCCCACCTCCAGTCTTCTTCATGCACACACCTCCTCTCTCCTAAGTCACTTCCACAGTCGCTTCCTTTAAGAGCAATAAATCTTGTGGCTCTCCCGCGTTCCATAGGAAGCAGCTAGGCATCCTTTAGTGTTAGAGGGATTTGCAAGACAAAGTACCAATCAATGGAGTTGATGGTGTTCAAGGGTAAGAATTTCACCTATTCCCCAATCTCTAGGCTCTCTTTTTCATGGTGTGTGGCCACTTTACTATGGGTTGTACTGTGCTTAGGTTTTTGTTTTTGTTTTGTTTTGTTTTGTTTTTTAAACTGGAGTGCCACCTTAATATAAAGACCTGAACAGTGTGAGTACCTCAATGAAAAGAATAGCAAGTGGGTTAGTGTAAGCTGGGATGTTCCCAGGGGTTAAGAACGGGATGATATGGAAAGGGTGGTCACCTCTGCTGGGAAGAAGGTTCTTCCCACCTCTGCTGGGAAGAAGCACAGATGGTACGCCTTCCAGTAGGGTGCTTATCTTTCCTGCAGAGGCTGGAGAACTTGTTCCTCCAAGGCAGGCCTCTTTGAGTTAACACTGGATGGTGTTCAGCCCGGCTGGGCATCTTTCACTGCACACATGGTAAAGACAGTGGGGACTGCCCCCTTCCAAAATGTATAACAGGAGCTTAAAACGTGACAGTCCATAGTTGCACTCCGATTGCTTCCCACCCTGTCTCTGGCTCCCAGGGAGATCGTTGGGAAGTCAAAGCCACAACAGGAGCCCTGTCTCTCCTTTAGGAATTGCACAGGCAGAGGATGCGAAGTCAGCTATGCTTCCAGTGTCCCCATGAAGATGAATGGTTGGATGTGGCTTCAATGAAAGCCCTGCCCCAGGAAACACTTCCATTTCTGGCACACAGAGTGGGCACTGCCCTAGTTCCCAGGCCCAGCCCCCAGTCCACTGCTTATGAGTTGACCTACCAAGCCTAGCCTGGTCCATGCACCTTGCTTATTATCCTCATAGCTTGACAACCTCCTCCCGTAGGAGCTCTGAACATTAATCACCCCTACCTTGCTGCAAAGAGGAAGGCAGGTAGAAATTTCTAGGCATCCTGAAGGAGCTGATTCTGCCCCTCCCCCTCAATAATGTGGGTGTGAGAAGACAATATTCCCTGTCAGGTTTCATTGACTCAAATCCACTAAATGCAGACATTTCACACTCAAGTACTAGACTTGGGTTGACTGTAAAGGGAGCATCCCCTTTTAACCCCCTCATTACCTGGGCTAGCCACTCTTCCATTAGCTGCTCTCAGCCTAGACTTACTCAACATCCTTTTGGACTTGAACTAGGATTGTGAGCGATGGTCTGTGGTCTCCATGCCTCGCCATGCAGAGGATGGGTACTGTGAGCAGAATAAGAGCAAGACACCAACACTTCCCAGGAGTTTGTTTGGTCTGGCTGTGAATTCTCTCTTGGGCTCAGCTTGGAGAGCAAAGAAGGACTTGCTCAGGAGCAGCTGCCTTTCTGAAGCAGATGTACCTGTGTTCCTCATCTGTCACCTCTGACCCAGGACTCAGGGGCTCATCGCCTCTTGCCTCCTCTTGTCTCATTAAACCCACCCTGGCTCTTACCTCTTTCTAGTTGATTCTCACAAACCTTTCTTGGGGTTTCTCCCTGTCCTGCCCCTGGTGTCTCGTACACTTTGTTCACCTGTGTTTGATAAGGTTGTGGCCTCAGAGTCTGAGATTAAGTCCCTGTGAAAACCAACATTGCCATGTTGCTCTGGAGAAGCCACTGTTCTTGATAGCAGTCTCATCTTCCCCATAGACTCCCTCTGTCCCACACTAGGGTAACCGTGGTCTCTTGGGACCATTTTTTCTGGGGTGGGAGGAGGAGAGAGAGTGAACCATGAGGAAAGGACTGAATTTCAGGCCCCAGACCATTATGTAAATATGTGATGTTTCTCCCTCAAATTTACCTCCTGATTTCATTCAGTTCACAGCACCTCTCTAGCAGCTGCAGCCTCGCCTGATCAGTGCTTTGGAAACCATTATACTGGTTGGTGCTGGGTGGATAGGGGACAACGCCTATCAGTGTATATGTAGCCGGTAGGGGTGGGGTGGGGTTGGAGATCAGTGATGAATGAGACTCAGAGAGATGAGTGACACTTAAGGACACTCAGGAGTAACCTTGAGCAGCTCAGGGAAAGTCTTTTTCAGTTCTGGATAACTGGCAAGATAGTATATCTTCTGGACCTCTTCCTTCCAAGTGTGTCAGTGTGAGTGTGCACATTACTCTCACGTGCAATGCACCTCTGGATGGGCCCCGGGGGAGGAAGCTCCTCTTTCTCTGCTTATACCTCAGATGTCACTGCTGGCCACCCTGGCTGGGGGCAGTTGTGTAGTGTATGTTGTGAGAGAGGCAAGGTGGGGAAAGGGGGCGGTGATGGAGAAGGTATGGATTCACATAGTAATGAGTTTTTCCTGGGGGGGGGGCAGGAATGCTTCTGGTCAGAGGCCAAGTCGGGAGAGGGGATGTGTTTCAGTTCTGTGGAGCCGAGATGTGTCCATACTGAAAGGGAGAACAGAGCTGTTGCAGTGTGTGAGCCTCCCTGAAGACAGGCAGACCTGAGCCTCTTCCTTCCCTGGGGCAAGCGTTCCTGAGTCTGAGGGAGTTTCGGTGAGAAAAGCCTCATTGCAAAGGGATACTGTGGGAGTTTGAGAAGAGATGGAAGAAAGGATTGGCCATCTGCTCTGCCTTGGTGTTCGCAGGCTGGGCAGCCCTCTGTCTGCCATACACATGCATATTCCTTATGGCTGGACTTTCTTACCTCTCTCCCTCCCTTGCAGCAGATTTTGCTTTTTCTAGAAGTGATTAGCTCTTGCTAGCAGGATTCTGAGTAAGAAGTCAGTGTTTGGAGGGGAACTAGCCAGCTCTCTGGCGATTCTGACAGACAAGGCCGGGGGAATGATGCAAACAGACCTGCACTCAGCTAGTTGGGCCCTGGGGAGGAGAAAGCGATGTTAATGCTGAGTGTCTGAGTGAGGGTGTCCTGCCTTTCCTGGCTGGAACCCCATTTCTATTAGAAGCTACATCCCCTTCTTGCCCCTGCTTTAGGACTTCTCAGGTTGAGGTTGGAACTGCAGGCACCCACTGATTGTCATGTTTCCTGAGTGTCTCTCTAGTTGTTACCTGAGGCTGTTTGCCCAGAGAATGATGGCCCACGTCCTCCAGGAATATGAGCTCTGCCCAGCATCCAGCCTCGGAGGCTGGCCCCTTTTGGCATTCTACTTTGCCCTTAGCTGTCTCACATCCAAACCTATTCCTCCTCCTCACCATGAGTTGATTCATTAATGTCTCGGAGATGAGAATCACTCTAAGGAGGAACTGTGTGGCTTCTTTTTTAAATGGCTAATTAACAGATGGGTCAGGAAGCTATTAAGATGCTGTAGACACAGTTGGTGAAGTCAGAGGTGCCTGTCCGGGACTGGGAGTATGAAGGAAGGTGGGTAGGGAAGATGATGGGCAGGGGAGGATGCTCCGAGAAGCAGAGCCAGAGTGTATGTCATCAGGAGAAGGGGAAGGTATTGGGAGGTAATTCATCTGCAAAGTCTGTCTCTGAACTAACTTTCTTATTTCTAACATAGGCCAGGGAAAACTTTGCTTTGCCCTTTCTCCTTCTAGAAGTTAATTACAAACCAGGAGAGCTCTGCTTTCCTTCTAGGCCAACACTGTTGTAATAGGACCACTCCAGAGCTGAGCAAGTGAAGAACTGTTTCTAAGTATTGGGAGAGACCAGCTGTCAAATCCTCTCACACACCCAGTTTTTTCAAGTACTGTGGGCTCCCCATTATGAATTGATCTGAACTAAATCGGCTTGTTTTTAACTCCAAATACAGGTATTTGGAAGGAAAGGGGAGAAAAGAATCTTACCCTGGGCTGAAGTGCATCCCCCTTTTCATGTTTCCCCTTTTCTTTGAGTTTAAAAAGAAGTGCACATGGGGAAGGTCAGGAAATTACAGAAGCATTACGAAGGAGGGTTAGGCGCAGGAGCCCAGGAAGGCAGAAAGAAGATAACAACAAATAAGACAGTGATTGGGAGAAAAGTTGATGGTTACCACCAATGGAACAAAACACAATGCTGCCGAGCCTCCCACAGGTGTGACTGTTCTGGTTCTTTAATGCATGTGGATACATTGCATGGGAGCCCCACTCACCTAGAGAAGGCAGAATATGGTTCAAACTCCAAAGCACGCTTCCTTGACACACAGCCTAACTGGGTTCATTCTTACTTTAGTGATACAACTAGGCAAATGGTTTTTCAACAGTCTTGAGACCTTGACAACCTTCTGGGGGTCATGTTGCTCACTATCTTCATGTTTCTTTTCTGCACTGCCCCCACCCCCACCCCCCATCCCCCACCCCCCGCACAGAAGACTTGCACATCTGCCTCACCCCGCCCTGTCTCAGAATACATTCATTTCAAGGAATCTGCTGCCCAGAAACCAAGACTTTATCTGTAGTCCTAGTCTGCTAAGGAGCTTGTAGAAGACAAAGTATAATTCATTGTTTTCAACTGATTTGCATGAGAGACTGCATTGCTGGGGTGTTGGTTCATATCAATTGTGCAGAAAGCCATGGTTAAGACATCTGAAAAGTGTGCTGACTGAAAGAGGTCAATTATCCCAGACAGACATGCCTATAGATCTGGAATAAAAAGGCAGCGATACCCAAAAGAACTTTCTCCATCTAGTTCTGCTGGCTGATTTCTCCAGGGCCTGGCAGGAAATTATTTAGGTCTTACTTTTCTACCTCCGTCCCATAGTCAGGGAGAGCCCCTACCTAGTGTATGTTGGAGTTAGCTCTCTGCTCCTGGCTATGACAGTTGCCAGCTTCCTTCTTCCCTGAATCCGTCTTGTTCACATAAGGTTCTGAACAGCCTATGCTTGAAATTGTTACAGACTCAAGTGCATTTTGCCTTATCGTTTTTTTTTGTCATGTTCCTTGGCAACATATATTTTGTGAAACTATGAAATTATGATTTGACTTTGTGGATGTGTAACCTGTCTCAGGTTGGTGGCGAGGGGGCTGTGATGAGGTAGATGAGGGCCTACGCTACCTTCATTGCAAACACACCTTCTGTGATGGGTTTGTCCCTCTTTATTTTGAGAAACTCAAACTCATTTTATTTTTCCCTGAGTCACATTTATGACCTCATGTTTGTACTTCTTTTGTTGGCAGATATTACAGAGGGGAAGAAGGCGGGGCCTAGAGAGTTGACCAGCGAACTCTAACAGGGTCCGGCACCCTTGGCCTTCCGTCTCTAGTAGGCTTATTTTAAAAATAATCAGAGCCGATTGTTAACTCTATTCTTTCATCTGTTTCTACAAGTAAAACCAAAACCAAAGTCTTAGGAAAAGGCAGCCTAACATATTCCATTATTTTGCCATCCATTTCAGAATCATGGCCTTATTCTCGCAGTCAGTTTAACATGTAATTTTATAAGTGAGGCACTTGAAATCAATAGAGCATAGGTCACAAAGCCACATGTCCCAGCTAGTTGAGTGAGCTTTCACTGAAAGCCTTGGCGTCCATGCCCTAGGCCCAAGCTCAGTGTCATTTTCTTCATTGAAACCAGTCTGCTTTGCTTTATGCGTGATTCTTAGTCATCAACAAATAACTTTCAGACATTTGGAGATGTGAGTGACAGCCTTCTCCTGTCAGTCCCTTCCCTGTGTCTAGCTCTTGAGTCTTGCTGGACTCCGTGTTTCCATCCACCAACATGATTTCTCACAATAGTCCCTGGTCTTTTTTTTTTTTTTTTTTTTTTTTGCAGTTTCTCTGCGTTCTTTTCTAAAGGGCAATAACCTGATCTAAGCAAAATCCTCTACTAAGAGGTGAGTAATGCAGACTGTTGAAAAAGGAAAATACAGCATATGCCGAAGGAGGGTGGACCAGGACAAAGAAGCACTGAATAACGGTGTGGGTAGAGGTATGAAACTAAAAATGTGACTCTGCATGCTTCTGCTCTCACCTGGAGGTGGAGGGAGTGTTGAGACTTATCATATCAGTGAGGTTCTGCAGTAGTGTGTGTGCGCGTGTCCAGAATCACCTTCCAGGATTGCTCCAGCATATGGAAGACCCCTCTTTGAAAGCACAGTTCCTGTTGGCTGTTGTTCCCTTTCTCAGCTCTGGGTCAAGAAGCCAGAAGCTCATGGGGCTGGAGGTTTGCAAGGATGGCCTCCATCGTTCTGTGAGATGACTCTGTATGAAATGTCACCCGGCAGCTTTGCATTTGCTATGCCTGATCCTCTGAAGGAACCTGGGGGTCTGTGTATGTTGAATTCTCTTCCCAAGCAGTCTCCTTGAGAGGCCACAGGCTGATTCTTCTTCTGCAAATGGCTCCATAGCACCATTCTCGGAAATGTAGCCAGTCCCTTTGGCTTTCAGTAACCATAGCATATTTCACCCTCCCAGGGAGAGCTGGTTCCTTTAAGCGGTAGTAAGTTATGAATAAGGCTGATGAATGGACAAGGTGGTGGGAAACCACAGTGCCTTCCCTAAAGAGAGCTCCTAAGAGGGGGCATCTTTATGGTCTTGAGAGGCAGGACCAGAGGAAGGGAGAGCCCCTCACCCACTAGGACCATGTGGACAGGGCTGCTCCTCACGTGGGAAGACAAGTACCTCTTAGGCAAGACCAGTGTCACGTGACAGCAGTGTGCTGGGCAAGCTGTGGGATAGTTGGGAAAGAAGACAAGAAAAAGGAGTTGAATATGCATCAAACATTTCAGATAACTGCCCAAAGAGGGTGGAAAAAAGAATGTCCCACATTTCTGCATAAAATAGTAGACAGATCGCTCAATTTAGCTTCCTGCTTTGATACTGAGGGTAAAGGGACCCAGTTTCTTTGGGATGCATGCAGAGAGGAAGCCTGGGATCAGAGCCCCCTGTTCACCGCCCTCTGCCCTCTCTCGCAGGGCCACCGCCTCTGCAATTCTGTATTCAGACGGAGTTATCTCTTGGGTCAGACTGCCATGGATATCTGCAGACCCGTGGAGATGAGGCTACCATAGCATTTCTGGGCGATTCATAACAGCCATTTATCATACCTGCCTTCTTCCCATGCCCCCAATTCATATTTATGGGATGGGATTGGTTGGGGCAAGAGTGGGCTGGCTGAGTAAAGAACAAAGGGTAGGGTGCCACCCAATGTAGTCTGGAGAGCTGGGAACAGTCATGGCTATGCTGATGCAGATGGGTATTTTTGACCAATCTCAGTCAAGAGTTAGGGGAAGGGGAGGGGCTGAGCATCTGTATCACTGCCATGGTCCCTCCAACACATGTAGAGGCCACTTTTAAACACTCTTGAAGGAGTCTGTTCCACTATGAACTTGTGCAGTGGGTATCAAAAGATAGGAGTTCTTCCTGTCAGGAACTCACATTCTTCCATCATCTGTGAAACTCAGGAAAGCTATGAAGCCCTGAGGTTTCAGCTGGATGAGGTCCTAAGCAATAGTATCTGGTCTTGAGAACTTGTTTGGCACCGGGAGCCCTGTTCTGCATTTACCAAGCCACGTCTAACTGCATGTCCCGCCTCCTCTGCCCCTTGTCAGCCCACAGGGTATAGAGGCATATTTTACAGATGAGGAAACCTACTCAGAGGCAGAATGAGTTGCCCAAGGCCATGCTATCACTGTGTTGCCCATCTCTGTCTTCCCTTAGAGTCTAGAAAAGTAGCTGTCTTTCACCTTCCTGACAGAGTCAGTAATACTGGAAATGCTTAAGAAAGCAGTCATCATGCCCGCCACCCCCACCCCTGCTTGTGCCTGGGATAACTTGTTACCATAAAGGACAAGAGGGTCAATGACCTCTCATCCAGAGCTGGTAACATGGTAACACTCCCACTTAGACTGCACCTGGGGTACAGATGTGCCCAGGACAGTGAGAGGATTTTGTTTCAAGCGTGGGTGCGGTTGGCTGAGATGAAGGCACACGAAGAAGTGTAAGAAGCAAGACGAAATATTGAAGTTCACTGAGGGGAAAACAAAAAGAATGCAAACCCCTGAATGGTTTAGAAAGAAGCCCTGGGCAGTGGTGCATGAGTCACAGCCTCTGAGAGAGGTGAGAGGAGCTGGGGAATGGAGGAAAGATGAGGTCTAGGGAGAGGATGGACCTCAGGGCATCCCCAGTTTTAATTACTGAGACCCACAGCTTGCTAACAGGCCCATTCATCACTGTCCCTCCATACCCCCTTCCCCATTTATAACACCCAGTGCTGCTCATGCAAGAGAGAGCGGCAGCTAATTCTCTCATGCCCATTCCGCTGTCCTTTCTCCCTTCTGTCCTCCTGGCTGTGCTAACTCAAGGCTTTGCTCCTTCCTGGGTCTCTACCTCCTTCCTTCTCTCATCCTTTGCCCTGAAAGGCACAGGAGGAGGGAGGAATCCTGAGACATCCTAACAGCCACAGCTGGATGTGGCCTCCAGCTGTTATCTGTAGGTGTCAGCCAGTGTGGGGCCCAGATGCCTGGTCTGCAGTACCGCAGCAAGGGTACCCGAGCAGAGTCACTGGCTCTAAAAGCTGTTTCTGTAGCCTCCAGGAACCCAGCTCTGCAGAGGACTCTTAGTCCTCTTACCTCCTTCCAGCTTTTTTTCCCTCCCGGGATCCTCCTTGCCTAAAGCCACTGTTCCCATTTCCAGGGCCCTGGAAGCTAAAGCTCCAGCAAGGCTCTGGGTGGCTAGAACCTTGGCCCTGTGCCCTGATGTTGGTAGAAGAGTCTTTGCTTCCTGTAGCCTTCTCAAACCCGCTCATTATTCCTTGCTTTTCTGGCATTTGGTTTCATGTCCTGTTCCCATTAGCTTCTGCATTAAAGTCTCATTACTCAGGACACCTGTCCTCTGGACATATTGGTTGTTCTCTTAGCCAAATGTCCTCTTCTGGGAAGTGTGGTTTCCACCCTTTTGCCTCTTCCTGCACTCCAGCTGCTCCCTGGGGAGGAACTTGGGCCCCGGGATGGGCTATTAATTAAGTGAAATCTGAGAGTGCCTTTTAGATCCCTTCCAACCTCTCCTTTTGTAGGGCCGGGGGGGGGGGGGGGGCTTAAGACCTTTGCTGGGGTTTAGCAGATGGGGCTGGGGGGGTGGAAGGGTGGGGAACAGGTAGTTGTTCAGAAGTGGTTTTTTTTTTCCTCCTCAGTTCTGGAATCAGGGTCAGATTCCAGCAGGGGGGAGTTGGGACCTCACACTGGTATTTAGGCAGCTCTTTTGGAGGATGAGCAAGGCTCACATCAAGCCACCTCCATGGAATGATTGGCAGGAGAGTAGTCCAGATGCTGATGCTGCTTCAAAACATGGGGAAGACTCCGGAGCGCTGCCCTCCTGCTATGCTCCTAGTCAGCTATCTCTGACTTACTACTACTGCGTGTAAAGAAGTCTGCCTGAAGTTTCCTGGGAGTGACAGCCCACAGGCTTGGGGGACCAGCACAGGTCATTTGTGTTTAGATGATGCACAGTGAGCCTCAGACTCTGGACCCCTGTCCCTGGTGCAGCGAGTGCCTCTTCTCTGCCCCCTGGAGCGTTTGCAAAGAAGCTGTTGTGTTTCTTCTCTTCTCTCTTTCAAGTCACATCATTAAAATGTATCTTCTTGTGACTTGCCCCATCTCCTCTACCACCACTGCTTCCCCATCTGCCCTGCTCTTGATTCCTGGTCACTTCTGTCTTGTCTTTCCAACCCATTCTCTCCCCTTCAGCCTTTCTTCTTGAATTCATCCAGCTGTGACTTCATTAAATTGCATCGATTCTGATGCCACTAATTCAAAATTTACCCAAATTGGACCTGGGCAAAGTTGATTTTTTTCTTTCCTCTGTCTGATAAAAAGCTATGATGAACAGATTAATAGCTCAGACAAGACTGCAAGGATTGTGCAGGGCACATACACCACCACCACCACGGAGAAGGACAGATTGTCTCTGAGTGGGCCAGGTAGGCAGTCGGCATGCTAATGACCAATCTTTCATAATCTATTCAATAAAATAGCTCCCAAAGATAAATTTTATTTTATTATTTTAAAAGTTTGTTTAAAACCCTGCAATGGCTCAAGGAACAGTAAAGTGTCATTTTCTGGCTAAGTCTGGTAGCTTAGGCCTGTTTTCAGCTGTCCTGGAAGCTGGAGCAAGAAGGCCACTAGTTCAAGGCCTTCCTGGACTATAGAGTAATTTTGGGCATTTTAGTGAGATCCTATTTCTAAATAAAAAGGCAAAAGATGACTAGGAATAGAATACTTGCCTGCCATTCATGAAGCTTTGGTTGAATCCTCAGCATTGTGCCCAGGTATGTATGTGTGTATACACAGGCAGTTCTTTCCTGACTATGTTCTGTAATTCCTGTTTCAACAATTGGGATTAACCTACCCTGACTTCTATAGAATGAGTGTCAATAAACTCCCTCCAAAATGTTTTTCTGGACATTTCTCTCTGGAAACTATATCTAATCTCCCTTATCCTTCTTTATTTTCTGATTTCATTTCCCTATGTTTTTAGAATTCACGACTCTTTCTGCTTTGAGAAGTAGTGTTATGATGTCATAGCTGCAGGATAGCCAGCTGACCCTGAGAAGAAAGGGGTCCAGAGACCAACTTCAGACAGCTTGCCCTACTTCTAGGGGACCGAAGATGTTGAGATTTGCTTTTGTTCCCATTGAGGGTCTTGCTCAGTGGTCTAAGGAACCTGTGCATAAATTGCTGTTCCTACAGCACTCTTAGGGGGAGGCAGCATCACACCTCCTGTAGGAATGACCAGAAGCAGTCAGCAGGCACCCTAGAAAAAGGATTTTGACATCCTCCTTTTCATCTGCTTATGGGCTCTCAAGGGACAGATAACAAAGCTCTTTCCTCTTACTTTTGGAAGTTGTCATCCATCTTTTCTTGCCTTGGAGCATTTTCTGAATGTCGAGATAGCAAGCCGTTCCTGTCACTTTTTGTCTCCATGATCTTCTGTGAGTCCCTTGGCCCCTCTGGTCTATTAGCCGAGGTGTGGGGTATGGGTGACTATACTGTTGTGATATGGGCTTCTCTGGCCCATTGTGACCTCAGTATGCCTGGAAAGTCAGGACAACAGGGGACATGTTCACTTAAAGAGCAGCATCCCTAGGGGTGGAATAGAATGCACTTTTCCTTATACGTTCCTGTATTCTTATCTTATAGTCCTTGTCTAAGGACAAGGATGTCCTCTGAAAATGGCCTCATAAGGATGCTTTGCTTTTAGCATGTTCCTTTTGTAGATCCTCTTCGTAAAAAAGGACTTATAATGCCTTTTTGGTCCCTTCCCTCTGGATATCATCTCCTCTCTTCTTGGGGTGTAAGTGTCCATTCATTCATCTACTCTGCAGACAGTCTGGTCTACTGTTAGGATGCATTTTGAGTTGATGTTGGAGAACTCAAATTGATTCCTCATGTTCACAAGACTGCAAAACATCTCCTCCAGAAGTCAAGGCCTCTTCATCCTCTCCTCAGGATCCATCATTTGAATTGATAAGCATATATGTCTTCCCATATGACTTGACTTCTAGTCTCTCTGGCTATGCAGAGGCTGTCTACCTAGGGGCTACCAACCACACATGGAGCCCAGTCACTCCAACAGCTTAAAGATCCAAAGGGCTCTTGGCAGGTTGTAAGGAAGCAACTTTTCTTGGTTGCAGGTCCCATCAATAGGGCTGAACAGGAAGTGTCAGCCTCATTTGGTCAAACTGGGACAGTACCCAGCATAAAGAAAACTACTGAGTGACTGACTGAATAACATTTACATGAATATGATTTACTTTAGCATGGAGATGATGATAGTACTTATACTTATTAATCCTTAAAGAAGGAAAAGATGGCTAGAGAGAAGCAAAAAGGAAGGAAAAAAGGAGAGAAGAATAAGAGATTAACTGACTACTTTATAGAGAATGTTTCCTTAGGTTGATGTGATTGTCCACCCAAGCCCTCAAAGAAACCCATGGATTTGCTTCTATTGTGGATCCTGTGCCTCTCTATGGGCCTTTATCTTGTTACTTCCTTGTGTTGACAGGCAAAACATGATCTGCAATGGCCTGGTACCAAGGACTTCTTTTCTTTAGGATGTGGTGGGAAATGGGGCCTGTGGGTAGTTCCTTCCAAGATGACCATGGCCACGGCTAGACTATGTGATTTGAGAGTTTTGTTATGACAGCTTTGTTGGGTCAGTGCCTATCATTTCTCTCTTCCACCTGGGCTATGGTTGTGTTTCTGTGGGCTGAGCCCATTTTAGATTTATTTAGTCAAATATTTATTTAGTGCTTCCTAGGCACCAGACTCTATTATAAATGTTTCACAAATATTAATGAATTTAATCTTCATGATAACTCTGAGAGGTAGACAATTATCTTTATTTATTTATTTTTTTGCCTTATTACTTTGGTTTAATTTTTAAATGAGAAAACAGAGCCATGGGAGTGTAAGTAGCTGGCTAATGACCACTAGTATATCAAAATGGCCAGCATCCCAATTTAGGCCCCCTAGTGCAGAATCCCAGTATTTGGTCACCAGGCTGTGCTGTGTTTGCTCACCTAAAGACTGAGGTCTGTACCAACAGCAAAAACAAAAGCAAAACAAAACAAAGAGAACATGAAAACCCACCAAAACTGACCAACTCTATCATAAATCTACACCTTCCATGAAGGAGCTTTCATAAACTCACCCTTAGTGTGTTTAGCTGTGTGGCTCTGCTAACACGTCTTGGTAACAGTCCCCCACCTCCCCCCCCCCCCACACACTTTCAATTAGCCTGTAGCAACACTTGACACACTCAAATCTGATTCATTCTCAAATCACCCAAAAATTGCTGGAAAGTCTGTTTGGGCTTGATTCTTCTGCATTTCTTAGACATGAGTAAATTTGCATTATGTTTCCTGGGGTCTGGAGGAAGTGCATGGAGATGATGTTGTTAGGGAATGAATGGGGCTTAGAGATGCTGTAGACTCTTTGCCGGTCGCCTATCCACAGCCTCAGGACAGAGGTACATCGGGCAGCAGCAACTGGCCCTGCTTCCTTGAAAAAACGGAACAAGCAGGCTGCCCATTCCTTGCAGAGATGTTTACTAGCCGTGATGAATTCCAATTGTGCTGGGGACAACTCAGACCTGCAGAAGAGCTCAATGCAGATGCACAGACATTGTTAACCAACAAATGAGATCCCCACATCCATTCTGCGCCTCTGTGTGAGGAGAGCGGTCTTGGGCACACACAAAGCCAGCAGCTGTGTTTTTCAAGTGGACTGTGGGAGAACTGGGAATAGGGAGAAATAAATTAAGCCATTCTCCTTGGTCCGGGGTTATTAAAAAATATGTTCATTTCAGTTGTCCTGACTGCAGATTTTTAGGATAAAAACACTCTGACTGTCCAGAGGAGAGTGGCAAAGGAGCGGTCAAAGAGGATGCCAGCTTGTCCTCAAGTTCAGTGCCAGTAAGAACTCGGTTATCTGGAACTCAGATAACTAGAATCCTTTACCTAGCTGGAATAGAGCATCTATACATCACTTCTAGGGAAATACAAAAGAAGCAGCTCTCAGAGATTTATAGGGAAAAACCAAAACCACCGTCCATGGTCTGCCTGTAGTTTTAAGAAACAGTTCCCTTCCCTAAACTGGTACATTTTACTTCGCTTTCTCTGCAAAGAGGACCAAAAGGGAGGCTGATGGCCCCTCTCATCAAGAACCCAAATTCTTAGTGGCAAGAGAAAAGAATTAATTATATTTAGGATACACAATGAGGCAAGGATGTCTTGGAAATTTTTTCAGAAAGGGGAATGTTCTCATTAGTCCCCGGGACTAAGAACAACAGTTGCAATAGTTTCTTTGTGAACAAGTCTATCCCTTTGACCTATTATCAGTTCCTTCCCATCCCCTCCCCAAAGGAGAAAGGGCGTGGCTAGAGTCTGACTATCCAACTGATCTTGTTCTTGGTGTGGAACAACTTACTGGACTGAGTACATTTTCTTCCTTCTGAAGCATTTATGTGGCTCAGGCTGCTACGAAAGTCCACGTGGGTTATTTCTGAGGTCCTCGTGAACAGGTTATTACTAGACCAAAGACGGAGCCTTACAAGGTGAGCTAAGGGGTCATGGGTTCCTACTTGCTTCGATGAGACCTGAGTTTGACCATCTGTCTGCGTGATGAATGAAAACGGAGGCAGAAAAATCTAAAGTTTTATTTTGTGTTCCTTTGCCACATTTGCTTTCAAACTTGGGCATCGATGAAGGCCAGGAGACCAGAGCTGGGCAGAGCAGTGTTCAGTTCTCACTTTGGCCTCCTACAGAGCAGGGATCTAATGGGGTATAGTGGTGCCCATTTAGGATTTTCTTTTGACCAAAAGATTAGCTCCCCAAATCTGTGGTGTTCAAAGTTGCTGGTGTTAATGAGTCACAGTGACAAATAGACCTGAGTGGCTGAGCTGCAGCTGAGATCAGAGGTCTAGCTAGATTTTTCAACTAAAGATTGAACACTCTCTAAAGCTCTGTTGTTCAGAGACCATGATAGGGACATAAGAGGGAAAAACTGTGATTAAGAGGCTAGAAGGAAGGAAGGGTGGATTGATGGGTGAATGGGATTAATGAATGTGGATGTTAGTGAATGGATGAAGAGATAGGTGGGTAGATAGATGAGTGGGTGAGTGAATGTCGTAGATGGATAGGTAGGTGAGTAAGACCAAGGATAGGTGGGTCCATGGGTGAATGGTTGGGTTCATGGATGGGAGGGTGGATGGATGGACTGATGGATAGATGGGTGGGTGTAATGAATGGATGGATAAGTGTGTATAGTAGATATTTAAGCTAGTAATACCTGGTCTTGACCAAGTCCTTTACTAATTGCTTCTGCATGCCCACATATCACCTGGCATTTGTTAAATCATCAGGCCGTCGTGGTTAGCTTTTATCAACTTAACAAGACCTAGAGTCATCTGGGATGAGGTAACCTCTTTTGAAAAAGATGCCTTCATCTGATTGGCTTGTAGGCAAACCTGTGAGAGCATTCTCTTGGCTAATGATTGATGTGGGAGGGCCCAGCCTACTTTGGATGGCGTCACATTTGGGCAGGTGGTCCTGGGTTAAATAAGAAAACAAGCTGAGCAAACTATGGGGAGCAAGCCAGTTAGCAGCATTCTTCCATGGCCTCTGCTTCAGTTCCTGCCTCCAGGTTCTTGCCATGACTTTCCTCAATGATGGACTGTGATTGGAATGTAAGCCAAATAAATCCTTTCTTCCTAAAGTTGCTTTTGGGTCATAGTGTTTATCACAGAAATAAAAACAAAAGAAAACAACAACAACAAAAATCAAAAGTGAAGTAGGACACAGGCCTATCTGGGGAGAGCAGAAAGAATCATTGAAGAGGAAAGTGAGATGCATATGAGAGGTGGTCTCTGCACACTAAAAGACACCCAGGTTCAAGTTAGAAGCCGGACTTTGAATTTCTGTTTTCTGTTCCATCTTGTTTGAGTACTGATCTAAGTCTGAGTCTTAAATCCTCAGTAAAAATCATGGTAGGTTAGCTGTAAAGGTCACAGTGCTAAAAGCAAAGACAGGGTGGGGTGGTGGGGGGGGTAGGGGGGTGGGGCTAGGCAGGGACGCACACTCAGGGATTAAGTGCTATTGAAAGTTAAGGTGGCACTTCCACCATCATGACTAAGTGCTATGCCGGGGACTGAGGAGGGCCCACATTTCCTGGCCTGAGTGAGCAGAACTGGGTTTGTTTCCCAATTAATTGACCCTCTCCCATGAAGCATGTACTACAGGAAACTGTCTAAGAAGAGGGAACAGTGAAATCGGCAAGCAAGCGGATTTTTCAGGCAAAAGAATTCCTTGGCTTGATATGTTAGATCGTGCAGCCAAGTCTGATGGACAGGGAAGAGGGCTGGGGTGAAGGTGTTCCCCAACTTCCTAAATTAGGTGCATTTGTTGTCCTCACCTATAGTGGGACACCAGCTTCCTGGTGGGGTGGAGCCTTGCCCTTGCTCCTTCCCACAGCCAGCTCTCTGTGTCTCTCTGTGTTTCTTTTTCTCTGCATGTCTCCCCTAGTTGCCTCTCCTGCCTCTTTTAGAAAAGCTTTTGATCCACATTTCCTTGAGACCATTGACAACATTACCCGAGGTTTTAAGCAAATAAATAAACTGGTCTTGACCCAAATCACTCGTTTGCTAATTGTTTCTGCATGCCCAGATATCACCTGGCATTTGCTAAATTAGTAGGCCCAGCTGGAGAGAGCAGGAAGCAGCTCCGAATGCCTTTCTCTCGATTTCCCTTCCTCTCTCTGGTTCTCATTTTCTCTCCTGCCATTTCTACTGGATTCTCTCTCGGTCTCCTCTCTCCCTTTCTGGCTTCTGAGTCTCTTCTTCTTCTCCCCCCACTCCATTTCTCCTCGCCTTCCTTATTCCATGTTCCTCTGGCTCTAACTCCTGTTTTCTCTCTTTACTGACCTGTTTCTTCTCTCTTATTTTGCTTCCCCATTTGCTTGGTCCCCCAGCCCCTGAAAGTTGCTGCCCACTCTTTCAAAGCCTCCTAAGTTGTGCCTCAGTGACCAGGTTTCTTTCCTCTGGTTAGAAAGTAGCTCAGGCCTTAACCCATTTCCTCTGGCATAGCCAAATTAATTAGGTGAGACTGGGATCACACATTTCAGAATTAGAATAATATTTATCAAACACCCTGGAGAGTGAGGGATGGAAGGTAGAGGAACCAGAGCAAAGAGGGAGGTCACTGAGCTGAGGGGATGGGCAGGATGGGGAGCTTACAGGGGCACACTGCTCAGATCTCGTCAGTGGGGGAAATGGGCAGTGGGAAAGGCTGGATTCTGGAGAATGTTAAGAACACAGTAGGGAGGTAGGGAACAGGAGCTTATGGCTGACCATCATTCCCTCATGGATATTGTATGTGGTCAGGAGGTCTACACAGGGGCTTTGAGAAACACATAATCCAGCCAGTCCACCTGTGGTAGTTTGAATGTAATTGGCCCCCATAATCTCATAGGGAGTGGCACTATTAGGCTTTGTTGGAATGAGTAGGGCCTTGTTGGAGGAAGTGTGTCACTGTGGGGGTGGGCTTTGAGGTTTCTTATGCTCAGGATACCACCCACTATCTCAGTCAACTTCCTGTTGCCTGCAAGATGTAGGACTTTCAGCTGCCACATCTGCCTACACACCACCATGCTCTCCATCATGATGATAATGGATTGAACCTCTTAAACTATAAGCGAGCCATGCCAATTAAATGTTTTCTTTATAAGAGTTGCTGTAGTCATGGTATCTCTTCACAGCACTAGAAACCCTAATTAAGACACCACCTTGCCCACTTGGCTGAGATTCCAGCTCAGCCCAGCCCACTGGGCCACAGATGATCACTCTGGAGGAGTTTCCAGTAATCACATGGCCTAGGTACCAGAGGCTACAGCTCAGCTGTAATCCAGAGTTATAACTCACTGCCAAACAACTAGCCAGACTTCACCTTCTCAGATCCACCATGTGTGCTGCTTTTTAGGAAGGGGACCATTAAGCAGGTCTTCTTGAGGGATGGACTTCAAGAGCCCCACAGTCCTGAGAGATAAAAATGAGGTCAAAACTATATGGAAATCCCACTTAAATTGTCTCTGTAGACAAAGGTATGGCGCCAGACAGGCCATCTTACTCCTTTCTGTGTGTCACATCCAGGCAAATGCCAAGACTTGAGGGACCATGGAGACTCCAACAGAAAGGACACTCGCTTTAGAGTCTGTAGACCCTCTGTGTCCCCAGAACCTGCTAGAGTTCAGTCTCCACTGGATGTTTGTGTAACTAAACACCTAGTTCACCCAGTGCTGAGCAGATTTCCCTTTTAAGTCCCCCAACTCACCACTGTTGACACTTGATACTTATCATGATGGGCTGCCTGTCCTGTCCTGTCCACTGTAAGATACTGAGCCATATCCCTGGTTTACACACACCAGATACCAATAGCACCTCCTTCCTTGCTTGTCATGATAACCAAAATGTCTCCAGATATGGCCAGATGTCCCAAGACAAAAAGGCAGGAACAAAGTCACTTCACTTAGAGTCACTGATGTAGAGTCACTCGTGCTGATCCCATGACTCCATTCTTCCTCATGGACATCAGAAAAGTAGGAAGGAGTCTTTGTAAGCCCATGGGAAGCAAATCAGTGAGCTGTTTCCTCAGAACTTGCTTTAATGAGATGTAATTTATCTAATGGGACATTCATCCTTAAATTTCCAAAAGTACGAGTTTGTGTTTTGTATACATTCTGTCTTCTGCAACTATCACCGTTATTTAAACTTTGTATATTATTACCCTCCCCAAAGGAAAGCCCATGCCTATAGCAGTTCTTTTTCTCTATGGGCTTACCCAGCTTGATGCTCTATTTAAAGCTAGGCTTTGGGGATGCCTCCTTTCGTTTAGGGGGTGTGTTTCGAGGTTCTTCCATGCTATGGTGTCTTATCACCACTCCTTTCCTTTTTATGACCAATTAATATTCTGTTGTGTGAGTACAGTACAGTTTGCTCATCTGTTCATCAATCAATGAGCCTTGGGCTTGCTTCTACCCTTTGGCAGTCATTCATAATGCCATTTACTTTCTTCATACACAAGTTATATGAAGATCTGTTTCATTTCTTCCAGGAGTAGGCTGGGCCCCATATTTGCTGTGTTGTTAGCATTTTAAGGAACTGTTAAACTGCTTACCAAAGGAGCTGAGCTTTTTTATTTCCAACATCAGAGTGTGAAGAAGTCACAGTTGTATCCTTGTTGGCACTTGGCATTAACTGCCTGTTTGGTTATGGCTGTCTGCATATGCTTGCATGGACACCACAATGTGACTTGGACAGGCAGTTTCCCTAAGGATTACTGATGCTGACACTTTGGAGAAATGCCTGTTTGAATCTTGCATCTATTTAAAAACCAAGGAATGTTTTGTTATTAAGTTTTTAAGATCCTTTTGGTAGGGTTTTTTTTTTTTTTTTTTAAGATTTGTGTATGTGTATGAGTGTTTCCCCCAAGTGTATGTGTGTGAATCTTGTGCATGCCCAGTGTCTGCAGAGACTGGAAGGGTATCAGTTGGATCTCTTGCAAGGGGGTTATGGATGATCATGAGCCACCATGTGGGTGATGGGAACTGAACCTGAGTCCTCTACAAAAGCAACAAGTGCTCCTAACTGTTGAGCCATCTCTGCAGCCTCTTGTCAGACATGTTTTACAAGTATTTCTCCCATTCTGTGGGTTATGTTAGCTTCTGTGAAGGTTTCTTCTGAGACACCGGTGTTTTTAATATCTCCACTTGTTCTCATGTTGCTGTGTTGCTTGTATTTTCAATGTCCCGTGTCAGAAATCATCACTAAGTTAAGGAACCACAGTGATTTGCATTTATATTTTAAGAGTTTATAGTGCTTGGACTAACATTTAGGTTTTGAATCGATTTGTATGTATTTGTATGTAATGTGAGATTAAGATCCAGCATGGAAAGCTAGGTTGCGCTAGGACAACTTTTCTTTTTTTAAAAAAAATGTTCTTTCTCTACTCAGTGACATTTGGTATTTTTTAAAAATTCATTTCATTAATTTTTAAAAATCTGTTTTTTTAATTAGGGTATACCTGCATGAATTTATGTGCACCATATATGTGTCCAAGGAGGCTAGAAGAATGCATTGGATCCCTTGGAACTGGAGTTACAGATAGCTGTAAGCCACTCAACCTGGGTGCTGGGAACTGAGCCTGGGTTCTCTGGAAGACTGAGTCTTCTCTCCAGCCCTAACATATGCCTTTCTTGTTGAAAAAGAATTGATGATAAATGTAGGAGTTTGTGCTTGAATTTTTTTATCATATTCCTTTGACCTGTATATCTATCATAATTCAGTCTTTTTAATCACAGAGAGGTGATCAGAAGGTGTCTTTTAGAATTAAAAGGGTGGAGGAATGAACATACCAAACATGGGTGTGAGATTGAAAAAAATACAAGAAAGAATTTAGTTTTAGAATCAGGAAGGATCTTAAAGTTTGTTTTTGTATAACCTGGTGTTTTGGTATAAAGTTTGTTTTGTAAAACCCTGTGTTTTGCTGATAGGGAAAAAAAATATTAAATTTCTGTGTCAAAGACAGTTTTGCTGAAGGTCTGTGGCTGATCAGTGGCAGACCTAGGAGTTGGACCTTTTCTGTGACTCTAGGCAATACCTTCCTTCTTCCCAGGCCCCGAATGATGGCTCTCCAGTCCAGTCCTGGCCCCTAAACTAGCTGGGTTTCCTTCATAGCGCACATGGCTTCTGTCTGTCTTGGTCCTCACTGCCAGTTCAGCAGAGTGAACTGTGTGGGAGGCAAGTGTCTGCTCTCTCTTGACAGGCTGAGAAAATGGAAAGTCAGCCAGGTGAAAGCACTTGGAAAATGTGAAATTGCTGTATAGGTGCCCCTAAATGATAAGATTGCCAAACTGATGCTCTTCAAGGCAGGCTCACCGTGTCACAGCCAGCACCGCAGAAGGGAACAGCTCACTTAGACACGTCTATCACGTGTTGTGGTTGTCACTTTTCAGGAGGGTAGAGCTGAAGCTTGGTGTGACTCAATAAAGACAGAGGTCTGGTTACAGAGTCTCTGCTCTGGCAGTCCCGCTGTGTCTCTGCCCATTTGTACATGCCTCCTGCTCTAAACCGCATGCCTACACCATCCATGCATCCCAATGCTTGCTTTCTGTCTAGCACCTCAGACAGGAGGTGCAGTGCAGGCTGCACTTCTGTGAGTCACCAATTTCTAATACATGCTACATGGCATGTGTTTTGGGACAGGGAGGTTAGGCCCACTAATTAGAATCTTCTGTACATGGGAGGACCAGCAGCCAGAGTCATTTTGAGACACTGGAGATGCTGTTGTGGCATGTATGGGTATTACAAAGACTAGTATTTTGGAAGGGCTTATTGTTTACAGATAGGGAATCAATTACAGAAAAGATACTATCCTTATAGCCTTTTAAGGTCACGCCAACCTCTCTCCTATACCCCTGTAGATCAGCACCAGGTGAAACTGTCTTTTGAGTGCTCATAGCCATATCTCCGGCTCCTTCCACAGGTTTTCAAAACAGAGTGCCTATGACAGTAAGCTGGCCTCTTTGTACCCCATCAGTGAGGCTCACTGTGTACTCTCCTTGTTTAGGGCTCTGGCTGACATCCTAAGACAACAGGGACCAATCCCCATAGCACACTGTGAAAGAGAGACCATCTCGGCCATCGATACCTCTCCCAAAGAGAACACGCCGGTCCGATCAACCTCCAAAAACCACTACACTCCTGTGCGCACAGCTAAGCAGACTCCAGGTAAGTGAGACGTGGTCACCTTGAAGTTTTACTGATTGTGCTTCGAGGTTCTAGTGATGTTTCTGCTCTGGCTGGGCAGGTTGTGGAGCGCTGTGCACTAGTGGATGTCCTGATAGACAAGACAGGCTTTTTAAGAGTTTGGGGACTGTCTTCCTGGGAGGGTTGGATATGAGGGAGACCAGGTCTGGGACAGAAGAGGACTGGTAGCCCATCTATGATTTCTCTAGCTGCTGGTGTAATTCTCTAATGTAAGACAGAGCCTGCCACAGCCATGGTGGAGTATGGCTGCCCATTTACCCATGTGGCAGGAAGGTTTGGTGCTGTCCAGGATGCTGGATGTGTAAGAATAAAGGCTGTATTCTAATGCAGAAACTGCTCACCTACTGGAACCCCAAAGAGTACTTTCTGAGGACAGGAATGATATCCTCATTTTAGGGTGACCCTTTTCTATGATATATAGGTTCTCTGGATATAGGATGAAGTGTCCTTCTATATAAGTGGGGAATTGGGTCTTAGACAACTGAGCGTACCAAATTCTACAGATGCTCAAGCCCCTTATATATGAATGGCCTGATGTTGGCATAGTGCCCCACAGATACTCCTGTATACTTTAAATAATCTCCAGATTCCTGAGAATATCTAATACAATACCAACATCATGAGACTTGCGATGCCATGGGCTTTAGGGAACAATGATGAGAAAAAGTGTATACGTGTTCAGTAAGGCCCAATTTGGGGTAACAGCTTTGATTCATGGTTGGTTGAATCCTGTTGGGTTGAATTGTGTGGCTGGTTGGTTCTGAAGTTACATGCATAACCTGTAGATGTGGAGGGCTGAGTGCACCTTTTACTTTTTTGTTTCATCATCATGATAACACTATGAAGGAAACTGGGCAGGACTTGCTGCCCTTGTCTAATGGGTTAGTGAGTGAAATTCAAGGAAACTCAGTAACTTGAACAAGATCAGTAGGGTGTAAGAATAAGAAAGCAAACCTGTAAATACCAGTAATATATCGGGCTATTGATCTAAATGTTATTCAGAGGCCTTTATAGGTGTGATATTATTTACTGTTTGTACCAATCTTGGAAATATTTATCTCTTACTTTATATGAGGAATATAAAGGCAAAGCAACACTTCCCAAGGTCACATGGTTAGTAAGAGAACCCCAGGATTGTTTATAGAAGTCATTATTGAAATAAGCCAGCCATCCTGTCCTTCCCCAGTTAGGGACAGGGATGTAAACTAGCTGAATGGACAGTCCCCTTACCAGTATGTTGGAAAGATCATCTCCCTGTGAGAATTGCCAGCTAGTTTAGTATTGATCCCACTCACAGGCACACAGTTTCTGCTTTGGTACTTGGATCTGGAATCTTCACATCTCTCACTTTATCCAGAGGTCTGAACTAAGCCTACAAAAAGGAGATATAGCCACTAGGCAGCAGGCAGCAGGTGTGCTCAAATCCTAATTGTAACTGAGATCAAATTTAGGCCATTTATGCTTTAATTCTCTTGAATCTATCAAGTTGTTCTTGCCTTTAAAATAATAGTCTTAAATCTTTTTAAAAAAATTTGTTTGTTTATATTTTATGTATGAATGCTCTGCCTGGATACCTGAATGCCAGAAGAGGGCATCAGATCCTATTATAAATGGTTGTGAGCCACCATGTGGTTGCTGGGAATAAACTCAGGACCTCTACAAGAGAAGCCAGTGCTCTTAACTGCTGAGCCATCTCTCCAGTCCTAGTCTTAAATCATTTGAACATCTGATAAAAGCTAAAGCTATTCTCTGAATATGTATGTATATGAATACAGACAGGTATATACTCAGCCAGCAGTTTGTGAGGGATTAAAGGGATCCATAGGCCCCCCTCCAAAGTTAGGAGTCCCTGTTTTACATGTAAAGATGAGTGCATTTGCTGGGCAAAACCCTCCTCAGATGCATTCTCACCTTAAACACCCTAAATTCTTAACCTGGAAGCAGTAGAGGGAATCTTGGCAGAAGCATCTGGAACAGTGGCCACCTACCAGGCTATGTGCATGTTAGAAAAACCTAGGGATATATTAAAAATGCTGGGATCCAAGCACATAAAGTAGGTAGATTTCTAGAGACAAGGCTGACATTAGTGTATTCAGATTCTCTACAGGGTAACTCTAACATGCAGCTAACGTGCAGAGTCTGGTTGGATCCTAATCTGTTGTGAGAGAAGGTACTGAGTGCCCAAATTCCCCAGCTTGGCTATGTGTTGGAATCCAGTTGGAAGCCTTAAACATTAAGGACACCTAAGACCCACTCTTGAATATCATGACTTAATCAATGTGGAGGGCGTGGTTTGAGAATAGGGGGTTGTTTAAAGTTATTCTTAATGCAAATCAGTTGGCTCTGAGAATTGCCCATTGAACACCATTCCTAACTTTAATATTCTTGCCATCTATGATTATTTTTATTTATCTAAAGATTTATCATTTGAAGTCAGTCTCTCCCAGAATTGTGCCTGTGACTCTGGAATTTCTGGCCACCCAGGCATCAAAGTGCCCCTGACTGTTGATTCTCACCCTTTTGTTCTGTCTTATTTACGGACTGATTCAATGGACAGTCTTGATTTGCCCTTAAATACCCTTTACTGGTCGGGGAGCTTTCTCATTTCTTATGGTTATCTGGCTAGTGAGTTGAGAAGGAAAGACACTGCTTATATGACTCAATTCTATGTTTCAAGAAATCCCTCCTCACATTTCTCAAATTACAACTCTCCACTTTGATTTTTGAGACGGGAATGCCTGGGAAGCATTCTCAGTGGCAAAGCTGAAATGTACAACATGCAGTTTCACAACAAGCTACATCTTCTGTAGCTTCTATCAAACCGGGCGTAATCGCTGTTCTCCTTGGCCACAAATGTTGCCATTTGAGCCACCTTTTAAACAGAACTTTGGGCAAACATTCAAAGTGGAAGTGTACTGTGATATTCCCACTCATTAGATCAACCACCCACCAATTGTAGTAAAGTGGCTGAGGTCCTAGAGGGGTATGAAGGAGGCAGGCATCAGAGCATGTAGTGGCTCTGCCATTCAACGTGCTGTCCTGGGATCAGCTGCCTGGGCTTGGCTGGGAATTCCTGAGCCCTGCAGGACCTTCAGGACCCCAGGCTCTCACCTGCAAAACAAGGCCCCCCTGTATGTTGATGAAAAAGCTCAGCAATTTCCATTTGAGAAGCAAGGGAAAGCATGGGTTTGCATGGGGCACCTCCCAGTATTGTGTTTCTGATCTTGCCCTTCTGAATTTCCTTGTCAGCCACTGTGGCTACTAACTAGCTCCTGCAGTCCAGGTTGTCCTTGGGGTACAAGGTTGAGCACTCACACCGTCTGTAGCAAACACTCATCATCAGTCACGAACAAACTGAGGAAGTGTGGGCATAGCTCCGGGGAAACAGATCAAATGCGTGAGGGAACCAAGGGCAACATGGCATTCCTAGGCCAGGTGGAGTCTGTGAGTCTGTGTCTGGCATGATCAGGGTTTGGGACCTTGAAAGCTCATGCTCATTTGGTTTGAGGACTGGAGTGGAGGTCCTTCAGTGATACTGAAATACGATAATCCATGTAGCATAAATACCATTGAGTACTTGTTATGCACTGGGTACTCTACTCTGCTCAGTACTTTTATGTAAAGCAGAATGGATCCTGTAATATTTTTATGTCAAGGAAGCTTCTAATCTTTGAGTCTTTTACTTTTATTTTTCCAAGAAAAATCTTCCCAAGGTCACAGGGGGCTCCACAATAGGCATTTACTGAATTAGAAAATTAGGGATGCCTGTTTGTCCCGCCACTCAAATCTAACTGCCTATGAAGCCCCACTATTCAATCAGTGGTCCATGGACCAGCAGCAACTCTCTGATGAGAGCTGGTTTGAATTCCTAGCTGTGGCTACACCTTGGGATCATAAAAGGTTTATGAGAATACAGTGACTGGCCCCCACTGTGAAGATTCTGATTTGTTTGCTCTGAAGCAGAACCAAAGCATTGATATACTAGTTTTAAAAATGCCCTACACCATTCATGTGATCAAAATTGAGAACCAAGTTCTAGCAGGAGACCACCAAATAGAGAGGAAATCCTTTGAAGGATGTGGAGTTCAAGATCCAGACAAAGCCCTGGGGTATGAGCTGGCTGGTCAGGGTTTGGGGCCTATAGAGAAGTTCTCTCATGTTGGGTATGGCCACGGGGTGTGGCGGATTCAAACACCCGGGAAAGAGAGGACAGGTCAGTGTGCATGTGGAAGGAGGATTGTGGTGAGAAAGTGGCACCAGAATTAACAGAAAACCCACACAGAATCATTCCAAGATCACACTCAGCAGTGTCGCAGATCCTCAGAGGTCAGGACCCTAGAGACTTGATCTTTATAGAGGGAAGCCGTGGAGGCTGAGTGTGTTTACTTAGCCTGAGCTTCTCCTAAAGAGCTTGTCTCGGGTTATCTGTGGATAGTGGGGTGTCCTTCCTGCCAATAGACAACCTGTTACATTCTAGAACTTTGCTTTCCAACATCTGAGATCAAGTGTGGCATCAGCCAGAGGCAGTAAATGCTCATGCTGTCTCCAACACTGTGCATTGTAAAGGAGCAGTCACCTACTTACCGTCATGGCCACAGCCTTGAATGGTCAACTAAGGAAGCCACAGGGTATCAATCGCTGGTTGACGTCACAGCAATTGAGATTAAAGACTGACCAGCTGACAGGGGAATGCTTAGCCATAGCTCTTTGTGGCTTGTCCCACCATCCTTGGGAGCTTGACATGAACTCCAACTACCTTTTTGCTTCTCTCTACTCATGCCCACTTCCATTGCACTCTTCTTGTCACATGTGTGTGTGTGTGTGTGTGTGTGTGTGTGTGTGTGAGAGAGAGAGAGAGAGAGAGAGAGAGAGAGAGAGAGAGAGAGAGAGAGAGAGAGAGAGTGTGAGTGAGTGAGTTCATGTTTTGGGGGATGTGCACATGCATGTGAATGCCAGAGAACAATTTTGGTTATCATCATTTTTCAGCTGCTGCCCATGTTATTTTTTGTTGTTGTTGTTTGCTTTGTTTTATTGAGATCACATTTTATTAGATTGGAACTCACCGAGTGGGTAGCTTAGGCTGGTTGTGTGGCTTAGCAAGCCTCACAGATCTGCCTGTCTACCTCCATATCCATCTTTTTGTTTGTTTGTTTTCTGTGGGTGCTGAGATGGAACTCAGCTCCCCATGCTTGCAAAGACAAACACTTCACCGACTTCACTTTCTCCCTGGCCCTTGTTCTAGATATTCTGACCTCAAGGTATTGTCCCTCTCTCTTGCGTGGCCCTGAATTTCCCAGCATCAGCAGACATTTGGGAGGTGACATCAGGGCTCAGACAGGCCTGTGTGTGGACTCCTCTTCGCTTTCCACTGCCGACTCTACTCTCTGCAAAGAGCCTGCCCTGTTAAGATCATTTATTGTTCCCAGCCCCTGTCTCTATCAGAATGTAAGCCACACTCTGTATTGGCAAAGCCTTTATCTCCTCATCACTGCTATGTGCTCCTCAGACTAGAAATACCACCACGAAGCCCCTGCCTGCTTGGTGCCTGTTTGGTAGAAACTACGTGCAAAATAACGGGGTCTTTAGTTGGAGGGGTGCAAGGAGTAGCATTGGCTCCTTAAGTCTGCACGCTTCTTGGGGCGCTCTGCTCTCTCTGTGAAGTGCCGTGAACTCCTTGGCTGCTGTGGCTGACCTGAGTCTAGTCACAGAGTGCTAGCTGAGTGGAGGTCTTGATTTCTAGGACCCAAGCTTATTTCACAATCCCCTTCTCCTTTTGGGCTGACTCAGGCTGGGAGCTTTGTGTATGTGGTAGGGTTCAGAGAGGCTGTTAGGCAGGACACTCTGTCCATGCTGCTCACTCTCTACCAAGAAAGCCTCCCTGTGGAGGTTTGGGGCCAGGTGTCCCAGAGTCCCTTATCTGGTACAGGCTTAGGGCTGAGCATGAAGCTAGAAAAATATGCTATGCTCTAGAACTCTGGGGAACATCTGAGCACCCTCTACCACTTATCCAGATGAGAGGTGGGATCTTCCTTTTATCAGTTGTCTGGAGGAGCAGGGATGTTTTGTTCTTGATTTGGTAGCCTCAGAGATATTGGGGTGGTTGAGATTGGTTGACCCAACCTGCTGTTCCTGATCTGTGGTCCCCAGGGGTCACCTGGGTGGGAGGCAACATCAGTGTGAATGTGAATCCCAACATATAGCATATGAGGATAGTTTGGGCATGAAAGGGATGCTATTCTAAGTGTGTTCTGGCTGGTGTGTTGGTACCAACAGACGAGGCTGGTGAGCACCAAATGTTCAAGTTGACTTTTTACCTTTTTTTATTTTGCAACTATCAAAGTGTTCAAAAGCAAGTGTAGCTTAGTAATTCACATTTTATTCCATCAAACAGAGCTGATACAAAGGTCAGTGGTACCTAGCCTCCACCTGAGTTCAAGCGTTGGTGGTGAAGAGAGCAAAGCTTCTCTCACTGCCTGGGAGGAGAGGTAATGCCAACAGGTCAGTCTTTCAGAGAGTGAGGCATGCTCACAACACAGCCAGGAGTGGTCCCAGAGCATTGCTGGGGAGAGGGATTGGCCTTCGATAAAGTGGCCCTGAGGTGACATTTTGAGTTGACTGACAAGATCCCAGTCATGTAGACCAAGAACAGTCCAGGCAGAGGGAGTAGCCAGTACAAAGGACCTGAGACAGAGACAAAACTGGTAAGAGCAAAGAGCTGGCATGAGTGAGGAATGAATAAACGGGAGGGCAGTGTGTGGGAGCAGAGAGGTGAACTTGCCATCATGCAGGGCCTTCGAGGTCAGCAAAGAATGTGGCTTCTATTTCATGTGATGGTTGATCTCTGACTGATAGGTGCTGGAAAAGGACTTGGCTCCATCAGGCATGCAAGGTAGCTAACCCATCTTTTAAGAAAAACATGGCCCAGGCAAAGAGACTTCTCAGCTTATGTTCCTTGAGGAAGGCACTCCCCTGCAGAGATGGCAGAGGGGTATAGCGATGTCTACAGTGGAGTTTCAAGTCCCACCCATCTGGACAGCCCAGACAGCATCAGCCTAGGCCTTGGGACAGGGCAAGCCTCCTTTGCATAGCTTTGGGTGTAGGGAGTGTCCCTGGAGCTGGTTCCTCTTGGATGGGCCATTGTCCCAGGCTGTTTCTCTCAGTGACCAACAACTCCGGACTTCTGGACAAATTGGTTCCTGTGGGGGTGTGCTCAGCACAGCAGCACCCCACCCTCTGCTCTTTCTGGAGTATTCTCTTCTTGTCCATTTCCCCCAGCCTTGCCTCTGCTTCCAGGCATCATCTTAGGACTCTAAGTCCCTCTTCTTCCCAGTGGCATCTGGGTCCCAGGATCCTGAAGAGACATTGTAGACACTCCAGTGAAGTATGTCGGTTCAGTACAGATCCAAACTCTTGTCTTTCTTTTACAGACCACTCAGTTTCCCAGTCTGTAAACTAAGACAATAGAAAACACTCCCTACACGAGTCCTGAGGCTTGAGCATATTAGTGACTTCTAGACATATCTCAATGCCCTGTTCTGGCTCAGGACCCAGCATACACGAGCCATGTACTGACCTTTCAAGAAGGAAGTAGGAGACTCAAACCCTTTGTGTCTGAAAATCCACTCAGTCCCCAGGAGCATCAACAAGTAAGCTGAGGAATCCCAGGATGGTGCTGACTGTATGATCAACAGACTCATCAGTGTCCATGGAAACGGTTATGTCCTTAGACTTCGGTCAAGAAGTCTCAGACTCAGGGGTGATATGCTCTTCTCCTGGCCATTGAGTTATCACGTACTAATTGCAGACATTCATACTCCTGCCTGGCTTGGAAAGCTTGAGGACTTTTTAAAGCATCCCCATGGGCTGACGTATTTCAATCTTGAAAGGACCCTATGAGCCAACCGCTGTTGTGCCCACTTCATAGGGAAAAAGTGGAGGTTTGGGAATAGTAGAAGCTTTTACTTATCTGTGACCACATAGCTAGGAGGAAACTATGCTGTCCTTTATAAACACAGACAGACAGACAGACAGACAGACAGACCCTAGAACACAAGCCCTAAAGAGTTACAGATAAGGCACTGGGCCCATTCCAGTGATGGGAAGCTTGCCTTGTGGCTGATGATCTGTACTGATCCTGGTGCCCTGTGCATGGGCCCAGGGCTACTGAGAGGACACCAGATGAGGTCTACTGTTTGCTCATCATAGGGTGGTGTTCTCAGTGAGCCCCAAAGCAGCTCCATGGAGGCCTTAAGTAGGTAGAGGAATGGCCTGTGCAGCTGTTGGTGACCCCAAGCACTACCTGTGTGCAGGTACTCGGCTGATGTGTTTCTTGTCATTGCCATCTTCCTAGGAGATGGGCTGCAAGAGCATAAAGACACAGGGCCTTCCATCAGGATCTAAGTTCAAGCTGGGCAGTAATGTCTGGAACTCACTCTCCCCAGCCACACTTCCTTATGATCCTGGGGGCTCAGGCAGAACCCAAGTCCCCATCACCAGCCTTACTGTGGTGAGTGGACAAGTGGATTCCTATTTCATAATTTCATGTTGCCCAGAAGCTAAGTCCCAGGTCCCTCTTTCTGTCAACAGCAGGGAGGGAACAGTGTTCCAGTTTAAATTTCTGTTGTGGTAAACTCCATGACCCAAAACAACTTGGGAGGAAAAAGTTCTCTTTGGTTTACAGATTATAGTCCATCATCGAGGGAAGTCAGAGCCGGAACCTGGAGGCAGGGACTGAAGCAGAGGCCATGGAGGAGTGCTAGGTGCTGGCTTGCTTCCCTTTGCTTGCTTGGCCACCTTCTTTATACAGTGCAAGCCAACCTGGCCAGAGGTGATACCAAACACAGTAAGCTGGGCCTTCCCACATCAATTACAAACCAAAATAATGTCTTACAGACAGACCCACGAGCCAATCTGATAGAGGCAATTCTTCTATTTAGGTTCCTTCTTCCCAAGCGTGCTAAGTCGACAACCAAGATTAGCTACCACAAATAGCCTTACCCAGCACAAAGGGGCTATAGAATATTGGTGTCCTGAAGCTGTGCCCTCCAGCAGCTGGCCAAGCCAGCCATGTCCATGTGTCTTCCTGTCCTGGGATGTTACCCTGCCTGGCTGCTGCATGGACTTGGCCACTTGGCCATGAGCAACTGTACTCTAGTCGCCTGATCTCATCACCAAAGAGTAAGCTGAGCAGAGGCAGGCAGAGCTTGTCACGGTGTGGCCCTGGGAGAGATGCTGTTCCTGGAGATGTCCAGCCATGACTCTGGAAGCCAAGTGAATTTAACATATGCTCCAGCTCTTCCCCAAGTGAAGCGTGGGTGAAAGGGCATGTAAGCACCAAGGGCGGGCCTAGAATTCTAAGGACTTCCATGAGGTTGACTGAACCAAGGGACCAAAAGAGTATGGTGCAGGGATGGAGAGTTAGGAACCCAGACAAG
This sequence comes from Peromyscus maniculatus bairdii, assembly GCF_049852395.1. Taxonomy (NCBI): domain Eukaryota; kingdom Metazoa; phylum Chordata; class Mammalia; order Rodentia; family Cricetidae; genus Peromyscus; species Peromyscus maniculatus. The sequence goes on along the minus strand of NC_134859.1, from coordinate 51,069,003 downwards.
GAAGCGAGGCACAGAGGACACAAGTGAGGGCAACTGCTGGGACTCTGGGGCTCTTGGTCTGTTTATGTTGCTGTAACAGAATACCTGAGACTAAATAGCTTATTGAAAAAAAAAGGAGTTTCTTTAGCTCATGCTTCTGGAGGTTGGGAGGTTGAAGAGAGCAGTGCAAGCATTTTCATGGTCTGGTGGGGGTTCCTGTTGCTACCTCAACCCATGACAGAAAACCAAGAATGCATGGATATGTGTGGAAGAGAAGACAGAGCTCCTGTGAAAGCTAGCCTGGTCTTACAAGGAAGTTTTTCAGACACTCAGACCCAGACACCTCCCACTGGGCATCACCTTCCAAGTAGCCACCCTGAGGAGTTAGAGTTCTAAGACTTGAACTTGGGAGCATGCTCACAGCACAGTGGTCAGCGTTCTTGAGAGCAGGGAGATCCCAGCCTCTAGCCCAGTGGCCCTTAGAGGTCTTTCCATGCTAGGCCTATAACATGCAGAGTAAAGGATATTTGGGATCCAGAGATGTTGGAGACAGCAGCACTGAACCATCTCAGTCCAGGCATGAAGCACCCGTAGTGTGTTTAACAAGTCTTAGCTCCCAAAGGCATGAGAAGATGTACACCTATAGCTTCACTTCAGAAGCTTAAATTTAAGAACAAATTGTGTCAAAAGTCATACTGGTCTCCCATTAGAATCATAAGTCATTAGCTCAAAGCATTCCAAGGGAGGCTGCTGTGGTCACAGTGGGCATCATCACTGTCTTCAATATCACCATCAGCTCCATTAAGAGCAAGAGCAGTGCAAGGACTGAATGGGCAGAAGGAGGCAGGAGGAATCCCTGGAGGATACTGAACTGAGGACATGATCCTAGAGGGGAGGGACAGTTATGGACACAAAGGCCCAGAAAAGGGAACAGTGACTGGTTCCTCTGGAGAGACTGGTTGTCGTTTTCTGTCAACAGACTACAGTGATTGAAGAATTAGGACAGAGGCCAGAAAAGAACTGGAACTTTTTGTACTTTTGGAGAGAGCTGCCTTGAACAGGGGAGTATTTTTTTTCCCTTCATTAAACATGTGGCTTGTCTCATATGCAGGGAAGACAGATGAGCATATGGCTCATAACAATGGGACAAGTGAGGTTGTACCCCCACCCCCCCAAGGACACTTAGAGAAGAGATGCTTGTGATGACACAGGATGACAGGCTTCTAGAGTCTCATCACAGTCCCTAGCATCATCATTATTGCCAGCACCATTATTATCACCAGGATCACTGATCACCACCATCATCACCATCACCATCACTGAATCATGTGAGCATCAGTGACCTGTGTCATGGCTCTTCCTTCCTAAACTGCCTTACTGTGTGGCTCCTCAGTTCAAGATGGCTCCCTGATGAAAATATAATGCAGTAACCAGATTTATAATACTGGCCTTCTCTCAATGGCTAATATTGATAAGAGTTTGAGATTTATGTTATGCTAGAAATGACAGCATTTGCCAAATGCTATGTGAGGGACACTATGAGAGGAAGGAGCTAAAGATGGCTGGAGTATTTGGATGAAATCAAGTAGTTGATGAGATTGGGTAGATACATAGAAGGACTTGAAGTGAAGAGCTGAGAGGTCTTACCCTAAAGACCTATATGGGAACAGATGAGCAAAGTCGAACCTCTAATTCTCCAGCAGCTATTGCCAGAACAATCAGAGAGTCTCCCCTCCCCCTACTACTGTGTGTAAATACAGTTTCTTCCTTCAGGGGTCTGGGCCTGTCTGTATTCATATGCATCTCTTCTATTCATCCTACATGCACACCCAGAACCGTTCATTCAATTCTAAGTGCCTTGAGCACAGGACCAGGCCCAAGTTGCCCACTCTATTCCCAGGGTCCAATACACTTTGCTCAGGTCTTGGCACTTGGTAGACTTTAGATAACTATTTATTGATTAAATAAAGGACAGAATAAAGCGCTCATATTTAATATGTTGGTTGCTGGAGTGGCGATTATGTGTGCTTGGCAATGATGGAACACCTAAAATAATAGTTATATAACGAAGAAGGCTGCCTCTCTCTGCTTTAGAAGGAATCAGTCCAGGAATAGCATTCCTTCACAATGCAGGGGACCAGATTCCTGCTATCTGGTCACTCTGGTGTCCTAAACATACAGCTTTGTGTCATGGTCCCAATTGGCTGCCCAAACTCATGTGCTTATGTGTATATTCCAGGCATCAAGAAGAAAAGAAAAACAATGCGATGCCCCTCTTCTTTCTCCCTTACCTTGGCAGTACTAGTTGAGCGCTCTACCCTTACACTGTAGTCCCATCTTTCTTCTTCTTCTTCTTCTTCTTCTTCTTCTTCTTCTTCTTCTTCTTCTTCTTCTTCTTCTTCTTCTTCTTCTTCTTCTTCTAAATTTTGAAACAAGCTCTCACAAAGTTGATCAAGTTAACCTTAAACTCATTGTGTAACCCAGGTAGGTCAGGATTTGCAATCATCTTGCCTCAACCTCCCAAATAGCTGGGCTCATAGGTTTACATCACTAGGCCTGGAGAATACCCCATTTCTTTTTCTTTCTAATTTTTTTAGAAAATAATAATTTGAATGAAAATATTATTAGATCGCTTTCCTCATTCCCTTTCCTGCCTCTAGCCACTCCCGGGTCCCCTGTCCACTTCCTGTCATGCTCCATTTCTTTACAGATCAGATTCCTGCTTAAAGCAGCCCCAGCACCCTTTGTCACTTTAGCCGGTGGTCTTTAGATGATGCCTGAAAGTTTAAATGGAAGTATCTTGAGTAGGAAAAAAGTAGCTCCTGGGAGACCATTAGTGGTGTGTGTTACAGGTGTCTGGGAAGGAGACTGTGTGGGCTTTCATACCAGAACGTGTGGTGTAAAGAGCCACTAGAACAATGAGCTTTGGTAGCATGGTTTCCCACGGTCTTCTCAGATGGCTGTGTCCTTGAAAGGACTTCAATGTTAGGCTCAGGCAGGCTGCTGGCCACTGCTAAGTAAACATGATAGCGCCAAGGTATCTTGCTCTCTAACTGTAGATGGTGATGTCGATTTCACAGGGCAGTGCCCTGCAGAGATGCCATCATACCCGAGGAAACCTTCCCTCCCTCTGAGTTCCTCCAATCAGAGGCTGCCATTTTCAACATTGAGGCCCTTCCCCATTCTCTGTTAGGAGGTTGGGGATCTCCAGTCCTGGTTCCAGGTATCCCAGGTCCTTGGGTGCTGAATGGAGAGGAGGCAGCAGGCCTAAGCTCAGAAATGTGCAAGATATAGTAAGCCAGATTTCCTGAATAGAACATGTGTGGAGGTTTGAACAGAACTATGTAGAACAGTGGTTCTCAACCCGTGGGTTGTGACTGGTCCCTTTGGGGGGTATTGAACTACCCTTTCACAGGGGTTGTCTAAGACAGATATTTACATTATGATTCACAACAGTAGCAAAATTACAGTTATGAAAATAATTTTATTGTTGGGGGGAGATCACCACAATCTGAGGAATTGTATTAAAGGACTGCAGCATTATAAAGGTTGAGAAACACTGATCTAGAAGGTATATGGGTGTGGGCGTTGCCTCAGCCCTAGCCCAGCCCTACAGAGGGGAGGGGAAGAGCCTCCTCTGGGGTGGAACCCACAACCTGCAGGGTGAGACCCCATTCCAGCCCTTACCTCTTCCTCCTGATCAGGATTCAAACTTTGTGTTTCACATGTGTGTGTGTAGCTCAGGGACTTATCACAGCAGCTTAGATCTGGGATGAACTAGATAAGCCTGCACTTTAATAAACCTGCCATTTCTTTCCCCCAAGAATTCTATGAAAGGAAATGGGGCCTTAGAGGAGGCTGGCGGGTGGTAAGGCCGAGTTCATGGCTGAGGCAGGCAGAAGATGCCATCTGCCAATGGCTTGGGGAGGGGACCCTTGGTGGCAGCTCTCTCCTTGGCAGTGAGGCAGCCTCATGGTTCGGATGGAAAGAAGCCCAAACAGTAGATCTTACTACTTTGTGGTGACCCCTTCCCTAAGAGAGCTATTTGAATTCTGGGTGTGAACATGATCCCTGTGCCATGAGCCCTTGCCTACAATCACGTGGGTTAGGTCCCCAGTGAGAACACCAGCGCTGCAGTCTCACGGGGCATGTGGCTGTCAGAGGAGAGGGCTTCAACAGTGGCCAGAGAGGTTCCTGACGCTCCAGCCCCACTGGTTTTCTCTCTATGTGGGAACTCTTACATTGACTTGCTGGAAACTGGTGGCGATGTTGCCCAGTAACCAGATAAACACCAAGGACTGCCTGTGCATTTCGTCTCATCATTCTGGAGTCTGGATAAGTAGTACACAGTACATAGAGGAAGGCTCTCCCTCCATGAGTGTGGGCTAGTGAACTGGGGAGCTTCCTGGGGTGAGACTCCTCAGAAGTCAGTAATGGTATTACCCTGTTTTCATCCATGGGCAACAATGTAATAAGATTGGCTTCTTTTCAAGGTCAAGGTCAAACCATTTGTCTTGCCAGTGTCTTTAGCTTGTCAGACAGGTTCCCTCCACTCCCGCTACCTGGACCCTGCTTCCAAACTCCGTGTTATCTTTTCATTCACAGATCTAAGGTCACAGTGACCAGGAACTGCAAAGAGGAGGAGGGGACTGTGGCAAGGGAGACGACCTACGTCCTCATTCGCTCTCTTTATCAGTCAGACTTGGGCTCTCTGGGCAAACAACTGGCTCCCTTGCTTTTTCTGTGAGACAAGCTCTCAGTGAGTTTGGGAGGGTGGAGCTGGCCAGCCTCCTCTTAGCTGTGGGCCTGAGTGAGCCAGAGAGGGTAGGTGGGTGATCTCTAAGTAGGAGGAGGGTTTTATTTTATTTTATTTTTGTATGTATACCCTTACCCAGGACCCTTAGAATACATAAACCTTTGTGGCATTTTCTGCTTCTGCTGTTATCACAAAGATTTTTCTGAAGCACTTTTTAATTTATTCTCAGTTGCCTCTAGGTATTGGGATTTGCTAAGGGTAAAATTTACTCCAGGTAGATTAAGACTCGTGGATCTAAGATCAGCTATTATATTTGTTGGTTGTTCTGGGGGTTCTGGAAAATACAGTGTAGCTGAATGGAGCAGGTGAGAGGCTTCTCTGTCGGGAAGAATTTACAGTCCCAGTCAAGATAGATTTGTACTCGAATGATGCTGTAGGTGACTGCCTGTAGACATGTTCCCTGATCCCAAGCATCAAATACTCAGGTGTTCAGAAGCCGAGGCTACAGACCATGCCGGAGCCAGTATGCATGATGGGGGGGGGGGCAGACATGAAAGTCCCACATCCCACAGATCAGAGTTCTAACATGGGAATCCATGTGAACAGCAAGCACGCTGTGAGTTCATTTATTCTCCAAAGCTTTGTGGAGGGCCTTCTGCATAGCAGGCACTGGGCCAGAGTCTGGAATGGTCCAAATTGGCAGCCTGAGAGGTGTTGGATATTGACAGTGACCTTGAAGGGTAGATAAGACTTAGATGTCACAGCGCTTTTGAGGGCTTTTGGAGACCAAATAGGAATGGAGTGAATTAAGGAAACCCCTCAGGATAATTAGGTTTCCTATGGGGTGTGTAGATCTGCCCTTTAGGAGCATTACTTGAGGTGGGGAGAGAGAAAGATGGAGAAAAGAATTGGAAACAGGCTGTCAAGGCCTTTGGATGCCAGGACTGTTCAGAGACTGTCAGGATGAGAATAGTTTTTACATTCACATTTATGCTTGCCATCTACAAACCACTGGCCATTCTCATTTCTAGCTGTTTGTTGCTGGCACATAAAACATGACTAATAACCTCATAACCTGCAAACCTGTAAACTCCTCTTATTCATTCCATTAGCTGTTTCATAGAGTTTTTGGGATTTTGTTCACAGAAATGATGTCACCTGTAACCAAAACTAATTGATTTTGCCCTTTGGTACCCAGGAGCCTCCCATTGCTTTTTCTTGCCTTATTGCACTGGCAACAGCTGCTTGTAAAATGCTGGACCATAGTGGTGACAGCTGTGTTTCTGATCCTAGCAGGGAAGCACCTTTCATTTTGTGATGGTTACCCAGTTCTACATTGTTTCAGAGATGTTTTTATGAGGAGGACAAAGTTTCCTTTATTGCTAGTTTGTGCAGGGTTTTGGACAGTAACAGATGTTGAGTTAAGTCAAGTTTTTTTTTTCCTGTGTTCATGAAGATGGTACAAGGCTTTTCCTTACAGTCATCTAACAGAGTGAATTACATTGACTGGTTTTGAATATTAAACTGTTATTAGATTCCTGGGGTAAACATTACTTGATCATAATGTTTTATTGGATTTATTATTAGGTTGAATTTGTTAAAACATTAAGTGCTGTTTGCAACTGTGTCCTTAAGTATTGTGCCATTCCATTTTCTTGTCATTTTATAAGTTGTCAGAGTAATGCTGACCTCATGCTGTGCGTGGAGTGCTCCTTTCTCTTCTCTGTATCGCAGACTCCTTGTAGAATTGGCCAGTGAATCCACCTAAGCCTGAAGATACTTAAATAGGAAGATTTTTACCTACACATTAATTTCTTTGATAGTAATACTGCTATTTAGGTCATCAAAACAAATTTAAACAAGAAAACGTGACTTAAAAAGCACTTGAACCCTCTGGCCTCATCATCAGAGTATAGCTCACACAGAACTGGGTGGCTTCTGCGGGCTGAATTGATACACTGGTACAGTCAATCAAATGAATCTTCAGAATTTTGATTTAGTAACTGAAGATAGATCTGCTATTTCTCAGGGTTATGAACTGTCAAGGGACCCCAGAAAAGGTTGACTGGTGTCTTCTATTCCTTTAGACAATATATGCTATAGAATTCAGTACATATGTAGTTTATACACTTGTATTTAGCACTCAGTACAAGTGGGAATGCAAGTGTAAGTTCCCTAATGCATCCATCTATGGAGAAAGAAGACATTGTTTGTGTTTAATTCTGATCCTGATCTTGGAAACTCTTAAGTAATTTTTCCCATCATCCCATAGCCAGTAGATAATAAATCCAAGACTTGAATCTTCAGACTCAGGAGCCATCTCGTCTCCAGTTTACACCATAGCTACCGAGTCATCTGCTGCAGAACTTACCAGTGAGTCTGAAGCCTTGTGCTGAATCTATGAGTGTCAATATTAATCTTTCTGTTTTGAATTAGGGAAACAGAGTCACACTGAAGTGGTGTCAGCTCGTGCTGCACAAAGTGTGCAGGCCTAGCATTGGGCTCTGTGAACCCAGATATGGGTTCAGGATGCACAGATGCTGGAAAAGTACAGCTGCTGAGTCCTGGCAGACCAGTAAAGGTGGGCATAATCAAAATAAGAAACTTGCTACATTTCAATAACACAGAACCTCAGGGGCCGACAACCTTAATTCCGTTTGTGCTCTGGGGAAACTCACTCCTTTGATTTCTATTGCTGTGATGGAGGCATACTGGAAAACAATCTATAGAAAAGCTACAGTTCTGTGTATGCTCTTAATGACACATTCATTTCTTTGATAATCATACGGCTATCTGAATCATAAAGCATTTTAAACAAGAATGCTTGACTAAAAAGCACTTGAATGTGTTCCTGAACCCTCTGACCCAAAGCACCCTGAGTGTAGCTCACACAGAGCCAAGGTACCTGGATGTGTATGTGGAATTTTGTGGGGTTATTTCTCTCCAGTCCCTTTTAAATTCTTCTACATTGTGCTTACTCAGTCACCAATACATTTTTGTGTTTTGCAAAAAAACCTCTGCATTGAAGCCACAACAACACACACTTGCATTACTTCTCCCCCACATACATGTTTGCCACATCAACATTGAGTGAAATAATTTGTATTATTTGTGGTCATGCTCAACTTCAAGTAACAGAAAGCTGACCAATTAGTGATCAACAAATAAAGGTTGGTTTCCTTGCTCACTAGTTGTAAAGGCCAGGCCATTTCTGGAATGGCTCAGCAGCTCAGCAGTGGCTTCTGGGAACTAGACTTTTCTCCTTTCCTATCATCCTTACTGAACTGACCTTCTGCCTTATGCTTGCTGTTTCATGATCTCGAGATGGCTGCCCTACCTCCAGGCTTTATAGCTATATTCCAGGTGACTAGAAGGAGTAAAAGGCGGTGCCTTTGACCCTTATTTAGCAGGACACATTGCTACCCCAAGTAATTTTCGTTAGTCCGAAAGGAGCAAGACAAATTGACTATTGTGTAGACAAGACACAGTGTTTGGCCCCAACGTTGGCATGTAATTTCTTCTCTGACCTGGGTTTGCATCAGACTCCCTCTTTGAAAAGGGGCTTCTGGTTATGCGATCACATTAACCGAATGCCCTACAGTAAAATAATCAGGATGCCCCCTCGGACAATTCACTGTTTTCTGTGACTCTGTTCGTAGTGAGTTAGGCTTCCTAAGCATCTTGAATTTGTGCTGACATCATCCTATTTAAATTCAACACAGTCATGGATCAGGTGGCAAGACTTCCATTCTGCAAGGGAGAAGTTTGGTGATGGCTTCAGGCCAGGTCCTCCTCATTAAAAGTCTGCCACATTCTCCACCTCTTTTTTTGCACAGCTGATAGGCACCTTAGGACCACAGTCAGGAGGACCTCAGTGTCTTGGTCTCTTCACTGAGCCTCTCCTGCAGTCTGGCTGCTGCTCAGCTCAGCTCTCCATCTTGAACTGTTGATCTTGGTACCACTTTGTTAACACAGGATGCCTTTCACTGATGGGAAGCCAGCATGGAACCACTCACAGAATCTCAACTTTAATTGACCTACCCACTCAAATGTACACATGCAACTCCCAGCTAGATCTTCCTGCGAAGCCTCTCAAGCGAGGCGGTCTGTCTGCTGGCTTTGGTTTGACCTGAGGAACTTCAGATGCATTGTTAGAAGTCTGAGCTAGGATTAGACTCTCGTGTCGTCCCATTTGGTGTGTCTGACAGCGGCTGCCTGATTCCTCATCTTGAGACTTGAAGGTGTTGCTGTGTTGCATCCTCTTCCTTCCCCGCAGCCTGTCACAAACGACACATCTGGGGGACTGATCCCACCCCCTCCATCCTCTGTGAGGAGCAATCCCTTCTGTGCCGTTAGGGAAGCATGTTCCTTAAAGAGGGAGGTGAAGGGTGTCATTTATTGGGTTAGAACAGTGATGCTGACAGCCTTCTAAAGAATACATCCTACTGATTCTCAGAGGTAAAATGATCCCGTTTGATACAATAGATGCTAATGAGAGCTTCCTTTGTACAAGGTGCTGGTAGGAGGATGGGCCGCTCTCTCCTTCTTCCCTGCTGAGTATGTGCAGCACCTATGCAGAATACAGGGGTCCCAAGCGGTTCATATTGTCTGAAAAAAAAAAAACCAACCTGTCCAAGCACTGCATTACAGAGCTAGGAAGTGGCCCCATGACACTCTGCAGATGCTGGTGGCTGTACAATGAATGAGCGGCATGGGAGGAAGGGTGGTCCTTAAGGTTGAGTGCGTATTTCACATAAAGGTGGAGGAAGTGAAGCACCAGCTGGGAGATGCATGAACTGGGACACTTACCACCGAAGCAGGAATAAGGGTAGCCTGTAAGGAAAGGCCTGGCGTTCCCGTGGTCAACCATACCCATAGATGCCTCAGTCCCCATGCATCCTATACTACCCAGACCAGAACGTATTGGGGGTAGGGCTTTGGGAATCCATAGAAGCTTCCAGAGAAGTCTACTGGGGTGAGGGCACATGGTCCTTCTCCAAGTTCCCCTGGCTTTGCTCTGTGCCTTTGGTTTTTGACATTCTCTGCTTTAGGAATTCTCTCATCCCATGGCCACCTGTGGAGTCCTGGTCATACCCCAAGTCTTCTGAAAGCACCCCTTCCTCAGCACACATCACCGCCCTTGCCTTCCACAGCTTTGCCTGGTACCTCTAGGCTGGCTTCCATTCCTCCTGCCCTTTAGTGAAGTTGAGCATCTGGAAGCTGTTGAAACACAGCCAAGGAACACCCTGGCTTGTCTCTGGCAGGGAGCAGCTCTAGGAGGAAGGGGAAGAACTTCTCCTTTGGATTAGGGTTCTGTTCGGCTTCCCTGCAAGGGAACTCCAACCTGGTCACAAGGCAGTTTCTTACATGGGGTAGACCTTGGGTTCTGACACCTACCCATTGGACCAGAGAGTTAATGAGAAACTCAACATCTATAGACTTCCCTAGCTGACTATGGTGTTTAGAAAGCTCACAGATGGAGGTCTGTGTGTGTGGCCTGGGAAAGAGAGCACCAGAGAAGGATTCTCAGTGCTGAGGGAATGATGGAAGAGGGGAGCGGGTGTCCTGCATGCCTGTCATAGGTATTCAGGCTTAAGTCGCTGGTGTGAGGAGGGAGGGGTGTGTCACCAGGAAAATGACTGTTTTGTGCTCCTGTTGGAAATGACTCTGTGGAACCACCCCCATTATGTTTTGTTTGTTACTTTAATAATGCTTATTATTCAAGCAAGACATCTCCCCTTCAGAAAAAAAAAGTAAAAATACAGTGAGATTTTTTCCTTTTCTTTCTTTCTTTTTTTAAAGCCCTACTGATAATCTCACTCAAAATTGCCAGCTGAGATTTTGTCTTTATTTGCACACATATCTGAATTTTTAGAATGGAATTCAACTTTCCACAGAAGTTCCAAACTTGGTGCCTTTTGCTTGATAGAGGTGCCTCTTTACCTCAGGAAACACCCAGAAAGCACTGTGACTGACAGCTCTCTTATAGAAAATTTCAAACATCTGTAAAAACTGATGGAGTAAGTGTGCCTAATGAACAGACTCTTGGGGTCCATCACTCTGTGCCTGGATTATCAACCCAGAGCTCATCCTGGCACCCATTAGTCTTCCATCACAACCTGTAGCCACACACAAAACACTGGGCCTTAAAGAGTGTGCAAGCAAGTACAGGAAGGCCCATCACTGACTGCTCAGGGGCAAGTCTCTGAAAGAGACTGAAAAAGCCCGTTCACAATGCTGTGATCTCATCGTGAAGCTGTCAGCATGTCCCTAATCTGACCAAATGCCCAGCCCAGCCAGCCAGCCAGTCATAAGACTGGCCTGCAACTCACTATATAGCCAAGGCTGGCCTTGAACTCATGGCAATCCTCCCAACTTAGCCTCTTGAGTACTGGGATTGCCGTTGGGAGCTTCCATGCTTAGCGGAGATCTCCTTTGTTACCCTGGGTCTTTCTCTCCCCACTGGGGCATGATTTATTCATCTAGTGCCTTGATATTGATGACAGAAAATTCTACTCTGTTTCCCACTATTACAAATGGTTCTACAGTAAATAACTTTCACAAAAATTTGCACTTACCTATCTAATTATGTTCTCAGAATAAGCTTCGAAGAGTGTCAAGGCCGACTCAGAGCTGTGGCAGTGTTGAAAGACTCTTAATATAAACCCCTGAGGCCTTCTTCTGGTTACACTCACTTCTGCAGCTTGTAAACGCCAGTGCCCAATTATTCTTGCCGTTTTATTTTTATTCTTATGTGTAAACTTTAGAATTAGTTTGTCAAAATAGAGTTACAATAGGGCTAGATTTTTATTTGTTAGTGTGTTTTTATATGATTATTTTTCTAATAATAATTTTCATTTTTGGAGCATTTTGTGTTGTCATACCAAGAGTCCTTATATAGGTACAGGTGTTTTAATGTATGCCAGTAAGTATGATGATGTTTTAGTCAAAGTTTCCTGCTTTTTTTGTAAAACATTGGACCTTTTGTATAATTATCCATGATGGTAAAAGACGTTACCTCCCTCTCTTTCTTTAGTCTCTGCCCTTGCCAATATTAAATGATTGGTTTTAGTTTGGTAAGATGGCTCAGTGGGTAAAGGCACCTGTCTCTAAGCTTGACAATCTGAGTTCCTCCTCGGGATTAATGCAGTGGTCATGCAAGTTGTCCTCTGACCTCCACATGGGCACCACAACACGTGGGTTTTAGGGTTTCTATTGCTGTAATGAAACACCATGACCAAAAAGTAAGTTGGGGAGGAAAAGGTTTATTTGGCTTACATTTCATACCACTGTTCGTCATCAAATCCAGTCAGGACAGGAATACACACGTAGCAGGATCCTCGAGGCAGGAGCTGATGCCGAGGCCATGGAGGAGTGCTGCTTACTGACTGGCTCTCCACGGCCTGTTCAGCCTGCTTTCTTACAGAACCCAGGACCACCAGCCCAGGGATGACCCCACCCACAATGGACTGGACCCTCCTCCATCAATCACTAATTAAGAAAATGCTCCCACAAGCATGCCTGAAGCCTGATCTTATGGAGGCATCTTATGTCTGTGATGACACTAACTTGTGTCAATTTGACATAAAACTAACCAACACAACATGTGTATGCAAACATACCCCCCCACACACACAAGCAAACAAATAAATAAATAGATAAACAAATAAATAAACGAGCAAACTTTCCTAAAGACTAGTTTTCAGGGCTGGGGTGTAGCACCGTGGTAACGTGCTTGGTGCAAGGCCCCAGATCTCAGCAGCAGCATCACCCAAAAGCTTCATTTTGGCTGTAGGATTCTGTCATTGTCAAACTTTCTGAGAGTCACGGAATGTGGTGTCTTCTCCTATTGATTTTCCTGGATTTTTGAAGTCGATAATCTATATTCCTGTCAGTTGATACAATGCTGTTGAGTGTCCTTACCTGCCATTGATGTTTCTGTTTAGTTGTTCCAGTTAGCTTTCCCAGAGCAGGCTAAAGGATGGTGAGAGACTTTGCCATCAGCTGAGTGGGAACGGTTGTTTATGGTTTATTTTTACCTCAAAGTGGCTATCAGTTTTTGTTCCATCTTAGCGAGCAGTTAGCAAATATCATCAAATAGCCAGCCCAGAGTCTTCCACGTAGAAAATACGCAGACTACATTTTTATTATACTTCCATCACGATAAAAACTCATCATTGACATATTTATAAATTAAAAATGAATATTAAATTTGGCTACCACCTTTCATAGAGGGTCCATTTAGTGACCTCTTAATATAAATGACTCCTGACAGATGCTTTATTTTTGGAATATATTTTTTATTTATGTGTATGTATGTGTATGTCTGTGTGACACATGTGTGTGGGTATCCTCTGAAGCCAGAAGAAGGTACTGGATTCCCTGGAGCTGGAGGACCTCACAGTTGTAAGTCACCCAGCATGGATTCTAGGAAGCAGACTTAGGTCCTCTGGGAGCGCAAGAAACACTCTTAACTACTGAGCCAGCTCACTGGCCCTCTAGTCTTGGAATGGGAAGCAAGTTTGCCCAAAGTTTGTCCTTCTTTTTAAACAGTGCTGGCTGCTATTTTCTAGTATTTACCCAGAGTCTGTGCATCTGTCTTCATGAATTAAACTGGCATCTGTTGTTGTTTTCAGTGACATCACTCCTTAGATTGGAGATCAGGTTGTGCAAATTTTGCAGAGTGAATTCAAACCTCCCCCATTAGTTTTCTTCTTACCTATCTTCCTCCTCCCCAGCCCCATCAATCAGTTCCTTACCCTGCCTCACCCCCTCCTTTCTCTTCTCTCAACCCAATACTTTTGTTCTGGAAAATGTTAACTTTTAAAAGATCTATTTATTTTATTTTGTGTGCGTGTTTTGCCTGCATGTATGTCTGGGCATCACATGTATGCCTGGTGCCTGCAGAGATCAGAAGAGGGCATCTCACCCCCTGGAACTGGGGTTACCGTTGATTGTGAGCCACCATATGGGGGCTGGGAACTGGAACCTGAATCCTCTGAAAGAGCAGGAATTGCTTTTTCCTGCTGAGCCATCTCTCCAGCCATGTTCCAGGAAAATGTAAAGGCTTACACCTGTGATATCTCATTAAGCAAGAATCTTATTAAATTTGCACGCACAGATAAGTGTATATTCTCACACATTTCTTGACATTTCAGTTTCTTCCATGATCATGGCAACTTTTAGATTTTTTTCTTGTTTTTGAATGAGTTCTGGTAGTTTATGCTTTCAAAGACGATCACCCTGACCTGATGAGCTTCTTGGCCTGGAGATGCACGTGGCATCCTACCTTTTCAAGCAGCCCTCTGGATCACTGGGCACCAGTTCCTCTTATGTATCACTAAACACTCTGCTCCGGCACCCTTCTGACTGCAGTTGCCAGAGACTTAATTGGTTGTTTCATTGAAGGTATTAGAATTGGATTCTAATTCTTTTAATTTTATTGTTGCCGACTAATTATAAGAGAGGTTAACACTGTGAATTAGACTAGAAAAGCAGCTATAAATGAATATAAAGGTTTTTATATGTAGTATTTTTTGTTACTAGAATGTCCTAAGTATCTGTGGTTGCTGTTTTGAGTTATACTTTTACCCAAAGAATACTCTGAAAGTTTTCTTAAGGGCTGGAGAGATGGCTCAGTGAGGATGAGTGCTTGCCATCAACCTGAGGACCTGAGCTCAATGCTCTGGACCCACGAGGTAGAGGAAAATTGACTTCCACAAATTGTCCTCTGACTTACCCATGCATGTATAGCATATGCATACTTGCACCACACATACACACACACACACACACACACACACACACATGCATGCATGGACAATAATTAAAATATTTGAAAAACTTTCCTTAAATGTTAAAGGTTTTGTCCATATTTTGATATTAATGTATAATTTTATTTCACTTTAGATACAGCATGTGAAGTATGTGATGCCTAATTATGGATAATTTCAAGTTTTGTGTGTATGTACAGAATAGGATATGGTTCATTTTTGATAGTTATTATATGGAAATTTAAAACAACATTACATATGATTAATGTAAACTAAATAAAAAAGTAGTTAATCATGCTATCAGATATTTTATCCTTTTTTTGTTCATTTGATCAAAGTTGAAAGAGGGGCCAATGTTTTTCACTGTTACTATGTTTTTCTATTTTGGTATGCACATAATCTGTAACTATTATTGTAAGCACAATTAAATATTGTGAATTTTTTTTACATGTTAACATGTGTAAGTGTGTTGAGATAAAGTTGCCCATGCAGCTCAGGCTAGTCTCAAATTCTCTATGTAGCCCAGGCTGTCCTCTAACTTGTGATTCTTCTGTTTCAGCTTCCAGAGTACTGGAATTATATAAACCTGGCTCAATTGTTAATATTTAAAAATATACTATGAGTTTATGGGAGTTCATATCACAATAGGTATACAAATCTTTCCCTCTCATTCTCTTTCTGTGTAAGTGTGTGTGCACATGCACATGTGTGTGCATATGCGTGTATGCGGGTATTATGAACATGTATGGACACACATGAGCATCATCAGCCCTGACTTCCTGCTTGTCAGTATTTTCCTCATGTGCTTTTGCTTACTCCTCTTGGCTCACCTTCCCACATTTTCCTGTTTCAGGTGCATCTCTCGGCTGCAGTAGACGAGAATACTCTTCTTTGTGTCCCTAAGGGAAACATACTTAAGGCCATGACATATATACTCATGTATATTTATATGATAACTGTTGTGCTTAGTTCATGTATTTTACTTTTTTTATTTTTCATTAAAAAAAACCCCTCCCTACTGTTTCTCTTTTGCTATTTTTGCCTCTTTTATTCTCCAGTGGTTTGGAAGATAGCCAGCTTATTTTTATTCTGCCAGTGACTCCCCCTCTCCTTTCTCCCTGTCTTGTCTTTTCCAGCTTTCTTTGGAATAGCGTGGGGGAGGGGCACTGTTTTATCTAGAAGACGTTTGCCAAGGGGCCCCTACCCATCCTGTGCTGCAGGTGTAGTGTGATGGGCAACCAACATACAGAATTCAAGGGGAGAACATGCCAGAAAATCCTACTGCCCCGGATGGATATCCCTCTGTTGAGTCTGTTCAAGGTGCTATAATAAAATGCACAGCCTAGAGGCTTAAAAAATTTATTTGCTCATATGTGAGGAAGGTGTGAGCAGGTTGCCTTCTTCTGAGGCCTCTCCTCCTCAGCCCTCAGCTTGCTAAGGGTTTCTTCTCCCCCCCATCCCGCCACCAGCTCCGTCCTGCCACCACACACACATTCTACTTGGATTGTTTCAGCAATATGTGGTAAAGCTGGTCTTCCTGAAAGCAGAGATTTCATTAAAAGATAGTCAATGGAACTTTTGAATTTAAATGTTCAAACTCTTGTTTCTATTTGAAGTTTAGAGCATGAATGTTATGGATGTATATGGATGGTAAATGGTTACTGTGCTGAAGCAAATGGGCATATCTGTCCTCTCACACAGTTGCTTCCTGTGAAGAATGGCTGAAGTCTTCTTATTTACCAAAATTTTAGGTACAACTGTTTTATCCATTAGAGTCTCCACATGATCCTCTCTATCACTACTTGGGTGAGCTACCTTCTCTATGTGTCTCCACATGGTCATCTCCATCACTGCTTGAGTAAGCTACCTTCTCTATGTGTCCCCACCTGGTCCTTTCCATCACTGTCTGTGTGATCCATCTTCTCTATGTGTCCCCCCATAGTCTTCTCTCTATGGCTATATACTTGTGTCCTAACCATTTCTTTTTATAGGACATCATCAAATTGGTGTAGGGACCATTCTAAATACATTATTTTAATAAAACAATAGTTGTAAATCGCAATAGCTAGCAACATAATGTTTTGGGATATGTAGCATTGTGGAATGGCTAAAGCAAGCTACTTGATATATGCCTTACTTTCCATACTTATTTTTGTGGCTAGGACACTTACAGTCTACTCTTGGCAATATTCAAGTACACAGTACATGATTAATAGCTTCAGTGACCAAGTTGCCCAATAGATCTCTTGACTTTATTCTTCCTGTCAAATTAAAAGTCAGTATCCTGGAACTAATGTCCCCCAACCCTCCATCACTCTAGTGACCTCATTTGAACTTAGTCACCTCTTTAAGATGTTATATGCAGTTATTGTCACATTCTGAGGCCTTAAGGGTTGGAGATTCCACATACAAATCTTGGGGAGATGCACAGCAGCCCACAGCAGCTTTGAGATGCAACTTTACACTGAGGTATGGGCCACATAGCAACGAGGAAACAGAGTAAAAAGGTCTCGGGGAGGGGTTAGACATGAGAGGGAACAGGGTGAAGCTGAGGAGCTGTAGCTCATCCACTCAGGGTTGAAAGGCACAGGGAGTGAGATGGAAGTTGTTAGGTTTGGTTTGGTTTTTAGTCGGGAGCTCTAGGCATGTCTTTGAATCTGTGATTAATGACAAGGTTGTGTCCAGAAAGGAAGGACTACTCCACCTGGGCCTTAGGGTAAGGTTGTAGACCTGGGTAGGGGCTACACAAAGGCTCTTCCTCTCTGTGTGCTCCTTGTTGCCAACCTAACACCTTGAGGACCTCTGGTTTGTGACCCCTTTGGGGTTTCCACTTCAGAGATCCGGCATATCAGATATGTACATTGTGATTCTTAACTGTAGCCAAATTACAGTTATGAAGTAGCAACAAAGTAATTCTATGGTTGGGGATCACCACAACAGGAGAACTTTATTAAAGGGTTGCAGCGTTAGGATGGTTGAGAACCACTGCCTTAAACAAATGAATAATTGGAAGTCTGAAAGATCACTGATAGTCCCTTATGCATCATTCCTAAGTGGGATGATATATCTTGTTCACAGTTGCATTTTCCTACCATTGACAGCCCATGAAAGAAAATCACACACTTTTCTCTAAGTAGACCAAACTGGCATCATAACTCACAGAGATCCATAGCCTGCCTCTGTCCCCCAAGTGCTGGGATTAAAGGCATTGACCACTATGCCCACCCAGCTCACTGTAAGCTTCTTAAAGAAAAAGATAGATAGATAGATAGATAGATAGATAGATAGATAGATAGATAGATAGATACATACATACATACATACATACATACATACATACATACATAAATAGAAAGAAAGAAAGAGAGAAAGAAAGAAAGAAGAAAGAAAAGAAAAGAAAAAGGGTAATACAACAAATAGATTCTGTAATACATGATTGAGGTGGTCCTGGAAAACCACTTCAAAGGGAGGTTAAATAGTTCAGACAAGAGAAAGAATAGTGGCTTAGTCCATGCTATAGATAGAGATGTATGGAAAATGGGAGGTGTATCCAATGGATTTTGAGGTAAAATAAAGGAATGACTACCCTACCTCCCATGGGGCTTAGTTTGTTTATGGGTTGTATATGGGCAGAGAGAGAAAAAGTAGCCAGTGGTAGATCCCAGTATGAGACTATCAGTGCCACTTAATAAACCCAAAGAGTAGCCAGCTACCAGGAACTGCAGGCTAGAAATTAATAATTCCATTTTCCCCATGCTATATTGCAAGTATCTGTAAGCACCTGGGATTAATGTCCAGAGTGCTGAGGAACAGCCTGGGTTGATGCACAAACATGTGGATTATCTGCATCTAATGATGGACATCATGGAGTGAAGTCTCCCAGGAAGGGAATATTGAATCAATACAGAAGTGAACTCACAGCTGCCTACTCACACCCTACAGATTGAGGTTAGTTAAAAGAGGGAGCAGCTGGGGAAAACCCCAGGAAGAGGCTCACCCAGAAGGAGGAAGCAGTAAACTCAGGAGGTTGCAGTGCTCCAGAAGCCAAGAAGCAACTGTGTTTGGAGGAGGGGAATATAACTTGTCCTTTCTAAGGCTGTGGAGAGGCTAAGCCAGGGCACCCTTAAAGACTGTAACATGAGAGTCTTCAGAAACCTTGGGAAAAAAAGTCTCCGTGGTGCTTTGCCAATTTGGGTGGGATAAAGAGGTGGAGCTGGGAAGCAGAAATGTCACAGAACATACAGGTGACATTTTGAGAACTCTTGCTTGGAAAGGAAATGAAGAAGGATGCTGAAGGGGACAAGGAGCTAAGGATGCATCCTTTTGCAGTGAGATCGCAGATGTGTGTCTGCCATTGAGCGTTAACCAAAAGATAGTATGACACTAACTACAAGAGAAAGAACACACAGAGGAGTGACATCTAAGAAAGTTGAGCCCATTAGCTCGTACATGAGTTTGCTGTTGCATAAGGGAGACCATGATTGGCAGTAGCTCAGATAACACAGAGAGTTAGTTATTTCCTTTCCAATAATGGGTAAATGTTTTCTAGGGCTGGGATGATGATGTTCACAGACCATACTCTTTCATGAAGCTTGTTCCACCAGCTCTCGAGTCCTTGTTCTGAGGCTCAAATCAAGCTGTCACTGAATCTATATTCCAAGCTTCATGGTTAAAGCAGGACACTAAAGGAGCCAGCTGTGCACTCCAGCTGTGACCTGGAGGTCACAGGTGTCACTTTCCCTTCATGTCTGGTGAGTCAGAACTTGTTCACACGGTCATGCCTAGCTGTAGAATAGAGCAGCATCTGCAGTACTTCACCCCCACTGTTCCTGTGGTCAGTTGAATATTAGGTTTCTCTCAGTGTAGCTGGGCAGTCATTAGTCCTCAGCCCTTATCAAAGTCAAGCCCTCTCCAGCAGCTTCTGGCATCCAGAGAGAATGGAATCCCCAGGTAGGGAGGGGAGAGATTGGCCTTCAGCAAAAAAGGGAACAATTTAATCCTTTGTGCTGCCAGGAAGAAAGAAAATAGATGTTGATGCTGAAGGGTTTATGGGTCTGGCAGTGAGAAGACAAGAAAACCCCCAGCCTACAGATTCTGTTTTCTGTTGTATTGAAGGTGAGTATGTCAGATGGGAGCCAGGATGCCCGAGAGTTCTGAACTGAGCAGAGTAATTGCCTGAGCTTGGGAGTTTTTATTCTGTACCCGTCTCAACTTTAAAATCTCTGTGCCCATTTATTTACACAATCATTTGAAGATGAAAAGAGAGTGTTGAAACTCAGAGAGATCTGAGTATTTGATTGAGACCCCATGGATGATGAAGGGACCAACTGGAACTTGTTCATGACTGGCTCCATCCTGTGACTCTTGTCCTTAACCCTTGTATCAACCACTACTATCCTGAAGCCAGAGAGGTAAGGCTGACCAAATAGGCTGTTTGCCACTTGACAAGTCTGGAGACTGTAGTCACGAGTTTAAGGTGATACCAATGAGTTCAGTTGCACAGTTGTCCCCAACAAAGTTCAAGTTCAGCTGCTGAGTGCAAGAACAGAGAAAGAGGCAGACAGGTTTAGCCAGTGTGCTCTGCATACATATGGTGAAAACATATGCAGCAGGGGCTGGAGATGCTGGGAAATCCTGACATTAGTATGATGGACTCTAGAACCCAAGAGGGATGTGATGTTGGGTTGGAAGGCAAGAAAGAGCCTAGGAATATCCAATAGGCAAACCTAGGATGTGAACCTGGTAGGCAGTTATGCAGGGGGGACATTTGAAGGGATACTTTGGAAGTTTTACAGATTCTGATTAAGACCCAAGATTGGAACCTGGAGTTGGATATTGGGAGAGGCCCAGGGAAAGGCAAGAGCCCTGACAAGTGACTCCCCATAGGCATACCGTGTGCCAGCTTCATTTCCAGCAGCTGAAACACTAGCCAGAGCTTATTGCTGGGTTGAGGAGATTCTGCACCTGTGCTCCTGAATGTGTTGACTTGTCCAGGGGAAGCAGAACATGGAAGTCAACCAATGAGTGTGTTTCAGTTCTGACTCCCCCTTCTTTCTGTGACCTGGGGCAGCTGAATCTTCTGTAGCTCCCATGGCCCTTCCATAAATAAGATGACTACATCAGTGGTAGCAAATGAGGAATGACCAGATTTCCTCCTGGTGTCACTATGACCTCTAACACATCATCTTCTCTGTCTGGACTTTAATGTTCTCCCCTATAAAATAAAGTGATTGGATTGGTATAATCATAGCTAATATTTATTGAGAATCATTCTGTGCCAGATGGTATTCTAGGTGATTTACATATATTATATTACATTTAATTGTCCTGACAGCTCCATCTGAGGTAGATATCATTATTTCTGTTTTTCTCGATGAAGGAACATAGACACAGAGAATAAGCAACATGCCATATTCATTTCCTATCGCTTCTGTGACAAATTGCTACAGACTTAAACAGAACAAATTTATTCTCAGTGATTAAAACGACACAAATTTATTCTCTTATAGCTCTGAAGTCCAAAGTAAGTTTCACTGGGCTAGCATCAAGAGCTTGTTAGAGATAGTCTTTTCTTGAATCTGTAGGCGGGAATTCCTGTCCTTTTCAAATAGTGTCTGGAAGTTGTCTGTCCTCCTTGGCTTACAGCCTCTTCCTCCACCTTCAGAGAGCCTCAAGCCAGTCTTCATTGCTGCCATCCACTTAACACCTTCTCAGTGACTTATAATTGGCTTACCAGTCTTCATTGGCAAGGATTCCAAGATTCTGTCACCTCACCTACATTACCTGGGATGATTCTTTGTCTCAAAATCTTTCACTTGGTCCTATCTGCAAAATTCCTCTTGCTATAAAAGGTGAAACAGTCTCAGGCTTAGAAATTAGAAGACAGATGTGTTTGGGATATGCTATTCTGTCTGTCGCACATACCTGACACATGAGCTTTTAGCTAGTACAAACCTAAGCCTTGGGCATTCCCATGCTGTGTTGATTCAGGAAGGAGACATGTGTGGCATGAAAACTACCGCCCTTCTTCTGCTGTCAGCAGAGTATCAGCACCTGACCAAGAGCCCTTGTGCCTCTTGGAGTCCAAATGAAACTGCCAAGTCCTTTATGTTCATATCTCTCATGGTCCCATCAATTGATCTGAATGGGCACACACAATTCCCTGTTGGTTCTGTTCTGTTTTGACTCCTAATTTTCCATCTGGATACAAAACTCAAGACTTGCGTGGTTCCAGTGACCTTTTAGTGGCCTTACTGAGTTCCATTTGGGGGAGGTTGAGGATGTTCTGTGTAGTGTGGTAGCTAGGAGTTCATCAAGAATCTTATTCTGATCCCTGTGATGTTTGTGGGTCATTTCAGAGTTTAGACTATAGGAAAAGGATGCAGGACACTCAAAGATTGGGGGACATAGCTCTTCCTCCCTCCCCTTCTGCTCTGGCTTCAAGAACATACCATGATGAGTCCTGTGTGTAGTGGGGGAGAGAAAACCATAGCATATTCATACAGAATAAAAGCAAGCAGCCTTGCCTTCACTATCAGTCAAGGGAAACACTTCTGGCGGGTTTGTGTAAGAACCAAAGCCAAAGGAAGTCCTCAACAGGGCCACCTGGCATTCATCTTCAGTTTCATTTTGGCCTTTCCAATTCTGAGTCTCCGAGTCTCACTGTAAGCCTTCACCAGACCCTTCCACTCATCCAAGACCCTCATTAGTGCCCTTTCTTGCAGTGAAATGCTGATGCTAGGTATGGAAATGTGGATTTTTAGCCTAGAGCTAAAATGTTGATCCCCATCGGTGTACTGCACCCTCTAGGGTCATTAACCACATGTTCCCTGGGGCATCAGGTCTCCAAGTGGGTAAAAACCCCATCACAGACAGAGGGCACAAAATATCAGCCTTTCTTTGTGTTTGGTTTTGTACTTCTTTGCCCACCTCCCCCAGGCTCAGCCAAGGCCTAATGAGCTGATCAAAATGGCTCCAGCACTTTGGGTCAATATCTCCCTCAAGGAACCATTTGCAGAGGGTGCTGGGCAGAGAGCGCTGTGTGAGGGCTGGAAACCCAGGGTTCATCACACCTTGCATGCCCTGCTTCTGTCCTTCACTTGTTCTCATTACTGCTGCCTTCCCTGCCTCCTGTAGCCAGAGGCAGTGTCGGGACACCATCCCACACTTGGTGCATTTCCATGGAAGTTCCTCCAAGCAGGAGGAGTCCTTGAGGACACAGGAGTGAATGTCACACAGGTAGAACAAAAGAACGGGAAGATAGGCATGGCGGCTTCAAGGAAAGATTTCCTGTGAGGGTGGAGCACCAGCCACGAGGGTTTCATTTGCATAGTCTTGGAGTTAGAGGCCTAGAGTATAATTTTAGGCTTGTGGCTGGAATTTTCTGAAAGAATTCAGATGTTTTACAGGCTCTGTCTCCTGACAGCAAAACTGTAGAGAGAGATTTAAAAAAAAAAAAAAACCCACAGAATGCTATGTTAAAAGGAATCACCCAGATTCATCAAATACAAAGTCCTCATTGTGCAGAAGAGGAATTTGCCCAGCATCCAATAGTACGGAAGTAGCAGATCAATGACAGAATCTAGATCCTGAGCATGCAGATATTTTCTCTGCTCATTTCCCTATATGACTACCTATGTATTTGGTTCTCTGTATTAAAATGTCTGAAACAGGCAAACAATTCTTGGCTAGGAATATGCTTTTGGGAGGAGGGAGGAAGGGAGATGGGGAAAGAATAGGGGGGGGAGAAGGGGAGAGAGAGAGAGAGAGAGAGAGAGAGAGAGAGAGAGAGAGAGAGAGAGAGAGAGAGAGAGAGCTGTGAATGTATTGGGAGAAGTAGCTAGAGAGCAGCCCCTAGAACATCTGGATTGGTCCAAGCATGTCGTTGATTCTAGCATGAATAGCTCTACTTCTGGACAGAGGACAGCTCCTAACCCAGCAGTTTTACATCTAGGGTCATAGCTTGCAGCAGCAGCAGCAGCAGCAGCAGCAGCAGCAGCAGCAGCAGCAGCAATACCCAGGGATTGTGGGTTGCTATAGAAACAATACGGGAGTGGGAAATGAAGCAGAGATTAATCCAGGTAGAGTAGGGGGCGGGGGTCTGAAGTTGGAAGCTTCTTGACAGACATAAAGTTCTGCTAGGTCTTTCTGGGTTTCCTTGTAGGATAGTGGCTGTCACCTCTCAAGAGCAGGTGTGGTTCCAGTGGCTCCTTGTGTATCTGAGGGCCTCCTGAGGAAGAAGATGAATGTGACTGGGTAGGGTGATCATTCCCCACTTCTGTGCAGTGCTGGGATCTCCATGCCTGTGGGGTTGTGTGTGGGGTGTATCCTAGTAGAGGCTGAGTACATGACTGTGGCTGTGTGTGTGTGTGATTCAGAGTGTAGTTGTGAGATTGTGTGGTGTAGATGCCAGATTCTTTGTGATTGCATTGCTCTCTCTCTCTCTCTCTCTCTCTCTCTCTCTCTCTCTCTCTCTCTCTCTCTCTCCCTCCCTCCCTCCCTCCCTCCCTCCCTCTCTCTCTCTCTCTCTCTCTCTCTCTCTCTCTCTCTGTGTGTGTGTGTGCGCACAACTGTGTGGTTATTATGAGTGAGATTTTGAACATGGGTGCATGTCATTATGGATGTGGCTGTGTATTTGGTTTGTTTCTATATGGTGTGTGTGTGTGTGTGTGTGTGTGTGTGTGTGTGTGTGTGTGACTATATTGTTGGATGTGTGACTATATGTCAATCTGAGTACATGACTGTGATTGTATGTGTGGTTGTGTATGGATGCCTGTGAGGGTGTGATTGGTGTGGTTGTATGTGTGAACGCACATAACCCCATCAAGAGGTAGTTAGAAACATCCCCTGTCTAAGAGGACCCAGGAGAGAGCCACCCTGACCCTTAGCCTGGGAACCGTTCAAGATGCAGAGGGCTGACAGACCTAGTTTTCTACAGTAGACTTTCTTTTATGAGCCCTTTCACCTGAGGAAGTTTTAATGCAACTCTTATATAGAGAGCTGTACAAACTAGCTGTACAAACCAAACATTTACTGGAAGTAAATCATCAACCTATTTTAAAACAATCCTTTGAAATATGTATAATTTTATTTATGCAAGTCGAAAGGAAATTTGCATACTAATGAGATGTATGTGCTTGTTTGGTCTAGCACAACATAATCGGAAGATACACTAATTTGATACGTGCTGAGGAATGAGGGAGGAGAATATTAAAAGTCTTTGTTTTCTATAATTAAACCATTATGTTTCTCTAAGAGCAAAAGCTTTGTATATACAGTTAAAACACTGCCACTCCTAACAGATAAAAGTCTTGAATTTGAGCCATTTCAGGTTGTGCTCATTGACACTGAGTAGTGTGAGAATTGTGTAGCGTGAGAGTATGTTCAGTGCAAAGTGTGCATTCCGTGTCTTCAGAACCAGAGCTGCTGCTATGTCATGGGATATGTTGGGGTAGACATGGCTCTAAACACCTCCTTGGGATTTGTTGTGTACTTGATTTTGAATTAATTTTGATCACTGCACATTCAGAAGCCCTTTACTATTGCCAAATTTTTCATAACTCCCCACATTCAGTTTTGAGACTACATAGATGATGTCATGACAAAAGTTTAAAAATCTCTGCTCTGGGAGGGGCTGGAGGGGAGAAAGGGAAGGAGGGAAATGATGTAATTATATTATAATGTCAATATATATTCATAGTATATTCATATAATCTCTCTCTATGTGTGTGTGCACGTGTGTGTGTGTGTGTGTGTGTGTGTGTGTGTGTGTGTGTGTGTGTATAGCTCTGTTCAAGAGCCCCCAGCCCAAGCCCCAGGCCCAGCTGGCTCTGTCTCCTTCTCTTCAAACACCCATAGCACATCCATTGAGAGTGGAAACAAAGCTATGGGGAGCATCTCCCAGTATCATATACTGGAGTAGGAATGTGTAGGGTTGGACACTTAATACTAGTGTAAGAGTGGAGTGGAGCCAGGGACCCAGGAACAGGCTGTCCTGGGCCTGTTCCATCTAGCTGTACTCTAGGGGGATTATGTGTCTTGGGGAGTATGGTGGTTTGAATGAGTATGGCTCCCCATAGATTCGTGTGTGTTCTGAAGACATAGAAATTTGGTTTCCAGTTGGTACAACCA
The DNA here is from genome assembly GCF_049852395.1 of Peromyscus maniculatus bairdii. NCBI lineage: Eukaryota > Metazoa > Chordata > Mammalia > Rodentia > Cricetidae > Peromyscus > Peromyscus maniculatus. The sequence goes on along the minus strand of NC_134859.1, from coordinate 51,043,365 downwards.
TTTGAAAAGGATTAGAAGGTGTGGCCTGCTGTCACTGGGACAAACTTTGAAGTTTCAAAAGATTTGAATGATTCCTGGTGCTCTCTCAGCCTTCTCCTTGTAGACCAAGATGTGAGTTCTCAGTTTGCCTTTACTCTGCCGTCATGGACTCTAACTCTCTGAAACCATAAGCCCAGTGAAACATTTTATTTTTGAATTGTCTTTGTCATGGTGTTTTATCACAGCAATAGGAAAGCAACTAAGACAGGGAGTGCTGGGCAGGAGGCCCAAGGAAAGCCATCTCTTTGACTGCATCACAGAAGGGCTGGGAGATGTTCAGTGTAAGGAAGCAAATAAATGACTCCCTTAGACTCTCTAGTTGTGGAGTGGAGAATGGAGATTAGAAGGTGCCATCAGAAGCCCCCTGAAGGTAGAAGTGCTTTCCTTGGGGTCCCTGGGCAGTTTGCATCCTTCCTGGGTCCTGACAGAGAAACAAAAGCCAACTGAGTGATAGGATCCCAGGGTACCAGTGGCAGGAACTGGCCAAGAACTCCTGGAAGATGAGTGGCATCGTGAGGTGATGGAACAAGAAGACAGAAGCTTGATGAAGAGAAAGAGCCCGAGCAGGTGACAAAAATCGCATGACAGCTAATGTCCTGGTTGAAGACCCACCTCCTCCTGTGAGCCTGGATTCCAGTATTAAGATCAAGAGAAGGGCTGTTGTCCTTAGCTTGAGCTTGCAGATCCTGTGAGGCAGAAAGGAATAATCCAATTGCTAAGATCTCACAGAGGATCAGCAGAAAGAAAGAGAGGGCACAAGCGGCTGAGGAAGTGGGAAGAGGAATTTTCAGCAGCAGTTTGAGCCTATTGGAGAGGAAGTGGTTGGTGTTGAGCTAGTATTGACAGAGGAGATAATAAAAGCTCAAAGCTGAGATGCAGCACCCGCAGGACTTGCTACTGAGGAAAGGGTGAGGAGAGAAAACACCAAATAATTCTAGGAACCTTTCAGGGACCCAGCCCTAGGTCCTGATAAAACTGCCCATGTAGGGGTGGATCTGAGGACATAGTACAAGCAAGTCCTGTAGCCCTTGGCCACAGGTGAGACTTCTCTCTCCCTAACTGCTGAGTGACTAGTTGGTGAAAGAAGACCAAAGGGAGCCAAGAAGGACTGTCTGCCAGAGGGCTTCCTCTGACTTCTGCCTCTGTAGATAGCTTTGTTCAGATTTTCTGTGTTTCAAAGAATCATTTAGCAATGATGGACATCAGGGTCACTTTGACCTCTGGTGTTGGGGCTTTGGAGGCCTATCCACATATAGGACATCTCATCCTTGGCTGAGCAAAGCATTGCCCACAGAGTATCCTCTCCTGAGTTATTTAACATCTTTTGTGCCTCAGTATCCTCATTTGGAAAGCAGGGCTTCCAAGATCAAGCTCATTGTGAGTATATTGTTTATATTGAATAAGCAAGAACCTTTATAAAACACTTAGTATATTGCTTGTGTTTGGTAAAATTAGCTATTTCTGAATCTTTGTATAATTCTACAGGTTATGAATTCATAATCATGTTTAGCAAAAACCATGATTCAATGAGCCTACATACATTTCCAAGATCCATAAGCAACATATAGGATGTACTGGTTAGTTTTGTGTGTCAACTTGACAGAAGCTAGAGTCATCAGAGAGGAAGGAGCCTCAGTTGAGGAAATACCTCCTTGAGATCCAGCTGTAAGGCATTTTCTCAATTAGTGATCAATGGGAGAAGGCCCAGTCCATGGTGGGTGGTGCTATCCCTGGACTGGTGGTCCTGGATCCTATAAAAAAGCAGGCTGAGCAAGCCAGAGGAGCAAGCCAGTAAATAGCACCCCTGTGTCCTCTGTATCAGTTTCTGCAGCCAGGATCCTCCCTTGTTGAATGCTTTGTTTGACTTCCTTCAGTGATGAACAGCTGTAACTAGAGTTTTCCTGCCTTGCCCACAGTCAGGAAAAATCTCTGTCACCTGCCAGTCCCACAGCCTCTCAGACCCAACCAAGTAAACACAGAGCTTTTCAGGAATGATTTGAAGGAAACATGTCTACCCTTTACTATTTAAGATATAGCAGCTGATAGCCTTTCCAACTCTGTCCTTCCCTGAAGGTGTAGAAAGTTTATTCTCCTTTTGTGTCTGTTTGTAAAGTGCCATATGACAACCACCCCTCCCCCTTTCGTATCACATAGGGACAAAGCCGCACAAACACACTGATTCCAATAAGATAATTGCATCTAAGAGAGCTTAGTTTCAGGTAGACAAGTGACCTTATGCAGTGCTCTATGTTGGAGACCCAGGTTCTTTCCCTACTGTTTCTCTGCCTCTATTAAGTAATTGCCTTTATCTGCATGACCCAGATCTGATCTGGCATCAGCTTTCCACTGAGTAGAAAAAGGAAGGTAAGAGAGAGGAGCCAGTCAACCATCTTTCAGGTTCAGCCTAGAAGTGGCACAGGGGGTCCTTACTCATATTCTTTAGGTGAGGTAATGGGAACATGGTCACAGCTAAGAGGGGAGGAGGTGTGTGTGGAGGACATTTGGCCCTTGGGCATCAGGCTGTGGTTCTACTGCCTTGAACATTGGTGAGCCATCTCTATCATCCATGCCATGGGCAGGATGTTTGTGTGGTCATGAAGTCTGTGCTGACTCAAGGACATAAAAACACTCAAAATCACAATGTAGCTTCATGCACGTAAAGGCACATGCTGTGTAGAAAAAAATAGTGTTAAGTATGCCGGGTGGTGGTGGCTCATGTCTTTAATCCCAGCACTCAAAAGGCAGAGGCAGGTAGATCTCTGTGAGTTTGAAGCCAGCCTGGTCTGTAGAGTAAATTCCAGGACAGCCCAGGCTATGCAGAGAAACTCTGTCTCAAAAATTAAAAAAAAAGAAAGAAAAATAGTGTAAGGAGCTTTTGAATAACCAAAACTATTGCTTAAATAGGTTTAGAGAATTCTTAGAAAACCATTTATTTCACAGATGACAATGTTTAAGATAAAATAATTAGGAAGTGTTTAGTATCAATAAGCAAATGAATGAATTGAGAAAGGGCTGATTTCTTCTGGTGCCTTCAAATAATACAGTGGAGCTTGATGCCTCAGCTGTTATTCTGACAGCATGACTTGGAGTAGGGTAAGAAAATGGGGACCAAGGACTAGAGGTCTGCATCACTAGAGTTAATTGTGAACAGTCAGGGATAGAAGGGCCCTTAGAACTCCTCGTCCAACCTCCAACTTTACACATGAGAAATCTGAGGCCCAGAGAGTAGAGCCTTCTGTCCTGAATTTCCACCAGGTATCTTGCCTCTTCACATCTTCAGACTTTCCATTGGGACAGTGGCTATGCATAAGAAGCAGATGCCTGGGGGGGGGGGCATACAGTGAGAGATCTCTATAAAACTCTCTAGTGTGACTGCAGATCCCTGAACATACAATGTCTGCCTATGGCTATCCCTCCCTTCCACCCTTGGGAGTGTGCATGAGTGCAGTAGATTGGCCTGGACCTGATGTGAGTGCTGTCTTCAGCTTTCTGCATCCAAAAGGACCAGGAGTGCTTTCTTAGTCTCCTCTACTGAAAGCCAGCCATCAGAAGCCTCCCTGTGTGATGTCTAGAGCCCTTTGTTCAAGAATGTGCAGTGAAGGAAACTATCGAAAACAGAAAGCTGGTGAATGAAGAGGTAACTGCACAAGGGAGCCATGTTCCAGCCCCAGCAAGCAGCAGAACTTGGCAGCTTCCCATGGGGTTCTGGCTTTAGAGTGAAGATGAGACTAAGGAAAGCCGATGACGCCAGGCATGTGTCAGGGGCGTCCCTGAATGGAGGCCCAGAGAGATCATTATTTGAAGCTGTGAAGTTGAAGCCTGGATTACCTGGGAGACCCCCAGATTTCAGAGGTACCAGAGTCGTGGGATACCTGCCAAAGAAAGCTGCTAACAGAGTGGAACCAGCCCACAAACAGCCTGGATACTGTACTCCACCACACTCCCTAAGCCCCTCATTGCACCACCTGATCCGAAGGCAATCAAGTTTCTCCAGTGTGATTTGTTCTTTAATAAAGAAACCCCGTGATCTCATAGCTGATCTTTGCCCAGGGCTCAGACTGCAGCCAGTACTGGAGTTCTCTTTCGTAAGTATCCACGAGGGACTCTCTGCTGGCCTGGTGGCAACGAAGCAGGCAACAGCTGTAAAGATAATACTTTGTTATGTGAACTAGAGACAAGACAGCCTTTCAGAGCGGACCTGCCGGCACAGCGGCAAGAGCATCTGCAAACATGTAGGGTATTAGTTTCATACATCACCCAGTGCTTAATTTTCTAAGAGCTAGCATGGCTGCTAGAACTCGGGTACCTCTCCTAGACATTCTGGAAGAGTGTGTGTGTGTGTGTGTGTGTGTGTGTGTGTGTGTGTGTGTGTGTGTGTGTGTGATGGTGTGTGATGGTGGAGGTTTGGCAGAACTTGCTTTCATCCTGTGGGAAGAATCATATACTTTCCAGGTCTAACCACAACTCATTTGGGCCATCACTTCATTGACCAGATTTTTCCAAGTGTTGGGACTGTCTGTATCCCTCCTTCTCATAAGTGACCTGCCTGCTGTGTTTTTCTTTTGGGACACAAGAAGACACCTGAGCAGCAGCGGGACTGAGGGAACAATCCTTGGCTTCTCTCTCTCTCTCCTTTGTTTTTGTTTGGTTCTGAGTCCCTGGTATTTTGATTTTGTCTTAAACTTTCCTCTTGTGAGTGATAACTGAATTGTGTTAAGTGGCCACACTCTAAAGCATCATCAATAATTTACAGAGTGGTTTGTCAATAGCTTTGGCTCTTCATTAAATCAGGGTGGTAGATATTCCCCACACAGGCATTTGTTCTGTCCTGGCTTCCTGTGATGACTTCCTCAATGCATTGAACAAATACTGCTGTTTTCAAAGAGCTCTTCCTGTGCAGAGCATCCATCTCAGAGCCATCTTTTTGTTTTCTTTTTCCCCATTTACAAATCTGGAAAATATTGAGGAAGAAGATTCCTTCCTTCCTTCCTTCCTTCCTTCCTTCCTTCCTTCCTTCCTTCCTTCCTTCCTTCCTTCCTTCCTTCCTTCCTTCCTCCCTCCCTCCCTCCCTCCCTCCCTCCCTCCCTCCCTCCCTCCCTCCCTTCCTTCCTTCCTTCCTTCCTTCCTTCCTTCCTTCCTTCCTTCATTTATTCATTCTTGCAGGCATTCTGAGCCACTGTGCTCATCTACATGCCCCAGAGTCACCTTTCTAGTGCATAGGAAGGGTGGGGGCACAGGGTCACCAACTTCCAGTCTTAACCTGGGAGTGACACACAGATCTCTTACTTTCTGTGGGTGATGTTATAAGCAAATGGTTAAATGTAAGAGCAAGGGAGGCTGGGGTGTGGAGAGTGTGTGGCCCAAGAATCAGGTCATAGTTGTGCAGTGGAAGATGGGAGAGTGCAAGAGGCAGTGCGCATTACATGTGCCCCAGGTACCACGTTTGTGCAGAGTCCACCTTCACTAAACAAGGCAAATAGTCAGATTCACAATATGACTTCCCATCATGACACTGTGCCGGCTATTGTTTTAGATCTGAGACCCCAAGAGCCTGTGTCCTCCTTGTGGTACTGCTGTCGTCTCAAGGAGATGGACAGCAAGTAACTGAGTGCCAACTCTGGTGTAGGCAAAGGATTAGAGCATGACCACACTTGCCCCTTGAATGCAGGGGTTTAGAACATCAAAAACAGAGAAGACAGGGCCCTGAGACTGGGCGGAAGTTGGGCTGTTGGGGGAACATTGGGGAGTCCTAAATGGCTAGGATAGAAGGAGCATGGGTCAAGAGAAGAAAGGAAGGAAGTGCTGGGACCTTGGCATGGAGAAGGATATTGAGCACAGGTCAGCTCTGTGCTTCATGTAGTGAAGTGGAAAGTATAAGAAGCATGTTTGTGATTGGGAAGGATCTTTCTTGCCTGGCTGCTGTGTGGAGAGGAAACCTCGAAAGATTTTCCTTAAGAACATTTGCACTTATGCAAATGGTGTTTTCATTAATTGCTCTTTCATCCGTTAGTCCTTGTCCCTTCATTTCCGTGAGTTTTATTTTCTAAAATTCCGAGTTGCAAGCTTTGTTAATGTATTACCATGATTTTTGTTTAATGATGAAATTATGTAAAGCTATGAATTTCCTCTTTATTACAGCTTTTGCCTCTTGCTATCGCTTTTGCTTTATATTATTCTCATCGTTGTGATTTTTAAATAGTCTGTAATTACAATTTGATTATCTCTTTAATCCTAAAGTTATTTCAGATTACACTTTTTTGGAAAGAACATCTGCTGTTGTTTTGAAAATGCACACCATTTATTTATAGATCAATTAAAAAGCAAAGCCTACCCACCTCCCTCACATCTCTGTGTCAGTCCTAGGGATAATGGGTCCAAATAGACCTCATGCAAACACATAGAAAATGATATAAACACAGTAGTTTCTACTAACATAATATTGTAGACATTTTCCTGATTCTGTTACTTATTCATCAGTGAGCTATGGCAGAATCACCAGATTCACCTCCTTCTTAAATGGTTCTTTCCTTATATGGACTACATTTACTAAATTATTTCCCTAGTAATGAGCATCTAGATTGCCTGCAGTTTTTTAATTTATATTTTTCTTGGGCAATACATTTTGCAGACTATCAGACCAAAATTATACACATTTTGCTTTTGTAGATATAGATATGATTTAAACTGGGTATCAAACCAATACAATTATCCATCTATCTAACATTCACTTATTTCCATGGTGCAAATATTGCCTCCATCGGGGGATTCCAGGCCATCAACTGCTCTAATAAAAGTCTTCAATAATTAACTACAGACCCTTGTAAACTGGTATCAATCAATTTAAACTGATTCCAGGACACTCCTGGGAAAAGCCAGATTTTTTTCCAAATGATTGAATTGATACACGCCCTTGGTGTAAGGCAGGGCATATCTTTTTATTACTCCAGTAATCCTGAATATTAAGATTCTGTTTTCCCACATGCAGTATTAAAGTTGGATTTCACTCTCATTTAGTTGTATTTCTTTTCATGTGTTTACTGCCACTGATACTTCTGTGGATAACCTCTTAATATTACCTCCCATCCTTAATTCTCTAAACACTTTAATTTAGCACTCTCTACACACCAGACATTCCTTTAGCTGAGAAGGTTGCCAACATGAACCAGGTGGATCCTAGCCCAGGCCCAGTAAAGCTTATATCCTGAGGAATAAAATGACCAGAAGCAAGTGATCAGACAGATACAGCTATTGAAAATTGGAATCAAACTCTCCAAGAACTCACCTAGAAAATAAAAGGGACTCCTTTGCATTTCATATCTGGGAGGTGGCATTTCACCTGTCACTTGCAGAGTGTGGAGGGGACAGGCAGCAAGCACAAAGGCTAGAGCACTGATGTGATCCTGCTAGCCTTTCTCAGATCCTGAGAGTTCCAAAGAGATCTAGAAAAATTAGTAAGGCAGACCATGGTGCTCACGGAGGAGATGAAGTGGGAAAAGAATTAGGTCCAACAGGACCTGGGAGTTAAACTCTTAACCTAAGTGTCTAGTCGGCTACTAACGTTAAGTGGAGAATTGAATCTTTGTAGAAATAAAAACGTTAAGTATCTCTCCTCCTGTGGTGGGGCTGATAGATGATGGAGAGATGAGAGAGGGATCTGGGGGCGGTGTGGTCTGTGTTGCCCTAATCCCAGTAAACACTTGTTAGAACTGGATTCTGGGATCAGATGTAATTGACAGCTCCGAGGGCCAAAATACAGGTATTTTCTTTTTGGAGTGTAACTGACTGTAGGAGGAATATACGCTGCTGAGTTCATATGCACTATGCATATTGTGCCACCATTGGTTATAACATATTTCGTGATTCCCTTGGCCCAGTGAGATAGCTCCTCTAGTAAAGGCACTTGCTGGCCACCTTGACAACTTGAGTTCAATACTGGAATCCACATCCTGGAAGGAGAGAACCAACATCCTCAAGCTGTCCTCTGACCACTTGTGCACCGTGGTGAGGCACTGTAGTGAGTGTACACCCACACACCCACCACACCCCACCCCACCCACACTAAATAAATAAATGTAAAAAATTAAGCAAAGTTAGATTTGTTCGTCTTTTTTCTTTAATGCTACTGATTTTCCATGTTGTAATCAGGAAGATCCCCCTTTTTTTGTAAATTTCTACCAATGTGATTTTATTATTTTCTTCCAATATTTAGATGAGTAGATAATTAGATTTTAAGATGAATCTTGAAATTACTTTGCTCTATAAATAAGGGAGACTAAATTTATATATGTAATTTACTATGTACCTTTATATCTTTACATGGTATTTTTAAACTGGAGCTCTAAATACATTTTGGGTCTGGAAATGTAAATCTCTCATCCTCCTCTTTTATACAAATATGCATTCTTGTGAATATTCATGTGCATTCATTTCCCTATATGACTTACAGAGTCAGCTTGTCCAAAAAGGCTCCCTTCTACTTTAAAAGTGGTTGAAGGGAATCTCCCTCTTTGCTTGGGGGAGAGCTGACATGTCAAATGTCTTGTGCTCTCCTGCGCATTGCTTATTTTCACAGTTACTCATTGCTTTTATCCCCTTTAGCAACGTTCCTGTAGTTTTTATCTAATATTTCTCATGAGTTCATCATCATTTTTCTTATTAAAGAAGTGGAGTTACTTTTCATTGGATTTTGCCAGTGTGTGAGAACAGTATTGATTTCTGTATGTTTTACTTATATCTGCTCACTTTATTGAATTTCCCCACCGTTTTAAACATGTTTATCACCTTGCATTTTATAAGTCACTGTCCTCTCTTCTGTGATAATGACAGCTTTATGACGTCTATTTTAATATTGCTGAATCTTTTTTCCCCGTTAACATATTTATTGTGAGCTCTTTAAAGATGGTGGGTAACAGGTACTTCTTCTAGAAATCTCTTTTGGAATTCATCCCTAAGTTAACATTTTCAGGTTGTCCAAAGATGAGATTTTTATGGGGAAAAATGGTTTTGTGGGTTACTAAAATTATTATCTTTTAGATATTTTTAAAATGCATTTTTTAAATGCCTACTGTTATGATTGTGTTATCTTCTTTTTTAATAATGGGTATTGTGTAACCTGTTTTAATTTTCCACTTGCTTGTTGAACCTTGCTTGCACCCTAGAACAAATTCACCCTTGCCCTGATGCCTTATTGTAAGATTGCACTGGAAATTTGTTGGCTTGAATTTTATTTAAATTATTACTTCGAGATTTATAAATAAGACAGCTTTGGACCTTCCCTTTCTCTTGATTTGGCCATGAGAAACTAAACAGAGAATTCGGACACCTCTTTTATTTGTTAAAAAGGTATTTGATCATTTAGACTCAAAGAATGTCAGAACTCCATCTGCCCCCAATACCTCCTTTAACACTGTGAAGAGGTTTAAATATCAAAGAAGTCCCATATTCTCTTAAAATCTGACCACATTCAGTCATGAGATGATCTGAGCTTGGTTGATTTTAAGGAAAATAGTTCTGTGTCTGTTCTTAAACTTTGTTGTTACTGATATGGGAATTTTTATTATATCTTGTGCCAACCTTAAAAAAAATTGATGTTTCAAACTTGATGGCGTTATGATGAACATGATATTTTAGAAATGCTACCTGTGGAGTTTTTACTGTCTCTCCTGTCACTCCTCTGTTGCTGTGCTTGGTGCTTCCCGAATTTCCTCACTTAGGTAAGGTCTTGTGTCTATTGGACTTTTCAATAAAATATGCTGGGCCAGCGACTTGTTCAGTCTTGTGACATACTGTCGGTTTCTTCTATGTGCATTAGTTAATTCCGTCCATTTCCTTATTTAAAATTCTTTGGTTTTATTCATTTTTATTTTCTTCCAAATACATTTAAGGGTATACTGTCTCCTTCGAGCAAGATTTTGATCACATCTCCTCAATTTTGAAATATAACATCCTTTCCAAATGATGTATAATGTTAGCATGGATTTCTTTTTTACACAATAATTATTTAAGAGTTCTCATGCTTACAGTTAAAAATATTCTAGGTGGCTATTATTTTAGGCATTTTTCATGTACAAATATTTAATTTTGATTCAAGGTCTATGTCTTTGAAAGATTTTTACCTTGAAAGATTTACTGAGCTCTGTGTGTGGCTAAGTGAATAATTCTTCTAAATATTTCATGCATGTTTAAAAATGCATTTTATGTTTGTTCAGCTTCCTATTGGTATTTGTACAGTTTGTTGTGTAAAATGTATATATCCAATGTAAGCTTGTGCTTAATGTTTTAAAGTTCCTAGGGGATCAGTATGTGTTATGTCATAATTGTGATATTGTCTAGCTCTCTTCTATATCTTCAATAGTTCTATTTCACCATTGTATTTTTTTAATTGTTCAAAAAAATCAAGGATGCTACTATTTTCTCTAGTGGTTCTACTAAACATAATATTCTCTTTGTATTCCTTTTTGGTAGTTTTGTTGCTATGCATGATTACTTAATATTTTCAGTACTGGTTTTTTATTGATAATAAAAATAGTTTAGTTTGCCGGGCGGTGGTGGCGCACGCCTTTAATCCCAGCACTCGGGAGGCAGAGCCAGGCGGATCTCTGTGAGTTCGAGGCCAGCCTGGGCTACCAAGTGAGCTCCAGGAAAGGTGCAAAGCTACACAGAGAAACCCTGTCTCGAAAAACCAAAAAAAAAAAAAAAAAAAAAAAAATAGTTTAGTTTATTTTCTGCCATTCATATCATTCTGCTTACAGTGTATATAATGTATAATATTTATGTATATGTATATGTATACATTAAAGATCACACACAGTCAAATACTCTATATTGACATTTATGGCCAATGATACATGTGATGGTGGTCTCATGAGATTATCTCACTTACTGACATAATAGCTGTCTTACTTTGTATAAACATACACCTGGTGCTTGCACAATAACACAATCACCTGGAGAAACATTTTTCAGGATATATGCCCATCATTAAGTGGTGGTGGGGTGTGTATACATGTGCTTGCCTGTTATTATTTATTTTTCCTTCTCAAGAATACTTGATGGGGACTGAAGAAATGGAGGACCCGACTTTACTTCCCAACACCCACTTTGGGCTGCTCATCATAACCTATAATTTTAGCTCCTGGAAGGCTGACATCTGCCTCTGTGGGTACCTGCACTCACCTGCATGTATACACACATGGACACATAGACACATACACATATACTTGGAAAAAAATAACAAAAGCAAATCTAAAAATGAACATTTGAAGAAAGAATCAAATGGGTTTCACAGCTATGGTATGCTTTTATATTTTATTTCCCACTGATTTCTTTACCATTGTTTCATTCCCTTTTCTCTCCTTTCTTCCTACCTCTTCTCTTCTCTTTTTTTTTTGTGTAAGAAAAAAAATAAGCCATCTTTCAAGAAAATAATCACAACATCATTATTGAACTAAAATAGTTTTTCTTTATCATGTTGAAATTAGATTCGATTACATTATCAACACTAAACTTTAATATATTTTGAAGCTGTTGTTTTCTGGCACCTATTTATGTAGCTGTAAAGTATAAAATCAACTTCTTTTTGTAAGGGAACTTATTGTCTTGATATGCAAAAACTAAAAATATTTGATTTGATTTTTTTCTTCCTTTCTTCCTTCCTTCTTTCTTTGTTTCTTTTTTTTCTTTCTTCCTTTTTTTTTTTTAAAAGACGGAATCTTTCTGTGTTTTCTCTGTAGCCCAGGCTGGCTCTGAACTGCCACTTCCCTTACCCAGCCTCCCCAGTTAGCTGGAATTCTAGGCCTGTGCTGCCACAACTGGCCTATCCTGTTGAAATTCTTTTTCTTTTTGTATTTCTTGTTGAATTGGTTTTTTGTTTGTTTGTTTACTTTAAATTTGGTTTTGAAAATCTCATACATGATTACTGTACTTATATCATTTCTACCTCTAATTCCTCCCAAGTGCCTCCACTCCTTCCCAAATTTATGATCTTTTCTTTATTATTATTGTTTCACACACACACACACACACACACACACACACACACACACACACTTACTTATGCATGTATAACTATAACCTGCTGAATCCATTTAGTTTTGCTAATGTATTTAGGGCTGACTACTTGGGGTTGGATAACTTATCCGGGTGTCCATTCCCAGAAAAGCCTGGATCTTCTGAGCAGCCATTGATGACCTGCTCATCTAGGGGTGGGGTCTGTTGACACTGTGCAGGTCTTGCTTAGATGACCATGTTGTTAAGATCTCACAGTGCAGCTTTCCTGTCCTAAGCAGAAGACATTGTCTTGCAGCAGACATCCTGGTCCTCCGGCTCTTACAGTCTTTCCACTCCTTCTTTCATGATGTTCTCTGAGCCCTAGGTGTAGGAGTTGTGTTTTAGATATATCAGTTAGGTTTGAATATCCCATGGTGAGTTATCCTCTGCATATGGACCAGTTATGGATTATCATAATGGTCTCAGTCTGCTGTAAAAGGAGACTCTTCTTAGATGGAAAGTGAGGGCTACACTTATCTTTAGGTATAGGGGTGAGTATTTAAAATGAAGCTGGAACTTACGCTGGTTTAGGAAAGTGGCTGTAGGGCTGTAGTAGGTTAACCCCTAACGACCATGTCTTACTTACTAGCCGCAGGTAGTTGGCTAGACGTGCAGTGCCAGGCAGGAATTTCTTCCTGTTGAGAGGGCCTTATATTCAACTAGATGACTGTTGATTAGTACTGAGATCCAAGGGCTTACGTTGCATGCTCGTTCTTGTGGCTCATGGGCTTTGCAACCAGGTAGGACTACTGATTGCTCTCCTCTTTTAGCAGCTTACACATCACCTTCTGGTAGTAGAGAGCTAGTTCTCAGGGAGGAGGCTTCCAGGTCAGTTGTTTTTTTTTTTTTTTTTTTTTTTTCTTTTTTTTTTTTTTTTTTTGTGTCGTATGTTCATGTATGTGGTATCTTCAGCAACAGGGGGTCTACCCATTGCTGGGGGCAACCAAGGGAGAGGGCAATAGTCCCTATTTAGTAGATGTTTTTCTCTTAAGCTGTTTGTGGTGGCTCTTCACTGTCATGATTCTGAACTGTCGTTCTGCTTAGAGATTGCTAATCTATGCTCAGCCTTGTCTCCTGGTCTTCAGCACTTCACAGAGGTTTTTTTTTTTTTTTATGATATGTTATGTCCTAAGAACTGTAATTCTTCCTAGTGGGAATACATTCTTATTTTGTAGGTATAACATTCTCAAATATCTCTGAGGGAACTAATTTTATTTTAAAGCTGTTTTCTGCTTCTTGAGTTAATTCTCTTTAGGGGTCCTTCAGTTTATTCTGTCTGGTACGTCTTTTCTATGCTGCTATATTTCCTCGAAGAGTTGAAAATTAGGGATTACCTCCTTCTGGAATGAATGCTCTCATCATCCAAATAAGGCATAATGGACTTACTCCACTTTACACACTGAAGGAAAATGAATGGCATAATAGCTTTATGATTATTCAAATTATTCTGTTTCTCTATGCATGAGATGTAAGGATTATTCAAAATATATTCACTGGTTCATCAAAGTGTTTAGCTGACAATAACTGAGATTATACTACCATTGTTAGGCACTAGAGACTAAAATTTGAGTGATCTGGGTTTTCCTTTGTCAATTCCGTTAAGTTGTGGGGATAGAAGTAACCAGGTAGTTTACCAGCTGCAGGGCTGCAGCAATCATGATAATTAAATAAAAGAAAAGTAGAGAACAAACATTTGAGGCCCTGGAGGTGTGCTCCAGTAGGAGTGTGCTCACCTGGCATCCACAAGATGATGGATTTGATCTCTGGCACCAAAAAATTAAAACTCACAAGTATTTGAAGAGAGAAAAGAAATAGTTGTTTCCCCTTGTTCCTCCGTCTAGTGTTCGGGGAGGGGGGGAGTTAGTACTCAATTCTTTCTACAGTCAAGAATTAGCATTCAGACAATGAGAGAATCAACATGGGCTAGAGCTTTGTGACTGATCTAGACATGGTGAAGAAAGCAATCCCAACTATTAGCTGTGTCTTAACTCTCTTTAGGATGCCTTAACAATTAAATGACAAGCATGCTGCTCTCAGGAATTTGGGAAGAGTAATGGGCCTCAATCCTCTAGCCCTTGATTTTCTAGTGTTCCTGTGTGAGGGTGGGGAGAGAGGAAACAGATTCCTAGTTGATACTGTGTGAACAAATTGAGATATATTTTCCCCACAAAATGGGAGACCTGGAGTGATATATTAGCTGACACTTCTGTCATTTTTTGTCATCTTTTCTCCCGTGTCACAAGGTGCTATAGCACCATACGTCTCATTTATATTCAAAGCAGGACAGTGAAGATAAAGGATGACTTTGCATTTCTGTATATGTCTTTATTTATCAAGAAAGCTAAGGCAGTCTAAGGCAATTTCTATTGATGTCTTATATCCTGGGATTAGATAATATGGCTACCCATATGAAGGAGGTGAGGGAAGAGAACAGTTGACATTTCAAGCTTCCTTAGGGAACTCGGAGGAACAAGAAAGACAATGAAATTTTTTTTTTTTTTTTTGTAGCCAGTTTCAGTCAAGGATTTGAGGCTTGATATGGTGGCCCTATTTGCCTTCTTTCTTCTTCAGCCTTTGACTTTGCATGTAAAGGACATCCACTACACAAATCACAGTACATCTTGTCTTCATAGATAGCATGACAAGCTCAGGCTTGTAATTGCAATCTTAACATAATATATTTAATGTAATTATGTCTGGCCCTCCATATCTCTGGATTTCACATCTGTAGGCTCAGGAAATCACCAATCAGAAATATTATTTTTAAATTGCAACTCTCCTGAAAGTATACATATGTTTTTCTTGGCCCTAGTAATACAGAGCCATGACTTTTTTGGAAGTAATTTAGCTGTATTTGATGTTATAAGTAATTATTAAGTAATAATAAGATGTGTATGGTGAGAGAATATGCATAGATTATATGCAAACATCACGCTACTTTATAAAAGAGACTTGAGTATCTGTAGGCTTTAGGGTTAGTGAGTCATCCAAACCAGCTCCTATTGGATAATGCAAGATGAGTGCGCGCGCACGCACACACACACACACACACACACACACACACACACACACACACACATACATTGAGTTCAAATTTCCTGCCTTGGAGCTGGGGAGATGGCTCAGCAGTTAAGAACATTGTGTTATTCTTGCAGAGGACCCAATTTGGCTTCCCAACACCCATGTCAAGTGACTCAAAATTGCTTATAACTCCAGCTCCAGGGGATCCAATGCCCTCTTTTGGCCTCCATGGGCACTGTGCTCAGAAGCACATGTGCGTGTACACACACACACACACACACACACACACACACACACACACACACACACACAGTGTCTGCTTCTTTTCTGTTTTGTCCTTTTGTTCATCCACTTGAGCCAATGATGTTTTTGCTTTTATTTTGTTCTTTCCCTGGATTCTATTTCCTGTAGTGGCTTTTAGATATATCCTTTCAGTAAGTTTGTGACTGCTCTAGGAATTACCATGTCTTTAACTTACTAGTCGCTCCCATTATCACACATTCATATTACATGTTTCATGTACAATGTGAGGTTTTACTGTATCTATATCACTCTAATTTTTGCTTATTGTTAATATGAATTTTATATTCATGCATATTCTAAGCACTACTCTTATTTGTTTTTTACTACAGCGTGTTAAAGAATATTTTAAAAGAAAGGTAGATTTTTACATTTGGCTATGTATTGACTGTGTCTAGGACTTGTTTTTCCTAATGACCCACATCTCCCCTTAGTGCTGTTTCTCCTTGTAGAAATAGAGGAAGGCCAGAGCGAAAGTGCCACTTCATCATATCACATCCAGGGTACTGGCTACCAAGCCCAACCAACTGCTGCTCAAGTTACCCTCGATTCCCTGGCTTAGAAAATGCTTCTAAGGTCTTTCTGTTGTCGAGTTCATCCGTGCTCTCTGTTGCAGGCTGTATTCTGTGAGAGGAAGTCACTGTATGCCAGCTTTTGTCCAACCAACGCTGTAACCATCAGTTACTGAGAGAACTCTGGAGTTTCTGCGAAGCACCCCACCTCTAAGCAACTCTCCCTCTCCACAGTCGTATTCTGCTCACATCCATCTTAGTATTTTTCTTTTCTTTTCTTTTTTCTTTTTTTTTTCTTTGCCAAGTCGTGGAGCCACCCTCTGTCAGAGAGCTCTCTGTACTGCTTTCTCTACTTTGCAAAATCAGGCTCCTGTAGTAATCATGGTGCTTCCATTTGGGTGGTTTTGAGCCTCGTCTTGTGCTTTTTCTCAATAATTCAACCCTGAAACCTCTATGTTCTGTCCGGTCTCACGTGTGTTCATAGCAGGAATGACACTCATCTAGTAGCTCTCCCGTTAGGGCTCTCACCTTTGCATTCTGAGGCCTTATTCCATTTTGAATTTTCTTTATTTCATATTTTTTATATGAATGGGTGTTTTGCCTACATATATGTATGTGTACAATGTGTTGTCCTGGTACCCAGGGAGACCAGAAGAGGCCATCAGATCCCCTGGAACTGGAGTTATAGATGGTTCTGAAAGGTTATGTGGATGCTAGGACTTGAACCCAGGACCTCTGGAAAGGCAGCATGCACTCTTAACACTGGGCTATTTCTCCAGTCCGGTTTTAAA
This sequence comes from Peromyscus maniculatus bairdii, assembly GCF_049852395.1. Classification (NCBI taxonomy): domain Eukaryota; kingdom Metazoa; phylum Chordata; class Mammalia; order Rodentia; family Cricetidae; genus Peromyscus; species Peromyscus maniculatus. The sequence goes on along the minus strand of NC_134859.1, from coordinate 51,026,654 downwards.
ATTTCAATTGCCTGTATTTTTCTAAAATTTTCCATACTTTTACATGATACTTCTCTAGTTCTAGATTAGATTTCTGGGTTTTTTTTTTTCCTCTGGGAGTTTCCATATCTCTTCTGAAATGTCTCATTTCTTCACCCATTCCATGCAACCTATCCCGAAATTTCTTAAACATATTTTAAAGTCCTTTTTATGTGATTCCAAAATCTAAGTCATTTCTGTATTTGCCTCTCTTCAATATGTGCCACATTTTCCATTTTTTTTTACATTTGTGATCATAATTTATTGTGTACTTAATGTTGTGTAGAGATTATGGGCTGCACTTTATGTTTGGAAGAATGTTGTGCCTTTTCTTAGAAATTGCTTAGATTACGGATAAATTATGCCCCTTTAAGTGCTTGATTTTGTTCTCTGATGAACAGGCCTCCTTTAAGCTTTGGCCTTAGACATAAGGATAAATTCCATGGTTCTGAGATGTGTTCTGTTTCTAAGGTGTGGTCTTCTGGAGTTGTATTGAAAAGTTTAAGCTGTGTGTTGAGTTTATCTAACCTGGGACTCAAGGTTGCAGCAGCTGACATGTCTTCTCGTCTCTTTAGCTCAGCAGCTCTTGCCTTTCCCTCCTAATTGCTGGCATCAGTGGAGTATTGGAAAGAGTTTAAATGCAGATTTTGAGGGTTTCACTTTATGTGCTCCCCTCATTTCTAGAAATTTCCTTTCATTTTTCAACCCTTTTAAAAGCAGCAGGCTCTGTCATCTGATTCAAGTGAATGATACTTTGGCTCCTCGCTTGAATTCTAAGCGCTCCCAGCCATGTGAACTGTACAACCCATAGAAACTGGTTGTATGACTTGTTCTTTGAGGCATATCATATAAATACACATCTAACCAAACATGGTTCTCTTTATTCACGGGTTGACCCCCTCCTGTGTTTCTGCCTGCTTTTGAAATTTCCAAATTTCCCCTTTCAAGTACTTGAGCTTATATTTTACTATATTTGTCCTAAAGTTATAATTATCTCCAGGATGTTAGCCCGATAAAAACCATTATTAGGACTAAAGATACTGACATGTCATTCCTCTATAGTAATACTAGAATTGAAAACTTAGTTTTATTAATTAAAGTTCAATAAGTTCTTCACTTCTGAAGGATACAGCCCATTATATTTGGTTCACTATAAATGAATTCACTTTATTTATGAAATGAACTGGCTTCAAGTACAAAATGGCAAGTTTCTGTTTGTTTGTTCATTGAGTACCTTACCTAAGGATGCTCAGAGTCTGCTGAAGTCACTGTCAGAGTCTGATGCAGCTCTCAAAATGCATGTGTTGGAAAATTAATTCCCAACGTGAGAGTATTGAGAGCTATGACATGTTGGAGTGGTGGGGCTCCGTCTTTGAAGGTGACTTTAGCTGAACTGCTGTCACTGGGGCCTGTAGGAACAGGCTTGTTTTTCTCCACTAAGAACTGTTTCCTTCTTGCCCTCTGCATTCCTTGATATGCAAAATATGGAGGTACACCAGACGCTGGGTCTGTGGTCTTGAATTTTCCAGTCTCTGTAACTGAGGCACAATAAGTTTCTTTTTCCATATGAATTTCATATTCTCAAGTCTTCTGCACATAGTATACTAAGACAGGATCCTAGCAAAAATGTTGAGTTATGTCTATTCTTACAGAGTAAATCTGGCATAGCTATCTATGGGATGTTTGTTTTAGAAGTTAATTTTGAGATTTTTTCCCCCTAAATTTTGAGAGAGAGACTTTTTATCATTTATTTGAAACAATTCATGTAATATATTTTGATCATATTATCTTCCCTCCTTCAATTCTTCCCAAAGCCTCCCACCTCCCTATTTTGTGCCCTTTTTCGCTCTCAAAAATGAAGAAAAACAATAAAGAACAAAAATGAAAATAGACTAACTCAAAAAGAAAACCAATAAGACAATAAATACCAAAACAAAAATCATGCACACACACAAAAAAAACCCTAGAGTCCGTTTTGTCCTGGCTAACTACTCCTGGGCATGGGGCTTACCCTGACGTATAGTTAATATACCCATTGGAGAAAAATGATTTTCCATTTTCAGCAAGTATCAATTACAAGTAGCTTCTTTGTCAGGGCGTTAGGGGTTGGACTTTGTGGACTTCTCCTTCTTCAAGCTGGGAATTTTGTCTGGTTTGAACCTGTCCAGATTATGTACAATCTTTTCATATCTCTTCATAGATTCCTGAGTCTTGGCCGGGGGGTTGTTGATAAAGGCACCCCATTTTAGGACTGAATGCATCAAAGTCTCTCACTCTCTACACACTGTCCAGTTGTGGATCTCTGTTTTAATAACTGTGTACTGCAAGAAGCTTCTATGATAAGGGTTAATGATGCTCTGATCTGTGGATGTAGTAATATGCCATTAGGAGTTACTTCATTGCTGTTTCTTTAGCAGATTGATAGCAGTAACCTATCTAGTAATGGGTTCTCAGCCACTTTAGCAATGACTCCATCTCATGGAGTAGACCTTAAATCCAATTAAAAAGTGGTTGGTTACTCCCATCACACCTGTGCCACTATTTCACTGGCATACCTTACAGGTAGACCTCTGTTGTAGCCCACAGGGTTTGTAGCTGGGTGATATTGATGACTACTTTTCTCCTCTGATGGTGTGCAAGGGCCTTCTAGAATCTCTAGTTAGGCACCAGCTTGATTTCTCCAGATTTGATGACATAAATAAGTTGTCTCTTCAGCAATAGGGCCTTACCTTCAGATTATCAAGAGTAACCAATTGTCTTAGCAAAAGCTTGTAGTGTTTCGGGCAGGTAGTCTATGTGACCTCTTTGGCTAATGACTCAGGAAGGTGAAACCTATTCCTGGGACTGGAGGTTTTACTTGGTGGTGTAAGATCTAGATGGGGCCTTGTCTCCCCTGTTATGTGGTGACTCCATTTAAATTTCTTTCAAATATGTATACACTCTAGGAAGCTTCTACTGTAGTAGGTGTCTTAGTTGGGGTTTTTATTGCTGGGAAGAGACACCATGACCATGGCGACTTTTATAAAAACAAAACAAAAACGTTTAATTCAGGGGGCTCACTTACAGTTTCAGAGGTTCAGTCCATTGTCATCATAATGGGGAGCATGGTGGCATGCAGGCAGCTGTTGTGCTAGAGCTGAGTATGATACATCTTGTCAGCAACAGGAAGTCAACTGAGACACTGGGTGGTATCCTGAAAACAGTGACACACTTCCTCCAACAAGGTCATATCCACTCCAACAAAGCCACACCTCCTAATAGTGCCACTTCCTATTGGATTATGAGGCCAATTGTATTCAAACTACCACAGTTAAGTTTCCATATGGTTTCTCAAAAGTCCTTAGTGTTAGTTGTCCCTCTCCATATTCTCTCCTTTACCTTGCCTTCCCATTTCCTTAGCCATCTAACCCTCCCAGTCTAGTTTCCTTCTGTATTTCTTTGTAATACTAGACTCCATTTTCCCTCCTTAAAAGATCCTCTCCTTCCCACTGATCCCTTACTAGGTACCTAAGTTTTGTGATTATTTGTATTAAAACACATATGCCCAAAATTTAAAAGTTAATATCCACATGTAAGAGAAAAATGAAATATTTTTCTTTTAGGGTCTGGGTTACCTAACTCAGGATGATTGATTTAGCTCTATCCATGTAGCTGCAAATTTCATTTTTCTTGACAGCAGAATAATATTCTATTGTGTAAATGTACAGCATTTTCATTATCTAATCGTCAGTGGTGGGTATCTAGGCTGTATTTTATTTCTTATCATTATCAATAAAGCAGCAATAAATATGGATGAGCAAACATCTCTGTAGGAGGATGCAAAGTTTTTTGAATGTATGCATGAGAATGGCATAGCTGGATCTTCTATTAGATCAATTTTAAACTTTTTTAGGAACCTCCACATTGATTTCCATAGGGGATGTACCAGTTTGCACTCCCACCAGCAATGAATAAGTGTTCCCCTTCCCCTACATTCTTACCAACATGTGCTCTCATTTGTTTTATCATTCTGATTGGGGTAAGATGAAATCTCAAAGTAGTTTTAATTTGCATTTCCCTGATGACTAAGGATGTTGCACATTTTTAAAAAAGTGTTTCTCAGCAATTGTGTTTCATTTTTTGAGAACTCTCTGTTTAGTTCTATACCCCGTTTTTAAATTGGGTTATTTGTTTCCTTGATGTTCAGGGATTTTGTTGTTGTTGTTGTTGGTTTGGTTTGGTTTTTGTTTGATTTATCTATCTATCTATCTATCTATCTATCTATCTATCTATCTATCTATTTATTTTAGTTCTTTATGTATTCTAGATAACAATCTTTCAGATTATTGGTAGAGATTTTTCCCCCATTCTGTAGTTGCTACTTGACTCAAATGATTCTGTCCTTTGGAGCACAGAGAAGCTTATCAGTTTCTTGAGGTCTTGTTAGTCTTCATTCCTGTGTCAGGAAGTTCTTTCGTATGCCAGTGAGTACAAACCTATCCTCTACTTTCTCTTCTATCAGAACCAGGGTGTCTGGTTTCATGTTCAGGTCCTTGATCTATTTGAAGTTGAGTTTTGTACAGGGTGATACATATGGATCTATTTTCACTCATATATGTAGCCATCCAGTGTGACCAGCACCATCTGTTGAAGTTTCTGTCTTTACTTCAGTGTGCATTTTTGGCTTCTTTGTTAAAAAAAAAAAATCAGGTGTCCATAGGTGTGTGTCCTTATGTCTGGGTCTTCAATCTATTCCTTTGATTATGCCAATGCCATGCTGTTCTTATTTCTATAGCTCTAATATAATTTGAAATCTGGAATGGTGATCCCTTTAGCCATTCTTTTATTGTTCATTTGTTTTAGCTAACCTGGAACTTTTGTGTTTCCGGATGAAATTCATTTTTTTTTTCGATTTCTGTGAAGAATTGTTGAGATTTTAACCAGGATTGTTTTTAATCTGTGCATTTCTTTTTGTAGGGCAACCACTTTCACTTTTGATCTTCTGGTATCTTCTTCAATTTTCTTCAGTGTCTTGAAGTTTTTATTATACAAGTTTTGCACTGGCTTAATTAGTTATCTCAAAATAATGTTATTTTATTTTTTGAGGTATTATTTGATTGTTTTCCTGATTTTCCCCCTCAGTCCTTTTATCATTTGTATATAGGAAAGCTACTGATTTTTGTGTGTTAATTTTGTATCCTGCTACTTTGCTGAAAGTGTATCAGACGTAGAAGTTTACTAGTAGAGTCTTTAATGTAAAAAATCATATTTTCAAATAAATATGCTTTTGCTCATTTCTTTTCTACATGTATCACCTTGATGTCAAGCTAAGACTTGAAGTACTATTTTGAAGAAATATGGAGAGAGTGGACAACTTGTCTTGTTGCTGACTTTAGTGGAAATATTTTGAGTTTCTCTTTGTTAGATGGTTTTGTCTGTGGGTTTCTGTACATTGCCTTTATTATGCTGTGATATGTCCCTGTGCGAGAGAATTCTTAAGGTTCAAGTGAGAGAGAGAGAGAGAGAGAGAGAGAGAGAGAGAGTTAGGCCAGAAGTGGATAGCAGTGATTCACGCATGTTACCGCTCTGTGGAAAGTAGTTTCCAAGCAGGTGACCCAGCCTTCCTCAGCTGATGCCCACGGGAACAAACATTTCATTAGTCCTTATTCAAAGCCACAGAGGAACGTGGGATCCCGTTCTGTTCCTTGATCTGTCACCAAGAACAGGGTGAATTCTTTAAAACTCACACCATTCTAATTTTATATGAACTTGATTAGCTTATCTTAAAATAATTCCTCAACCAAGGAGTAATAGAGAGAGGGCTCTCGTCAGACCCAGCCACCTTTGTGTTACGAAAAGGAGCCTGAGACCGAGAGACAGTATTACTCAAGAACACAGTGCTGCGCACAGCTGAGGTGGTGCCTTGAACTTGGATGCTTTGTGCCTCTATTCCAGGTCTCCTGAAGCTGAGCTTATCAACCTTCCCTTCCTGTATGTCCTTCTTTTCTTTACCCATTTGCTACTCCAGTGAGAAACTGATCCACTATCCCAACTTTCACCTAACCTCATTAAAAAACAACAACAACTTGGCTGTCATATAGTTTATATATCTGACAAAGAATCCATTTTTTTTTTACTTTATATTTCCCTTTTTTTTTTTTTTTTTGAAACAGAACCTTACTCTGTAGCCTAGAGTAGCTACAACTCTCAGGAATCCTTTGCTAAAGTTTTCTGAATATAGGGCTTACATAAGCCAGTACCACCAAAGCCGAACTTTCCTAGACTTTCACTGCACCTTTCAATCTGTATCCCAGTTCACAAACCGTGAAGTTTAGGAGGAGGGGTATTCCATGTAAGACGACAGAGGGAGTCCTGACACCCATCTTCCCAGTGGTTTAGGCACCTCTATTTCTAGGCAGTAACAACGCAAGAACACCCACAGTTCTAAGTTTCTGGCCCCAACTCTCTTGGGAATCTTTCCCACCCATCTGCATCTCTTCTCAGCTTTGGTGTGGGTTTTCGTCCTTTCTGAGATTCATGTAAGTGTGTCAGACTGGCACCTGTAGGCTGTCAGAGAGCTGATGCCTGTACACAAGGGAAGACTTGTTTCCTGTCTGCGGCACTGTTCTTTCCCCCTGTAACATAACACCTACAGGGAGAATTATCTGTGCATCTGGCATGGTAAGAAAGAGAAGAAACTCACATTTATTTGTCCACCCAGCAAATCATTCTTGAACTCCTCCTTGTAGTGGTGGCCCATGCCAAGCACGGTAAGTTGTTGGGCAGGGGCTCTGCCCTGGTAGAGCTCACAGTGAATGAAATGTCCAGCTTTATGATGATGAGAAGATTTTTCCTGTCCTGGAAATCTGTCATGTCATTGGGTGAGTGGTGAGGAGTATACACTGGAGGACATGATTGTGCCAGCTTTTACATGGCCCGTCCATGACACATTATCACATCTCACCTGGGATTTTTCTGTGAACATCTGAGAGTTCAAGCTGGAGAACCCAGAACTAAATTCTAGAGGTTGACACTATATGAACTCTAGGCTGACTTTGAAAGCTCAAATCATTACCTCCATTATAGTTGAACCTCCTCAGTTCTGAAGTGAGGATAAAGAAAACTCAAGGGGAGAAGGAAGCTGCTCTAAGGGATGCGATCAGTTGGTAGCACAGTCAGGGCAGGGTCTCCAGTCACGTGCCGCTGCCTTCTCGGCCTTGGTAACTCGGCCCAGAATCACCATTTTGCCAGCTTGTTCCACAATCAAGCAAACTGGCCAAACCCTGAATTCCTGGTATAATTTGTGTCTCCACCTCCTTTTGCAAAGGCCAAATGTCCCTGGAAATAGAAACATGCCCTCATTCTCACATACCACTTGTCATGCCAGAATACCCTTGATCCAGGCTAGGAACCCCCCAAAGTGAAATGAGAGACTTGGGGGCAAACCAAGGCTCAAATGTGGAACAGCAAAGCTGGACTCTGGGCTTTGGCTTCTCGGGCCGAAGGGGCAGCCGGGGACTGGCAGGTGGAACTGCAGGGCAAGCTGCAGAAACGGGACAGTGCCAATACTTTTCTAGGACTGTATCCGATAAACTGGGACATCCACAATATTTCCTCAGCAAACTAGGTTACCCTCCCCGCTGCTGCTGCTACCCGAGGGCATTGGGCAGCTGGGTGACCCAGAAATGGTCATCTCCTTGTCCAGCTCCATCTGGAATTCCAGCCCCCAATTCCCGGGTACTGACAGCCCTAGGTAGAAGGGAGCTTGACAGCATCAAATGGAATCAAGTCCATTCTTACTGCAGGAAGCTTATCCTAAACAGTAAAGCAGGAGAGCAATGGGCTGTCTTTAAAAAAAAAGGCAGAATTAGGAAGCAAACAGTCAATAAATCTTTCCCCCATCTATTTTATGTTTTATAGTCCAGAGAAGCACAGCGATTGTACAAAAGTGTGCCATGTTGGGGGGGAAAAAAAGCCTTGAAATCAAGAGACATCAATTTGGGTCACTAAACTTGGAGAAATTACTTCCTCTCTGGGCCTGACTTTCTCAGTGGGATAATGAAGGGACTGGCTTAGTTGGTTTCAGTCTCTTGTGCTCTGAAAGCCTAGGTTTATATGTGATGTCTAGTTAACAAGGCAAAAAACAGTAGGAAGGACAGCCACTGTCTAAGATGCCCCGTCCCTGTCCCATCTCCAAGTGCTTGGCAATCTAGTGTTTTCACAGTCCCACTAAGTAGTATTGAAAGTCCCAGACAAGGACAGGAAAAGCAGCTCTGCCTTTCCCTTTCTCCTCAGAGCCGTGTGCTCTCACGAGATCACTCCCACTTCCAGACACTGGAGTCCTCATATGTGTGGTTTGTGTGAAGAGTAGTGCTTGAGTTTCTAACCTCCTAATGATCTAGATGAGAAAGCAGAGCCTACAGTCAGAGAATCTTATGGTTAATCACCGGAAGAACAGTTTGGGGGTTGTTGTTGGTAGTGGGATATTTACCTGATACTACCTTTTGATTCTGGCACCATATGTCTGTGGGTGTGGTTTGCCTCCAGAGGGAATGGTGCCTAGAAGACATTTCAGCCATTGCCTGTTGGGTACGAGGAACTCCAGGCACTCAAATCTCTGTGTGAAATCATCACACCACACCCCACCTGCTTTGGAGGCTTACTCTGGCTATCCAGTCCTTTTGCTAGAATGTAGCAGGAAGTCTTTCCTTCAGGACACTGTCTCAGCTCCCAGCATTCCTGAAGGAGCATCTTCTTAGGTGGCAAACAGCCTTTGTCTTACACCCACTACAAGGCAAGACTCAAAGGAAATAATATAGGGCAATGAGTATCGTTGCTTGCTTGTTTGCTTGCTCTCTTCCCTCCCTCCCTCCCTCCCTCCCTCCCTCCCTCCCTCCCTCCCTCCCTCCCTCCCTCCCTCCCTCCCTCCCTCCCTCCCTCCCTCCCTTCTTTCTTTCTTTCTTTCTTTCTTTCTTTCTTTCTTTCTTTCTTTCTTTCTTTCTTTCTTTCTTCTTCTTGGTCTTGTTTCAACACAAGGTCTTGCTATGTAGCTCAGGCTGGCCTGGGATTTTTGATCCTCCAGTCTCTACCTCCTGAATGGTGGGATTACAAAATATGTACCATCATGCTTGGCTGACAATGAGATTCTAAAATAGCAAACCTGATCGTATGAGAGACATCTTGATATAAAAGCTTCAACCTTATTTCTTATTCCCAAATGTTCACTTTATTAGTCTCAGCCCTCAGAACTCCGTGGACATTTTAGCTTACTAGATGAGAGTAAGAAGAGTTCTGGGGTTGGAATGCACCTAAAACTCGAGGGAGACCATACGATAGGGAACTATGTCCACATATATAGTTTTTAAGACAAATGTGTTGGCTTTGTCATTGTTGTAACAGAATACCTGATACTAATAATTAAATTATTTAAATGCATTTATTTTTAGTTTATGTGTGTATTTTGCCTATATGTATATTTGTACTCCATGTGCATGTCTGGAGCCTATAGAGGTCAGGAGAGGATATCAGATCTCCAGGAACTGGAGTTATAAACAGTTATAAGCAGTCATGTGGGCGCTGGGAATTGAACCAGGGTCCCCTGCAAGAGCAGTGTCCTATTTTGAATGTAATTGGCTCCCATAAGCTCCTAGGAACTGGCACTGTTAGCAGGTGTGGCTCTGTTGGAGGAAGTGCGTCACTGTGGGGGTGGGCTTTGAGGTCTGTACAATGCACAAGCCACTCCCAGTGTCTCAGTTCACTTCCTGTTGTCTTCTGATCAAGATGTAAAGTTCTTGACTTCTTCTCCAGCAGCATGTCTGCCTGCACACAGCCATGTCCCACCATGATGACAATGAACTAAACCTCTGAATCTGTAAGCCAGCCCCAATTAAATGTTTTCCTTTATAAAAATTGCCAGTTATGGTGTCTCTTCACAGCAGTAGAAAGCATGAGTAAGACAAACAGCCACTTAACTCTTAGCTCTGACACAGTTGAAAAGGTGGCTGAATGTGTTTCAACTCACAGTTTCAAAGGTTTCAGCCTATTGACTCAAAGCCATGGGGAAGCAGAACATCATGACAGGTATGTGTGACAAAAGCTACACACTTCATTGTGGCCAGGGAACAGAGAAAGACAAAAGGAGGACCTGGGATCACCTTCAAAGGCACTCCCCACCCCCACCAATGACCTACTTCCAGCTAGGTCCCACCTCCCAAACTTTCTTCTACTTTCCCAAATCACATTACCACATGGTGAGTACCAAACATTCAACACATGAGATGGTGGGCACAGTTCACATTAAACTATAGAACTGATGACTGTTAAAAACCAAATGTTTGAAACATGGACTATAAGGCAAAGACCAGAGTAAGAATTCTCTCGCTTTTATATCTATTCAAGATAAGTGGAATTATTCCCATTGTGTGTGCCAGGAATACACATTGGCCTGGAACAGCCAGATTTTGTCATGAGTTAGTGCAATTTAAAAAGAGCATTTCTCTTAGGGATGGGTTTCTGCTCAACACTGGCCAGTCAGTTCTCCTTCACAGACAATCTGTTTTTCTGTCAGAGAAATGGGTGTGGGACTAAAATTTAGTGCTCTGACTGGATTCTTTTGATTCTCTTCTATCTTTTGGAGAGAAGTATCACTCTATAGCCCAAGTTGGCATGAAACTCACAGTTCTTCTGCCTCAGCCACCTGCTTACATACATACAGAATTATGTCAGGATAGGGCTCTTCAAGGAAGAGAGAACATTTCAGTCTACTGTTTTGGTGAAATTTTCATCAGTTGGGGACATTGATGAATTAAGTATTGGTTTAGTTGACAGGGGAGAAGGAGGTGTAAGCTGGGACAAACACCATTTAAAAGGAGGAAGGATTCAAGAGTGGGAGGAGGGGAGAGAGAAGGTAGTGGGGGGGTAGGTATGATCAAAGTATATGATATAAATATATAAAGTTGTCTCAGTGAAACCCATTGTTTTGTATGATTAACATGTGCAGATATAAAAGAAATTGAATCCATATGCTTCACATACACATGCAAATTTAATAGGTTTGAAAACATGTAGATCCTGTTAAGTATAATTTCACTTTTTTGTTGATGAGACAGCTTATTTCTCTGTCAATGACTAATTACACAACCCAAGTCTAGTCTTCTAACCCCTTCTAGGTGTTGGTTTCTTCAGTTTCCAACTGAAGATAATGAACTGTGTGAAGGGGCTGATGTGAGCAGCAAAGGATGGAGTGAGGCATGTTGGTGGAGAATGGTGTCCTGGACCTGGGCCACCTTTGTGCAGGCTCTCCCACATCTGTGAGCTTGAAGAACCATGTCTAAGCATTATGTCTCATGTGAGGAGGTAGGAATGGCATAGCTCTCGGGTTAAATTTGGAAGGATCCAGAACCCAGATACCAGCATAGTCCCAGGCTTGACCAAGATACACATGTCTTGCATTTTCATCTCAAATTGGAATGGAAACAGCACTCATAGGTATTTCTTGAGAATTTAGAAAGGTAGCATGTCTGAAGTGCTTAGAAAGTGCCTGGAATATATTACACACTCAGTAAATTAATTCTTTCTGTCTCCCCCTCTCTCTCCCCCCTCTCTCTTTCTCTCCACCCCCCTGTGTGTGTGTGTGTGTGTGTGTGTGTGTGTGTGTGTGTGTGTGTGTGTGTGTGTGTGTAAAATCATGAAACAGAATTCTCTAACAAGAACTTCAACAAAAATGACAAATAATAAGACAACTGACTTTCCCTTATGGCGTTTGATTTGCGGGAGAGACAACATACAAATGAAAAATTAGCGTGGAAAGAAAAGGGAGAGAAACATGTGGTGGACAAGGAGAAAATGCCGAGGAGTGGGACAACAGCAGTGGTGGAGAGGGCAGCCCTCCTCGGAGCTCTCTCTGAGGAGAGAGGGAGTGCCCTCGACCACCCTGGCCATGTTCCTGGGAGAGATCTCAGTGAATGTACAGGCTTTCTGCCTCTTGCTCAGTTGTGCTCCTGCTAATAATAGTGATTACAATGGCAATAATGAAAATTTAAAACAATGCTTAATAAAGAGTGCTGGAGAGGTTTTTTGAGGGCATAACACAGGCTTGCTTTCTCTCCTCCCTTACGTTACTGGACTCAGCAACTGTTTTAAGTCAGAGAGGTTTCTATTGAAAGATGGAATATAGAAAAGCAGACGGGACTCTCCACTTTAGTAAATAGTTCTGCTGTAGCCTCCTTCAGATGTCTATCAACAGACCTGAGAAGCCTCAAAGGAGTACAGCTATCCATGGAGCACAGAGCACACCTGTCAATCAGTCAGCTATCCAAAGCTTTGGGGTATTCCACTCTAACACCGACTCAATTAGATTTTAAAAATCACAAATTGGCATCAAATCTATGGAGTTAATGTGTGTGGGGGCATCCTTCTCTGCTAGCTAAGTGATGACCCGTCAATAGACAACTCGGTTTCTGGTCTCTTTAAGTGACATCTTTTTGGCCCTTTCTGGTTGACAGCAGGAAAGGGTGAATGCAGATAAATGAGTGACAGCACAGGGCATGCGCACACATACAGATTTTATTGCAGAATAATGCTGGGAAGGGCCCTGGGACCAAATATGCTGGCTACTGCTCTTACGTGCTTTCATTAAAAAGGAGATGTGACTTGTTCAGTGGAGTCTGGAGAAAATCCTACTATGCTCCAGCAGAGCCAAAATGTCTATGGTATGTAGTGTTAGCTATTGTAGGACAGAGGAAACCAACCCATCTCATTTGGAAGATAATGTCTTCACTCATTGTAGATAATGTGTTCGGGCTTAGCTGGACCAGGGTACTCAAGTGATCAAGGCACAAAGCTGTGCAGCCATCTACACTGAGCACAGACTGTGTGCTATTAGAGGCGTCCAGAGCATTTCTCTGTCTCTACCTCTGCCTCTCTGGTCCTCTACCTTCAACTACATCTCTCTGTTGGCCGTTATCTCACTAAAGCCGCTGGAAGGAGGTGGTCTCCATCCAGTACCTCCTATTATATAACTTCCCTTCTGTTCAGTAGGCCAGAGGAAAAGTAAAGTTTTCATTGTAGTTCCAGCAAATGTTCTGGGATACTTGGTTGATCTGTCTTGGATTGGTCAAGAACTATACCAACTTCAGGAGATAGACTACTCTTATTGGTCAGACCACAGTCCTCTATTTGTCACTCAGGAGCTCTGGGAAGGAGGAAACACCCCTTCTGAACCAAGTGCAGTAAGCAGTATTGGTATGAACAGTGTCTGAAATGATCCCACAAAAGTAGGAACCTGGGCAGGCGAACAACTTCATCCCTTCACCTGGGTTACACTAGATGCCAGTCAGGATGGGCGGGGCTGACATCTAACAATATCCAGATAGTGGATGTCTCTTTCAGTTCTGAGAGTGATGCTTTGGAGGTGAGGGGGGAAACAGAGATAGGAAAGATAGGGAAAGAGATAAAATTAAAGGTGTTCTTAAAGAAAGCCCACAACAGTTTTAGAGAAGTCACTGTCAAAGGCACAAACCACCTATTACCTTTCTCAATTCCCTGAGTAAAGGAAACTCTTCGTGATCAACAGAAACAGAAGAGCAAAGACCCCTGTCCTAAAGTGGGTATGGTGGTATAAGCCTGTCATCCTAGAAGTGTGGGAAGAGGAGTAAAGGCTGGAGGATTGCTGTGAGTTCAAGGCCAGCCTGGACTACAGAAGAATAAGATCCGGTCTCAAAGGAACTGGAAAAAAAAAATTCCTAGGTCTGGTATAGCTAGCATGAATTATCAGCATAAATGAACAAGGATAAGAACCCGGAAAGCATCCCATCAATGAAGATAACAGACAGTTGTTACATACTGATAATGTTAGACTGTGTGACAGGGCAGGGATGTGGTCTGCTGTTTCGAATACTTTTAGGCCTGAGCACATACCCTACGTGCAAACAACAGGAAGTCATCCCTAGGCCTGTACAGCCATGGAAGACAGCAGATCGGAATTTCTGTGCAGTCCAGAGATGTGTGAAGTTGGCAAGGGAGGAGACATCTTGCTCATAGACCTAACTGGCAGCCCCCATATTATGAGGTGGATGGTCAGAAGTCCCACTGTCAAGCCCCATATTATCACTGCCCCTCATTTGGGCTGAACTGGCCACTCCATGGGCTGTGGGATGGCTTTCCTCCTCATGGCACATGCAGGAAGCTTACCACACTGAGACTGGCTAGTTTCTTATTATCTGTCATTATCTGGCTGACTCTCTAATTGAACATAACCTATTCCTTTGCAAACCTTCCTCCCTGGAAAACTGCAGGTCAAAAGACGACAGAACCAGCCGCAGCCCTCTCTTTGAGCTCGCTTGCTGTCGGCTGGGCCTTGCAAAAAAAAAAAAAAATGTTCCATGTAAGTTATCTCAGGTGAATTTCACCACTGAATTTGCAAGATCAATTAAGTAGGATTTACAATGACATTTAAAGTAAGAAAGGCAGAGCCTGCTTCTTTGTTCTTGAAAAGTGGGTCTGTGGGTGATTTCCTCTTTGCAGCTTTCTATCTGTTCCTACTTTTAATGACTATGCACTTTATTACTTTTTAAATGAAAAGAAACAATACACAGTTAAAATAGAAAAGATGGCATGCATTTAAGCTGTGCATGGATAACAGCGCTCGCTCTGCTCTTGGCCCTTCTTCTCTGCTCTGTGTTACCCAATTCACAGGCACACACTTCATTTGCTCAGGGTTTCTCTTGCTGTCTCTCTGTCTCTGTCTCTTTATGTCTCTCTCTGTCTCTCAGCTGACTTCCTTGTTCACATCTCTCCCCCAGTCAGCTGCTTCTCTCATACAAACATACAGTCTTGCTGTCATTCCTGAGCCTCTTCCTCTGACCCAGCTCCATGCATAAACAAAAGCCTCCACGGCTACTTCCCTGACTCTGTGTGTCTTTCATTCACAGACACACTCACTGCCAGTCTGCAGTCAGTCGCTGCCTTTCTTTTCCCAGTCCCTTGATTCTCATCCATCTTCCTGGCTTCCCTCCCTCCCTCCCTCCCCTTCTGCCTCCTCCTGCTTTTCTCCTGCAAAGCACACACCCCCACTGATGAGTTGTGCACACTTACAACCACAGGAGTTATGGATTCAATTATCTAAACCCCACTGCCCTCCCCACCCTCCCCCCATGTTGCTTGAAAAGTGAGGACAAGTGAGCCTCCTAATTAAAACGTTACCCATCTCATTGGAGCAAACAGGCAGAGGCATGGGGCTGGGAAACGCAAGGGAAAGGCAAGCACCCATCTACCTTCCCTTAGCTGGATGAGTCATCCTTGGGTTCTCTCTGCTTTCACACCAGCTCTCTTGCCACTCTGGGTATAGCATCGACTGGGGACAATTTGCTTTTTGTCTATCCCTCCGGGTAAAATGATAAATTCTTTGTCTGGACACTTCGGAATAAGCACGGACTGAAATGAGGACTTGGCTGCAATCCATGGACTCCCAAAACTTTTGAAAAAGCTCCTTTGTTAATTGTCAGCTGTAAAATAAACACATCCCTGGCACCTCCCACCTCCCATGATGCAGAATGGATGTGGGCCATATTTGATAGAAGGGCCGGGACAGCCAGCCTGTCACCCTCACTCGTGGGTGATTTTGCTTTCTTTCTTTGTTTGCGGGGACAGATGTGGCTCCCCAGGAAGGAACTGGCCCTGAGCTCCTCCCAGCTTACAGGGCTAAGCTGAAGTGGGTAGGCTAGACACACAAAGGGCTGAAAAGCACCTCCACATTACCAGTTCAGTTACCAGGACATTCCCAATGCTTTGGAAAACTCATGAGTAAGTTAGTGGAGGGATCTGAGGGAGCTGCCCATCCCCTGCCTTTTCAATCTCTGGCTCCAAACTCATAGGAAGTCTCAGTGCTGCTTTCCTT
This sequence comes from Peromyscus maniculatus bairdii, assembly GCF_049852395.1. Classification (NCBI taxonomy): domain Eukaryota; kingdom Metazoa; phylum Chordata; class Mammalia; order Rodentia; family Cricetidae; genus Peromyscus; species Peromyscus maniculatus. The sequence continues at coordinate 51,010,762 of NC_134859.1, read as the reverse complement.
AGATGGGAGAAGCCTCGCACCAGTGGAACTGCCCTTGCCTAGGTGAACTGGTGGTGGCAGAGACCTCCTCACTGGTCAGTAGGACCAGCACGTGGACATCTTTGGGATGGCTTGCTTCCTGGTGTACCCCATTTTTACTCTGTGATGAATACAGAGCTAAAGAGCCTCCTTTGTAGGGTCTCCAAGGACAGGAACTGGTTTTGCATTATAAGGAGTGCTTATGCCTCAGTCTCTGATGACCAGAACGTGAGGATAAATGGGTTCTTCTAGACCCTATAGAGAGCAGACCTGTGAAAGCCAAAGGATCGGAGACTTAATAAGGCACAGTACGAAATGCGTATTTGGTCTTTGTCCTTGGCTCATGACACAGAGATCCTAAAGTGTGTCATCTCATGACTGACAGAAATGATGAGTGTCCTACTATTTAGTCCCTGTCCCTGCTTGTGACTCAGAATCAACTCCTTCAGAATTTCCTGGGTGGTAAGGAAATTTCTTGTTCTGATGAAGTAACTTGATGAGCTCCTGGAGGATTCCCGCGTGAGGGTAGTCCTCAGGAAGACCAAGCCTGATTAGAAGCCTGCAGTTTTCAGCTACTCACCACTCTTCTCCAGGGATGGGAAGGGAATTGAGCTGACAGACTGTCTTCCCATGTGAGGATATCTCTTAAGCCCCCTGCAGGGCTTGGAGAGCTTCATGTTGGGAACACAGGGAAGTGCTGGAGGAGGGGGAACCCACATTCCCACCCTCACCTTGTCCAGTGCATTCCTCCATCTGGCCGTTCCTGAGTTCTGTCCTTTATAATAAACTGGCACAGTTAGTTAAAAAAACATTCTTGAGTTCTGTAAGCCATTCTAGAGAAAACACTGAACCCACAGAGGGGCCCGTGGGGACGCCCCATTTATAGTGAAGTCAAAATTAGAGGAGCTTGAAACTTGAAATTGGTGTCCCAAGAAGGGAGTTATCCTATGGGATTGAGGTTTTAAGTTGTGAGGCTTGCCCTAACTCCAGGCCATTAATATAAGAATTGAATTGGATTCTTAAAAATCTAGTTGGTGCCTGAAGAGTTGAAAAGTGGTTAATGTGACACATCGACACACAGACACACACAATTATATATATATATATATATATATATATATATATACATATATACGCACACATATATATACATATATACACATATATGTATATGAGAGAGAGAAGATAGAAAGATAGATAGATAGATAGATAGATAGATAGATAGATAGATAGATAGATAGATAGATAGATGATAGATAGATAGAAAGAAAGATGTTAAAAATATATTTTTAAGTGTGAGGAAATATAACAGCTCCTGGGACCTGAAACTCATTGTCTGTATTGGACTCGCTGCCCCTGATCTTGGCCCTGTGAGGTCCTCTAGCAATACAGGTGGCTGCAGCCCAGCTCATTCGGCTCTGTCTGACTTCCCAGGAGAGCAATGGTTTAGGCTTAGATCCCATGCCAGAGCCAAGCTGCTCTTCTGGCCAGGACAGCTGTCTCTGTAGATCTAGGAGAGAAGCATATATGCTGCTGCCATAGGGGCACAAAGACACCTTCCTAGAAGTCCGGTGCTCAGATCTTAGAGCATCCTTTCAGTCCCCAGTGCTCTGAACAGGTGCTGATGAAATGCTGGCCTCTCTGTAGCTGGCTACTGGATCCTTAAACACTTTGTGTCTGTTGACAGGTGGTACTTTGATATCTCCTCTTAGGCTTCTGGGAAAAGAAGGCCCTCCCCAACTCAGGAACAATGACATTTTTATAATTCAGAGCCGTAAGTATAAGTTGAGAGCTTTCTTCACTATCACAAGAACCTATCTACCTTTGACCTTGGAGGTTGGTCCTGGTCCTAAGATCCAAGAGCTTTGTCCAGCTCTAGGCTAGAAGACACATGCTGTGTTGTACATCTCTGTTCAGATCCTCATTCCTCTCCCTGAGCACCAGCAGCATGGTGTCTCTGACCAGTGGATGCTGGTGAACAAGTGAGCATGCTCCTCCCCGTGTTTGCACACATCACTTGGCACTCAGAGCAGGGGAACCTTGTGCTGTAGTGATTTCTGGAGGTACAGGACATTTGAGGCAGAAAGAGGGGCAAAGTGCCAAGTTCATAGATCTTTTGACTCCCCTGTCAAAGGATCTTGTGGCGAGATTCTTGATGAACTTCCCTGTAAGGAGCATGGAATCTTTCTCACAAGTTATGAGGTGCTCATGATTTCAACAAGCAGGAGGCGGAATGAGACAGATTGGGTTCTTTCTCTGATGACACCATGCATTGGCTGGGGGAGCTTGCATATGCCATGCTATCTCTAAATTCCCTCTTCCTAATTTGTAGAGTGGGGGAAGGGTTGCAGTAGGTTAGCTCGGAAGTTCAAATGACATAACTAAATGACACCTTGTACAACTGAAATGTGCTGCGGAGTGTCAGGTAATTCCACACATATCTTTAGTGTATAGCTCTAACGTTACAGACATATGTTTAACCTAAATCATCTTCTTGTGGGTATGGGATGAAGAGGGAAGGCTGGGAAGAAAATGAGGAGCAGAAAGCCTTTCTAGGAGGAGAGGGTGAAGAGAGGGCAGATGCTGAGGAATTCAGTGCTGATGTCCCCAGCACAGCCTGGGATGGACCCTTCCCCAGAAGGCTCTTTATTGGGCTCATAGAACATGTCTTGTCAAACTTCCCCATCTGACTCCCAGGGTAGTCCACATTCACTCTGAACCCATGATGCAGCTCCTCAACGTCACCTGCCTGCCTGGGGCTTGCAAAGGCCTACAAAGAAGGGTTGGGGTGAATGGAGGGAGAAGCCACATCCCCCCTCCTCCCCTCCAGCCACAAACACAGCCGTCCCCTGACCATCTCCAAGGAACATCATGCAATTAAAGGGCTGACAGTTGCCATCTGTCCTGTCCTTCCCCAGTCGCCCAGGGCACAAGGATTCAGAGCTGGCACATTGTGATACTCTACAGTGCTCCTGTCACCTCTGATTTTTTTCCAGAAAGTCATTAAGCAGACCTGTGTGGGAGCTGCTTCAGTGTCTGTGAACCCCTCCAGGGCAGGCAGCACAGAGGTGGTGAGAACACACACCAGGATTCCTCAAGTTCAAGGCCGTACTAAGCAAGATGAGAGATCATAAAGTCATAGAAGCATGAAGAGAACAAAACTTAAGTCCCAAATGGACTTGTGTTCTTTCCTTTTTGACTCTTTTAATCTAAGATTGATCCCCACATCCTCCTTAGGATTCCACAACTACAAAGAGTGTAGAGCACGTCTTAGCTTAGGTTTTCTCAAATGCAGGGTCTGGGACGAGAGTTTGGTTCATAGGTAGTTTATTTCGGAATAAACTGAGGAGCAGACGTGAAGGTGGGAAATGTTTGACAGGATAACAGGAAAAGCCCATGAAAGGATATATGGATGAACTGTTTATTGCATCAGGAATCTAGCCCTTTTGGGACTCTGTAGCGTCAGCTTCAGGATTGTGCCACTGGAGCTGCTGTTAGCCATCTGTCCCCACTATCTTGGAGCATTAGTTGCTAGCTTCTGACTTGCATCTGCACTTGGTTGGACAGTGACACCTGACCCATTGGATATGGGAGACTTGGAGATTGCACAGAACTGTGCATTGCAGCTGTGCTGAGGTCAGGCTCAGGGCAGATGTGATGTGGTGGATCATTTGCATCTGTTAACACCAGCCAAGGTTCCATCTAGGCACAAAGAGGCAGGGGTGTGGCTTTACTTTGGCCTGAAACAGGCTTGTCTCTTTCCTTTGAGAATCAGTTCATAGATTATCTGTCCCGGCAGACCTCTGCATGGACAGGTATGATTAGGTTCTTCTGGAGTCCTTCTCATGGCCTTCCTTCTTGGCTCTAAAAAAAAAAAATCACATCTGATAACACTGCTTATTGGGTGTCTTCCTTGCCTGATGAGAGTCTATGAAGGACAAAGAGCTTTAACTTTGAGCTACTTAGTGTGTATAAATTGTTGGCTGAATGTTAACTTATTCATGTTGTCAGTTGAGTAGAGTGGTACCAACCCTTGAGTTTCAGGATGTCTCAAAAGATGAATGATTGGAAGCAGAGGACCACCACTGAAATGGTCCAAGAAGAGATGGGAATGTGGTCCCATGATAGAAGTAGGAACTATGCATAAAGATTAACTACTGAGGGAGGGTCTATTGGATTCGACAATTGATTTCGGGGAGGTCACTGGCAGTGAGTGAGCCACACAGAAATGCCATATTCAGCACCTATATCCAGACATGTGCCACTAAGAATGTGGGACTCTTCATCATTTTGCCCTTCACCTACCTACACAGCAATTTAAGCCTCTATCCTCTAAGTGATTGGTTAGGGAGCAGCTACTAGTAGAAACAACAACTACCCATGTCTACACCCAGAGTCATGCCTTGCCTATAACATTTCATACCAGAAGACTTTTATAAAAAAAAAAATCTATCTCAATCTTTAATTGACTAGCCTGTGATTCATATGTCAAGATGATTTTTTTTTTTTTACTTTAGCTGATCATGGTACTATTCTCTTAAAATCACTATAGAGGGCCGTGAGATGTCATAGTTGGTAGAGTGCCTACTGTGTGAACATGAGGACCTGACTTCAGATCCCTAGTGCCAATGTAAAAGCCAGATGCAGTAGGATGCAACTGAATCCCAGCACTGAAGGGCAGGGCTTGCTGACCAGGTAGTCTAACCAAATCTGCAAAGTCCAGGTTCAGTAAATGTCTCAGTCACTGTTCTATTCCTGTGAAGAGATACCATGACCAAGGCAACTCTTATTAAGAAAGACATTTAATTGGGGATCTTACTTACACTTTCAGAGGCTTAGTCCATTATCATCATGGTAGAGGGCATGGTGGCAGGCAGGTGTGGTGCTGGAGAAGTAGCTTGAAAACTATACTCTGATCAGTAAAGAGAGAGAGAGAGAGTAAGAGGGAGGGAGAGAGAGAAAGAGAGAGAGACAGACAGACAGAGACACACAGAGAGAGAGAGAGAGAGAGAGAGAGAGAGAGAGAGAGAGAGAGAGAGAGAGAGAGAGAGAGACTGGGCCTGGTATGGGCTTTTGAAACCTCAAACTTCTTCCAACAAGGCCACACCCATTCCAACAAGGCCATATCTGTATGAACCTATGGGGACCATTCTGATTCAGACCACCATAGTAAGAGACCCTGTCTCAAAAATAAGGTGTAATAATAAATGAAGCAATAATAAAATAATAAATAAGGAGCAATAATAAATGAAGATACCTGACATAGACATCTGGCTACCACATGAATGTACACAAAGGTGCATACATACCCTCACACAGGTTTACACACATGAACACATACACACACATATATAGACACACACAAATCACTATGGAACCCATGAATGTATGTGAATAGCATGGTATGTTGCTTAAATTACTGAAAAAAAAAACCCTAGTAATAACCTAAATGTACAGTGATAGAGGATTATTAAATTCAGAGGCCATTAACTTGTCCCTAGCCTATTAAATATGATGTTTTTAATGTGTATCTGTTGGCATGAAGAAATGTTTATAATATGCTAAGTGAAGTAAACAAATTAAAAATCAGTGTTATTCTGTGGTTAAGATTTTTACTGGAATTATTTTAATGTGAGTGAAGAGTTCAGAGCAACAAATCTCCAAATGTTTAAGAGGGAAGACTGAGTGTGTTTTACCCATCGGTACCACCTTTTCCAGTTTGTACTTATGCAAGGACTGTGTTTTCTTTGTGTGCATGGCAGTGATAAGTTTTGTGGAGTCCATGGAAAGGCTTAGTCTGTTCCTTCTCCTTCGCCTGTCTCCTCTCACAGCAGAGTACCATTGCCAGAGATGAGGGCTCAGGTAGAAGAGGTGAGAGCAAGGAGTTCAGCCCTTGGACAGGAGGAAACATGAGGAAATGTTTCCACTCTGGATGTTTAGTAACCAAAGAGAAGAGGTGTGGGGGAGGGGACAATGTGGATATGGGATCTAGACTCAAAGGCTTTGGAGAGTCCAGAAAGTGGAGAAAGGTACCTAACCTGAGGCTGAGACAGAAGCAAGGCAAGCTGGGAAAGTCAGAGGCACTCAAAGGCTGATATAAAGAAGGGCCCTGGATGACCCAAGAGAAAAACAGAGGGACAAACAGTTCAAAGCTAATTGCCGTTCTAATTGCTGCGGCAACCTAATTAAGGTGCGACAATGACCTTGGGTGCTTCGCCCTCCAATGAGCGTTCCCTCAATCGTTTTAAAAGTGGAAAGCTCGTGAATTTTCTATGTTCAGCAGCACACCACCCAGATAGGCCCTTGAAAGTCACGTGATACTGAAGATCTCATGAGGCTAGCATCACTTCTCTGTCCACCTCAGCAACAGGGCAGTTTAAGCCTCTAGCTCTCAAGTGATTGGCCAAGCAGCAACTGCTTGTGGAAAAAAATCAGCCTTGATGCTACAGCTCCCAGCAGTATCAGCACGACACTGTGAACCTGGGCACTATGTGGGTATTGTCTGTAGACCTGAGAGGGACTATCCTAAAAGTCAGTGAATTAAAGAAGACTATATGATTTCTAGCAGCCCTGGGGGTGGCTGGATTTCTTCCGGCATGGCAGAGCTCACTACTGTGGGGGATTGAGCTGGGGGCAATTGGGACCTGAGGTCATCCATGCCCCAGATATGGGGCATTATGATATGGCCTCAAGCCTGTGGGAGCTAGGGAGTAGAATGTGATCATTTGAATGAGAGTGACCCCCATAATGTCATATATTTGGGTGATTGTTCCCTAATTGTTGGAGCTGTTTGGGGAGGATTAAGAAGCATGGCCTTCCTTGGAGGAGGTGTGTCACTGGTGGTGGGCTTTGAGGTTTTTAAAAAAAAATCTTGTGCCATTTCCAGTTATCTCCCTCTCTCTCTCTCTTTACCCTATGCTTGTAGATCAGATATAAGCTTTCAGCTACTGCTCTAGTACCATGCCTGCTTACTGCCTGCCTCCCTGCTGCCATGCTCCCCACCATGATAGTCCTAGATTCTAAAATCCTGAAACCACTGGTCCAGAATCAACTCTTTCTTCTCTAAGTTACCTTCATCATGGTGTCTTATCAAGGCAATAGAAAAGTAATTAAGGTGAGTGAGGGTGTTGCTAGGATGTGTTACTATAGAATAGTAATGAATTGAGACTACACAAATGAGTCATAGTCCACCCTTTATAGCTAAAACGATTCCATCCTGTATCCTGTTCTATAGCAATGGTTAGAGTCCCCAGATGTTTGTATGGCTGGCAGACATGTGTGGGATCTGAAACAATACTAGTTCGCAGGGAAGGGTTCTCTCAGAATTTGACAGGATGTTTGCTAGGTGGTAAAATCTTCTTGTAAGATTCACTGGTCACTTGGAGACATTTGGGTTGTTTTTCTTCTTAAAGGCTCATAAATAATGCAGACAGCATGCTCATGGGCACACTGAGCAAGAGGGACGTGGCTTGTCATCCACATACCAGTCATCCCAGGGAAGGTGGAAAGTGGAAACTCATCTGAGGACAGAGGTGGAGCTAGGATAAGAGTTAGTGTTATCTTATGAAGGGAAAAGAGGGGGACCCACAGAGAAGAGGTCTCAGCATCGGCAGGAAGGAAGGATAAAAAACCCAGCATTTGTAATAAAGCAGGAGCAGGAAGAGGGCAATGAGAAGGACTAGGGAAACAGAGGTAGAGTGACCTAGGCATCCTCCTGGCTGAGAGCAGGCCTTACTTTAGATTTTCATGTAGTAAAGCTGTTTAACAATTTTAGAGAATATATTGCTTTATGCCTTGCATATATTTCTCAGAGAACCAAATGTGTACTAGAACCCAGGCTACATACGCACTCATGGTTGTCTTACCTGAGGAGGTGGATGATGTCTCCGTTTCCGTCTCACAGGTGAGGAGTCACTAACACAGCAATGGCAATTAACTTGCCCAAGATCAAACCAAATGTCACCTGCAAAACTGGGAGGCAAACCCCGTCTGACCCTAAAGAAAAAGAAGGGGTCGAGCCTGGGACAGGCATAGGAGGAGCCCAGAACATTCCATACCATAGAAGTTGGTGTCAGAGGAGGGAGCTATGCCCAAGTGTAAGACTAGGTACCCTTTCTCCAGGAACTCTGACTGGGTGCCACTGGAGAATAGCCAGTTCTGCCTTTACCCTAAAGCTCTTGGGATTTCCCCCACACTGTCTCCTGTACTTCACTTCCATGAACCAGCTTGACCTAGAAATAAAGATCCGTAGGGACACAGAAGCCAAGCTCCTAGCTGGGTTGACAGTAAGCAGGAATTTTTTTTTTTTACAGACTGGCAGAACTAATTGGTGATCCATAACAGGATGTGAGAGTCTACTTTGTTTACAGAATATAGTGGCTCCGTGAGGCATAATGGCACCATCAGAAATGTGTCCTCACTGAATTAATGAGCCCCCTCTCCTCCACATGTTGATAGCACATATGGAGACACAGCGTTTAATTGGGCCCTGTTGCTTTGAAATTTGTGATGGTCTGGTCAAGAGCTAGGTGGAGGCTGATTATTGCTCTTATTTGTGGGACTGAAAAGGAATGTGTGCATTTTTTTTTTGCTTATGTAAACAAAGATAAGTGGTTCTGTCTCCTCAAGAATGGAACAGTTCGTGAGAACAGAATGATGGCCATACACCTGTGGACATGAGCATCCTGACTAGAAATAATATTGTAATTCTTTATTTGAAACGGGGTCTCATGTAGCCTCAGCTGGCCTTGAACTCTTGATCAGTCCTTCTGCTGCTGTGGCTGAGAATATGGGCATGTGCTGCCATGCCTGGCTCATGTTTTGACTCCTACTAAAAGGCTTCAGTGATCTGGTGGACTGTTGTTGGTAAATTACTGGTACTTGTTACATTCTATATTTTAAGTGCTTATTTAACACAGAAATTTAAATGGTATATAATCATGACTTCTTTAAACATCACATGATCTCTGATGAGTCTCCTCATTCTAGATCTGAGTTGGTGAATTAAATTCTCTTTTTATTTAATGAGTCCTCAGTTGTATTCTTTCTTTCCTCTTTTTCTTTCTTTTTTTCCAAAGAAAAGCAAGTTTCTTTTGAGTCCATATTTATTTAGCAGTCTACTTGATCTGTGTATTTCAACATGCAAGATCCTAAGTAGTAAAATAGAATATATATTTCACTTTTGTATCACGATTATTCCTTTCCAAACAACACAGTTATCTGATGAACAACTTATTTCTTACACTGATGCAAGGAGTTGGGAAAACAGAAACAAATATCAGAACTGGAATTGGGGAACTTGACCTTTGTTTGTCTTTTCCGACTCATATAGCTCCGATTTTGCTGAAGCAAGTGAGCATAGGTGTAACTCTTACAGCTTGGAGAATGCATAAGAAGAGACCTCCAGCCAGGGTATAAGATGTGCTAATGGCCCCGTGTGGCACAAAAGCCTTGGATTTTGTTTTATGTCACACAGTCAGCTAGAGACATCCATCTCTGTCTTGCAAAGCAGCATACAACCTTGGCTAGTGGTAACATTTAAGTCCAGCTATTGGCGCATCAGTTTGCCACTCCATCTCTCCATCATATATCATCAATGGAAGAGTGCCTGACCTGATCACCTGTTGGCATCATATTATTGTGTTCATATTGCAGCTTTCCCTCTGGGTCAAAAGGAAACTGTCTATCAGGGGGTGACTCATGCCCATAGCTTTTTAGGTTAACACCTCTGGATCTTGTGATTTCTGCTTGTTTTGAAGTAAATATACCAATGTAGGGTTCGTGTGTGTGTGTGTGTGTGTGTGTGTGTGTGTGTGTGTGTGTGTGTCCTGAATGCTTGGTTTCCACAAAGTCCTTTGAATAACATATTTCCCTCCAGCCCCCACAGTAGTAGTAACAGTAGCAGTTATTTCTTGTTAAGATTTTATGGCTCAACTTTTGGAAGGAAACTGTAAAGGCCAGTGACTCAGCCTCCAGCCAGGCAGCCTAGGAAGATGCTTATGCTAAGGGCAGGCCCTTGTTTACAAAGACCTAGTGCTTTCGAAATGTCTGTAGTATCCTACCTGTCTGTCAGCTTCAACTGTCTCTTTAGCCTGATAACTTATGGAAACAAAGGAATGGAATAAAGTTAAATGAAGTTAAATTTAAACAAAGTTAAATGGTAGAGTGATCACCCAGGAAAGTAAGAGGCCCTAGGTTCAGATTAAAAATTTCAAATTGATATGTCAAATTTCAAATGAAAATTTCAACCCAAATGTCAGGTAGAAATGCAGTATAGAGAGAGTCAATATGTCTGATCCTGCATTAAAGAGTGTTTGCATAGCACCAGGTTCAATCCCAGCCTCTCTGTCCCTCTCTCCCCATCTCTGTCCTTCCATCTCTCTCCCTCTCTCGCACACAGAGAATAAAATGATATAATTTTGATGTCGCTCATAAAGGAACAGGAAAACAATGGGTGGGGCTGCAGAATGGCCACTGAAACATGGGGCTTGTGCCTTTTTTTGACAGACGTGGAGGTGGGCACAGTCAGGAGTTGAGCAGTGTGGTTCATGTAAATAAGACTATCTATTTCTCGAAATGCTAATATATATGGAAAACACAGAAATAGTATTCATCATCCTTCAGATAGTTAGTAGTTTGGAGAGGAGAGATGATAGGAATCTCCCCATGGATGGGCTGGGGGTATGGCTCAGTGGTACAGTGTGTTCATAGCATATGCATGATGCCTAATTCAATTCCTAGAACTAGGGAAAAGAAAAGAATCACATGGAAGGGGAAAGTGTCGGCAGGTACCACAGTTCTGACCTACCCCAGCCCTCCCTGATGTGCTGACCCTACTTGTTCTAGGAATGCCAGCTCTTTCCAGAAGCTCAGTCCTGGTGGACAGACTTCTTTTATCATTGGTGGCCAGTTTTCTTGCTCACTCATTCTCCCTAGCTGCAGGGACCCTCACCCCGAAGGTGCACGCTCAAACATTCACAGCAGCAAGGCTCCCTCCACTGCTAAAAGCTCAAATTATCAAGATTGACAAGGGTCCAAAATGTCCATTCCCCATTCCTCAGCTTTTGAGCACCAGTGACCATATAGTAACCGCACTGACTGATTTTCTTCTAATCTTTAACCTATTTGTCTTCTTATATTTGAGGTTGTTGACCACGTTCCTATTGTTGACTTTCTTCTCCTTGATCTCTTAGGAGGAATACCTTAACGTCCTGTCCATTTTATCCTGACCTTCCAGCAGATCCCTACTTCCTAGAGTCCCCTTTCTTTGTCCAACTTCTGAAATGATATTTTCACAAAGTTTCTTTTCTTCAACATTTACCCTCTCCTTCTTTCTCCCCATCCATCTCTCTCCCCATCTATTTCTTTCTCTCCCATCTTTAGGCCTCTCACTTTTGACCTCTAAGGAGATCTTTCATAAAACTACTTCAGGTGTTGGAGAGGTGGCTCAGTGGTTAGTAACACTGGCTATTCTTCCAGAGAACTGAGTTGGAGGATGTGGGGGTGGGAGTTGGGGGGGTTTCAATTCCCAGTAACCACATGACAACCATTTGTAGATGGAGTTCCAGGGAGATCTGATACCCTCTTCTGGCTTTCATAGGCACTGCACTGGTTCATAGACATACACTTAGGCAAACCACCCACACACATTAAATGAAAATAAAATAAATGATCTTTTTAAAAAATCTACTGTCTCGTTTCTGATTTTCTGCTCCAGCTTGTTTCCTCCTGTCTGACTTTCTTTTTTTTTTTTTTTTTGGTTTTTCGAGACAGGGTTTCTCTGCGTAGCTTTGCGCCTTTCCTGGAGCTCACTTGGTAGCCCAGGCTGGCCTCGAACTCACAGAGATCCGCCTGGCTCTGCCTCCCGAGTGCTGGGATTAAAGGCGTGCGCCACCACCGCCCGGCCCTGTCTGACTTTCTGATGGACTGAATATTTCTAGACCAATAGTCTACCAAAGACTCGAATGTATCTGCCACCTTAAACATGATTTTCTGACTTATCTCTTCAGTCTTTGCCCACTTAATACCCCATTTCTAGGTTCAAAATTCCTCCGTGGACCATCATGGTTCCCTTGTACTACAAAGTTTGTCATTAGGACTCTGTTGTGTGACTATAGGACAAGACTCTTTGGTCCCCTTCTTCCACTTGGTATTACCATTTCCATTCAATGGTTATTCGTTGGGCTACTGCTATGTGTTTGGATCTGCGCCAGGGTGCAGAGGCACAGGGAAGAAAAGTCACATTTCTTATCCTTGTGAATCTCAGCATCTACAGGAAATAGAGATGTGCAGACAACTGTAATGAACTTTGATTAAAGTTGTAGTGCAGATGCTTAAAAAAATGACAGAAGCAGCAGAATTCTGTTTGTGGGAAGACTCTGGGTAAGACGGCACAGAAGAGGTAAGGGCTTGACTCGAGGCTTGAATGATGAGGAGGGTTTTATCGAATATGCACTTGGGGGACTGAATCGACCAGGAAATGTGTTTGATATCATGCAGAAAATGATTTTGGAGAACATCACATAATTTGATATTTAAGAAATCCAAAGTCAGGTGTGTCAGGAGAAAAAGGCAGGATATTTAATGTTATGTTAAGGAGTTCAGCATCTATCCTTCAGTCAGCAGGAAATCATTAAGGGATTTTGAGTCAGAGAATGACATGACCTCATTTATGTACCAGAAAGATTGCTTTGATCATTCTACAGTGATTGAGTGAAGAGAATAATAGAACAAAAGCTGAAAAATAGCAAGTAGAGGATTTGAATCGTCTTGTGAGAGATGATTGACACTGGACTTAAGGAAGGGGACGGGGCTGAGATGTAAGATGGAGGAATCAGCAAGACTTAGTGAAATAAAGCTAGAGTTTATCGACGGACGAATGGATAAAGGATACCGATGTGGTGTGTATATACATTGGAATACTATTTATCTCTAAAAATGATACATTCCTTTCATTTGTGGCCACATGGATGAAGCAAAGAGCAGTGTTTGCGGTGACATAAGCCAATCATGCACTGACAAATGCCATATGATCTATCTAGTTTGTGGAATCTAGCAAGCTGATCTCTAAGAAGCATAGAGTAGATTCATGATTCTCAAAGGCAGGGAAGGATGGATGGTGGAAAGGTTAGTCAGCAGATACAAAATTGTAGCCAGGAGGAACACTTTCTGGCATTTTGTTGCACAGGAGTGTGACTATAGTATTAAACTGTGCATTTCCAAACAACTAGATGAGAAGAAAGCAATCTCCTTCCAGCTCTGGGAAGACTGACAGGTCCAAGGGAATGTTGCCACACTATGGTGGACACAGAGGGCACCTCAGGAAACAGGACAAAATGAGGGATGCTTTGAGGAATAGAAGAAACGCAATTTTTCTGTTCGTAATTTAGATTTTAATGTGGCTCTGCAATGGAAGCCATCACTCCTGCCTTCAGGGATTACATACTGGAAGAAGACATCTGTTTATAGAGTTGTCCTGAGCGTGCTGTAGAAACTCATGTTTAAATAATTGCAGTTGAACTATGAAGAAGAGAATCATAGGGATGGATCCCAGTAAACTCTTCCTTTTATTTCTACTGCAGGGTGTCTCTGCCTCAGCACTCTGGGTATTTTTTTAACTGAATACTCTTGTTTTATAGGGGGCTGTTTATTTGTCAGATGTTGGATCAATCACTCTGACTTTTATTCTAACATCATCTAGGACCTCCTCCATCCCCAGCTGGAACAACCAAACATGTCTCCAGATGTTGACAGATGTCCCCTGTGAATGCAAAAATCACTCCTGGTATAGAATCACTGCCCTACACTAATGTTTCTTGAATCCTAATGCACATGAAAATCACCAGGGACCCTTATTCAAATGCAGATTCTGATCCAGTAGGTCTAGGACTAAGGTGCATTTCCCACAAAGACATGTGATCCTCAGACTGCTACTCCAAGGAGCCCACTTTAAGGAGCACTCATGCCTACACAACCCAGTGTAGTGTGGGAATGCCAGGAGAGATCACTTGGGTCTCTTCTCTTGTTAACAAGGATGCCCACTAAGCTGGGACCCACCCATCCAGTCAGTTGGGGGCTGCATAGGGCAGATGGGAGTACATTAATGAGGCACATTTCAGCTGTGCTGGCAATGCCTTCGAGGTCACATGGAAAGCCTTGGGCATCTAGAGACTGGAGAGGCCTGGAGGAGCTCACACATCAGCTCAGGCAGCTGTGTCTCTGTCCACTGGGTGTAGTTCAGAGGGTACAGCCGCTAATGGGACCAGATGGTCTGAGCCTTGTTTGTGAGCATGGGTCTACACCCCCCACTGCACTCACACAGTGATTTCCCCATTTGTTCTCTCTCCGGAAACAGAATGGCCATTTTTAAATGAAACAGGACTGGAAGCTTCTTCTGTTTGCCTGCTGTTGGGCTTTCAGATGTGAATATGTCCAATCATCAAACTGGCTTCAAAAGTCCTAGCAGCCAGCTTTCTGAGACGCAAGCAAGGTCATGATTTGGAGCAGAATGGGAAAGAGAAGATGTCTCTCTGGTCCCACTTTCTAAAGTGGGATGGCTAGGCAGGCTATTATTACCCTGTAAGTACAAATTCTTTCTGATGATTCCATGACTTCACATTTAGCTGTGCACACAGTAGGTGAAACTTGTCATTGAAACTTCCCCAGAAAAACCAACCGAGTACCATACTTCAAACCTGTACACAGAACCTGAGAGAAGGCAGAGTCTATGGTCTGGGCCAGCTTTGCCTACCCTCAGCCCCTGGGTAACAGAGAAATGCTCTCACTCATCATTCTGAGAAGTGCCTTCACCAGATGGGAGTCCTAAGCTGTGAAGCCAGGGCCTGCTCCCTTTTCACTACTTTTAGTTGGGCATGTTGAAAATGAAGCACCCCATACAGCAGACTTTCAAACTTGGGGGCAGTGAGGAACTCTAGCTTGTACACCACTGGACCCTGTCTATCTTCTGGGGCTAATGATGAAGGCTTCATGGCAGCTCTTTCATCCGCTCAGCCTTTCGGCTCTGTAGGTCCCTGAGACATTAGAATTAATGAGGGCAATGGGTAACTGTTCTAGCCACACCTGAAGACTATGCCTGCTTGTGTTGGTGACTGCTGTTGGTGGGAGCACATGTCCAGCTCTTTTCCTTGCAGCCTGCGTTATGACTTCCTTAAGGGTCTTCCCGGGAGTGTGTGCAGTTCGCTAGTCCACCACATTGACTTTGCTCTTTATCCAGAAGAATCACTTCAGGATTAAGGGTAGGAAGGGCAAAGTAATAGAATCGAGGAAGCCTGGGGTTCAATTTCCAGTTCTGCATGCATGCGTTCACATGCAACACACACACACACACACACACACACACACAGCAGATATTATTTTAATATCTTGTGGTACTAGATGCTACTGATTGTTAAAATCTGTTATTACTCACCAATGCCTTACGAAGCAGGGTGTTGCATTACTAGAGTACAGTTAGTGCTAGCCCCATGGAGGAATATAATAGCCATCCCAAACTAAATAAAACAAAAAGAAAAAATATCATTTTTTTTCTTCCATCATCCTACCATCTCCTGGTAGGATTGACATCTGCTTGAAAAGGGAGGCCAGGACCTACAATCCATAGAGACAGCTTCCTAGGGCCCAGAGCAGAGACAAGAGGCAGATAGCAGGTCTTTAAGTCTAGACACAAAGGGACATACGACATAGGGACAAGAATCAGCATATATCCCTTTTCATCTCCAACATAATCTGCCTGATGACTGGTGTCTTAGTTATGGTTCCTTCCTTCCTTCCTTCCTTCCTTCCTTCCTTCCTTCCTTCCTTCCTTCCTTCCTTCCTTCCTTCCTTCCTTTCTTTCTTTCTTTCTTTCTTTCTGCTTTGTTTTGTTTATCGAGACAGAATTTCTCTGTGTAGCTTTGCACCTTTCCTTACTTATGGTTTCTATTGCTGTGAAGAGACACCATGACCACAGCACCTCTTATAAAGGAAAACATTGAATGTGGTGGCTCACTCAAAATTTCAGAGGCTTAGTCCATTATTGTCATGGTGGGAAGCAAGGCAGCATGCAGGCAGACACGGTGCTAGAGAAGGAACTGAGAGTTCTTACATCTTGATTTGCAGGCAACAGGAAGTGGTCTGAGTCACTGGGCGGTTTCCTGAGCATAGGAGACCCCAAAGTCTACCTCCATAGTGACACACTTCTTCCAACAAGGCCACACCTACTTCAACAAGGCTACACTTCCTAATAGTGCAACTCCCTATGAGATTATGGGGGCCAGTTACATTCAAACTACCACAATTGGTGAATGCTCCATGACTTGTGCACTCAGCATCAAAACACATATATTGAGTATACCCTGTTTCCCAAGGAGCAACATGGCAGCAGAGACCAGAGTAGTGAACCCCACACCAACAGTTGTTAGTAGACAGACAGGATATACACATAGATGATATGTGTATATTAACTGGCGCAAATCTTTTTGTATGTGGAGAAATTTCTGTAGGGACATAAGACCCACAGATGAGCTCCAGGATATGCTGTTCCCATATGCTATAGGACTGGATTAATGAGCAGCCTAACAGCAATCTCCTGTCTTCCCTGTTGAGATGTATAATACCCTGGCCTCAGTGGGGTGCTTAGAGCTTCAAGCACCAGTCTAGACAGTTTGAATTAGAGATAGTATGCAGTCTGCCCAAACAAACTCCCTCAGCCCATGTGAAGGCAGCTGCCTTCAGCTGTCTCCTTGGGGCTCTCCCGGATGGTCTGTCTCACGCGCATGAAGCCAGCTCCCAAAGCTGCCATTCAGCAGATGCAAACATCCTGCACAATTACTCTCCCTAGTTGCAGCAAAGTAGCTTCCTCTACCCACTTCACTGGAACATCTTATTTAAAGTTCACACCAAGTAGATGAGAGTGTTAATGGCTAAAAGTCTCTCCTACATGAACAAGAGAACTGGGGGGGGGGCTCTTCTTGATTGCTGTCTGCTGCAGCCTTTGTATCTGTCTGGCCTCTGCAGGTCCTGACACTGCTTCTATCCACTGATCTAGGAGGACAGTTCTTAGGGAAGAACAACACAACATTCCTTGTTGATTCAGGACTCCAGCCCTCACTCCCAGAACCCAGGTCACATGGTGTCCCTTTCACATTACCTAGTAAAGTCCCTGCTAGGTGAACTGGAGTCTGATGCTAGTGGTTTTTCTGTTACCTAAAGGCTGTATGAGGACCTGCATGGTAGCCAGAGAACGGCTTTCCTAGGTGAAGGAAGTTGGGACAAAGAGCAACTCTTCAAGCTTCACCCCCTTATCATTATGCTTTCTATGCCAAGAGATGACTGCAAAAAGCCAGCAGGGCGGCTGTACTGATTACTGAACCTGTGATGGTCAGAGCAGGCCTTGCCCTGGGTGACTCTTGTACAAGCCACTACTTTGCTCAGTGATGAATTGCCCCAACCCATCAAAATGAACCTTATTCCCAATATGAAATACTTCTCACTGTAGAAGAAATACTTGTCTGTTGAGAAATACCTGGAAAACACAGAAGATGGTAGAAAATTACTCATATCCCATATAGGCAGCCTCTTGAGAACTGCTGTTATACTCTTCTCCTGGCCTATGTGTATCTCTCCTTGTGTTTTCAAAAATGTAATCACATTATATACTATTGTAAACATTTCATTTACTTAATAGGACTTTGTGAGTCTTTCTCCTGGCATTAAAATAGTCTAGAAAAAAACTCCCAGCAAATGACTGCATGGCATCCACCCCTCGAATATAACTTAATTTATTCAGCCATTCTCTTGTTGATCAAATTGAGCTTGGTCTAGTTTTACATTATTATAAATAATGCTGTGATGACAATCACTGCACAGAAATCTCTGCTAGGTCTGTAATTATTTCCCTTGGATAGAGGGGAATTCCCTTGCTAGGAGTGGAATTACTGAGTCAAAGGGTGTGCATGTTTTAACACTCTAATTACTCATCAGTCAATTGCCCTAAAGAGATACTGTGTGACTTATCTTCCTTCCTGTCTGTGTATCACATGTTCCCCGAGGAAGCTTATCTCTTATCTGCAGGAACTTTTATATATGTATATGAAAAAGATGAGCTTTTAAATGTACAGTTTTGGTGAAGTATATGTAAACACAAAATTTACCATCTCAACCACCATTAGGTATACCTTATTCAATAATGTTGTCTATTCTAATTGTTGTAGGGCAGATCTCCAGAAAGGTTTCATGTTGAACATTAAACAATAACTCCTCTTCTGCTTTCCCCAGCTCCTTGTCCTCATCACTCTACTTTATGTCTCTGTACACTGGACTTCCTGGATAGCTAATAGGATCCATATAGTATGTCTTTTCGTTGTTGTTTGTTTTAGATTATTGCATTTGCTGCAATGTCCTCAACTTTCATCTGTGTTGTACCCTGTGACAAGACCTCTGTCCTTTATAAGACAGAAGAATAGTCTATTGTACATCCATATCACATTTAATTATGCGCTCATCCATGAGTGAATACTTTGGTTACTCCACCCTTTGACCGTGGTCGTGTGAATAATGCTATGAACATGGGCCCATGTTTGTGGTGACTTTTTCTATAATCTTCTAAAATTATTTTTGTAAAATGTGACCTATTCTTTCTTTTATTTCATCCTCCTTTGATCTCCAAATTGGACCTTTCTTACCAAAGAGTAGGGAGATATTCATAAATATTTTCTACTGTTTCTTTTCTGCCTCTTTTTTTCATATTAAAGTCTTGAGACTGTACAGAACATGGTTTAACTGATATCATACATTATACTCTTGTATGTTGGTGAAAAAGATATATCACCTAATGCTGTGGATATCTCTATATATAAATAAAACACTGATGGCCAGTGACCAGGCAGGAAGTATAGGCGGGGCAAGGAGAGAGGAGAATTGGGGAAACAGGAAGAAGGAGGGGGAGACACTGCCAGCGTCCGCCAGGACAAGCAGCATGTGAAAATGCTGGTAAGCCACAAGCCATGTGGCAAGGTATAGATTTATAGAAATGGGTTAATTTAAGATATAAGAACAGTTAACAAGAAGCCTGCCACGGCCATACAGTTTATAAGTAATATAAGCATCTGAGTGATTATTTTATACGTGGGTTGTGGGACTGCGGGGCTTGGTGGGACCTGGAGAGAAGCTTTCCAGCAACAACCTAAAATTTCCTCAGATAAAGGAAGCTTATTCAGTGATATAGAGGCATCATGGCCCCGAGGAAGCAGCTGGAATGGTGACTAGCTGTTGGTCCTCTCTCTCTCTCTGGCCCAGGGCTTTTGGTATTTACATGATCTATAATTTCACAGATGTGTGGATTTCATATGACTTTGAAGTGTCTTAACAGGGATCCTGGGGTTAGATATCATTTTGCATGCACAAATACTCTTACAAACTCCTAGTTTCGAATCTTGAAGGAAAAACACGATGACGTTTAACATAATTCAAGGGTTATTTTCCATTACGTCTGTTTGATTTTTGTGCCCTGGTCAACCAGTGCTAATCTATTATTTTTCCCTTTCTTCCCTCCATTGGTCTCAGTGACATCTTTATCCTGTCTTCATTCCTTGAGCTCATCAGCATCTCTTTTCTGGCTTTTCCTTTCTGTTCATTTCTCTATTCATGTGCCTCTTCTGCTCTGCTTTTTATAATACATGTTTCCTGCTGCAAAGCCTCACTACATTCTCCTCCGAATGATGTAGTTCTTTTGTACGTTCATTTTTTTCCACATCAACTTTTAAAAATTCATTAGAGTTTGTGTGTGTGTGTGTGTGTGTGTGTGTGTGTGTGTGTGAGAGAGAGAGAGAGAGAGAGAGAGAGAGAGAGAGAGAGAGAGAGAGAGAGAGAGAGAGAGAGAGAGAGAGAGGTCTATATGTCTGTTTGCCATGTGATGTGAATACAGTGCCTGCAATGTTCAGAAGAGAATGTCAAGTCCCTTGGGACTAGAATTAGAGGTGGTTTTGAGCCTCCACTTGGGTCCTGGGAATTGAGCCCTGGTCCTCTGGAAGAATAGCTAGTGCTCTTAACTGCTGTGTCTCTCTAGCTCATTCCACATAACTTTTCATGTTTCTTATCTTTTTAGTTCCCATCTACGTTTTCATAGGAATTGTTTTGAAATTAATAAATCATTAGTTTGAAGGGAAATTACATATTATAAGATTTCTTTCTAGTTATTTTTCAATATAAAGTCCATTTACTTTAAAGTATTCTGTTTTAAGATTATTTTATGTGTTTGAATGTTTTGCCTGCATGTATGTATGTACGTAAAAATGTATATGCACTACATGCGTGCCTGACACACAAGGAGGTGAGAGGAGGGCATCTGGTTCACCAGGACTGTAGTTAGGGATGGTTGTGAGGAAGGATGGTGCCAGCAATCACACCCAAGTCCTCTGCAGGAGCAACAAGTGAGGGAACTGCTGAGCTGTGTCTCCACTTCCTGATGTTTTCTTTTCAAAGATGGAATGGGCCCTAAAAATGTGATTCTCTCTGTCATTAAACAAAGGAAGTACAGAAGGAATCTTCACTCCTCATTCTGCCGAGCAAGTGAATAAAGGAATATTTGGTTTCCTTTGTACCCCTAAATACAGTTTTTCTTTTCTGTCTCTGCAATGCTGGGGCCTTTTAACCCACAGCCTCATGCAGGATAAGCACAGCCTCTACCACTGGGCTCCACCCCTAGCCAAATGGCTGTGGAATTCAAAGGGGCTTAGAGAACTGAGACGATTATGTGGGTGACTTAAGGGGGAGGCATCTGGCTACTGCAGATAAAGTGGCAGTGCCGTGACTCAGCCTCAGATAGACTGTGAACAAACAAACCGAAATTGTTAATTAATTAACTCGACACGCAGCTCGTGATCATCATGTGCCGGGTGTTGGGTTAGATGTGGGGTGGCTGAATGGGTTCCCTTTGCTCCTTCTTGTACACCAAAGACATCAAACCTAAGGGGCCAGGAAGCAGGGTCCCACCAGGGCCAGAGAGAAGACTACATGCACCACAGATCTTCACAGAGGAGATTATTTACAGCCTCTGGATTCGGGGGCTTTTCTCTCCCTCCCCTCTGACTAGAACAGACTGGCAGCCATATGTAGGAGCTCCCTGGGGGTTGTGAGCAGTTGCTCCAGCCCAGGCTTCATGTTCTTCCACATGCTGTAATCTTTCCACTTTGCACTATTGAGCTTAAGTCTAGGTCCCACATCCTTCTTCCTGGCCCACTTTTTTGGAACCTGACCTCTGTCGGCCTCCTGCCTCGTGGCTTCGCTAATCCCACTTTCCTGCAGTATAGTACATCTTTATTTCTCAGGACAGCCTGAAAAGCCACAGGCTTTGGAGTAAAACAAGCTTTGCTCAAATCCCCAAGACTTACCTTGCTCACTGTGTGGTTTTAGACAAATGATCTAAAATGAGAAGGACTTTACTTTCTTATGTGCCGTGTGGGGAAAATTAATACATGCAATGCAAGGTGGTTTCAGAATTTCAATTAAATGAGATTTTGTATGATGCTTGTAGTCAAGTGCCATAGCCAGAGTGATTACCACTTCTTAGTATGAGGCTCTTCCCTGTGGATCAGAGATCTCCTAAACCCAGAGACTTATTACATGTCATCTGGATTCAGCCTGACTTTATCCTTCACTGAGAACACTTTTTACTTAAGTATTTGAAGGAGTTCTGAGCCTTAAATCCCTTGTCACCCATTGCACCGAGTTTCTTGGGAGAATAAATGTCTTCAAGCCAGCTGCTGAGATGAATTCTCTCTGCTTCCTGGCTTGTACTGTCCATACTCTTTTGGAGTTCTTCCCTCATTTCTCACCCATGTAGCATCTCAGCTTCTATGGCTTTATTAGAGGCAGAGCTGGTGCCTCTGCTCAGAGCCCCATCTACGTGCCACTTCTCCTGGATGACTCCCTTCTGCATCTCTCTGGCTGGCTTCACTGTGGGCTCTCTTTCTTATGAGGGAAGTTTGCTGAGCTGTCTGTTGTGTGTGGGGGGGTCAACTCTCAATGGTCACACCCTAAATCTCTGAGCAGAAGCATGGGGAAGGCAGAGCCCCTCACAGGTGGAGGCAGTAGGCTGCTTTACACTAACCTGGTTTCCTTTGGACACCAAGTTTTATAATTCACGTCCTTTGTCTTGACTTCTTTTTCTCCTGTTTTGCTAATGAGGAGGTGAATATTGGCTGGTTCTAAGAGCCCTTGTAGCTTTGGTGGCCTGTGGTTTATAAAGCTAACTAAATATAGACATTTGGGGAACTAGAAAACTAAGAATATTATAGTTATTTTTGTTTGACTTGAGTCTAAGAAAAATACAGAAATATAGAAACATGTTTTTATGTAAAGTATTAATCCTAAGTATTTAATAGAATATTTACCTATATATCTGCCATCTATCTGTCTGTCCATATATCCCCTTCTTATCCAATCACCTAGAAAAAAACATGACATTTCTATCACTCAATAAAATTCCTCCATTTATATTCTAAATTTAAGATAACCACCATTCTGACTTCTGTCATCAAATAGCCTTGCTGTTGTTTGGGGGTCTCTTTCAAAAGAGCTTGGCATAGCCATTGTATGAATGGAATTATATAGTATGTACTCTTTTGTGTTTGCATTTTCAGCTTCTTTGTGAGTCATTCGTGTTATTACATCTGCTAATAGTTTACACTTGGTGAAGAAATGTATTTTGTACACATGCTGGAATGTATTTGTTGAGAACAAATCAATCAGTATGAGAACTCTAATATTTCTGTTCTTTCACTGTTATAAATAAAGCTATAATAAATATATTCTTGAACATAAATGAACATACACTCACATTTCTTGAGTAAATACTTTGGTGTGGAAAAGTTGGGCTATAGAGCAGGAATATTTTATCTACAACACACAAAGCTTCCCAAAAGGTTTATGGACGACTAGAAGAGAATGCCTCTGAAATGCATTTTCAGATAGTCCTGAAAGTATTTGCTAATTCCAGGGAGGATATGAGAGAGAGAAGAGCTAGGATCCTGGTTGGAGTGATGCGTTTGAGGAAGGCTGAGGGAGAAACAGTTGAAATGATGACGCTTTCCTTTGACTGCTGTGAATTGTCGTGGTCCATTTTGTATTCCTCTAACAAACACCTGCAATCGGATACTTTATAAAGAGTTTCCTCTTTGTAGTTCTAGAGTTTGGGAATCAAGATCACACACAGGGCTGTATCTAGTGAGAGCCTTCTTACTGTGTCATCATGGCTGAGGACACCTCATGGGGAGAGTAGGGACATCATCTCACCCTCCTTACCTTCCAAAGTTCCCCATTCTATACATCAATATATGAATTTATGGATTAGACTTCCAATACTTAAGCCTTTGGAGATGTATTAAGCATAACATACTCAGAGGAATATGTTGAGATCCCAGGCCTCATGCCCTTGATTCTGATCTTACTTGTAAACAAGACTTTTGCTGATGTGATTACAGTGGTTCTTAATCCATTACAGAAAAGGCTTAGGCTAACAAGTGGAGAGGTGGACAGATGGGTTTACCAGTGTTTGACAAATTTCACTGTGAAGGGTGGCAGGGGAGGGGAGGGAGCATGTGGCAAAAGGGAAGTTGCATTTAAGGTTGTGAGCCAGTGGATAAGTTCTACAGTGGATAAGTTCATGAGGGGAGAAATCAATGACTGAGGAGGAGGGTGATAACTCTGAGCTCATCTGAGAAGATGAAAGGAGATACTTGTTAGGCTGTGACAGGAACAAGGCCAGTTCACTTCCCCCTAAAATGCAAAAAAGACAAAGAGAAGAGGATGAATGCAAATATCCTGTAAATAACAACTCCTTCTTTCCCACTCAGACTTCTTCAGGGGGTAAAAGGCAAAGTCATAGGCTGAGGGGCACAGAAAGCTGGAAGTGCTGGAGGTCTCAGGAGCCAGGTGTCCTAGAAAAGGTCACCAAAGCTGGACGGTGGTGGTGCACGCCTTTAATCCCAGCACTGGGGAGGCAGAGGCAGGTGGGTATCTATGAGTTTGAGGCCAGCCTAGGCTACAGAGTGAGTTCCAGGAAAAACTCCAAAGCTACACAGAGAAACTCTGTCTCAAAAAAAAATCAAAAAAAGAAAGAAAAAAAAAAAAGCAAAGAAAAGGTCACCCGTGCTGTGATGAAACACCATGACCAAAAGCAACTTGGGGAGGAAAGGGTTTGTTTGGCTTACACTTCCACATCACTTTCATCACTGACTGAAGTCAGGACAGGACCTTAAACAGGGCAGAACCAGGAGGCAGGAGCTGATGCAGAGGCCATGGAGGAGTGCTGCTTACTGGCTTATTCCACATGCCTTGCTCAGCCTGCTTTCACTTGGAACCTAGGCCCTCTCACTCAAGAGTGATCCCACCCACAATGGGCTGGGCCCTTTCTCGTCAATCACTAGTTAAGAAAATACCCTACAAGCTTGCCTACAGCCCAATCTTATGGAGGCATTTTTCTCAGCTTTCTCAAATCAAAGCAGAGGCTCTGTCCTCTCCAGTGACTCTAGCATGTGTCAAGTTGACATAAAACTAGTCAGCACACCAGGTAATACTGCAAAAAGTTATGGCAACAGTATGTGTATGTAGGGGTGGGGGTGGGACTTTGGCATGTGGTTCTTACCTCTAAGAGATCCCAGAAGACACAGAGTTGATGAAAATTATAGCCTGGGTTGGGGATTTAGCTTAGTGGTAGAGCACTTGCCTAGCAAGTGCAAGGCCCTGGGTTTGGTCCTCAGCTCTGGAAAAAAAAAAAAAAGAAAAGAAAATTATAGGACTTCCCAGATCTAGGCACATCCTTCATGTATGCATGCTTTATGTGTATTTACTTATTAAATCCTATTCTTTCAATCATCTGATGAGCAAGGGTCTACTATTTTCCTCATCCTTTCGATTGTATGACTGATGAATGAACTAGAAATTTCACTAACTTGTCTTAAATGACACAGCTAATAAGAAATGGAGCTGAGTTTTTAATCCAGATGGTCAGGGTGACTCCCACCTGGCCCCCACCCACTCATGGGTCCATCCCAAATGTTTTGTGACATTCCTTAGCACTGGATATCATTTTTTTTTCCTGCCAGACCCCCTTGCTTAGCTTTGAATGGCAATGACAATCACTTATTGAGTTAACATGTCTAGTTAGGGTCTTAAACACTTTATATGAGTTGATTAATTTAGTTACCACAAACTGTGATTAAGTTGTATGACAGATGAGGACAATGACTAGCCTGAAGTCCTATGGCTCCTCAGTGCAGCTGGTAGGGCTTTGTCACTGGTGTCTCTGCTGGGTGAGTGTGATGTAATGATATGTAGGTCCAGGTGGTTGTCACCAAAGACCACTGCCACTCAACTGATCAAGGAAAGAAAGGTGCGGGGAGCTTAATCGTCCATAACGCAACTTAGTCTCTCTTTGAGTTTAAGTTTAGAAAAGTCATGGTTCCTAAATTGTTCCCTCTAGTGTCTGCTCTGTTCTGTCCACACCAGGATGGTCTCCCCTTCATATTTTAGAGTAGGTGGCATGCCTCAAACATAAGTGAACCATATAAGGCCTCTTGAGTTGAACCCCAAGACTCTCATATGACCCACTTGTCCAAGGAACTGTAACCAGGAGATGTCAAGATAGATGCCCCACAAAAGGACGTCATGTAGATCATACAGTGTCCATCTCTAGCTGCTTCTAAGCAATGCTGTATCCCCAGAACAGTGGTCCAATCCACATATGTCATGACCAAGATGAAAGACTCAAGACCACATGGCACCAGGGCAGGCAGATATGAGACACAGCATTGCCTTTTAGATGAGCGATGAATCAGGATTCAGCTTTTTCCCAGTCTCTCTTTTCTATGTGCATTTTAATGAGTTCCTTAAACCAGAGAGGGACAGAACCTTGACATTCTCGTAGATGTAAGGTAGAAGCAAGAGTTCTCTGGAACACTGCAGATGCTTGAATCTAAAGGATCTTCCTGTGTTTCTCCCTGGAGCATTTAGAAATGTTCAGTATTCTTGAAGAACATTCTTCCCGTGATAGTAGGGACAATAATCATCTTTAGCAAGTAAGTGTTCTCTGTACATTATATGCACAGATGCGTTTGCCTCAATCTTCACCACAGCTTTAGGAGGCAGGCACATTCCCATTCACCAGCAAGAGTAAGTGAGGCTCAGGAAGCCTGAGCGCTTTGCCTAGAGCCACTGAGTGAGCTGGTGTCAGAGCCAGACTGATTGATTGGAAGCCTGTGTTCTTTTCCTCTGTCTGGAGTTAGTTGGCACCCCAGGCTTAGCTTCCCTGGAACCATGGTAAATGACCAGAGCCCTCATTGGAGGGAGCCATGTCTCTGTCCTAAATTACTGAGTAGTCATTCTGACTTTGATAACTATTTTACCTCTCCAAGACTATTTCCTCATCTGCGAAACAGAGAAAAACAGTACGATTTTCCTGTAGACAATCAGAGGTGCTTTCTTCCAATGCTTTAGCACCATGGCACAGGGTCCGAATTGCACAAAGTGGTGGCAGTTTCTCAGGATGCGTTCACTAAGCCCATTAATTTGGATATACTTGTAGGAAGCACTGTAGTTTGTAAAAAGAGACGAAAACAGGACTTAGTCTCCCTGGGACTAGGAAACTGCCTATCAGCACATGATAACAAGAGAGGCCTCTTCAATTCACTCAATTCTTAGTTGAGCTCTGAGGTTTACCCTAAACTCCTTGACCTTGCAAGATACTTGGAGCAGTTAAAGAAAGAGCTGTTCTCCCTGCAGAGAGCTCCTGCATCCTCCACCTCCTCTGCTGGTCTTCTTCAGGACTGCTCTTGGCCAGAGTCCTGCTTAAGACAATGAGACAGCTCTGAGATTCTGATTGCAGTCAAAGGCGGGGATTTGGTTGTGCTGGGCTAGTTTCCAAGGGGATCGCAGCCAACATATAACTGAAGAGAAAAATAAATGGTGCACTGGGGTCCCCTGGAGTAGAAATAAGCTTTAGTGTCATTTCCTCCCCCACAGGGCAGGCTGTAGGCTGTGTAGGGGCATTGGGAAGAGTGCTGGTCTCGGAAGGCAGAGGCCAGCAGTCTAATCTCCATGACTTAGGGCTGACAACCCTCCCAACACCAATTTTCTCATCCATCAATACAGAGCCTAGAAAAGGTGACCTCAGAAACACCTTAGTTTTAGTTGAGCTTCTGAGTCCTCTGATTCTGCCTTAAAGGCAGGAACTAGATAAAGGTTCTAGACTTCCTCAAATTTCTAAAAATTGATATTACCACCTCCAAACAGTCCTCCCACTCTTTGCTTTAGTAAATGCTTGGGATACACAAAAGGAATGACTTCTAAAGTTTTATTTTTATTGCACATTTTTTAAAAAATTATTTTTCTTTTCTCTTATGTCCACTCTGCAGTGGTAAAGGTTGAACAAAGGCCTTGTATCTGTTATGGTAATCTACATTTCCAATAATGCAGTCTTTACCAAGTTGCCTGTGTTACCTGGAACTTGTTCTATTGCCCAAGCTGGCCTTGAACTTGTAGTTCTCCTGCCCCAATCTGTTGAACAATTGAGATTGTGCTACCATATTTAGCTAGACGGTAATACATTAACAACTCCCACCCCTCCCAACCCACAAAATTTATCCCTAAGAATATATAACATTCAAGAGACACTGGTAAAATCTCCTGTTAGTGGATAAAATTGACCTAGAATTTGCCCTTGACCATGCTCTGCTCTCTCTTTGTCTTTTGATACAGCTTGAGATGCTTATTAAAAGCATATTGATGTTTTTGTTTATTTGGGTTTTGTATCTTTACTGATAAAACTGATAACTAGGAAGCATTTATTTGAACTGATATATATGAGTTTCTTTCTGGAGGATGATCCCTTGTTGGCTGGTTATCAAGCTGATTATTAGAATCTTGGCCCCTCCCCCACCCCATCTGATGAGATCTTCCCAGGACTGCACTGTAGGATGAAGGGTTCCATCCTGATAAGATTGAACCCAAGACTTTGTGACCTTGAGACTGCTCCCTGCTTACTGCTCTGGCCTTGTATATTTCCTTCTCTGTCCATGAGTGTGTCCTGTAGTCCAGGGTTGTTTATTCAGAGTCCTCACAGCTGTGGATACCTCACTTTCATGGAGGTACAGGGACAGGTGTCTGGTCATGTTCCTTGTCATCTCCCAAGGTTATGTACAGCCTAGGCAGAAGGAAGACTGCAGATGGGGGGGTTTTCACAGTAGAGATGCTTCTTTGTGGGTGCTGGAATACAAGGTCACCATAGGTTAGTGTGAGCAATTACCAGAATTGTCACATGAGATAAATAGGGCATTTCACATAGCTCCCTGTTAGAGAGTTTTAAGCTGGAAATAATCCACAGGCGAAAAGAACAGTCTTCCTTCAGTTTACCTTGTTAGAACCGGATTGGAATTCCCCTGGTTTGCTCATCAGAAAGTGACTACCTGAGGAAGCTCAGTCTCTTGGTTTCTAGCCTCTCCCTTATAGAGCTAGGCTGAGGCTCATGGGAAATGGAGGAACTCCAGAGGTCCATGGGAGCTGGGGGGTAACCCTCAGGCTGGATGCCAAAGCAGGGGCTCTCTATCTCTTTGTGACTGGGCCTCCTTCTGATTTAAGGTCAGTGTGGAGCTCCCTGCATGGAAAAGGGAGAGGAATGGGCTTAATACAGGAGCTGAGGCCATTTCTGGAGGGATTATTAATGTGGGGCATCTGTGAAAGTCATTGATACACATCACTGCATTCAATCCCCACCAGCTTCCTCTGAGGTGGGCGTTAGTGTCTGTCATTTACCCAAGAAAAAGTGGCTGGCTTCCTGGGCTACCTTCTGTTTATAGAACGCCTTGGATTGGGGATTTTTATTTTTTATTGTTAAAGAAGAGGGGAAAATACGGAGCCTAACCCCTCTTCCCGGTTCTCATATGCTCTATAAATTTTGTGAAAAGTAAGCAGAGAACACGCACGGGTTTAAAATTTCAAACAGTAAGTTAGTAAAAAAAATCAAAGTTAAGCATCTCCTTCCTTTCATCCCAGGCCCTCTCCCAAAGGAATGAATGTTGTAAGCAAGTTTATTACCAGAAAAAATATGTTGCTTGCATAAAACATCTTCCTTGCAATGGGCCTGCTGATATTCTCACTGTATAACTTCTAATTATTCTCTATATAAAAAGGACCATATTGAGACATGACACTCACTGTGGCAGCCTCTTCCACCTCTTCTTCCTCTTTCCCTTCTTCCTCTTCCTTCTCCTCCTTGTCCTCTTTTGCCTGTGTTTTGGAAATCTTTGCCATTGGTACATACTGCTCTGCCTCAGACTTTTCATAGTTGTTACTCACTGGCAAAAATTCTGCAGTCAACCCTGTGCTGTTTACGCTGGTTCCTAGCTTGTGGAAGAACTGGAAAGCCAGTAAGTAGGAAAAATTCCCAGCAGCTGGGTGATAAGCTGAGTAGGTATTGTTCCATGAAGTAACTCCTTTGTCATGGAATTCTTAGGTTTTGTGAAATTGTTTAGGTTTTTTTTTTTAAGGTGCATTATAAGGCTGAACCTGGTGGTGCACATCTTTAATCCCAGCATTTGGAAGACAGAGGCAGGCAGATCTTTGTGAGTTCAAGGCCAGCCTGGTCTACATATCGAGTTCCAGGACAGCCAGGGCTATGTAGAGAGACCTTGTCTCCAAAACAAGTCAAAACAAAACAGAAACCAAAATCAAACAAACAAAAAAATGTGTCACATTTTTATTTACATTTGCTTAATTAAGAGTTAAGGTTAGCTAGTTTTATATGTCCATTGGCCTTTAAAATGATTTAGCTTGCTTTCTCCTGTGGGGTCAGCAGCAAGTTTCTAGATCATGTACACTTTTGCAATTGGTGTGTCAGTGATATGATTCAGTTGTGTGGAAGCCAGGGCTGGCCCTTTGTCCTGGGCAGTACAGTCTCCTACTGGGATTTTATATGTGCTCCCTCTGTTGTCTTGGGCATATTTTTCACAGAGGAGTTTCAGGTTTGTGTGTGTGTGTCTGTGATTCTGGCCTTTGGGGTCCTTCCAGCTGCCTCTCAGTGCCTCAGAGCTCCGTTCCATGGGAGCTCTAAGCACATGCTCTGCATTGCAAGCAGCCTCCAAAGCTGGAGAGCTCTCACTCTGTGTCTGTGGCTGCTCTCTGGTTTATTCCATCCTCACTTTTTTTTTCTTTGCTATTTGTTCACCAGCTTCACCAGGGTGGCTCAGGGCCCTTTAGTCCTACTGCTGTCCATAAGAATAATTCTGCAAATGTTTAAAACTGTGCAGTCTGCTTTACCAGTCTTTCCTTAGAGACTTTTAGGATTCCAAGGCTGGTTGAAGATTAGAAACACACACAGCCACAATTTCAGAAATCCTATGGCTTGCCTTTTGTTGGCAGATTATTTCCCAGCAGGTGCTTATGGGTAGTCTTAAAACTGGAGACTCTCTGTTATCTTTGTTCTTGAAAAAAAAAATTGACAACATATGAAATTCTCAACTAAGAATAGTTTAACCAAGCAAACTAATAATTCTATCTATCATCAAACTGTCTATTCAGCCAACACCTGTCTCTGTCCCTTTTATCTATTATGTATCTATCCATTCATCTACACAGTACCTATAATCTTATTACATCTATCAGCAAATAAAATAAGATATTATTTACAGGGTGTCAGGTTCAAAAGAAACCCTGGACAAATTGCTATCTGTGGTATCTATTAGTCCACAGAAGTTGATGCTGGCTTCCAGGCTTACTCAGCATCACAAGGACCTGTTACAGAGTTCATGCTGGCATCCTGGTTCTTCTCAGGGCTTCTCATCCCACCCTGTACCCTAAATTTCTCTAGCTAATGGGCTTCCCTCCCCCACCTTCTCCATTCCATATAACTCTGCTATTTTGGCTATCCACTCTTTTTATATTCCTTTCTTGATCCCTTCTCTCCTGATTGTCTCTTCCTCTTCCACTCTCCTCCCTCCTCTTTGCTCTCATGGCCCAGTCCAGGCCATGCTCAGTGTACTACTTTCTCTCTCTGCTCTGTACTCTTCCAGATGTCCCTGGCTGTACTCTTCTCTCATACCTACAATAAAAACCTCAACCATACCTTGGAGCAGTTATGTCCTCAAACAACTAAGCATAAACATACACGATGAAGAAGATACCTGGAGAAAAGAACCACCTAGCTGGACATAGTAGCATAACCTTCAGTTCTACACTGGGGAGGCTGAAGCAGGAAGATCCCGAATTTTGGTCATCCTGGGATGCCTAGCAAGACCCTATCTCAACCAAACGAACAAATAAATAAATAAAACAGAATCATTTAATTGTCAAACACATCTCCAGCTTCCTGGTGTAAAAAAACAGAGCACAGGATCAGTTCCCCCCAATTTTCTCAGCTACTTTCACATTCTTACTGCAGAAGTAACTGTTACCTTGAAATATATATTGAAAATTGTGTTGAATGTCTTTATGTTTGTATAACATTATGCATGCCCATGTCCTCGAACAATATCAAACATTATATTGCATATTTCAAAACTCCTTCTCGATCCTGCCGCCCTGTTGTTCTTCAGTTTGCTTTGTGTGCTCAGCATTATAGCTGAGATCATCCATGTTGACATTTAAAGTGTCGGTTCACTTCCCCTCATTACATTTCACTTTGCACTGTTGCAGAATTACATTTGAAAACTACACCATGATTTATCACTTTTTTCTGGGTAGGATTGTAGAACCCCTGTTTGTCTCAATTACAAACTATTGCACTGAACTTACTTATGCTTGGCTTCTCATAAGCTCATGAAGGTTGGTCTAGGGTGGACAGCGACAAAAAGTCACCGATTCTATAGTAGCCATACTCAACGCCATCAGCCGCTGCTACAGGTCTTCTCAAGACAGTTTTACTGATTATCCTTCCATTAGGACTCAAGTCAGAAGTCTTGGGCATTTATCTGTTTGCCAGTCTACTGAGTGTGAAATGCTCCTTCATTAGCTTTTTAATTTGAATTTCCCTGATTACTTGCAGGACTGAAAACTACTTTATGTGTATTGGCTCATTGGGTTTTCACCTCTGTAAGTTGCCTATTCATTCTTCATTTGTTTTTTTTTTTTCCTATTTGGATTGTTTTCACTTTTATTGCTTTGAAGATATCTTGATATTATCTTGATGTTATCTTGATGTTATCTTGATGTTAATACCTGTGTGTTTGCCAGCCTAAAATATATAGTTTTATGATTGCTTTTGGTGTATCATGATTAAAGTTTTTTTCTATAGTTTCTTTTCTAGTTTATAATCCTATATACATTATCCTATATTCTCTTCTAACAATTTTTAGGATTGATGTTGTATATTTATGTTCTTAGTCATCTTTGAATTGATTTCTCTGCGTATCTTTATATGTGCTTTTATCTGTGAGATATTTTTCCAACTGCTCCATCTATATTTAATAAAAAAAAACCCTGCATATTTTTGACGAATTTTATTACTTCCTCTTTTTTTTTCATTATTTCCAGTGAATTTTGAAGTGGGCAAGGGAAGCCAAAATGTCTTTATTCTAAAATATTACCAAATTCTTTAAAAGGCCTAACACTAAAGGCTGTGTAATATGGACTATGTATATTAACACATTTAACCTCCTCAAAGGAAATGGGGACCATTATTATGTCCCTTTGGCTTAGATGGGTTTGAAATGAAGTGTCAGTTGAGTTCTAGGTGAACATGTGCTTCTGCCAGTATGTTGTCCCAAGAACAAAGGAGTGAGTGCTGAATAATTTAAAAAAAAAAGAATTATATGTATGTGTTTATATGTGTATGTGAGTACAGGTGCCTGTGGAGGCCAGAGGAGGGTGTAGGATGCCATAGACCTGAAGGTGCAGGTGCTTGTGAGTGCTGGGAGCCAAATCCTGCTCCCCTGTAAATGCCCTTAAACTACTGAGCCATCTTGTCAGTCTCCCCGCCATTATTAAGAAGATGACTTCACTTCCCATAGATTTCATGTTTTAGGAGGTTGTTTTGAACTTTTTTCTTAAAATTTAAATGGCATTCCATCAGGCTATATTTAGATATTGATCCCTTCTAATAGATAGTTGAAGACTTGATTCTTTCTCTGGGTTTAAAGACTGAAGTCTTCCATCTGCTCAGGAAAACAGCAAACAATTAACTTTTAATTATTGCTTCTGAACTGTCCCTTTTGTCCCTCCTCAGGGAGTCTTATTTGAAATGGATTTTGAATCCTAGAGTGTCTGTGGTGTCCTACCAGAGTTTATCTCTTTGTCCTTCTCACTTAGTGTGCAACACGAATCTCTCCTAGGATGCTCCATCACCAATTTCCCTCCCCATCCAGTCTGCGGTCCAGGGATGCAGCAGGCCTCTAGTCTGCATTGGTTTGTTTCTGTATCATGGCTGCTGATGCAGTTTCACAGATGCAAAATTTTGTTGAGTCTCACAGAAATCACCATTTGGATACTATCCCTTTTTCACCTCCCATTTCTTGCCACAACTCTTCTTTGTAGGAACACATCCTTCTAGTCTTTTCTTTTCAGAGCCAACAGCACGGCGCAGGTCCAGAAGCCCAGTCTAGGACCTCTCTGCTTTAATGCCCCCTCTGCCTGGTGATAGTTTCTCCTTTGTACTGCCTCTGACTTGTGCCTCCTGAAGAGATTTGGGAAGGCCATGGAATTCTAACAGAAGTCAAGACAACCTGGAGAGAGACTGAGGTGGAACCAAACTCCAGTGCTTTGTAGAGAGCTGTCAGATGAGGGCTCGGGTGGTAGCCCCTGGGGTCGAAATGTCATCTCAATGCTCTTCCACCCTGTTGCATTCAGCAGGTGGTGGAATGCATACTCCGAAGCCTGGAGTCACCTTGCTCCTGTCTTGGACTGTATGATTTTCTGTCCTGTGACATGGGGACTCTTGAGCTTCTTTGCCAGCATATATCACCAAGCTCTTGCTTACTTCCACTTACAGCCCTGATACTTTCACAATTGCTTCTATGTAATTCCAGTTGGCCCAGAGACAGCCTGCGCTCCCTTGTCCCTTGGCTCTGGTAGTTGACACATAGGCAGAGATTGACAGCTGTTTCTACAGGATGGAGGAGAGGATTGGTTGTTTGAGTGACATCCCATGAAATTGGTGATACCTGCTCATATCTTTGTTATCACCCCTCTATCAGCTCGGTGCATCATCTTGACACCCAAGAGACATTGACTCCTCTTTTCTGATTGTCCACCTGCATGGGGCTTCTCTTTTTACCAGTCCTTCTTCTCTTATTGGTGCAGAGGCTTTTACGTCATTCAGAACTTGTCTCTGGGTCCAGCTGAAGACTGACCTGTCACTAGTCCCAACAGAATAATCACAAGATATGGTCATTGAGGCATAGTGTATCATCTGCTTTGCCTGGTGTTTGGCTGCTCTTTTTGTGCTATAACCAGACACCTGACAGAAATAACTTCAAAGAGGAAGTGTTTAATTTGGCTCATTGTCTAGAAGATTCCTTCCACGGTGGGTGAGGCATGACAGAGGAGCTCTGTGCACATCATGGTGGGCCAGGAAGGAGAGGGCAGTGCAGCTCCACTTGCTTTCTCCTTTCAGTCTTTCCAGATGCTCAGCCTATGGCATGGAACCACCCATACTCAGGGTGAGTCTTTCCTGTAAGCTAATGCTCTCTGGACACATCCTCATTGGAACACCCAGAGGCATGTCTCACCAGTCTTCAGGATGATTCTAAATACAGTCTAGTTGACAGTGAGGATTAGCCATCACACTCAAGAACTTGTCAGAAATTCAGTCATCAGGGCTCACTTCCTACCTAGGAGCCCAGGGATCTTTGTGCCATCCTGGGGAGTTGTGTGCTTGCTCAAGTTTGAGGACCAATGAACAAACCAAGGTTGAAGCAGTCACTGTGCTTTCTGTCTCAACTTCATAGGCTGATTTCCAGAAAACTGTCCTTAGAGATGCCTTTGAAGATCACAGAGAAGTTGGGATGGTGATGCACACCTTTATTTCTAGCAATAGGTAGGATGATGTGGGAGTCTAGGAACTTTGAGGCCAAACTGGGCTCCATCATGAGACCCTGTCTTAAGACAGACCAAAAAAAAAAAAAAAAAGGAATCTGTAGAATTGGTTTTCACATAGCTTTTCAATTTGTTTAACTCAAAATTCTGCAAACTTGATTGACCCCAGACTTCTTTTATCCTGTACAATGCTCATTAACTATCAACACTGTTTACTTTTTTCTCCCACTCAGAATCAATTCCTATGAATTTGGATGTTACCACCTAGAATTTTCCTCCTTACATTCCCACTATATTTCTTGGGTACAGTCTTGGAGATAGTCACAGCTGTACCTCTGAGGCCACTGGGATGAGGGGTGCAGAAAGATTTTGGACTTGGAAAGCAGCAGACCTGGATGGGATTGAAGATCCACTTCTGACCAGTTCTAGGAACTTGGATTCTTAAGAGGTGTTGGCAAAGCCAGATATCCATAATGGAATGTGTGTAGTATTTACAGTCAGAGGACTGTAGGCATCTCCCAGCTTCTGCCCGCTGGCCTCAGTTTTTCCACCAATAAATTGAGGAGATAATATTAAAATAATAAACATAAGGAATGACATGCAGGTGGTATTGACTAAGATGTTAAAAAAGTAGTATATGCAAAAAGAAATCTGTGTAAACTATAAAATACTATAAAATGTTATCTACTGTTGTCTAAAAAGCCATGCTTGCAGGGTCTCCATTCCTCTGCCTGGCCAGCAGTAAGTGATCCAGAAACTTCAGTTCCTTTTCAGACAAGCAAAGCTCCAGAGCACTAGAGTAATGCTTAGTCCTGAGGGACCTTGTTCATCTGACAGATAAGAATGATTTGTAAACAGCACAGGCTCTGTTTTATGTTCCATCTTCCTTAGTATTGATTTGTTTATCAAAATTTTTATTTATAAGGAGCACAAAAATAAACCAGCCCAAATTCTGCAGGATGCATCACAGGTTCTGAATTAATGAGGTCCACATTTATGAGGGCTTTGGATTGTTGCTTCCTTTTTATCCTCTATGATGGGGTGGGAGAACAACAATTGTTCTTGTTACAAAAGAAGGGTCCTAGTACTCCTTTGGTTGGTAGCCCCTACCTTCCATGTATCCCTTTTCCTCTTGAGAAAGATGATTTCTCCAGCTGATAGCAGCTGTCACAAAGCTTGGGATTTGGGCAAAAGCCTTTAGTTTAGAGCTGACATTGCCATGAAGCTATGAATTGTTTGTACAATTTTCCAACAAGAACCTCCCTTGTGAAAAGCAGAAGAATGAATGATGTAATCTGTTTCAGAGTCAAGGGAATCGGTGGCAGGATTCTCATGACTTTGTCATCCCTGACCCAGGGACCTTGATAGAATTGCAAACTCTTGAGTCCTATCTCGTGTCTGCTGAATCCACGTATTTAAAGTGTTTCTAGTATTCTAATGCACACTCAGATTTGGGAACTGAGATGAGGAAGGAACTGGGGACAGACTTCACCTTCCAGAGGAAAGAGTGATGGAGCCCTAAATATAAATAGCACTTACAGGGACCCCAGCAAGAGGTCAGTGGCCTTCCCTGCTCACATGAATTCCCCCTCTTGGTTTGTTTCTACTTGTGATGGAAGTTCTCAGCACTGGGCCTTCAGTGGAAATGAAAGAACTTGTTTAAAATACTTCTGCTCCATCCACCAAGTCAGAATGTCTGAAGTTTGTCTGACCATCTGAACTTTTCAGAGTTCCACATGATTCCCAAGTTACCCTGTGTTGAGGGCTCTAGAACATGGCTTGCTAAGAAATATTAATTTTGTCTTGTTGACATGGGAGGTATTTTTCTTGATATTTATCTTTGTGTTTGTATTATTGAATTGTGTGTTCACTATAGAAAAAACAGCTTACAAAATAATGAATAGTTGAAAAGAGAGATAATTAGCTGTCAGCTGATGAGGTATTTGTGCATTTTCTCTCAATCATTTTCTGCTTTTTTTAAATGCACTTACCTGAAATTTTATAATGCTGTTACCATATTTAACATCTCATTTTCAGAAACCTTTTAACTTTATATATTACAAGTTTGATGTATAATCCACACTGTGGCAGTCTGAATAAATAGTGACTTGCCTCCATACTTGTGTGTATGCATTGAGGATTGTACTGGGAAGGGTTCTTGCTTCATAGTATTTACAATGCTCGTGTTTCAAACACATCATAGATTCCTACTTGAATGTCAGAAGTAGAATATTTACTTCTTCCACTCTGAATTTCTTCTTCCATAGTCCTCAACCTGCCCTTGTCTTTTCCTTACCTCAATGCACATGAAGATGTCTGTATTTTGCAGTTAGGGGATATAGTTTTATTGCAGTGAGTCAAGAAAGGAAATCATAAAGATGTTGCCAGTGTTTTATGGCCACCATTTCACCTGTCAGCTCAGCTGTTGCTAGTTGTGGTCCCACATGTTGTACAAGATTCATAGATACACATACACACACACACACACACACAGAGAGAGAGAGAGAGAGAGAGAGAGAGAGAGAGAGAGAGAGAGAGAGAGAGAGAATCTGCTATTGGGCCCATTCCTCCATGCTCTGGAAGGGAAAAAACAGAGATACAAGGCAACAAGGAAAAATAATCTAGCAATTATAGAAAAGAACTTGGGAAATACAGAAAAATTGAAAGGAGGCAGAAGGAACACCCATGCTCCAATTTTCTCCAAGGTAGCTACCAGTCTCTGTGTCTTCTATTTTTAAAGTGTTTTTTTTTTTTGAAGATTTTATTTGTTTATTATTTTTTGTATATGGGTGTTTTGCTTGTATGTATGTCTGCACACTACCTGGATGCAATGGCCACAGAGACCAGGAGAGGGTGTTGGATCCTCTGGAGGTCCAGATGATTATGAGCTGTGTGCCTGCAGACAAGTGCTCTTAACCACTGAGCCATCATCCTTCCAGCATCTATCTTTGTGTTTTCTTTCAACCTTTTAATATCTTTTTGTAATGCATTGGCTTGAAGTTTTACAGCCATATTATCGTATTTAATGTATTCTTTCCTCGATATCTCTTAACTTTAAGAAAGGATGGTGGGACAAGTACAGAGGTCCTGACATTCACTCACTGTTTGGCTTGTTGGACTTCATGATGGTACAAATTCAGTAGAGTCAGTAGCTATACTTTTACATTTGGATTTTTGAAACCTCTTTTTGGGCTTCCAAGATTCGGTGTGGTCTTCTCTGGTGATGCTGGGTAGTGTCCATGGGCAATAGCAGCCTGGCAGCTGTCGTCACAGCAGAAACAGCTGACACTCTGTTGTGCTGTATAGCCAGGCTGCAGTGTTCAGCAAGCATTTCCAACTTCAGATGTTTCAACTTGCCATGGGTTGACCAGGGTGCAACACCACTGTAAATTGAGGAATATCTATAAAGTAACATTCTAGTGTACTTTGTGGTCACTCAGAAATGCCACAGTCAAATCATGTGTCTCCCTTTCTTCCTCTACTTTCAATGTAGCATTAATCTTTGTCATATAGCAATATATATATACACATACAAGGTGTATATGTATAATGGATGTGCACATATATCTCTCTATATAGCAATATATTCTCAGTAATATATATGTGTATATATATTATATTTACTATAATATATATATTTGATCTTTTGACTCATTGCTGGTTTGACCATGACCACACCACCATTGTTGGGCAAGATGGAGCTGTGATTTCTTCTGTGTTGCTGTCATGGATACGTCAGGTAATTCTGCCCATCTTCTTGCAGGGCATTATGGGAAGGATGCTTACCGAAGTGGAGGACCAGATCTCCATAACTTCATCTCATCTGGATTTGTCACATTAGGAAGAGGACACACGAAGGGTACAGTGGAAACAATTTTTTACTAAAATACAGGGGTTGCCTAGGGAACCCCAATTTTAAGTGTGAAGATGGTGTGGAGTCCCGAGGCTTATTCAGGATCAGGAATAAGTGGGGTGGTCCCATGACAGCATGCCCTGTCATGGCAAAGAGATGACCAGGTGTCACATTTATGACTTCGGAGGCTAACAGACCTCCGAGAGACATCCATCCCACTCTGTACATGATGGGAACACAAATGCTGGTGGCTCCCCCATGGGAAGGGACCACAGGCAGCATGGAGGGAAATGCTACCAATGGATGCAGTACTTGTAAAGTGTGTGTTTGTCTCTGGGCTGTTGTTCCCTTCCCTTTCAGAAGCCCTATCTTAGACCCAATGTCAATGTTCTGTACCCCAAGTCTCTAAGCCAGTGTGTACGTGGACAGTTCTGGCATCCTTGGTGTGTCTCTGTAAAACTCTGTGATGTGGGCACAAAGGCAGAGGTTATTCAGACCTTCAAGCTGCAAGATGAAAGCTAAGCTAGCGTTTCCGCCAAGCTGCTTTACGACCTAGCTGACAGCTTGCAGAGCATCTGCGCAGGGGTATGGAATCCTCCCGATTCTGTCTTTTTGTTTAAATAGTCCTACTAGTGTTGTGAGCATTCTGTCACTGGATCCCTGACTCCTTTGATTACCTCCCCAACACCTGTGTGCTGTTACAGACTAAATGTGAACCCTGTTGTCGGGATGTTCCATTTCTGTCTTTCTCTGAAATATGTGTCTGTTTCAAGTGTGAGTGAACAAGGACTTTGCATTATTTTCTTACGTTCAATGCTCCTACTTTTTAAATCCCCTGTGATGTGTGTTTATCCTATAGAGGAAAAGATAACTGTATCTGTGTATGTATTTTCTGTTGTCTATTTGTGTCTAAATAAAGTTTATTGAGGATACAGGTGGCATTTGTGGCTATTAAGAGTTGCAGAGTCAAAATGAAACCAGCTGTTACAGATGGGGGAATGGGCTACACCGTTAAACACAGAAAAGAACAATTGTAGAGACACACTTGCATCAACTCAAACCTGGAGTTACCAACCCCTACATATCAACTTGGTGGTAGTTACCTATTGCCATGAAACAGAAGGCTTTAAACTCAACACTTTAAAGTAAAATAAACATTTACTATGGAGCATGGTTTCTGTGGGTTGGGGATTTGGGAGCTCCCGAATTAGGTGAATCTTGTGAGTTTTCAGTTACCACATTAGGCAGGGCTGGATCATCTAAAGTATTGACCCGTGTTGGCAGATATAATTCCAAGACGTCATACTTCTATGATGCGATATTGGCTGGAGGCCTCCATCCCTTCCCATAACACTCTC
Organism: Peromyscus maniculatus bairdii; assembly: GCF_049852395.1. NCBI lineage: Eukaryota > Metazoa > Chordata > Mammalia > Rodentia > Cricetidae > Peromyscus > Peromyscus maniculatus. The sequence continues at coordinate 50,970,517 of NC_134859.1, read as the reverse complement.
CCTGTGGTCTACTTGAGTGATTTCATGATGTATTGGCTGAGTATCCCCAGAATGGTTGATTCACAGAAGAAAAAGACACAAGCCACAATGTCTTTTATGACCAAACATACTGGTTATGCACACTATCATTTTCATAATATCTTATAGAGTATACATGCCAGTTTTCTTCAGAATGGGAGATGATTATCTAGTGCAAGAATTACCAGGAGGGTCAGGACATTTGGAGACATTTTGGAGGTTGGCTTTCTATTACAGATACCTCAAGGAGTCGAGGTTACAAATCTGTTTTTCAGACAGAATCCAACAACTTACCAAGACTTTTCAACTGTGTGGTTTCTCACCCTTACCCCAACCCTTTGAAGGTGGTTCAAGCCATAATGTCAAGTATTGAGCTCTTTATATTGAACAGGAGGCAAAATGCAATGCATTCTTATGCTGTTCTCTTTGCACTGGGGAAGCAAAGTCAAGTCTGGACAGTAAGTAGAAAAAGCGCAGCAGAGATGAGTCCAGAGAGTGCTGTGGGAGGGAGTTACTTATGCCAGGGATGGATGCTGAGGTAAGGCGAACATAAACCTGCCTCCACCCCCTTTAGGCAGGGGAAGGCTTGAAGTAGAAGCTTGCTTATGCCTTAGAAAAAAGAAGGAAGTGTGCGTGCTCCTATAAAGCAGGGCCAAAGAGCTACAAGGCTGTAGAAGTATTTGGACTGCTCCACGGTTCTCTGAGAGACAGAAACTTAGTGAGAATGTCAGAGCTTTTGCCCAGGAAAGATCTTTCCAGATTTCACAGAGAGTTCCTGAGTAGATCATTTTCTCTAAGTGATACTTGCTGGAGAAGAGGCTGGTTATGATCAATCTTGATGTCCAGCAAGATGCATCATGGGGACTGAGGCAGGAAACAAAAGGAGGAAGAAAGTGCTAAGAAAAGTGATGGGATCTTCAGCTGGGACACCCATAGCCTGATGCTAAGTTGGTAATCTCAGCAACAAAGGAAGTGGCAATGTGTCTCTCTGGCAGTTTAAGCCCCAGATCGGAGCAAGAGCCATGGCAGGGCTATAGAAATTCTAGAGATTACACAAGTAATACCTGATTTATCTCTGACTCCCTGAGAAGGGAATAAAGCCAGGATTCATATTTAAAATTAACAAAATGGAGAGATTTTAGCCAATGATGGTTCTGGGCAAATGACATAACAAGAATAAGAGTGAAGGAGACTAGATGGTCAGTGAGATGGGAAGGGGATATTATAGTACAGGAGGGGCATTTGGGAAGGGACCAAAGGTAGCCTGATGGGAAACACTGCCTATGAACCCAGCATTTGCTGCATCTGCTTTAAGGAGTAAGAAAACAGAGGCAGAGGCATGAGGTTTTCTATCCCCATCTATCTATAGCTTTGAGTGATGACCAGGGTCCAGGTACTATTGTGCTACTGGGTGGCTGGAGGAAGGAGAGAAGTTAAGGCTGTTTTCAGAGAACCTTTCCATACACAGTCACCACATCAACTGAGCACACTCCACTCAGCACTTCTTTCTGTGTCTGAGCTCACCTTGCAGCCCTTTGCCAGGCCCACCTCCTGGTTTGACCCAGGCTACTCTGTGGCCATGCTGACCTGTCCCACCTGTGCATTAGTCTAATTCTGTGGTGGTTCTGGTTTCAGTAAGGATTGAAATCAGACATTCCTCTCTAAAAATAAGAGATATACATGCATGGGCCTCCATGGAAACATAGACTGCCATTCACCCATTAGAATTTGAGCATGAACCCTCAGATCACCAATAGACTGTGGCAAGAAGAATCCTGAACCATTCGACTGAAAGAATCCAGCTTAGATACTTTCACAGTCTCAGAAGCCAGGAGAGTGAGTGGGTTGAATTGTGCTAAGGTATTTGAAGGCTGGACTCCAGATAAAGCACAGAGCTCAGAAGGCGTCCCAGTCTCCATGGCAACAGTGAGGCAGGATGAACAGCAAGAAAGAGAGAAGGCTCAACCAGCTTGCCTGAAAATGGCCTGTATGAAGCTGATACTACCTAGGACCAGTGGCCAGTGTCCTAGCTGCCTAGCACTGACTGCTTGGTGCTGACTACTCATCTAAGTTGGAAATCTCCCCTGCCCATGAGCCGCTCTTGGCATGGGCCTCTGCCATGTTACAACAGCCAAGCTGTGAGACTATATGAAGTCACTGGGGTCTGTGGCCAGGAGAGGTTGGCCTTTCTACACTGTATTAACCAGAGCCATGTTATACTGAAGCTTGGCTTCTATGCAAGTTACTAGCATGGAGGAATCGGTCAATTCTAGGTCTTTCTACCTGGAGCTATGGCCTCAGTCTCAGCCATACTTTTCTCTAAATGCTGACATAAACATCCCTCATTAGATGATTACAAATTAAAAAATGACAGGAAGAAGAATGTCACTAGAAGAACACAGGCTCAACCCTGTCTCCACTACCTCCTGTGTGGCCTGGACCTCAATGGCATCTATTGGTAAGATAATATCACAGCGCCACCCATCTCTCAGGGTTGATATGAAGACTGAAGGAGAAGCACATGCACTAGCACACGAAGGACTCAAGCAAGTCCAGAACTTCCTAGTGTTCCCCCCTCCACAGGGTGCTGTAGAGCAACATAAGTGCACACAACAGGGCATTGCTGGAGCGAGTGAGAAGTGCAGGTCCTCCTGCCCCAACAAAACTGACATAGAAACATCGTTTGAAGAAGATTGCATATAATTTACATACACACGACGATTTGAGGAACACTGACACAAAGCAACTTCCCCTTTAACATCCTGGATAAGTTCTCCTGAGGGGTCTGAAGGTCACTTCCATTTCTGAGATTTGTCTGTCGTACCAAGCACATCAGAAGCCAGCTTCCCAAGCTAGGAAGGAAGACAATTGAAAGATGAGAAATGCTTGAGATTGGAGGGGTGATGCAAAGATATTTCTGAGGATTGGAATGCCTTACCCATTGAAAAATGGCAAGTGAGGCATTGTCTATTTTACTCAAATTCATATGTAAGGTGAAGAAGATGAGCGAAACACTATCAGCATTCGAGAAGTAGGCCAATATAATCCCTAGAAAGTCAGTAGAACATTCTGTGCATAGAGCCAAAAAAAGAAGAACAGGGGGAGGGGGGGTCAAAGGGAGGGGAACATGGCTGTTGCCTGAGATGTCCCAAGTGGTCACCTGTAGGGCAGTGGAGCTGAGACAGTCTCTGTAGGGCAGGAAAGAGGGACTAGCTAAGAGTTGGATGGAGAACGCATTCCTGGTACAGGACCATCCACAGAGGAATGCATGTGGAAATGACTGTGGTAAGAGGGCAGGATACAGTAGGGGCACAGCAGAAAAGCCGCCAGAGCACGGGACACCTGCAGGGAGGATACAGGAATTGGAGCTAGAAAGCTAACTTGGAGGCAATGTCCCAAGTCATCCCAGGCACAAAGTATAGGTTGAGCTAAAAATTCTACTGGAAGCTAGGAAGAAAAGAGATGGAGGAGGGATGGGAAAGGGTGATGGGTCAGTGCCAAGGCATAGTTGGATGGAACTAGAAAGTTCTCACATGGTTAGTATGGCAAAGTGACTCTAGGCAAGATTATTGCACTGCCCTCTTTAATGAACTCAAGGAAGTGAATTCAACTGTTTTTAATCATAAAGATAAACAATTAATGGTATCGATAAGATTACTACAATGTGACCATTACACCTCATAAACATGTGTCAGCACATCTTATAGCACCCCATTATTACATCTAGTTTTGTGTTTTTATGTATCAGTTAAGAACTGTATTTAATTTAAAATATTCTGGATAGCACTGCCCACACTCCCCTCTTCCTTTCTACTTTTGAACAAAATTCTGGAGCAAAGCAAGCACTCATTCAATAGGCCTCTATTGTCAGCATCTGTTGACTCCTCCCCGGGTAGAGATGGGCATAGCAGTGACATGCTACCACTTCGGCCTCTGCTCCTTCCTGGAAAGTGTCCATTCTTGCATAGATCCATTCTGTAGCAGCCGGGACAGCAGAGCTAGAAGGAGCTGGATGAGTTCTTAGACTGGTAGTCTGTGGAGACTCAGCTATGGCCTCTGTTAAAAATGTTTCATCGTGCCAAGCTTCAATTTCCTCCAACTAATCAGAGATTCATGAGACCCCTTCTTCTTTGATATTCTGGGGTCATTTTGATCAGGCATCTACTGAACATAAAGATGCTGCATTGAATGAAACAGCGAGTTTTAGCTCAGAGGTGACCTGAGAGTTAGAACACCCCATGCACTCTCAGAGTGGCCTGTTTACTGGCTCTGCAGAGCAGTGAGGAGAAGCCCTTATCCCTGTAAGCACAGTGATGGGGAAAGGTGATCCTCCAGGGGTTAACAGCGGAAGTTCATACCTCAGCCCTCAAGGTCCTTCTGCCAACTGTTCTTAAATGTGCAGTCTGGCCTCACAGGGCCCTGAGCTTATGAACTATTCAGTCCTGGATCGGATAAATGTCGGTGCTTGTGCTCTCCATTGCTTCCCAGTAAATCATTTGTTCTCTTGCCCCAGGAGAGTAATTCTGGGGAGCATAATGGTTTTCTGGTTTTTCACTAAGAGCAATTGAACACAGATGCCTGGAATCCATTCAATGCGAACGTGCAGGGCCATGGCGCAGAAGCCAGCTACACACAGACTGGGGGTGGAGGGAGGATTCTACAGAGGATCATATCTATTGATGAAGATGAGGGTCCCAGAGTGAGGAAGGAATAGGGAGCCGAATATGTGAGCCTCTGGGCCAGGAATTGCTGGATCTTCAGACATTCAGGCTCCAAGGAGAAAGGCCCAAATGCCTAGAGCTAAGGGACATAGAGTTTTCAGCAGTCTTGAATAGAATCAGATGATGGCAGCCAGTCAAAGGAGCAGCCTCTCCTGTCCACTTTGTGGGTTGACTAGCTCTGGGGAGGCTTTAGTCTTTACTCCTCAGCCCCGATTCTGTTTGAGCATTTTCTCTAGACAGGATGCCTCATCCTCATCTTCAAGAGACGCCGTTTAAGAGTCCCTTTTTGTCAAGGGATTGGGAAAGCTGAAGGCTAGAACTATGCAATGATTCTTTGGCTCCCTAGTGTCTCCATCCCAGTAGCAACTTGACCATTCAAGCAAAGCCCTGAACAGTGCTCATGATCCTTGTCACTGTTGTCTCTTTCAAGGCCAGCTCTAAGTTGTCCCCATTCTGTTCCCTTCTCTAGCACTTTAGGCCCATTTGCCCCCTCTTAGGCAGCATTACAATCTACACTTCTCTTGCTTCCTGACCAGATATCTTGCAAAGACCTCTTAAATAAAAAAAATGCACCCTCCACATATTCTATGCTGTTCCATGCAACCAGATTGATCTTACTCTATCCTAATTTAATGTGACTGAACCCATCTCACCTACTTAGTGTGAAGCACACATCTGTTGTGACTATTTATTTTATAGACCCTCAAAGGCTGTCTATTGGAAACTTGGAACAGCATTCATTCATCATAAAAATGCTGACTGAGTTAAAATCTCTTAAATGTCAATACGTACCTTCTCTCCCTCTCTTTCCATATTCATTTGTTGGCATGACTCAAGAGCAAAAACTCAAAGCCCTGCACTGTTTAGCTTGCTGCTCAATGTTCCTTCTTGGTAACCACACTCTGGCCAACATTGACTTCCTTTATGGACATCCTTCCTGTGGCCTTTATGAAGGCTGTTCCTCATGTCTATAATGATCTTACTGGTCCTATAGGTCACTTCTCAGAACTCTGTTTGAATTTCCTTTTCTTAATCTTTTTGTCCCTTGTCTTAATTCATTCTGCATTGCTAGATATAATAGGGTGAATAATTTATGAATGAATTACTTATTTCATTCACATTCTCGAGGATAGGAAGTTCAAAATTGAAAGAGGCCATTGGCAAGTACATTCTTGTACTAAAGACACTACTGTCACAATGACAACATTAATTCCCTATAGAGTGTAGAACCTCTATGTCTGCACATATAAATTTAATGCAGTATCTTTTCATCCCAATGGCCGCTTAATAACCCATTCTGTTTGGAGTCAGAGGGGTTGCTCAGTGTTAAGAGCATTTGCTGTTCTTGTAGAGGACCTGGGTTTGATTCCCAGAACCCATATGGTGACTCACAACCATCCTTAACTCCAGTTCCAGGGGATCTAATATCCTCTTCTGGTCTCTATGGGCACCAGGCACATGCACTGTGCACATACCATACATGCATGCAGACAAACACTCCTGCATAATTAAAAACAAACAAAACAACCCATCCTGTCATTGTTTAATATAGCCAGTAGTAGGTGTTTTTATGTTGTTATTTTAAAACTAATTTCCAACTTAGATGAAACATAAAAATAGTACAAGTGATTTCCATATTCTCTTCCAAATTTCCAAATTTGAACATTTGATCACATTTGCTTTATCATTCTTTCTTTATTCCATCTCTATCTCCTTATGTATAAGTACACATATGCAAACATATACAGACACATTACATGTTTTTCTAAGTGTATGTAAAATTTCCCTGCATTATCAAAAATAAATTGCAGATATGATGGCCACTTAGCCCCAAATACTCAAGTGAATATCCTATAAAATTAACTCTTCCTTTAATAACCACAGTGTAATTATCAGAATCAGAAATTTGACCCTGGTAGAAAACCTGTACCTAACTACAGTTTTTATTCCAATACATCAGTAATAGAAATTGCAACTGTTTTTCCTGAATGAAGCTCACAAGTTATTAGATTTATTTCTAAATGTCTGATCGTGCTTGTAAATTGGGTTCCCACACTATTACATTCTATGACTGATTATGTTGGTGTGGATGAAAATTATTGATTCTGTTCATTGTCCAGCCTTCCTCCTCAGCAATTTCTTTTATTGTTGGATCTGTTTCTATCATTGACATTCTAGGTAGTGTATCATATCATACGCATACAGAGGCAACTTCTTTATATCTAATTAATCTTGCTGGTCTGTTGGCATAAGCTTAATGGCACTAACACAGTGTTGGTTATGCAGTTGTAGAGAGGCTCAAGAAAGTGTTCCTTCACTCATATTCTATGAGGACTTGCAAAACTATTATTCTAAAATGAGCACTAAGTTCTTCTGAAAGCTTTGTCAATATCTATGGAGATAAACATACTTTCTTCCTTAGTCCTATCAACATGGTACATACAGCAGTGGGGTTCCTAACCCTGACTCTATCTTGGGTTTCTGGAGGAATGCAACTTGATCATACTGCATTGTTTTCTTACTGTTATGTCTGTTGATATTTCACTCATTGTTTTTGTATCCTTATCAATCACACAATGTATAGTTTGCCTTATAATTTTTTTTACTACGTTTAGTGTTCTACTTACTTTACTAAAGGAATTAAGACTTGCTTTCATTTTTAGTGTTCTGTGACCATATGTACACATTGAGACTACCTTTTTGAAGGTTGGAAATCATTATCCTGTGAACCCATCAGGGAACAATATTTTGTTAATAATTCTAATAATAATTGTTTTAATAGTAATAGTTTCTTGATAATTTCATATAATATGTGCGTTTTATGTATAATTCATTGTTAACTTTAGGTATTTAGGATTGCATAGAACTTGAGGTCCCCTGCCTCCCAAGCATCTCCTTCCAAGTTTTAGTCATATTGTTTCTACTTTGGCACATATATATTCAGTAGCTCTTTATTGTTTTATCTTTTGTTTTCTTCCATACATAGTCATATATATGACTAAATATGACTTTATATACATGCACACCTATATAATATATATTTGATGCCATTATTGTTCATCTGCAGTTTGCCCACTTGTCTGTTGGTTAGATAAAATTCATCTTCCAACAAATTGCTTAAGAAGGGCTTATGGGTACAGAATTCCCTACATTCTTGGATCTTAAACTCTTACTCTATAGCCTTGGCATGTGGAGGAAAGTTGGTCCAGTAATAAAATTCTAGGTTCATACTTCTGATTTTTGTGAACGTTCTCCTTGCTGGTGTATTGCTTTGCGTGTGTGTGTGTGTGTGTGTGTGTGTGTGTGTGTGTCTGTGTCTGTGTCTGTGTCTGTGTGTGTGTGTAAAGTCTGGTAACAGCTTAAGTCTTCTGCTCTTATATGTTATTTGGTCTTTTTTCTTTATGACTTGAATTTATCTATTTTGGGGGGGCAGGTTTTTGTTTTTTTTGGTTTTTTTTTTTTTTGGTTTGGGTTGTTGTTTTGTCTATAGCCTGTTGCTTTTACAAAGACATTTGACATCCAAAATCTCTCTCTCTCTGAGCCCTGACCATTTTTCAGGATAGTCATTATTAATAAAGCCTTTTAGCAGTGAAGTGCCTTTGGACACAGAAAAGAGAGAACTCTACCTGCATTTTCTGCCTCACCTCAAGCAGGGGCTCACACACTGGTTCTACTCCTTCCCTCGGAGACCAGCTGTCTTAAATGAAAGTTCATTGACAGTCCCCTCTAGCTCCCCAGGCTGAAATCATGACATCACTTTGCACGATTCTGTTGATTCACATTTCTTACCTCATCCTTGCCGCATGTCTTCCCCTTCAAAATATCCTTGGGCTTTTTTTTTTTTTTTATATTTGTCTATTCCCTCAGTATAAGCATGCAGCAACTCATTTCTAATTTAATTTAATCTGCCTGCCTGGAATTCCTACCTACCCATACTCTGCTCTCTCCTTCCCCATAGTCCATTGTAAACGAATCTTCCTTCAATACCATTTGCTGTAAGTCTTACTTCTGCTTGGAATCCTAGCACGGCTCCCAGTCCATGACCCAGGCTTGTCAGCCTCTCCAACTTCCCAGTCACTCTGCTTATCTTTAGTGTTGGTTCAAGCCTTTCTTGGGTGCCATGCCATTTACTGAGTATATGTATTCTTTCCACATCCATAAAACCAGAAATGTTTGTTTTCCTACATTTTCAATTACTTTTAATCCTCTGCTTATTTTATTGCTCTAGACAAGTCTTGGCTTTCATTTTTTCTCCATGCATTTCAACCTCTAAAGGGTTTCCCACATCTGGGGCCTGGAGCATTTGTTCTACTGGCATGCCAGTGTTTATAGAGTGTTTGTTGTCTTGTAATTTACTTAATGGTTTGTGTGTATCTATATGCCATATGTTTTAGTGGGACTCTGATACCTTTGATTAAAGCAGACTTAGGGCAATAGTATAGAACAAAAAAAAAAATCCAGGCCCTACCATGGATCTCTATATCTAATACTTGTTTCCAAGGCCTGACACTTGCCTCATCTCAGTTGGGCAACTGTTTTAACTCTGCAGTAGCTTTCAGCATATTTAGAGGAGAGTTCAGAATAAATCATCTTGGACTGGAGTTTGTGTGGTGGAGTTCTATAGTCATCCAACAGCCTATGGTGAGATCTAGCAATAGAGAGAATTGGAGGGCAAACACTAGCAAAGGTCTTTTTTTTCCACAGAAATTTTACTCTACATTTGGATAATCCTTTGAAGCAATTTTGTTCCATGTGTTGCCTCAGAAATTGAGACTAATAGGGGCTGCAGCACCATGTAGCTGCCTGGAGCAAGCAGCCTCTATGCTGATACAGTAGAGGAAGAAGAAACCTAACCACTGCTTCATGAACACATCCACCCTGAAATGCCATGTCATATCTGCTCACATCAATGGCTGCAGGTCATATACCACGCAGAAAGTAAAATTCAGCCTTCCAAAGAACTGTGATGGTTTTACTCTTCTGGGAGGAGAGGAGCATGGTCTCTAATTGTGAACTCAAATGATGCTTATTATGATTTGGAATTTAAATGTTCAGATTGTTCTTTCCTGTACACATAATATACTCCCTCTTTTTCCAAACACTAAATGCCCAATGTTATGGTATAAAGTGTAGATTCTCTGATCATTGAGCAATGCATGACAGCCTCTGCATCTGATCTACAGGGTCTTCTCTTCATACCCCTACAAGTCTATAAATAAAAAAAACAAAAGACATGCTCCCCCTGATGCACACACACACACACACACACACACACACACACACACACGCACGCACGCACGCATGCACGCACGCACACACACGCACACGCACACATGTACACACACTCACGCACTATAGAAACAGGTCCTTATTGAACAATGGTCCTCTGCAATTTTGAAATCTCTGTGATTAGACATTGTGAATGTCTGACAATCTAGGTAGAGAAGTTCCCTTGATTCAATCTTTCTCAGAAGAGGGGCTTTCTTGCCTCTTGGGTGCCATTGTACCTGGCTCTACAAGTGTTTTCTGAAAAGGCTTTCCATTTTCCCTTGCTTCCCTCAGCTCTATGTGAAATGACTTAAACACTATGACTTCCTCATCTCACCAGCTTCCCCTAGAGAATTAGAGGTCCTGGCTTGTTTGATACCTTTAAGAGTCTGAGAGCTCCTATTCTTTTGTTACATCAGCTATTCAGTTATGATGTTTCTCTCCTTTTTGATTCTGGTCTCTTCCAAGTGCTGATAAATATGCACAGATCTATCTATCAGAACTCCTGCATTCTTTGCTCTCTAAGGTTATACCTCTTTCCCCCACTTAATGGCAGGTGGTCTAAGCCTAGCAGTCTTTGGCCCTTTGCATTAAGTCACTTTATTCACTTAAAATGTCAGCCTTCTCAGCTGGTATACCTGGGGAAGAGCAACACAGAAAATGCTTCTTCAGTGTTCCCATTTTTGATGATGTATGTGATGTCCATCTCAATGTCATTGACTAAAGCAAGTCATATGGATCTTCCACACACTTTAATCAAGGAAAGAAATATATATACCTGTGCATTGGAACAGAGAGAAGAGGTAGAAACAGCATGGTCACTGAATACTATAGGATGGTTCAATTCTAAGAGAACACTGGTGCTTCCAACTGTGAGGGACAATCCAACAACTGTAAGCAGAGCAGCAAGTACTGGTGTTGACCAGAAGGTTTCAGGTGTGGCTTTTCCCTTAGGGCCAAGGTCAAGGTCAGACAAAGAAACAGTCATTGCACATCCTAGAAAGATGATGGTCCTCTTCCTCTCCATTGACCTTGATACTCTGAAACAACTCCCTGAGAAGCAGTATCGGTGAGAACTCACTCCCATGAAGTTTGGGATTTCACACAGGATAATCCATGTAAGAACATGCCTTGTAATGGCTGTGTCGACACAGTGAGAGGAGTCTCCAAGACCACAGGAGAAGCTGTGTTGATTGTCCCACTCCATTAGTGAGACCCACTCTAGTGAGCCCAGCTCACTAGAGTAGTTTAATGTGCTGGGCAACAATTGCTTCCAAGACTTCCTAAGGCTTATTGGTTGGAAGTGCAAAGGCCATCAGGGAACATGCTGGATGCTGGAGTCTGACCAGGACTTTGCATAGTGTTGCAAGCAATAAGAGTCAGTGCACCTCAAAATGTGTTTGGAATTTCACTATTTTGTTGATTCCTTTCTTTCTGGGTTTTCAAGTTGTCATATTCAGAGCACAACAAGATTATTGTCCTTATTGTTGGTAAGATGGGTTTGTGGGACAAGAGTAAAAGACTCAGTGGCCTATCCACACAGGGCCTGGAAACACTCCAGGTGAGGGGGGCTGGCCTGATTGTCAAGGCTGCTGTATGGATGGGAGTGGGTATGGGTAGGGGTGGGCATGGGTGGGAGTGGGTATGGGTGGGGGTGGGCATGGGTAGCAGTGGGTATGGGTGGGGGTGGGCATGTGTAGGAGTGGGTATGGTTGGGGGTGGACATGGGTAGGAGTGGGTGTGGGTGTGGGTGGGCACGGGTGGGGGTGGGCATGGGTGGGAGTGGGAATGGGGTGATTGAGACAGGTGTTCATGCTCGGCCAGCCTCTTCTTCATTTTGATTAATTGGTTTCTCCTTTGTTTTATGGAACTTGACAGCGGTGGTTGTGGCTTTTCGTGGTTGACTACCCCCGGAGTACCTAATTACAGAGGAGATTTTTAAAAGCAACAACGAAAACGTTTTCTAAATATGTTCTCAATCCACTCCCTCCCTCAGTAATTGGAAGCAGACAAAAAGAAGAGTTGGATGGTATTCCCAGAGGTCTCCTGTCAATCAGCCTGAGTCCCAGGCAGGTCCCACTGGAGCCACTCAGGAACACAGAGGCTAGAAGCCACAGGGGATGGAGAGCAGAGGAAGGCATACCCTGCACCTCCCAGGCTATACCCTAGGCACAGAGAGCTTCTTCAACTGCTTTTCCTCTTCTGAACACAGGGATTGAGGTACTACCCAAGAACCACATAGGAAACTATATATTTAGTTAAAGAGGTGGTTTTTCTACCAAAAGGAAAAAATAAAAATATCATGTAACTTCTAGGGAGATGAAAGGCAGACTCAGTAGTAACTTGAGAACCAGGTGAGCTTGAGGCTGTCACCATTGACCTTCTGAATGAAAGGATTCATTGCAAGGGGAATAGCATGTTTCCATTCATTCGTTCATTTATTATATACATTTGACCCTGCAGGGGGTCTATTAGTAAGAATCTATTGGTTTATTAGTAAGAATCTACCGGGCAGAGAATGAAAATGTGGATGAGGGTGGAATCAGAAGGGAGACAGTGCTGGGATTCCCATCTGTGTATCTCAGCACTAAACTGTCCCAGCAACCTCTTAAAGGAACTTAAAAAAAGATGCTTTCTGGCTGTGGCTGTCATGGCTATTTGGGTTTGGCTGTCTTTTTCTTTGCTCTCTCACTTTTCAGGACCTGGAACCATCTACTGATTGTGGGACAGATGGGGAAGGTCAGTGAGATGGATGAATCATGGAAACTCCTGAGCTGGCTAGACATTTTTATAAGTATGGAGGGATGCCCAAGCACATGCCCTCTACCTCCTTCCTCCCTACACACGAAACACAAAGATATTTAAACTCTTTGACTGTTGGTTTTCTTTTCCAAAAGGCCACATTGGAGTTATTTTATAGTGAAAGGATGACTCGTGTGTTAGTGCGCCTTCTATTGATGTAACAAAATACTTCAGACCGGTTAACTTACTAAGCAAAGAGATTTATTCTAGCTCACAGTTCTGGAGATTAAGAAGTAGATGTAGTGCTAGCGTCTGTTGGCATTTAGTAAGAACCTTGCTAGAAATTGCTAGAACCTGATGTCATAGTGGTTATCACAAGGTGAAATAGAGAAAGCAAGCCAGAAAGAGGGAATGGGGAGAAGGAAAGAGAGGTTACTTTAAAAATAGAACCATCTTCTGTCATAACTCAATCATCCTGTGATGTTCTGTGATGGCAGAACCCACACGACACAGTCATCTCCCAGAAGTCCCACCTTTTAAACGTCAACCTGTGACTATGAAGTTACAATTCCAACACATGCATGTGGGAGAACACGTTCAGACTCCTGACATGCACCTCAGCCTCTCTCCTCGGCTACCTGTGGGCATGCACCTTTCCAATAAAAGCCCTTCTCTAAGTAGAACTTCCTTCATAAAAGGACCATCTGCCTTCCCCCAGCCACACTAACTGTGCAAGAGCAAAACAACAGCAGCAGCTAGGTAGCCCAGGGGACCATGAGATTCTCATGTGCTGAGAGTACACCAAGTGTGCACCACCGCACCAGCTAGGATAATGGAATGTAATTATAACTACGCATCAGACTCATCAGCACTTTTGCTATTTACAGGCCCTACCCAATACCGCCTGGATCATGCTCTTGTAGTACAAAGTGGGAAGCCATCTTTAATAAGCTTCCTAGGTGATTCTGATGCACAACCGTGGTCAGTACCTCTCAAGTGCCCATGTACATCTGGATCAGCTGAAGATGTTTAAATACAGATTCTGGGGTCTGGGGACATGATGGTTCACTGGGGAAAGTACTTGCTGAGCATGTGTGATATGAGGACCCAAGTTTGGATCTCTGGTACTCACATAAAAGTCAGGCCCATGCCGTGTGCACCTGTAAGCCCAACACTGGAGTGTGGCAACAGTTAGGTCCCGGAAGCTTGCTGGCCAGCCAGTCTAGCTGAAGTGGCGATCTCTAAATTCAGTGAGAGACTCCAGTTTCAAAAGAAGAAAAGGAGAGAAACAATTGAGGTAGATATCCCAATGTTGACCTCTAACATCTGTACATGACAGTTTGGATAAGGACTCTTACACATCACACACACACACACACACACACACACACACACACACACACACACACACACACACACACAGTCAGATTCTGAACCAAATAGACGTGGCATTTTCACTCTGCTTCTGGATTTTCTGCTGGACCACAAACAAATGTTAGGTAACAAAGATGTAGAGTTAGAGTTCTCAACCCCATCTGAAGGTTAGGCCATCTAGGGCTCTGAAAATGCCCTGTTCCCAAGCTGCAACTGCAACCAACTAAGACAGAAAGCTCCCCAGATGATAACACTGTGCAAACCCCGAAAAGAACCACTAATATGGGAGCTGTTTTCTACCAGACTGGATCAGGGACCCATTCATTGCTCAGCTCCCAGCCCAACCATAGCCCTGCCACCTACTCTCCAGAGCCTATTTTCTAGGCAGCTGGGCACCGCATAAGTTTTCCAGACAGCTAGGCAGTACATATTATTGTCACAGAAGAGCTCAATGAAACCTGTTTCCATAGATAACCCATAGTGGCGTCAGCAGTCTGTACATCCACTCTATTCCCTTTGCACAGAAAATTAATTCTCAGTTGTTGGTTATGGCTTCTTGGTTTCTCTCCTCTCCTGGGGCAATCTACACAGTACATTCATACCACTGTGTAGTCTAGGATGCATAGACACAATGCACGCATGAGGTGAACCTCCTACTCACATGATCCCTCCATCTTCCCTACCATTTTTCATTCCTCAGTCCTTCAAGAGTTCTGAGGAGGGAATGCTTTGCTTCACCGCCTCTTTCAGTTTCTTCAGGGCAACCCCTTGTCTCTGAACTTTTTATACACAGTGGAACTCGGAGTGCCCTCATCCACGTTGTAGCCAGGCTGGCTCCCACTTGCCTTTCAGCTTGTCCTCTCTCACCTTTACACCTCTCTTTGCAAGCCAAGAGAGCAAATACAACACCAGGCCACTCCTATGTCTTCTAAGGGAATGCCTTTGATGGTTCTTAATGCACTGTGCAGTGCTGATTGATTTTCTATTTTGCCTTTCCCACTTGACAGTGAGTTCCTCTCGGGTAGAAATGCCTCATCCATTTCTCAACCCTCATGATGATGCTTCAGTCTAAGCTCAGCCACTGAATGCCTCAGAAGCTCAAACAGCACTTACCAAAGTCATCAATGGCCCCTCTCCTTTTAATCCCCTTCCCCATGTCTTCTGTTAGGTAGTACAAATGCATACAGAAAATGATTTGTTTTAGCACAATCCTGACTGGCATACTTGCTTAAACCAGTCCTACGAAAAGATGATTGGAATTCCCAGTCCTTCCCAAAGCCTGTCAATCATGCTGTGTGTAAACAGTCACTGGTGATTGGTTCTAATCAAAGTCATTAGGGTGGTTCTGGAGCGATTCTGCTGCCATATGTAGATAATTATGGTAGAAGTCTCAATGTTGGATGTTAGCCAATTTAAATACCATTAGCATGAGAGATTTGCATAGAACTAGAGAAAAAGTATATCACAGTGTTTGGTCATAAATAGTAATGGCTAGCACTTACCTAGCATGTTCTGTGTTCACTCTCTAAGTAATATATATATACCTATCTACTCAACACCATACTGCAGCCCACAGCGGTGAGAACTGTTAGAATCTGATTTGAACAGATGAGGAAGCCAAGGCTCAGAGTAGTAACTTACTTAAGATGACAGATAGTCAGGAGTAGTGTCACTACTGGGACCAGGGAGACCAGCCCGGGCCTGTACCTCACTGCTATACTACACTGGGAACTAAGTTTCTCCAAAGATAAACTAACCATTCTTCTCAGTAGGACTCTTGATATTCTCTGTAGTTAATGTATTAATAAAATAGTTCAGACATTAACAAATAACAGACCCAACTTTATCCTTAGATATAGGATGGCATTACAGCATTTTCCATCTTGCTATAATGGCAGACGTCAAATATTAAGATACCCACTTGCATTTCCTTTTCAATCATTCTGAAATACGCACACATTACTTCCCCAGGACATAGACATAGGGACTTTCAAGGGACAACCTGCCTACAAAACTGCAATAAAATAATTTGGAGTGAGAATACTTTTGTTTCCCTTCTGGCATTTCATTTGCCTTTGGAAACAAGACTAAAGTACTGAAATTGGGGGCTTGGTTGATGGTTTCTGAATCCAAAACACTCCCATTATGGACTTCACTCTGGTGCTACTTGATGATTCTGGTCCAAGTCTATCAGGAAGGAACCTGAGGATACCCTGTGCCCTCTGGGAGTGAGGTTCCAATCTTTGCTACAATACAATTAGAGGAAAGGAGCCTCTGCCCCACATTTGGAAATACTCCTAAGAAATAAGTCTATCCTCAACCAAGTGTTTGCCTTCTATATACAGTGACTCCATTGGGGACCTCACGTTTGAAACATTAAGACTTGGAATAGGTACTATGATGTGTCTAGTTCTTCCAAGATGCAGACCACTAACAAATGGTATATGCTCTGCCTGGACCAGGAAGATATGCTATCCTTTTCTATCTCCATGGGAACAGCTGGAAACCACTGTGAGCATCAAGCTTCTCTACAGCAGACTTTTCTTTTTTAATAATATTTTTATTTATTGAAATTTCCATAAATTTTTACAGTATATTATTTTTTGCTCTTCAAATGATTTTTATCCATCTTGAGTTACTACATATACTAAGTCATCATATAATGGATTTGAGGTAGGAAGGACAGCCTCATGCCCCAATCAATTCTAATATAGAAACTTCTTGGTAATTATCACATGTAGGATCTAAACTATGGACAGTTTTAAACTTATTTTTTTTGCTGGCTGCAAATGTACTATTCAATGTATTTTGATAGTTATCTGCTCACCCACCATCACCTCTAGACTCTCCTTTGAAAGGAAAATTAGTGAGGGAAGGACATCACTTCTTACCTTTTCAGTCCTTATGTTACATGGGAAATCACAAAAACCTAACTTGAAAGAGTATTGAGTTTGGGGAAATGCCTCAAGTAGGTAAGGAAACCCACTCTGTGAGCATTTGGACATGGACTTGAATCCCCAGCAGCCACATCAAACACTGTCATGGCTGCAAAAGCCTGTAACCCCATCATTGAGGGTATGGAGACTGACAGATTCCAAAAGCTTCTATCCCCCACAGCTAGTTTAGCTTCTAGTTCACTGAGGGACCCTGATCTTCAAGCAATGAGGCAAAGAGCAACACCCTTCTGACTTCTTCTGGACGCTACATGTGTGTGCCAGGTGGGCAAATATGTACAACCACATATGCGTGCACAGATGTACACATACACACACACACACACACACACACACACACACACACACACACACACACACACACACACACCAAAAAGGAAAGAGCAGAAATGATGTAGTATCTGGAGAAATGGCTCATTTATTAAGAATGCTTGCTCCCAGTCATGAAGAAGGGAGTTTGGGTCCCAGCACCCATGTAACAAACAGGGTATTGCTCCACACGTGCCTTTAACCCAGCACCGTGGAGAGCAGGGACAGAAGGATTGCTGGAGCTTGTGAGCTTCTAGCCTAGTTTTAAAAGACCGTCAGCTTCGGGTTCTGAGAGAGACCTTGCGTTACAGGAACAAAGAAAAGAATGATAAAACAAAACACCCAGTGCCCTCCTCTGACCTCCAGGCACAAAGGTGTGCCTTCCCATACATCCACCACATGCACACATACTATACCCCCGACACAATGCTATTGTACATATACACACACATATACAATAATAAAATTTAAAAATAAATAAAACCAGTACTTTTTTCAAAGTTCTTCTTTTTTCCTTTTATTGAAAATAGATTCTTTTCTCATCCATTATATCCCAGTTGTAGTTTCTCCTCCATCTACTCCTCACAGATCCTCCCTCCCTCCCTTCCCTCCCTCCCTCCCTTCCCTCCTCCCTCCCTCCCTCCCTCCCTCCCTCCCTCCCTCCCTCCCTCCCTCTCTCCCTTCTGGAACCACTCCCTTTCTGTCTTTCATTTGAAAAGAACAGGATAACAAACAAACACGACAAAATAAACCATAAGATAAAATAACCACTACATTGAGGCTGAATCAGGCAGCCCAACATGAGGAAAAGAGTCCCAAGAGCAAGCACTAGAAGCAGAGACCCACTCATTCTCACACTCAGGAGTTCCATAAAGATACTAAGCTGAAAGCTATAATATATAGGTAGAGGATCTGGTCCAGACCTATGTGGGCCCTGTTCTTGCTACTTCACTCTCTGTGAGTTCGTATGTGCCTGCCTTATTCGAGTCAGGTGGCCTTGTTCTCTGGATGTCCTTCATTCCCTCTGGCTCTTTCTTTCTGACTTCCCTTTCTGTGGGGTTCCCTAAGCTCTGAGGAGAAGGATTTGATGGAGACATCCCATTTAGACTCTCTCTCCATGTAATGTCTGACTGTGGGCCTCTGCATCTGTTCTCATCTGCTGCCAGAGAAAGCCTCTCCTATGACTGGATAAGGAACTGTTCTATGATCTATGAGTATAGAAGAATAGCAATAGGAGTCATTTTATTGATACTTTTTTATTTTTAGACTGGTACTGTTTAGTTTTGCCCTAGGTCTTTGGACTAATTAGTTTCTGGTTCTTGGTTACCCTAGCAATGTTGGGTGTGGGTTCCGTCTCATTGAGTGGGCCTTAAGTCAAATCAGACATTAGCTGGCTACTCCCACCAGTTCTGTCCCACTATTGCCCTCGCAATGGCAGGTAAGATTGTAGGTCAATGGTTTTGCGGCTGGGTTTGTGTTTACGTTTCTCTTTCGGTAGCCTACAGAGTACCTTCCCACACCAAAGACACTAAAACATGGGGGTAAGGCTTCATACAGACACCAGCCTGAATTCTCCATGTTCAAAAGTTGTGTGGGTGTTGCCTTCAGGAATGGGACCCCACTATCAGTTTACAAAGAGCAACCAATTGTCTTATCAAAAGCCTGGGTTGTTTGGGGATTTCCATAGGACTTCCTTGGCCAACAATTCAATTGCCACCCAGTTCCACTACTGGAAGACTCATTTGGTGACAAGAGATGGCCAGTTGACACTCTGTATCCTCCATTATTAGGAAATTTCGTTAAGATCACCTTAGTATATTTTAGAAAGTTTCCACTGAACTAGCTTTCCATATCATCCCTCAAATGGCCCTGAATTCCAACCGTTTCTCCCTCTACCCTATATCTTGTCCCCCTTCCCACCTGATCCTCCCACTCATGTCCCCACCCACCTCTAGTCTATTTCCCCTTCCTAGGGAGGTTCATTTCCCCTTGCACCCCCACAGACCCTTCCTCTATAATAACATCTCTGGGTCTATAGATTGGTTATCATTTACTTAACAGCTAATATCCACTTATAAGTGAATACATACCATATTTCTCTTTCTGCGTCTGGGTACTTCACTTGGGATGATTTTTTTTTTTCTAGTTCTATCCACTTGCCTGCAAATTTTATGATGTCATTTTTTTTATAGCTGAGTAATACTCCATTGTATAAATGTACCACATTTTCTGTATCTATTCTTCTGTTGAAGGACATTTAGGTTGTTTGCAGTTTCTGGCTATTATGAATAAAGCCACAGTGAACATGGTTGAGCAAGTGCCCTTGTTGTAGGATGGAGCATCCTTTGGGTATATGCCCAAGAGTGGTTTAGCTGCCTCTTGAGGTAGATTGATTCCCACCTTCCTGAGGAACTGCCCTTCTGATTTCCAAAGTAGCTGTACAAATTTGCACTCCCACCAGCAATGGAGGAGTGTTCCCTTCCTCTACACCCTCTCCAGCATGAGCTGTCTCTTGTGTTTTTGATCTTAGCCATTCTGACAAGTGTAAGATGGAATTTCAAGGTAGTTTTTATTTGCATTTCCCTGATGGCTAAGGATATTGAACCTTTCTTTAAGTTTTTTCTTGGCCATTTGAGATTCTTCTATTGAGAATTCTGTTTAGATCTGTACTCCGTTTTAAATTTGATCATTTGATATGCTATATCTAGTTTCTTGAGTTCTTTATATATTTTAGATATTATTCTTCTACCAGATGTGGAGATGGTAAAAATCTTTTCCTATTCTCTAGGCTGCCACTTTGTCTGAATGATGGTATCCTTTGTCTTACAGAAGCTTTTCAGTTTCATGAGTTCCATTTTATTAATTGTTGATTGTAGTTCCTAAGCTATCAGTGTTCTGTTCAGAAACTTTTCTCCCATGCCAATGAATTCAAGGCTATTCCTCACTGTGTCTTCTATCAGGTTCAGGGGATATAGTTTTATGTTGAGGTTTTTGATCTGCTCAGATTTGAATTTTGTGCAGGATGATAAGTATACATCTATTTGCATTCTTCTACATGCAGATATTCAAATTTACCAGCACCATTTGTTTAAGATGCCGTCTTTTTTCCAGTGTGTATTTCTGGTTTCCTTATCAAAAATCAGGTGTCCGTAAGTGTGTGATTTATGCCTTCAATTCAATTCCATTCATCAACATGTCTGTTTTCATGCCAATACCATGCTGTTTTTATTATTTTATAGCTTTATAGCACAACTTGAAATCAAGTATTATAAGACCTCCAGCAGTTTTTTGGTTTGTTTTGGTGTTTTTTTTTTTTTTTTTTTTTATTGTTCAAGATTGCTTTAGCTATCCTGGGTATTTTGTTTTTCCATATGAAGTTAAGAATTGTCCTTTCAAGATCTGTGAAGAATTGTGCTGGAATTTTGAATGGGATAGTATTTACTCTGTAGGTTGCTTTTGGTAGGCTGGCCATCTTTACTATCCTCTCGGTAGGCCAATCCTACCGATCCATGAACATGGGAGATCTTTCTATCTTCTGATATCTTCTTCAATTTATTTCTTCAAAGACTTGAAGCTATGGTCATTCAGGTTTTTCACTCGCTTTGCTATAGTTACTCCAAGATATTTTATATTACTTCAGGCTATTGTGAAAGGGTTACTGATTTTTTTGTGAGTTGATTTTATATTCAATTACTTTGCTGAAGGTGTTTATTAGCTGTAGGAGTTCCCTGGTGGAATTTTATGGTCACTTATGTATACTATCATATTATTTGCAAATAATAATATTTCGATTTCATCCTTTCTAATTTGTATCCCCTTGATCTCCTTCATTTGTCTTATTGCTTTAGCTAAGTCTTCCAGTACTATATTGAATAGATAAGGAGTGGACAACCTTGTCTTGTTCCTGATTTTAGTGAAATTGCTTTGAGTTTCTCTCCATTAAATTTGTTGTTTTAGCCAGCATTTCTAAGGTGCTATCTCTCTAAGTGTGTCCCACACTGGCAACACAGCATATCTCTGGAACTTGTGGGAAGTGCAGAATCTTGGGTGTGGATTTACTGACTCATAAATTCTGGGGGTGGAGGTCAGCCACACAAATTTCTAATTTACCCACTAAGGTCTGATGCACGCTGAAGTTTGAGATCCACAGAAGTGAAGAATTAAGATATTTGATCAAAGCATGGTAACCCTGTTTACCATATAGCTGGAGTCACAAGTTAGTAGCTGGCAAAGCAAGTATAGGGCCTTAAGGGACTTGTCATTACAGTGTGGTGTCTTCAAATGGTGTGTCAGCTTTGCTACTTAAAAATGTAATCCTGTACCAAGCATGAAGTTTCAGCTAAATGGCAAGGAGCTAGGTGGAAACTGCTGGAAAATTGAAGCTATTGGCTCATTGCTACCCCCATCCCCCAAATAATTCTGTGGTGTACAAACTGTCATTAGCCCGTTGATCAAGGTGGAGGTGAGGGTTGTGGCTGGAGGCGTTTCCTACTTGTAAGAGCTCAGCTGTCCTCCTTGCTTACAGCTGCCTTACTGAAGTGCTGATATTAAAACTGAGAATTCTGAAAGCTGATACAACCAACTGACTTTAATCACTCAGGATGAGAGAACACACTGGGAGGCTGTGAAGATTGGGGTTCTGGTCAAATGTGAACATTATTACTTCTGACTGGGTGAAGAGACCCACAGAGCCTATGGAACCCACACAGTGTGATCTTTGAAACTAGCTACAAAGATCAAAATGCAGGAAAGCTGGAGTGCAGAAAAAAATGTATCCTTTCAGAAATAATTAATTTGATAAAATTACTCATTAGACCCATGCGTCGTTGTCTCATTACAGCTTCAGTGTCTGAAATAACTCAGCTCTTCTCTTTGAAGGAGCCCATGTACATTTTAGAAGTTACATACCTAACTAGGTCAGATGGTAACTCACTTGCCCTTCTAATATTGTTCTGGAGAGAATGGCCCTTGTAATTATCCTCTCAAAAGAGAAATTAGATGTGGGTTTACTTGAAAGACTTGAAATAAAATAGAAGGTCACTGAACATCGGAAGACCCTCAGTTCCAGCGTAATTGGGGGCTTCTGTGTGGTTGTTTCTGTGAGATGATGGCTTGGGTCTGGTCGAGGAAGGAAATGTCCCGGGGGCACCTTTCCAACCACACACAAGTGACATTACAGAGGCTCTGAATTCCAGAAACACCCTCTGGCTCGTGTGCCATGGTTAAACTCTTCCCTGACAATCAGTACGACTTAGCATATGGATATACACATCTTCAGCCATTCTTCTCTCCTTGTTGAAGGGTACTGAGACAAAAGGTTTCTATGGAGTTATCTGGAAACAAAACAGTGAAAGACCAGCCTCACTGCTTCTCTTGGCCCTTCTCATAAAAGTAGGGTACAGTGATAAACTGTCCTCTAATAACCATGCCAAGTGATAATATGAAATTATGGTCAGGGGACACTC
Source organism: Peromyscus maniculatus bairdii (assembly GCF_049852395.1). Classification (NCBI taxonomy): domain Eukaryota; kingdom Metazoa; phylum Chordata; class Mammalia; order Rodentia; family Cricetidae; genus Peromyscus; species Peromyscus maniculatus. The sequence goes on along the minus strand of NC_134859.1, from coordinate 50,947,666 downwards.
ACCAGTGTATTCATTAGGTCCAAGACTCTCCATCCATCCCTTCTTCCAGGGTGGATCTGTGAATAGTTAGGAGTTCATAGTGGTCAAAGGATGGCCCCTGGACCTCACCATTAAGTATCAACCATGAACAGGTTAGACATTCTTGGATAAACTAAATGACAAAAATACAGAAATTGGATTCCCTGATCTGTGCTTTTACAGGTAACCTGGGTTGGTTTTGATATATGAGCCTGATCTAAGAAGCACCAGTCCAAGGCATGCCTTGGAGGATTCTAAAACACTGCCAGGTACCAAATCCACCCCCACAAAGTTTCTCCTACTTACTCTCTCTATAATTCCCTGCCTTCTTTCTCTTTTAAAACACTACTAGATTGACTTGGTTGCTTTTGTTTCTTGAGTTTTCAAAATCACTTTTAATTTACTGAGGATAACATGGGCTCCCTAAGCCTGGCAGAAGAGCCCCTTCGTCTTGTAAGGAAATCCCCTGCATATTCATTATGACCTTGCCAAGTGTTGGAGATTTCCTTGGAGTTCTGTTCACTGCACGTATACTCCACAGGTGGGTGCAAACGGTCTCTAAAATTCCTGGGATATGGTGACTTGACAAAAAGTGAGCTCCAAGACACCGCCTGGCCATTCCATTTTTCTCTAATTAATGAATGCCTACCAAGCTACGCTTCCCTTTTGGCAAGGGAATGTTATTTTGCTACAGCTTTTTTTCCCCTCAAGGATATTTGAAGAATATGAGAAAAAGAGTGTGTATCTGAGGCTGCTGCTTATTAACAGCAAGTTGTCTTGTAAGAAATGAGCTTTGAAGATCTTCAGAGCTGAGCTTAAGTATCATTTCCACTTCATCAGTTTTGAGGCCTTGGGAAAAATGATTTTAAATCTCCAAACCTTAATTTTTCCATCTTTAATAAGGAATAAATAATAATATTTGGACTTTAATGAAAGTTATATGACCTATGAGAGAGATGTGTCTAGTACAATGATTAGCATGTTGTAGGTGGTAGGTAACAGCTAACTAATTACTGTAGACGCTGGTCTGGGCTCCTGGGGAATAGAAGTAGAGAAGCCACAAGATCAAGGTGGAATCTGTTCTCCAAATACCACAGTTATTTCACGGTATGAGATACAAATATGATTTCCTTATTAAAATAAACCAAGCTTCAGTTCAATCTCTCTGGCATTATTTAATGCTTAAGTTAAAGCATAATTTTAAAGAAAGTTGAGACTTCTACAAACTTGCACTTGGTCTTGATCTCTGTATATTTCCTCTATAATCATCATGCTGTGACCTGGATATTTTTTTGTGCTCCGTTAGGCACACTTCGGGAAGAATTGGGAAACAATAGATCGTGGGGCTGTGGCCAGTGTATCAATACAGTAAGTAGGTAGATTATGACTTGGGGGAAGTCACTCTCCAGAAAGTAGAGGAAAGGCTATATTGTAGGGAGGAACCACCTACTAAAAGTGTCATAAAAGGGACTATTGGGGAGCAAGTAGAGGTTGGTTAGACCTTACACTCCTTCCAGTGATGGGAGAAATGGTGGAGATGGCTCATATCCACCTGGCTTCCCACAAGCAAAGGTCTGAAGATAGGCACTTGCTGCATATTTAAACAAGCTAGTAAAAGAAAAATTAGAGGAGAAATGAGAAAAATGGGAGCATCTAATTAAGAAGGGGTAGATAAATACTGAAGAAGGTAAGAAGAGGGTAAAATAGCAATAAGGATGTCTGCAAAAGTTATAATGAATGATATTATTAACTACCTCCCTAAAATACCTATAATACATGTAAGCCTGTATATATACATACATATACAGAGTTTAAATTAAAATTTCTCATCTAGGCTGGCAGTGTTCCCCTAAGAGCTATAGACTATCTAATAAAAACCCTGAATACCAGGCATGAGAAGTTCTCTTTTGTGTTCTTGCTCAGGGTTGTGCAAGATACTCCCAAAATATTATAGGCTATTGCTATTGCCTTTGGTTGCCCCCAGAAGTGGAAGATCGCTATTGCTGAAGACAGCATGAACTTCAGACATGAGGTCCAGAGGTTCCTGAGCTAGAACTGACCTGAATACCTCCTCCCTAAGGACTAGATTTTCTGGTATCAGAAGGCTCTATGCAAGATTCCAGAGGAAGAAAGCAGCCAAGAGCCCTACCTAGCTATGATGCTTATGACTTACAACAGTATCCAGTGTGGTACCTTAACCAAAGGGTACACTAGTGGCACACATACCTTGGGAGTAACCAACAGCTTTGTAATTGGACATAGGGTCCACTCTATAAAAAGGGAATTACTCCTGGTACTGAAAACCTAAATCAACTACCCAGGGCTAGTGAAATCATGGAGCTTAGAGGGAAACCCAATACCATCAATTTGCCAAAACAGCACAACCCCTAACAACAGTCTATACACATTTATCGTTATACCCACAGATAAGTATAGTCCTCAGTCTTTGGCAAGGAAACATCTCTTTGCAATAGATGGAGACCAATACAGAAAACCACAACTGAACAAAATATAGAGTCCTAACTGATATATCTATAACACAACTCCTGCCCCTAAGACAGGGGGACCATTGAGGAAGTGACGACAGACACATTATAAGACTCAAAGAAACAGTAATTTTGTTGTCAGAATTTGTCTTCTCTGGAATGTCAGAGAAACTATACTTATGAAGTCTTATTAATATGACTTCCTAAACAAGACTAGAACAAAGAAGTGCCATTAACATGCTAACATGGAAGTGGGGAAACCCATGAGATCTCAACCCTAGACAAAGCCATAGGTGACTAAGGAATGTTGAAAGCAGGAAAAATATTCTTCCTCAGGGAAAAGCACACCAATTGGTTATCCAGTACCAAGTAGCCCTGAAAACATATACATATAAGTTAACATCATATGAACTGAGCATAATATAGTTATATATTTAAGAATGTAAACATTTATATAGATACATATTTACACACACATAATCTATGTAACACTTAAAGAAAACAAGGCCATGAATTTGAATGAGAGGAAGGGAGGGTACATGGGAGGAAGTAGAGGGAGGAAGGGGGAATTAATATAATTATAAACTCAAAAAAAATAAAAGAACTGTTTTTAAAAAATGGAGTGAATGAACACAACCATTCTGATCACACCCTCAGACCACCAACTCCTTCAAACAGGCTGTTCTAGAACAACTATTGTCGGCCACTCCAATCCAGTGACTTGTTCCAGTCAGAACTCCATTGAGCTGTAAGTCACAAAATGTCTTGACACAGGTACCCAGAATTTACCTGTTTTTCCACAAAACAAAAAGTCAGAGTTGCCTGATGGCTGGGAAGCTCTGGCTGTGGCATTGTTCAGCCCCCAATGCCAAGCTGGAGGTTCCCAGACAGGAAGGGCAAGAACAGAGGGAAGGCAACACCAGTAGATACCTGTGTCAGTCTGTACATTGCCACTCTGCTTGTGCTCAACAGATCACCCCAAATTGGCATGATGTGACTGTTATTGACTTACCTGACATGGAGGTGGGGAGGCAACATGTCTTGACCACGCATCTGTACTGGGTGGACTGAAGTCAGCAGGGTGGGACAGGCCCGTTGAATATCAACTTGGGCCATGCCACATGTCTCTCATCATCTACAGGCTTACCTGGACTCAAGCTCAACAGCATTTGCAGGAAATGGCAGAATCATGCAAAACTTTTTGGGCTCTGGCCTCAGAATCTGTGATATCACTTAGCCTCATTTTGTTGACCTGAGCAAGTCAAAAAGTCAGTTTGCCTTCCAAATGGTTGGAAAATAGACTATAGTGGTTTGAAAGAAAATGACACACACACACACACACACCGCCAGGAAGTGGCACTAGTAGGAGGCATGGCCTTGTTGGAGTATGTATAACCTCATTGGAGGAAGTGTGTCACTATAGGGGTAGGCTTTGAGGTCTCCTATGCTCAATCTATGCCCAGTGTGGCACAGAATTCACTCCCTGTTGCCTGTGGATCAAAATGTTGTAGAACTCTCAGATACCTCTCCAGCAACATGTCTGCCTGCATGCTGCCTTGCTTCCTGCCATGACGATAATGGACTAAACCTCTGGAACTGTAAGCCAGCCTAAATTAAATGTTTTCCTTTATAAGAGTTGCTGTGGTCATGGTGTCTCTTCACATCAATAAAAACCCTAACTGAAACACGGACTTTTCCCAAGACAGGAGGTGCTGAGAGTCACAAACCACAAAGATGTGCACATGGGGAGGGCTGGAGTTAGACCATCAATCTACCAGCTGCTCATCAGCCAATCTGAAACTGGATGGAGGGACTTTTCCTTGCATATCCATCTGTCTGCCCACCTACCTGTCCTCCCTCCTTCCTTCCATTTTCCTCCCTCCCTCCCTTCCTTCCTTCCTTCCCTCATTCCATTTTTTCTTTTTCCTTTTCTCTCATCTGTCTTCTACCTCTCCTTCACTTTTTTCTTCAGCTTCTCCTTCCCAACTTATCCTCTTCCCTGTAAGCCCTACAAGACCCTAAAATAAAGCTAACGTGTAGAAAGCACCAGGGTGAACATTGGGGTGAAACACCTTGCAATATCTACCATAATCTTTATCCTTCACTGCTAACTTGGCTAAGAAAGGTCTTAGACCAGCCTCCCTATTCTGTGAGCCTGCTGCTTGTTAACTACAAATTAGAACTGCCGTGCTCACTTCTTCCCATTGGCCAATCAGTACAAGTACTCTTTGTGATTGTGGCAGCCCTCAGAATGGCACTGGGTTCCTGTTGAGGCATTGGAGGCACTTAAGTGATACAGAAAATATGCTTCTTTTCTTCCTTTGCCCCACCCTTTCATTGAAATGCCAATCAGTGGGAACTCTTACAAAGCATGTGTGAGCACAAAATGGCTGCTTGGCTTCCCTGGAGTTTGCTCAGCTTTCCTCAGAAGCACATCTATGACAAGGTATGAAAGGAGGCCTTCCAACACGCATGCAACAATAACCCTCCCCGAGCATTTTCACTTGAAAGTCAAATGATTTGTAAATGGTGCATAGGTAAATACCAGTCTGTGTGCAACAATGTGCTGGCCATCTTGGCATTCCAGTGGTTGTATATATTCTGAGGGCAAAGAGGGTACTTATTCACAAAAGAACAAAAACGATAAACCCCTGCTCTGAAGTTCATAAAATAACAGCATTTATTAAGCACTTTTGTGCCTGGCAGTTTCATAAGTATTTTCATATGACTTCATTTTCACACAATCTAATAACGTAAGAAATATCCCCCTTTTACACATGAGGGAACTGAGTCACAGACAGGGAAGGTAGTGATGCTTGGAGAGTCAGGATTTAAATTCGCCTCTGTGTTTTCAAACCCTCACTCCTGACCATCAGCATTCACCACGTCCTGTTAAGTTGTAATCCATCTGCAAAATTAATTATGAGTAAACAGAAAATAATTAATGTGTCATAGGCACCAGCAGACAGTCTTGACTGGGCCGCTGTCCCCATGTGAGAGCCAAGACAATTGAAACCCAGATGAATCTTCAGTTACTCGCAAGCTCTAACGGCCATGTCTTTCCTTAATGAAGTATTACTTAATGAATGTATTACCCAAGCCAGATGATTATTGATAGCTTTAAAAAGTTGTAAACATGATCTTTATTAATGAAGTTGTTCATTAGCTCTGTCATTTATGTATTACAATGTTAAATGTCTTTAACTAGCCTGAAGATTGCTGTGAATGGAACTTGGCCATTTCTGATCATTGTTTCACTTTTTTTTTTTTTTTAATTTGGCCACAGGATTTTGTTGTCATCTGGCAGATCAGAATTTCTCAAATTGTCCCTTAGGAGAGCCGGTGATTAGTTTTCATGGTCAGCTGGATTGGGTCTGGGGTGCTGTGGTGATTGGATAAGGCAGCTTCTTGGTGTGTCTTAAGGTTGTTTTCAGGGAGAATTTGATCTTGAAGACTGGGACCTGATGGATGATTTAATCTATGGATGGGTCGAAATTTGAAATGGATGACCTGGGATGTTGTTGTCTTGAAATTGTAGAGAGTGGGGCCTGGTTGGGGCATGCCTTGGAGGGCTCTGTCTCGTCCTGCCCCTGTACACTGTGAATGCCCCACTGTGCTTCCTATTGACTGTGATGTAAGCTGCTCCTCCATGCCTTACCTGTCACACTGATCTGAAACCAAGGGTAAGTAAATCACTTCTTCCCTACCTAAGTTGTTTCTGTCAGGTATTTGGACAGTGAGCAGAAAAAACACGGGAGCCTGGTATCCTCTGTTATATGCAGATCTCAGTCACCTTGGGCATCTGTAACAAAACACCATCAGCTAGGAGGCTTAGATGGCAGACATTATTTCTCAGAGTTCTAGAAGCCAGAAGTCCAAAGACAGGGTGCCAATAGATTGGATATCTGGTGAGCTTGGCCTCCTGATTTACAGATACTCTCGCTTAATTTGTTTCCTTCATCAGTAAATGAGAGAAAAGAAAGGAAGGGGAGGTTGAAGGAGAAAGGAGAAAAGAACAAAGGAAAAGAGAAAAGAGCAGAGGGGAGGAGAGGCGAGAGAAGAAAGGAGGGTGAAGGAGAGGGAGGGGAAGAGAGGAGGGAGGGAAGAGGCAAGCAGATAGAGGCGAGTATCCCTCTCAGATTTCTTATAAAAGCACTGGTCACATCATGTGAACTCCACCCTTGTGAGTTAATTAACCCCTCCAAAGCCCACCTCCAATTACCATCATGCTGAGGACTTAGTCTTTAACTTATGAATTTGAGAGGCAAGGGCATGAACATCCAGTCTACAAACTTCATTCTCAGTTTCACACAAACACAAGAGTTCTCACAGTCATGATGCTCATAAAATCTAGGCCCCCGGGTGTTTGTTCAGGGCAAGACTCGTCAGAGCCTTGGAAGCATACAGTCTGTGCTGTCTTTCCTCCATGCGGTAGTTTGCATTCTTGGCTGTCCTCACCTGATGGGAAGATGTACCTCATGGCTCCCTTGCTGGTCACTGTGGTGCCACTGTCATTGCTCAGGCTTCATAAATGTTCACAAAACTGTACAGGCTTCTGATCACCTTCATGAATATAATCATGTTTAGTGTATATCAAAATCGGCTTCTCCTTATCCTTCTAAAGTGTGTTCCATTTTGAATGAAAATTGCTTAGATTTTAGTGATTTATGACTTCCTGTGTTGACTTAGCTAAAAATAAAAGCATGGTTTATGTGTTGGCTTTCCAACATCAAAGATCATTCACTATATTCTCCATACAAATTATGAAAGCATGATGTGTACCCAGGTATACTTGAATATTACTCTATTTCTGGTACTAGATTCAACATGTAATAACACTGAGCTGGAAGGAATCACGTTTTGGAGCATTTTCCATGTGTAAGTCATGTCTATGCCTGAGTTACGTCTTTTACAGCCCTTTAAAGTAAGTGTTTATAGCCGGGCAGTGGTGGCGCACGCCTTTAATCCCAGCACTCGGGAGGCAGAGCCAGGCAGATCTCTGTGAGTTCGAGGCCAGCCTGGGCTACCAAGTGAGTTCCAGGAAAGGCGCAAAGCTACACAGAGAAACCCTGTCTCGAAAAACCAAAAAAAAAAAAAAAAAAAAAAAAAAAAAAAAAGTAAGTGTTTATGCCTCCAATTTTCTTTTCTTTTTTAAAATTTATTCTTCTCTCATATGTTACATCCCAACCTCAGTTTTCCCTCCCCATCCCCTCTCCCACTTCCTCCCTCCCCCAGATCCTCTCCTCTTCTGTTTCCCTTCAGAAAGGAGCAAGCCTCCCAGGGATATCACCCAAACATGCCATAACAAGTTACAATAAGACTAGGCATAAACCCTCATACCAAGGCTTTAAAACTTATATTCCAGGGAAAGCAAACTATTTAAGTCTACACAAATAATAAAACAGAGGAAATAGGATTTGAACCCCAAATGATGTGACTCTAGAATTCATGCTCTACTTACTGTGAATAAATAAACCGAAGGATGCTGAGAATGAGCCAGTGGGAAGCTTGCCATTTGAAAACAAATCTGATTGATAAATCAATGATAATAGCAGTCTGGGGTCTAGGACTGCAACTTGGAGGCAGAGCACTTGCCAAGCGTGCACAAGGCCCTGGCTTCCATTCTCAGATAATTGAACAACAATAATATTTCTAATTATAATAACAATTTTATTGCTTTCTTGTGACAGAAAATTCTAATGTGAGGTAGAATCCATTTCTGCTAAACCACAGATGATGATTAAGAAACCAATCAGGAGCTGGGCAGTGGTAGCTCATTCTTTTAATCCAGCACTTGGGAGGCAGAGTCAGGCAGATCTCTGTGAGTTCGAGGCCACCCTGGTCTATAAAGTTAGTTACAGGATAGCAAGGGCTGTTACACAGAGAAACCCTGTCTCGAAAGACAAACAAACAAACAAAAACAAAATGAAAAAGAAACCAATCAGGGCACAGGCTTGTAGCCCAGTTAGCTGAGTGCTTGCCTGGCATTCACAAAAGCCTTGAGTTCAATCCCCAGCACTGCATAAAAACAGACAGATGGCACGTGCCTTCAATCCCAGTGCTCAGAAGGTAGAGAGTAGAGGATCATAAATTCAAGGTCATCTTCAGCTATGTGGGAAGTTTCAGGCCAGCCTAGGCTACAGGAGACTCTCTGAAGAAGGGGATTGGGAAAAAAGTCCCTAGTACTTGAGGGGGCAGGGAACCTCTGAGGAGGTGGAGTCTCACCCTATGGATAGTCTGAAGAATGTTATGTGTTCTCCCCAAGCTATAAGAATACAGTGTAACTTAAGAGGGAAAGGTTAAGGTCAATGCCTAACCTCTGAGCCTTCAGCCCAGAAGGGAGACAGACATGAAATGCAGGCGAAGATGTCAGCCTTTCATCCAGCTTCAATTACCATCTGGGCCCAAGTGAGGGGACAGTGCTCCCGAGTAAAGCAGCCTCAATGTTTGTGCCAGTGTTGGCCTAGCCAGCCCAGGTCCATGTGCATGGTACGCAAGTTCTCTACAACTATGGAGTACCCCAATCTGTTCTCTCAAGGTCATATAAGACAAACCTGCTTGTTCTCAATAAATACATGCCCCGGTGGTGAGCTGTGATCAGCTGAACATTCAATTTAGTTTAATGGGAATTGCAGAGCCACCAAGAGATGTTGACAAGTGACAGCTGAGTTGCTGGTTCAAAGGTAGACTGGATGACACTTTGGAGACACAGCCTTCTGATGGCGTTGCAAGTCAGTCTTCTGAGTAAAGTCACTGTGGACATTATGGTCAAGGAATCTTCTGGGCTTAGAGAGAGCCTGGGCCTTAGGGAAACAAAGTAATTAACATATGATTCAGGATGTAGAATCCCACCCTAATAAATCCAACCTGCATTAATGAGAGAGAAGAGAGCCCATACATAAAAGGGAGTGATTGGCTGTTCTAGCCACCTCACTTTGCAAACTGTGAAGTGCTATCTAAATATAAGTTTGTGCCGTTCTAAAACTAGATCTCCACCTCTGTGTTGACATGAGCAAGCCCCTGATGGAAGCTATTAATCATTTTGCTTAATGAAAGGGATTATGGGAAATGAAACACCTCCTCACGACCCCATCCATCTACTCCTGCTGTCACACTCTGGAATGCAAATAATGGATTTGTTCTTCTCACTCTTGGAGATCAGGTCCTTCTTATTGAATTTTATCTGCTCAATGGTTACTACTAATTCCTCTCTGCCTATTTCCCCGTTCCCCTGCTTGCCTGGCTCTCTCCTGGACCAGGAGTTGAGAGGCTGCCAAGAATGTTAAAGAATGTGATTACATCACAGGGCTCAACAGGGCAGAGGGCAGGTGAGATGGGAACTGAGAAGAGAACATTGAGACAGGGTGGAGGTTGTTGAGATAATTAGATATTCTCCAATGCCATCATTAAGTCACATATGAGATGTTTAAATCATCGTTGCTGTTGCAGTAGGTGTTATAACTTGAACAGATCATTAGAGATTAAAAGCAGGACTGGAGACGTGTGTGTGTGTGTGTGTGTGTGTGTGTGTGTGTGTGTGTGTGTGTGTGTGTGTCTTGAAAACCCTGAGCAAAGATTTCTTGAATTCTTTTAATATGGCTCATAAATGATTTATTTCTATACTTATACCACGTAAAGAAATAAACACCAAACCAAGCAACATACAGGTTTAATTAAACAAATCCTTTGGAAGGAGAGGGTATAAATAATGGAATGACACTGGTCTAGAGTTAAGATTGTTTCTACCTTCTTCCTGAGTGACCTGGAACAGGACTCCCAGCACGTAGTTGCCTTCAGTTGTGAATGTGTGTTCAAGGTCAGGATCTCAGTTTGAAACGGGACACCATGACATTGGTGACAGAGAAAACACAAGCTCTGGCCCCTATCCAGTCTGAGACAGCTGTGCCTCTCTGTGTACTCCTTTGTTCTGATCCATGTCACGATAAGGAAGTATCCCCGGCTCAGGATAGACAACGAAACTATGTGTGTAAAAGGTCTTCACACGAAGCAATACATAGTGTTTTAATGGGGAAATTGTAGACCTTCAGCTAATGGGGTTTGCTGTTAAAACTACAGAAACCAACTCTGGTGAAACAGAAAAATACCAACATCAGAGACCCTCACAAAGAGTCTGAATATTCAAAATACGGCTACCATCGAATCCACCTATCCCATTTCTGGGTATATATTCAAAGAAATGAAGCCAGTATATCAAAGAGATAGCTGCACACCCATATTTATTGCTTCAGTAGTCACGGTGATTATGATATGAAATCATAGGTGCCTGCAACAGATGAATATAGGCAATGTGATTTGTATACACAATGAAATACTATCCAGCCATAAAGAAGGATGAAAAAAATCACCACTGCAGGTAGTGAAGGGTGTGAGGAAGTTAGGAAAAGGGAAACTGTATTTCATCAGTGCATGCTGCCATATCACACTGAGTCCAATGAATACATTGTAATAAAAGTTATGCAGGAACCAACATATCCCACACCACTGGAAATATGTAGCTGGGCATTGCTGTTGCCACCACTTCTAGCCACAGCACTGACCCTCCAAAGGGGATGATCAAACAACTTCTAAGCAGTCATGCCCTGCAGCGTCATCTACCCTGTATCCTTGTGTTTGAAGTCCTGGGTAGATCAGTTAGTTGACCAAGATTAGATTATCCGCCTACATTAGGGTTGCCAGGACAACCAGGTTGTGTTGTATCTGACCCACCTTTGTTTTCATACTAGGAGGCAAAATCTTATCATCAACTTTTCTTAGGATTCTTCCCCACATAGGAAGGGCATGTGGGGATCCCCTTCAGGACCATGTGAGTTAAATGAGTTTCTTGGCGTGAGGGGGCTCCATTTTATTACTGCTAAGGCTGAGTCCCATGTCTACTCATCCCGTCTCCAGGACCTTGTCATCTTTTCACATATCCTCATGTGAGTGTGCTCAATCTTTTAAATGCTTTCTCTCCCCCATGCATCAGCGTGGGCACATTGTTCTGGCTCTCCTGGTTTGAGGCTTTACAAGGATGTGTATCCATGTAGCATTTTCCTGGTGATAAAGCACCATGTGGAGAACATTGTTTTCACAATGAAATTTTAGAGAGCTTTAAATTTAAAATGAAGATTACTATCAGACACATCCTGCAGATTCAGCAGAGGCGTCGCTGGGAAAGGTAATTTGTTCAGCAAAATGGAAAAAGGAAATAGCAGCACAGAGGTGGGGAGGGGGCCTTGGGCCCCAGCAATAGTCATGGTTAAAGTTTATTATGCAGACCCAACAGTGGGTCATATGGTTCTGAGGACTTGGAGGCTATAATATGAATCTAGGCTCTGGCTCCCATCGTCAACTCTTATGTTGTATGTCATTTCCGTTTGCCGTTGCCTCTTCACTTCACCTTGGCACCAAGATACAGTGTGACTGTGAGGCAGAAGCATAGGGGGCTGAAGGACTTTGCTGGGCTATCAGCACTGACTGACAAATAGAAGGCACACCGAGGAGCTTGTCCTTCTCCAACTGTCGCATGATTAGACATGAAGAGAGAAGGATGGGGAAGGTGCATTTGTGTTGAAAGCTTGAGGACATGAGTTCAGATCCCCAGAACCAGTGACCTGAGGCAAAGACAGGCAGAGCCCAGAGACCCCTGGCCACTGTCTAGCCCAGATCCTGAACAATGCATTTTAGAACTAAAGTGGGGGGGATCTGCTGACATTAACTTAAAGAATAGTAATTTTCTCTCCTCTTCTCTCCTCCCCCTCCCTACCTTCCTCCTCTCCTCCTTCCCTCCCCTTCCCCAGCCTCCTTTTCATCATTAAAAAAGTTAGCACTATACATTAATTTTTTTCACTTGTAAACATTTTAAATCTTTTTTTTTGTTAAAAATTCCTTAATTTTTTTTTATTTCTGGTGCCACTTCCACAAGTTACAGGGCAATATATCTGATGTGATGAAAAGAAAAAGAAAAGGAAAAAGCTACAACAGATAAAAGACCTCAGGGATGTACATCTAATTGACACTACAGTGCATGAATCAATAGCTGCACTTTTTGCAAACTGGCTATGACAGTCCGGAACAAGAAGGGTTGCCTGTTTAAGCTGCAGTAACTTTTCTGACTATGGATCATCGCTCCTTCTGTGGCATCTTTTTTGATAATGAAGAATTTTTACAATTCCTCTAATGCATTTAGGATGATTGTCTCAAAGTAACCTGCAGCTCTCCTGACAACTCCTCGCTCTCTCTCCTGCTAAGAACTGTAGCCCTTTTCTGCTGCTTTTTTTTTAAACCTTCTGCTACCATACCCACCACTTCCACCACCAGATCCATCGCCACCACCATAGGGACAGCCTGAGCTTCTTCCACCAAAACTGCCCCCTTTCATGGGCCCATAATTTGATTGCTGTTGTGCACTATAATTTCCAAAGTTATTATAGTTCCCACCACCACCATAGTTACCTCCACCAAAATTTCTTCCTTCATTGTAACCATCGTATCCTCCTTTACCACCACCATATCCTCCACCTAAGTTTCCATATCCTGGTCGACTACCACCATAGCCTCCTCAACTACTATAACTAGGACCACCAGCATAGTTACCATCATCACCTCCAAATCCATTATATCCACCATCACCACCTCCATAACTACCTCTGCTGCCAGCCTCCTCTTCCACCAAAGTTTTCACCTCAACCAACATCACCTCCACCACCGCCAAAGTTGCCTCCATGACCCATAAAGTTGCCAGATCCACGTCCACGACCTCTCTGTGATCCAGCAGACTGCATCTCTTGTTTAGAAAGGGCCTTTTTCGCTTCACAGTTATGCCCATTAATAGTGTGGTATTTTTGAACAACAATTTTATCACCTGGATCCTGATCATCAAAAGTTACAAAAGCAAATCCTCTCTTTTTTTTCCACTCTGCCTATCTTCCATAACTTCTATGCTTTCAGTCTTGCCATACTTTTCAAAGTCGTCTCTCAGATTATGTTCTTCTGTATCTTCTTTAATACCACCAACAAAAATTTTCTTCACGGTTAAATGGGCACCAGGCTTTACAGAATCCTCTCTAGAAACAGCTCCCTTTGGTTCCACCACACGCCCATCAACCTTGTGTGGCCGAGCACACATTGCAGCATCCACCTCTTCAACACAAGAGTAGGTCACAAAAACCAAAGCCCCTACAACATTTTGATTGGGGATCTCTCATTACCACACACACAGTCTGTAAATGTGTTCCATTTTTCAAAATGTTCTCTTAAGCTATCATCTGTGGTTGCAAAGCTCAGACCACCAATAAACAGCTTCCTCAACCATTCTTGTTCCTTTGGAGCTTGGCCCTTCATTTTGAGACCAGACTTGTCTCTTCCAACTCGAGTTCACTATCTTAAATCATCTTAACTTGGATAAAAGCACCATATTAGTGCAGAACACCTTGTCTGTCAGACTCTAATCTGCCTCTCTGTGCCCACTGTATCAGCCCAGCCCAGCTCTGCCTACAGCTCCCGCCTGCTCAGAGGGTGTGTGAGGAAGATGTCTCCAGAATATTTTCACGTTTTCTCAGATATTGAAGTGAGAGAACATGGGCCTCTCAAGCAAAAAGTACCTGAGGATCAAAATGTGTCTCTCTCCTTAAAGTACCTGTGCAATATATATAGATATAGATATAGAGATAGAGAGATAGAGATATAGATTATAGATTATAGATATAGATATAGATATCACCTTTTCCAAAGATGTCACTAATGGCTAAACCACACTCTAGCACCTGGAGTTACAAAGAATAAAATGAAAGATTTCTTGGTAGTGAAATGAATTGTCAGGAACAGTATTACAACATAGTTCTCTCCTGTGATACCCAAACAGAGCCTGGTGCAGCACCTGTTATTATAGGACACACAGTTTAAGGAGAAAACATACCCTAAAGGTTTGAAGTCTAATTTTATATTTCTAGAGAGGTATAGGGAACCATGAAGTGAAACTATATCATAAAATCCATCATAAAAATTGATTCCCCGACAGTTACATTCCTAGGATGAGCAGCAGTGGCAAAATCAGAATTGCACTAAAAAGGGAAGCCATGGGATATCCGAAGTAAGTGAGCACACCTGTCAAAGGTTGGCCAAGCCCATTTCATGGCCATTAGACTTCTGGAACTTGAAAAGTAAGTGTGTGAAGAATAATGGGGACAGTGGACTGAAAATATGAAGGTATTTAAGCCAATAAAGAGAGATTAAGACCTTACTGAACACAGAAAAGGCAACTGTGGGAAAGCACAGAATGCAGCCTTTTGATATGGAAACTGTAGCAAACAAAGCCATGATGAACAGATGAATTAATAGTTTAAACGTCTCCTAAGAAAGAACCAGTGAGTCAGAAAACAAACTGGAGGAAACAAGACTGCAAAGAGGTGATGTCTCATAAAGACTGGGTTAAGCTAAAAAGCATGGAATTTGTAGACTACGGGTACCCAACAGCACTCCCAGAATGAAATGGTGTAAGAACAAGGGGAAGCAATGCTGCGTAGATAATGGTATCCCCAACACTGATAAATCTACAGATTCAAGACACATGATGAGTCCCCTGGGGCTGAAATAATAACCTAGAATATCCAAATACTTCAAACAACCCCCACCCCTCCCCTACCCCTTCCCCACCCCTCCCCTACCCCTCCCCCACCCCCAATAACATTTGTATTTTAAAGCAGATAGAAATGAATAACAAGGTCCTTGCCTGGGAATGAATTTGAAGTGGCAGCTGGCTTCTCAACATGCACAGTATTGCCAGATGAGGCTTTGGTGAGGTAGTGAGAAGAACCACCACACCAGCAGTCTGTAGCTAGCTCAACTATCACCCAGGCCTAACAAATCCCAAGACATAGCACTGAGTGAGAAAAGCAAGCTCCAAACAGGATGTGCACTGTGATCATGATGGAAAATCAGAAACCTCAACACCCAAGCACTCACTCTGACAGTACTGATGTACAAAACAGTGGTAAGAAAAAGGCAACCACATTTAAGGCCGTAGTTACTACTGGGGAAAATAGGAATCAGGTGGAAAGCGTGGGAAAGGCAGTGGTTGGATTTCAGGTGTAACTTCTATTACTGTCTATTTCTTTTAATATAAAAGAACGATTTGGGGGATATCTAAAAAAGTATTAGTATTTGTTAAACTTAAATGAAGGCATAGAGTGCCCATGACTTTACTTGTGTTTTTATGTGTCCTTGAAATGCTTTAAAACAAAATAATTAAATAAATGAATCTACATCCAATAGAAAGAATTAAAGAAGGGATGTGGAGGAAAGTCACTCAATGTGGTGGATAGTTGTGAGCAATTTGAAAAAGGCCCGAAAGCCCTCATCCTTGTGGAAAAGGACAGTCCATTCCAGTCTGAATGGGATGAGGTGACAAAAGACTGAATGTCCAGTGTAGGTCATGTCACTATCTCTGCCTGAAGCAACTATGCGAACACATGTCCTGATGGCACACCCAGACTCTCAGCTTCCTTGTCTTGTAATTAGTGGGACCAGGCTAATGGCAAAGACTCATTCCTTTGCACCATTCTTCTGTTCCCTTGAGTTTTCAGATGACTACATATCCAGCCATAAAAGAATCTGCTCACAGGCTTGTTAGGAAAGATCCCCTTTGCTTACAGTGACAGACAATTCTTTCAGATTGTCTTAATTAAGGTGGTGTAGTGCTGATTTTTGCAAGATACAAACCTCAGGGCTTGGTGCAGTTTTAAGCACCATGAGCTTTAGGATTCTGAAACACTGCTCTGAGCTCCAGGTACCTCCATTCTTCACCTCTGTGCTGTGCACTCAGGTGTACCGGCTTGCTTCTCTATCATGTGATAGGCCAGATGGTGGTGCCTCTCCAGCCCCTACAGCCTCTGGAGTTTTCTGTACAAGAAAAAGAGCAAAGTTTCTTTCAATAAAATCTCAATGAAACACTCACTGTGTCTCACCAGCTGTGACAAAGTCCTCAGGCCACCATGGTGCTACTCACTGTTGACAGGGCCAGTTAGGCACTGATCAGTGTGAGCTTTGCCCAAGCTCCCAGTGGGGACATGGGCATGTGTAAGGCAGCGTTCCATCACAATTATAAAGAGAAAAGGGTTGTTTTGGCTCACAATTTTGGAAGTTCCAGTCTAAGGTTGGTTAGTCTCAATCTTTAGGCATCATGGCATGGTAAATGCCAGAGATAAACTGTTGACATCACAGGCTACTAAGCAACGAAAATGACTGCTGGGACCACAGTCCTCTTTAGGGATCAGACCCGTAATGAACAAAGGCCTCCCACTTTCCAGCAGCACCATCCTGGGGCCCATGCTTTCAATACACGGGCCTTTGGGTACTAAAGCAGAGCACAACTTCCTCTCAGGTAAATAAACAAGGAGTGTGGAAAAGCACATTTCCCCCCCCCCCGGATGTGGATGCCCATGAGAGGATGAGAGGATGCTGAGTGACAAAAGTCCACCACACCACAGAACCACAGGATGAAGCCCCAGTAAGGACAGCCTAAGAATTTTATTTTCATTTTGTACAGAATGGAAGAAGTATTGGAGGTGATTGAAAGGTCTTAGAAATGAGGGGTGTTGTAAGCATGGAAAGGACCCAAGCAATGGCAGACATATGTTAGCCTCCATTCCAGCATAACACACCAGGCAGAGGGCCTGTTAATCTTGAGAGATGTTGAAACGTCAGTCAAGTTCAGTTCTAATGGGAATGAAAGATATAATCATGGGAAGTGTGGACCATATTGCTCTTTCCAAATAGCGGAGATGAAGGGTATCAGGTTTAAGATGGGGTTATAGAGATTTGTGGATGGTGGAGCAAAAATCTTGCTGTCCCAGAGGAGACCTGCAGAGATGGTGCTGCATGAGGCGAGCATCGACTGTGCCCACGGCACCTCCTCTGCCAGAAATAGAACACCAGATTCTGTAAGCCATTTATCTTCACAGAACTGCGAGAGAAAATTACATTTATTTCTGCACCACTCTCAAAACACAATAAATCTAAATAAATGTTGTAATACATTTAAAATAACATAGATGTTTACATAATAGTGAGCAGTAAATATTTGCCAGATGTGATTCCCATAGAGTTAGATAACTTTGGAAGTGGGGAGCAGTAACGTAAGGGGGACAAGGAAGCATGAAGGGACCATTTCTCTGCCCTTCTATCCACTTCCACTGATCCAGCTGCTCTAGATCTTCTACCTCACCTTATTTGCTCCAACTCCCCTTCCTCACCTCTTTTCTCCCCAAAAGAACAAGTTACAGGCAACTTCCCATCAACTATTGCACGGGCTGAAGACACATAGCCCAAACAACTTGGCGTTACTCATTAGTGTAAATTGTGGTCGCACACAGGAGCCCTGAGGATAATGCAAAAGTTTCTTCAAGTTATTATCTGTCTGCCTTTTAATTAGAGACACCCAGCAGACCCTCTTTTTTCATGCCTCTGCCTTTCAGTTTCCGTTCCCTGCAGCCCACAGCATTATTGCACCGGCTCTTGTCCCGAGTCCCCTCCCCAACCTCAATGCTGCTTTAACAAGTCCTGTTCCACCACAGATCTTTGCTCGCTGTTCAGGGAAAAAAAATCCTCAAGTTAATAAACTCATCAATTCACTTAAAAGATATTTGCTGTGTGGCTTTGCCTCTTGTGGGTTGTGTTCATGACAAAAGGTTTTTTGTGTTAATTACATAAGTTTTATGAATCGTGCTAAAGAACTTCCTTCCCGCCAAAATGGAGTGGCCTGTAAGGGCTAGTGTGAGATGAAAAGCACAGAAAATCCAAATCTACTCATGAAGGAAGAAAACAAGGCCTCCCAACCCTTAATGGATGGAGGCAAGAGTTGAATTTGGATGTCCCTAGTTTTACTAATTCAGATTGAGCTCATATGATGAGACCAGAACAACATTGAGATGTGTTGATGCACCGCATACACTGCCTATCATGTGAGGCCTGCATCTGAGATGAATGATCCTTAGCATTCACACAGGTTGTGTCTGTCATAGGCTGTGCACTAGGTCTGCTCACTTGACCTCCACACACCCCCAAGTGCTAGATATTCCCCAACAGCATACAAGAAGGTATCAGTCCAGAGAGGTAGTGTAGTTAGGTCTTTTTACTCTTTTGGGGCCCCGCCACCCAGCTCCCAAATAAATACATGGAAACTTATTCTTATTTATAAATGCCAGCCTTAGCTTGGCTTGTTTCTAGCCAGTTTTTCTGACTTAAATTATCCCATTTCTCTTTAACTATGTTTTGCCCCTGGGCTTTTATCGTTCTCTATTCTACACCTTTCTTTACTTCTTATTCCATGGCTGGCTGTGTGGCTGAGTGGCTGAACCCTGGCAGCCTCCTCTCCTTGTCCTTTTCTTGCTCCTCACTATCTTCCTTAGATTTCTCCTTCTGTTTTTTCTCTCTGCCTGCCAGCCCCACATATTTCTCTCTCCTGCCCAGCTATTGGCCATTTAGCTCTTTATTAGACCAGTCAGGTGTTTTAGTCAGGCAAAGCAACACAGCTTTACAGAATTAAACAAATTGCAACATAAAAGAATGCAACACATCTTTGCATCCTTAAGCAAAAATGTGCCACATCTTAAACTAATTTTCCACAACAAGGTGGGTTAACTTCTCCTTCAAAGAGTATACCTTTATGAATGGTACCACACCAAACTCCAGCATCTGTGACTTTTTACCACCATAATAAACTGCCCTTCAATAAAAGAACTTCAATAAGGGTGGGAAACATGATGGACTTAATATCTTAAAACTGCTGAGGCAGAGGAAATCAGAGGTCAAGAAAGCCACATGTGTGTTCTCACCTGGCTCACTCAAGCATGTTCTGAGCAAGAGTTGTCCTACTATAAAAGAGGAACTAAGTGTGGGTACTGTGTGATGACAGCAAGATTGACTCCTGAAGAAAATGGACACATTCCATCCATCTCGGTTTCTATAGTAGGAACAATGTTTGCCATTTGCATCAATGTTTATTGCTCCATAATGAATTAACCCCAAACATGGTGACACAAACTATTATTTTGGTTTCTGTGAGTTGGAAATCAGACATAGAGTAGATGTGTGCCTCTGGCTCAGGGTTTCCCACAAGTCTCTGATCATACTGTGACTGCTGCTAGCATCATCTGAAGGCTATGGGGAAGAGTCCATTGCCATGGTCACTGTGATGGGATACATATCAATGCAGGCTTTAGGAAAGGGGCTCTCAGTTCCTCTGTGACTACTGTCTAGATGTTGACCTCAGCTCCTTAGAACATGGGCCTCTCTGACATGGCTGCTTGTCTACAGAGTGATCTAGAGGTAGCATGAGGAAGGGACAGTAGCAGAGAGAAGGAAAGCCCGGTGTTTCAAAACTGAGTTGGAAGTGATACCTCATCTCTAGGTGTAGCCAACAGTCAAGATGAGGAAACCCCACAATAGTGTTAATATTAGGGAGTAAAAATCCTGGTAATTATTTGTAGGGCTTCACTCCACGGTATCCAAAGCCTGTCTGTTCAACTGAACTTTGCCCATCAAGCTACAAATATCCCTTATGAGACTTGGAAAGTAAAACCCAATAAACTCACTATCTGCATTTAACCTTCAGGTTGAAAGGGACTATTATGGTAATTACCTGCTAACCAAGTGCTCACATTCCTGTACTCTCAGTTCTTGGGAGCCAGAGACAGGTTTTCTGTGAGTTGGAGGCTATCCCAGGATATACAGTGAGTTCTAGGCCAACCTCAGCTACAGAGAGAACTTGACTCAAACTATAAATCAAAATATTTACCTGCAATAAGGTATTTAGCAGGAAAAAAGGAGAACTAATATTTGTTGGGGCCCTATTTTATGTACTATGAGATGCCCAGGGAATCTGGGATGTCCTCTTTTCCCAAATGACAAAACTGAAGGTCACAGATTCCAATGTGTCGCTTACTATAACATACATAGCTGGGAAGGATGGAGTCCTCAAACTGCAAGTTAGGGTTTTCTGGCCCTAAAAACCACAATCTCCCCACCTATGTTGGTCATTAGTGCTGTTTGTCACATTTTCCCAGTCCTTTCTGCTGGCCCAAGGGAAGATTGCCTCTCCTGACCCTCTTGTGATAGATGGGACCTTCCAAAAAACTGTGGCCCTTGTACTATGAACAGAAATGCAGACTCTCACTCCCAGGCCTGAGCATTACATTGCAAGGCCTTTTTAAAGCTCTTGGCATGGCATCAACAGAACTTAAACCTCTGAGTAACGATGGAGAGTTGGACCTTTCATCTCACTTATCATCAACATGCAGTGGGCATTCAGAGAGAACAGGAAACTTTGTTATTGGGAATCACTAAGGTTTGGGAGCTGGCAGATGTTTGTTACTCCAGCATAGTCCAACACTCCCTTCTTGGTGTACCATGAAAGAGTAGATGAAGGAGCATGGAATAAGAGAATGTTGTGATCATATCAATCAATATCATATTTATTATGGCAGGCTGGGGGAAGAGTACCATAATGTGCAGACTGTCAGACTCTTATTTCTAGACACACCTTGGCAGAACAAAAAGAAAAATGAAGACTGACAGCATTACTCCAAGGTCACCATCTTCACTCTGAATGTCCTTTGACTTAGAACAACAAAGGACACGAAGTGATAACTCTTCCTGGACTTCTCAGACACACACAGTGCAGCATGGGCTTCTGAACTGGGCTTAGTGGGAGAAGCATTCTCTGTGGGCTCTGCTCAACTGTCACTAAAGAGCCTACATAGCTAGTGGATCATTTTCTAAGCAGATCTCCCTCGTGGGTCTGGGGACTGGCTTACACAAGGGTGGGTTGTCAAGAGAGGGCAATGTAGAGAAGGACTAGAATGTGGATCGTTGCGTAAGTCAGAGGCATCTTCCCATACCTTCTCCCATTGACAAGCTGCATTCTCCTGACTTTCCTCATCAGCTCAACTGTTGCTTCTCATGGTGTCTGCTCTTCTGTCCTCCACACCACTAAATACATCCACTCTGTTGTCACTCCTGGTGGATACAATTCCCTTGATAGGTAACAACACCTTCCACACAGTCAGTAGCAAGGGGAGCTATGAGGCAGCTTGCACTCTTCTTCATGACTCTTTCCCTTTAGCCTAACCCCCCATCATACAGAGCTGTATGGTTGCATCAGAATTCCCTTAAAGATCAGAATCCATCAACCAAGAATTTACATTGCCCCCTGCATACTCTGGTCTTCCCATATTCCTTGTGGTACACCCTTCTGGAGGAGGTAACCTCATGGATATCCCAACTCCTAATGTTATTTCTTTGGTCCAAGAAGATAATGATTCATTGCTTCTTCAAACTACCACCACATACATTTATACCCACCTTTAAGAAAATCCTACCAGAGGGGTTGATCTCACTCCAGAACTATCTGGTCCCTATTCCTCTCCGTGTGACAGAAAGCTTGCTGAACCATAAGTTGCTTAGTGTTCAGACATTCTAGAGCAATGGTTCTCAACCCTCCTAATTCTATGACCCTTTAGTACAATTCCTCATGTTGTGGTGACCCCCAACCATAAAATTATTTTCATTGCTATTTCATAACCAATTTTGCTACTGTTATAAGTCGTAATGTGAATGTGTTTTCTAATTGTTTTAGGTGACCTCTGTGAAAGGGTCATTCAAAACTCAAAGGGTCATGACCCACAGTTGAGAACCACTGATCTAGAGCATGGAATAGAAGCTGTGGCACCACCTCTCAAGGTAGACTAGATATTCCCAAGTTTAAAATGAAGAAGGCAGCTTTTCCTCAATCAGCCTCACCTATGTTTTGAGCTTCCACCTACAAGAAACTTGAAGAGCTGGTTGGTTCTGTTACTAAATAAAGTGGATAGCTCACTGACTTGTCCAAACACTCCCACACTCCCATTTTGCAGATGTAACAAACTGAGGTCACATGCCTTGACACTAATAGAATGGCTTTAAAGTACAATTTAGAAGCTTGTACAGATAATGGGCTTATAAGAGGGAATAAAAAGATCCAAGCTTACACTGGGGGCTTATAGAACCATGATACTGGAAGTTATGAGGTTGTTGAAGAGAGGGTATAAAAGTTTGGAGGTGGTGATGGGCAAATGATTATTGAGAAGAATAAAAAATAAAAAAAAAATAGCATTCTGGCTCAGCATTTCTACTTTGAATGGATTTTGCTGATGGCCAGGAATATGACCTTTGGGGTAGGTAGGAGTCCTCTGAGCTAGTAAGAACAAAGCAGTAGACACTCAAGGCATTCTGCTAGTCCTAAATTTTGATCTGTTGCACCAGTGTTTATGCTAAGCCCGAATCCCTGAAATTCATAAAAAGAAACGTTAAAGCTGAATGAGGCTCGGGGCTGGGCTCTGAATCCTAGAGTCACTGAACCTGACACACACATTACATATGGACAATTGTGGAGAAAATTTGATCTATTTTATATTTTTCCACTTAAGCAATGGAAAATGAGCCTGCCTAACCTGAGTAAAGAGGAATTTACTGGGAAGGCATCCAGTAACTTATAGAAACAAGAGAGGCAGCCCAAAGGCTTGTCTTCCCATGAATGGATAATAAAACACATTTACTCCATAGAATAGAATACCACACAGTCAAAAGAGGAAGGAAGCCTGGCCCTCAGATTGGCATGAGTGGAGCTGAGACTGACACATGGCCTAAAATCAAAGGGCCCCATAACATAGACCATTCCTGTGCAGTGTCCAGAGAGGCGCAGTGGGAGAGCCTGAAGAAGACTAGATGTGGGATGGAGAGCTGCTGGAAGTGGAGAATGATGGTGCTTGCTGCAGGTTCTTTGTGAGGGGCTTGGAGATATCCGGAAATTGATTATAGTGACAAGTGCATGCTCTGTGAATCTCTGAAAACCATTTATACTTCATGTGGGGAAATGGTGTGGCATGCAAATTTGCATCTCAACAAAGCTCTGTTACATGGGGACAGACACACACACACACACACACACGCACACACACTTTCAGAAAGACTTTGAAAAGAAAAATAAAGCCCTGAAACAGCCCATGGAGAACTCTAGCCATTCTAAAGATCCCATCTCAAAGGGTTTCCTTCATGGATTCAATGACCTTCAGCTTCTTTTGTCTGTATTTGCTGATTCCAAGTTGCCAAGTCCCGGGAGGTCATCCTGTGGACCTTTCTTGTTCATGCTGCCCATCGGATCTGAAAAATTTTAAAACATGAGAGAAAATGCGACCAAAGTAGCAGTAGGAAAAAAACAATCATTTTATTTTAGTGTCTGTGGTATAGGAGAAAAACTAGTTGTGACATAAGGAACAACTGAAGAGAACAGAAAATGAGTTTGAATACCAAATATCAAATAGGAAAGAAATTGTTGTCTAAAAGGAAATCAAGATATTATTACCAAAAAGGAGAATATGGGTGTTAGAGGCCAGAGTGAGTGCTTTTGCTCCCAGCATCCAAGAATTCTTCATACAAACAATTCCTTTTTGGGGAATTATTTTGTCCAATCAGCTGGGTCCAGACACACAGACTCAGAATTTCCTTCCAGTCCCCTCACAGTTTGGACTCTTTTATGTAGCAATGACGTCTAACCCCAAGGCAAGTGGGCTAGCCTGAGCTCACCAGCCCTTTGGTCCTGCCTCAAACAATTCTTTTTACAAGTCCCTTCTGAGGTACCTCCTTGCCTCTGAGCATAAGCAAGACATACAGCTAGGTTTGAACTCATTTTCAGTTTTCTTCCTGTCTTTCTTATGTCACACCTAGTTTTTCTCAATGAACCACAAAAACTAAAATAAAAATTGATGATTTTTATTTATTTATTTATTTATTTATTTATTTACTTACTTACTTACTTACTTTGCATTGCTCCCTCAATACCTTTTGCTCTCATGTCTTAAAATTTTTCAAATCCAATCAACAGCCCGGTCCCAACTTACCCAGTATATTTAAATGACCTTTGAATCTGAAATGCAAAGACATTATTCAAGGCAAAGAAGAAGAAAGGGCACACTTTCCACCCTGACATTTTCCACCAATTTTTTCCCCTTTTATTTTATTTTACAATACCATTCAGTTCTACATATCAGCCATGGATTCCCTTGTTCTACCCCCTCCTGCCCCCTCCCCTTCCCCCCAGCCCACCTTCCATTCCCACCTCCTCCAGAGCAAAGCCTCCCCTGAGGACTGAGATCAACCTGGTAGACTCAGTCCAGGCAGGTCCAGTCCCCTCCTTCCAGACTGAGCCAAGTGACCCTGCATAAGCCCCAGGTTTCAAACAGCCAACTCATGCAATGAGCACAGGACCCATTACCACTGCCTAGATCCTTCCCAAACTGATCAAGCCAATCAACTGTCTCACCTATTCAGAGGGCCTGATCCAGTTGGGGGCCCCTCAGCCTTTGGTTCATAGTTCATGACATTTTCCACCAATTTTAGAGATAGAAACGCAATTTAAGTTTGTTGAAAGAGGCAACTGTTATGGACAGTATGTCCCCAAATTCATATGGTGAAACCCACACTCCCAGAGTGATAATACTTGGAAAAGTGCCACAAGGACAAGATCTGCATGATGGCATTAGTGCCCAATAAGAACAAATGTCCAATGTTCCCCATCTCCTCCCCTTCCTCCCCCCCCTGCCCTCCTCTTCCTTCTCCTTCCCCTCCCTTCACACACATAGAGAAGAGGTTTTATGAGTCCACAACAAGATTGTAAGGGCAGTGCAGTCCAGGAGAAGCCTCAGAATGAAGGCTACCTTGTAATACCTTCATCTTGAATCTCATGGCCTCAATAATGGTTCAAAATAAATGGGCTGGTATTTAAACAACCCACTCTATAGTATTTTGTTATGATAACCCAAACAGAAGAATATAGTCACTAAACTGAAACTTTTTCCACATGGTTTTCTATAATAAACTGCCTGACTATCCCATTCTCTTGTCATGTCCATTGACAATTTTTTATAATCACTGCACAGCAATCCCAGTCACCAGGCATCATTCACTTTCACCTGGATTTCTTCTTGGTTGCACTTACGCTGCTCTATTTAGCTACTTAATGTCTGATTATACTGCCAGACTCTCAGCTCCATGATGACAGGATGATGTCCATCCTGAGTTCCTCTACATCTTGGGAGTTTATCACAGCAGATGCCAAGAAATAGTTGTTGAGTGTATTGGTATGTGAAGGAATCCCAATGCTAGAAATTAGTGATGACTGACCTCTTTGGTTGATTGTTTAGCAAATCTTCTATTTCACGCTTCTAAAGAGCAAAATTGAATGACTGTTCACATTATGGTCAACTCCTAATTAAAGCCAAAAGGCCAGGGCTCATGGATCATTTCCCTCTTGTGTACAATGTCTGGGTTTCTAGATAGCATCTCTTATTATTTCTCTAAGAGTAAAATATGAGAGAGGGACTTGGGTCCTGATGCAGTGACAGTATATTAAGGAAGAATGGTGGAGGATGGGAAGATGAGGGAGAGAAAGAGAAAAATGACTGGAGAGATGTACACTGTCAAGGTCATTGCTTGAGGCCCCATTAAGCTTCAACCTCTGTGAAATACACAGCACTATGTGCTCAAAGGGTAGAAAGTTGGGCACTGTCTACCAGTCCTAGCTCCTGGTGGCTGAAGACTTTTTGGAGTTCCTTCCAGTCTAAAAGAAGAAAGAAACACTACTTGTTATTGGAAGGAGTCACGGGGCAGAGAACCATTCTGACTGCACTCAAGCAGATGGGATGCCGCCATGGGTGAACAACACCTGGGCATTTTTACTGTTTTGTCAGCATTATTTTTTGCAGGAATATGTTATATTTTTTTCACCTTAGTACAGATAGTGAAATTATGTTTATCTATTCTGTGGAAAACCCTCCATGTGGATGGATGGAATGTTGAGTGAGATCTTCAGCAATCAGAGTTGAAGACTTCTCCATGCACAGCTAGAGTATAACTCACACTTAGAGACATAGGACATAGGTCACGTAGCAGGAGCATGGAAAGGTTGAGCTTAGCTGACATGAGGGTGTGTGTGCAACTCATCTGCTTCACATCTCTAGACAGTATATCCCAGAGGAGAGCAGGAAAAGATAAAGAGGACAAGCATGCAAAGTCCTGAGAGCTGGTCTCATCTGGCTGAGGGACACTGAGTTCTCTGCCTTTCTACCCCAGAAAATCTCTCAAAGAAGAGAATCAAGTTTGTCCACTGGATATGAAAGTACACTCTTGACAGATGCCAAAAGCACTCAGGGACCTGGGAAATCTGGGTGAATCACCAACATTACCTGACATAGAACATCAGAGGAACTTAACACTTGAGAGTGGAGGGCAAGTATCTGTAAAAAACTGAGCCACACCCTGTCCCAGCCATGCCTTCCATGGTGAAAACAAGATGATGTTTGCTAGTCATGTCTTCCCAAAGAGATGATAGAAGGTACTAGCTAGTATTTAGTGATAGAGAGTCATACCTGTCACTAGTGGAAACTTAAAAACAAATGATTCCTTTAAAAAATTGAGTAGACTGTCACCTAGAATATCCAAGCTGATTTCTTGATCTACTACCTACTAAATTGTGTGACAATGTTACTTAAGTTAAGTAGTCTAGTTAATCCTAAATGTCATCTCCTGACTCATTAGCTATGCCTTGTGTCCCTAAATATGAGTTGGACTCTAGCTCATTGCTTCCTACAGGGCTAATTTATAGTATACTTAAATTTTTATTTTACTATTTAATCATATTTTATTACATAGGTAGGAAATTACCATGTACTTAGTATAGCTTAAGAAATATTAGTTTCTCTTTCCATCTCCAACTTCTGTTCCTTCTGAATAATCTCACACAATCCCTGGAGACATCTAACTGCAAATCTATCTCTTTCTGTCTCTTTTTGGTGTAAAATTGTTCTATTTTGAAGGGGGTGAGCTTTAATGGTCTTGATGACAGCATTTTCTTCTAGTCCCTCTATTGAAAAGAAAGAGGAGTCATTATCTGTTTTGATCTGCCACATATTGGAGTGATGATGGACCACAGTTGGACTTGGGTCAAGGAAAGGGAGAGATATTTGAGTCAAGAGCATCTCAAACAGCTAAGGCAGCTGCTGTTGTGATGGTGTGATGCTGTGATGAATTCATGCCACATTTACCTAGAACCTGCTAAGTGCTGATCACTGGTGCTCTAGGTTCTTAGGAATAAAAACTAAGATGAGAACCTCTCTCATAGAGGATTTTACTCCTTCAGTGGCTACAAGAAAGGGCATAGCAATGCATAAGTGGAAAGCTGGTGAGAACCAGACACAAATGTTTGTGACTTCATAGTTTGCAGTAAACTCTACTCACCATCTATTGACCCATTGACTTTTGTGGATGTATTGGAGAGAAAAGAACACACAAAAAGAGGAGAAACTCCAATCTGCAAGAAGACAACATGCCAATTCTCCATTGACCCCTGCTTTCACTCTTCACCTCCTTTGTCTGTGAGTTCCATGGGACCTGGACTTACTCCCCAATGAAGAAGGCAGCTTGGGTGGCAGATTCTTTGTTGAGGTCTCAACAGCTGTAGCAGTAAGTCTTGTTATGCCACTTCTCTGTGGATTTGGATAAGCTGCAGTTTCTCTAAGCATCGTGTTGCTCATTTACATGGAGTGTAGAACTAGGGATATGGTCAGGCAAGCTCTTGTTACCTAGTATCAGCCACCTAAAGGATGGAGGGTGCTTAATTGTTCTGTCACTTCTGTATCTGCTACTGCCGCCACCAGTGCCATCACTGGCCTGCTTCCAGTAGCTAAGATAACTCTTCACAGTCATGTTTGGCTTCGCCCCTGCTGCTCCAAACACTTCCAATCATACTCTTCCTACAGGTTTTTGAGGGAGACACGTGAGCAGGGAGTGAGATGGAGAAACGGGATGTCAAGTAGGAGGAAGGGAAGGAGAGAAAGCCTGTTGAAGTGCAGGGGACAGCCGTGGAATAGGAAAAGAGGGGGTTAAAGAAGGAAAACAAAGGCTGAGTCCCTGGCTACCATTGGTCCATAAAGCAACATCCTTGAGCAGCAAAGGAGCCTTTCCCCTCCATAAACCCACCTCTAAGTCCATCTCAGTCCCTGGGCTAGGAGAAGCCAGGCAACAAGCACTAATTTGAACAAAGCTGCCTTCGCTGGAACAGCCAACTTCGCATACATAAACAAGGGCAGGAGAGCTAACAAGATTTCAAACTACTCCAAAAGAGAGGGTTTACAAAAGCTGTGGAGGCAGAATAAGAGTGAAAACAGACCCGAAGTTCTAAGCATGGAGATCCTGGGGAATCGGTAGGAATATGGCATAGTTGGACTCTTTGGCATCAGAATGGATGAAGCCACCTATATTGCCAGAGGTGAAGCCAGTGGCTGCAGCCAGCAGTGAAGTGCTGAAACGGTCATTATCTCGCATCCTGGAAGAGACTCAGGGAGACTCCCTAGCTGGAGTGTCAGAAATGTTGCTTAAAGTTTTCAGTCCTTTTCAGTTTGAGCATCCATAGTCAATAAAAGACAAACTCAAATTACCCCTCCTTTTTCTGGTCTACCGAGAACCTCCACGTGTTCTCAGTCTTCTGTGTGCACACAGTGGGTAATGGAGAAGAAAGGCTAGTCATAGATCTGAGATTCAAATCCAAAGTGTGCTCAGACTCGCCATGCATCTGGTAGTGTTTGTTGGACACTTTCGGCTACATTCACTTGATATAAATCTCACTCCACGTGCTGTGTCTGGTGCTGTGATGAACAGCCCTGACTGGCCACTAAGGAACCACTTAGTGAGAACTTCGAAAAGAATCTTCTGTGAGCAGCGAGCAGCTCTGTGGACCCAATGCCCTTTGACAGTGAGAGAATGCTGGAGGCCTTATATGCCTAACTAGTGCAGTGCCCTGAGCAACTCCTTAAGGGCAGGCCATGGGCAGAAGCAGGAAGTAGGGGAACTGAATGCAGCCTCTTCTCTCTTGTCTCTCCCACTTTCTAGCTCTATGGGACCTTCTTTGTCACCGCCATTGCCCACACAGACCTGGCACCATGCTTTGAGATGCCTTATAGCAGGGATTTCTTGTCAGACTTTCTTTGTACCACCAGCGCCCAAATAATGACACAGAAGCTTATTTAATTATGAAAGCTTGGCCTTAGCTTAGGCTTGTTCTCCACTAGCTCTTATAACTTAAATTAACCTGTTTCTATTCATCTACATTCTGCCAAGTGGCTTGTTACCTCTCCTCCATTCTGTACATCTGATTCCTTCTGTGTCCGGCTGGTGAATCTCAAGTGCCTCAGATTCTTCCTGAGTTTCTCTCTCTCCCTGGAAAGCCTGCCTATCCTGTGCTGCCTAGCTATTGACCATTCAGCTCTTTTTTTTGTTCACCTATTTATTTCTACTTATTTTATATCCCAGCCATAGCCTCCCCCCATTCCCCACTTCCAGTCCCTTTCCCTCATCCCCCCACACCATCAACCCCCTCCTCTTCTGTCTCCATCCAGGCAAGGGCAGGTCTCCTGTGAATATCAACAAAACATGGCATATCAAGTTGCAGTAAGATTAAACACCTTCCCGTGAATTAAGGCTGGGCAAGGTGACCCAGTATGAGAAGTAAGGTCCCCAAAGCCAGTAAGTGAGTCAGAGACAACCCCTGATCCTGCTGTTAGGAGTTCCATAAGAGGGCCAAGCTACACAACTGTAACATATATGCAGAGTGCCTAGGTCAGTTTTATGCAGGCTCCCTGGTTGTTAGTTCAGTCTCTGAGAGCCCCTATGAACCCAGGTCCTTGACCCATCTGGCTCCTACACTCTTTTATACTCCTCCTCTGCAGGATTCCAGAGCTCCATCTAATGTTTGGTTGTAGTTCTCTACATCTCTTTATTAAACCAATCAGAAGTTGCATTAGGCAGAGACACATCTTCACAGTGGACAAAATGATTATCTCACAACAGTGGCTGTCCAACCTTTTGGCATTTAATACAATTGTGTCTTAGTATTATAATACCTGTACTATCACTGCCCAAACAGCCTCAGACTCAATGTCACATGAATGCTAAGTGAAAACGAGGCTGCCAGCACATCATTTGGGGACCAGCATGAATGTGATCCATTTGGCTCTGCTTACTAATGGGGCCTCCCCAATGATCGACCCTTTTCTTTCTTGTATGTTCTCTTCTAAATAAATAAATAAATAGATAAATAAATAAATAAATAAATAAATAATGACTGGATGGATGAAAGAATAAATAAAACCACCACACCTGTCCTTCTTGTCACTCCAGTAGAGTCCTGATTTTGAGAACTAGCAGAGGAAACATTATGTTCTGAAAATTAGTCCTTTGGTTCCAGTCCCAGCTTGGCCTTCACTAGCTTTGTGACATTAAGTATTCTTCCACAACTACACAAAAGCCACTTGACATCAGCCCTGTAATCTAGATAGAAATTTCCCCCATGGCTGTAGAAAACTTGGAATCAACAGAGTCTTTGGCTTCCTCACCTGAAAATGATGCTAATGATGGTCCCTAACTCAGAGGGCTGTTACAAGGCTGAAATAAAGTAGCATGAAACACTTAGTGCAATTACAAGGGCTCAGTATGGTTGCCTTGCACAATCTATGCAAATAAATCCAGAGATCACCATTTGCCTTGGGGGACAGCATCCTTCTACAAGCAAGGCTTTCACTACCTGTCAGAAGGATGGGAGAGGAACTGGGGACATGAGGTTGCAGTATGGGCAGTGCAGCTGGGCGATTCTGGACTGTCAGTGAGCCTTCAGTCTAATGGTATCTCACCTATCTTTCACATCTTCAGTAGAGCTACCCCTCATTAAGATTTCGTTAGAACCAAGGAGAGGCATAATGCTAATTCCTGTCCATCTTGGTACTTTGAGCACAAAAGCTAAGCAAAGATCTCCATATCAGCTGAGTTTAAGTGGAAGGGCCAGCGGTACAGATATCAGCCTCTCTCTCTCTCCGACATGGTCTGGAGTATTTGAATAGAAGCTGCATCTGACAGTTTGACACATGCATTTGACCCAGCCTAAGAAGTCTTGTCTTGACGGACACCCTTGGGATTGGAGGAGTTTCTTTTCTCTTGCAGCTGCCGGAGCCTTCACACAAAGGCTGCCCATCCTGGTGTAGAGCACATGGCTCAGAATTCACACACCCAGACTCTGTCTTCACCACAACTATTTCCTATGCTTGTGCCCTTGGTCCCACCCCCAAAACAGGCAGCTTGATGCCCCTCCCAAGCACAGCAGTGATGCCATGATTTCCAATATTCCTAGAAGTTAGTGGTGTCTACTGAATAACTTAAGGTTCTAAATATTTGTAGAATAAAAGCCAAGTGCCTGAACATGCACAAATATGCTAGTCACTTCCTATTCAGAGCTGGGCATAGAGTCATTTCCCTTTATATAAAGGATTTGACACATCCCATCTTCAATGACAAGCATGAAATAAGTCAAAGGAATACAAAAATCAAGATTAAGAAAGGAAGAAGAAAATTAAAGTTTTTGTCTGTATGTCACATGTTTTATGAAGATGGCAGTAAAGTGCCTTTGCCTGAATTGTGGAAACACCCTTCATGAGATGAGAGGTCTCTCAGAGCAATCCAGAGTAAGGGTCACAATAGCTCACTCACTGGGGCGCAGGAGAATGTGCTCTATGGATTCAGATGCTCTGATCCACACAACACAAGAATAATAATTTTTGAAAATCCAAGCTTCACTCTTACATCACCAAAAGAGAAGCTTCTGCCTGAAGGCACAGATCTAGGTGGACTTGTATCTTAAACAGCCATGCCATACAGCTTACACCACAGAGAGAAGGACTGATTTTTTTTAAATGATGTATTAAATTAATATATACTTAATTTCCTCTATTCTTTTTATTGATTTTCTTGCTTCCTAGTTGCAGAAACACACACACATGCACACACACACTTGCTATGTAGCCCTGGATGATCCAGAATTTGCTATGTAGACCAAGCTGACCTTAAACTTGTTGTAATCCTCCTGTCTCAGCCTCTGTGTATTGGAATTAATGTGCACAATCACACTTAACTTATATGCAAAAATTTTTTTTTTGGTTTTTTTTGAGACAGGGTTTCTTTGCATAGCTTTGCACCTTTCCTGGAGCTCACTTGATAGCCCAGGCTGGCCTCGAACTCACAGAGATTCGCCTGGCTCTGCCTCCCGAGTGCTGGGATTAAAGGCGTGCGCCACCACCGCCCAGCTTATATGCAAAATTTAAACGATGGCTGTAATTATCCCCTGAAATACTAGGAGATCAGAAAATAAAACCCAAGAACCAGTAGAATACCCAAGAATCAGTAGAGAGAATTGAGACATAATTTTGTCCTTCCTAGAAACCATGCCATGATAATGAGTTACAGGTATCTGTTTACTAGAAAGAGAAAAGCTCACCAGTTCCACAAGGTGGCCATGTTTTCACTTGGTGTTAAATTCTAAAAAAAGGGGTTGGGGATTTAACTCAGTGGTAGAGCGCTTGCCTAGCAAGCACAAGGCCCTGGGTTCAGTCCTCAGCTCCGGAAAAAAAAAATCTAAAAAAAGCCTATTTGATATTTTAGATCAGTTATGTAGAAGGTAGTAACAACTTTATAGAAAATGTAGGTATAGAGAAGTGGCTTTAATGTGACATTTAAAAGATGTCCTTGTCAACAAAGCCAGATGTGACACTGAAGCACAACTCAGTGATATTTAGGAAAGTTTATACATGTACCTTAGTCCACATTGGGTTATTAGTTAGCATTTCTATTGCTGTGAAGAGACACCATGGCCACAGCAACTCTTATAAAGGAAAACATTTAATTGAGGACTGGCTTACAGTTCAGAGGTTTAGTCCATTGTCATCATGGTAGGAAGCATGATGGCATGCAGGCAGGCAGACATGGTGCTAGAGAAGTTGTTGAGAGTTCTATACCTGGATCCAAAGACATCAGGATGGGAGAGTGACATTAGGCCTGACTTGAGCATCAGAAACCTCAAAGCCTGCCCCCCCCCATTGACACACTTCCTCCAACAAGGTCACACCTACTCCAACAAGGTCACACCTCCTAATAGTGCCACTCCCTATGAGCTTATGGAGAATATATTCATTCCTATAAAAACAGATACTTACAAACACCAAGGCTATATTCCCCATGGTTCTTAAGGCTAAAAGCCCATAATGATGGTGCCAGAATGGTGGTATTCTGGAGAAAACTCTATTCCATTTTGTAGATTGCCAACTTTTTCTTGTTTCTTCATATGACAGAACAAGACCTGAGTTTCAGTCCCATCTATGGGGTCTAATGCTCATGACTAAATACGATAAAAAGCTCCATTTTCCAACATCATAACCTTAGGATGAGGATTTCAACATATGAACCCTGTTGAGGGAGAAATAAGTGTCCTGTTCATAGCCACATAGCACCGGGACTCCTAAAAGAGAAGATGTGACCACAGTGTGCATACTCATACATATATCCTTGCAAATTACTCTCATAATTAAATATTAATGTATATTTACATTGCAACTTTGCTTGAACTAAGTGGTGGTGATTATCACATGATCACCACACTGATCATCACATGAAGCTATGTGTGAGCAAAACCAAGTAAACTCAACACACACATTACACATTTACGCACACACACACACACACACTGAAAAAAAGTGGCCTCAGGAACTATAGTCACATGTCACACAATTTATTATTCACTTAATGATGGACCGCATGCAGAAGAGTAGCCCTATCACCAAATACATCAAATGCTGATTATACAATAGCTTTTGTGTATCTTTTTTCCTTAGGCAATGAGACATTTATCCTTTATAAAAATCCGATCATATTCAGCAAACAATGACTGACCCCCTACTTTGTTCTAGGCACTATGCTAAGTACTGGTAATACAAAGATGTAAGAGATGCTGTCCTTGGCTATAAGAAACTTTACAGGCTAGGGGAAGTAAAGACAATAAATAAACAAAGAGGTCTCCAACAGTGAACACTGCTCCTAAGGGGCTAAAGATAAGCAATCTAGAGCATTTGTTTTAGAAAAGGTTGTTCATGGAATGAATCTTGAAAGGCAAATAGTTGTTCAAAGCTAGGAAGAGCAAGTGAGAAAGAATACACACATTACACATATATGCACACATACACTGGACAAAAAAGGGACTTCAGGAACTATAGCCACAGGTCACACGATTGGTGATTCATTTTAACAGTGGACCACATACAGAAGAATAGTCCTATCATATTACAAGGAACATGAAGAATTCCTGTGATCTACTGACATTGTAGCTTCCTTGATGCAACACCACACGTTGCTAGCATATTTGTGGCAAGGCTAGTTAAACAAACATGCTTCGTGAAAGGACAGCACAAACAACTCTGTGCAGTATGTAATACTTGATGATGATAAAACACTGATATATTACTAGTTTATGTGTTTACCATACTAGCTACCCTGACCTATTAAAAAAATGCTTACTATGAGAGAGTATTCAGCACCACACAACCATGTACATTTTGTGTTTACTGGGTCTCTTGACTGCATCGAGGACATTTTGAGTGACTGACCTACACCATCTAGGTATATGCCAATATACTCCACAGTGCACTCATAGTTAGACATTTCTCAGAACTCAAGTGGCAATGACCATATAGACAACGCAGTGGTGGCTGCCTGTTCTTGCTACCTGGCCATCCATTGTCAATGTGTTTGTGTGAATTACTGCATTGTAGAAGAATTTCTAAATGGTCTTATTAAATAAAAAACATGGATCCGGTAGAATTCTGCACTGAAACCATCTGGTCCTGGGCTTTTTTTGCTTGGGAGACTTTTAATGACTGTTTCTATTTCCTTAGGGGTTATTGGACTATTTAAATAGTTTATCTGGTCTTGATTTAACTTAGGTATGTGGTACCTATCCAGAAAATTATCCATTTCTTTTAGATTTTCCAGTTTTGTGGAGTAGAGGTTTTTGAAGTATGACCTGATGATTCTCTGGATTTCCTCAATGTCTGTTGTTATGTCCCCCTTTTCATTTCTGACTTTGTTGATTTGGATTCTCTCTATCTTTTGGTTAGTTTGGATAAGGGCTTGTCTAGCTTGTTGATTTTCTCAAAGAACCAACTCTTGGTTTCATTAATTTTTTGTATTGTTCTCTTTGTTTCTATTTTATTGATTTCACCTCTCACTTTGATAATTTCCTGGTGTCTATTCTTCCTGGGAGACTTTGCTTCTTCTTCTTGTTCTAGTGCTTTCAGGTGTGCTGTTAAGTCACTAGTGTGAGATTTCTCCAATATGAGCGAGAATTGTTGAAACCAAGGTTGGATAAAGCACAGGGACAAATAGCCAAATGAATGGAAACACATGAACTATGAACCAATGTTGCTAGATTTTTCCGCCTTGCCCACAGTCAGGACAAATCTTTGTCACCCGCCAGTCCCACAGCCGCTCAGACCCAACCAAGTAAACACAGAGACTTATATTGCTTACAAACTGTATGGCCGTGGCAGGCTTCTTGCTAACTGTGCTTATAGCTTAAATTAGTCCATTTCCATAAATCTATACCTTGCCACGTGGCTGGTGGCTTCCCGGTGACTTCACATGCTGCTGGTCATGGCGGTGGCTGCAGCCAGTCCTTCTGCCTTCCTGTCCTTTTATTTCTCCTCTCTGTTAGTCCCGCCTATCCTTCCTGCCTAGCCACAGCCGATCAGGTTTTATTTATTGATCAATCAGAACAACTTGACATACAGACCATCCCCCAGCACAGCCAAGTGCAGACCATCTCA
Organism: Peromyscus maniculatus bairdii; assembly: GCF_049852395.1. NCBI lineage: Eukaryota > Metazoa > Chordata > Mammalia > Rodentia > Cricetidae > Peromyscus > Peromyscus maniculatus. The sequence continues at coordinate 50,911,380 of NC_134859.1, read as the reverse complement.
GACACCTGCACTCAGGCCCATGGTCCTAATCATCCTCTATGCAGACCTGCTGGGTAACGCCACAAAGAACCCAAGAAGGGCTCCCACAGGACATACAGAACATCCCACAGCAAACCAATGGCTGAGGAGCCCCCAACTGGATCAGGCCCTCTGAATGGGTGAGACAGTTAATTGGCTTGATCTGTTTGGGAGGCATTCAGGCAGTGGGACCAGGTCCTGTGCTCATTGCATGAGTTGGCTGTTTGAAACCTGGGGCTTATTCAGGGTCGCTAGGCTTGGCCTGGGAGGAGGGGACTGGACCTGCCTGGTCTGAGTCTACCAGGTTGATTTCAGTCCTTGGGGGAGGCTTTGCCCTGGAGGAGGTGGGAATGGGGAGTGGGCTGGGAGGAAGGGGAGGGGGGCAGGAAGGGGGAGAACAAGGGAATCCATGGCTGATATGTAGAACTGAATTGTATTGTAAAATAAAATAAAATAAAAACATGGAGCCAAACATAGGGGTGAAAGCCTTAGAAAGATCAGGGAAATGGGGAAAGCCACCAGCCAACCTCACCTCGCCAACTCTGCAGCTTCCAAATGTGAGTTACTTCCTGTCTACCCATGTCTATTTGCCTTGCTGTTCTGCCATCTGATTTGCTCTCTCCATTCAGCTACATCACTTCCTCTTCCTACACAGCTCTGTCAATTTCTGTCTGTCTGTATAGACCTCCAGACCTCCATGGCTAACTAGTGTTTGAATTAAGGCATGTGCTACCACACCTAGCTCTCTTTCCAGTGTGGCCTTGAACACACAGAGATCCTGCCTGCTAAGTGATAGGATTAAGGGCATGTGCTACCACTGCCTGACTTCTCTGTTTACATAAAATGGCTGGCCTTTTTCCTCTGATTTCCAGGCAAGCTTTATTTATTAAAGCACAAATAAAATATCACTACATATCCCATTTTTGTCTAATAAAAAATAAAAAAGTTATAACTAATATAAGAAAAAATATATACAATAAGTACAATAACTATATACAATATATACAAGCAATAAATACATCAACAATGTATTTATTGTCAATATATACAAGCAATAAATACATCAACAATTGTCCATTTGCATTTGACAAATTCAGAGAAAATATTACATTATATATCCTATTTTGGTGAATTCAAAATGCACCTAATTCACTTTCTATTCTAACTTTTTGGGGGACTCAAGTGGAAGAGATTTGTCCTGACTGCCAGCTAGCCAGGACACAGGAAAACTTTTGACTACACTGTGTCTTTGACCTTTAGAGCATAGCATTCCTAACCCACTTCCCCAAGTCTCCTGCCCAGAAAGGCTGATGTCTGCCAAAGCACCCTTGGAAAGAAATTGCTGTGGGCAGGTTAGGATGAAACCTGCATGCCTGCTGAAGTGTGGAGCCGGGTGGTTTGCTGTTGTGCCCACCCAGGTATTATTGTTCTCCTTTCCCATGTCTCTAGTCAGCCTTCAGTTTCCCCTCATCCCTTTACCGCTTCCTGGCATTGATCTCAGGAAGTATTTCCTTTTGCCTTTGGTTTTGTAATCTTGTACAAGTGATGAGCTACAAATTTTCTGTTCTGTAAAGGAAAGTGTTGTGCTTGTGTTCATCTTCCACTAATGTGGGGGAAGCCAGTACAATGTAACTTTGAGAATCTTGTTTCTTTTAGTCCATCTACTCCAAAGACTGTACAGTCACATTCCTCAGCTTTGACCTCCTTACTCTGTGACCTGGCTCCTTTGTAAGTTTTACCAGTCGCTTCTGGACCTATCTTCATGCCAATCAAAAGCTATCTTATTTCTTTCAAAGGAAATAGGCTTTTCCTCTCCAGTTACGATGAACTATCTGTGGATGTAAATAAAGCCATAGGCATGTGTGACACAACTAAATACACATTTGGGCACAGAAAATGCCACTGAAGTGGCATTCAGAACCAGAGGTACCTGTGTCCATATGCATTCTGAGGCTGGGAGGAAGAATAGGTAGAGTCTGAATTACAGACGACATCCTAAGACATCAAGGGATGGACTAATGCGCCCAATGTGGGCCTATTGTCTGCTTCCCAAAATACGCTGGGTAAAGTGGTACAATCTGTGGGGCTAATGAGCAGTTGAATATTTTAACTTAACTGCCACTGACCTCTGAGAAGATACCCCACAGCTTCCCGGAACGGGCTGAATCAAATCTGGGAATGCAGCCACCTCCCTCGGGTTCACACAAATCTCTTAATGCCAGATTCATTAACAGCTCACCCCACTCCAGCCTCTGCAGGTTTTCCTTTTTTCTCCAGCTATACCTTTTCATGGAAGAGGTAGGCATTTCATATTTCTCTGTATATAATCTTCCTGCTGATTTGACAGGTTCCCACTCTGCCCTTAATGATGGGGCTATGCGGGGAGGGCTGCCTAGTCAAAGCCACACAACATGCTTTCCCAGACTTCCTCATCTCCTCAGTGAGTGTTTCCATTCTAAACCCAGAGTTTAGTGACAGACGTGTTCTGCTGCCAATGGAATCACCCCCACGTGCATGGGAAGTGGCATGATGTGAAGATGAAGGGCTGGTAACTCAGGGGAAGGCCAACTAACCTGAACTTGGCAGTACGCAGGGCAGAGAGGCAGGATGAAGGAACAGCCCCACTGTGGAGTTCCTTCCCACTAATTTAATTGGCTTTCTAATGAGGCCTTGAACCTTCAGGTGGGGCATGATATTAGAACATGAAATGGAACTACCATTGCCTTGTCTATGATGGGAACAGGGCCAGAGAAGGAGAAACAACCTCTGAGAGCGCGCATCAGGGAGCCCTCTGCCTGATTTACTTTATTCATTTCTCGCAATGCTCTGAGGTCTGCCTAATGGTCCTGTGGACAAGATAAAGAAAGGATACCTAAGACTTAATATTATTTCAAGCCAGTGCAGAGCATGCAGGGTCCCTTGAGGTTTACTCAGTAGTAATTGCACCTTTGACTTTCTGATGAGATTCTCTTCTCTGGCTGAAATGTCTATGTCCCATGTGGCTTGTTGATTTCGGAGAGTGGTATGTAAATTTTTCTTTAAATTCATTCTCTCTCTCTCTCTCTCTCTCTCTCTCTCTCTCTCTCTCTCTCTCTCTCCAGTTAACACAGCACCATTTGATAGGTGATAGCATCCCTAAGTACTGAGAGGGAAACACTAGAGAAGGGTAAATAAAATTTCCAAACTTTATTTAGCTAATGAGTGGTCAGACTGAACTGGAATTCTCCTTAGATAGCAGCATCTACAAACAGGATGTGATGTTCAGTTTGAGTTGTCAATATCACACAGTCTAGACTAGGTTACCTGAAAAGGGTCCCAAGGAGAGGTTGTCTAGACCAGATATGTCTGCTGGGGACTGTCTCAATGACATCAATTAAAGTGGGAGGATCCAGCTCACCGTGGAAAGCATCAATCCTGCCTTTGAGTTCTAGGCTCTGTAAGAATGGAGGAAGTGTACTAAACATCAGAAACATATGTGCATTTCTCTCTCTCTCTCTCTCTCTCTCTCTCTCTCTCTCTTGCCTTGACTCCACATGTGTCTAGCTGCTTCAATTTCCTGCATGTCCCAGACCTGGTGACTCTAAACAGGAACTATGACTTCAAATAAACCCTTTCTCCTGTAAGTTGCTTTTGTTGGAATATTTTAATGACAGCCACGGGAAATAAAACAAGGACACAAGAGAATATACTCAACAGAGTTCCCAAAGCCCTCCCAGGCCAAGGTCTGTGAGGATCTATAAGCAGAAAGTTGGTGGCTGACACTTCTTGGAGGAGTCAGCTTGAAACCTCTTTTGAGATTAGGTGTGAGGTGGCAAGAGAGAGACGGCAGACTGGACTTTGCATATCTTAAAGTAGAATGAGTAACCACACTAACCACCTTCAGTGTTACATTACCAAAAAGACACACAAAGACACTAAGAGTCACTTAGAGGATATGTTATGGAATGACATATCCTTGCAAGGCAAGAACAAGAGAAGGATATGCACTGAAGGTATCTGTGCACCCAGGAGATGGTGAGCTTCTGTCTCCATGGTTCATTCTTCTTCTGGGACCACCTGGATTAGCCACATCTCTCCTGAAAAACTGGCCTTAAGTCCTCCCTCATACATGGTTCTGCATGAGGAGCCATTAACCATTCCTGAAGGTAGAGTATTCCCCATTCCTGTGGCCCTGCCTCTCTAGACAAAAGAATCAACAATCCATTAACAAGACACCCTTAATGAGAAATCGTAGACTCTTGGCACTCCATGGTGCAAGCTGACACATAGTGTGTGTGATCTCTGTGTCTTGAATATGTGCATATGTGTGAAGAATTCCAGTCCAGAAAGATCTGCTGGGGGAAGGAGGATCTCATAAAGAGCTAGTGTCTTCTAGCTACTTCAGTAGCCTTAAGTGTTGAAATGTTCTCTGCATCCGTATCCTAATGATGAAGCCTCATCATGTAAGATGGGCAGATGGGAAGCAGTGAGAAGATGGACGACTGTGGAGTGTAGTAGGACAGTGTGAGGCTAGCCTGTGGGAACTGCTTACTCCCAGAGGGACCACATGCTTTTAAGGTGGAATGAACATTGTAAAATCCTAGAACTTATCAGTTACAGATGAAAGAAGATGGCAAGGATGAGTTAATGGGTGATTGTTATAACCCAGGTCACGTGGTCTTAAGTTAATTGAAGAACATGAAAATTGAGAAGTCCAGCTACTGGGAAGCTGAAGAGGATCAAAATCCCAAGGCTTCCGGTAGCCCTGGGCTACTAAGTGAGTTCAAGGTCAAACTAGGCAATTTAGGGAGAGACTCTGCCTCAAAATAAAAGTAATAAGAGGCTGGAGATTAAAATCAGTGGTAGAGTGGTTACCTGGTATGTGGAAGGCCCTGGGTTCTTTAGGCTATCAGAACTGCCACCATGGAATATGCTGCTTCTGGTGTCATTACTCTGTCTGCAGAGATTATCAAGATTCAAGAAGGACCATCAGTGCAGAAGACTGTCAAAGAAATTTCTAGATCCACAGTGGACAAGTCCCTGAGTCCTGAGAGTCTCTAGTTTCTCATCAGGGTGTCCTGCAAACAGAGTGTCAACACTTTTGATTAGGAAGGCAGGAGGACAGGAGTGGGGAATCCCCCCACCTGCAGGAATGGCCAGTGGCTCCTCAGGCAGAACCACGTATGCACGGTGGGACTACTTCAGGACAGTTTGCAGGAGGGAAGGTGGCTAGCCCAGATAGCTCCACAAGAAGAAGGAGCCTGGAACCAGCAGCTTCTGCATCTTCTGGGCACACAGTTTTCTTTGTAAGAGTCATGTGTGTTTTATTTGTACCTCCACATGCACATCCTCATAGTTGTGTTCCTGGTATCTTAAAAAATTCTTCCCCCACATGCACACATAAATGCTCTGTATACATGTGTGCTAGCTCATCTCCCTCCCCAGTCCTGTTGGTGGTGATGGTTTGTACACAGAATCCAGCTACGGACTCAAAGCCAAGCTACCTTGTCACCAAGTAGAAGGAGTAAGACTGACTCAGTAGACATTTATGTTCTCTGCCACAGACAGAGGTGGGGTTGAAAATCCCACCAGCAAGTCAGATCCCTGCTCAGCAACCTGAGAACCCTGGCATGGAACTATAGTGTTGTGGCATTTCATTCAGAAAATATTAGGAACTAGCCTTATGTCATGACTTGAGCTAGACAGATGCTGCTCAATAATGAAGTCACACATTGCTTTCTTTCTGTTTTTAATGGAAGGGAGGGATTCACAATGTTACCTGGCCTGACAAGGTCTAAGTGGCCTTGAACCTGTAGTCTTCAAGCCTCAGGGTCCTAAGTGTTGGGATTATAGTGTTTCTGTGACCACATCCAGCTCTCACATGTGGCTTCTGAGCATTCAGATATAGCTACTTCACACTGACTTATTCTGGAAGAATAGAATATACACAAGATTTTGAAGAATTTAGTGTAAACATTTAAAACATTTGGGGGTAATATCAATGACACATCTCTGTATTGACCTCAGACTGAGATCTTAATACTTTAGCTATATACAATTAAGCACTATTAATATGATTAAATCAAACTTTACCTGGTTGATGAGTTCCTATGAGAGTGTTTAACATCGCAGTGTGACATGTGCTGTTTTTCTGTTTGGGCCAGTGAGACACTTGATTTTTTCCCTATTTACAGAGCAATTGCTTATTGAATAACTCTAGTCTGCTGTGGGCATGCCTCATCTCCTAGAATTTGTAAGAGATCCTTCCTATAATCTCACAGATAACATCATCCTACAAACTACAGAATAGCTGGGGGAAGAGACAAGATGCCATGATGCATGAGAAATTATGAGAGGGGAACCAGAGACAAGAGCCTCCAATACTCAGTGACTGTCTGCTCCTTTCTGAGGAATACGTGGGACCATGGTCCTCAGTGGTTTTCTTTTCATTAATGGGCTTTATGCCATCCCTGGAGTCATCCAGGATTAACCAATTTAAACAGAAATCACTCCTTACAATTTAGTATCTTCCTTTCCAGCCTGTTGCCCCATAAATACATAGAACATGAATACATGGCCTTTTCTCTGCTGTGGAGTTAGAGGAGGGCACAGTTTGTGCCTGGGGTTTGCCTTTGGCACTACCCTTCAGGTAGTTACAGAAAGCACAAGAGAGACCCAAGATCCTCCCCAGAAAGAGGCTATTCAAACAAAGCTGTGGAACCAGCACCCCCCTTCTTCTCCTCCCTCCCCTCCTCTCATCTTCCTCCTATCTACCATTACCCCCTTCCCACTTTTCTTCCCTTTCCCTTCCTCCACTGTTCTCCATCTTCTGCTCTTCTTTCTGTTCCTCATCCATTTTCTTCGACACTTCCATCTGGATCCAGGCCCCTAGCAAGACCATCCAGCTTTCCCCTGGACATAGAGCACACTGATGCGCTTGCATTCACTTCCTGCAAGTCCTTCTTCTCCTCTTGGAATGACTTAACCATCCATTCTCACAATTTTGGACAAAGCCCAGGAATACAAAAAGTAGTCCCCAAACAGAGTGATACTTTCATAGAGACATCAGCAATGGCCAGAGACAGGTGACCAGATATCACAGCTAGATGGCAAAGGTCATTTTGCCAAGCTGATTCCTATTTTAAAATGTTTTACATTTTTACTTTCAGATTTGCATATACTGAAATTGGCTTTTGTTGGAAATGTCACCGGAAAATTACCCAACAAATGAGAGGGAATGGGCACTCAAAGCATGGCCGAGCATGAAAACCACAAAGGCGTTCTTATGATGCTCACAACATTTTTTTTTAAAAAGGTCAGACTGTAGGAACCAGAGCAGATCAATGGTTACTAGTGATTAAAGATTAGAGAGTACTATAATGAGCATATTGATTTACCCACTAGGGGACATTTGTGGTACAAGTTTTTCTTTGGATATAAGTTTTCATCTCTCCTGTATAAATACACAGAGTGGGATTTCTGGATCATAGCATATGTTTGTGTTTAATTTTATAAGGTAAATCAATAATTTACGTGGGATGCTATAAACTTAGTAGCCAAACTATTTTCCAGAATGGTTGCTATTCTGTATTTAAGGTCAAATTCAGATATCATGATTCCCATATCTCCTACCTTCAATATATCTAAAATTCTTCATGATACAAGTTCCAAACAATAGTTCAAACAACCAGTCCCTTCCAATGTCACAACTGCACTCCTCTTGAAGCAACTCATCATTATCTCTTGCTTGGGCTCCCACCAAAACTTCATCTCCCACATTTCCTCTGCTGCTTCCCCCTCCAACCATTCTCTCCAAGACAGCTACACTGGCTCCTTCCAGACACTCATCTGATGAGATAGCTTCCCATTGCACTTGACCTTCAGAACACTTGGCAATCTGGCTCTTGCTGTATCTCCATTTTATCCACATCCCTGTGTCCTTTTTTCTGTAAGAAGTTCTCAAAAATGTTTTCAAGTCCTCAGGGCCTGTGGACATCTGTGACAGTTTCTGCTCTGGCTCTGAGCATGTGGTTCCTTCATATTCTAGTTTAAATGGTACCTTCTCACAGGTCTTTTTATCCAACATTGCAATTATCAAAATTGGTTATTGCTATAGGCATTTGTCCACTCTCTTTCATTTATTTATTCCCACCTAAAAGAGGAGACCATTTGGAATAGGGGGTTCATCCTGCCAATCCCAAGTACCTGAAATAGTGCCTCAGGCATGGAAGTCTTGATTTTAAAATATTGAGTGGATAAATAGATAGGTACAGAAATGAGGATATTTGCTAGCTGTTAAAAGCTAATGGGAGTTCATGGAACTCCCACCATCACAGGTAAAGGTCAAATAAGTCAGGACATGTCAAACATCTACCCCAAGGCCTGGTACACAGTAGATAATATAAAGTGGGGTTTAAGCAAATAATGTAACCCAGGTATTGTGACTACTACTTGTCTCCTTTATTTGGGAGACAGAGGCAGGAGGATCAACTGATCCCAGGGATTGAAGAACAGTCTAGGAAATATAGCAAGCCCCTGTGTCAAAAATGATGGTGAAGTTGATGATGATGATGACAATGATATCAGGTTCATGAGAAAAGAGTTTCAACCTTCTTAGGCAAATGCACCTCTTTGGTCCTTTAAGGATATTTCCTGCATCTGTATGGACTAAGACACCAACACAAATGCAAGCACCACACCCGAACAGCATTGCTCGTGAGAACAGGCTCTTCACGGTTTCTCCCAGACAGCTAAAGAGTGATATCACTCACTGCACCAAAGCTTCTCTCCTCATGGCATCCCCGCAGTTTGTGGTCTGCTTTAGAAGGGTACCCCACACCACAGCACACTGTGAGCCTGTGAGGAATGTTCTACTCACAGATCCTTCTAGGCACCGAACACCTCAAGGTAGTAAACATCACTTTATTCTCTCGTTCTCTCCACATCACATCTCTGATAAAACTCAGTCTAGTGAGCATAAAGGATTGAGGTTTGACAACAGAGTCAAACACACAGCAAGTCCATATTGTCTAAAAGTGACTATTCCTCACTCATCTCCCTCCAACTGCCTCCTCCTCCCTCTATCTTTTACCCTTAGAGATTTAAACTGACATATCATAAAAGTCCTTTGTAAATTAAAACCTATGTCTCTCCTTTTATAATGTTATTCCTTACCAAATATGTCCTAAGAGTGCCACTGTGCATGCAGAAAGCATTTCTTGAATGCAAGTGTTAAAAAAGTAATTGGGGGGGGGAGAGAGAGAGAGAGAGAGAGAGAGAGAGAGAGAGAGAGAGAGAGAGAGAGGAGGAAGAGAAGAAGAGGCACAAATGGACAAACGGTATTGTAGGCCCCTGCTGATCCATTTCTTATTTATATTCCCATTGACCAGACCTAGAAGCTGACTCAGGGGACAGTGTGAAGGGTCTCTTTTTGCTCACTGGGGCTGTGGTCACCCAAGAGCCTCCCTTTTCCTGATTCCTCCAAAGGTACCAAGTGAGCCCTAGCACTGACTCAATGAATAGTCTCTTTCACAGGCAAATCAGTAAGAGCTGTGCTGCTGGGCTGCTAAACTGAGCAGAGTTACTAAATTCCAACCTGGATTCTGCCACAGACCTACACAGGCCTGTTCCTTTTCCAGCTCTGTGCATGCACATCTATAAAACAATGTGTTTGGACAAAACGGTTGTTTTCCTCGCATTTTGTTTTGTGGTCGCAGAGCTTTGTCCTCCACCGAGACTGTTTTCTGAAGCTAGTGAGTACAGCAAATGACCTTGAGACTTGCTGTACTGTGGGGGGACCTTGAACTTGTACCTTTACACACAGTGATGAGCGGCACAAATCCTTGACTATCTTTAGCTACCTTTCCGGCTTTATACCTATGATTTCATAAGAACTGGCCACACAGGGACATATCCCCTAGAGACTGTAAAGTTGTACATAAATACTAATCAGAAGACTCACTGCCCTACTGTGTGCTTGGATGCTTCTCAAATCTTTGCAGTGGGGCCCTGGAGATTGTCACTCACTCTTCTATTCATTGAAACTTCTAGGTCTTTGCCTCCACCTACGATCCCATCCACGTCTCCACAGTGGCATATGTTCCCTTGATACTGGGAGATTCTGAAAAGAAGTCAGACCCTTTTGTCAGCTCCAGCTCTCTCAAAAGCTATCTGCAAATCTCTGCCTGATTGAATATTCATGTTGACCAGCTGAATATTCATGATGTCCAAAAAGCCTCCATAGGGCCGTCTGCTTTTCCTCTCTCCACGCAGTCTTTCTAACACATACAGCCTTTGCTCCCTTGGCAGGGCAGTGGCTCCAGCTCTTGCTGTTCCTGCTCTTGCTGCCCCGCCCCCACAAGTCTCTGCCATTCACTCTCTGCTCTTCCTTTTTTTCCTCCTTTGATGTTGATCCCAGCCCTCCAGTCCGCAGTCTTTGCCACTTCAGAATTCCACCTACACCCCCACAGACTACAGACACCAGGTAGGTCTCTCCCAGGAGCAAAAGGGTACCACACTGATGCTGGTATAGACAGGCTCTGTGTGGCTCTGTCACTGATCCTCATTGAGTCTGGTATCCCACTGGGCAAAGAAACATAACTCTGTGTGTCCCTGTCATTATGTAGTTGTGAAAATTATAAGGAATCATTGTAAAACAAAAAAAAAAAGTGCCGTGAATACGAGATTCATTTCAATTGTTTCATCCTCCCATGAAGTTTCTTCTCATTTTCCTACTCCAAATTAATCTCTCATCCCTCTAGACCAGTGCTTCTCAATCTGTGGATTGCAACCCCTTGGAAGTCAAATGGCCCTTTCACAGGGGTTGCATATCAGATATCCTGCATATCAGATATTGACATTACGACTCATAACAGTAGCAAAAATATAGTTATGAAGTAGCAATGAAACTTCATGGTTGGGGTCATCACAATAGGAGGAACTGAATTAAAGGGTTGCAGCATCAGGAAGGTTGAGAACCACTGCTCTAGACTGCCCCCTGAGTAGTATCATGTACCCCTGTTAGAAAAAGCATTTATGGAAGTCTTCAGTGGATAGTAAAGAGTTATTCCCATGCATTGTTGACCTGTTGGCCCACTCCATGTCTGGGGCAGGTAGACAGGTCATGACTTTTACTCATCTTCCCACTCACCATTCTGTGCAGCGCAGTGCTTGGCGCCCTGCAGGTGCCCAGTAAGTGCTTAATAAATGAAACAATCCCTCCTTCTTTCCGCCAAGCTTCAGTCCACAGATTTATTTTACATGCTGATCAGTATCTACAGATAGACTAGAGATGTTAAGTTCCACACCCCTAGAGGACAGCGTTCAGTCCCACAGGCTGGTGACAGTAGCAGGAAACAATGAACATATTGAGAATTTGTATGTGAAACCAACCCTAGCTCCTTCCCTCCATCATCCCCAATGTTCAGGCACAGAGCATATCCTGACATTGGGATGGAGTCCTAGAAACAATTGCTTCTTGTCTCGAAAATTGCTTCTCTGTCTTCTGGGCAAGTCCCTGAATTGGCAGTAGAGTCCCAGCTGTTTAATAACCTGCCCACTGATAGGAGCGATTGCTCATCAAACTCCAGAACCAGAATTCATTCAAGAGGGACCATCGACAGCCTCAGCCACAGAGGTCTCAGACAAATGGCTGTGGAGTGGATTGGCCAACGTTAAGCAACAAACATGATTAAAGGCCAGAAAATGGGACCTGTGAGGAAAAGATGAAGCCATCTGTTTGATTTATTGTGGAGGCGAACAAATAGCAATGTGGAAGTCTGTGGAAATTTTCTACAAGAAAGATAGCAGTGCCTGGCTCAATGAGGCCAGGATGGGAGGGGAAGGGCACGAACTGCCACACCAGGGACTTTGGCCAGATGTAGGAAGGAAGGACTTTGTACTGTCTGGAAGCTGCTCAGCCAAGCACCAGCTCATTCTCCCAGAATAGGCTTTATGAAAATGACAGACTTGAGGCTAGAGAAACTCAACAATCTTTGTACCTGGAAGCTGAGAAAAAGAAAGAATCAGGAGCTTGTACTCCTTTTCATTTCAGAGTAGACCCAGAGCTCCTGACTAGATGGTGAGAAAAAGGACAGGCACATGAGACCCTCTGAGGTTGGATTTGTCCCTCATCGTGGGTTCTGCTGAACTCAGAACCTGTCTATGTCTACAGAGAGTGATAAACCCATGAATGCCTCTTAATTAACTCAAGATTAACAGAAATAACTAGCTTTAACAATGATAACAAGTGTGCTTATACTATAGAGGGATTTTTTAGGATATAATTTTATTGATGAATTTATAAGTATTAACTAGTAGTTTAAGTTATGAGTGGCTGCCTAACAGTTTCTGGTTTCATCCAACCAAGAATATATAATTCTGCTCAAAATAATCAACTCTGTTAAAATTACCCTATCCATAATAATATAATAATATATAAGCTAGGTGGTGGTAGAGCATGCCTTTAATCCCAGCACTAGGGAGGCAGAGCCAGGTGGATCTCTGTGAGTTTGAGGCCAGCCTGGTCTACAGAGCAAGATCCAGGACAGGAACCAAAACTACACGGAGAAACCCTGTCTCAAAAAACCTATATATATAGCTATATAAATATAACATATATGTGTTATAAATATAAATGTCATTCAAGTAGCAAACATTATTGTTTTAAAACATCCCTCGAGATTTGTTGTAATCAGGTATGTTAAGACAGATACACAAACAACTGGAGTGTAAAGCTAATCTTTCTCTGTTTCACCAGCTCCCAAATAATGACATAGAGACTTTTTATTAATTATGAAAACTCAGCCTATACCTTAGGCTTGTTCCTAACTAGTTCTTACAACTTAAATTTACCCTTTTATATTAATCTACATTCTGACACATGGCTAATGGCTGCTATCTCTCCTCCTGCACATCCTGCTTGGTCTGTGTCTCCTGGCATCTCCACTTTTCTTCCCAGAGTCCTTTCTGGCCCTGGAAGTCCTGCCTAACCTCTTCCTGCCTAGCTATTGGCAATTCAGTTTTTTATTAAACCAATCAGAAGGTGTCTTGAAAAAGATCCATCTTTACAGGATAAACAAATGTTCTACAACATTTCCTCCTTTTTTCTAAATAAAAAGGGAAGGGTTTAACTCTAACACAGTGAAACTATATATAATAAGAACAATTATCAGGTATTGTCTAAATAAAAAGGGAAAGTTTTAACTCTAACAAAATAAAACTATATACAATAAGGACAATTATCAGGTAATAATTACCTTCACAACTTCCTGTCCATATGTATCCTATCTTAATGAGTAAAGTTTTATACCTAAACCACTTTCTATCATGACTGGTATTCCCATCCTAAAAGTACCCTTTTAGACCTTAACACATTTTTTTAGATAAACAACTTAAGCTTTTATGTTTTTCAATGTTATAAACTTCAAATTTTTTATGTAAGTTTTTTTTTCTGAATTTGGTAACAAGGAAAACTGTGTAACTATCTAGTCTTCAGTCCCCATCAGAGACCCAAGAAAGATATTATGTTACCTGAATAAATGGGAAGTGCAGAGCAAACAACTTCTAAAACTATAGAAATGACAAAGACAACTGGCTACCTGGACAGTCACCCAAGGTTTGTCTGCAATGTTGGGACATCCATCTTCATCCTACAGGCCTAGAATATCTGACAGAATTTTCTTTCTTTTTTTTTAAAATTTGACTTCTTTATTGATTGATTCTTGGGGAGTTTTACATCATACACCCCCAATTCTGTTCACTTCCCAGTCCCCCCATATTCTCCCCTCACCTCTGCCATGCCCCACCCAAAAGAAAACAAAGCAAGCAAACAAAAGCAAATCAAAACAAAAACCCCAAACAAAACAGATCATCAACAACAGCAAAACCTCTTTGCTACTTCTTTCCTGCTTCTCCAATACCTCTTTATTAATCCTGATGGTATTGGAGGCCTTGGTGTGTCACGCAGTATACCCCTTTGTTCCATCAGCTTTACTAGCAACTGTTCATTGCAATGAGTCACTGGTTTGGTTCAAGGCCAATGGTTTCTGTTACACCATCATCACTGAATCTTCACCAGAATTCCTTTGGGATATCCTGTTCTCACCTTGAATCTTGGAGATCCTGCAGGTATTGTTAGTCAAGACCAGTCCCTTCACAAGCTCCAGAAGTCCTAGATGGGGTAGATGCTAGGGTGTGCAAACCCAAGACCTGGCTGTGGGCCTATGTGATAGCTGAACTGCTGACAAACTTTTCTGTGAAGCAGGAATTTTGAAGGACTATCCTACCTTGTCTTGGCAAAGTTTTACAGTTACTTTCTTTTGTGTCCTGCTTGTCCAATTTGGACAGCATACTGTCAGCAATTAAGGCAAGGGCAATTTTTTTTCCAGTGGCTAATTTTGCCACAATAAAAGCAAACTCCATATGGAGGTTCTTTGATGCCCATCATCCTTTTTTGAAGTAAATTGGTGCTCCCAGGAGCAGACATGTCTCATTGTCATGAAAAGTCTCATTAAAACACCTTAAATGGCATATTCTGTAGGTCTCTGAAGTGTTTAAAGACCATCTATCTAAAATATATCTCTGTTTGACCTATGAAAACATACCGGATGTGATTACAAGTTTGATTATTATAGATGACTACTAACCTGAATTTTTAATTATTTTAAATAGTTTAAAATAATAGCCTTCAAGGACTAGAAACTTACATTACATTGTTTAAATGAGTTTCATAGGTACAGTATCTTAAACAAGAATAGAAACATATATACAGTATGTAAAACAAAAATAACCTTAATTTTGTATCAATATACAAAAAATCTGTACCAATGTAAAACAACAGTTGCTTTTTTAGTTTGAAAGTAGATTCAATAATCTACCCCTTTATCTTATCACTTCTATATTCCTCTGTTTCTTTTCAGAATGAGATCCCTGAATTTAATCTATTTTGTTTAGTTTTTTTTTCCTGACCATGACCAGTAACAATTTGCAACCAACCCCACTAAACAATGACAAATATTCACTGAATGACCAGAAACTACCCTTCCCCACCTCTTGGGAATGTGGGTGTCCTATTCTCTAGACTACTTCCTGTTGTCTGGGGGTAACATCATCTTTACAAGAACCTGAGAAATTTGGGATAATGGTCAAGTCCTTGGAGAGCTAGTATTGTTGTTGTTGTTGTTGTTGTTTAGTCTCTATATGATGGAAAAGTGCAGAGCTTATCTGAAGTCCTGGCTGGAGTAGGCTGTGCAGCTGAACCATCTCAGTTAGGAATTTTGAAGTTGTTTTGGTTGTACAATTTTGAGGAAGCTAGAACAGAGGCATTTTGAGAGGCTGAATCACCTGGACTACTTGTTTTTACTGGTCTCTTGTTATTATTGTTCTGAAAACACACAGACTTTTAAAGGTAAAATAC
Source organism: Peromyscus maniculatus bairdii (assembly GCF_049852395.1). Classification (NCBI taxonomy): domain Eukaryota; kingdom Metazoa; phylum Chordata; class Mammalia; order Rodentia; family Cricetidae; genus Peromyscus; species Peromyscus maniculatus. Next base: position 50,895,968 of record NC_134859.1, on the reverse strand, counting down.
ATATCTTTATTAACACAAGTATGGAATGTGCTCTGTGTATAAATCAGCTAAAGTTGATTTTTGTTGTTTTATGTTTGAGCAGATAAAAGGCATCTGTTAACTTTATAAGTTTGTTTGGACTGTATAACCAAACCTCTATCCATGCCATATGAAAATATGTCATGTAATAATAAGTCATGAGGACTCTGTATCCACAAGATCATGCCTTGTCCAGTCTCATCTATTTCCATATTAAGAGATCAACATACACATTACCTGACATGTAGTCTCTCTTGGTTTTTCCTTCATGTCTGTAGTCAAGATCCTTAGGAGGTCTCCCCCAGTCAAATCTGATCTTGATTAACTACAAAGGAATCCATAGCTTTTGTTTCCACAGGAAACAAAACAACCTCTCTCCCAATGCAACACATTACCTGACTTCCATTCTAAAGTCAAGACATCCCTAAATTATAGGCTGGTTTAATTCATCAGTCCCTTCCATAATCCAATATCTCTTAGCAGCTGCCATTAATTCATCAACATTCAAAAATTCAAAGTCAACAAAGCACCATACAGAATTCAGAATCCCTGTGTATTTCCCATCCTTATGTGGCTTATTCTTTTTTATAATACTTTATTCTATCTTTGAAGACTTTATTATTTTTAAACCATTTATTTATATGACTGTTATTTATATACCCATTTTTTTACTGTATCTGTTTAAAGTTTTTTGTGGGGGGGGCGGTGTCTGGATCACTTTACTGCACACTTGCAGCCTTTTCTGACATGAACCAAGTCTTAAACCCACCATGTGGCTCTGCACATAACATTGGCTGGCTCAAGTCCACAGGCAACAATCACATGTCACATCTCTGTACTCCACAACCCAAGAGATTGCAGGACTAGGAAGCCATGTTTGGCTACATGTTTGTGTGTTTGAAACTTTTTTTTAAAGCCTTCTCAGGTCCTATTTTGAAATACATGCCCCATGTTGGGTGCCATATGTAATGAGTTTTCCTCTGTCCTGCCATGTCCCAAATAATGACACAGAGACTTCTTATTAATTATGAAAGCTTGGCCTATAGCTTAAGGCTTTAGTTGTTCCTAACTAGTTCTTACAACTTAATTAGTCAATTTATATTAATCTACATTCTTCCACATGGCTCTTGGCTGTTATCTCTCCTCCTGCACATCCTGCTTGCTCTGTCTCCAGGGATCTCTGCCTTTCTTCTTCTTAGAGTCTTCTCCATCCCCAGAAGTCTCATCTAACCTCATTCTGCCTAGCTATTGGCCATTCAGCACTTTATTAAGCCAATCAGAAGATGCCTTGGCAAAGACATATCCTAACAGTGTAAACAAATATTCTGCAGCAGGAATAAAGGAAGAAGTTTGTATGCTTATAATTCTACAGAAGGATGCCCAGATGCCATCCATGTACAGCCACATAGAAAAACACCAAGGTCAGGCAAGTGGCAAAAGATACAAGGAGGAACCATGGCCAGAGCCTTGTGATTGTTCCCAAGAAAAAGGCAAGTGAAGCATATAGGTTTAGGGTGGGCCAGAACAGATCATTTCAAGGGGCTCTGGGATAGAGGGATTGTCTTGGGTATTGGGTACCTAGCCATGGAGTGATCAAGGCAGGTAAAGTGTGGTTTGGACGCTTAGAGACCAATAGAAGAGGAAGAGTGAGAAATGAGGAAAAGAGGTGGTAGGCTCTGAATTATTCAGCATGCATATGGAAAACATACTCCCAAGGAAGTTCACTATACCTAGGAACTCCTCATCCGTGGGAGGGGCAGCTGTTCTCCAAAGCAAGACATCAGATGCCTAAGCATCCAGCATATAAGAATACAAAAGAGGCTAGGGATATAGATAGCCCAGTGTTAAGGTGCACTTGTCTAGCATTTGTGAGACCCTGAATTCATTCATCAGTGCAAGCAAAACAAACAAAAACCAGACAATAAGACATGACAGTTAATACAACTCTAAGTCTGGGTAAAAATAGTGGTATAGAATGTTGGGTTGATGTTGGTGGAAAGTAGATATTAGCAAACCCAAGAGAAATGCAAAAATAACCAGACAAAGCCATACAAATGGTCACTGAAAGAGCAGTAGGTTAGGAATGAGAAAAAGCAACTTAGAGACATGGATGAAGAGACTGATACTAAAGATCGAATGCCATCTCTGCCTCACCTCACTTTATCTTTTTTGCCCTTTGGGGCTGAGAAGGAGTCTAGAGCCAAGTTTGTGTACATTCCTGATCCATGGAATATGCTTGTAGGCTGAATGCATGTGACTGTTCTGTCACTGCTTCTCCTCAGGATGAGCCAGGAAGCTTTATCTGCATTCTAAATCCACAGATTCTCATTTCAACCTCCCTGTCATCCAAGTGTGTGTAGTTTCTAGGACAGACACCTTCTAAGTCCACTCTCCACCAACTCCAGGATACAATTTTGTGTGTCTTGCCCATGGTGATGCTATTTGTAGACTCTACCTTATGGCAATTGCTTCTATCAGTGGCAATGGTTAGGCAGTCCTTAATGATAATTTCTCTTTACTTCTCTGGCTGACAGTGTCTGTCAACTGCAACGCTGTGTCTAATTTTAAGAGGCGGCTCATTCATGTTTGTGAAACACCTGCTAGGCATCGTGATAGATGCTAGGGATATAACAATGAGCATGAGAAACATGGGTTATGCCCTTGTTTAGTAATGGGAGATGGAAAATAAGTAAATAAAATAATTAGTTTAGTTGATTACACATTGTGCTAAGTGCAGTGACAGCAATAAACAAGGATGCATGGAAGAGAATAATAAGGGGGCCTGTTTAGGAAGATCAGGTCTAGCTTTTCGAAAGGGAAGAAAACATCTAGAAGCTGAGTGGAAGCAAGCTTGTGACAAGGCACACACAGAAGAGCAAGTACAGAGGCCCCAAGGAGGGAAGAACATGACTTCTAGGAACTGAACTCATAGAAACGTCAAGGAACTTGGATTTAATCCAAGGGCAGTGGGAGGCTTTAATATAGGGGCATGATGTGATTCAATTAATGTTTTTAAGAAATCATTTTGGCAGCTCTATAGAGACTAAATTTCAGGGAGGAAAGAAGAAGAGAACAGTCAGCTAGGAGGCTGATGCAGTGGAATAATCCAGAGAGACTAGGGTGCCTTGTGTAGCACAACCATTCAAGGTGGGAGTGAGGAAACTGTGGGTTTAGGAAGATCATGGAAGAAGGCATTGAGGAAGGCAGGGAGGGGAAGGAGGAAACTAACCTCCAGGCTTTTGGCTTTGGATTCTGGTTAATTGGTGCAATTTTTTTGAAATGAAGAAAAAAAACAAGCATGAGAGTAATTTAATATTTTGCTATTGTCCTTATAATCATGATAATTATTATGTTATCAGTTGTTTTTCTTGTGCTTGTGGTGAAATAGCTGACAGACAGAAGGGAGGAAATATTTGGCTCATGGTTTGAGGGCACAGCCCATTAAGGCAAAGAAGACATGGCTAAGCAGCTTCCAGGTAGTGGAAGGGCGTGGTGGGATGCAACACATAACAGCCAGACCAGGAAGCAGGAAGTGATGAAGCCAAAGCAGAAGGTGGTATAATCGTCAAGGCTTATCCTAGCGACTGACTTCCTCCAGTTACACTTCATATTGTCAAGGATCTATGGCCTCCCCAAATGGCACCACTAGAGGCTCAAACGTGAGCCTTTGGAGTCAAACCGTAACAATTGCTGATAATGCTTACCCAGCTCCGATCTCAGAAAGGGTGTCTGCACTGTCAACACTCAGGCTTGATGTATTGTGCTCTCTCCACCTGGCCATTAGCACTCTCGCTCTTCACTAGGGAACAGTTTGTTGAGTTCTTAAAATCTCATCTATTAGTGTTGTGAGTATGTGTGCATATCCCAGTTTCTGTGTGGCGGTCAGAGGACAGCCACAGGTATCAGTCCTCATCTGTCACCTTGTTTGAGAAAGTCTCTTGCTGCAAGCCATTGTGTATACAATGATAACTGGTCTGCAAGCTTCTGGGGATTCTCTTGGCTCTGCCTCTCATCATGTAGGAGTGCTGGAATTATAGACATTGGGTACTGAATTTGGATTTATGTGTGCTCTGTGGATCTGAACTCAGATCCTCATGTTTGCATCGTCTGTGCTTTATCCACTATGCCATTAAAAACTAGTTTTTAATTATTGGCATTTAAAGGGAAATAGTCCTTGTGGCAGATATGTTTTCTGTGTTGACCTTTGGAGTGAAATAATTTTTCACTGAAGGTATCCTATGTATGTAGAACATTTAGCAATGCTCCTAGTCCCTACCCACTAGAGGCAGTGGCATTGTGTCCTCTGGTTATGACAACTGGTAAATGTGTCTAGTCACTCGCTATAGATATCTCCTTAGGATCAAATCCCCCTGCCTGAGAGCAACTGTTCTAGCAGAGGTCAGATTCTCAGAAGGAAAGCTTGTAAAAATACACTTGGGTCAGTTATGCCACCAGGATTCTGATTGGCCTGCCTCCTGAAGTAGATAATGTTCTAGGGCTCATGGCTGTTGTGCAGCACTATGCTCTGGGAGCCGAGAACAAACATCTGCTCACCCCAGGTAGGGGGCTGATGACGGAATAAAGAATAGACACCACTGGATTTCAATTTGAACCAATGAGTTTTTTTGAGGTTACTTACAGGAATAGGGGTAAGGGGTTCCCTACGGGAATAAAAATGACTCAAAGATAGTTGCACCTACCCGAAGCCCACCCCAGCCTGGGTGATAGCTCACAAAAGCTGGGAACCTAGAGTGCATTGCACAGCCTACAGGCATCTCAACAGGTTGGAGAGTGTTCTTTGCAGGTAGTTCAATTGGCCTGAACCTCTTGCAGGAAGTTCTGGTGATCTGTTTCTTCCAGGCAGTTTGGCTTGTCTCTGCTTCTTCCAGGTGATTTGGCTCGTCTGAGTCTCTTCTAGACAATTCAGCTTGTCTGAGAGTGTTTTTTGGTTTTGTTTTTTGTTTGTTGTTAGTTTTTTTTTTTTTTTGTAGGCCTTATTGCTTATATATGCTGGGGAGGTAAGGACCTAGTGAATTTGATCTGTTTCAGGGACTTCCAGAAGCTTTTGAGATATTTAGTTCCTGAGCTTAAGGAGCAGCCCTGCCAGATGGAATGTTTCATCTCCCCTTAGGACACTGTTCTGTTTCACTTTCTTGTAAACATCCTGTCCTAAAATGTCCTGTCATCTCACCTCTCTTTGGATACATATGTCTTCAGGACCATCCTTCCAAGATGGAAGGTTTTAATTTCAAAGGTAACTACTACACAAAGCTGGGTTAAGGGCAGCCTGAGAGTGTCATATGGGGGCTAGGAGCAGGCCTCACTTAATAGCACAGGAGGGCCAAGATAAGTAGAAAACACCCATGCCAGACGCCAGCTTGTAATTTTCCTTAAATCACTCATTCTGTACACAGAAAATCAGAGCTTTAGGGAGGAAGGGTTGCATGCATGTCCATGACAATGGGGTCCTCACATGGGAGAAACGGGTTTAAATTCAGGTCCTTGGGGAGATTTTACCTTTTCCTCGTGATCGTAACATTTATGGTACGACTCAGGAGAGCAACCCTGTATGGAGTGAAGCAGCTTTAGAGAGAAAACATCCCTTTTCAAGTGGCTGATGGCATTCCTGCTCTTCTAGCTCCACCCCCAGAGACAGGCCTGTGGGGACTCAGTTGGGGGATGCACACCATCCTTCGGAGATCTGACTGCTCAGCAGTCTGGCTGGTCCCCTTTGCTGGTGCTCACTGCAGTTAATAGATGGAAACTTGCTAGCTGAACAAAGCCAGTTTTCTATCTGGACTTATTGAGCTTGGGTCTCAGCCTAACAAAAGCCAAAGCAGACATAATCCCCATTAATGTTCAGATTGTCAATGTCCTCAAAGGTTTGTATTTTAAAGATCTAGATCCTGGTTGATGGCACTGCTGGGAAGTGCTTTAGAAGTTGAGGCTAATGGACAGAAGCTAAGTCATTGGGGATGTGCCCTTGATGGGACTATTGAGACACTGGTTGCTTCCTTCCTTCCTCCTTCCTTCCCTTTTATCCTTACTTCTATCCCTCCTCTTTTTGCCCTCTGTCTCTGTCTCTCTCTCCCCGTGTCTCTCTGTTTCTGTCTGTCTGTCACTGTCTCTCTCCCTTCAACTACAAACTAGAAGCCTGAAACTGATCTTTAAAAAAAAGCACTTTCCTTTTTTTTTAGTTTATACATCTCAGGTATTTTTTTCACAGTGAAGGAAAGCTAACACAATTCCATTCCAGAGATGTTTTTTCTTTGGCACAAGATTCTGGGCATATTCCCTCCTCAATATGGTCAAGAAATGACACCTCATAGAGTAATTTAGAGTTCAAATCCTATGGGTTCTGTGATGAGTCTCTTTGGCTCAGTGTCCACAGTGGATATGGTAGGCACTGGTTTGCCTTGCTTCCTCACAGTGAGCTCTCAATCTACCCAGCTGAGGATCCACATCATAGCAGCAAAACACTCATCTGAAAGTTCCTTGAAGATTGTCTGATCATTAATATGGTTCAAAGAACCTGACAAATTCCCTTTACTATATTTGTAGATATATGGAAACATGGCAGGAAGTTAAATGGTTGTACCCATGGACATGTGGATTGAATAGACAGATGGAAAGATGAGTAGAAGGAATAAAGGAAAACTAACAAATCTTGTACCCCACCTGAGCTAACTTCTCTAATTTGTAAAGTCCAATTATTATTCATCCAATGAAGAGTTTGGCTTTTAGGAAACACCAATAGGAGAGTAAATAAGGATTAAAAATATTTTTAGATGCATATTGTGGGTACCTCAGCACCTGATAGACTATGGTAGGTGGATCACAAGGCTACCATCAGCTACAGTGAGATCCTGTCTCTAAAAAGAATCTCAGTATGATGTACTCAGATGGGAAGACAATATCTGGAGATGCTCAAATCATTCAGCCAGCTTCCTTCTCTCCAAAATGATTTCATAATAGTATCTGCTTCAAGAAGTGGTTGAGTCAATGAGATAACTTTTTTAAAGCTCTCCATGTAAGGTTTGGTATGGAGTAAGCACTCAAGAAGAATAGCTGCCATTAGTCCTCACTTGACTAAATGATTCACCACAATAATAAAGGCCCTTGATGACTCTTCTAAAACATTTTTTTTTTATTTTTTAAAATAATGTATGGGAGAAGAAGAAGAAAATAAAAGCTGCTTCAGATCCCACCACTTATAATGATTATAGGAAGAAGTAGGCATTATGCTCTCTTCTCCAATCTCATCCTTCAGTTACTTAAACATCATGCCTGCATGTGGGTGTGCATGTGCCAGTATATGCATGGTTTGTTGGTTTGTTTTGTTTGAGACAGGGCTGCTGTGAGATGTCTTTCTGTATGTTGTGAATATGTGTTGCTCTGATTGGTTGATAAATCTGCACTGGCCTATGGCAAGGCAGCTTAGAGGCAGGTGGGAAATCCAAGCAGATATACAGAGAGGAGGAAGGAGAGGAGAAGATGCCAGCTACCATCAAAGGAGAAGCATGACGTCAGCAGACAGGTAATGCCATGGTCACATGGCAAAACATAGATTAATAGAAATGGGTTAATTTAAGATGAAAGAGCTAGCTAGCAAGAAGCCTGCCATAGGCCATACAGTTTGTAAATAATATTAAGCCTCTATCTTGGGGCCAGGTGGGACCTCAGGGCCAGGCTGGACCAGAGAAACTTTCCAGCTAAACAAAGCCTTACTATGTAGCCCTAGCTGACCTAGAGCTTGCTCCATATATCAGGCTGGTCTTGGATTCACAGAGATCTGCCTGCCTCTGCATCCTAAGAGTTAGGATTAAAGGTGTGTGCCACCACACCGTGGCCTATGTTTGTTTTGAGGATCTCACACTATAGCCCAAGTGAGCCTGGAAAGTATTATATAGCCACAGATGGCCTTGAGATTGGTGATCTTCCTGCCTCACTTTCCTGAATGCTGGATTTATAAGCTTGAGCCTCTGTACCAACCTCACGAAAATGCTCTCAATAGATTATTTTCCAACATCTTTCCAGTGTGTATACATTACATTTTCCTTATCCATTTCTCTGTTCCTGGACACTTAGGCTGCTTCTATAATGTGGCTCGTGTGAACAGAACTGTAATAAACATTGATGAACAAGTACCTCTGTGATGTGTCCATTTGGAGCACTTTAGATAAATACCCAGGAGCAGTATGGTTGTGTCAAAAAATTGTAGATTTATGTTCAGTTTATTGAGAAGTTACCACACTGTCTTCCATAGTGGCCACACTGGTTTATCCCTACCAGCAGTATATGAGTGTTCTCCTTGTCCTCATCCTTGCCCGTGTTTGCTGTTCTTTCCTTGATGATTCCTATGCTGCCTAGAGTAAGATGAAATATCATTTCAGTTTTGATTTGTATTTCTCTGATGGCTAGTCAGGGTAAGCATTTTTTCATTTGTGTTTCATCTTTAGAGAAATATTAGTTCATTTCATTGGCCCATGCATTGATTAGATTGTTTGTATTTTTTCTTTTTAGTTCTCTCCACACACACACACACACACACACACACACACACACACACACACACGAGCATGTGTGTTTGTCCTTGGTTAGATATATAGTTAGTAACAATTTTCTTTTCTTCTATAGACAGCCTTTTCATTCAGTTAACTTTTCAAACTCACTGTAATTATGAATATCATAAAATTGTCTTAATGTCCAGTCATCACCCAAAGGATAGCATGTTTCTCAATCTCTTGGTGTTAGAAGAAGGAGGACCCATTTTTTTCATCTTGCCTGTGATTCTAGAGTCTTATCATCATAGGAAAAGCCACCTCCACCTCCACCTGCTACAAGCTTTCCTTTCCCTTCAGGGCCCTTCTGGTGCTCGCTTCCAGGGCTCTGCTTCTTGGAGAAAGAGGACAGAAAGAAGGCTTAGAGTCCACAGTTGAGGTGGAACCCACTACCCCCAGGCAAATACAATTTATAAAGCTCATCAAATCACAAGGAACCCCCTTTGTAAACCCAGGTCCGCACTGTTTATTGAAATGATTGAAAACTTACAGCCTTGATTATTTTTCTAATCTTACGTGTTTTCAGTTGTTCTATATTACCCACCATGAGATTAGACCAGTGCCCTAACATCTTCAACCACCACTGATTGTCTCAGCTTTGTGTCCTCCCCCCAGTCTGTCCAGAACCCCATTCCTCTTCTCAATGTGTCATGTTCCTTGTGGCTTCCCAGTTGGCTCTGTCTGTCCTCTCTGCCTTTCTGTCCCCAGTTACACAATGTGTTCAGAGCCTAGCATAAAGGCCACCACTCTGGGAAGCTATAACAATAGTGCTGCTCTCTTAAATTCTTTCAACATTCATTATGCCTCTCATATTCATACAGTGCTACCATTATCATACATATAGCTTCTGTCCTTCATTAGATTATCAAGTCCTAGAGGACAAGGACCAGACCACAGAAGGCATTTTTAACGATCTAGTGTACTCTGCACATAATAAGGTCTTAATTAAAACATGCTTTAAAACACTGCACTAACTTAGGAGCATGACTTGTAGCCACACTGTTCATTTTCTGGTTTATTCAATAAGAGTCTGGTTGATAGTTGCTCTTCAGTGTGTAAAAGAGCAGTGAGTAGGTGAGCCTCGTGAAACACACCACTCAGTCCTTAGAGACTCCAGTAAGGCTGACATGGGCCTAAGTTAAGGGAAGTAGTGGCTATGGTTCTCCATTAAAGGGACAGAAGGAGCCTTTGGGAGAGCCAAGGAGTTGGTATATTGGAGAGAGATGCATCATTTAGCCCTGGAAGGCTCTTCACTTGGTCATCCTTGTAGAGATGGCCTAGAAGAATGATCCAGAAGATATGAAGTCTTCTTGGTTTTAGAGTCATGCCTCACTCATGTCCTGGCCTGCTGTTACACAATTTCACTTTTCCTGTTCTCTTCCACTGGCTTTTCCTGCTTCAGTTTTCACTGTCTGATAACTACAGCCTTCTCTGCAGAGATTCTGTGCTAGGTAACAACAGAAGTCCCTCTCTCAAACTGAGTTTCACACTGATATTTCTCTTGATAACAGCAGTCAGAAGAGCACAATATTCTGTGCAATCAAATCTGACCTCAGTTATGCTACCAATGTGGTCTCCCACCTGTCTGGAAAGTTCTAGAGGAGCTCTTGGAGAATGGTATTTAAAAATGGTCATCGTCATTGTATTGCTCTAAATATAACTCTGCTGATGGCAGAAAGATTCCTTTCACCACCATTCCAAAACCAGTTCTTAAGAACATGAGCTGGATGAATGAAGCTTCATATAGCACAGTCATAAGCAAGGGATTACAGGGGAGTAAGATCCCATTCTTCTGCTTTCACACAGCCTTTCTTCATAAGGTCCTCAGCTGGCATCTAGCTGCCAACACACATAGTTCCTGATGTGGTGCTCACAATAGTGTTGGCTCAGAGTTCCTGCTGAACACCAAAAAAGGATGACTATAATACTGTGAAGGGACAGTAGAGCATTGTGAGGATGAAACTGAGCACTGTAATGTCATAGTGGAGCATTATGATGTTACAGGGCAATAGAATGTCACAACAGAGTATTTTCATGTCACAGTGAAACTGTAACATCACAATTCAGCATTATAAAGGTAAAATTGGACATTGTGATGTCACAGTGAAATGGTATGATGTTATACTACAGCATTTTTAAGTCACGATGTAGCTCTAATGGCACATATGGTGGCATAATTGGGCATTGTTGCGTAAAATGGAGCATTGTGGTGCTGAAATGAAGCATTGTGTTTGCAAAATTGAGCATTGTGATTTCACATCAGAGCATTTCATATCACAGTGGAGTTATGATGTCACAGCCTGGGTGTGTTGGCAGATTGAGCATAGCTATATAAAATGGAGCAGTGTGGCTGTACATCAAGAACTATGATGACACCACAATGCACTACTTTGACGTCACAATGCCTCAGCCATTTTATGGGTCTCCATTATGTAGACTAAGGTAAAGAAAAAGAAGTCATGTTGAACTCCCCATGCGTATTAGTCAAGTGTCTTTAACCACAACAGAACACCTGAGGGAAACAATCTGACAGGAAGGTTAAGGTTTATTTTGATTCAGTGCTTGGAGCTTTCAATCTAGTCAGCTGGCTCCGTGGCTGTGGGCATGAGGCAAGGGGAAAGTGCTGTGGCAAGAGAGAACATGTAGTAGAGGAGGCCGCTTATATCACTACTGAAAAGAGAGGAGAGAGAAAGGGAGGGTGTAAAAGGAGAGAGAGAGTGAGTGAGCAAGAGAGAGAGAGAGAGAGAGAGAGCACCCACTTTTGCAACTAAGCCTCTCTCCCCCAGAACCATCATGCTTTCAATCCATTCTTCAGTAAGGTGGGAGCCGGGGTGATCCAGGCAGCCCTTGACAACATGCGCAGGGGCAGCTGGTGAGAGCTGAGCTTCCCGGAAGACTTGAGATCTGAATGGTAACCCCATTGCTCGTTGCTCTGGTAGTGAGAACCACCACCTCTACTGACACACCTTTGAGCTTTGGCACTGGCCTTCCTTCGTTAGCCAGCTGAGCGTTTCCATTTCCAGGTTCTCTGCAGAAGACATATTAATTCCCTACTCAGATGCTGACAAAAATGTACACTTAGAGGCTCAGAACACAAATTAGCTATCCTTTAGCATGAGAGGTGAGAAGCTTCTCAGACAGGTCTCACTGGGCTCAAATCAGGGTGTCAGAAGGGCTATGTGCCCTTGGGGCAAATTTGTTCCTTACTTTCTGGAGGGAGGCTTACTGCACTGTTTGGCTCATGACCACATCACTCTAATGTAGTGATTCTCAACCTGTCGGTCGCAACCCCCTTTGGGTTCACATGTCAGATATTTACATTGCAATTCATAACAGTAGCAAAATTACAGTTATGAAGTAGCAACAGAATAATTTTGTGGTTGTGGGTCATAATCACATGAAGAACTGTACTAATCGCAGCTTTAGGAAGACTGAGAACCACCTCAAATGTCTGCTTCTATCTCTCTAATAAAGACCTTATAATTATGTCAGCCTACCCAGATGGCACAGGGTGAATTTTCCATCTAAAAATTCTTAACCACACCCTCACAGTCCCAATGACTAAGTTGACAAATTCACACACTTCAGGGACATCCTTAAGGGAGGGTAATATCAGTCTTCTGCCATTATATGCGTCCTCACCCAATCCCAGGTGACTGTGGTCTTTGTACTTTAGTCAGGAGACACCTCTCTCCCTCCCCCCTCTCTCTTCCAGCCCAGATGCTCTCTACCCTCCCCTCTGCCTAACCTCCAAAGATGCACTTATATGTGATTTCATAAGCATTTACTCTGAAAATTTGGGGTTAAAAAAATGAATGATAGCAGGTGGTAAGAAAAAATTTTCAGACTTTATTTCAGATGCTGTGCAATACAGAAATAAATTGGTCATTGCCTCCACAGGGACTTTTGCTGTGCCTCCAGCAAGGGCTGGAGCTTCCTTCTTTCTGCTTACTGAGTTTTACGCAGACCAGATCCTATACCCAGGGCCGCCTCTCCCATCTAACCTTACTCTTTCCATGTCCTGAGTTTCATTCAGTAATGCCATCTCTCGGCTCCAACTCAGCATCCATAAAGGAATACAAGAAGCCATGAAAATAGAACTTTCCACTCACTGTTTACATTCAATGACATAAGGGGAATACTAGAAACATTTATTGATTCATACTCTGTACAGAGTTGGCTCTTAAGGGTTTGAGGATTTATTTATGTCCCACATATCATTAATTCAATTAATATATAATTAGCATCTCCTATGTCCAAGTACTGCTCTTAGCCTCAGGGTTTTATAAAGGCTAGTTATTTAGTTTTCTAGTTCCCACAGCAAACACATCATATAACCAACATATAAGGAGAATGGTTTGTTTGAGTCCACAGTGTTAGGGGTTTGAGTTCATGATCCCTTGTTCCCATGGCTTTGGGCTTGTGATGGAAGATCTTGGCAGGAGCTTGTACAGAACAAAGCCACTTACTTCATGACCAGGAAGCAATGACAAGATGAAAGACCAGGGCCTCACATTCCCCTTCAAGGGAATATTTCTGGTGATGCAAATACCTCCCACTAAGACAGACCTCTTGAAGATTCTGCCTTCTTTCAATGACACCAAGTTGGACCCAACCTTCAGTGCAAGGGCCTTTATGAGACACCTGAGATTAACTAAAGGATGAGCACACTCACACCAGTCCTCACCTGGAAGACAGTTCATATTTAATACAAAGGATAAATCACCTTCAGTTTATACATTCTAAAACTACCTGTAATTTCTATTACCTTGTCCATGGGAAGGCAATAGATATGGACATCACATCAGTATAACATATTATATGCTGCTGACTTACCTGTTCCTTCTGTTATTTCTTTCTTGCTAAAGAATGATATGTAGGGTAACTTAGTTCCTGCACAGAAGGATGACTGGAAGATGTTGAGATGAATGAAGACTGGGAGATAGTGAAATGAATGAGGACCACACCCCCACCCACTGTGATATCCAAATCTGGTTCCTTTCAGGACCTATAGGACCAGATTGCATCAAGAGTTCAAAAGGAGGCTTCCCACTCCCTCAAAACTGCTTCACCCCTCTCCGAGTGAGGATATGTGATGGATTAAGGAGTCTCTTCATGTGATATAAGAGGAAAGCAATCTCCCTGCTCCAGGGCTTAGTGCAGTCAAGTGGATCCAGTATAAGTGTCTGGACGCTGGTTTACTTAGGCTAAGCCTCCACTCAGATTGTGGAGCATCAAGTGTTCGCTTTTCCCTGTAGGCTTTCTGGGATATGCAGCAAACATCCTTGTTCCTGTTAGATACAGCTCCTAAAACCTTTTAAAGCCCTCAAAATCTCCTTGATATTAGTGGTTGGTTTATTTTTTCCCCCAGAAGCTTATAAAAGCATAAAAATGTTAATGCTGGAAGGGACCTCCGAGAACAGATGCAGTATTTAATTTATATTCTTAATTTTCCTAATTCAACAACTTCAGGGAGATGAGTTTATTCACTCTGCTTCCCTCTACTCCCTGATTGGTTCCATCATTGCCCATTTGCCTCGCCTTCTTCCTATCCCCTCTTCTTCCTGCCCCCTACCCCCCAGGCCAGCTCCCCACTGGATTTCCCTAGCTGTCCTGAGCCTTTGCCGCATGGCTCCTAGAGATTCACTGGCCTGACCTTAAGCTAGGGTACAGCCAGAGCTTCTGTCTGCTTGAGGTATCTTAGCTGGGTCACAGGAGACAGGCTGTGCATGACAAGGCCCAGATTTTTAAGTGAGGACAGAATCTGCCGAGGGCAACCTCCAAGCACAGCCCATGTGCTAGGGCTCGTGTAAAAGTGGGTTACTGTGCCTGATCCTGTTGGACAGGGAGAATGAAGGAGGCCTGGAGGCTGCTGTCCATCTTAATACTGATGTGAGGAGAAAGGGGGCCTTGCTTCTCTAAGATTATATCTGGGCTCTCACAAGACGGGGCCTGGATCCACAGGCTGGTCTAAGCCTGCTTCTCATGAGAGAGAAGCTAGAAGTCCATTGTTACGTTTTGGAGAAAGGATAATGTGATTCTGCAAGCTAAGCAACAATTCTCATCCCCGAAGCTGCTATCCAGAAACATGTCGACGTCTGCATGTGGGATACCCTGTGCCAACCATGAAAGACCCAACTTCCCTGCATAATCTCCCTGAACTCTGACCCCACAACCCACGTGGTTAGGCAGCTCTGAGCCATCTTGGGTTTTCAAGTCGAGAGTGCATTTGATATGGGAAATCAGACACTTTCCAAATCTGGTGCTGAGACTGGAACTGCTCATCTGTCCCCACTGGTTCCCATTCATCTAGCTCATCAATCACATTTGAGCAGGGTAGAGTGTTCCAAAAGAATCCTCAACCACTACTTCACCATGATCTGGGAGCTGTGGTTTCCACCATTTCTTTGGCACCCAGTGCCTTCCTAAGCACAGAAGGCAGCTTATGGTATAAGCAGAATTAGCTCATGGTAGCAGCAAAGTAATGGCTTCAGAAGATGCCCACATCCTATTTCCCAGATTTACTAATATGGTACCTCAGATGTCAAAGCAGATATAGAATAGGAAGGTGATCACAGATTACCAATAGTCACCGACTGAGAGAGAACATGAGTTAGGGAGAGAGTATGGGAGATGCTATACTGCTGGCTATGAAAATGGAGGAAGAAGCCAAGAGCCAGGGATGCAGAAAGGCTCTAGGGCGAGGGAGGAATTACTGCTGGAGCTTCCAGGGAGAACCCAGCCTGGTGACACCTTGATTTCAGCTCAGTGAGTCTCCTCTGAGTTTCTGCCTTCCAGCATTGCCAGGAAACAAATCTGCATTGTGTTAAGATTTATACTGGTTTGCCATAGCAGTGGTAGAAAACAGTTTACTGCCCCCTTCACCAAGGGAAAGGAAGAAGGCAGAGGAGTTGAGGATGCTGCCATCACCTGGCCTGCATGGACCACACAGGAGGCAATCTCCATGTTTCCTTCTTGTTCCCCTCTCCCAAGCACAGATCCCTCCTCTTTCTTCCCCCTTCTCCCCTTCCGCTGTGCTTCAGTCTTAGACGACAGTGACGCACAGAAGCAAATTTCTCTATTCTGTCTCCCACCTGGCCTCAGCCATGGGCTTTCACCTCTGCATCTCTTTACTGTTAGGAATGGAATTTGTCATCTCCTCCCCTGCCCCCAACACATATGCTGAAGCTTTTCCCTTCTGCATGTCTGTATTCAGAAGTAAAGCTCTTAAAAGAGGTAGGTAACTGGGGTTAAATATGACTGTGAGGATAGGACTCTCAGCCTAGAGAACTGTTGAACTTACAAGAACAGACAGAACCACAGGGCTCTCCATATGCACAGAGGCCAAAGAGACAAAACAGGCACCACCTGCAACCCAAGGAGAAAGATATCAGGGAAACCAACCCTGATGGCATCTGGATCCTGGACCTCAAGCCTCCAGAATGGGAAGGCGTTGTGTTCCTCACCATAGTTTAGAATACCCAGTCTGTGACAGTTTGTTTGCCCTGGACAGTCCAAGCAGGCAAATGCACTCTCTCATCCTGAGACCATCAAGGTTCTGTCTCAGAGTGAAGCCTCCACTACCCTTGGCTCTGTTCACATAGTCTGGCCAATTTAGAGCACTGCTGCCATTTTTTTCCACTCTGAGCCTCCCTATTTCAAATGACCAATTATGCACACACAGTGAGAAGGAGGTCAGGAGCTTCTCCAGGGAACATTCCTTATAGTACCAGTCCCTGGAGACACATTCAGAAGACTGCTGATGCTCTTCAGCTTGTTCTGGCTGAGGATGAGCATTCCTATGAAGGGGACCCCAAGGTCACATGGAGCCCATCAGTCTTGATTCTCTCCCCATAAGGAGGATGACACATTCCTGAGTAACGGCCAGGAGCCAGTCTTCCAGACAGTGGGCATCACATCTTCCAAGCTCCACTAGTAGCTATTGCAACAAGAATAAAAGAACAAGGCCAGGAAGATGTGCGGGAGACACTAATTCAGTGCATTAAGCACTGGGGTCATGCTAACTCGGGGCAGAGCGATCATCTCGCCTCTAAACAAATGTGTGAGGTCACATCCCATTGTTCCCTTCTGGAAGGAAGCAATGGCATTTGAGGGAACTGTGAGCATAATTTCAGGGAATCTACAAAGGATGGTGCAGTTCTAAGAGCTAAGAGCTAACAATGGTGGTGAGTTGTTGTAGGCCCTGTAACTAAGAGATAAAGGGTGGGCTAGATACTGGAACCCAGGAAAGGCAAGAAGGCACCACATACAAGAGTGTTCCTTGTGGATATCTGTAGCTAGAGCTTTCCTGCCTTGCCCACAGTCAGGACAAATCTTTGTCACCCACCAGTCCCACAGCCGCTCAGACCCAACCAAGTAAACACAGAGACTTATATTGCTTACAAACTGTATGGCTGTGGCAGGCTTCTTGCTAACTGTTCTTACAGCTTAAATTAATCCATTTCCATAAATCTATACCTTGCCACATGGCTTGTGGCTTACCGGCGTCTTCACATGCTTCTTGTCATGGTGGCGGCTGGCAGTGACTCCCTCTGCCTTCCTGTTCTCTCAGTTCTCCTGTTAGTCCCACCTATACTTCCTGCCTGGCCACTGGCCAATCAGTGTTTTATTTATTGACCAATCAGAGCAATTTGACATACAGACCATCCCAAAGCAGATAGCAGCTGGTGGTACACAGCCTGAATGACCTCTGTCCACCCTTCAGACTCCTACTGGTTCTCTCCAGTGAGCCAGCTTTCTTGGTGGCAAAGTGTCAAGGAGCTTGGTAGAGTAGAGATGGTAGGTTAGAGCCTAGAGAGCCAGTGGAAGGTAAACATGCTGGCCTCCTTTCCAGTCTCTGATGCACCAGGCTCCTTCCTATTTGTCTGAATTCAAATGCCACCCGCTGAGAGGAAGCCTTTGCTGTTTCTCTCTAAAGTAACGGTACTTGCCCTTTTGGTTATCCTCTGAAGGTTATAGAACAGCATGTCATCTATAACTCCAAGATGGTACTTCCGAGCCTGTTTGAACTACTGGAAGGAAAGCAGAATAAGGAGATGTGGTGTAACTAGCACTGTGCCTGGCCTGCACTCTGTATGTACAATAGGAAGGTAGAGAAATTGCCCATGTATGTCTTCCAGCCTCACATGCATGGCTTCCTTTATCAGCATATCCCACATTTATTACAAATGCTACAATGACATTGATATGCCATTACCACTGGGGATGTAGTTTGCATTAGAGTTCACTCTTGGCAGTCTACATTCATTCTGTGATTTGGACATATCATAGAAACCAATAGAATATTTCTCTTGCACTACAAACCTGTGCTTCACCTGTTCATCTTTCCACTTCCAACCTCAGCAATTACTGACATTTTCTGCTGGCTCAGTGGTCTTGTACTTTCTGGATAGCTATACTTGAAATTATGTAGCAGCAGCTTCTTCAGATTGGCCCATTCACTTGGAACTATACATTTATGTTTCTTCACATCTTTTCCTGGCTAATAGTTCACCTCTTTTTAGTCCCAGGTAATGTTTTGTTGTCTGGATACACCATAGTTCGCTTATGCATTCACCAAATGAAGGGTGGCTTGGTTGCTTCGAAGTCTGGATAATTATGAGTAATCATGGAATTGAGCTTTCAACCCCTTTGGGTAATATGAATGAAGGCTTGTAATTGTTGGTATAATAGGTGTGTCTTCAGTTCAGGAAGAAGACACCAGGCTGTCCTCCAAAGTGGGTATGCCATGTCATGTTTACACCAGTCATGTGAGAGGTCCATTGTTCCACATCTTCATCAGTATCAGAGCAGTCAGTGTTTCAGATTGTGAGCATTCTCCTACCTGTATCATGGCATCTCACTGCTTGAATTTGCATTTCTCTAATTTCCATCTGTACATATTCTTTGATGAAGTGTTAATATCTTTTGTCCATTTTAAATTTTTATTTTTAATCTTTTAATTCTATTAATTTTATATGAACATACGTTTGTCTGCATGTGTGCATGTGTACTAGATGTATGTTTGGTGTCCACAGAGCCATGAGTTTTCAGGATTCCTTGGAACTGGAGTTAAGAACGTTTTTGAGCCACCTTGTAGGTTCTGAGAATGGAACCCAAGACCTCTGCAAGAGCAGCAAGTGCTCTTAACCATTGAGCCATCTCTCCACCCTCCTTTTAAAATTAACTCCTTTGTGCAGTTTTGTTCCCTAACTGTGGAATGTTAAGAGCTCTGTATATGTGCTGCTTGACGGTCCTTATAAAATGCTTTCTGAATGCTTGCTCCCAGTCTATACCTTGTCTTTTTAGATACTCAAATGTGTCTTTTGCACAGATTTTTTTTTTAACGTTAACGAGGACTAGCCTACCAATTGGTTTTGTTTTCATAGATCACACCTTTGGAGTCATTATCATCCATGGTCTTCTAGGTTTTATCTTATGTTACCTCCTAGGGGTTTGATGGTTTTGAGTTTTTCATTTAGGTCCATGAAATTTATTCTGTGTTAACTTTGTGAAGGGTGGAAGATCTGTCTCTACTGATGTTGTCATCTCTGTGGATGTTCCAAAGTTCCAGCAGCACCTGCTGAAGACGGTCATGACTCCATTGTGCTCTTCTCCTACTTTGTAACAGTTCAGTTAACTTTGGCTGTGTAGGTTCACTTCCATGAGCTTTGTTTTGTTCCATTGGACTGTAAGTCTGCTCTCCTCCAATGATTTCTGTGGTTTCGTGGTTAGTCTTGTCTAACTATGTATTTGTCCTCTAACTAACTAGTATCTGTCCTCTTTTTTTCTGCTTCAGTAATGTTTTCACTATTCTGGGTTTTTAGTTTCTCACTTATAAACTTCAGAGTCAATTTATCAATATCTGTAGTATAATGTAGGATTGTACCACACCTGTAGATCAAGTTGGGAAGAGCTGACATTTTTTCACAATATTGAGTTTTCCTACCAATGAATACAGAATATTCCTTTGCTTGGTTCTTGGATTTCATCCACCAGAGACTGACAGAATTTCTCATATAGATGTTCTGTTTGAATTATGCTATTTCAGATTTTGAGTCCTGATGCAAGCCATCTTATGTTTTCTTTTTTTAATTTGTGAACCCCACGTGTTTACTGCCACTGAAAAGTCATTGTTATCTCTTTTTGCACATGCATATGCATGTATGTTCATGTGGAGGACCACACAGTGTGCAGGTGTGTTGTCCAAAGTCAGCATTCTGTGGCTTCCTCAGTTGCTTTCTACTTCATTTATATTGAAGCAAAGTCTCTCACTGAATACAGAGCTCACCAATTTCAACCAGCCCAGGGAGCCAGTTTACCCAGAGAGTTCCCATCTCTGCTCCCCAAGTGCTAGGATTTACCCCAAGGCAGGGTGTTATGCCTACCCTGTATTTACACAGATGTTGGGGATCTGAACTCAGGTCCTTATGTTTGCATGGCAAGGACTTTAGCCACTAGACCATCTTCCCAGCTCACGAGAGACTTTCATGTATCAATCCTGTATCCTATGACCTTGTTTTAATTACTTATTAATTCCACGAGTGTTTTTGTCAAAGATGATCATGCCATTTGCAAAGACATTTTTATTTCTTCCTTTACAATCAAGTATGGCCTCTGCCTCATTTCCTCATCATACTGTATCAACCAATACTTCAGCACAGTGCTGAAAAGAAGCAGTGAGTGGGCAATGTGTTTGTCTTGCTCTTGATCTTAGTGGGAAAGCTTCATGTTTTTGTTATTGAATATTTTTGAGGTTTGGGTTTTTGCAAATATTATTTATTAAGTTGAAGAATTTCTCCTTTAGTTTCCTGAGGGGATATTTTAAAATCATGAATGGGCATTGGATTTTTCCAATACTGTTTTTGTATCTATTGGTTTGATAGTGTAACTTTACTGGTTCTGCTCAGTGAAACGATGGGTACATGAATTGATTCTTGAATGCTGAAGAGCCTGAATACCTGGAATAAGCTCCATCTGGTCATGGAATATAATAAGGCCTTATGTGTTATTGCATTTGATTCAATACTTTGAGGGGTTTGTGTACAAATTACTATTTATACCTATTATGCCTATTTATATGTAAATATAAATAGGCAAGATACATGTACTTTCCTTTTCCTTAAAACTATTTTTATTAGCATACAAGGAATTAGGCTTCAGAATGGCATTTTCAAGCAAAATTTGGTTTGTTGTATCTTTTCCTCACGCTTCTCTCCAAACCCCCTTCAGCCACACGCCCCCCCCATCCATGTAGCTTCCTTTTTGCTTTCATATATAACACGTGCCTTTTTTTAAATTACAGGTGCAGATCTGAGTTTGGAGAGCACTCGCTGAAGTGTCTCCAAACAATGAATAGGACAGAGACTCACAGACAATTGCATAAAGGAGATAGTGGATTAAGAAAGATAAAAGCTAGAATTGGAGTGGGCTAGTGAGCTGGGGAAAGGCACCTGTTCTAACGCGCTGGGCCACAAGTTTCTTTATAGGTCATGTGTCTAGCATCTGCCTTCTCATGTGTTTGTACATCAAGAATTTTTCTTACATACACTCTGTTACATGTAAACAAGTGGGGAAGAGGTGCTAACCAATGACTTCTTTCACATGGTAGTCTTGATTCTGGTCTCTCCATATTCTCTTGCCACCCTTTTGCCCACCCACCCATTTCCCAACACCAATTATTCCCCTCCTTTCAAAAGGTATGCCCATGCTCAC
Source organism: Peromyscus maniculatus bairdii (assembly GCF_049852395.1). Classification (NCBI taxonomy): domain Eukaryota; kingdom Metazoa; phylum Chordata; class Mammalia; order Rodentia; family Cricetidae; genus Peromyscus; species Peromyscus maniculatus. The sequence continues at coordinate 50,874,675 of NC_134859.1, read as the reverse complement.
ACCCATAATTTGCATATATGCAAACATTAAAAGTCAGGATCTATACACAAGAGAAAATATGAAACTTTTGTATTTCTGAATTCTGGATCACCCCAATTTAATACTTTCTAGATTCATCCATTTTCCTGCAAACTTCATATAATGCAGCTGAGCCAAGTTTCATTGTATATTTATGCCACGTTTTCATTATCCATTCTCCTGTCGATAGACATCTAGACTGGTTCCAATTCCTGGCTACTGTAAATAGAGAAGCAGTAAACATGAATGTGCATGTATCTCTGCAGTAGGATAAAGTCCTTTGGGCATGTGTCCAGGAGTGGTGGAATTGGGTCATATAGTAGTTCTAGTTTAAATATCTGAGGAATATCCATATTAATTTCTATAATGGCTTGACTAATTTACATTCCCACCAACAGTGAAGTAAATAAGGGTTCTTCTTTACACACATGCTGAACAGCATTTGCTGTCCTGTTTGATTTTTTTGTTTTCCTTCATTAGAGCCATTTTGACTAGGGTGAGATAGAATCACAAAGTAGGTTTAATTTTCTTGATGGCTAAAAATCATGAACATGAAAAAATATTATTGGCCATTTGTGTTTCTTTTAAAATCTCATTATTTATTTGTTTGTTTATTTGTGTGTATGCATTTATTTGCAAAAGGTATCATAGGTGTTGGTTCTCTCTTTCTACCAGGTGGGTCCTAGGGACAAAGCTCAGGTCATCAGGCTTAGGGGCAAGTGCCTTTAACTGTTAAGACATCTTACCAGCCCTTTATTTCTTCTTTTGAGAATTTTCTGTTCATTTCATTAGCTCATTTACTTCCTGGAAATTTGTGGGGTTTGTTGGCTTGTGAAAATGCATGTGTGCATGTGTGTGAGTGAGTGAGTGAGTGTGTGTGTGTGTGTGTGTGTGTGTGTGTGTGTGTTTCATCTCTGCAGTTCTTTATATTTTCTAGATAGCAATCCCTTGTCTCTCAACCTGTAGGCTGGCTGCTCATTCTTGTAATAATTTCCCTTGGTATACAGAAGTTATTCTATTTCATGTAGTTCTGTTTGCTGATCCTTGGGACTATGCCCTATGCTATTGGGAGATATTGGTAGTTTTCTTATAACATTTTTTTCTGGTCTTAGTTTAATACTGAACTAGGAAATCTTCCTTCTGCTTCTAATCTCTGAAAGCAAGTTGATAGAATTATTGTAATTTCTTCTTTAAATGCTTGCTGTAATTCATCCATAGATGCATCTGGGGCTGGTGGTCTGATTTGGAAGTTTATTCATTATTTTTTTATTGATTGAAAATTTCATACATGGGTATAATATGCTTGGATCAAATCCATGTCCCCATCCACATCCCCTTCTTTTCAATTCCTTTTCCTATCTTCACTATCACTAATCCCTTCTAATTTCATGTTATATCTCTCCCCCTCCCTCTCCCTCTGCTGTTTCTCTCCCTCCCCATTGGGATTTATTAGGGCTGCCAGTATGTGCAAGGGTGTAGGGCCATCTGCTGTAGCCTAGGTAGCCCCCTCAGCAGCATCCTAAAGAAAACTGACTGATTTTACCAGCAGCCATTGGATGCCAATAGCACCTAAGGTAGGAGTGGGGTTTCCTAACCACTTCCTTGCTCCGTGGTGAGATTTTGCCCAGCTAGGTCTTGTGCAGATCTGTGTGTGCTGTCATAATCACTGTTAGTTCATATGTATAACTGCTCATTTGTGTCTGGAAACACCATTTCCCTGCACTCCTCCACTTCCCCTATCTTTCAGCCCCTTTTCTACAATGTCTGCTGAGTCTTGAGAAGAGTGGACATGATATAGGTATCCTATGTAATGTGTGAGCAATCCAAAATCCATGCACATTGACCATTTGTGAGTGCCTGTGTTACTCACCATACACTGCAAAAAGATTTTCTGCTGAGGGTTGAGATTTGCATTTACCTATAAGTATACTGATAAGGCTTTAGGACTGGCTTAACACCATGTCCATCTAGCAGAATAATAGCAGTGTGTTCTCCCCTAGGGCTTACCTGTGATTTACCTGTCCTCAGAGTAAATGCTAATGGTGCTAGGCATGAGTTCTGCCTTGTGGTATAGGTCTTCAATCCAATCAAAAAGTGATTGGTTACTTTTATAATATTCATGCCGCTATTGCATCATTGGGCATATCTTACCAGGCCAGCTGTTCCTGTAACTCAGGGTTCATAGATACATAATACTATTGGCTATTTTCAGTTTATCGAATTATTATACCAAATCAATCAGTTTATCAAATTATCATATACCAAATTATTCAAACTGCCTCTTTCTTCTTGTGTCAATTTTGGCAGATTGTTTTCCAAGAAGTTGATCCATTTCATTTAGGATAGCAAGTGTGAGGGCATGGAACTGTATATAGCACTGTTTTTCAATGCTACTGAGATTTGATATTAGTAACTCATGTTCTCTGTCTGTCCCCTTCTCGTGCAGCCTGGCTAGAGATCAACTCCTTTTACTTCTCAAAGAATGAGATTTTGATTTTTGTTGATTTCTTATCCTCATTTGTAGTGACCTCCATCCTAATTTTCAAATCTTTTCTTCTGCTTTTCCTTTGCCTGGTTCTTAAAGGGAAAAATGGATGGTGACCAATTTGGGGTCTGTCTTTATTCATGACATAAACATTCAATGGTATAAAGTTCTCTCTAAGAACTGCTTTTGTTGAATAACACAAATTTTAATAAGCTGTGTTTTCACTTTCAATTATTTCAAAACATCTTCTGGTTTCTTTTGAAACTCATTGTTTGGCTTTGTATTATTTAGAAATGAGTTGTCTAGTGGCGGTGTGTTTATGGATAATATAGTTGTCTTTTTGCTGTTGGTTTTGGATTTAATTCTCGGTTGTCTGAGTGAAGACACTGTTACTTTCCCATGTTAAAAAAAATAGTATTCAGGTGCATTTCATGGCCCAGAAGTGCCCATGGCCCAGAGTTTTATGAACATGTGTATTCTGCTATTGCTGGATGAAATGGTCTATGGATGCCCATTGCAACCAGATAACTTTTATTGTTGTTTAATTCAACTCTGCCCTGGATAATTTCTTTTGCTTTTCTATTTGTCCATTTCTTACAGGCTTCCATCTATAAGAAGTGATTGATCTATTTCTCCTCACAGTTCTTTTTTGCTATCTTATAGTTTAGTGCAGTGTTATTGGGCACGTAAAATTATGGACTGTCATATCTTCTTCATATGCCACCTTGCTAGCCCAGACCCTTCCTCTCTTTATGTAAATGTGAGTAACTATTTATGCCAGAATTCCTTCTCTCTGAAGAACTACCTTTAATATTCCATGGAAGGCAGGTCTGCTGGCAACAGAGCTCAATTTTTGATTGGCTAAGGAAGTCTTCATTTCTCCATTACTTTTGAGCCTCAGTTTTGTAGGATACAGAATGTTCATGTGGCTTTATTATTTTAATAGCTTAAATATTTCACTCTAGTCTCTTTCTGTTAACCATTTCTGAGAATTAGTTATATTTCTATCTTTGTTTCTCTGGAGGTAAAGCTCTAATACTCCCACTTCTCTGGGGATTTTTTAAATCTTCAACGTTCTGCAGGCTGAAAACATCTGGAGTTTGGTTTTGTAATTTATACTATTCGGTGGCCTTTGAACTTCCTTGGATGTGTAGTTTGATATCTGGCACTGATTTGGGGAACTTGTTGAATGAATCAAAAACATGAGTAAATGAGAGTATGAATGAATGAATGAATGAATGAAACAGAAATCGAAACAATGAATAGGAGTTGGCTAGGTGACATCCTATTCAAGAAATTGATCCTCAGAAGCAGGCCTCTCCTTTCACCTGGTTCTCAACCCTAAATGTGGAGCACTTCTTGTAGCCAATGTAGGACAGCACTCCACATTGTCCTTGTAGCCAGGAAAGGCTCAGCCTTGGCAAAAAAGACATATCACAGCGATCATGCTCCCACCCATGATCTATGCACATGATTTTCTGGCTCCATGAGCACTGATATAGATGTATTTAAATTTGCATCAACTTATTATCCAAGTGGGGACCCACACAGCACACCTAGGATGGATGAGGAGGATCCTTGAGAGAAGTTGTCAGTACTATTTCTGGGCCTGGTTCAGATGGAGAGAACTGTTTTATTTAAAGACAAACCAGTTAAAGATGAAGAAGATGCATTATATTATAAACATGAATTATATAAAATTATAGTAGATGTTAATGAATGTGAACAAGAACTCTGGGAAGGATGCTATGTCTGCAGAGACGGATGGATCAGAACTGAAGCACTGTGAGGAGATTGGGTGCTGTAGGTCCAGAGGCCACTCACCCCCTTCAGAACAGCCATTCTTTGCTTCCCTTGGTATCAGAACTAACATCCTGTAACTAATAAATAGAAAGCTCTTAGAAACTATTAACTTAGCAGACCCCAATTTCCACCAACTCAAAAGCTCTGATAGCATCTTGGGCCTATAGCAATACTCCCTCCATCTCTCGGTACCTGCCTCTCAGATGTACCCACCAACATATTTTAAACTTGCTTTGACTTATAAATTTATTTGTTTTATAAAACTTCATAAAAATGCTTCCATGCTAGAACATGGAATTGAGGGTAACATAGATCAGAGATCCGGGGCCATGCTCCAGAATAAACTATCTCTTAGTCCCTGTAAGATGAGAGCTGTAGTTCTTGTGTCGACAAGAATTAGAATAAAATGATTGAAAATACATAGAACTATGTATTAAACATATTAGATAGCATTTGCTGGATTAAAATGGGGAAGACCATATTTTGAATAAAGTGTTAGATGAAACAGAGTGAACGAGGACAGACTGAAGATTGCTTAAGCCCACGGAAAGATGAGGAAGGGAGGAAAGGAGGCAGAGGACACCACCAGAAATGACAGCCAACAGCAAAAAGCTCAAACATTCCAGAACCAAAACCAACAGGGAGTAAAGTGCAGATGTTCCAGATGTTTGAAGAAGGCCAGAGGAAAGATCTGGAGCTTTCCAGAGTGAAAGCAACATCTAGGCCAAGACTTTGAATACAAATGAATTTGACTGGTATAAAGAGCAATACAGGACAGAGTGAAAGAAAATTTATCTCAAATTAGGAAAACTTGAAGAGGTAGGTGGAATGGGCTCCCCAGGCACAAGCTATTAACCAACTCATTGTATTATATTATTTATATTCAATATAGGTCTTATAGTTTTTTTAAATTAAGAATAATGAAATAATTCAACAAATGTCTAGGTAAAGAATTCACAAACAACAAAGGAACACAAGTGGAGTTTGCCACGGTGATTCCCACAGCATAAAGCTATGTAAATTCCAGAAGGTGGCAATACCCAGCGGGAATAGCTTTGATCTGAGAACACATTCCCCAAGCAAGAAGCCATTTACTTTTCAAGACAAAACAAAGACTTTCTTAGATGTGCCTGAATTCCAAGATGGTAAACTGCAAGCCCCCAGTACACTAAGATATTTCATGCTGGACTGGGGTATAGCTCAGAGGTAGAACACGTGCCTAATAGAAGGCGCTTTAGCATCCCCTCCCAGCTCTGCAACCAACAAAATTCTGTGATAACTACACAGTGAGTCGGAAGCCCAGGAATAGACTCTGACCTTGAGGGTGAAACTAAAAGCTACTTAAAGAGGTCGAATTGCCATCACTGCAACGAAGAAATGGAGTGTGGGGAGGCTCTGGATTTGATCTCCATGAAAGGCAAGCAAATATTGTGATTCACAGAACCTACAAACAAATGAATCAATCACCACAATGCAGAGATAACTACAGTATTGCACAGGATGAAATGGGTCATTCTGTGCGAGAGAAGGAAAAAGACGTGAAGGTACGGAATCTGCGCCCTTCCCCATGCATCATCAGTGACTGCTTCATATAGACTTTGATAGTTATAAAAAGAAGGTACACTGATAATGTGTACAATTTAAGTAACTACTTGTAGTGCTAAGTATCATATAATAGAAGGATAACCATATCAAACAAATAAACATTTATCAACCAAAAAAATGATCTCATAAAAGCAATGCTCTAAAGTAATGCAAACAGCAAGAAAATAAAAACGTGAAAATAAGAAGAAAAGCAAAACTAGACAAAGGTGATCTATCTCCTTCATTAAATAATCATTAAAGAATCTTCAAGGATCAGGAAATAGGTTTGGCTTACATTATCGGTGGGATTTAGAACTATAGCATGTTTACACCAAAAATATAAAAGCTGGTTGTTAATGGTTAACACCAAAGATATGCAAGTTAAATGGAGGCAGTGTTGACATGGGAGCCTGATGATGGGTCACTTAGGAAGGAGCCAGCCGCTGTGACACTCCTAAGAAAGACCTAGCAGACCAACTCCTTCACCACATGATGAGGTCACACACAAATGCTTAAAGCAAAAATAGAGTTGAAGAAAATGTTCACAAAAAAAATACTAAAGGGAGAAATGTTTCTTGAGCAATCCAGAATCCAAAGAATATAATTAGACTTACCTGAGTATTCAGTGATTAAATATTGACACCACTAACCTACAGAGAAGTAAAATCATTTTCTCTGCTAGGGGGGCAGGAGACATTGACAGTCTGACCTTGAGTTATACCATAAAGAAGATGTCATGAGTTGAGGGAAAAAATCAAAGAAGCAAATGAAAAAGAATAAACGACCCCATCGTGGAAGGATGCGGAAGCACCACAAAATAAATCCAAGGAAGCTGGGAGTGCATAATTGATAAAGATAAAAGCAGAAATTAATAAATTACAGAGGAGAATTGATTAGTCGGTCCCAGAATTGTGGATTAAACACAGTACAAATAAAATAGACAAAGCATGCATCTGCATTAATGAGAAAGAACAAGAAAAGGGGACGAACGTACAAAATGGGATGGGAAACGCGGACAGGAATACAGGACTTTTCATGTCCAAAGCAAGAACAATTGTCTGTGGAACCATCAAAATCGTACCTTATCAAACTGACTTTTTAAAAACTTTGAATAGGGAAAACTCAGGGGAGAGATTGGAAAAATTGTCGATGTATTATCCCCAGAATAAGCACACTGAGCAGAGATCAGCTTGCAGGCTCCCTGGGAATGATGCAAACCTCCCCAAAGTCAGTCTTCCCAGAAGGATGTGTGTGTGGGGGGGGGGGGGTCGAATAGAAAACAGTGGTTACATCCAGGCGGTGGTGGTGAATGCCTTTGATCCCAGCACTCGGGAGGCAGAGCCAGGAAGATGTCTGTGAGTTTGAGGCTAGTCTAGCCTGGTCTACAGAGCGAGATCCAGGACAGGCACCAAAACTACACAGAGAAACCCTGCCTCAAAAAACAAACAAACAACAACAAAAAAGAAAGAAAACAGTAGTTACCTTTAGGCTTGTGGAATCTGCCTACCAGGCAGCAGGCATCTGGTTTTACTCAATCACATACACTCCTGAGTTTTGAAAAGGACAGGCCCTTCTCTCTCGGAGCCTTCTGTAAGCACAGCCAGTGTACTCTAGTCACCTGTTATTATCCCCATTGTCCAGCAAGAGAGAGCTGCAGCTGGAGAGAGGGATCAGCGGCTAACAGCGTCTACTGTCCTGCAGAGGACCAGAGTTTGAGTTCTAGCACCAAGGGAATCTGCGGCCCCTGACTACACTCACAAGCACACACCCAGACACATACCTGTGATTAAAAATATTTTTAAGGGAAGTAGTGTTTTTGTTACTGGGAGATAAAGGAATACTCTGAGTTCCCAAGGAGGCACAAGAAGTGAGAAGAAAACAGACAGGGAGGCCAGCCCCACCACCGATTCGTGGGGTATTTAATATGCCCTTGGCACACCACTGGGAAGGAGGCAATAGCTGGGCCAAGAGACCAAGATGACTTACCAAGATGACTCTCTCTCTCTCTCTCTCTCTCTCTCTCTCTCTCTCTCTCTCTCTCTCTCTCTCTCTCTCTCTGTGTGTGTGTGTGTGTGTGTGTGTGTGTGTGCAGCTGCACGGGACACACTGACATGCAGTTGTCTGTTGGACCAGGTCTCTCACACTAACCACAGTTGTCCTGACCACAGCCAAGGTGCAGAGTTCCTGCAGACACTCGGAGTCCCAGGGATACCATGGAGCAATTGTTCAAGGCTGTCCCCAGTTCTGGCCCAGGCAGGCAGTCTAATGCATGGGTGAATCTTTCCCGCTTCAAAATGAATTTCCACATGATTATTACAATAATGACCTCGGAGTACAGGGAGTGTTCAAGTTGGTTCGGTTTCCAGGGGCAGACGGCGAAGGCCAGAAGTAAGGGGATGGGGGAGAAGACAAGGAGGAGGGATGCTTGGCCGGCGCTTTTCTTATTTTTGACACACTCCTTGTAAATGAGTCTGGATTTGTGTTTTTCATTCAGGCTGGATGTGCTGAGGCATTTTCATTTCGCTGTCTCCCACCCTACCTTCCTAGCAGACTCCATTGCTGTGCAGCGCTGTTGATTTCTGTCTTGTGACCATTATGGAAATCTGGCTCCATTTCTCCTCCTAATTTATGATCTTGTTAACATGCCCGCATGCCAGATGGTCCTGTTCTTCAGGTTGGGAGATAATGAGATAAACAAAAACTGCTGTAAGAAGCAAAGAGGGGGAGGCTGTTTCTTTGAATGGGCCCTTCTTCATTTATACAAACGTGCCTGAGAGGCCCAAGGCCAGGGCTCACTGGGATTCTAAGCAGGTGAAAGGTAGCCAAAGGTACTCTGCCTTGAAGTGAGTGAATTCCTTCCTTCAGGCACTGCATTGTGCATGTCCTTCTCTGCCTTCGAAGACATGTTGGACCCACTTGTCAATCTATAGAACTGTTTGCTTGGGAATGTCACCACAATTGCCTCACTGTACTGTAATTGTGTTTCTTTCTGTTAACTACACTATGAACTCCCCAGAGCAAGAATAGGTTTTTTTTTTTCTTCTTCCAAGCCACAATGCCTACCCAAGGCCTAGCACAGAATGGGCAGATATTCAAGTGGCAATCATGAAACTCCTCCACTAGAAGCATACTAAATACTGCACAAGAGAGGAGCAGGGAGTTGAATGAATAAATCATCATTGCTCCCCATGCGTGGAGGATTCCAGGACTCTCGGCAGACAGCAAGTTCTGCAGATGTTCGAGTGCCATGTATAAAATGGCACAGGAACCTATGCACACTTTCCTGGAGAGTTTATTGCCATTTAGCATTTTTGTGTATTGGGAACATTCAAAATTTCTCTACTGCTGGCTGTGGTCATACACATCTTTAATCCTAGCTACCTGGGAAGCTGAGTCAGGAGGATCATGAGTTTAAAGACAGCTTGGGGAACACAGAAAACCCTGTCTCAAAAAAAAATTCTCTCTACTCGCCATTTTGATGATCTGTTAGACATCATCACTGTCAACCATAGTCAGCCAACTGTGCTGTAGAATCAGGAGGCCTTATCTCCCCTATGCCAGTGCACCGTTGTCCTGGGGAAGCATCCTGTCTCCAATCTCCTTCTCCCATGTCCTACCCAGGCTCTGACAACCACTACTCCACTCTTTGCTTCCATGTGACCAACTTTGGCTCTTACATGTGTGATCTTGTGATATGTGTGGTATTTGCTTTTCTGGGGCTGACTTCACCTTATGTAATGTTCACCATGTCTACCCATGTTCCTGAAAATAACATTCTAAGTTTTTATGGCAAAAGAGATATAGATAGACATATATGTACATATTGTCTTTCATGATCCATCGGTAGACCTTCTGTCCATCCCCTACCTTGCCTGTGATTATTGTGCTCCAATAGATTTATTCTCATATGGATGCTTCTTTGATGTCCTGATTTACTCCAGTTCATTAAATCACCCTAGATGATGATGCAAATTCCATGTTAATAGCTGTTGAACTCTGTTGTTTATAGAATTATAGAATAAACAGTAGAAACTCTACCCAACGTTTGATCACAGATGGGCATGCTGAGATAGTTTCCTTCCCTCTTCTTTCACTCCAAAACCTGATGTCAGGGCTCCAGAGGGAATCTTAAGGGGCCATGTCATTTTCTTCATCACCAGCTGCTGTCACACCTCCAGGAGTGGAGAAATCCAACACTGACCCAAGAAGGGGACACAGAAAATAGACTGCCATAGTATGTTTCCACTGGTCCACCACATCACTCAAGCGTGGAGGTCAGACAACAGTGTGACCACCCTGTAGATCCATCTGCTCTGCACACACTCTTCATAAGACACAATCACACCATGTGCTTATGCATTGTCTGTGGCTGCTGTGGAGCTACAATGGCAAAGCTGAATAGCAGTGATGTAGAACCTACCCAGACTGAAATATGGAGTCTCTGGCCCTTTACGGTACAAGTTTGCTGACCTCTGACCTATGGACTAAAGGAAACTTGGCTGTCCTGTCTGAACACAAGTGTCGTCTTTGCTTTTGCCCAGGTGGACTATCTCCACCCCATCAGCAGTTCCCAAGAGACTGAATGGAGCCACAGGATCTGGCAGTCTCTTCTCCTCCTCTAACAGCCTAGTAGGATGGGGAGACTCTCATGAAATGTACCAATCAAAGCTAGGAGGATAGGGTGAAAGGTTGGTTTTCATTGCTGATTCCCACCACTCACAAAAGACACTTTCTGCGTTCATCAGCTTATTGTCACTATAACAACATACTTGAGGTAATTACATCATAAAGAGAAAGGGCTTGCTCTGGTTCAGCTTTGGAGGTTCAGTCTGTGATTGAGTGTCCTCATCGTATGGGGCTTGTGGTGAAACAGCACATCAAGGTGGGTGCTTTGGGGGGAGCAAAGCCATTTGTGTCATCAGCCAGGAAAAGAAAGGGGAGATTAGAATCCTCTAATCCATTTTGAGGAGTCACCCACAATGACCTAAGGACCTCCCAAAAGGCCCCACCCGTCTTAAAGCTTCCATCACTTTCCAGTAATCTTTCCCACATGAATCTCTTGGACACGTACCCAAACACCAGCACTTTCTCATTTTCATTAGTTTATCACGATTAGACATAAGACCCCTTCCCAGGGATTGTGTGGGATGTGGTTGCAAGGAGGATAGGGGAGGATGACGGGCACAGTCTTAACTTGGGTACCTAGAAAATCTTGCTAAAGTACTGGGAGCAGGAATGGAAAGAGGCCCTCTGTCATAATCATGAGCTCATCATCAGGCTCCATCCAGAACACACTGACAAAGCACTGAACAGTAGGATTAGCCTCAGGCAGAGCACACTGATGCCCCGTGCTCTGCCTGACACTGGAAACAATTCAGTGTAACAATTTGCTGATACCAGGACCCTCTTGTAAATGCCCTCTCTGGTCTGCCATTCACTTTTCAGTTCCAGCCTGGAATAAAACTAGCTTGCATCTACCCCTCCAGAAAACCTGGAGTCTGGCCTTAGGGGTGGGAATTTTCTGGATACTTCTTCAGACCAGCTTCCCTGAAGGCAACAAAGAACCTTTCATTAAGGAATCTGAACCAGTGTTTACCTGAGTTTCAATATTATTCAAACTGAAGGACAAAAAAAACTGATATTAGTTTGGGTAGTGTGGGAGGTCAGGATGCCTTTGGGGTGAAGAACCTGGAATACTGTAACAGTGGAGAGAGAAGGTGATGCTCCCCAATGGAGAGAACCTTCTCAGGCTATGCTGCATTGCCCAGAGCCAGCCCACATAGAGTAGGAGAGCACTATCCCTTCTTGGATCTGGGGAAACCTTGGTGCCTAATACTTATAAACCTGGATAACTAGTGAGAAAATTGTCTTGTTTACTGCTGGGAAAGATCCTTATCATCATCTTGTTCAGTATTTTCTTATCATGGAGAGTAAAAGAAGAGGGTGGACTCTATTCCCAAGGTGGGCTCTTAATTTTTTGCCAGCTTTCCCACAGAGTCCACACATCACTAGAGAAGACCAACTCAAGTGGGACTAAGCAAAAACCTATAACGGAACATGTGATTTCATTTTAACCAAAAAAATACCTGCGGCTGAAAGTAATCAGGCTTCAGGCATGGCAGGATCCTGGTGGACAGATGTTAGCATCACTAATCCATCTCTATTCTCTGCTGGCCCCATTCTCAGGGAGGGTCCTGGACATGCTCTGGATTAGCAGCCTCAGTAGAAAACATGTGCATCTTAATTTCGTGTTTAGGAGAAGCACCAAGACCGGAGCGCAGCAGCTGTGCTTGGCTTTGCTTGAGTGAGGTGCTCATCCTCAACCCATTGTCACAACCTGGAGAAAGTGAGGAAACAGATGGTCCCCAAAGAAAAGCCAGAGCACCTTTCCCAGAGGACAAGGCAGGAAACCCTGAGCCACCAAGAGAGCAGGTGTCTGTCTGCAAGCCTCTCTCTAAAGCTGTCCCCATTTTCATCTGGGAGGCTTCCACACCTGGATAGGTTCCCCTTCCTGGCATTCTCTCTTGAGCTGGCCAAGACATCTCCAATATTCTGATCTTCCCCAACACCCTATCTCACCACACCTGCCTTTCAACCCCAGAGACAGAGCTCTTCCGCCATGGCTCAAAGCATTCCTTCTACTTAGGGAAACAGCCCCAGACCAGCCCCCAGTCTCCTGGCCTCCGTGCAGTCCCAGGGCTCCAGTTCCTACAGTAATCTCCTGCAGCTTGCTTGTCATTTTCACCCATCCCAACCGTCCAGCTCCTCTCCCCTTTACATACTTTCGCACAAACCTCCCAATCCAATCTACTGGATTCCTGTCTTGCCTTCTTTCATCATCACTTAAAATTAACTCTCCCTTGAGTATCTAGCTGCAGTCTTATTTGCATATAATAACAGAGTAGTGATTAAACACATTTCATGTAATACTATATGGTACTTTATAGTTTGTATCTCATTTGTCCTTCTCATTAATCCTGGGAAGTCGGCAATGACCCCATTTGCAAAATGGAAAGGAGAAAAAAAACACTCAGAGAGTTAAGTGCAGCAGACAGAGCCCAAGGGCAGGCATAGCAAGCATTCTGGCATACAGGACCTGAACTCCCAAGCACACAGCCTCGTAGATGCCCAACAGAGAAGCCGAGCTTCCACAGTAGTTCTCAGCTGGTGGCAATGTGGCTGGCTGGGAACATATAGTACTGTTTGAAGGCATTTTTGACTGATTCAGCTTAGACTGGTGCCAATTTCCTGGCATGCAATGGGTTAAATTCAGAGATACTGCTGAATAGCCTACAATGGGCAGAACACCATGTCTGTGATGCCCCACCACAGACACATAAGAAACTAGCCAGCCCCAAATGCCAACTGTCTGTGGAGGACACAGGTTCCCATGCATTCCTCATAACCTTCCTCCACCAGCAAAACAGACAGGATAGTACTTTGATTTCTTCATGGTCAGAGGAGGCCAGTGTCACAGCTTACTGGGGCAGACATTGCCTCCGCTGTCCTTTCTAGTTCATACATTCCAAGGATGTCTTTGGCCTGTGTCCCAAGTTCCTGAGAAGAGAGGTGAATCCAAATTCTCCCACTGGCCTGTTGGTACTCAAGGTTTTGAGGCCACAGGATGAGAGGGGAAGAAAAGATGAATATCATCAGCAGTGTGAGCCCAATCAAGTCCAAGTACAGACAGTGAGTAGGGGTCAGACAAAAAGAGGGACAAGAGGAAGGGGAAGTGAGGGATGGTGGGAATAAATGGCAGCAGGATTCCCCTGCAATGGGCCTGGATGAATGAGGGCATCCTAGGTCAACTGGGCAGCTACATGTGGTCTCCCTGCTACCTCTGTGAGCTTCAGGGATTGCAATGTCAGTGTGCATCTAATTAAATCAGAAGCATGACTTACAGATTTCTGCAGTCGCTAGGAGCCCACATGCTCAGCTTCATCTGAGGTTCAGCACTGTCTCCCATCCTCTCAATGAGAGCAGAGAAGCAACCCTGATTAACCCTGATGGAGTGTGAGTGGATAGGCAATGGGGATGAATTCCTGGGGAGCTAGGAAGCCCAAGCCAAAGCATGCACCCAAGGAGAATATCCAATCTACAGGCTTCCTCCATGCACTGAGGGTGCAAGGCAGAGAATGGGGCTTTCCATAAGCCTGGGACTATATGGTGAAGGAATGAACCACTAGCCTAGGCTCTTTTGGGATCCCTCCTCAGTCAGCCTCCTCTCTGAAAATATATTCTCTAAGAGACAATACTCAAGGTGGGGAAATGGGAGCTGGGGAGCAAGCCCATCTCTGCAGCATTCTCAATGGCCCAGAAAAAAAATATCTGCTGTTTATACAATGGACCAGGGAGGGGCCATAGAAAGAATGGAGGGTGGATTTTGGCAGCAGAGGAGGTAAAGAGCCACAAAGAAAACAGCCCAGCAGGCGTTCTTTTGATTAGGGTCAGGAATGGGGTTGAAAGGAGGGGTTCAAAGGGCCCTGGGTATCTTATGTGCAGGGACTCTATACCCACTTGAAAATTAGTGTCGAGGTGCATGAGCTGCAGGGAAGCTGTGGAAGATGCTGGGCATGAAATATGATGTCACTGGAGTCTGGGGTGAGGGGAGTGGTGGTTCTGCCTGGATCTTCCCCCTTTTTCTTGGAGTTATCCAAGTATGCCCAGTCAAAGGAGGATGAGATGTATGAAAAGACAAATGCCCACTGATGCTAAAGACACAGTCTCCAAAGCACTCAGCCTCCTGCTGCTCAATCTAGGGCCCACAGCACCCTTATCTATGACAGCATTGTGTGTACTCAGAGAAGTCATGATTCACCCCCTCCCTTCATTCATTCATTTATGTATTAGGTGTTGGAGGAACTTGCATATACCATGGTACATGCATGGAGGTTTCAGGAAAGCTCTCTGGAGCCTATTCTCTCTTGCCACTTTGTGGGATCTTGGGATCAAAGCCAGGTCTAAATGAAAGTACCTACAGCTGGTGAGCCATTTCATGGACCTAGCAATGGTTTCTTGACCAGAGAACTACTTATGCTGTGTTGATAGATTGATGGCCAATGGTCTGCCTTAAGATTCCAACAGTCTCAGATCTATCTCCCTTAACTAACAGTAAGTTAGTTAACTTTGGGCAAACCACATGACCCCTCAGACAACCCAAATGTTCTGAGTTTTGTTCATAAAGTGAGGGTGTGATGGATATGTCCTAGTTTTGTTGTGGAGAGTGAATGCATTCAGCACCCAGTACAGACCTCTTCATGGGGAGCCTCAGGAAGCACTGTCTTCTCTCTACCCCATCTCAACTACTCTGCACCAAGAGTTGCTAACCCCTGACCCCTTGTCCAGGTGTCAGGTGAAGACTGACAAGGGCAGGCTGAAGCAAGGGAAACCTCCTCTGGGTCTGGGTATCCAGCAAGCATCCCCCTGATGCCAGACCCCATAAAGGCTCCCTTCAATTCCAGTCTGCAGCAGCCTTCTCTTCCTCATGCTTTTTTGTTGGTCCCCACTCCACTACCTTCATGAGCCTATCTGCCCTTCACCCTGCAGCCTCTCAGTCATTTAACCTCCCTCAGAACCCCCTCCCTCCCACAGCAGCTGGGAGGAAATATGGAAGCTGGCTCACTTGACATTGGCTACTTTCTGACTGCAGCTTGGGACCCTCTTCCCTGACTTCCCCAGCACTGGAACTTGTTGAACTTGCCCATCCTTATAAGAATGGTTCCAGAAGCTTTGGCCAGTGACTAGTGTGCACACTGGAGACCACCCTCATTTATGGAACAAGGCCATCTCTTGTTCGCTGTGGCCACTTGACTAGCCAGCCAAACATCAAATCCTACTGACAGTTTTAGGTACACACACACACACACACACACACACACACACACACCACCTACCAAACATTAAGGCCCAAAGGAAGTCTTTGGATTTTCTTCTATGGATCCTGCAGTGGGACCCCCAAGGGCACCAAATGGAAGGCAACAATGAAGAGGAACCAGAGCCAGTTAGAGGCATGGACCCCAGCCTCACTACCATGGCAGCAAGCTAAGGACTCCTCCCCCAGTTGGAGAGAGCTGATAGGAGTCTGCCCAGAGACCCCAGACCTCCAGGCACCTTTAAGATGGCTTGAACAGCAAAGGGAGTTAAGTGCCATTACCCAGAGTCACTTTAACACGCATCCCTCGCTGGATTCTGTTCTTTTTTCATACTTGCTCTTTTATAATACTAATTTCTCATTTGAGTTAAAAATTATCTCACTGGAGAGGTGGTGATTAAATCTGATAATTAGAAGAAATACCAATTAAGTCGGGCTCTCCATGCAGAAGGCAGGCCTCAGTCACATGGTATATGAGGTGGGGGCTGAGCCGGGGTGCCCGCCTCTTCCCTGCTGTTCACACTCTTGGTGCTGAGCCAGAGGGTCCTCTTCCCACTGGCAACAGCCCCTGTGTTCCTTCTTTAGTGTGATGTCCTTTGTCCAGACCCTTTACCTCATGTGGCTGGCTCCTACATCCTAACCCTTAAGTCCCTGGTCTCCTGAAGGTATGGTAACACATCCTTGTAACCCCACCATGAGGGAGGTGGAGGCAGAATCATCTCCCGAGTTTGAGGTCAGCCTTGGCTAGGTGACAACAACCTGTATAAAACACAACAAAACAAAACTGGCATGGCATAGTCAACCCTGTGATTCAGAACTTGGGAGACAGGACAGAAGGGTGGCTGGATTTTAGAGGTCATCTTGGACTATATAATGAGTTCCAGGCTACCTGGGCCTAGAGTGAGACTCTGTCTAAACTCCCCATACCCAAACAAAGCAAAGCAAAACTCTCTTGTTCTACAAAACATAGCTCTTCTCTTCTGTTTCCTGGTTTACTGGTAATCCACTAGCTAGGGCATTGGTATATTAAATGAGCTACTATTTTAGCCAGCAGTGAACACCTTGCTCCCCAGTGCCTCAACTCTGCACACATACAGAACTTTGAGTGAACAGAGAGTTCATTAGGGGTCTTGAGAAGGGCAGGAACAGCAGGAGCAGATACTACATAAATTGGAGACAGTATCGGTCTCCTCAACGAATCGCCTGGCCTGTCTGTGTGTCAGAATCACGTGATTCCCCAGGCTCAAATTGGAATCCACTGAGTCAAAGCCCCTAGAGTCAGAAAATGGCATTGTCATCATCAAAATCTTCATTCTGAAAGGAACTGACTATTACTGGCTGAGGACCTTGACCTTCTGGTGAAGGTGACCAGTCATTCTGAGCCCCATAGCCTGTGTTTCACTGAGAGATTGGGCTTCTAGGACAAAACAAAAACAAACAGGTAAGGAGTGGAAAGGTGCTGACTTCCCTCCAGCAGATTTTTCCCAGCTCTGGTTCTGAGAAGCCAGAACCTCAGAGCAAAACCATTCTGCCCACAGTTGCCTTTAAGGTGCATTGAGTAAAGATCCTTGGAGTCATGGTGGCTCCAGCTGTGTACCTTTTGGTCCAGCTGCCTTTCCACCAAGCATTTCTCTTCCCCCCCTCCTTCCTTTCCACTGTCTATGGAGCCTGTAGACCAAGCCTTGTCCCAGGTTATATTTTCTGACATGGAGGCCAAATGGAAATGTGTTCTAAAGAGGTCAGGAACTGCTGACTCTCCCCCATGTTGCAGAGCAGGGGAGAAAGAGAGGAAGAGAAGCTGGCCCATGCCTCAGATCCTGGATGACTATCATATGTACCATAGTCTCCTCTGTCCCATTCCTATGCCAATTGCCTGAATGTTGCAAGGAGGAGCCCTATGCCCATGATACTCTCTCAGAGCCCCTCTTGTGATAGCTGCATCCCATGTCCTAGGCATGCCGTGGTCTGACATGTGTGATGTGAAGACAGATGCTGAACATGTTTGTGACATGGCTCAGCCTCCATGTCATCCCTGAGAAGTAAGTGGGCACGTTAGCTCAGATTTGGGGCCCACATTCTCTCCACCCCCTTCATTCTAAACCATCAAGGGATTGATTTATCTATAGAATGTATAACAGTTGTGTTGCTTTGGCTGCAGGCCAGACTTTTAAATCACACAGTTAGAAGCTAAGGGAGAGAAGAGTCAATTATTAAGGCCATCTGTGTATGAAGGATTCCCAAAGCAAATTCTCAGAGTTCCTCTTTTATATCTGGCCCATACTCACACTCATCCATAAGCTCATCCACTGATTTGCCTATGCATCTGTCTATCTATCTATCTATCTATCTATCTATCTATCTATCTATCTATCTATCATCTATCACATTGTTTATTGATGGCATAGCATGTGTAGAGAAGGATCTGGTATCTGCTATCCTGGTGCCTACTACCCACTTTGCAACAACACTTAGGACTGACCTGCTCGGATCTAAGAAACACGGACTTCCTCATTGGCCAAGCTACTATCCAATTTGACAAGATTCCCAGGTCCATAACAGGGAGCCCATGCTTGTGCCATCATTTTCTTCCCAACCACTCTTCTGCCAGTGAAGATCCCTTTAGCACCCTTCATACCACCACTGAAAAAACTTCAAAGTAAGTTCTCCAGTGACGGCTATCTTGACTTTGATTTATCACTATGTAAAAATAACAAAGGGGGCTGAAAGAGATTTTGAAAGTTGCCAAGTCGGGGGTACAAATTCGAACATCTACCACAGACAGGTGCAGACTGGGGCAACAGGGGGAAGATGGGAAGCCACAGGAGTGCAGAGGTCTGTGGCAAGCTGAAAAGCATGGCCGCACCTCAAGGAGCCACCTAACTTCCATTTTTCCTCAAAATTCCATGTAACTGCTGCTTCTTATTTTTTTCAAGAGGAGTCAGAAATTTGGATTTATTTATATAATTTCCAAAGCTTTAAAAGAATGAAGAGCAAAGAACATCCATGTAGGCCAGATTCTGTTTGCTTCTCACCCCCCATAGTTATGGACACTGAAACCGTTTCCAGCATGAAGGAGTCCAAAACTTCTGTCTTCTTCCCTGAGCCTCCTTCAAGAGTCAAAGAAGGTGGAAAGCACTGTAGGAAGAGAGGAAATAGAGGAGCGAGGACAAGAAAGGAAGAGCTGGGTTAAGCTTTTCACATAAGGATGTAATAAAATCTTACGACACTTCAGGAGCTACTTGCTCCTTTTGAACCTGAATTCTAACCATCACAGATTTCCTTGATGATTTGGTGGGGTGATGGACCTTCAATGTTTAGTTTAATCCAAGGTATAGTGTTCTTGATGAGTGTGGCTGCTACTTTCTTGTCATTGTTATCAGTCATGTGGAGAGGGTGAGGTAGAGAGAGGTGGAAGATGCTGCCACATTGCTCTTCTGTCCACAGAGCAGCCCATGAGCCTCCAGACATGGAGCTGGCAGCAGCCGAGGCCACACCTCTCCTTCAGCAGCAACACAGTGATGGGATTAACACCTAGCCAAGCAGTCTCTCTTAAAAGAGGAGAGGGGATGCTGTGAGGCCAGGGCCCACCCTGGAGCAGTAAATATCTAGAATCTAAGGCATCATTGAGTTGAGAAAGGTAGAGCCAGGGGCTTGGAGAGGCTCATTTGGCCATCACTGCTGCCCAAGCACACATTAAGCAGTAGGCAGGGGGCATCCCTAGAAGGGTGATGGAACGCCCTCTTGCAGACTGGTCCAGCTCATCTAGAGGACTACTCTGTGCATTACACCAACACATGGAGACAAACATTAGCTGTGCTTCACTCTCAACCATGCCCTCCCTAGGACTCTCTTCATGAGATGATTGGCAGGCTCTAAGAACCTCTGCCTCAACCAAAGAACTCTCAGCTACTTAGCCATTTAGACTAGGCTACAGATACAAACACTAAGATTTCATTCCCACTCAGAGCATTGACCGGAAGCAACACCTTACACTTAAAGGTAAAGGTAAATACATTAGCTGGCGAAGTTGGAGGTCCCAGCAGACAGTTGGACAGGCTACTCCAGGAAGTGTTGGCTAAGGGACCCAACTGATGCCGCATGCATGCTCTTCTCCGTTTCTTCAGTCTGCCTCACACCCTCACAGGCTGCGTGTCTTCCAAAGTCACTTGGGAACCCTTCTCAACATAAAGCAGGTATTGGCTGAGGCAGTTTGGAAAGGCAGCCTTGTAGAGCCCAAGAATGGCCAGCAGCTATAAAACTCCAGGTAGCTTCACACTGTAGTCCCTGTCAACAGAACCAGCCCCCTGTAGTAATGTTATGTCCAGCCTGTGTGTTTATATACAGAAACACCCAAAGGAAAGGATCTTGGAACACTGGAAAACAATATTGGGGATGAGAAATCCAAGGCACAGAAGTGAACTAACCTATCTAATGTTCCATGATGGTGTCGATTGTCCATCCCCAGCCCAGGACACATTTTATAACACATTTTTATGTGTTCATGAAGCCAGCCCTCCTCTTATATGTAGAAGAGATATATTCATAGGGAAAGTGTTCTGCATATTCTAGTATCGGAGTTGCTGGTCATATAGACAACTGTTAAAATTTAAGTTAATTCAAATGAAATTAAATTAAAAATTCATTTTCCGAGTACATCAGCCATATTTGATCACGTGTCTAGCGGCTGTTGTACTGGAGGTTCCATCACCTCAGAAAGTTCTGTTGGAAATAGCTAGATCAATATGGAGTATGTTTAGACACACAGAGAAACCAGGAGGCAAAGTGGAAGATACTTTCAGGTGAGCTATGTGCCAGAAATTATGGGTCCTTACATGTATGAGTGCCTTCAGTCTTCACTAGGGCTGGCCTGCGGGTGTTTCTGAGACTCCTGCCTTAGGGAGGAAGCTGTGGAGCTAACCAACTGACTGTGATCCCACAGCTGGTAAGTGGACTTGGATTCAAGTCTGTTTGACTCCAGAGACCAGGACTAAAGGATTAAAGAACATAGACTAAAACAGTGCTCTTGAGCCAAGCAAACAGATGCCATCCTCAAGATGGAAAAGACAATTAAAGGGCTCAGAGCTAATTACAGGAATTAACGAGGCTTGCCGCAAACTTGAAGAGAAAAGCCCAAGGGTGATGTAATGCCATCTCTAGGAATGGGAGGATGCTGGGCTGGCAGCACCCTCCATAGGTGCTACAGGCCAAGCAAGAGACAGGGCGTGAAACAAAGACCGCTCTGATGTTCACAAGGTCATGCTTCTGAAGTGTGGAGAAATGAAAATGAGGTGGACCACCACCCCTTGAGATAATCAAAGAAAAGAAGCCTCTCTTCACACACTCTTAAGGCTCCAGTGGTGTCAGGGGCATGGGAAGGGGGATTTTGTTTCTTCCCTTGATGGTGGCATTAGAGGGGACGAGGGAAGTAATTATGGATAGACATGGTAAAGGACTGTTGTCCTCTCACCAAGGCTTTATTAGGAAATGGATAATTCCTTGATACCAAATCAC
Source organism: Peromyscus maniculatus bairdii (assembly GCF_049852395.1). NCBI lineage: Eukaryota > Metazoa > Chordata > Mammalia > Rodentia > Cricetidae > Peromyscus > Peromyscus maniculatus. The sequence continues at coordinate 50,853,403 of NC_134859.1, read as the reverse complement.
CTTGTTTTTCCATGTTGGTTCTTCAGAGGGCCTTCACTTTGGGCCCAAGGAACACATGAAGAGGCTGCAATGCTTGGAGAGCATCTCTAGATTCAGTCCATCTACTCTGATGTGTGATGGTACAGATGATCCAAAGTAAAAGCAGCTTCCATCAGGTTTGGGTCCTGGGGTCACATCTAACCTAGTTAGATACCCTAATTGACCCCCAACTTCCTGAAGCCATCTCTCAGTAGGACAAGGTGTAGCCTTTTGGGGTTGGTTTGGGCACAGAGCCATGCCTCAAGACCTCACTGAGGATACACGTGGATATGGGGAGGAGAGTTGCTATAACTCAAGAACCTCATCATGGATACACATGGGTATGGGGAGCAGGGTTGTCATGTCTCCCAGACCTCATTGGGGATATGCGTGGGAACTGGGAGAAGATGGGTTGAGAAGCTAGATTGCCTTTGGTAATCATTTCGTTGAAAAGTCTTAAAGGTCATTTCCCAGCTAGGACTGTCATATTACAGATAAAGAAGCATAGGTTTGGAGAGGTAAAGTGATTTGCCTATGATAGTTCAGCTGCTTGGTCACTGAGCTGGAGCTGGAATACTGTGACTAAGAGCATGGAGGCTTTGATTGAAAGTTCTCAACACACAGACAGATAGCCTTTGCTTATTATCCAGTGTTGGGAACCTAACCACACAACAAAATAAGAGCAGAGTCCTTTTTGGTCATTTTCAAGCCCTGAATTTGTCAAAGGAGGCTGGAGGACTGACATGGAGTATGGACTAGGGGTCTGGACAAAGGTCAGTTGAGCCACAGAGACAAAGTTTTAATCATCTTTCTATCACTTAGATTCTGGAGGATTTGGTGCCTTTGAGGATCCAACTCCCCACTGTTCCCACCTAGCTTGATGGGTTTCCTCCCCTTGCTTTTCTTATGTTACCTGTTTTTTTTTCTTACTCTCCAAGCCCAGCCTGAGATGGCCCCCAACAATCTACTGAGGTTCCCTAGACCTTCTGAGCCCCCAGAGATGTAATAATGCTTTGTGTGCTGTTGTTGAAGGTATACTGAAAATGGATGTTGGTTATGTTAAACTGTAATGTTTGCCAACTTTCATCTGCTCTCTGTACCCTATCCTGCTTCATGTAGAATGCAGTAGGATGTAGCCACATCCTGTGCCTGTTGTCTGTATTGTATGTGTATCTGTACTCTCTGTCAGTGTCTCTGTACCTTTTTGTATGTACAAACATGTTGATGTGTATGCTCTTTGCAGCCTTCGGATGTCTGTCTCTGTGTGTATTTAACCTTGTATCAATGTTCACAATGTAATAAAAGAACCAAAATAACACAGCGCCTTCTGGCGATTTTTAAACCCTTCAGGGATCCTCCCTTATCTGGGATGGCTGCATGTGTTATTACTAAAAGACAGTGGGTTGGATAAATGACTCCTCAAAGACCTGGAAAGGGTCTGCAAACGCCTTCCCCTCTCCTGAATGTAGGCAGATGAGAAAGCGCTCATATATGTGAAAGAAGAGGGAAGACTGTCTCCACAAGCTTGTCAGGTGACTCACTGCATTCTAGCGTTCTGCATGAAATCCTCGAGTGCAAAGCAGAAATGAGGCAGCTCATTAGCAGGCTGTGCTTCCTGGTATGTGTGGAAGTCCCATGGAACCCACTCTTCAGTTAAAAAAAAAAAGTTAAACCACAAGGCAAACTTTTACCCTGAAAAACACTTTCTCTGCTACATCACAGAAGCCCAGGTCACTGACTCACTTAGAGGATGCTTAAGATTTTGATACAGTCATATCCTTAAAAGCCAAACTCAGCATTCCTGCCCATGGCCAGAGATGTGATGGTCAGAGGAAGGAGGGTGTTTCTCAGATCACATGGGTAAGTCGAGGTAGAGGAGAAGAGGTTGCAAACAGGAAAATCTGTGCTTACAACATAACCTAGGGGTCTTCTATCTTCTAGTGATCTGGACACCCGGGTAAAAGTCTCAGACATACCATGAATAACATGATGATGGAGAAGGGAAGGAACCCACCCACCCTCACATTCTTCATAGAAAAGAGATAGAACAAGGTCTTAGAGACCCTGGGACTTAAAAAATTGCTATTGAATCTAGACACGTTATGTTGCTGGCCCTCCCCAGGGGCCAGACATTGTATATAAGGGAGGTTAACCACAGCACTTGTTTCCCTACAAGTACTCAGAATCTCGTAGTGATATTCTGTAAATATATGGCTAACACTGCCATGGAGCTGGTAGGTATCTCCTCTGGGATTCCTAGAACTAGATTTCCAGTAGCTTTCTTCTCCAGCATGAGGGTGTTCTCAAAACAAAGCCTGCATCTCAGCACCCAGAAAGACCTAGCCAGAATCTTATCCATTTGAGTTGTTCAAAGAAAATTTCAGAAACTCCAGGCAACTGATCCACCCCTTTCTCCTCTACTGTGCAATTATCTTTCCTCCAAAGGGGAAGAGGAAGTGTGGCTTATTTCCCACCCTTCCAAATTTACACAGAGATTCATTTAGAAAAGTTCCTGCCAGGAAAGTCTTTCCTGGGTGATCTTGGGTTCACGACTAGTTTTCAGAAGCCAACACCTTCCTGTCTGCAAGCCTTGAGGAAGCAGAGGGCAGGAGGAAGTGCCATGGACTTTAGCTCTTCCAGTTAGTGTAGGAAGATACTATAATGACTGTCTAGAACCTTCCCTACTGTAAGTCCTCCTAGTCTGACCACCTTATACATAGCCTACAACACTCTGTAAAACGGACAATGAATCAGACATGGTTGCAAGGCTCTTACACAACAAAGCCACCTGTATAAATTGAGCTCTACATACATTCTAAAAATGTTCTATGCACTTACACATTATGATGTGCCTGATTTTTGAGCCAATGGGACTGGTGTTCTGAGAGACAGGACCCCAAAGCAGAGGACAGACCTCTGCCTTCCAAAAATCATGTGAAGATCAAATGAAGAAGGAAACCTCAAACGTGTCCTTTCATGTCACAAAATGAACCATGACAAGCACTGGAACAACAGTGTGCTCTAAGATTCCTAGAGAACTGGGGGAGGGGGGGTGTTTCTTGCAGACACCATGATATAGGGAAGCTTCCTGAAGGGAGTTGGAGAGAAACTTCGAAAGTAAGAGGATGCTCTCTGGACTTTCCTGACCAAGCACTGCTCATAGGATGGTGTGAGCAAAGACTGTAGTGTGATGACAAGTGGGGGGGGGCATTCATGGGCTTGGGATATGGTAGAGCTGGAAGTGATTTTTATTCCTAGCCTGTGGTTGTAACATGGCAATTTGTAAATCCTAACATGGATTTCCACAGAAACAGGATATAAGTGTGCTCTATCTATCTATCTATCTATCTATCTATCTATCTATCTATCTATCTATGTCTTTGTGGGGCTGATATTTGTGAAGCTGACAGAAATTTATTTTATAAGTTTATTTTATGAGTGATACACAGAGGAAGCCACAGCTCCCTGTTCCTTACTCCGGCACACTGACACCTTGTTTCCTGTTCTTGTCTGACCTTTCTGCATCATCATAATCTAGCTCTCTTCATTTCCTCCTCTCCTCTCTCCTCCTTCCCTTTCCTTGACTCCCATCTGTAATCACTTTAGAAAGATGACATAAATGAACAGAATAGTCTCTAATACTGGTCCAGAGACTCTGAATACCTTTTCTTCTTTGGGAAAAAAAAAGTTGTCATTTTTGTTCATTCTAATATCTTAAGGGTCCTTAGTTACAATCATATGAGGACTTAGATAGGATTGGGCCCCACAGTGTCAAACCAAGCATTAGCCAATGCTGTGAGGATGAGATGGGTGCTGAATTTAATTGCTCTCTGCAATCACGGTCAACACTGAGAGGAACACTTGGGAGAATCTGGAATGGCTAGACAAACAGTGACCTCACACCACACAGGTCATGGAACTATGAGACGACAGGATCTTTTTGTAAACAAACTTTTAACTAAAACCAGTCAGGCAGAGAGCATCCTTTTTTTATGTCCACTAGCACTTCACGGCTTACAAACCACAGTTCAGCACCTAGGACAGTGACAGCTCTTGTCTGCCGGATTGTCTACTAGATAGAGAGGATGCATACATGCTGACTCATGGCTGAGCCTGAGGAGAGCAAAGAAGCCACTGATGCTCATAGCATCCAAGCATGGCCAGGCCATCCAACTTGATGGTCCAGAATGTGGAGCTCTAGTCTTCATCATTGCTTACCAGGTTCGTGTCTCTCTGCCCAGTTTACTCATCTATGAAATAGGGAAGTTATATTTGTCCCAACAGTATCTCACAAAGATGTAAGAAATGAATGCGGATAAATCACCCTACCATATTGCTCAATTAATGTTGCCTTTTCTACTCTTATTAGCAGTTAGGTAAGCAGGTGGAACAGGCAAGCCAGATCACAGAATGTCTTGTCTGTTCATAACAAGTAGCACATGAGTCTTGCCACCCACTCTGCACTTGGGGTTTCTTGGCCTCGGTGATAGTGTGAGGCAGGAACACTCCCTACAACCCGAACCTTCTGCACTGCTGTGTCTTCTCCATGTAGCCTCCTAGCATCTCTCTCTCCCCGCTTGAACCACTTGGGTACCTCTGAGTCTACCATCCACTTACACTGAGAGCTGCCTCTGATTTCCTATCTACTGGGGAATATGGCCCATTTTCAGACCTTCCCACTTTCCCTTGAACAGCTTTTGCCTTTCTTGCCTCTCTTTTTGAGCCCCTGAGATGAAACCCTCCCACAGTACATGAGCGATGACATTCTCCTACTTCTCCAACTTTATTACTAGAAAACAGCATTTGGAGAAAATGACTGTGGCGCAAATCTGCCGTCTGCTCTCTCACCGCCCCAACTTCAACATTATGATCTTAATGTGTCTCTTGCCACCAGCTTCAAAGTACATCTCTCCTTGAAAACAATAAGAGTCTTTCATTTCTGATCTTCAGCACCCCTCCAATTTCATAATGTTCTTGTCCTCTGGGTATTTCCTCTTAAAACAGCTGTTCAGATTGCACTTGGTCTGTGAGTTGCAAACGCTGATACGCAAGCCACCCTCCCACCCCTACCCCCATATAGAAGACACAACACCCAAGGGAAAGAGGTAGCCAAGTAGGCCAACCCTACCCACTAGCCGTCACCTACTTTTCTACCATGAGAATAACCACTTTGGGATATATTGGGGACTGTCTCTAATTTAAGCCTTATATTAAAGCTGATTTATTCTTATCCATCCCAAGGCTTTAAGAACAGCAAGAAAGCCCTGCCTAGAAGTTGAGGTCTGATTCTGATCCCTACTTTGAAATATACTTACTGGGTGACTCTCCCAGTTTTTATCTACTGCTATAACAAACCATGGTGTGGGTGATTTATAAAACAGACAATCCAAAACCACAGACATCTCATTCTCATCTCTGGAGAGTGAAAATCCAAGCACCAAGCACAGCACCCAGCATCTGGTGAGGGCTGCATCCTGTGGGCTAGAAGGCAGATGGAGAGAAACAATAGAACGCCTTCTACTAAGCCCTTTATTATGACTCCTGAACCATGCTTGGTGGAAAAGCTTCAGGTCCTGTCACCTCCCAGAGGTCCTGGCCCTTAGCACCCTCACACTGGCAACATGTTCATCACAGAGGAGACTTGCTCAAATCTGCAGCAGTACTTTTCACTGGATACCCTAAGTTCCCTAAGGTTCACTTTCCATGTGTTTTAAGAAAGAGACCTAGACCAAAAGATGATGACCAAGTCCGCAGGCTCTCCCGGGACTGAACTAGCACTTGGGACTTCTTTATGTTTCTCCTGCCTCCCTCTCCTCATGGTGGGGTCCACATACAAAACATCAGAGAACAAAACCTTCTCTGGATATATGTGTATGTGGCCTTCCTCTTTTTTTTTCATCCCTTGAGTATCTCTTAAGTTACCTGCTGTATACCAGGTACTAGGGTATAGGATACATGATGAATGGGATAAATACGGCTCCTTCATTTTTGCTTTGAGGGGAGACAGCCAATGTCCAGACACAGGTGAATAAAGGAAATATGTACAATTTTCTAGGTCACTGGAGGCCATGGGGTACAAAGGAGCCCATAATACACCAGACACAACATTTGACCATCTAGTGGGACCAGAACACCTGGGAAGGAAACCGTGTACTCAGGTCTCCATGACAGGGAGACTCAGCCTTCCAGGGAGAGAGAACACACACCATAGATGGGCCTGGGTGGGGCAAACTGGCTGGTCTGTGGGCAGCTGTGTGTGAGAGAGGGAAGAGAGAGGCAGATTCAAAGATGACAGCAGAAGCTGGAACAGAGTGACTGCTGTGAGCCACGGCAAAGAAAATGGGTTTGGAGCAAAGTGGCACATGGCTTGCAAATCCAGTGGGTGAGGCAGAGGGATTGCACGTTTGAGAACAGCCTGAGCTGTTTTGTGAGATCCCATCTCACAAACCCAAACAAAACAGAACAAAAAGCCCAAGAAGGTAGCCATTGTTTTCTGAGTACAAAAAGCTATATGAGTCTGACCTTCTCCCAAATAAATCATGGTACAGCTAACACTTGTCTGGAAAATGGGACATAGAGTTTGAAGGAAAGGAAAGAATCATGATGGGTGAGTAAGTTTTTAGCCCAGGACAGCTAGAGACTGATGTCCTCATATCTAACTCTGAGCACATCCAATACATGCCACACACCCCTCCCCCACTTCATGTTCATCCCACTGCCTTTCCCCCTCATTTAACGCCTGGAAGATAAAGGGCAGATAGACAGACAGACAGCAAGGACTAGCAGGCACATCCAACCTAACAGCCCATGGCTGCATACTTCCAGACTAGTTATAAGTATGGCACAATTCATTTGTAGATGACGATGTCATATCAAAATGTTAGGAGGCTGGACCTCACCCCCACCCCTAACCTCCGGGAGACTTCCTTGACTGTCTTTCAGCAGGCTGTCCTCTAGTCAAATGTCTGGCTCCTCATCTCCCAGGCTGCTGCCTTTCTAAGGGATTGTAGTACATGTCTATACAGTACTCATTTGTCCAAGGATTGCATTCAAAGATCCCAATCAAACTTTGTCATTTATAGAAATAATTAACACTTGGGGCAAGATTTTTTTTTACCTGAGTAGGATAATAATAACAATGTCTTAAATCCTGCCATGTGAGGAGCACCAGATGTCTCTCAGAGGTTGAAAAGCAGAGGGACCTCAAGCCCCCACACAGCCCACATGCCCACACAACCTGAGTCTCTTAGGAAATCCAGGTCAAAGGAGAGCATGAATGCCTAGTTCATTAGCTGAAGTTTTACACAGAGCCAGGTGTGGGCAGCAGCCATGGCTCTGCCTCTGGTAGGAGGCAATAATCAGGACTTCTCCTCCACGTTACTAGCAATCTTGACCAAGGAAATTCGCTCACAGCACACAGCTTCATGCTCTCATTCTTCGCACTTACAGTGGGTTTCCCCAACTAGGTATCTCTTTCCAACCTCTTTGGAGGCTTTTGCAACTGTGAGGGATCAAGTTTCTAGAATTGGGAGAAATCCTTTAGGTGCTCCACTTCTGGGTAGTGTTAAGCCAGAGCGAGCATGTCCCGCTAACCCAGGAGAGCTGGTGGCAGCACCGACACCTGCTGTTGTAACTCATAGCAACCTCTTTCACTGGATGCTCAGCTTCCTGACTTCTCTCGGCTGCCTCCTTAAGAGGGATCTTAAGGAAAGAGAAGAACAGGAGGAAGGCCAGGCTTGGCCTTTGGCCCAGAGGGAGCACAGGGAGCTGGGCGGTGTCCCATTGAGGAAGAAGAGAAGAGAAGAGTTAATGAGACCACGGCAAAGGTGAAGAGAGATACTTGGCTTCCTGATAGTCTTTGGTACCACAGGCCCTTGCCCAGGGTAGAGGGACGTTTGTGGGCTCACTGATCACTTATGCCATGGAGAAGAGCAGCTTGAAGATGGGATTTGTAAATGAGTAACAGGAAGAACAGATCTGAGGTGGATGACAAGAGAGGAACACAGAGACCAATGGAGATGAGTGGGAAGGACATACACACCCTACTGAATTGCACCCAGGTTGACAACACAGGGACTCTGGATGGTCCCTCAGCCATCTTCCTCTGCCCCCTCCCAAAAATCTCATTGTCATCTGTTTCTCAATATCACAGATGGGATACCACTGTTTCCAGGTGCCTTTTCCCATGCCCAAACCCTGCAAAGGGCCTGTAGTTCCTCAAAGATACCTCAAGGCAATTATGCTCTCATGTATCTAAATGAACCTGAGATGCTGAGATGCTGGGGAACCCAGAGGTGGGCAAGGAGATGGAGCCTCTGCCCTTGCTGCAGTGGGGGCGGGGGTGCTCCTGAGCTGGACAGGGATTTAGGTGGCTGCATGATACAGTAGCCTCACCCAGAGATGGGGGTGGTCAGTGAGCAAAAACCTCCTGTGCCCACAGCTGCCGAGGTAGGGCACACCACAAATCCTGGAGTCCACTGAGAGGTGAGTAAAGTCCTGGTTCTGACCAATGCCTGTGCAGACTTTCAGCCGGTGTCCTGTGGAGGGTATCTTTTCCTCTGTATTTGACCTGCTAGAAAGAACACAGATATTGATGAAATGGAGGTCTCCACCCGAGCTTCATACCTAAGATCCTGGCTTAGACTGGAATAAATAACACCAGCTTCTAAATTACATGTGAGTCATGGGAGGTTAGTGTAGACTGAACTCAGGGCTGGGCTCAACACATCCCAGTCAATGGCAGGCACGGCCACTCATACCATCACTGCAGGGTGCCCTGAGCAGTTAGGACCTGAAGGTCTAGATTCCAAATAGATGGTGTGTTCTGAAACTAGGAACTGCCATCCCTTGCATGTGACACCTAGGACAAGGCTTTTTCCTGCACTGTACCTCGTTATTCTCCTCCATTAACTGAGCCCAAGGAGAGCTCCCACCTGATAAGAGTTATGATTATGAAACCACATAGCATACGAACGAACAAGACTTCAACTCTTATCTGGTGCTTGATAAGCATCCAGGGAGTATTTCGTCAGTACTATTAACCCTTAACATGACTTTAAGTTTCAAAGCTGTGTACATGAAAGCAAAGCTATCCTAATACTCAGGCCTGTGCACAGTCCCTTCCTGAACTGCAGTCAGCTGACCCACACCACACCACTCCTGTTTGCAGAGCATACAGAGCTGGTGTAGGAGATAAATGGCATGCCTGTCTTAGTGGAAACTGTAGTCCGTGGACACAGTCACACACGGTGACACCGGCCATGAACAGACAGGTCATAGGCCAGGAGGATGGAGATGGCAGGGTGTGGCAGGATGAGCAAACATCAAGACACTCAGATTTTAACACGACTTTTCTAGTTTACTGAGTCAGTGATCTCACCCTTCTGACCTTCAGTTTTTTATGAATGAGTTTGATCCCAAGGTCCTTCCCTGCAGTTTTCAACAATTCGTGATCCCCAAGTATGGTTTCATTCCCTTTGCTGGTGTTCTCCACACTGGCTTGATTTCTAAGAACTTTTGAAGAAATTTCTATCCAAAAATCAGTACTTTGGACGAGCCTCTGATTATCTCCATAATAAAGAATAGCTGCATGAGCCTTAATCCATTAACAGAGGCATCTCTTTCCATCTTTGTGTCTGGAGGGATCCACCCTTGTGGAGAATCTATTAGCTGTTCCCTTCAGGGCCAGCTAGGGCCAGTTCCTCTTCAGTTCACTTCAGAGAGCAAATCTTATTGTTTGTCTAATATGTATCATTTATATAGCTCTCTGTTTAGCCAAATAAAAGCTATTTGGAAAATGTCCAAATTTAACAACTTTAAATTTTTTAATCGTAACTATTTTATGATTGTAGCTATGTAAGTGGTAGAAAAATCAGAACACATGAGTCAGCCAAAAACCATAGAAAAATGCCAATAAGGGCACCATTCAGAAATAACCATTTCTTCCGTTTTCCTACATCACTTAATGCAAATAACTTATATAATTAAGAATCACATTCTAGTCTGTTTCCCTGTTGCCTTCTACACCTGCTTTGCATAAATGTGTGACTTATTCATTCATCTACAAGTGAAGGCCAAGCGATGGACCATCGCTCGGAGTTTTGTATTTCATTCAGCTCATCAGTTGTGACTGGACACAGATTGCTTCTAAATTCCAACAATGACTGACTTCCTTCCTTCCCTCCAATCCTTCAGTAGTTACTCAAACTGTCAGGTGAAATGGTCTGTGTATTTTCAAGATTTGGAGATGCGTATTCCTGTGTTTAATTCCATCAAATTTGAAATGAGTGTGTGAGTACACAGTTTGTTTCTCGGCAGCATGTACCATTACCACACACTGGACGCCTGTCTCAAATCTCTACACAAGTTTTCCAGTCTAAGGAGAAGATGGCATCTTGCTGTTTGGGGCATTTCTTTTGTGCACTGAGATGCATCTCTCATTCATATGTTTATTGACCAAGACTGTGCCATTCATCAATCAACATTTATTAATTACCTATCATGTGCCAACCACTCCTCTGGTATGTCTTCCTTTCTGAGTTTGCACTAACTAGACGAGGCTGTGGCATTTATGGGAACACTGAGGCTTCAGCCTGGTTGTCATTAGCCAGTGCCTCATCTCTAGTTCACAGATGCTGACATAAATTCTCTCCCTGACTCCATGGAGGCTGTCACACCTGGGGACTCCTCACTGATCTATCTGAGCCTTTTCTTCTCCTGCCTCTTCACTGAGCCTGAGAGAGGAAACTCTGGTGAGTGAGTAACCCAGTTCTCAGAGGAAGGAAGTTTGGAGACCACCCCCCTGGGAGAAGGCCAGAGAGCCGACCACAGGGGCCCTCCAGGGTGAGATCTGAGTGGATTAGCACACCTCAAAGTCAAGTCTAGGTCTGACATGTCCAGAAACTTGACCTTGTTAGTGCCCCAGATTCATTTTCACACAGGCTGTCTCACAGTGACTAAGCTCACTGGAGGCTTCAGTGTGCGCTGCACAGAGGCAACTTCTCCTTTGTGATGAGTTTAAAAAAAAAAAAACAAAACTGCCAGGCAGGGCAGACTCGGGCCAAGCTCTCCAGTACAATTTACCCCGCAGGCAAGTTGCAAAAGCAGCCAGACACTCTCTGAAGAGAGCTCTTGAGTGGGAGAGCTGAGCCGAGCCGGGGACAGGTTAAGGATTTGAAAGTTGGCTAGCATCATGCTCTGACAGCACCGTGTGTATCCTCTCCCTGAACAGTGCCTAGGTACAGCCAATAGGGCTCTGAGCTTTGGAGCTGACAGACCAACACCCTCACCTTTACCTAGTCAGCACTGTTTGGGCTTAGCTGAGATCACAGCCCTGTGCAGAATATCTTCTGGCTTCAATTTGCTGTCCATCGTTCTTTCTTTTCAAGATGCTTTGACCCACACGAATGTAGTACTGACTTAGTTTCATGTGTCACTGTGTTCATATTTCTTGTGTCTAATTTATTCACATGGAGAACTTTCAGGTAGTCACATACTGTGGGACATAAGGCTATGGCTTCCGGTGCTGGCTGAGATCGAACAGTGGAAAGGCATGACGGTCAGTCTTAATGCTGGTTAAGGCCATCTGGGTAGCCAGTTCTAATCAAGTCCCCCTTTGAGGAATCACCCTTTGTCTACTTTGAGATTACCAGGGAGCTGCTGCAGCAGATCTCTCCACCACCTGACATCCCAACCTTTTGGCATATCTCTGATCGAGCTTAGCTTCAGGAGACGGCTTTGTGTAACCTCGGTCTCCTTCACATGCATGGCACCCCATGTTAAGCTCCTGTTGGTACTTGGAGCTCAATGTAGCAGAAACTTAGAAACTCCTAGGAATGAATGAAGCCAAGAGACGCTCAGCCTGTGTGGGATGGGGGCCAGCTCCTAAGCACTCCAGCCCTCCTTCCTTCCAATGACAACGCCATGAGACACCTGTGCTCTTCGTAGGCGGCCCCTGCACAGACCACATGCCCTGTTTCACTCAGCAGAACATTACCTACACATACAGGATTTTCATGCCTGCCATACCTAACATCAGATGGGGGAGGTGGGTGGGGCCCACACACCCTAACCGCTTCGAGTGCTGTAGAGGCCAAAAGGGTCTTACTGCTGCACAGGAAGCTGAGATGTTAGCACACAGAGCCCCATGAGCCACCTTCAGAGACTACACTAGGTCATGGTGTTACCTCAGGCAGTGTGATATCTTGCCACAGGACACCGGATTCTCTAAATCCTTTTACTACTACATCACCAGGGACAGATATGATGCTACCCGAAGAACCCTTAACAGATGTCCCAAATGATCACTAAGACTCCATTTAACCCTTGAATTCCAAGCTAGAAGAATGTCCTGTCTTAAAAATAGGCTTCGTAGAAGGTGAGCCTGAGAGGGGACACTCTGGCAAGTGAGTGACCCAGTTCTCAGAGGAAGAGAAGCAGAGAAAAAAAAAAGACAGGGTGGGAGTGGAAAGCTAAGTAGGCATGGTCTTGGCTGGGGGCTTGCTTCTGCAGGAGCCCACTGAGAACCCTGGAGCACAAGTGACAGGTGCCATCTATGCTCCATGCCACACAGACATTGCCTTCTCCCCCACCCCCAACACTTCCCCAGTCAGGTGCCTCAGATTTTAACCAGGATGCTTTCCTGAGAACTGGAAAAGAGGGGCTTTGTGGTGTAGATCAGTGGGCGAGTCCTTGCTTAGCTTGCACAAGATGAGCACACTATGAGCTCTTGGCTAGGTTTGGGGGGAGGGGTACAGGAGGTAATTGTGAGTTTAGTGAGGATGGAGAGAGACAGAGGGAGGCCAAGGGATACAGAGAAAGAGAGCCCGACAAAGAGGATGTGAGCAGGAGGCAAGGGACCCGAGCATGGGGCAAAGGGCTTGAGGAAGAAAGACACGAGGAAGCCGCCAGCAGTGTCTTCTCTGTTTTCCTCAGTAAAGAGGTCCTGAGAGGGAAGCCCTTCCCCAGCAACTTCCTCCTGCTGCAGAAGTTTCTGCTCTAGCTGGAGTATGAAACCCGCCTTCCTCAGGGCCTTGTTTAATCTTTAGGAGCTTCTGTTTTAACTTCATCCAAAGCCAAGTTTCAACTGAATGAGGGCAGTCGAGTGCCATGGATTCTCCCCAGACACAGACTGGAGGAAGAATTTAATTTTCTTGTAAGTGTTATGGCATCATCTTAGTCATTAGTAGGAAACTGCTCATGAACCCCATCGCTTCTTCAGGGTTGCACACTGATCACAGGAGTCTTTGTCTAAACCGAAGGCTGGTGTTTCCTCAAACACTGAGCTGCCTCAGCGGTGCTCCTAGAAGGAGCTGACAGAAGCCCAGGATCATGGGATGTCTGTCCTGCTGAAGCGTTGGTGGCAGGTGCCAAAATGATTCCTTATAACAATACATCAGAGGCGAATTCCAAAGTGCAGACCTTCAGTCGAAAGCACTAGATTTCAATTCCAGTTCTGCTGATCACTCATCAAGGGGCCCTTGACAACTCACCTCCTTCACCCGCCCTCCTTCAGCCTTGCTAAGATCATTGTCAGGGACAGAACAGAGATTAGATTTCAAATGAACATAGCAGCCCCTGATTGCAACAAGGCATGGAATCAGCAATGGTGCACAGTCTGGCAGGATGGTGGCTCCCTGGACCTTCAAAGAGAGACTAATGAGTTAGGAAAGGGGTGGAGAAGACTCCTGTCCCCAGCCGCGGATGGTCTGGGCAATAATGTCTGACAGGATCTTGCCGTAATGTTCCTCCAAACCTTCAGACATGCTGGCAACTTCATGTGTTGACACTTGTTACAGCCAGGGGCTACCCAGCTTCAGTACCCTCTGGAATAGGAATCATGTCAGAGTTGGTGAAGAGACTTGAAGTCTTTGAGATTGGGAAAGCTTGTACCAGGGTAGGGGTCCAGAAGCCACAAAGAGGACTGGTTGGGAGCTAGGGGAGACAATTCTGGGTTTCATGAGGCTGTGGATTATAAAATTGCTCGTGTCCAGGGGACTGTGTAGACAGAAGGCTGCCCCTCATGCCACAGCCAGGTACAACAGCTTCCGTCTGCACTTTCCACTCTGTAGCACTAGCCTAGACCCCATCCTGGCCACCTTCCCTCCAGACAATCCACTACCTCAGTGGCATAGGCATGGGGCTGTGTAGATGCCCAGGATTCTATGGAGAAGATGCAGAGTTCCAAATCTGCCTCAGACATTCCTTTTTGCCAAGTCTTCCCTGGGCTTCACCTCTCCAGGCTGGCCTTTGCAGCCTGCTGCTGTAGTATGTGGAGTTTAGCTCTACCCCAGGCCTGCCTTTCCTATAGGCTGCTGCTCAGCCACTGCCCTGCCAGCTTTAAGGAGGCCCACCCTTTGCCCATCACTACACCTGTGCATCCTGGAAGGCCTTGTCCACATGTTTCTGTTTGCTTATTTTCTGTATTTATTTATTCATCTATTTAATAGAGGATCTCACGTTGCCACCCAGGCTAACCTCAGTCTGTCATCTGGGCTAGCCTGGAACTCCTGATCCTCCCCAGTGCTGGGATTGCAGGCATTCACCATCATGCTTGGTGCAGCAGATAACAACCAAAGCATTTCTTCCAGGCCTAAAAGGGCCCTTCCCAATTGAATTCTGGTTAGTCCTCCTGTCCTGTGTATGTATCATGAAGGACAGGGCTGGAGGTCCATGCTTGGGTCATGCCTTTTGGGAGGTGTGGTATGAGCACAGACTTAAGGTCAAGACTTCCTAGTCTCAGGTGCCATGTATGGTTCATTAATTATGTGTGCCTGGGTTTCCTTTTAAACCTGACTTTCTTCTTTGCAGAATGGACGGGTTGACTGATGTGAGGACTGTTAGGCGCGATGTCTAGAAGCATGCTGGGCACCTAGTGACATTAGCTGTTACCGTTTGTGACGCTGGTGAGAAATAGATGGGCTCTTAATTGAGTGGGTTGAAAGAGAAAAAATAATCTCAGGAAGAGTCTTGGACTTTTTACACGTGGGGCAGGACACACACACACACACACACACACACACACACACACACACACACACTGTAATTTGCACTGGCTCATTTCACTTGAAATTTATGACTACAAATCTCACACTGGGGCTTTGACACTCTCAGGAATCCTGCCACTTTTCTCTAGCCAGTTGACTTTCCGACTCTGAAACAGTCAGTCTCAACCACACAGCACATCAGGCTCACCTGGGGTGCTTTGCTCTCTGTTTGTTTCACATTGGCAAATGATAGTTGTGGGTGTTGGTGCAGTACAAAGTGATGCTGAGTTTTTTTTTTAATATGATGTGAAGTGATTAAATCAAGCTAATTAACATATCCATCACCCCAAATCCTTGATTGTTTTTTGTGGTGAGACTACTTGAGATTTCCTCCCTTGGTGATTTTGGAATGCACAGTGCTCGGTTGTCAGCTATATTCACTGTGCTACATAATCAGTCTAAAACAGAAGCAACATTATTGTTCCTATCTAAGAATTCACATGCTTTGACTATTAACTCCCCTTCCAGGTCTGGGCTACCCCCATTCTATTCCCTACACTGTGTGTTCAATGTTTTCAGATGTAGGATGGAGTGAACACAGTGGGTCATCTTTCTGTCATTCTCAGCCCCTGTAACACAGGGCTGTCAAACTGAGAAGTTTTAAAATGACAATACTCTGGACTCACCTAACACCAATTAAATCACAGTCAAAATGAGGTGGAGGCAGAAGCTGTCACAATACTATGGAAGTTCTGCTTTGAGGTATAAGGAGCAGTCCAATCAGAAACCACTCTGTAGCAGAGCATCCCATCCCTTCTTTCCATACCTCCTCTGCTCTTCCTCCTTCAGCCCTTAGCTGATGAACTCGCATCACACTTCAGAGAAAACTGAAGTGATATGAAGGACTCTTCCTTTTCCCCACTGCCAACGCCAGCAAAGGACCCGTGTCTACAGCCACGTCATCCTTGTCTCTTTTACAGAGCAGGAGTTTGTCCTCTGTCCAAGCGCCGCCTCTCTCGTGCCATTGTCTCTTTCCCCAGTTGCCCCTCTCTGTGCTCAGTGGTTCTCCTTTTCCCTTGCAGTCATGGCTAACAGCAGGCAAACGGGTTTTGCTTTCTCTCAGCTTGGGGAACAACAACAAGGCCAAGACTGTGTCCCCGCTCCCACTTTCCCCACAAGGAGCTGCTGGCCTGTCTGTGCACTCAGAACCACTGCAGCACTTTGCACAGCGGCCAGGGCATGGAAGCAGATGCTGTCCATGGATGCATCAATAGAAAAAGCAAGTGTGATACAGTCTTGCAGAGGGATATAGGACTGGACACACCAAAATCTGTGGGTGTTCAAGCCTCTTTTATAAAATGGCTCTCTTTTCATAGCACCTATGTGATCCTCTCCTAGTCATTTAATACCTCTAGGTTACAAATGATGCCCACAACATACACACTATGTCAGTAACATCATGTTGTTCAGAGAACATTAACAAGAATGTGTATGTTCAGTATAGATGCAAAGATTTTTCCAAATAACATGGACTGTGGTTGGTTAAATTGTGGGTATAGGAACTACAGGTACATAAGGACATTTATAATATTTAGTCTTCAAGATAAATGAGAATGTGGCACACACATTTACAGAAATGAATCTTTAGGGCCTCTATTAAGATACACCAATCACAAAACAAATATGTGATTCTATTTATATGATCTACAATAAAAAAAATCAATAACAGTAAAAAACTATAGGAGAGAAGAATCAGAGGCTCAGGAACAGGGAGGCTGTGTGGAGTGAGCCTCTACCAGGACAGACTTCCAGAGTGAGACCACTCTGGAACTGGATGGTGGGGTGTCTGGGCAGCATCAGAAATCATATGCTGCTATGGAAGTGTCCACTCAGAAACAGTGATGATGCCCATTTTATATCCTGTATTTTACCACAATTAGAAATTAAAAATAATAGTAACCATTGTAAACACTAGCTTCTCTATCTGAACCTCACCTTCATTTCTCAGCCCACAACCTGTCTGGCTTCTGCTTTCCATGAAACTTCCAGCCAAGGTCACCTTGACACACCTGCTTAAAACCCAGCAAACCATCCATTTCCCTTCCTCCCATAATCCCCTTACTGAAGCCTGTTGCTGACTGACTCTTCCAGTATTCTTGCCCCATTTTCTGGTTTCCATAACTCCCCACACTCCTATTGCTAACTCTTTCTGCCCCATTTCCTCTGGTCCAAGGGTTAGATATTGGTTCTTTGAGCATCTGGCTCCTTTCAATTTTCTCAGATCTCTCTCTGTTTCTCTCACCCTGCTTCTCCATGTCCTCACCCAGAGCAACTCATCAGCTCTCACAGTTTTAATGTAATTCACACATTTATGACTCATAAAGCTGCAGATTCAGCCCTGGTCATTTTCTCTGAAACTCTTCTGCCTGCCTGACCTCACCATTCAGGTGTTTCAAAAGCATCTCACACTTAATGTGTTCCAAATGCAACCCTTGACTTTACATTCCAGCCCCAAACCATACACCCAGCATTCTCCCTTATCTCAGCAAAAGTAAAACTGTTAAACCATTCAGATAACCTGTCTTCTTTCTCTCATTTCCTCATATTCACAGTCTCATGTCCTCACTTTTCATATATACATTATTCATTCAGGTTAACCTTCCACAGTGCCTTGAATCTACCTCCCTATGATCTTTCTACCTCACTGGTCCGTTAACATCTCAGCTGTCGCCATGGCCTCCTTACTGGCCCAGCATCCTAAATGTTTCATCTCTTCCTTGCCATCAGTCACAATGCCCTCTGCCTACATGCTCAGGGCTACTACTGAGCTCAGCTCAGCTTCAGCTTTACTCTACCCCCAGACGTTGCACACTCAGGATACACACAAACCCTTCTACCTCTTTCCCCATCAACGTATGTCCATTTTGCACAACTGTGTCATCATTCTCAAGACATCTTCATACTGCTGCTTCTCCAAGAATTCTTCTGTGATGACTGTAGTAGACACTATGTTCTGTTGTCCATTTCTCATATGACATAGTTATCATTGACTTAGCCTTTACTACTAAAACAATTCTTCACTTGTTTGTTAACTTACTATTATTTCTGTCTTCTTATAAACTCTGAATGCAGTACAGAGTCACATCTGCTTGGCTTGGTAATGTATTTCTAGAAAACTTCCAAGAGTGTCTTCTTGGGACATGGTACCCTCAATAAATCCTGGTTTGACAGATTGAGGTAATATCACCATGAAACAGAATGCTGTGGCCTTAAAGTTTGTGCTGATAGTGAGGTTTTAAAAATTTGGCCATGTTCTAGCAACTTACAGTCCTGAATCTTCCACATGTTATTAACCAATAAAAAATAATTCAAGAAAATAATATTAAGATGCATTAACCCATAAATTATATTTGTCTGCTGCAAGGTTTTGAGCCTAATATTTAAACGTTTGTTTTGTAGTTAAAGCAAGATGTTTTTGTGAGAATGAGTAAGGATTTGGCATCATTCAAAATAATCCCTATTATCAATTTATCCTCATCTTGAGCATCTTTGGGACTTGAAATTTTCAATCAACTTGACTTCAAAAATACTTCTAGAATAACCTTCGGTTGCTGGTTAAATGTTTATAGAGACTCTTTCTTGCGTTGTTGCCGATCTTACTTAGGGTTTCTATTGCTGTGATGAGACACCATGACCAAGGCAAGTTGTGAGGAAAAGGTTTATTTTGATTTTATTCCACACCATAGTCCATCATAGGAGGAAGTCAGGATAGGAACTCAAGCAGGGCTGGAACCTGGAGCCAGGAGATGATGCAGAGGCCATGGAGGGGTGCTGTTTACTGGCTTGCTCCTCATGGCCTGTTCAGCCTGCTTTCTTATAGAATCCAGGACCACCAGTCCAGAGATGGCTCCACCAACAATGGGCTATTGTTGAGAAAATACCCTACAGGCTTGCCTACAACCCCATCTTTTGGAAGCATTTCTTAATTGAGGTTCCCTGCTCTCAGATAACTTTTGTCAAGTTGACATAAAACTACCCAGCACACTGCCTTTCAATTAGCAGCTATGAGTGACAAACTGGGCCTCAGCTCTGCTTTCTCAGTTTACCTTAGTGAGGCTGCAAGTTTTGAATTGGGAGTTTGAAAAGAAAACTCAAACTTCTAACTGGAAACTCTCTCATTATGACATATATTTCAGATTACATTCATATTATGTGCCCCTTTTTCCTGCCCCAGAAATGCATATTTCCACCAGGATTTATTTACACTGGATTGTGTGCCTTAATACTTTGTGTGAAGGCTTCCAAAATCTCCTCCACCCTGTTGAGTTTCCAGCCATGCCTTGAGATCACAGGCAGCCTCAGAGTTGCTGTCTTCAGAGCTTTTCACCCAAAGCAACTTGTGTGATTTGCTTGAACATAATTTTTAAAAATTAAAAAAAAAATCATCACTCAAACCCAATTTCCTGGCAGGCGTCTCATCTGCAGACTTAGCTGAACACTTAGTGAGCCCTAAAAAGATCCGTTGCTGTGTTTTCTAGGAACCACCAGAGAAGCCTGTTAGCGATCGAATGAGGAGCATGTGACAGGCATAGTCTTGGGCTGAGCAAGGAAGTTGCTCAAGTCTCCTACTCAAAAGAAACAAAAGAGAGAAAAGCCCACTCTTCCTACTGGATTCTCTGCTGCTGCAGCTTCCTTTGTTTGTATTCTGGGCAATTTTCTTCTCCCTGGTGTCTGTGGGTGGAGTAGACTCTGCAGAGGAACTCTGAGAAAACACTGGAAAGCATGATTGAATGAAAAGTGCTGAAGTAACCCTGCAGAAGCAGGCAGGTGCCTCTCTCAAGAGCCAGAGAGACAAGAATGCTTGATAGAGGAGAACTGTATGTTGGCCCAAACGTTGTGAGAGAGGTCAAGCTTGTAGCTTGTGTTATCAGGGGAATTCAGCATCAAATTGAGGTGAGTTTGGCTAATTATGGTAGCCTGTTTGTTGTGTGTGCCTGTGTGGGTACATATGTGCCTGGTTGGAAAATAGCTTGTTTTGTACTCATTTCCAACATGCTTGGGTTTACCTCCTTTAAATTCAGTTCTTTACTGGGTAGAGAGGCAAGGAGCTATAATCTTGAAGGTATTGAACAAAGTATGTGTGCCTTCCAGATTGAGTTCTAAAATGATGTCACACTAACGCCATCTGAAGGGAAATACACCCCAAAACTGCTGAGAAAGGGACTGGGTTTGCCCCATCGATGATGAAACAACAAGGTTGAACATTCCAAAAAAGCATGATGGAGCCAAGTTGGGCAGAAAATAGGTATGGTGGGAACACAAGGCAAGTCTTCTCTCCTATAGATCGACATGGTCCAGAATTCTTCCAAACAGTGTTCCAGAGGAGGCAGGTTAAACTCATGAATAACAAATGACCTGACACATTTTAACATGTAAGATATTTCTCTGGATAGTTGACCCAGACATGATTTTCACTTCTTATTTCATGACTTTCACTTTTAATTTTGGCATTTTCTATAATTTCTGAATGCCTTGCAACATCAATTACGTCTATAATCTGTGATTTCAAAGTTAATATTATAAAGGGCTGGGAGTGTGGCTCAGTGATAGAGCACTTGCCCTGCATGTACAAAGGCCTGGTTCAATTCCCAGCACCATTAAATAACGAAACAGATAAAATAACCATCATTCAAAAAAAAAAAAAAAAGAAATTAGAGACTATTTTTAGAATCTGACTCCTCCCCTGCCTGCTGAAACTCTAGGACAATGGGTCCAAGATATTCTCAAGTCTAGCTAGGGCTAGACCAGCAGGGCTTGGTGGTTGCAATTTTGAATTTGATTTGGATATTGTTCATCTATCTTTCACCTTGTTTCAGAAAAGAATGAAATCAACCTTGTAAAAGAGTGACTAATTTAAAAGAGAAAGAAAGAAAACCAAGATGGAGGAGACAAAGAAAAGGCAAGAATTATGCTGGAGTGCATAGCCCTGTCATCCACTCTTCTGTAGGTTTGAGCAGGTCATTCCAATCGCCAGCTACAGAACGGTTGGTGAAATGAATGCCCTAGGAGGAAAGCAGCCACTCATGTGGTGGTGTCTACCTACTGCAATGAGGGTCAGGCTTCTTTTTCCCAGGGCTCTCTTACAGAGTATGCTGTGTTATCACAAACAAGGCTATTAGAAGTAGTTGGTACCAAAGGCCTGTTTCACATCATAGTCTTCAACAGAAGGAGATATTGGCCCAAAGTCAATGTCAGTAAATGTAAATGGTGGTGGTATGGTAGTATGACATGAGCCCAGGAGCTCCTTGTCCTCTGCTAGCTAGATGTATACAATGTGACTGACTCTAAACATCAACATGAACACATGGTCTGTATTTACTTCCTCCACTTGTCCCTGGGTACCATTTCTCTCAATCAGACTACTGACACATACACAGGAGAGGGATCTGGAGATCATATCCTGGCAGTACAAATAGCCTGTGAGTAACAGGTAATGCTTCTGGATGTAGTTCACATCTGTCTGAGAAACTAAAACACCTGGCAACAATGCTGCCCTAACTTGATGGTAGACCTGGATCCAACATGCAACTACAAACTGTGCACAGACACCATTGTTTTCCACCTGTTTCCCACATGCACTGAGGTGTGGTAGTTTGAATATAATTGCCTCCATAAGCTCATAGGGAGTGACACTACTAGGAGGTGTGACTTCGTTGGTGTGGGTATGGCCTTGGAGGGAGTGTGTTGCAGTGGAGGCAGGCTTTAAGGTCTCATATATGCTCAAGCCAAGCCCAGCATCTCAGTTCACTTCCTGCTGCTTTCAGATAAAGATGTAGAATTTTCAGCTCCTTCTCCAGCACCATGTCTGCCTGCATGCCGCCATGTCCTACTATGATGATAATGGACTAAACTTCTGAAACTGTAAGCCACCCAATTAAATGTTTTCCTTTGTAAGAGTTGCTGTGTTCATGGTGTCTCTTTACACCAGTATAAATACTAAGACAGGGAAGAGCTGACATATCACACAGAGGAGGGGCAAAGCCATCTTAGCCCTCAAGGTTTTAGAGCATGTTTGGTCATGTGCTTACACCTCACCAACTTTCTAGTTTGTGTTGACATATCATATCATAGCATCCTTAAAGATAAACGGTTTGAAGAATAAATAAGGAAGTTGTATGGGATTTTACACAAGCTTGATAAAACTATCAAGGAAACTCTCATCAAATCTACCACTTTCTTGAGAGCACTTTATAAGACAGAAGGTATTTCAGGGGTCCTTATAAAGTAACAGGGACTGACTTCTGCCAGTCTGCATATGGATGATGAATAACATTCACCCAAGAACCTAACCTCTTGTGGATAAGCAAGAAGTGGGGAAAGTGTCTAGGAAAGGAATAGCTCTGTAATTGGAAATGGTTAATGTGTTGCCTTTTTGGAAAGCAAGGCCCATTTTCCACACGGTTTAGGCAGGCAAAGGTTGACTTGAAGTGCTTGGTAAAGTCAAGCAGTCAGTGAAGAGCAGAGACAGCAGGCAGAATGGCCCCTCCACAGCTGTATGAAATCAAGCCACCTCCTTAAAGGCTTCACCCTACAGTGTTCCCCTCTGGTTTTCTGGGACTCAGCTGCATAAGAGGAACTATTGCTGAACTCTAAGGACCCTAAGGAAAAACAACATCAGAGGAATTATGTAGGATTTCTTCTTGTTTGTGTATGCTGGGGATTGAATTTCAGTTCCCTTAGTGTGATAAATATACTCTCAGCACTAAGCTATACCCTCAATGCATGGTAGCCACCTATACTTAAAGACAAATGTTCCTCTTGGTATCACTCAAGCCAACCAACCCAGGCAGACATATTCACAGCTCCTAGAATAATCACGCAGTGCAATTTTCCTGTTTCCATCCATGCCAGGCATCTACCTGGAACCACTATAATCAGGATGTGAGCATCTGTGAGTACCTTATGCCCTGGACTGGACCACTTTGTCAGATACCATTGCCAAATCTGCCAATCAGCCTCCATTATTTGTAACTACATATTTGTTGTTTCATTGTAGCTTTCTTCTTAAAACAAAGAATAGCATAATAAACTTTAAATATTGTATGAGCTCAGAGAACTGCTTCCAAATTTAGGATAGATTGGTAATTTGTGACTTCCCTAAATCATTTTTAGATACTTGGTAACATTTATCAAACTAGGTACTTACAGCAATTGTAACAAGGGTATAAAATGATGACAAATAAACTTTATTATTAAAATATATGCATGGGGCAAGGTGGGGTGTGGCCCCATGATACAGCAATTGTGTAGAATGCTTGAGACTTTGTACCCTATTCATAGCACCACAAAAATAAAGATTAATAGAAAACTAAAAGATTTAACCAAATGGAGGAAGATATCGATATATGCTTGAATGGGGGGCGGGATTTTCACTTAAAGATTTAACTAAATGGAGGGAGGTATCATGTATGTGCTCGGTTGGGTAATTTTCAGTTATCTCTAGATTAATTGACAAATGCAATTCCAAACAAAAAATTCTGAATTTGTTAATATGGCAAAATGACATCTGAAATCAAACACATCCACAGGAATGAATGAACAAAGCACACATCTAAAACGACAGGTAGATGTTTGTGCTTCTACTAATTTAGATATTTAAAGGCTGTGTACAATTTTGTGAGTAGAATGGTAAAGTGGTACCAAACACAGATAGACCAGGCAGCATGGAAATGGAGGAAGAATTTTAACCCACGGGGAAAGCACCACAGCATAGACATTGGGTGGGAATAAATGTTCACTTAATAATAAAGAACTGGCTTGCCTTTTTGTGTGCACCACGGGCACCCAGTGGACAGCAGGGAGGGCATTCAGAAGCATCTCAGCTGGTGTTCAAAACCCACAGAGATGCTTTTGGGCAGCAAGCCCTGATGACAGACAGCAGCTGCACGAGACAGGCTTCAGCAGAACTCACTCAGTGCTCTTTTGTATTCAACTGTAGCTTACTTCATGAGCTGGTCCTAGTCACAGCGCTCCCTTCCTCCAGCTGCTTCTGCTACCCACATGGTCTCTCTCTGGTCCTGGTGAGCAGAACTATAATCCCAGTCCTTCTCCCCCGAGACCCCCAGAGGCTGAGACAGGAGGATCTCAAGGTCAAAGTCAGCCTGGGCTACACAGTGACTGACACTCTGTGTGGAATGATAATGATCTCAAAATTGGTGAGTATCTTTAGATACAGTTCACTGAGCGTTCTCCCTCTATAACCCTCTTCCTGGACAGCCTTTCCTTCCTGCTCTCCTGAGCACTGAGCTGCCAAACTATAGCATCTTCCACAAGGCTCATGATTTGGTGTGGAATTAAGACACATTCATATAAAATGAAGAAAGGGCTGAATTCCAATCAGTACTGAGCCAATCCATAATAAATCCCTGTCTCATGACATAGAACAAATGGATTCCATAACAAAAGCATAGAAAAGCAACATGTGTGTCCCTGAGAATAGCATGGTCTCTCTGAACAGACCTTAGCCTAGGGCCAGAGACAGTGTTCAGAATCTACTTGATGTGCAGAGGGGTGGTCCACTGCTGCAGTGTTTATCCCGCCTGTGGGAGGCCGCACGTTTCATCCCAGCACTACACACACACACACACACACACACACACACACACACACACACACACACACAAACTTTGCATATTGTAAACTAATAAATGGCCAAAGAGACAAAACATTGGCTACACTTGAATGAATGTACAGTATTTGAGAGAGAAAAAATTAAAGAGCAAAAGCTAAAAAGCAGGGGAAATGCTGTGATATGTGACCATTGGAGAGTCAGTGACCTTTGTATGCCAAACTCTTTAAAAATCTTTGAAAAGATAAAAAATAAGATAATTGTCCCAATGAGGGGGTGTTAAAGAAAACACTGGGTATAATAAACATATTCAAACATAGATAAACCTTTCCCTCACCAAACACAGGTGAGATAGAAAGATGAATGTTCATGTTAGTGGTTGATGAGCACAGAAAGAACTGGATACTCATACATCCCCTTCAAGTTGGTGAAGACAACCCCTCAAAGAAAGATCCGATGCTGTTCAGGGTGAAAGGTCACCATCATGAAATCTCCATTCAGAATAGACAGAGCTATCCCTCTGCACAGCAATTCTGTCAAGACACTTACCTGAAACCTTTATAACTTAGAAATGCAGAATCTAGAGGTTTTTCTCCAGGGAAAATAACAATGGTCCTCCTGCAAAGTAGTGTCTATAACACATTGCAGTGGAAACAACATAAATATCTAGCACAAGGAACTGGCTTAAAGAAAACTGCTACTACAAGGATTATGCTGTGTTCATGTAGCTGAAGGCTAAGCTGCCATTTACAATCACAGAAGTGTGTTTGAGCTACCTTCAAAATATTCACGCTATTTTGTTATGGAGAAATAATTGGCTCAGCATTACTCCATTTTTTTATGGACAAAATGCACAATCACCATTTGTCCATTTGTTTGCTTGCTTGCTTGCTTGCTTAGCTTTATCTTCTAGTTTTCCAACAAATGCATTGTTATTTATATAGATTTTAAGATTAAAACCAGTAGCAACTGGAATTGTTTTCAGAGACCAGAGACCCTCAGATCCTCATGGAAGTCAGACAGAGAAACACAGACATGGAAGTTTTCCACTACTTTCCCTGCTCTGTCACATTGGAAGGAATGCCTCAGGGTCCCCACACTAGAAAGTTCTACCAGTGTCATTGACATGTCTGATATTGAGGATGGTCATTTATCTAAGATGTCCTTCTTTGTACACAGCCTTCTATATCCACGAGAAAAACAGGAAGCAGGGTGTGAATTTTTCACCAACTCAATGATATTTCACGGTGACAGAGCAGAGCTCTGTGATGCTGGTAGACAGCTCTCAGTCTGACAAGCGAAAGTGGAATTGGACAGCAAGCAGGGAACTGAGTAATTGCTCTTTCTTCTCACTGACAATATCAACTGATGTTTGGTATTTTGTTACGGTATTCATATGGGCAAGGTTCCCAGGAGACCAATAAAGTCTTTCCAGTTGTCTTCAAAACTGATTTGAATAGAATGTGGCCATGATAGGAACAAGTACGGCACGGGCAAACAGAAACAATACCTACATGGTCAGTGTGGATCAAGTGAGTATGTCTGGAGTGGGACTGTCTGAGTTCACCAGTCAGGGTAGTAGCCACAGGTAGCCATATGATCTGAGCAAATGGCCACATTGAACCCAGGTTTTCTCTTTGTGCAATGGGGACGATATTAATTTCTACCATTTGGAGTCTCTGTAATGGTTCAAATGATGTACATAAAAAAAATTAGACCCCATAGCTTACTGTGTTATTGGATCTTTTTATATTTATAACATTAACACTCTTAAGTGATTTTGTGTACAAAATCAATGCCTTAGATAACTTGAGTAACATTTGAGGATCTGTTACTCAGAATTGGGACTATAAGTAATAATGATAATAATATATTACATGTTTCAAAATTCATGATGAGATTCTAAATGTTCTAACTAGAGGAAATTGGTAAGAATATAAAAAGAATGACCTATAAATTAACCTGATTTAATCACCTCACAATATAAACACATACCAAAATATCACATTAGACTGAAATAATGGATATATATGCATTATTATATATGTATATATGTATATATGTATATATATATATACACACACACATATATGTGGTGATATTGTTCCCCAATATATTGTGCATCCTAATAAACTTATCTGGGGTCAGAGAAGAGAACAGCCACTAGAGAGACATAGAGGCCAGAAAATGGTGGCAGATACATCTTTAATCCTAGCATTCCAAAGGCAGAGATCCGTCTGGATCTCTGTGAGTTCAAAGCCACACTGGAAAGAGCCAGGCATGGTGACACATGCCTTTAATACCAAGAAGTGATGGCAGGAAGCAGAAAGGCATATAAGTCGTGAGGACCAGAAACTAGAGCTGGTTAAGCTTTTAGGCTTTTGAGTCGCAGTTCAGCTGAGATCCATTTGGATGAGGATTCAGAGGCTTCCAGTCTGAGGAAACAGGACCAGCTGAGAAATTGGCAAGGTGAGGTGGCTGTGGCTTATTCTGCTTCTCTGATCTTCCAGCATTCACCCCAATAACTGGCACAGCATTTGTTTTTATTAATAAAACCTTCTAAGATTCATGCTACACACACACACACACACACACACACACACACACACACACACACGAGAGAGAGAGAGAGAGAGAGAGAGAGAGAGAGAGAGAGAGAGAGATTATTTGTAATAACTAAAGTACAACTTAAAGTAAACAATGCTTGGTGAAATCCAAGCAGAAGAAATACAAAGCAGTTAGGAAGTATGAGAAATAAGAAGAGAACCCATAAGAGGATGGGTGACTAGGCAGTGACGGAAAGTGGAAACTTGATTGGCTACAGAGAACATTGAAGTGAGAAGAGTTTGGAGTGATGTGTGTTAGGACTTGGCCAGCATCAGCTGTTAGATAGGAACTGGGAGAAAAGTGGGGCACGCTTACAGGGAGCCTGGAAGTTGAAGCTTCCCCAGCAGCAGAGCCAGTCACACACACACTCACACACACACACACACACACACACACACACACACACACACACACACACACACACACGCTCCCTAGGTACTAACTGAGAGTTGAGTGATTAGTGTTTGGTAAAACAATGGAGATAAGATAAAAATATGACAGAGTGCTCATGAGCTCCAAGTCAAGCTATTTGGTGCCCAGTGAACATGGACCCTTCTTTCTTGCCCATCTTTATCATCCCAGAATTTCCAATAATAACAGAAAGTAAAATATAGTATGGGGCAGAGAGGCTGGGTGTCTCTGTGTGTAATGCCTTTTCCCTCAAAAAAAATAATTTTGGAGGATTCCCTATGAGATCACATTGTCCCCTCCAATGGGCATTTCGTTTTAAACATACTTATCAAAACGAGAGCCACAGATAAGGATTTTACAAGTCTTTCTGAATTGTCAGGATTCAGAACTGAATGCAAATCCTAAGACTGAGAACAATATTATTCTCCCATTCTATCAGGACATATTTTAAATCCCACTTTATTCTAGGTCCTGCAGGCTTCTCCCATGAATATCACCTCTCAGCACCATGGTCACCAGAAGCTCAACTGAGTATGGCCAAAGAGTGTGCTATACCCCTCCTTGCCAAGCATAGTTACCTAAGAAAGATGCCTTAGCAAAGTGGCCATGTTCCCTGGAGCAGGTGGAGGACAGGACATGGATCTCTCTGCTCTTCTCTCCTTACCCACATTGCATTTAGAGCCCAGAGGGACCTTTATTCCAAGCCAGGCATGGTGGTACATGCCTATAACCCCTGCACTCACAAAGGCTTAGGCAAGAGAATCAAGAGTTTGAAGCCAGACTGGGCCACTATAACAAACCTCTGGTTCACAAAGATCAGGAGAGGTGGCCTTCTCAGGTATATGACAGGTTGTAAAGTATGGAGAACGACTCTGAATGCTGGGTTCTGCTTGTTTCCATGTAGCCTGTTCAAATACCTGAGATGGTTGCTGCACACAAGAGCCAGTAGAAATGGATCCTCTGGCTAAGAAACATAGACAAATGTTCTTTTCCAACCTCCTTAGCATCTACCTGCTCTGGTGCTTATCAAATATCAAGGCCATAAATGATAGAGACCTTGGTCTAGAAGAAACATCGAAGTCAGTTCTTTTCCTCCTGTCTCTCACCCACATCTCTAGAGCAGTAACCTAACATGTTTCCACTCTCCCTTCAGCTCCTCTTCTCTGTGTCCCCAACAATGCCTCTGAGGACAGGGCCTGGCTCCAACCTGCCATTTTAATCTGCTGGACTAAGACCTCATTCTTCCTGCCTTCACTGGCATCCTTGCCACAGCACAGATCTCACTCATCAAGTTCCATCCTCACTTCTGTGTCTTGGCCTTTTGTCACACAGAGAGAAGGCTCCAACCTCTCTTCTCGCAGTCCAGAAACAACACTTCTACATTGCCTCAGTGAAGTCCAGTAAGCCTTTCCTAATCATTCATACCACACCTAAATTTTTAAATTATTTTTCATATGCTCTGTAATTACATATGCATAGTTATTAGCCTATTTAAAATATTTATCAAATGCCTATTATTTACAATTTGGATTGTTTCTGAAGCAATTGCATATCTGCCCGGTATAATGACCTGATTTATTCATCCAACAGATATTTAGGAGGTGAAAACACTGTCAGAATTAGGAAACACAGATCTGAATCCTCAATCATTTGTCAGGATTAAGAGACAAGTCATGCACACACACAATTATAACACAGTGTGGAAAGTGATAAGCACCCAAGAGTCCACAGAGTATATGTGAATTCATATTAAGGAATAATCTTCTGCAGGTGAAGGGACTGGAGAAGGCTGTAATGGAAGAGGTGATATTTTGGCTAGCCTTGAAAAATGAAACAAAAACTGAGTGAATAATAAATGGGGGAAAGACATTCCAGGAGAAAGAAACAGTCATGGCTGAGCTTTGAAGGACCTCTGAAAAGACCAGTAGGAGGCTGGGTGCTAGAACTATTGTAAGGAGGAAGGAAGACAAGAGTGGAGGCAGAGGCCCCCCAATACAGTCACCTATCTCCCATAGGTCATGACTCCCTGTTTGGAAGCAGTGCTTTGTAGATGGTCCCCAGGAAAAGAGGACTCAGTGCTTAACTCCTAGCCTTATATACCTAGTTGCATTACGCAAAAGCATAGCCAGATTCTGTCAGGCTGTATGGTCCAAATGAAGGAACAGAATGGCTGCCAGAGAGCTACAAGTCCCCAAGAAAGGGGAGATGCTAGAATGAGGGGTTGCTATGCTGCTCTTGGCTGAGTTGGACAACCTGCATACGGGTGTTTGGGGTATACATGGTAATAATACAATTTTCCCTCAAGTATTAATCATTTTAAACAGGTGACAAATCTAGATGCCCAAAAAATTCAATCCAGCTTTCCAGGAGAGTCCGTATGTAGACATTCTAGAAAATTATTGATTTAATACAGAGTTTAGGATCACTACAGCGGAGACTTGAGAGGTAATCTTGGGTCCTGCTTCAAGCTCTTCCTTTCTGTCCTTGAGCAATTTAGTGCTGCCTCTAAAAGGGGAATGACCTCACAGTTTGTGGTGAAGTTTCAAAAACATAACTTTTATAGATTACAAAGTGTCTGGCATAACAAATAGTAACTGAAAGGGATTAGAGAGAGGGTCCATGACTAAGAGTACTGTCTGCTCTTCCAGAGAGCTCAGGTTTAATTCCCAGCACACAGATGGCAGCTCACAATGGTCTGAACTCCAGTTTCAGTGGATCCAACATCTTCCTTCTGGCCTCTGCAGGCACTGCACACATGTGGAGCACAGACATCCATGCAGGCAAAGCACCCATTCACAAGATTCTTTAAAAGATTTAAAAAGAGAATATGATAGATGATGATGATGATGATGATGATGATGAAGAAGAAGGTAGATGATAGACAAATAGGTAGATAGATAGATAGATAGATAGATAGATAGATAGATAGATAGATAGATAGATAGATAGATAGATGATAAGCAGATAGATAATCCTTGTTAAATCACAACAAAACTCTACTTACACTGAAATAGTGATGCATGTGTTCTTTTATGCCACCACTAGACTTAGAATCTCCTCCTATTGATATTATAATGTGTATAATAAGCTTGGAAATCAAGCATGGCTGTAAAGACCAGATATTTCGCTTCCTAAAGGAAAATATCATAGTATGTCAGATACACTCCTAATATTGCAGGGTAGATGCAGGTCCTGGGGTGATGTGCATTGTGCCAGGATATTTCTGAGGCTCCCAGAGTGTAGCACATCCTTGAAATGTCAAATGACATTGTCTGTTCCAGTTATTTTTCTTTGAGTTATACCTTGAAATACTGAGTGACTTTGTGTTATCCAGTAAATGAGTTAGAGGCCTTGACTAGAGATCTGGAGGTTGGAGGGTGGAGCACCCAGGTGAGGGTGAAGAGAATCTGAAATCTGCAAATGAATTCCACAGCAATCTCACTTCTGAGAGACTGGCATAGATTTTAAGCCTCCATAGGGAGCCCATTGAATTGCCATCTTGGCACAGTGACAGAGGCCAATTCCAATGTGCCCTCTCACAGGTCCACCTCATCACACACCTGATGCTCACACCTGGTCCCACTTCCAGGAAATTCCCAGGCCTTCCAAGATTGTCTTTCACAAGCAAGATTTAAGCAGCTCAAGTGGACACACTTGGGTCTGCCACAATGCCAGGAAGAGGATCAGCTCCCTGGAGCTGAGCAGAGGATGCTAAATGCTCCTTTTGTGGTGATAACAATAACCATGAGCAGAAGAAACAGCCTCAGCATCTCTGGATACAGAGGAGCCCAGCTATCCTAGACAAGTGGCTCACAGCAGGTGGCAGGCGATGCTCCCAAGGAGACCTAAAGTTTGCCTTTTTATATAAATCTGGTAGAAAATACAGTGTTTCCCCATGTGGGATTGGCAACTCATGCAAGATCATCTTTTTCAGTCAGAATGAAAATGAAAATCCTTGCCAGAATAGGGAACTAAACAAGCCTCCTAGGGAGGGGCTCACAAGCTAGATCCTCAGGGGTGGGATTTGAGAAACCCTGTATGAAAACCTATCTAGTAAGGAGGAATGGAGGTTGGACAAGGGCATCAGAATCAATGAGCTCATGGTGTCCTTGGTGGCCCACCTGTCCTTGGAGGAATCCCACATTTTGATGCCAATACTTACAGCTTGCCTCTCATGATATCTCATAATATTAAGATGAAAAATGGTTGTGCTGGGCTGTATTAAAATAGCAACCAAGCCGGGCGTTGGTGGCGCACGCCTTTAATCCCAGCACTCGGGAGGCAGAGCCAGGCGGATCTCTGTGAGTTCGAGGCCAGCCTGGGCTACAGAGTGAGTTCCAGGAAAGGCGCAAAGCTACACAGAGAAACCCTGTCTCAAAAAACCAAAAAAAAAAAAAAAAAAAAAAAAAATAGCAACCAATCCTCAATAACTGCCAAGTGTGTGTTGGACTTAAGGTGGAAAAAGAGCATTGCCTGACTCCTCTGTACACACTCATGTCCTCATATGCATAAAACATTATAACCTATAAAAACCGGTTCAGACAAGTTCTCACTTTGGCCTTTAAGGAGAGAGCAGATAACAAGCAGGGGAAATCACCGTGTTTTGCTGCCTCAAAGAGTTGATTTGTTTACTCATTATATCATTCAAAAATCCGCACAAGGACCCCAAAGAGCCCAGGAGGGCTAAGCTACAAAGAAAAATGTGTAATTCATCCCATCCCCATAAGTGTTCAATGTATTAATAGTTGGCGAGAAGAACCTTGGATGCAGAAGTATTTAATTGCCTTCGAAAGAGTGAATAAGACGGTGAATTCACAACATAATATATAACCAAGCATCAAATACAGTGCAGTAGTGATTCACTCTCCTCTCCCCGAAAACAGAAAGTCACCATTGCCTCTGAGGACCTGAGCGTGACTGTATGAGGAGAAACTGCCAAAGATGGCAAGAGCTGAGAAAAAGAAAAAGGCCCACGCTGGTGGAAGGCATTATCTGAGATAAGCACCAAGGTGGTTAACAGGTAGAGGTAGAGCAGAGAGAAGACAGTTCCTGCAAGTCCCTGGAATGTTGGGTGAGGTGACATGAGCCAGGGCCATGGATGCTAGCTAGTTGCCTTAGTGATCAGAATAGGGCCAGAAGCTTTTTTCTAACAATTCTTTGTTACACCAGAGTTTACACTTCTTTGGTCTTAAGCAACTGAAGTTTAACCTCCTAGGAGCTTGTTGCATTTGCAGGCTCAAGGCCAGATTGACAGTCACATCTGAGAAATGATGTCATATCTGAGAAACACTGTTCTAGCAGCCATGCAAGCAGACCCTGAAGGGGCAGGGCCCAGAACAAGAAGGAGATCAGGAGGTTACTATGGCAATTCCAGAGTGTGGTATCAGGACCTAGCCTCAGTGCATGCTATATTTGTTTTGTTTCTCAGGATCCCATTGATCAAGCCACTATTGATATTTTGCATAGAATCTGTACCCTTCTCCCAACTTTCCTGTGACTCATTGAGGAAGAATGCCATGTGTTATCCCTATGACTAAATTACCATTTGAAGTATCCGGTCCTCCAAATACCAAGTCACCTTTCTTCTTTCAAGTGCTGGAATTACAGGCATGATCTACCATGCTCAGCTTCAAGTGCCTTCCTCTTCTACACCTTTACACACCATACATACAAGCAAATAAATGCTTGTATACATATATGTTCATAGTATATTCCATAGAGAAAAGTGGCCCCTTCCCTTAGTATATTAAACCAGTGCCAATGCTGAGAAGTTCATGGTTAGCTCCCTCAGCTTTGGCTGCAGAAGTGAGGATGGAAGGTTTGGTTCTCGGTAGCCTATTCCCTCTACCAGAGGTCCACCGTCTGTCAATGGGCAGAAGGTTCCTCCTCCTGATCCCTGCTTCCTTTCACAGAGCCTCTGAGCTCAAGTAGAAATTGTTTTTCCATTGTCAGGTCTCGTCAATGTATCAGTCAATGAGGACTGGCCACTAATTAATTGTTATGCTATCCTGTTCCATCCATCAGGAAGACTGGTGGCCCCAACTGGGCACTGTGCCAAGACTCGGGAACAGCCTAAAGCAAGGGGAGGAGGGGAAACTGGTGGATGAAGGAGTGGAGATGAGATCAGTTGATAAGTATGGAGACAGACAAAATGCCAAAGTTAACGGACTGTCTACACATTCTCATAAGAAAAGCTCCAAGCAAGATCTGGGATCTGTTGGCTCTCCTGTGCTGTGTACACCATGAATTGTACTTTTCTATCAACTGCACAGGCACTACTTCCTACATGCCTCAGACCATCACCCTAGACAATACCGTGATTCTCGGAGTACACTAGAGTAGCATTTGTCAGTGTTAAAAGGCCTAGGGAGGACAGTTTTCCCACCTGACTCTCCAAGTGGACGACACTCTGCCTACCCACTGGCTCCAGATGCCGAGATTTCCGGATCTTTGGAGGGTCTGCCTTGTACCATGGCTTTTGGGTGAGCTTAAAGAACAGCCACTCTCTGAAAAGCACAGAACAGTGAAGGAGAGTGGAGCTGGAACAAATAAACCCCATGGTACTTACCTGCACATTTATGGACTGTGCCCCTCAAAGATCAGAGGGCACTAACCAAATTCCTCCCCCCCCCCTGTGCCCTCCAGTATGGATAAAGCTCCCCACTGGGTCCAGAGTATGAAGCATCCTTGTAGATTTCCTGTTCACATCCTTGATTGTAGCCCATACACTAAAGTCACTCCAGTGTACCCAAATGGGTGTATATGTATTTCCTACATACACCCTGCTTAGTGGTCAAATATCAAAGACAGAGTTTTTGTGGCTGAGCTCCTTAGTTTTCAAAATGCAGAATATTTATCCAAGAGAAGGATACACATCCAAAGCTTATTTGGCCAAGAACCACCTCAATTCTCCCAGGGTGCAGGGTGCTTCCTGAAACCCAGACATAAAAGGCAGGTAACAAAGGGGTCACAGCTACAGAAAACACTACTGTTTAGAAACTCTGTGGGAGAACACAAGAGATTTGTAAATACCACTCAAGCTTCCAGGCTGTAACAATAATGAAACATCATGACCCTAGGAAATGCACTCCAAGACCTAATCCTGTCTCAGCCACTGACTTTTTGCATGTCTCACCTGCAGTCCCTGCATGTCTCACCTGCAGTTCCTGCATGTCTCACCTGCAGTTCCTGCATGTCTCACCTGCAGACATTGCATGTCTCACCTGCAGACACTGCATGTCTCTGGACCTCTTTTCTTACCTGAGAAAGTAATAGCCTTTAAACTGACTTCTTGGTGATGGAAATGTTTCTTCTAAAGAACTCAGATAAAGTCTCAGTTCCAAAGATGGATGGAAACAAAACAGCACTGGGCGGGGAAGGTGAAAGTTGGGGGACAATAGTGGGAGGGACAATGGGGACACACAATCCTGGAGACTTTACCCTTTGAGCAGTGGCCCATGGGACCCATCTAAGAAACTTACATAACTTACTAGAGTCGTGTTGGAATACAAGGTCTTCAAGGTCCACTCAGAGACTGTTTTGGTATGAGCACAGAATGGGTCGTCCTCAAGGGGTCATCAGTGACTCCCCTTGGAACAAGTCCCAAGAGTTACCTGCCTGGCACTTAGAGCAAAGCAGGTAAGAGCCATGGAAAATGTATCAGATTTAGTCAACGAGCAATGCCCTTGTCAGGGTATAGGCACTGAAACCTATTGTTCTCTCCTCCAACATATCTTCCATACGGTAGATTCTTCAATATTCCAACCATTCAAATGGGTGAAGAGTCTGAAATGTAAACACAGGTCATGTTCTACCTGCACACATGCTCAGTGATTTTACTGATATCAAAAGTTTTGAAGACCTCTTTCAATTCCTCAGAGGAGAAGTGCACAACCATACTTCTCCACCTCCATACAGTACCTCTTTGGCCTGAACACCAAGGCCTCTGGGCTACCAGGGAACTGAAGGGTGAGACTGAAACTTTCTGGAACATAGGTACGGCTGTCATTGCTTCAGTGAGAAGATTGGCAAATCTTTTTTCCATAAAGCAATTAAAGAAACAAGCGAGCAAAATTGATACAGCCATTTTATTGCTCTAGAAATCGACTGTGATGGATAAGTCTAATTGTGAACGTGACTAGATTAAGACATGCCTGGAGAACAAAGTGCTGATTTAGGGGTGTGGGATGATGTTTTCAGAGGGAAACAGCAAGTGGGAGTGAGCAAACTAAGTGAAACAGATCTCCCCTCCATGTTGGTGGTCCTTGTCCAAACAGCTGGAGAGAACAGATGTAGAAGAGAAACCTCTCTTTTCTCCAGGAAGGAGGTCTTGTTTTTATGCTACCTTGGACATTAAAATTGCTGGCTCTCTGGCCTCCAGAAATAACACCAGCACCTCCCTCATGACCTTCACCACCCTAGGTCCTCAGATTTTCGACCTTGAACTATACCAATGTCTGTCATGGTTCTGAGTCAGTCATCTTGGAAATCGCGTCATGCTTCCAGCATCCCATGGCCTCCAGCCTGCAGACAGCTCCTCTTGGAACCTCTCAGATAACTATAGTCGTGTGTCAATCCTCTCTGACTTATGCATAAAAATCTGAAGATCTGTTCCCCCTGGGGCTCTTTATATAAAATGCACTGCCCCCCCCAAAAAAACCCAATAATTTGAGTAACTTATATCCCTTGAAAACAGACGAGGCTCATGTAGGAGCCATGAGTGCTTAGTATCTGAGGTCAGTTTTTGTCTTGGACTCATTCTCTCTTCAGTCAACACCAAAGTGCTACCAGGGTTGGGTAGAATGTGAGCACTGGAATGGTGCTACTGTAGTCTAAAGGAGGGACTCCCGGGCTGCCGCTCTTTCCTCTCATCACCAGGAGAAGAGTAGCTGTACCATGGCTGGCTGTCTTCTCTTCCCAAGTAATGGTGGCCAGAGTCTACTGGGAGAACCTATTGCTTGTGCCAAAAGAACTGGGGATGTAGTTCAGTGGTAGAGCACTAGCTTACTACATACAAGACCCAAGGTTCAATTCTTGGCATTGAACAAAACAAGTGCTAAGAAAAAGTCAGAAATACATGCCTGGCCAAAGCAGCTAAGGTCCCTAGAGTTTGGGTGGCAAAATAAGTACAGAATCATGTTACAAAATTATAGCAGTAGAAGGTAGGACTTTTGCTCAAAGAGAGACTACTACCAGTTATCAGGGAAAACTAGAAGGCAGTAAGGTAGGTGAGTGTGTGTGTGTGTGTGTGTGTGTGTGTGTGTGTGTGTGTGTGTGTATGTATGTGTGTGTGTGGATGTGGATGTGTGTGTAGATGTGTGTGTGTGCGTGTACGTGTGCATGTGCATGTGTGTGTATGTATATGTGTGTGTGTATATGTATGTGTGTGTGTGGATGTGGATGTGTGTGCAGATGTGTGTGTGTGCATGTACATGTGCATGTGTGTGTGTGTGTATGTATGTGTGTGTGTGTGGATGTGGGTGTGTGTAGATGTGTGTGTGTGCGTGTACATGTGCGTGTGCGTGTGCGTGTGCGTGTGTGTGTGTGTGTGTGTGTGTGTGCACTCCTGTGTGCTCAAGAGACAAGCTTAAAATAACATGATACAGAAAGGTTAGATATAACAGGCTAGACAAAGTTTGTCGGGCTAATGCAAACAAAAAGGAAGCAGGGCTGGCAATATAAATATCAAACCAAGTGAACCTCCGGGGCAAGGGAGGCACTGAGCAGGACAGAGAGGGCTGTTGAGTGGGGGGTCAAGGGAAGCTTCACAAAAAGGACATAAGCATCTGGAGCCTTTTGTACTGCAAGGTATAGCTGTAGAGTGTAGGAAAACAATTCCGTTAAGAACCCAGAAAGGAAATGACAGGAATGTAAGCATAGTGGGAGACCTCAGCACACCTCCCTCAGTCTTTGACAGATTAAGTAGGTGAAGGATGAGTTAGGGTATAGAGGGACCGAATAATGTGTTTCACGTGTCTGACTTAATGGATAGATGTCAAGTTTGTACTCTGTGAAACGAAAATACACCTTGTCTTTAACTGCCAGTAAGGCATTCGTGAGAACTCATTTGGCATTAGCCCACAAAGGAAATCCCAGTAAGTTCCAAAAAGTGAAATTTGGATAGGCCACGTTCTCTATCCATGGCATGGTGAAACTGGAAATTAATGGCAAAAGTTCAAACCAGCGACCCCAGACACTTTGAAATGTAACAGCACTCTTCTACCTAACTGCTGGGTCAATGAGAAGCCTAGGCTGCAATTATAGATCATTTAGGTCCCAAGCACAGAAAGGACACTGTGTGCTGACACTTATGGGATAATGCCAGAGATAAGTTCACTGCTGAAGATCCAACAATATTAACAGAAAAGACAGAAGATAAATGGACTGAAGAGTCAAGCCCAGAAATTAGAAAACAATAACAAAACAAACCAAAGACAGTGAAGGAACAGGAAGAACCAAAATATAAATATTCCAAAGTATAAAACAATGACTGTTTTAAGGTTGAAAATACTTACTGTCAGTGAGAAGGCTCTTTCTAAATGAATGATTATGTGAATAAATTGCTAATCCAAAAACATTGTGCCAACCCCTGAAGAATGAGAAAAAGGGTGTGCCTTTATATACAGAGAGGGTTTTTTGGGGTGGGGGGTTGTCGAAAGTTGTAAGCTAGTAGAGTTTAAAATGTCCAATGGATATTTTATTTTACTTTTATTTATTATTTTATGTGTATTAGTGTTTTGCCTGCATGTAATATATGTAAACCATGTATGTGCAGAGCCCCCCAAGGTCAGAAGAGGACACTGAATCTCCTAGAACTGGAGTAATTAGGCAGTTTTGAACTGCCATGCAGGTGCTGGGAATAGAGCTTAGAACCTCTGCAAGGGTATCGTGTGTTCTTAATGGCTTAATATCATCTTAATATCATCTCAGCATTGATTTTTTTAAAGAAAAATTCAAACTGAAAATTTAATTTAGAGTAAGAAAACTAGAATGAATGAATGAATGAACGAATGAATGAATGAGGATCATATTCTCAAGTATGAGAAGCCAGTACACACACTGGTTAGGATTTAGGGTCTAACACCAGCCGCCAGATTCAGTTGCTGGCTGCAAAACACTGAACAACCTCTTCCAACCTCTGTTTCCTTATCTCTAAATTGATGATGACAGCAGTATCAGCCTTCTGAAGTTGTCAATGAAATAACAAAAGCCAAACCTCTAGCATTTTGCTAACAGAAGGACTCCATGCCCATAGAGACACATAAGACACATGTAGTGATATACACACAGAAATCCACAAGATAGACACACAGAGAGACATACACACACACACACACACACACACACACACACACACACACACTCACACACACACACACACACACACACACACACACCATCAGGCATTTTTACTATTGCATCCCTCCAGGCTCTCTATGTTGCCAGTATTTCAAATGCTAGATGAGTAATTTCAAAGCATAGATAAAGATGCAGTCCTAGTCACTTTGCTTCACAAGATCATAATTTTAATACCTTAACAGTGTTAGCAGAGAAAATCCAAATTATTTATGAGTATATGTGTATACATATATAAGTTAAATATGAGCAAATGAAATCTAGAGTTATAATAAAATGAAACACCAGAATCAAATAGGGCATGTCCCAGGAAGAGACAAGTGTTTTAGCGTTAGAAAATCTACCATCTACTTTGGCACATTGGGAGGCAATTGATGATGTGTTGACCCAGAAATGTAGTTATTAGCCTAAGGAAATAAGATTCAGCCAAAGACTGTCCTCAAGGTTATTTGAGGTAACGTTATTAAATTCTTAAGCAATCCAAATACCCAAACTGGAGGAATTCTCAAATACACTTAGGTTATACTGTGCTTAAACAAATAGATTTTGCTTAAATAACATATAGAAATAAAAGATAGACTATTCTATAGGAAGAACTTTGGTGAAATCATAAAAATATGCTTCAATTATTATTTCAAAACAAAATATATTCATGATGTTGTTCATTAAGCATAAAAAGATTAAAATAATATGTACAGTGTACAGAAACTGCACATTTTAATATATGCATTTATGTATATGTGTGTGTACTATATACTCAAGAATTATATAAATACACAAATATGCAAATATAAATATTGGGCTTTTGCTGATGCAAAAATGTT
Organism: Peromyscus maniculatus bairdii; assembly: GCF_049852395.1. NCBI lineage: Eukaryota > Metazoa > Chordata > Mammalia > Rodentia > Cricetidae > Peromyscus > Peromyscus maniculatus. The sequence goes on along the minus strand of NC_134859.1, from coordinate 50,813,576 downwards.
GCAATGAGTAATCTTCTATATTTGTCATTTTGCACAAATGTGAAGATGAAAACACCATCATGTTTTGATTCTTTTTAAGCATATTAATCTGCATTAAAAATGACACACACACACCATTATTCATTGCAATATTGTTTAAGTGTATGTGTGTGAGAGAGTGAGCATGCACAGCCCTTTATGAAACAAGGGAAATAAGAGGAGATGGAACAAAATGTCACAGTGGTTATTATAGGGCAGTTTTAATTTTCATTTCTGTACTTCATTTGAAATACTATCCCTTAATGCCAACACACACACTCGAGCAAATGTTAGAAAAATTACTTTCAGTGAAAAATTACTTTCACATATCGCAAGTCAAGACACTTAGCTGGTTTTGACTTCATCTTTTAATGATGCAGTAAAGATTACAGTTAAGGGACCCGGGGAGTTGCATATAGTGTCTCGCTATGACAGGCCAATCGTATATATTCATTGGACTCCACTCTGTAGTCAAGATCATTCTAAGGATTAGTCAAGAAAAAAAGATGCATGTGAGAATAAATGAACCTAGAGGACATTATATTAAGTAAAATATGTCAGCTGAGAAAGACATATCACAGCGTGTTCTCTCCCTGTGTGTGGATGTCGAAACAGTTGATCTGAATATTGAATAGTGATTTCTAGAAGCTGTGAAGTGTTTTGGGGAGCAAGACAACGGGGAAGCTGGTTAAGTTCTAGGGATCCACATCACAGGTGGGGGTGGCGGTGGATGCAGTTTGCAAGGCCGGTTCCCTAGTCTATGACTAACTAGAAGAGATGAGCTCAAAGCTTTCAAACATAAAGCAATAGCACGGGCATGCTGGTTAATTTGGTTTGATCAGTTCACACTGGATGTGTGTCTTTAAACAGTATACTGTGCACCCAACTAAGTATAATAATTAATTAAAGTTACAAAAAAGAATTACCTGAATTTAACACAGGTCAAGGAGTGCAACTGACTATCAGAAACGATTCCCTGAATCTCAGGTGTCTGGCACCCTTTCCCCCTGTCACAGGGACTCCAAGATGGAAGATTCAAAATATTGTTTTGACTAACTGCCACTCCATCCATTCAACCTGGACTCTCCCATTTCTTGATATTGATACATTGTTTTAAAATGAGAAAACAAACCACACAAACAAACAAAGAACAAAAGTTGATCCCCTTATCTGCCCTCTCCACATTCTGACAAGGCTTTTCATTATGTAGCCCAGGCTGGCCTCAAACTCTCCCCTCCTACCTCATCCTCCTGAATTCCCACAGTCTTCTCTCCCCCCCCCCTGACCTCCTCTCTCTCTCCTCTCACCTCTCTCTAGCCTCCCCTCTCTTTCTCTACCATATGAAGAAGAATTTTCTCTCATTGCTAAATCCAGGTCCAATGCAGAATGGATTCAATTTTGGGCAGATAGTTTCTTCTACGACTATAACTTAGTCTTTCTCAAGAAGGGTCAGTATCATCCTATGAGGAATTCTAGCCTGCTGCTCAAGCCCACACCCTAACTGGATACTCTGGTGGCCTATTTGAAGGATCTAGTTTCAACAAAGAAACCAAGCAATCACTCAATCACTCTAGAATTGTTGTATGTTAGGAAGAAAGAGGATAATTTGTCATAGAAATGGCAAAAGAGAAATCTTGCTTTAAAAAATGATTATTTGTGGGCCTAGATTCAGAAGATTATTATAGACTACTTTGTGTTTTATTGGCTATGGAGGATGAAAGCAGAGAATTGCTAAGATGACTGACATTTGGAATTCTAAGCTCATAGGACATCAGTGTCATGGGCCAGAGCTTGAGCTTTGGAGAACAAAATGGCAAAGCCACTTTGAGAAGGGAAGAGATTTCAAAGGGCTAGAAGGGGTCCATTTGCAGTTTAAGATCTAACACTCAGGCTACACATGCTTATTTGGAAGTGAACCTTTTAGGCAAAAAGGTGGGAAGCTATAAATCAGAGCCTGAGTCCTCATGAAGACACCTGAGCCCAACAGAGCCCCCAATACTTAGAGTGGAGGAAGAGGAAAAGCATTAAGAAGCTAGAACATGAAGCCAGGAGTAGAAAAGACATTTTCAATGAAGATGTTCAGAGATGGAGACTAATATCCCCGCCCTGCAAAGATGAGAGTGCTCTGACTCAGGAGTCAGAGAACATAGAGCCAAGATCTCGTGTCTTTTCTTCTTGTTGTTTTGGCTACAATTAGATACACGTAGCAGTGAAAAGCAAGAATATAATGTTGTGCTAAAGCAATATCACAGTGTTGGAGTATGCTTTAGAGGCAAGCCAAATCTTCATTCAAACCATTTTAGAAACCCTTGGAATGCCCTGAACTCTGAGCATTGGCAGCCGGGTTCTGTTGATTTTATTGTTTGTTCAATCTAAGTTTCTGTGTTATGAATAGAGAGTGTGCTTTTGAACTACTGGGCTGCGTCAGTTAGCCAAGAACCCAGGACTCCTGATCTTAGACACTGACCACAGCCTAACAGATTTCTACATCTAGGATGTTGTCAAACCTGTATATATAAAAAGAAGAATCTACTTCCCCTTTGTAGTGGGCTGTACCGTTTATGTGTCCTTGTCAAATGCTCCCCCATCTTCCTTCTTTTCTGACCTATGTGTAATTTACCATACCCACTATGGCTAGTCAGCCAGTTCCAAGTGTGTGTGTGTGTGTGTGTGTGTGTGTGTGTGTGTGTGTGTGTATCTATGTGTGTGTGTGTCTATGTGTGTGTGTGTCTATGTGTGTCTGTGTGTGTGTTGGGGAAGGGGGTGTCACCACAGTGACCAAAGAAGCCTAATGTAGTTAGAGGGAGACAGAAGACAGAAACAGCAGAAACAGCCAGAAGAGTTTTTGGAGCCTAGTATATTGTTGAAAGCCTTTCTTAGAAAGGCTTCGTTTGAGTTGGAGAAAAACAGTAGAGATGGTAAAGAGAACTGCTGTTGTGTTGGAGAGCCAACAGAATGCCTGACTTCTTTTAAAATGTCTTTTCTGTGACTTTCAGGTGATCGTCAGTACAACCATCCGATCTTAAGCAGTGCTACCCAGACCCCTACACACGGTGAGAGCTGATGGAGAGCACCCTGCATCCCATCTGCATATCAAGTGACTCCATTCTGAGGATAAGAGAAGGAGATGGAGTCATGTGCCTGCCCTTCTCCAGGCCACACAACTTCACTCTTCCTTTGAGACCATTGTCCCCTGGATGTTTTTGTCTTTGACATCAGAGTGATATGTCTTCCATAAAGAGGCAGGAGACCCTTTCTCAATTCATTTATATTTGCAATCTCCATCACTTCTTGTGGTCACAGATTCCATATGTCTATAGCAAGGAGATTAATGTTCTCCTTTACCCAAAGCCATTATGTGTCATTTACAAATGAAACAAGACTTAGTCAAGCTTTACCCTCTTGTCAGAGAAAAAGTTGACAGTTGCCCAGCCGAGGGGTCTTAGCAAAGGAACAGTAGGTAGCAGGAACATCTTTCCCTGTCAGGTTCTAACATCCTCCTAGAAGACCACAACTTAACATCTGGAACTCCAAATAAAAACTATCTGGAGTCTCTCTCAAAACTCAATAGAGCCAGGACAGCCCTGTAAACTGGGACCTGTCAGTCATTCTTGTCTCTTCACTATGAAAACTTAAATAATTAAATAATAATAATAATAATAATAATAATAATAATAATAATAAATAGATGTTTCCCAAGAGACACACTCAAAACACAGATAAATGTGAAGCCAGGTCTGATGGTACAGGCTTAAAATCTCATATACTATGGAAAATAAGGCAGAAGAATTGCAAAATCAAGACCTGTTTGGGCTAGAGAGTCAGTTCATGGCCAACTGGGAAGCTTGGTGAGCTACTGTCTCAAAACAAAAATAAAAACTAGGGGTATAGATTAATGGTAGCAACATTTGCCTCGTGTGCCAAAGGCCCAGTGTTAACCCTCCATATTTCTTTTTTTTTTCCTTTTATTTTATTTTACAATACCACTCAGTTCTACATATCAGCCACGGATTCCCTTGTTCTCCCTGCTGCCCCCTCCCCTTCCCCCCAGCCCACTCCCCATTCCCACCTTCTCCAGGGTAAAGCCTCCCCCAAGGACTGAGATCAACCTGGTAGACTCAGTCCAGGCAGGTCCAGTCCCCTCCTCCCAGACTGAGCCAAGTGACCCCGCATAAGCCCCAGGTTTCAAACAGCCAACTCATGCAATGAGCACAGGACCCAGTACCATTGCCTAGATGCCTCCCAAACAGATCAAGCCAATCAACTGTCTCACCTATTCAGAGGGCCTGATCCAGTATACTTTCAAGGATCATTTCTATAGTTTGTTAACCCCCCATATTTCAAGAGAAAAATAAGATAAACTGAGCAGCTCAGCTGGCAGAGGGATTACCATCCTCAAGCCATATTGCGCAGCACCTTAGCACTGAGGTGGGACACATCTAGATGAGGAAAAGGGAATGGGTGTTTGGACATGCTCTTTCAGTGCTGTGGGGACACTTGTCATGAGAGAAGGAACATAATTGGATGCTTCTGGTTGTAAGATCTAAGGGAAAAAATGAGAAAATATAGAGATCAGTTAAAAGGAGACAATGCCAGTTGTTACATTGATGGTGGAAACAATAAGGAAGACTGAGAGTTAAGAATTTTGAGGTAAGAATTGAGATGGTTCAGTCACTCAAAATTTATATCTTCATGAGAACCAATGAAGACTGAAATGGAGAGACAAGAGTATTTGGAAGAATGGAGGATTGACTGTGGATGCTATCCAAGAAATAAGAAAAATAGCGGGCAGGAATGGAATTTGTGATAGTGAATTTGAATCTGAACTTACAGAATTTGCTATGACGGTGGAAGACACAAGAAAAGCATGCCGTAGGTAGTTTGAGGTTGGAGATGGGGATGTTCTCATTAATCTTTGAAGGAAGTAACAGAAGGCTTGAAAGTGAGGACTATCCATGCAAGAATTCTGAGAAAGGAAAATAGAAGGCAGAGGCAGGGAGCCTGAGGGATGCTGTGGGGATTATGGAGTGGGCAGAGGAGCTGGGAAAGTCAAGCAAGGAAAGCCCCCACTTGTTCAGTAACATTCTGGAATGAACAACCACTGAGCTGAGCCTCCTCAGGAAAAGCCAATACAAGCACAGACTCTTGAGTACAAACAGAAGGAGTGTTCCTTACCCCACCTCTTCCTGTCTTCTCTCTTCCAACTGGTACAAGGAGATGGGAATAGAGAGGTCCCAGTTCCTGTTCTTGAGCAGCTTGCAGCACTATTGAAATAGAGCTTGCCTGCATTCCTTTCTTGGATGGTACCCTTGCACCCCAAGGAATGAGTAGAGCAATTAGGAAGGCAGGAAGGGCCTGCATCAACTTGATCAACCAAAAAGCATTAACTAGATCCTCAGCCTGGGCCACACAGCCTGAGAGAAACAGGAAAATTAGAAAGCAGGCCTACTGACGCAAAGGAGATCTCTGAAGTCATTTGAGATGAACAAGACCAAGTCATGTCAAATCACTAAAGATCAGTGAGATATGGAGTGTAACTGACTGGAGGGAAATGGTAGATGGTAGAGTAGATATCATTGAGGACTGATAAAGCATAACAAGGCCATAGTCACGAGCCTGGAGTTAAGGGAAAATTCGATAGAGGAAAAAATAACGTAAGGCATCTCGGTAGAAGACAAGCTTACTCAAGGGGGGTGCTCAGGCAGCCACACTCAGCACAAAAGGCATGATGGTCTTGGCTCAGTGGTGATTTCAGGAGAAGTGGTAGATGACAGTATGTGGACCTACTGCATTTGGAGGAGGGAGCACTAAGCAATGACCTCAGTGGGAGTAAAACGCCAAGACTCAGAGGGAACCCTGTTCTTCTCCAGCATGGTGAGAAAGCGAAGAAACAAGAAGTGGATTAGTGGTAATTAACCACATCTAGGGAGCAACACTCTCAGCTTCATGCCCACTCTACTTCCTGGCATCTGTCCTGGTCCATGCCAGGGAGGCTCTCTCTGTACAGCATGTTCTGATCTCTTGGGATACAGAGCATCCCTCACCCCCTCACATATGTACGAAGCTGGCACAAACACCAGCTTATTGGCTGAAATCCCCTGGCTCAATCCCCAGTTCTGGGGGTGACAATGCAGGCAGGGAAAGAGAGAAGCCAGGAGTTCCCATGCCTGGGGCAATCCTTGGATGGGCCTAGGAAGGCGACACTCTCTCCCAAGGACAAGAGGAGTTTTGTAGTCTATAATGTAATACTCTCTGCCAAGAGGTGTAGAAAACCATAATCCTATACATTTTCCCAACTTAGAGCCTGCCCCTTCTCAGAGCGTCTTTGGCTTTGAGGAGTCCCAGACAAAGAGGATAGATGGATGGCACAGCCAGACTGCTCTTTCCTTGCTCCCTTGTTTCTGGAAATGGTATCACGATCGCCCTGGAAACCAACTGTTGACTTCCTTTTAGGGCTCCTCCTCTCATGTCAATCAAGCATTAAGGGATTTTTTTTTTCTCCTTCCCCTGGACCTCCATTTCCTTCAGACCCCTAAGCCCACTGCTTCCTCCCCGATCCTTTTCTCCTCTCTGGTGTTTCTCGTAATGTCTCCTCCAAAGCTCTCTTAGCCTGAGGGTACTGTCATCAGTTATTTACCCTCTTGACTGTTCACCATCTCCATTCCCTCCATGACTCTTCCCTGGGCCTGACAACGAACCACACTCCATTGTGTCTCTGCTGACTTTGGAGTCTCAGGGTCTATCTCAGAGATAGCGGGAGAAGAGGAAGGATATGTCAAGCAGGTTTTGCTCATGTTTTTCCTTCTGGGAGCTTAGAAATTACTAAGGCGGCCTCTGAGAAAGGGCTTAAGGTAAGCAACAGTGGCTATGTGGGTCACAGAGGCTTGTCAAGTATGGAGCATAGAGAGACCCAAGGGAGCTGCCCCAAAGGTGCATGGCACCATGGATTGAATGTGGATTGGAGTTGCAATGGAGTTGGGCCCTGTATCCATCTCCTCCATGGTCATCAGATTTGCTCTAAAGTCAGACTGGCCTGATAGAATTAGTTAGCCTATCTATTGGGATAAGACAGTGCATTCATGTAGACATGGATGAGTTTATGATCCATATCTTATTAGGGTTTCTATTGCTGTGATAAAACACCACAACCAAAAAAAAATGGGGGGAAGAAAGGTTTTATTTAGCTTACATTTTCACATCACAGTCCCTCACTGAAGGAAGTCAGGACAGGAAGTAGAGGGGGAACCTGGAGCAAGAACTGAAGCAGAAGACATTGAGGAGTGCTGCTTACTGGGTTAACTGACTTGCTCTTTCATGGCTTGCTCGGCCTGCTTTCCTATACCATCTAGGATGATAGGCCCAAGAAGGGCACTGCTCCCAGTGAGATAGACTCTCCCACATCAATCATCAAACAAGAACATGACTCACAGACTTGTGCACAGGCAGTTTGGTGGAAGCACCTTCTGAATTGCAGTTCCTCTTCCCATGTGACTCCAGCTTGTGTTAAGTTGACAATAGGCTGACCAGGACAATGCTCTTTCATTGTACCGGGCTCAGTTTTCATCAGAGACACCAGGAATGTACCTGGGGGAAGAAACTATTGCTGAGTTGAGTCCTCGGGGACTGACCACTAGCCATGGGAGCCAGAAGAAGCTAAGACATTGCCTTCCCCTGAGGACTCTTGACAAAAGGAAAGTGAGCAAAGGGAAACTGAGTCTCAGCATTCCCTGCTGGGTCCTAGCTTAAGAAAGCAGGATAGGGTCTCTAGTCAAGGAGGGAGCAGAAAGTAGAGAGAAAACTTGGCCACTCTGGCCTCAGCTCCCTCTGCCTGTATGTTCACTAAATGCCATGCCTTTCCTTTGCAGAGAAGCCACGGATGAATAACATCCTGACATCGGCCACGGAACCCTATGACCTCTCCTTCTCACGCTCTTTCCAGAACTTAGCCCACCTGCCTCCATCATATGAATCTGCAGTGAAGACCAATCCAAGCAAGTACTCATCTCTGAAGAGGCTAAGTAAGTCAAGGCTGGCTGGAATTGAGGTCTGTCTCAAGGGTTCCCAAATCATCCTCTTGTCCCATAACCTAAGGGACCAGGTATAGAATCCCAAGAACTAGGAGTGAGTTGTATGTAGGATAAAGAGAATAGATAGAACCCTTTCTTTTGATCTCCTGGTCCCTAGTCCACTCTTTTTATAGTTAAGAATGATGTAGGACCCTGGGGCCCCCATCCTCTGTAAGCTGTACTTATCACTCATGTACCAGCTTGCCACTGGCCTTCATCAAACTGTGGGCCTTCCTGGGTATTATTGCTTGTAAAAGAGGCACCAAGGGCCCAAAGAACCATTCTAGCCCAGCCAGGACCATCTCAAAGACCTGAGCCTCCACACTTCTTATGCTCATGCTTTCATCTTATAACTTAGATTTGGTTTATCCAGGGAATCACCTCAGCTATTTGAGTCAGAACAGCTTTTGGCATTGATAGGTTTAATGCATTAAAATGTACAAGAAAGTACATTTAGGGACAGCTTTCTTTCCTGACCTGATCCTTATAACTTCCTCTCATTTCCCTATGAATGAGTCAACACCCTCTCACCCATGTATGTGTGCATGCACTGGTGTGTGTGTGTGTGTGTGTGTGTGTGTGTGTGTGTGTGTGTGTGTGTGGTCTTGGGGATGCTACACAGAGCCCTATGTATGCTAGGCAAGCATTTGACTCCCGAGCTACATCTCCAGCCCTGTCAATCATTTTTGAAGGCTGCTCAACTTCAGTTAGTGTTCCACAGCTGAGCACGTGCTTCAAGTTTCAGGGTGACTTTCTCTGATAGAAGTCCAGCCCAAGTCCATCTCAGCCATCTAGAGAGAAATGTTGAGTTTCTATGGCAACAAGTGAGCATCTCTGACCAGCTGAGAGGTCTGACAGATGCCCTGAAACGAGAAAATGGGGTTCAATAGGCAGGATAGATCCACCCTAACCCTGAGCCCACTGAGGAGTAAGCAGCATTACTATACTAGGCAAAGAATCCCAAAAGCTGTCTGTAGGAGGCCTCCTTGTTGAAATTTGGCACAATGCAGCCTTATGTGTGCCCTGGAGAAGGTCAAGGATCCATAGTGCAATTCTGGGAGAACCTACTAGAAGGACATGAGCCCAGAGCATTTAAGCAAGATGCACATACAGTATTGCTAGAGCCTGCTGCCTGGTGGGCACAGGGAGTAAGTGTAGGCTGATGATATGGCTGTGGGGGCTGGATGCCCATGTGTTGGTTCCTGTAGATTGGTTGTTACTCCAGAGAAGGTGTTACTAGGTTCCTAGGTTACCAGTGAAGCTTTCCACAAATGCCTCCTAGAGGAACATCCTACTTGATTCTAACAAAACCTGATTCTGTGCCCAGTTTCCATAAAGTAGTGCTGTAGACATCATCTGAAAGCTGTTAGCTCTACCTGGGTATTTTAGTAAGACCTGGAGCCATTCTACTTCAGAACCACATGCAGTAGATACAGCAGGCAAGCCACAGGAATACCTTGGGCTTGAAATCAGCTCCACCATAAGGTGGATGAGGAAGTCATTTAACTGTCCCCCATGGTGGCCCCTGAAGAGGAAACAGAATTTGGGGGCCTACTGGAGATATAGACTCTGGGGTATAGGCAGTGAGTGTCCCTTAATCAGAACCCACCTTTCACAAGCCCTCAAATTGGTTTGTGGATGCGTTGGAGGAGGGGGTTAATGTCACCTGCTTGAGTCCCATCCCCACATACTTTACTAACTAAGGGCCTTTGATTATGTTACCCTTGGAGATTTCCAGGTCTGTGATTGAACAAGAGGGCGCGCGCGCGCGCGCACACACACACACACACACACACACACACACACACACACACCCTTACTCCCTGAGTCGTGGCTGTCCCATCACCCCACTGCTTTCTCTCTGTCTCCTTGCAGCTGACAAGGAAGCTGATGAGTATTACATGAGGCGGAGGCACCTGCCAGACCTCGCAGCCCGTGGCACCCTCCCCCTCAATGTCATCCAGATGTCTCAACAGAAGCCGCTGCCTCGAGAACGGCCACGCAGGCCCATCAGGGCCATGTCCCAGGACAGGGTCCTGTCCCCACAGAGGGGCTTGCCTGATGAATTTGGCATGCCCTATGACCGAATCTTGTCTGATGAACAGCTGCTCTCCACAGAGCGCCTGCACTCCCAGGACCCGTTGCTATCCCCAGAGCGGACGGCCTTCCCAGAGCAATCACTGTCGCGGGCCATCTCGCACACGGACGTCTTTGTGTCCACGCCAGTGCTGGACCGGTACCGTATGACCAAGATGCACTCCCATCCCAGTGCCTCCAATAACTCCTATGCCACCCTGGGCCAGAGCCAGACGGCAGCCAAGCGCCACGCCTTTGCCTCCCGCAGACACAACACGGTGGAGCAGCTGCACTATATCCCGGGCCACCACACTTGCTACACAGCCAGCAAGACCGAAGTGACCGTGTGACCGGCAGCGTGGCCGGGCTGCTTGGCAGAGTGAGGGCAGGACAGAGCAGAGCAGGGCAGGGATGAGGAGCACAGCGTCCAGCCTTGCTCTCCTCACCTCCCGGTTCCCCCCATTGGAGCTGGAGGCGGGCTGCCTTTGTCCAGAAAGCCATATCCCCCAGGGACATGGCGCCAAATGCCTGGTCCAACAAGCACAGACCCAGGCTCTAGAGCTCTTTCTCTCCCAGTAGAACCCTCCCCCTGCAAATGAGAAGAGTGGTGAGGTCCCCAGTCTTACCTACCACCCGCGCCACTCCCTCAGTCCCCGCCCCCCAACCCCCACCCCTTCCTGGAGACTCAGCCGCAGGTTCTGCCAGCCAGTGGACCCTCCCCTGAAGGTAATCCGAAGCTGCCTGAGTTTGAACAGCCAGCCGGCCAGCGGGTGCAGTCAGTGGGCTGACCGAATAGGCTACTCGGTCTCTTTCCTGTATCTAGAACCGCATCACAGAAATCTCTTAGTGCCTAAAAACTGCCTGCTCGCTCTCAGCCAGAGAGCTGCTGTGTCCATAAGCACAATACGATTCTCTTCTGCCTGCTGGAACTCTGGTCTCTACCGAGTGGCCCTTCCCTCGCTGAGCCTTTCAGCCCCACAACAGGAAGGGGTTCTCTTCCTTTTAGCTGCTTGGTTGCCTCTGCCCCTGTGCTGTGGGGGCTGTGCTCTCCCAGCCTTCACTGTTTCTCCTCAAACCTCTCTGGGGCTTCAGCTCTTGCCCCCAAGAGGGAGCATTAGCTCTTGCCCTCCAGAGAGGAGTAGCGATAGGTTGCCAGGACTTTAGAAGTGCCTTGGCAGCCACCTGATCGTCTCCCCCCACTTCCTCCAGGCCACTGGGTCTGAACTAGGACCTCCTCTCAGGCCTGCCTTCTTCACCCGAGCTCTGCTCCCAGGAGGCACCTGCAGTGGGCAGAAAGCTAGGGTGGGGAGGGCCACTGTGATGCCCAGGATCTCAGGGGCTCACCATTCCCATTTTCTAGGGCTCTGCCTGTCCCCCACTCATGAGCCTCAGGCTGGACAGAGGCAGAAGTTTCCAGACAGAAGAAGCTTAGCCTGTGAACAGGCAGGAGCTCTCTGACGTGGTCATGCCGGACCCTGAGCACTCCTTTCCACCACTTTTGCCCTCTCCGCAGCCTTTTTCTGTTTAGAACTCATTCTCTCTTCCCGTGTTCCCTCCCACGCCTACCTCCCCACCTCATCCCCTGTAGTTCCATGACTTTCTTCAAACCAGTGGATCCAAGGAACCGAGACCCATTGGTAGATGCAGATAAACAATGGTGTCCCAGGATGTCGTTGTGGGGGCCATATCAACCACGCCTCCTTGCAGGGACACTTGGGCATATGGTAGGGGCACCTGGAAGCTCCCCTGCCAGCCCATCTGAGCCCCCTCTTTGCCTGCAATCTGAAGGTGGAGAAGGTGTGACCAGCTTCTGGGAAACTATCAGTGAGAGCAATCCTGCTCCCCCAAGATCAGGAGGAGGAAGACAATGAGCCTCCCTTCTGAGGGCCAGGTCTGGGACTGGGGAGAATCAGCCCCAGACTGCTGGTGGAGTAGCCTAAGAAATGGAGCCATAGCTTACCAGACTCCGGCAGCAATGCCCTTAAGTCAGATTTTATACCCCCTCAGTTCTGCATGGATAGCCCTTAAAAAGAGAGGTGGTGAGAAGCTTGTATCTGTTCTGGTCGTTTTTAATCTAGCCAAGACTACGAGCCATGAAGACATCAGTGGACTGCTTCCCCTCACTGCTTTCAAGAGCTACAAGCTCTCCTACACCCCTCCCTAGAATGTCCCCTCTGTGAGAGCGGGAATGTCCTGTATAACCCAGAAGGATGGAAGCTGGGGCTTCCAAAGGCAGGCCTTGGCCTCCCCACCAAGGGGGTGTCCCTGGACATTCTGCTTTCCTCCCTGAAAACACATAAACCTTCTTAAGGGCTGGTTCCTATGGGTCTATGAGCTTTTGTTGCAGAAGGTAAGGCTCACAGGAAGAGAAGAACTCAATCCAAATAGAGAGTGGCTCACTTCCAGAAGCAAGGGTGTGTCTCACAGCTGTCCCACAGCCCAGCACCCTATAACTCTCTAACCCTTAGCTGGTCCCTTTGAAGGCCTTGTGCTGGTGGGAAGTGGGAAGGGGGAAAGTCGAGACTGTGGTGGCCAAAAATTCCCTCCCTGGTGTCTGGACATCCCATGGAGAATCTTCCAGACAGCAACTTTTCCACCCCTTGGGGAGAAAATCTTACCCCAGGCTCTTCCCTCAGCCTTGGCTCTGACAAAGGTGTCTGTCTGTCTATTTTCCTCTCCATCTTCCTTCCTTTCTTTCTTTCTTTCTTTCTTTCTTTCTTTCTTTCTTTCTTTCTTTCTTTCTTTCTTTCTGTCTGTCTGTCTGTCTGTCTGTCTCAGGGGTTGTTTGATAAGTTGATTCCAAACTCTTTCTCATCCCTGCCTTACCACCTTCTGGTATAAAATACTTGGCATTGGTTACGTCAGAAAATTCTAATGGAATGCTTGCTTCTCCTGAAGGCTTTTCTTCTGCTTCATCCTTGGAAGGAGAGGAATAGTAACAGAGATGAAAGTCTACAGACTACTCTAATCCAGTCCTCTACTCCAAACTCCGGAAAACTGTGTCTTAACTGGGACATGGAAATACACTACCCCTCCTTCAGTTTTGCATGGCTCATTTAAATTACCTGTAGTCAACCATGATCCAGAAATATTAACATTTGTCTTAACTCTTTTGAGAGAGTTCACAATCACATGGCTTTTATTACAGTATATTCTTATACCTTGTCCTGTTTTATTATTGTCAATCTCTTCCTGTGCCTAATTTACAAATTAAACTTTATTGTATGTGTATGTACATGAAGAAAACATAATACATATAGAGAGTCTCGTACTATGTGTGGTTTCAGGCACCCACTGGGGTTGTTTTCCCTCGGTGATAAGGGAAAACCACTAAGTCCCATGAACTCACCCGTCACTCCAGAACCAGCTAGCTATGTTGTATTGTATGAACTCACTTGAGAGTGTCTGGGGCTGGAACCCAGATGTCACTGCTTCTAGCCCAAGCAGGTTGGTGTTCTCTGTCACACACAGGAGAGCTGTGGCTCTTCATGATAAACACTCCTACCCCAAGCAAAGGAAACTCAAGGTTTCCCTCTGCTTCTTTTGTTCCTTCATGCATGTCTCCACTGCCCTGGACTGGGGTGTGTACAGGTCTTACTTGACCCAGGTGTTCTTCCTGAAGACCTCTTACCACTCCCATCCTTACATCCTTCCTTTCTCACTTCCTCCGGTGAACTCTTGGCTCCGTATATTCATGAGCCACAAAAGCTTGCCAGTAACTCCTTAGCCTCATAACTGGACTTTGATCTTCAGAATTTCCCCAGGTCTGAAGTTTCCCTCACTTCCCTCTTCAATCATCAGCCTTCTTCCAGCCCTAGTTTCTTTTACCTGGATCTGCTGAAGTCTCTGGTTTGAAGAATCAGAGTTCTTGATGGAAACTGTGGAAGACCCTCACGTTCTGTGAGTCCTTTGTTTGCCTCATTGGTTTGTTACACTTCCTCACACGGGAAATGATGCCCCAAGGGGTAAAGTCACGGGTCTCCCCCATCCCTCTGATCTCTAAAAGGGAAGGGAGAGAGCTGCCTGATCAGAGGTGTCATGGCCAAAAGATCAGCTTTGGCTCCTGCAGCTACCAGACTCAAGAAGCTCTTGACTCAGACTGCTACTAGCCCAGAGTCTCCTGCTCTGGCCAAAGATTCATCCCCTTTGACGCCTGTAGCTCTTGCTTCTATTCCAACACCTTTCTTCTAGTGGAAATCACAGCTCTCCCCTCATCCAAAGACATTAAGACTTGTAAGTCTCCAAGTATGGAGGAGTAGCCATCCCAACATCTCGGCCACCAAACTCAACCCATTGCCTTTGGAGAGTCCTTAGCTGTCACCTGCTTCATCCCTCATTCCTTCCACAAATGGCTGTGGACTGGACCCAACATCATAATTTGAAAGGGCTGCCCATCACTTGGACCCTAGAAGGCACTTGCTCTGAGAGGAGGAGGCACGTTAGGTCCCACACACACCTCTCTGCCATCCTCTCTGAATCTGAGGAATTGTGAAGTGTTTTTAGGAGGCTTGTTGCGCTTTAATGAAGTATTTTCCTGGTGTAGAGTTATTTTTATAAGTGACAATTTTTGATGGTAGGGTTTAACATGAAAGACAAGTCTTTCTGGCCCCTCTCTTTAATTTTGGAAAGTGGTGTATCAGAGAGGGGACAAGGGGAGAGAAGCAGAAACAGGACTGAGGCTCCAGAAACATGGCTTCTAGGTCTGGCTTTTGTATCCATCTTGCCATGTGACTATGGGCAAGTCACATGCCAGTTCAGTGCCTCAGTTTCCCCACATATAAAATGAGGGGCTTTGACTAGATGAGCCCTCAAAGTTTCATTCAGCTTTTACACTCTGGGGTTTTCATTCTCCGCTCCTTTCCTTTTCTACGTTCATCCCCACTTCAACTGAGCTGCACCCATAACACTCTGCCTGCCCTATGGCAGCATCCTCAGAGGCCCTAGACAAACACCAGATTCCTTGCCAGGTTTTGGGTGGAAGCAATGGGCTCGGCCACACATGGATGTTCTTTTATCTGAAAGTTAAGGCCTGACCACACAACAGGTCACCAATCGTATCCCTGAAGCCTCTCATATAAGCATACCTAAACCACCTGGGTGTCAGTTGCTGTGAAATTCTGAGTTTGGAGTTTTCATTTTTGATGTCCTTATAGCTGGAGGGAGGTAACTCTACTTTCAGAGAGGGGACTGGCTAAAAGAAAAGGGTCTAGATGTCTGACCATGACTTTTGGACACAGAGTTTGTATTTAAGGTCAGATAGGAAATTTGTTCCATGTCCCAAAGGAGCATGCTTGGCAGAGGCTCTGTGTGACAAGGGATGCCATCATATCCCACGCCACAGCATGCATCCTGAAGACCACGTCAGGATGCGGAAGCTCCATCCCATCTGGAGAGGACGAGGCATCACCCACCTGGGCTGCTGGGAGGAGGGTCCTCACCCCATCCCAGTATCTTTGTGGCCCCTCTTTGTAATACTATCATCCTCCCCATGAAGGCTTGTGAAGCACCAATGGAAATTCCAAATCGCTGTCATCAAAACCATCTTGTAAATTGCAAACACATTAACCTTCCATCATTCATAAAAATAATGCTGTGTGTTTGCTTAACAACCTCCCTCGTGTGGGAGGAGAAGACCCTGCTCAACTTTGCTGCCAACCCTCCAATGACCCTCAAATGCCACTCCATTAAAGAGGACCCATTCATTTGCTTCATAGTGGCAAAGACATCTCTAGTCCTGTAAACTCAACTAGACATTTTGTAGTAAAGAATTCTTGAAATTCTCTAATAAAAGGCAATTCTTACTGTAACATTTTTAGTTGGGGACACAATTTCCTAAGGGGGGTGTTAAGGAACATTTTTACTCATTAGCTGGATTTATGGATTCTATGTTTATTATATGGTAGTATTATGAAAAGTACCTTTCTATCCGTATCTCTGCAGTTTCTCTGTCACTCACATGGAATCTCCCCAATGAGCAGTGCCCCCATTACTGCTTCTGTACAAATCTCATCATTCTCCTTCGCTGTCAAAGCACACCCTATATGTACTGTAAACAGAGATTGCTTTAGTGAGATTTAGTCTTGAGGATTTTTCCACTTTTGTCAGTAACAGATATTTATGGATCAAAAAATAAAGCTGTTTCAACATAACCTGTGTGTCTTAAAGTAGCTGCATGCTTACAGAGTCAAAACCAAGGTCATGCAAAAAAAGCAAGGAAGGATACAAGAGATCATTGTAATCAGGAAAGGGAGCAGGGATTGACTACAGACAGTTCCTAGGAAACTTTAGGTGTGATGAGATGTTCTAAAACCAGATGTGGCCAAGCTCAGTGGTACATATCTGTAATCCCAGAATGCGGGAGAATGATGTAGGAGGATTATGAGTTTGAGGCCAACCTGGGCTCCATACCAAAATGTTGCCTCAAAAAAAAAAAAAAAACAATTAAAATTTGTGTTGTGGTGATATCTGTGGAACTACATAGGTTAATGGAAATCACCAAAGTGTACATTTACCACCGCCCTATGTTATGGTATACAAATCAAGCTTTAAAATGCAAGGACAGAGGAATGCAGACAGGTAAACACCCGACACTGTGCCATCTGAGAGCAGAGCTGAATTTTCCAGTGCTGTCTACACTCAGCTACTCCAGCACTATTATTCTTAGATATCAGGTCTCAGTTTTATTTTAGTGTTAGTTACCGTTACCATGGCTGTGAGCAGATTAGAGGTGGCTAAAGATCCATAACACTTAACTCTGAGCATTAAAAAGTTGCACCATGAAAACTGATTCAGATTTGCAGCTTTGTTCAAGACTCTCTTTGTCTGGATGTAGCTTTGATATTATTTTCTTTGGCCTACGCTCCCTTTGCTGCGAGCGTTATTTGTTGATCACCAGAGCCTAGAAACAGGCTGAACAAACAAACCACTGCCAGGGAGAGAAATTATCCTATCCCACAAGGCAGCATTTCTGTAGTTTCTGGAATCCAGGGTTCAACATACTCTCTTCCCATTCCTCCAAAGCTCCTGTAATGAAATCCTTCTTACTGGAGGCATTGGACTGATATTTTTTAAATCCTAAGTCAGACCTGGTGGCACAGGTCAACAAATCTCAACTACTCAGGAGGCTGGAGCAAAAGGATCAGAAGCGAGTTCAAGGTCAGCCTGAACTGCCTGAGGCATCTCAGCCTAAGGTGTCTCAATAGTGAATAATAATTAAATAATAATTAAATAATTAATTGATTAATGGGCATACTACAGTGATAGGGCATTTAGTTATCGTGCATGGTGAGGTTCAATCCTCAGTTCTGCAAAGAAGTCCTTTTGTTCTCTATTTCCAAGGGTTTTTGTTCTCCGGAAATCAGCACAGCCTTGGTTGCTTTTCTTACACAGAGCAGCACATATTCCAGAATACGTTCACACATCATTACACTCACCACTGAAGTGCCATTTCTTCTTTTCTAAGCCAGTCTCTCTAACACAGGACAACTCATAGCAACTGCACACATGTACCAACACGTTACACATATAGAAATACTTGTAGTCTATGTTCATCATTGAGAGGAAAGGATGAAAACAAATATCTTGATTGGAGGATTTTTAAAAAAAGTAAAATTTAATCTTAATGCTTACAAATATATATAATGACTAAGTTATACTAAAGATAGTTCTCAAAGGAAACTCTCAGGAGACTTCTCTTCTTGAACATACAAAAACAATATGGATTACAATTAAAAACACATTCAAAGACTGATTTTCCTTCCTTCCATCTTTACTTCCTTCCTTCTTTTCCCCTTCCTTCCTTCCTTCCTTCCTTCCTTCCTTCCTTCCTTCCTTCCTTCCTTCCTTCCTTCTTTTCCCCTTCCTTCCTTCCTTCCTTCCTTCCTTCCTTCCTTCCTTCCTTCCTTCCTTCCTTCCTTCCTTCCTTCCTTCCTTTCTTTCTTCCATTACAGTGCCATGCTGTGGCCCAGGGCAGACTAGCATGGAACTCGCCAGTAGCCCACTGATTGAACTTGGAATCTTCCTGCCTGAACTTTCTAGGTGCTGGGATCACATCGCTGAGCCTCTTCAAAGCTCAATTTTATTATTTAAAACAAAACCAGAGAATCTATAAGCCAAGCGATCACTCTGAAATGCCTCTTTACCACATTATTAGTCTCTATTTCTATAGTTTTGTTAAAACTTTTCAGAAAACAGTAATTAGTCAAGGCAAGAGTGGAAGGGTGGACTGGGGGAGGGAGAGAGTGGGGGGAGAGGGGAGACATGGGGGGGGGAGAGAGTCACAATGGTGCCACTTCCAAGACCATATCTTCATCTTGTCAGCATATTTACCCTGTATCAAAATGATGACAGCCAAGGAAGGTGATCTTGAATAAGATTTTGAGGAAAATCTCTTTTGTTTGACTTAATTTTTTGTCATTGTCATTGGTGGTAATGGAAGTTGAACTAAGGTTCATTCTAATGCTAAATGAAGTGTATCACCATGTCACATCCCCCACACCTTTTTCATTTTTATTTCGAGAAAGGGTCTCACTAAGTTGCCCAGCCTATCCTTGAATTCACTCTGTCACCCATCCTGAACTCTAACTTATGATTCTCCTGCCTCATCCTCCAGAAGCAGCCAGAATTACAGGTGTATGCTACTATGTCCATCTGACTTAACTTGTTAGGATTTCTCAAAACCTGCAACTTGACTGTCAAAGAAATTCCAAAGACTGCAGTTTCACAGAACATTCTAGACTGTTCATGAGTTCACATCCCTGACCTTAGAAAGTGAGTTTAGCTGTGTTTTAGAAACACAAAGAGAAGTTGTTGTTGTTGTCATTACCCTCCAGCCTTAATCCCAGTTCCAAATCTAAGTCACAGTGACAGATCGCAGCTGTGACGTACCAAGAGTCTTCAGCTCTCATTCTCTGTGACTGTCTTCTAAAGTTACTCCTTTGGCTCATAGAGTGAGCTATTTCCACGAGTCTGTCATAGCAGGCACAGGGAAGACGTCCTGTTTTCCATAAAGGACATTGGCCCAAATATTGAACTCTGTTTTAGACTTTTAGAAAACAAAAGCCCTTTGTTCCTCCAAGTGGGATCCATCAGAATCCCCAGGCCCTCGATAGAATGTGTATACCTAGAGCACATACCAGACTGTTTCAGTCAAAATTCCTGGTGGTGGGGCCCTGGGATTTACATAAAATAAAATCCCTATGTAACTCTGTATATGTTAAATATTGAGAAGCATGCCATTTTGACTTTTCCTGTATCAGTTTTGAAAGTGTATGACAAGAATGACTTTTATTTCTCAAGGTCAGAGTGGCCTTGGTTTATGTAGCATCATGATTTTTAGGTAACTAGCCTTAGTGAACAGACTAAACAAAAATGAGCTTATAAGGGACACGTGTTTAAGAAATGAAGAGAAAACTGAGGCTTGATATACAAATTATGCATCGAAAGTTTAATATAAGAGAAACTATATTGACTTTTCAAGACAGCCTTGTCAGGCTACACAGGAACCTTCAGGATCACTCACATATGACAATGTGTGAAATGCAGAAAGGAGGCCAGGGGTACAGACGTAGATGCAGACACAGAAGGAGCGCTGGGAATAGTCAGACCCGCTCCTCTTCTGATCCTTGGGAAGTAAAGGGGCATCCACTGTGAAGGGATAGAGGACAGTCCAGGAGGGATTCCTGGAGAATCCCAGTCACAGCGCATGAGGAGTAGTCTCCCATGTGGGCTGGCTATGCTGAGGTGGTACTGGCTAAACTTCCCTCAAACACCATAGGATTATGTTTCACCCCACTGTTTTACTGGGCTTCTGTAGTACTTATTCTTATCCTTAGCCAGGGCTAGAAATAGATGGGACAGCCACCATCAACACCCTTCCTTTCCACAGGGCAAAAGGAAAGCTAGAAGGTCTAGCAAAGACTATTAAGTAGCAATCTAGAGTGACAACATTGTCTGCTTGTCTGGAACTGGCTTTAGAGTCCCACCCCACCATAACAGAGCCACCAAGAAGCATCATTCTACCGCGTCCAGAAAGACAGAGAAGGAAAACACGGAACTAGATGCACTGGTGACCATCATGGTTGGTATGCTGTGTTTCCAAATAGGGGCTGGGAATTTACAGAGCAATGGCACCTTCTGTTATCATAACAAAACCCTCTGAGTATTTCAAAGGCAGGCATAGCTTTACTGATTTACTACGTCTAGAAGTTAGTTCAATTTATTCCAAGTTGGTTACTGCATGCCTTATTCAGGATTCACTTGATGGTAAGAAATTTTAAAAAAGTACTCAGATTAATTGAGGCAAATAATGAGAAGTTCATCCCTATTATTAACATGGGCTATAAAAACTGCTCATAAGACATAAGGCCTCATGAATGCTAGAACTTTCCTCTATTCCATCCGTGAAAGCATCCTTCTTCCTCCCACTTCCATGCTGAGCATTCTTGTCTCCCCAACTCTGCACATTTCCAATTTTTCTTGCATATGGCTCTTTTCTCAAATGGTTACACTGAACTGAAATGATATCTTCAGCAATTAAGTCTCGGCAACTTTTCCTGGCCAGTCCTTATGGCTAATTGACTCAAGTTCTGTCTCTAAATTCTAAAATTGCTGGAAGAAAACACAAAAGCCTCTATGACTCACTTAGAATGCCCATTTCCCATTACTTCATATCAAAATAATCCCAACTTTTTTTTATACTGAGGATTGAAATCAAGGCCTTGTTGTAAAGTATGTCACCTCTGAGCTATATCCCCAGCCTTTAAATATCCTAAAATTAGTGGCAGCTGCCCATTATTGTTATCATGATTCCGACCTGGGTCCCTTATGACTATAGTCAGGTGGTGACCGACTGGAAGAATTGTAAAGCCTTCCTCTCACATGCCCAGCTGTTAAGGCTAGCTGTCAGTTCAACCTCAACAGAGGCTTGCTATCCAGTATGCTGACAAGGGTCCTCTCCACAAAGGCTTCCTCATGGCATGGTAGCTGAGTTCTGATAGCAAGTACAGAGAAAATAAGGAAGCAGGCAGGTGAGATGAACACATCAAGATAATGAACCTGGCAGCATGTCTGCTCCTTTATATGATGCACTCTCAGAAGTAATATAGTATGCTCATGAGACACACACTGGTGAGTTTGTGCCTAGGTTTGAGGTCACAGAAAACAGGCTATGGTGTGAAGGAACCATAGCAGGGTTACTCTGAAAGGAAAGTGGTGTTGATGGAACACACTTGATGTGCCTTTCTTTGGGAAATAAAATCTACTACATTTTGGTGTCAGGTGTCTATCCTTGGTACCACAGCTCTAGGATGGGAAATCTGCATCACTTACTCAAAAATAACTGCAAACATATATCACCAAAGAGGTTTCAGAAAATGAAATGGCGTGGTGGTGAGAACCCACATTGAGCAGATACTGGGTAGAGGAGCATCCCTGAATTGTTGAGAAAATATCTCATAAAAGAGTACCTGCTTGTCAGTTCTATCCCAGGAGTTGGGAGAAGACTGTGAATATGACAAACAGTAGATTCTGTGGAATCAAGTTCAAATATTTCCTACCACAGGGTGATGATTTTTAACTACAGTAGTGTCCATTTCTTCCTTTGTCCATCTCCCTCCAAACTAGGTCAACAACATCAGTAGCCATTACTCTGCCCTTGGAGAAAAGGCAGACTGAGAACACAGGAAGAAGTCTTGGAGAATTTGACTTTCAACATAGATCATTTCAGTCCCAAAGTGCAGAGACTGCCATGCACTTTCAAAAGCCTTATAGCAGAAAGGAGAGAGAACAGCGTGTTATTAACATTTAAAAGCTGACCATTGAATACCAATAAGTCAAACTACAGAAGCTTTAGGTTTTACAATAAGCCATGGACTAAAGAACACATAAGATGTGAAAGGAACATGTTCAGCTATACAAGACCAAACCTTTTACACCTGGAGGGTGGGGAACCTGGGGAGATCGTTGAAAAGCTAGAAATGAATCTTTCAGAGACATCTCACCATGATGATCTATCATAGGCTGAACTCAAAATGATGGGAGTCAGGGGAAATGGATACCAGAACTTTCCAGACAGATTAGAAGATCTGCAGACAGAATGGAATTCTGGGTAACAAATTCCTGATGAGTGTCCAATGTTCACATAGGGCAGAGATGTAGCATGTAAATTGTTGTAAGCTAGGGACAATCCCTGACTCTGTTACTTGCTTCTCAGTCTGGGACTTTGAAACTTGTCTCCAGAGGCATCTCAGAGCTTACAACAGCAGAGTAGTGCCACACAGGAAAATGAAGACATCCGTACCTGTGCAATTGGAGTTGCTTCCATTAGTCCAAAGCTTTTCCATGCATATATTGAGGCCCAGAGTCTTTCAACACTGGTTGTCATATTTTTTGTTTTTGTCATTATGTTTTGTCATAATGTCATTGTTTTGTTTCAGGACCTTGTTACACTCCTAAAAAGTTAATACCATAATGAGCGTTTGCTTCTTTAGCACAGACTGTATACAATTATTAATATTCAAGATTAAAATGCGGAACATTTAAATTTTATTTATAAAAGTCACAGCCAGATGGGAGGAACAAGTCTGGTGTTCTATTACACAGAAGTGTGATTATAGTTAGCAATATTGTAATGCATAATTCAAAATAGCTTCAAGAGAAGGTTTTAAATGTCCTCATCACAAAGAAACAGATAATGCTTGTTGATGATGGAGAACTGAAGCATCCTTCTGTCAATATGTAATATATAAATGTAAATGTACTGGGACATTACACGTTACACTGTACCACATAAAGATGTATGATTTTGATCTGTCAATAAAGACAAGTGAAAAGAAAAAATGTATTTATTAGTTCATTTTACAATAACAATGCAATAATGATGTGTTAACAAGAATAACAACATATTCATGTGGAAATGACTACAATTTCAAAAAGCAAATTAGCCAGAAGTTTGAGACTGTTTTACAGTTTTGCAAATTGCTGGAAGTCTGGCTTCCTAGAAAACTACCAGATTCTGATGTTTGCTTCTGGGTTTAATCAGCTGTGACATCACAGACAGTTCATCTCCCAGGGGCAGCCTGCTGGAATATAGAGGCAGGGGAGAGTATTCTGACAGAAGAGAGAGTAGAGGGAGTGTGCCCCCTTTTCCAGTATGGATGTCTAGCCTAAGATAAGCCTGAGTTAGGGGCTGGAAGAAATTGGACTTTTATAGTAATTTGGAAGCTAACAATCCTGGGCTGCATTTAATCATTAAGGTAGAGAATCACCATATGGCTTCTTGTGCTAGGGAGAGCCTGAAAAGGAGAGGGTGGGCAAAAGAAATAAAGTTGTGTATTGATGGTATACTACATTTTCCTTGCTTGCTATGTGATTATGTATACAAAACCATCTGGGAGTTGGGTGGGAAAGGGAATTTTGTTCTGAAGACTTCCTGGAAGATGACACTGCTCTTGAGATAAGAAACCATTTGATAAGGTTGATAGAAGGTAGGACTTTCCTAAATTAAAGGCAAAAATCTTCAAAAAGAACAAGAGAAGATGAGAAAGAAAGGCATGACTCACAGACATCTGGTTCTTTGTTGTATATTGTCCTGGCACTGCCCTGTGTCCCTAGCTTCTCCTTGTCACAAACGCTGATCTTAGCATGTCATGATAGACACATGACTCAGACCAGACCAAATGGAAACAAAAAGAAAATTGCTTCTTTTTCAGGGACTGGAGCTTAGTTACATAAACCCAGGGGTATCCAATACATAAACCCAGGGATAACCAAAGCTACATCCCACAAAATATAGAGAAAGAGCTTGGAAATCAAAACAACTCTGAGATATCATCTTACACCTGTGAGAATAGCTAAGATAAAAAACACCGATGACAGCTTATTTTGGAGAGGATGTGGAGTAAGGGGAACACTCCTCCACTGCTGGTAGGAGTGTAAACTTGTATACCCACTTTGAAAATCAATATGGTGGTTTCTCAGAGGAAAAAAATGGGAATCAATCTACCTCAAGACCCAGTTACACCAATCTTGGGCATATGCCCAAAGGATACCCAATCATACCACAAGGACAGTTGCTCAACTATGTTCATAGCAGCATTATTTGTAATAGCCAGGACATGGAAACAACCTAAATGCCCCTCAATCAAAGAATTGATAAAGAAATTGTAGGACATTTACACAAAAGAGTATTACTCAGTGGTTGAAAAAAAGTAACAACATGAAATTTGCAGGCAAATGGATGGAACTAGAAAGAAAAATCATTCTGAGTGAGGTAACCCAGATCCAAAAAAAACAAACATAGCATGTACTCTCTCATAAGTGGATATTAGGAGTAAAGTACAGGATAGCCAACCTACAATCCACAGCCCCAGAGAGGATAGGTAACAAAGAAGGCCCAAAGAGGGATGCATAGATTTCCCTAGGAAGGGGAAATAGAAGAGATCTTCTGGGTAGACTGGGGGGCAGGGGTGACGGAATGGGGGATGGGAACTTGAGGGAGAGGGTTGGGCAGGCTGGGCATGGGAGGCAGGTTGTGGCAGGACAGAGGGGGAGAATAATGAAAGAGATGTCTTGATAGGAGGCGGCTTTTCAGGGTTAGAGAGAAACCTAGAGCCAGGGAAACTCTTAGGAGTCCACAAGGATGACCCCAGCTAATACAATTAGCAATAGTGGAGAGGGTGCTTGAACTGGTCATCTACTGTAATCAGATTGGTGACTACCCTAATTGTCATCAGAGAGCCTTTATCCAGTAACTGGTGGAAGCAGATGCAGACATCCACAGCCAAGCACTGGGCCAAACTCTGGGAGTCCTCCTGAAGAAAGAGAGGAGGGATTATAGGAGCAAGGGGCATCAAAGTCATATTCGAAGAACCCACAGAGACAGCTGACCTGAGCTTGTGGGAGCACATGGACTCTGGACCAACAGTTAGGGAGCCTGCATGTGATCAACTTAGGCCCTCTGCATGTGTGTGACAGTTGTGTAGCTTGGTCTGTTTGTAAGCCTCCTAGTAGTGAAATCAGGACCTGTCCTTGGCACTTAGCTGGCTTTTGGGTATCTGTTATCCATGCTGGATTACCTCACCCAGCCTTGATGCAGGGGGAGGAGCTTGGTCCTACCTCACCTTGATATGGCATGCTTTGTTCAAGCCAATAGGGGGGGAGTAGATGGAGAGGGGGTAGATGGAAGTCGGGGAAGGGAATGGGAGGAGAGGAGGGAGGGGAAATGGTGGCTGGTATGTAAAATAAATGAAAAAATGTTAATTAAATAAAAACAAATCATGAAGAAGGAGTGCAGGCAACAGAGGGTGCAATGATGGTTCATGTGCATTTGATGTTTGCTGTGCATTGGCACTATGACAAAGCCTTTCCATGTATGAACTCAGGAAACCCTACTCCATTTCATATGGGTAGGGATTATCATATGTCCTATGATGAAGGACCATCACTTCATCCTAAGGACAAGGAAAAGTCATTGAAGGACCATGGAGAGTAACAGAGGCAAGAACAAGGTTCTGCTTTGGAAGGGTAACTAGAGTTCTAAGCAGTGTGTGAAAACTGGGAAACCAATGCTGAAAGCCAGGCATACTGGAGAAGAGCATGATGGTGGTATATGGAGATACTCACCAACTCCTAGCTGCCCTAGTTAGGACTCTACTGCTGGGGTAAAACCATGAGCAAAAGCAACTTGAGGAAGAAATGTTTGATTTTAGCTTACAGACCACAGTAAGCCCATCATTGAGATAAGCTAAATTAGGAATTCAAGGTAGGCAGGAAATGAAGCAGAGACCATGGAAGAACATTGTTTACTGGCTTGTTCTCCTACTTGTGCTCATTCAGCTTTCTTATACAACTAAGGATCACCTGCCTAGGGATAGCACTGCCCACAGTGGACTGGGCCCTCTATACCAGTCATCAATCAATCATGATGGGGTAAGTTCTTTAGTTGAGGTCCTTCCTCCCAGGTATGTCAAGTTGACAACCAAGATTAGCCACTACACAAGGTTTTTCTTTCTCTTTAAATTTTCAATGTAATCCCAGAATAAAGGAGACTGACAAGGGGATTGTTTCAAGATCCAGCTATGTCTAGACTACAGAGTAGCACCCTTTATTATACACATACAGAAATGTATTAGATACTCTGTATTAGTCAGCATTTTCTAGAGGGACAGAACTGATAGGATGAATATATATATATATATATATATATATATATATATATATATATATATATATATTCAAGCAAAGAGAGAGCAAGCTTCCTTCTTCCACGTCCTTTCTATAGGCTGCCAGCAGAAGGAATGACCCAGATTAAAGGTGAATTTTCCTACCTCAAAACATCTGGGTTAAAAGTGTGTCTTCCCACTTTAAATGATTTAACTGAGAAAAGAAATCCTTCACAGGTATACTTCGCAGCTGCTTGGGTTTTAATCAATTCCAGATGTAGTCAAGTTGACAATGAAGAATAGGCATCATATTCTGTATCACTGTTTTTGTTTCAAATGTAGAATAGTAAAATATATAGCAGTAGCTAATAAATATATCACAAATATACTTTTCATATTTGATTATGATTATTATTATATGTACTATGCTTGAAAATCTAGACTGAGAGTATGTGCAAAATGTAAAAAAAAAAACAGACTAGCAAATCAATTATCTTATCCACTATGTAATGAGAATACATCCAATTTGTATGGCTTCATTTAAAGCAATATTTTCTGTAGTTTCTAATTTTCTACAATCATATATTACTCTTTTGTTCATATAGTAACTAGCACATGTAATGTTGAAAATATCACAAAAATGTTGTATATGAATATACATAAATGTGTGCATCACAAAATGACTGGGAAGAAAATTCCCCAAATTACTACCCATGATAGTGAGTGTAAGTAGTTTTTTAAATAGTTTTACTTTTATGTGTTTCCCCATGTTTTATAAGGAGCATATATTACATTTTAATGGAAACAAAGATACTTATTCTTTTAATTTTTAAATGGAGTGGAACTAGAGGGCTCTCTTTTAGCAACAATGCCACATACTCCTGGAAAAAGAGCAGCAAATGTTCCCAGATACTCTTGACTGAGGACATTTCTACAAAAAGGGGGTTGTCTTGGGTACCTGCTGTTAAGAAGCAAAGTTCCTCCTACTGAGATGCCTCATCCAGCCTTAATATGAAGGGGTGTGCCTAGTCTTATTTGCAACTTGATATGCCATGTTTGGTTGATATACCTGGGAGGCCTGCCCTTTTCTGAAGGGAAACAGGAGACGTAGATCTGGTGTGGCAGGGGACACTGCAGTCAGAATGTAAAATATGAGAGGAGAAAAGGAGGAGAAGGAGGATGAGGATGAGGATGAGGAGGAGGAGAAGGAGAAGGAGAGAAGAAGAAGAAGAAGAAGAAGAAGAAGAAGAAGAAGAAGAAGAAGAAGAAGAAGAAGAAGAAGAAGAAGAAGAAGAAGAAGAAGAAAAGCGGCAAAGTCTACCATTATCTCTTTACCTTTGGCCGCAGTTGTTTTCCAGAACAGTGCTGGTATGACTGTCCAATAGACTTCTTTTCCTGTAGTAGTCTTTTTTGTGGGGGTGGGGAATTGGTAAATTAGAAGCTAGTAGAGACTGGTGGGCATTGCCCTCCCTTTAGAAAGAGCCTGCTCTCCTTAGACCACTCAGCTCCCTAAACTCCCTACTCCTTCATAAACCAATTACAGTTGCCTTTAGTGAAACACACTTCCTGGCCTATTTTTAATCTACCCTGATATTATGTCTGCTGGGTCTACTAAGAGGTGGTGAAATCAGTGTCAAAGGGAGGGCATAAGTTCCAACTGAGGAAACAGGTACAGCTCATCCCCAGAAAATACTGTAACCCCTCACTACCATTGTGATTGTCTCTTTGATTTCATCTCAGAATAGGATGAAACATGTGCATCAAAGACAGTGAAAATAAGATCACCTCCTGGCCACAGCAGGCCAGAATCATTCTCTTCTGTTTCTCCTCAGAAATTAAGGTCAGTTATACTCCAAATCAGATTACCAGATGGGGTTATATAATATATACCAGAAGGTGATCCGATCCAACCCAAGTGCCACCTTGGATTTGAAATGCCATTCCACGAAGCATCAAAGCACAGACCTGGTTCATCCTTCTAGCAAGACAAAGCCTTTCTGTTTCCACATTTGTCCAGGGACTAGTCAACACAGGGAATCTTTCCACTTCATTAGTCACTTCTTAGCATAAAGCTCACTTAGGGAAAAATCTCCATACAAAGAACCAGGGGTAGCAAGGAGGATGGAAAGGACTCTGACTCTGAAGATAGATCACTTCCTACCTTTAGAACTTATATTTGCACTCTTCTTGCTTCAGTCAACCTATCTATAAAATGGAGTTACAACTACACATAATCATGTTGTTGTAAGTGTAAAGTAATTCTATACTTTTAAAGCACTTAAAATCACACTTAGGGCATGTTGGTGCACACCCACAGTCTCAGCACTCCAGGAACTGAGGCAAGAAGATTGCAGGGATTTCAAGGCTAGCTTAGATACTTAGTGAGTACAAGGCCAACCAGGGCTACATGGTAAGTTGCTGTCTCAAAACAAGCAAAATAACAACAATAAAAACTGCACTTGGTGCAGAGTAAGGATTAATGAAATCATGCAATGGCTGTGAATGGGGAGTTGTCAGGCTAACCACATAAAATCTATAAATGTGTTCCTGTCTCAGTGAGTGCCCATGTTAAACAAAATTACAACACTGTAATATCCATATATGTATGATGGTTATAGCTCCTGTCAATCAAAATATGTTTCCAAAGTCTCCCTCACATAATTAAAATGTTGCAAGTATTGCTTTCAGAGGCCTCTATTCCAAGATGGAATAAGTGGCACTGTATTTACCTTCCCATCTCAAAAAAAAAGAAAAATATACATGTATATGCATACCTGAAAATAAGTATGTGCAGGAAGCAATGGCTTTGAAAACATTGAATATAATGCAACAAAAGACAGATGTCACTATAAAGTGTGAAACACACAAGGTGAGCCTTGTGTCTGCCCCAGCTCACTGCCTAGAAAGAGATTCCAGAATGAAAAGATACTTTTAGCCCGAGGGAAAAGATAACTGTCAATCATATAACATATAATCATTATCTGACAGAGGACTTTTCTCAGAGTACATAAACAATTCTAAAAAAAAATAACCAAAACAGCCTTGCCAAAATGGGGGGGTGCTTACATATGAATAAATACTTTATAAAAGAAGATGTATGTACATCAAGTAAGAGACAAAATTCTGCTCAAAACTGAACACTGTGGAAGGTGGGGTGGAAAGAATGTAAGAACTAGAGGATGAGTTCTTTCTCACATAATACAGCTGTTGCACCCAGAACTCACAGATGCTGTGGGGCTGTCAACATCTCATTATTGATGAGAAAGGGTCTGTGAAGTCCCACCCATCCTTGAAGAGTCATTGGTTGCTGGAGGAGGAGAAGTCATTTTCTTCAGTGAAGTGGTTCATGCTCCAGTTCAGAATACCATGTTCATGCAAGAAGCCCAAATCCTAAAAATAAAGACATGGAAGTAGGAGGAGGGCTTGTTGGGAAGAAGAAAGGATTCAGTGGGAATGAGAAGGGATTGAGAGAGGGTTGAAATTTTCATTTGGGATGAACATGACCAAACAACACATTGTATACATGTATGAAGACTTTAAATAATAAAAAAGTTCAAAATCACTTAATCTTCAGCAAATATAAATCAGCACTACAGTGAGATGCTATTACACAATATTAAAATGGCTAAAATGAGAATAACCATAGCAACAGTGGACAGGGATGCAGAGTTGATTAGAACTCTTGTTTGCTGCTGGTTGGAACATAAAATGCCATTTGGGATACAGTTGGGCAGAATTTTTTGTTAATAAACACACACACACACATATATATGTGTGTGTGTGTGTGTGTGTGTGTGTGTGTGTGTGTGTGTGTGTATTATAATCCTGATATTTTACTCCTCTGCGTCTATCCAGAAGAGATAAAAAATGTGTGCTATAAAAACTTACATACAGGGCTACAGAGATTGTTCAATGCATAAAAGTACTTGCAATGAAGTCTGAAGACCCAAGTTCAATCCTCATGACCCACATGATAGAAAGAAAGAACCAATACCCACAAGTCATCATCTAACTTCCATAGGTGTGCACACATACATACACACAAATAAGTAAACAGACAAATGTAATTTTAAAAACTTGTATATGAAAATGCATTCACTAAAATATAGAAATATCCCAAATGCCCATAATGAACAGATGAAATGCTAAAAGTATGGCCAAGCCAAATGATGGTGTACTGCCCAGATACAGAGATTGACTTTGAGATACAAATAACATGGACAAACCTCAAGGTTATTCCCCTAAATGAGAGAGGTCAGCACTCAGGATCATGCTTGATCTCACTTTGCACTAAATTATAGATGATGGCAATGGTCCAGAAAGACAATAACAGACACATGTGTCTAAGGGCAGAAGGCAGTCAGGAAGAGCAAAAGTGAGATATTAGCACAAAGAACTTTGAGGTGTTGAAATGTGCACTATGAAGATGGTTTTATGGACATAGAAACATTCTAGAATCTATCCAATTGTATACTTTAGATGTGGGTGATATGTTGCATTAAATAAAACCCCCAATACATTGGTTTTCTAATTCTCTTTTATCTCCTACAGTTCCAGGCCTCCATGAGCTCTTTAGTCCTGAACTGTATTTAACACAACCAACACAATGCTTCCTATAGAGATCAATGAATCCTGCCTTCTGTCTGAGAAAGCTTCTTTGAACCCATATTTTTCCCAAATGCAGACATACTTGACCCTTTAGACACCCAGACATAAGCATCAGCTTGTCTACAGCACTGACTGACAGCTCAGCTGTATTGGGAGTAGCTTAACCTCTGGGCTGCCTGTCATCTATAGAGTGTGTGTGTGTGTGTGTGTGTGTGTGTGTGTGTGTGTGTATTCGTGTGTTCCTCTTACCAAGTTGTTCACAATGAAAAATTTTCCCTAGTGTTGAGAACCACACCAAACCCATGCAATCACTCCATAAACCCTACCAAGAAATTCTATATACATTTTATGTCTACTCATTTTTTCATAAAATAGAGTATTATTATTATTTTTATTAAATGTGTTTTTATTTTTACTTATGCATTATGTGTGTGTGCAAGGATATATCACTTGTGTGAGTGGCCATAGAGACCAGAAAAGGGCATCAGACACTCTGGAGCCAAAGTCACCTGATGTGGCACCAAGAACCAAACCCGGTCATCTACAAGGGTAGCTAGTACTCTTAACCACTGAGCCATCTCTCCAGCCCAACATTTTTCTTCTTTATCAACATCAACTCACTTTGCTAGAAAAGTCATCAAATGTTGTTTTAATGGTTGTCCACAAAAGCACTTGGCTATTCAGCAAAGACCTCAATCTTACAAACTTGTTGAAGAGAAGAATTCCACAGAGGAAATTTTCAAATTCTGTACTCGCTCCACCCCATACCCCAGAGATGCCTTTGACAACTTTCCAAACTCTCAGGACTGACTCTCTGGGACTCCCACTTGAAACTTCTCGAACCCTACAGCTCAATAATAAAGAGTACCTGGAATTTCTTCTACTGGTACTCCCAGCTCTTTTCTTAATTCCCTACAGATTTCTGCCTCTGCCTGCTTCATCGCTATGGGCCCAGGAAGGGAATGAACAAGATGAAATTCCTCCCTGTACCTTATCTTCTTATACCAGTCAGAGTTCTCCAGAGAAACGGACCCACCATCTGTCATCTGAAGACTGAAGAAAGTCAGTGTCATAGTTAGAAGGCCTGAGAGGCACACAGCCACTGGGGTCGGATTCAGGCAGGAGCTCAGGCCTGACCAGTGGGTGTACTGAGGATGCATGATCAATGTCCCAGCTCATGCAGTTAGGCAGCATTAACTCAACCTCCATCCACCCTTTGTTCTCTACAGGCCCTGACAGATTGGATGATGCACACACACATGGGGAGGGCCATCTGCTCCATAAAATCTACCCACCAATTTAAATGCTAATTTCTTCTGGAAATTCCCAGAAATAATGTCTTACTAGCTATTTATGTGACTATCCTATAACCCAGTCAAGTTGACCTGTACAAAATGAACCACCACAATCAACAACTGAGTTCCCCTAATTTTTCTCTGATTTCTGATTTTAAAACAATGCAAAGGAAGCCAATTCTGCACTCCACCCAGGCACAGGGATGCTAGGCAGCCCAACTCCAGCTCCTTCAAGCCTACACCCTGTGATCAGGATACATCCCTGTGAATGGTCCTCTCTTATGTCTGCCTTGGAGTGTCTCCCAAATACAAGCCACAGAGGTGGCTCCCTAGGGAGGGTAAGCTCTGACTGCATGGCCTCTGCTGTTTTTAATGCGTGTTGTGTTTGTTTAGTTAAATACGAGTCACTGATACTTGGTGGTGGTGTGGGAGGTTGTTTTGCAGCAGGTGAGATTATTTACATGGGTCACTATAGGTCTCATGCCAGTTGTAAGTTCACAAGCTCAAAGAACTTGCTTAACTAAGGTGGGATTCCATGAGAAGGAAACCAGGGAGCCCTTCTCCCTGGAGCCTAGCTAACAAATGTTATCATACGTCGGAATTACCTGGAAAGCATATGAGCTGAGAACCATTCTCAAAGCTTCCTTCCCAGGGGAGCTGAGTTGGGGAACAAGAATTGGCATTTCTATTAAGTTTTGGGGTATTGCTGCCTCATGTCTGCTTAAGAGTACCCCAGGATGCTGGGCTGTGGTGGTACACACCTTTAATCCCAGCACTTGGGAAGCAGAGACAGGCAGATCTCTGTGAGTTTGAGGCCAGCCTGGTCTACAGAGCGAGTTCCAGGATAGGCACCAAAACTACACAGAGAAACCCTGTCTCGAAAAACCGAAAAAAAAAAAAGTGCCCTAGGAATAGGGACCCCAGTCCTCAAGCAGAGCAGAGATAATCATTTTGTCCCAAGACTCTTTGGAGCTCTGCTTAACTCCCCAGGGCAATGCTTTGGCCATTTTGAGGTTTTACTTCAGATCTGGCCTCTGGACCTAAAGGAACTCCTTCCCTCTGGTGATTGAACCCAAGGCTTTCAGCATTGTAGGCCAGCACTCTACCACTGAGCCATATATCCCCAGCCTTTTTATTTATTTATTTATTTTTATTTATTTATTTATTTATTTATTTATTTATTTATTTATTTATTTATTTATTTATTTATTTATTTTTGAGACAAGGTCTAGCTTAGTTACCTGTGCAGACCTTAAACTTAGCATTGTCTCAGACTGCAGGGAATCTGAGGTTACAAACCTGTGCCAACAAGCCCAGCAAAGATATTTTGTGGTTCAGGGATTGCACTTGCTTATTACTTCCTACCCCTGATCCATGACTCTAGATCCTAGGATCTGAAGGGACCTTAAAGGGGTTAAAAATGATGGTCAGTGAACTAGCTTTCTCTTGTAGTTCATGTCACCTTTCTAGGCTCATGTAAATAAGAATATTTGAAGAAACAGAAGAGGCTTGGGTAGCAGCTCAGTGGTACAGTGCTTGCCTACCATGCATGAGGCCCTTTTCCAATTCCCTGTACTGGAGTGTGTGTGTGTGTGTGTGTGTGTGTGTGTGTGTGTGTGTGTGTGTGTGTGTGTGTGTGTGTGTTATCACTTGCCTCTTGCTTTCATCTTTTCTTTGAGTTTTCCCTAGTGTATCCAAAAAAGAAAAATTACATGCGTGTGTTTAATAGGTGTTTTGCTTGCATATGTCTGTACACCATGTGCATGCCATGCCTGAAGAGTCCAGAAGAGGGCACTGTATCCTACGATACAAGAGAGGCAGATGGTCCTGATCTGCCATGTAGGTGCTGGGAATCAGAACTGTGTCCTTTTAACGCTTTTAACAATGGAGCCATCTCTCCAGGCCCTATGTGTGTAGTTTTAAAAGGGAAAAAACAGAAAAGGGATCTAAGTGAATCCACTTCCCCCTAGAAAAGAAAGATCTTTTCAGTCCACTGGTGATTCTCTGCACTAGCATGCACTGGAGTCACCTAGAGATCTTCCAACTGATGCCTAGGCTTGGACCCCTCATTGCTGTTCAGGTGCACTGGAACAGGGCCTGATGATCATTTTCCTTTTTATATGTTGAAAATGGGCCCAGAGCCTTGTGCATAAGCATGTGCTACGTCACCTAGCACCAGCACCAGCCCCTAATCATATATGAAAATATCCCCAGGTGATTTAAGCTGTAGCTGCATTGAGAAGTCGGGCAGAGAGAGCTACATACTCTAATAAAACTTACCTGTAACTGTGTGGAAACCTCATTGAAGTTCAGTCCTAATTAGTCTTAACAATAAAAACTTGGAGTCAGATATTGAGGGTGAAAGCTGAAAGCTCAGAGAAGCAGAGCAGCAGTCACTAGAGAGTTCATACCTCTACAAATCCTCAGACCGAATGGGGCAGATCCTGTCTCTATGAATCCTCAGACTGAATAGGGGTGAGATCTTGTCTCCACCAGCCTTATATTCCTGTCTCTACCTCCCAGTTGTGCTGGGATTAAAGGTGTGGGCCTCCCAAGTGCTGGGGTCAAAGGCATGAGATCTCAAGTGCTGGAATCAAAGGCATCAGATCCCAAGAACTGAGACCAAAGGTGTGAGACACCACCACCTGGCTCTGTTTCTCTTTTAGACTGGTTAAATCTCGTATAGCCCATGGTGGCCTTGAACTCCTGATCTTCCTGCTTCCTCCTCCCAAGTGCTGGAATTAAAGGTGTGCACCACAGCCTAGTCTCTATGGTTAACTAGTGGCTAGCTCTGCCCTCTGATTTCCAGGCAAGCTTTATTTGTCAGAACACAAACAAAATATCATACAATACCTCCTCTCTGTGGACACTGGCCCACTGTGCCCTGGAAATAATTTGATCCACTATGACTAGCTCAAAGTTAAACATAATTTTTCAAATTGTATTCACAAGTGAATGTGCTACACAAATTTATAAGCTCAGTGCCACCAGGAAGACTGGCTCCATAGATCTGCAAGAAATGTAATTTCCTCTAAAACCATGGGGGCTATGTCTAAACTAAAGTTCACCCCCAGATGAAGAATTCCCACAATTGCTGAAAGAAAGATCCAAGAAAGTGTGCTTGCACTGTGGCCTTCCTTATTCTGCCCACCTGTATCCTGTGGCGTAAAATGCAAGTTACACTCTATAGATGATTATAATTAAGTAGTGTGTGGAACTCAGTTTTAAAAATAGCTTCATCAACTCTTCATAGCATATTTCTGCAAGACAAGTATATGTGAAAGTAAGTAGGACCATTATTGTTTAGCAGGTTTAATTAAGTAAGTATTTCTTTCACCCTTTTGGGAATTAAACATAGAGCAGGGCATAAACACAGGAAAATCTGCCTATATTAATTTCTGGTTTACTGCTTTCATTCAAAAGCAGGGTGAAAAGTGAGGGTCCTGTCTACAATCTGCAGCTTTTATGTGTTGACCAAATGGATTAAAGATCTCCCCTTCACTCCTGCTATAGAAATAGCCCAGGACATAGCCCCTTTGCATTCTCGTTCAACTGTTTCCTTGAAGGACTCTTTCAGCCTTACCAATAAACATCTGTAATTTTTTTCTCTTTATGCACAAGTTGCTACTCTTGTTTATCAAGGGGTGGGCAGAACTGAAACTGGTCTACTGGGAGGGGACATGCTCACACAAAGGAGTCCAGTATATGTGTGTGGAGGGGGGGTGATAGATCTAGGATGTAAATGATGTCATGAGGACCCACTTCCTCTGCTCCATCTCTCAGCTCCCTTCCATTTCAAACGGCTCTTCCCCTCAAGCAGTCCAGGCAACTGCCAAGCTTTGTCCTCTATCCTCCTAATTTCAAGACCAGTAGAAAATAGAAATCCTTTATTTACCTCAATAGTGAAAATGAACCTTTATATGGCTCTACTGTCCTAATAGAATTGAGTGAGCATCAAGGATTATTGATTGGGAACAAGTCATACAAAGTGAGCTAAGACACCTGCTTCAGGAAGAACTGGAGCATGAGTTTTCTGGAAATATACGGACTAGGGCTAGTGTATGAAAAGGCATAGGAGATAAGAGTTTCTTAATCAAAAACTGACCAATAGTTAATAGACGGGATGACACACTTCTGTAATTCCAGTTACTAGTAAGGTTGAGGCAAATGGATCAAGGCCCATCCAAGACACATAATGAAATATCTCCAAACAAACAGGCAAGCCAGGCATAGAGACTCATTCCTCCAATCTCAGAACTTGAGAGACTAAGACAGGAAGATTGCCATGAGTTCCACGCCAGGCAGGGTTTCACAGTGAGGCCTTGTCTCCAAAAGCCAACAAATCAAGCAAAACAAAGCAAAAACCAACAATAATATGCTTGTGTTAAGTATGCCTCATTTTGCTCTGCATTTTATGCAATAGTTGGGGCATTACTAAAATTTTTACTCATTGCTTATTTGAAATTCAGTTTATGCCTTTCCTGGTCATGTTCCCTGGGATCATGGTGACCATGATGAACTTCCCTTTATGTTTCTGGTAGACATGCTTTTGAATAGTTGTTTGATTGGGAACTGGTGTTCTGGCTCTCACAGTCCTCCACAGATTTAGGCTATCCCACCCATTCCAGGGCAGTGTGCCACTGTTCTGATCAGGTGCCTTTTCAGCCTTTACCTTGCAGCTTTCTGTACTCCTGTAAGTTCTAAGTTGTGTGATAAACTCTCTGTCACATGCAGAGTGACTCTGATCCACCCTACCTGTATCCAGTAGGCTGCAGGGAACAGTTTGTCAGGCCCAGCTAGCCAGTCATTTCAGATGTCTGTTTCTACTCAGGGTTCTTCTATTTTACTTTGGGTGTAGGGCTTATTGTTCCTGGGGAGCTTATATGTGATCAAGCTCTCAGGTGAAGGGGCACTTGGTATATAGCTGTCCTTTTGTCCTTGTGGAAAGGGCAGTTTATACAGATTTAACTATTTATTTATTTATTCATTTGAGACAGGATCTTGCCATGTAGCCCAGGATAGCCTAGACTTATAATTCACCTGCTTCATACTCTCATGCCCTGAGATTACAGACATGTGCAATTGTATCTGGCCTTAGGTAGACTTTATAACCATATGCCCTAAACTATGCATGCCTATAAGCAACACAGCTATTTATGCTACTTCCTTCTTGGTGTAATCCCAAACTGATCCTCTAGGTAATTTCAGCTCTCCTTCTCCTAACTACACGGATCATAGAAGCTGTCAACTCCTGTTTCTGTTCCATGATTGGACATGGCCTCATCAAGATGCTTTCTGGTCCTTCTCCTTGGTCCTTCCCCAAGGCTTGGGTTGCATGGGGGCCTGGAGCTTTCCCTTACTTTCCTGGGAGGTGTGGGCCACATGTCACATTTTTTTTCAGGACATCTGGGTATTTATGCCATCGCTGTCACCCCGTCCATTCCCCTGCACCTATCTGGAAGAATGCCACAACTTTTTCCAAGGCGCTTGTTGCTATGGTTTCTGGTGCTGGGGGTCAAACCCAGAGATTCAGACATTCCAGACAAGTGTTCCACCGCTGAGCAATATTCCAAAGCCCCTTTTAATCATGTTTTCTTTTGCCACTGGTTCTCACTGAGTTGCTTGGGCTGACATTAAACTCTCT
The DNA here is from genome assembly GCF_049852395.1 of Peromyscus maniculatus bairdii. Taxonomy (NCBI): domain Eukaryota; kingdom Metazoa; phylum Chordata; class Mammalia; order Rodentia; family Cricetidae; genus Peromyscus; species Peromyscus maniculatus. The sequence continues at coordinate 50,775,709 of NC_134859.1, read as the reverse complement.
CTACAGCCCACACACGTCTTGAACTTGCCACCTTCTTGCCCCAGCCTCCCTTCCACCGGGATTACAGACCTGTTCCTTTGCTTCCCCAATCTCCTTCTGTGTCTCAGAAAAGACTCTTATGTCTTTCTTGTGAGGAAATCTGCTTATTGTAGCCCAGGTCACCTTATCCCTCTATGGTTTAGATGGATAATCTCTTAGTCTGCCTACTGTGCCCCATATATTCAAAGCCAAGTTTCAGAATTAAAACACACATGCACAGCAATGCAAAGCTTCTCTCCTTCTATGGCTATTACAGTATAAGAAAATAAATAGTGTGGCCATCACAGCTATTGCCTCTGCTTTCTGTTAAAAATATTTAGAGTCCAAGGGCTGTTTTAAGATGATTCTATCCTCCTCTGAGGCCTAAAATACTGCACTGGGTGGAGAACCAGCATGAAGACATATGAACACTGCCAATTACTTCCTCTGAATCTATTCCTTACTCATAACTGCCAGCATATTCTATCAGTTTATATAGCCAGAAGACCAGAACAGGGAGTGCAAATGTAATGTATGAAACAACCCTTATAATAATCCTTCCAGCTGTGAGGAAACACCTCCAGATGAGAACCGAGTAGGCTCTTAAATTTGGGGTCAAAACTCATTGAACAGGTTTTAGTTCTGACCCAAAATATTTTAAATCATAAAATAAAAGGGGAGAGGAAAAATGATTAAATATTCAAGTAATATGTCAACACTTCTTTACCCACAAAGAAACAGATATCAAGCTGGCTTTCAACTTCTCTTTCAAACTAAGTTGCAGAAGCCATGGAAGCCGCTCCATAGAGATTTCATAGGGCTTTCCTCAGTAGTAGTTAGAGACACAAGCTGGGGGGTGCAGGAGCAGCCTGGGGAATTCTGATCAGGTACAAGTGAGATCTTGATTTATGTCACAGAACAGGGCCAGTTGGTATGAAGCATATTTGTGGTTCATTAGGAATTGAATTAAATAATTAGGAATTAAAAGGGCTTATTATAGGTTTCAGTGTGGAGACATGACATAGGACTCCATCCCCCACCCCCATACATACCTCTGTGTGGGAAGCACTGGGGATTGAACTCAGGATCTGACACATGCTAAGTACACTGCCACTGACCTGTACCCCTAACCTGCTTTTTATTTTTATTTGAAGAGAGAGTCTTACTAAGTTGCAAGCTGACTTTTAACCCACTTAGGCTAGGCTAAGCTTGAACTCATGATCCTCTTGCCTGAGCCTCCTGAGTAGCTGGTAGAGTTGAGGCAGGCAAGTTGAGGAGACAACTTATTATCTTGGGACTCCGTTTCATTCTAGTTATGTACAGAAACAATGCTCTTGGAAGCCCAGCACCTTTATCTGCAAGTACTACACACATGTACTACTACTCCAAAACAACTCACCTAGGTATCTTAAATCCCCTCATACCCAAGTCTGCATTTGGCTTCACATACACCCTTCTGTGAACAATAGCATGTGTTTCTCTGCCCCTAGCAATAGTCAACTTTAGATGGGTTCTATTTGAATCTAATCCCCAATCTGGGTCTTTGGGTGTGAAACCAGCCTAAACTGGTTTTGGGTGCATGTGCAGTAAAGCAAACTCTGTCTTCGATTCAACTTTTAGAGACTCTGTTTACCATCTGATGCCTATGTGTAAGATCCTGGGCATGCATAGGATTAAAGTCAGATGTATTGTGGGAAGGGACCTAACCTATCAATCAAAACAGAGACCCACCCAAACTACACAGCCTAGGAACCACCTCTTTCTTCCTTTAGACCCCATAAGGCTGTTTCCTGGAGCCTTTGACTATCTTTACTCATTTGTTCCCTCTCGGTGTATGCTGCCATTTCCCCTCGCTGTTTTTCTTAAAATAAGCATTCTTTCTTTGCTGCTTTTGCAAATCTGTCAGCTTCTATTTCAGTTCCTTGACTAAGAAGCAAGAACTGGGAATTGTCCTGCCTAAACCCTGACCCCAGGAACAGAGAGACACTTACAAACAGGAAGCAAGAGAGAAAACTCAAGGGACATGAGACCTGAGAAGGACAGAAGCCCTCACCATGGAGTCTGGCCTGTCTTTATTGCTGGCCGAGATCAAATACACTTCTACACAATGGACAGAGCCAACCTGCCTACAGGGATGATGTGTGTTTTCCTAAAGCCACCTAGACAAGGCTGCTGAAACAACACGCACTGCTTCCTTAGGACCAGAACACTGCTAACCTTGAGTCACACTAGCTCAGCATCCTTCTCGAATGCCTAAGTCTAAACAGTGATTTTATGAAACCACCTTGATTTCATTTCTAAAATAAAATTATTTTCCATCATTTTATCAGTTATTTGAGAGTTTTACACAATGTATCCGCTCCCTTCACTAACTCCTTCTAGATCTATCCCCTCTTTCCTAGCTATCCAGCCTTACCTCTGCTCTCTCATCAGGTGTAGTTTGTGTTGCCCATATTAGTTTTGGATGGGTCACTGTCACTGGACCGTGGTGGTGCATGCCTTTAATACCAGCACTCATGAGGCAGATGCAGGTAGATCTCTGAGTTTGAGGCCAGCCTGGGCTAGAGAGCAAATTCCAGTACAGTGAAGGCTACACAGACAAACCCTGACTCAAAAATAAAACAACAAAAAAAGAAAGAAAGGTAGGAAGGAAGGGAGGGAGGGGGGGAGGGAGGGAGGGAGGGAGGAAGGGAGGGAGGAAGGAAGGAAGGAAGGAAGGAAGGAAGGAAGGAAGGAAGGAAGGAAGGAAGGAAGGAAGGAAGGAAAAAAAAGAAACCAAGAAAAGGAAACATTCTCTCTCCAAAGCTATCAAATGCCAATAGCTCCTTAGCTGGGGGTGTAGGGTGTGGCTTTCCTCCCACCTCCCCCTTGCCATGCAGCAATTTGTCTCACCTGAACCTGCACAAGTCTTGTGCATTCTGTCACAACCACTGTGAGTTCACATGTACAGCTACCTTGCTGTGTCCAGAAAGCCCTGTTTCCTTGTAGCTATCCACTGTCTAGACTTCTTACATTCTTTCTGGCCCTCTTCAATCATGAACTAGTGGGGAAGAGGGTGTGATATAAATGCCACATTTAGTGCTGGGCATTCTGCAGTATCCTATGCTCTGCACCCTGATCAGCTGTGGGTCTCTGTGTTAACTAAATGGGCATAGTATTAAACTGACTCCAAATAACTTATCATTTTGCCCATAGTACATTGATTAACCAGCACCAGAGGAACTTTTTTTTTTTTTTTGTAGTAAATAGTGATTGATTGACACAAAGACCTCAAAGAAAATTCTTTAAAAAAAAAACAGTAAGTAGGAGAAATCAAGATGTTGGACAACACTCGAGAGTCTCCAGGGAAAAATCTGGAGAAAGCTGAAAACCAATGATGAGATGAGCACGGTAAGGTTCTTCCCCTTGGCACTGGAAACCAACAGATCATGAAGATTCCTACTGCATTGGCATCTTCGGAACCCAACACCCTTCCGCAACACACACACAAGGAGGGAGGGGAGGAAGGGGGAAAGAGAAAGAGACTTAAACAAAAATAAAAATGAACTTAAAATGAGTAAGAAGTTGGATTCACTGGTTTGCTGCTTCCAAGAAACACAGCTCACCATCAAAGACAGCAATTAATTATCTTGCAGAAAAGGGACGGAAAAGTTGTTCCAGGCACAGAGAACTAAGATGCAGGCAGGTGTCGCTGTTCTGGTATTTAACACTATAGGCTTCAAAACAATACTGGTCAGGAGGAACAAGGAAGGTCACCCTGAGCTGATTAAATATACAACTCCTCGAGATGATGTAACAGTTCTCCACAGTGAGCACAGCTGAAGCATCAGGGGGAAGTATGCCACTCCCAATAGCTAAAAATAAATAAATCAAACACCTTGGAATGAGCTTCACCTAGAGGGTGAAAGATCTCTAGAGAGAAAAGTTTCCACTGCTGGAAAAGAAAACGGAAGAGGACATAAGAGATGTCGAGGACTCCAGTGTTCATGGATTAGATGTAATTTTGTGAAAATAGCTCTCCTACCAAAAGCAATCTACAGATTCAGTGAAATTCCCCTCCAAATTGCAACACCACTCTTTACAGAAAAAGAAAAAAATGGCTTAAAATTCATATGGAAGCACAAAAGATCCTAGCTAGGCAAAGCACTGCTGAGTGGTAATAATGCTACAGGAATCACCGTGTTGCTCTCAGGTAATACTACAGAGCCACCATTGTAAAAACAACATGGTAATGACACAGAAACAGACATGTGGGTCAGTGGAGTAGAATAGAGGACTCAGATGTAAATTCACAAAGCTACAGCCAGACTATTGTTTACAAAAAGCCAAAAACACACATCAGAGAGCAGACAGCCTCTTTAACAGATGGTGCTGAGGAAATCGGGTATCTGGACGTGGAACAGTGAAAGGAGATATTTATTTCTCACTCCATCCAAAACTCAGTTCCAAGTAGATGGAAGATGGCAGTGTAAGTCCTCTAAAAAAAATGCTAGAGAGGAAAACACTTTAAGATATAGGCATGGGTGAGGCTGTTCTGGATATAACTCTGGATGTTTGGAAAATCAAGCCAACAACTGACAGAATAGAACCTCGGGAAATTATGGAGTGTCTATATAGCAAAGGAAACCACCAACCAACTGAAGAAGCAGCCTACAGAATGGGAGAAAATCTTCACTAGTTATACATCTGACAGAGGATTAATATCTAGAATATACAAAGAAATCCAACAATAATAAACATCAACAAAATAACCTAACCCAAAAACAGGCTGTAGAAATGAATAGAGTTTGCAAAAGAATAAATACAAATGCCTAACAAACATTTTTAAGGTATTAAACATCATTAGCAATCAGAGAGATGCAAATTAAAATGATAACAGCCATTATCAGAAATGCAAATGACAACAAATGCTGGTGAGGATGTGGAGAAAGGGGAAAATGTGTTTGATGTTGAACTGTAAAATAGTGTTGCCACTGTGTTGTGTAGGTTTCTCAAAAGACATAGAAAACCATGTGACCCAGCTACATCACTATTGAGCATACAGCCAACATTTTCTGTATCCCACCACAGAGAAACTTGCCTACCTCTGTTCCTGCTTCTGTTTCTGTATTCCACAACAGAGGGACTTGCCTATCTCTGTCCTTGCTTCTCCTTAGCAAAGAAAGGAAATCAGGACTATTAGGTACATATGCCCAGTGGAATTTTATTTAGCAATAATGAAAGTGAAATGAAATTTGCAGGAAAATAAATGGAACTGGAAAATAATATCCTAAGTGAATTTACCCAGGCCAAGAAAGACAAATGCTGAATGTTTGCTCATATGTATATCCTAGCTTCACATATGTAGATTTGTATGTTTACTTTGCTGTGCAGGTGGAAGATATGAAGCTAGAAAGGGATCATTAGAGGAAGAGATAAAAATAAATAGGTCTTAAGAGAGAGCACAGTAGAACATCAATGATACAGAGGTAGAGGTGGGGAATGGGGGCAGAAGTGGGTCCAGAGAGAGGGTTAATTGACACTAAAGATATGTGAAAAAGATATACAAAAAATCTAGTCTTTTTAAGTCAATGCAAGTATATTTAAAAGTTTGAATGGGGGTATACTGCATGGGTGTATAATACTGCTCACAGATATCATATGTTGGTAAATAAAATTCCAGTGCCAGGTGTGTAATACTTCCCTAAGTTGCTGGTTAGGGTTCCAGAGGCCCCTAAAACAAGACAGGTTATTGTCATTGCTCTTAACTGGATGTGGTTTTATGGAATAGAGAAATGAAGTTTGGACTGAGCTTCTTCCCTGCCAGCTATCTCTCATAATGGTCCAGGGTGCTTGGGAGAAAAGTCATTAACGGTCTTACTCATCAGTGAACCCTGTGAACTACAATATCATCCTACCAGGAATGTTATACCCACTTGTGCAATAGTAGAATGACTAGTATGGGAGTAACCAACCACATTTTTGATTGGACTTGAGGCCTGTCTACAAGAGGGAATTCATTCCTGGTACTAAAATTTTAGTTTACAGTCCATGGCTGTGAGTCCATAGCTCTACTATTCTTGTGTTTTACTAAAAGGACTTGATGTAAAATTACTTTCTAAGTATCTGTTTATACTTAGCTTAATGCTGATCTCAGCATTGGTCAGAGAAGCTTCTATCTGCAGTAGATGATGGTTAAATCACAGACTCCATATTGGTCAAAATGCTGAGAATATGTAACTGTTGGTTGTTCAGCCCTAAACAGTACATTTATATCATCCCCTCCCCAAAGACACAGGGGATGAAAAAGAAGAAGAGGAGGAGGAGGAGGAAGAGGAGGAGGAAGAGGAAGAAAAGAAGGAAGAAGAAAAAGAAAAAGAAAAGGAGGAGGAGGAAGGAAGGAAGGAAAGAAGGAAGGAAGGAAGGAAGGAAGGAAGGAAGGAAGGAAGGAAGGAAGGAAGGAAGGAAGGAAGGAAGGAAGGAAGGAAGGAAGGAAAAAGAATGTAAGAACCAGAGGTTAGACAAGAGTGCTGACACTGGAACACAATATGACCACTGAACTCATGAATTCATTGCAGCTGTGGTTACCTGAATGACACATACACAAGATGGTGCCTGTCAACACACCATCATGGACATCAATGGCTGTAGGGTAAGAGGAGTCATTTTCTTTAGTGGTGTAGCTACTGGTAAGTGACCTATGTGCCAGCAAATAATCTCACACCTATGCTCAACCAAACAAAAATGCAAAACAGAAGACATGAAGGTAGGAGGGGGAGTCCTTGTGAAGAAGAACACTTGGTAGTAGTTGGAGGGTAGGAGAGGATGCAAACATTTAATTTCTGCTTCTATGACAGAAAACAACCTAAGGCTCATACATTTTTAACTTTTAGCCTTACTAAAATGTTATGTTTATTATAACTTTAGTGGGTGTCTTAGGGTTTCTATTGCTGTGAAGAGACAGCATGGCCACAGCAACTCTTATAAAGGAAAACATTTAATTGTGGGTGGCTCAGATGTTCAGTCCATTATCATCAAGGTGGTACATGGAGACATGCAGGCAGACATGGTGGTGGAGAAGGAGCTGAGAGTTAAGACATCTTGATTTGCAAGCAACAGGAAGTGAATTGAGTGTCACACTGAGCGAAGCTTGAGCAAAAGGGACCTCAAAGCCCACCCACACAGTGACATACTTCCTCCAACAAGGCCACACCTGCCAGGGATGGCATATAAGATGGCTGACATGCTGCCAGCAGAGATTGGAGAAAAGGGGACCATCAACCCTCCACGTGTTCCCCTCCGGATCTTCTGCTTTGCATGCCTCTAGAGGGCCAAGGCAGAAATGCCTACATGTCCCAAGGTCATGCTTTATGGCATGCACATTTCATGCCCTCCTCCATGTAAATACTTCTTGTAATACTAATCTTTTTCTTCTATCTGATCTTCATGTTCTGTGTTCCTAGATCAATGGTGATTTCTGTGACGCAGGAAAGGAGTGAAGTAAATTTCACAGGAAATTATACAGAGATGATCACCCAGGCTGGGTTTAAGGCAGTTATGTAGTTCATAGAAAAGAACCTGCAGCCTGAGGAAGCTTTTTAGGCTTGGATAAACTGTACTGAATGTGTGATCAACTATAGCCCATGGTATGATGTGTATCAACACACTGGACTTAAATTGGCCATGATGAATAATTCAGTTTCTGAGGATATTCCAAGGACATTGTGTAAAACTTGAGACCCTAAAGGGTATTGGCTGAAGACTGTGGACGAGTAACATATAGATGGGATGACAAACTAAAAGTGTGGAAACCTGGAATAGGAGGAAAATAGTGGCCTCCACCAAGAAAGGGAGATGGCAACTTTAATTCAGATACTTTTTATTCCTCCTAAAGGAGTGTGGAGATAATGTGACAATTGATAGAGTGATTGCTACAAGCTTTATTGGGTTCCTAGATTGAAAAGAGCTGCCAAGAAAGGTTAGCTTTCTTTCATAAAAGCTCTATAAATTAGATGAGGTCTTCCTTGGAATTGTTGGGATATAGAAGGACTGAAGTTGCTGACTTGCAGGGACAGATTTCTTGTCTGAGGTCATTGTAGCCCACCAGTCATGGGGCTTAGTGTTTGCAGAGGGCTGAGGAGGAACTTAGGAGGCTGCAGGGGTCTTGAGGTTGGAGCAGACTGTGTGAGAAGGAAATGACTGTCTGGTACATGGACCACTGTTCTTATTTTTACCTTTTTTGCGAAACTGCCTATCGCTAGCCTTTGGGTCAAGTGCTCAAAAGATTGTATAATCATTAATAATAAAAATAGATTATGCTTGCTTTGATGTTAAGTCTGGGATAGTTCCTGTGTTTAGTAAAAGATGATAAAGAATATATTAGTGATTTTCTAAGAATAAGTTTTGGAATCATAAGAACATTTTGTTTTAGGTGATTTCCCCTTTTCTTTCTGTTCCCCCTTTACTTTTGATAATAAAAGACTGAGGTCACCAGGGCAAAAGCAGAAGCTAGGATAAGCTAGGGAAGCAAAAGAAACTTAGCAACTGAAGAAGCCTGAAGTGACCTGTCAGTTTGCACAAACATTGTCTCTGAGTAATTATTGTGCCTTCCAAGGTATCCCATCCTTCAGACCCCCGAAACTGCTGAGGCTGGTCCCCAGCACACACCTATTTCAACAAGGCTACACCTTCTAATAGTGCCACCTCTTTTGAGGGCCATTTTCTTTCAAACCACCACATTATACTCCCTGGCTCCTTAAGGCTTGTAGCCATATCATAATGCAAAAATGCATTTAGTCCAACTTCAAAAGTCCCCATAGTCTATCACAATCTCAACAGTGTTTAAAATTCCAAAGTTCAAAGTCTCTTCTGAGATTCATGCAATTTCTTAATTGTAATCTTCTATGAAAATCAAAATCAAAAATCAGATCACATATTTCTAACATATAATGGCACAGGATTATATGTTGGAATTTTACCATTCCAAAACATAGGGGAGGGAAATACTATACCAAAGCAAGACTGAAAACCATCTGGGCAAACTCCAAACACTCTATCTCCATGTCTGAAGTCAAGGCTCTCCTCCTATCTCCAATTCCTTTCAGCTTTGTTGACTGCAACACACTTATTTCTCCTTGGCTGATTCCACTCAACTCATTGTTAGCAGCTCTCATCAAGCAGGTATCCCACAACTCTGGCATCTCCAACATCTTGGGTTCTCCAAGGCAAACCAGGCTTCAACTTCATAGCTTCACGCAATGGCCTCTCTGGCCTCCATTCAGGGACACCCCTGAAACGTGCCTGGCCAAATCTCTTTTCCTTGGTCTCAGAAACAAATTCCATAGCCATTTCCTTCTATTCTTAACTCCAGAACCACATGGCCAAAGCTGCCAAGTTCTGCTGCTTGCTAGGGCTGGAACATGGCCCCCTCATTCAATTACAACTTTGGCAGCTTTCTGTTTGAGATGGTTTCCTTCACTGCCTAAGTTTGGCTGTCCTAAAACTTGATCTGCAGACTGGGATGGCCTCAAATTCAGAGATGTGCCAGCCTCTGCCTCTAGAGTGCTGGAATAAAAGGCATGCACCACCCCACCTGGATCTAAGCTTTTTTTTTTTTTTTTTTTTTTTTTTTTTTTTTTTTTTTTTTTTTGGTTTTTCGAGGCAGGGTTTCTCTGTGTAGTTTTGGTCCCTGTCCTGGATCTCGCACTGTAGACCAGACTAGCCTCGAACTCACAGAGATCTGCCTGGTTCTGCCTCCCAAGTGCTGGGATTAAAGGCACGTGCACTGCCTGGCCTCTAAACTTTTCTTTAATTCCTTTTCACTTAAGCTTGGCTGTCCTGAAACTGGATCTGCAGACTGGGATGGCCTCAAACTCAGAGATCTGCCAGCCTCTGCCTCTAGAGTGCTGGGGTTAAAGGCATGCACCACACCACTTGGCTCTAAGCTTTTCTTTAATTCCTTTTTACAAGTTGGAAAGTTAGCTGGGTGGAATCTTGCTCTGGGGTTACCACTCCCTTTATTCCATTTCTTAATCTGTTCATCTCCTGGAAAACAGGACTTAGCTGTATTCCACTTCATGATGCTCCCTTTCTCAACCTGTGTATTTTGTATTTTTATTTGCTCAGCTTGCTCCTTTTCATTATAAATCTTCAGTAGAATTAACACTAGTAACCACACAACAGAGTCTATACTAGGCTCTTTTGAGATTTCCTCTGCCAACAGAATTAATCCAAAACTCTTCACTTTAGCCTCAGACAGACTTTTCAGACAAGGGCAAAAAGCAGCCACATTCTTCACCAAAATATCCCAAGAATGATCTCTAGGCAACATTCCAAAATTCTTCTCCTCTGAAACCTCTTCAGCCAGCCCCCGAGAGTTCAAATAGCTCTGAGCAACACTGTCTTCCATGCTCCTACTACTATGACCATTAAGCAGTACTTAAAGTGTTCAACTGTTTCTCTTATCCACAGTCCCAAGGTCCATATTCCTTCAAACAAAAACATAGTTAGGGCTATCACAGTTGAACCCCAGTCCCTGGTACCAACTTGTGTCTTAGGGTTTCTATTCTTATGAAAAGTCAGCATGACCACAGCAACTCTTTCAAAGGAAAACATTTAACTGGGGTGGCTTACTTACACTTCAGACATTCAGTCTGTTATTATCATGGTGGTACATGGCAATGTGCAGGCAGACATGGTCCTGGAGCAGTAGCTGAGAGCTAATGCATCTTGACTGGCAAGCAATAGGAAGTAAACTGGGTTTTACACTGAGTGAAGCTTGAGCAAGAGAACTCAAAGCCCATTCACACAGTGACACACTTCCTCCAAGGCCACCTCCTAATAGTGGCACTCTCTTTGGGGGCCATTTTCTTTCCAACCACCACAGAGGGGATTACTGCAGCCTACAGTTCCAGGTTATCTTCCATCATTATGAGGAAATCAAGGCAGGAATGTCACACAGCTAGGCATATGATGTCTGTAGTTAAGAGCAAAGGGATATGAATGCACATGTGCTCACTTGATTGTTTGTGCTCTGCTTGATTTCTCCATCTTAGAAGGTTCAGAACCACTGCCTAGGGAATGGTGCTACCTACAGTAGTCTGGTGTTGCAGAATATTTGTTTACAATGTAAAGATTTGTCTCTGCCTAAAGCACCTTCTGATTGGATTAATAAAAAGCTGAATGGCCAATAGCTAGGCAGGAGAGGATAAAGCAGGATTTCCAGGGAAAGAGAGGAAGAGGAGGCTGAATCTAAATGTACAGGGGAGAGGCCAGGAGTCACAGAGAGGAAATAGGAGGTACAAGATAAAAGAGAGGTAATGCCATGTGATAGAATGTACATTGATATAAATGGGTTAATCTAAGTTATAAGAGATAGTGGGAGAAGCCTAAGTTAAGGCTAAGATTTCATAATAGTAAGTCTCTATGTCATTATTTGAGAGCTGGCTGGTGGGATAGAGAAAAACTTGCTACAGTGTGGAGCTTAATGAACTTTACTGAAAAAATCCTCCACAAGCATACCCATAGGCCCACCCAATGTAGATAATCCTCCATTGAGGTTCTGTTCCCATTTTAAGTTCCATTAAGTTGACAATAAAGCTAACCTTTACAGTTATGGTCAGTGAAATAACCAAAATTCATTAAATACACAGATGAAATTAGCAAAAAAAAAAAAAAGAAAAACAATAAGTAAATCAACTCATGTTTTCAACTTCTAATCTGCATTTAAATACTTGATCTTTAAATAGTGCTATAAACCATATCCTTTGAAAATGTAATTTTAAAATCACCAAGACTGTACATATAACCATTGTAATGCTACCTATGCATGAATCTCTCATGAAGCCTGCACTCACATCTTAGGGTTATATTCTGTTCTTTATCTATGTAACTGTTGGTTAAAATATTTACTAAACTAACTTCCCTTCACTCTGAAATAGTTTTCTGTGACCTAGTCAAAGATCCAACTTTACTTCAGTGGAGTTCTCAAAGGAGACAGAGAATTCCTCAGGCTGCTGGTGGCAGTGCTGGGCTGTCTCCTTGCCATCAGAGCTGGTGCACATCCAAATATGTGCATAGGCTTCTGGAGAGAATCATCTTTCATAGTCTTAGTAATAACTATATGTACAACTTTGAAGTTACATTGTTCAGAGGCTTAAAAAGGTTAAGTAGAGATGTTTGATCTGCTTCTTGACTTTGTTACCATTCTATTGCTGTAAAGAGACACCATGACCAAGGCAACTCTTATAAAAGAAAGCATTTAATTGGAGGCTCGCTTATAGTTTTAGAAGGTTAGTCCATTATCATCATGGCAGGAAGCATGGTAGCAGGAAGACAGACTTGGGACTCAGAGTATTGCTCACATCCTGATCCACAGGCTGCAGGCAGAAAGAGAGAGCGGGCCTGATGCAGGCTTTTGAAACCTCAAAGCCCACCTCTATCGATACACTCTCTCCAGTAAGGTCACACTTAACTCCAACCAGGGCCATACCTCCTAATCCTTCTCAAACAGTTCCACTGGGGACTAAATGTTCAAACATATGAGCCTATGCGGGCCATTCCCATTCAAACCACCACACTCCACTTCCTGGCCCTCATAAGCTTGTAGTCAGAGCATAATTCAAAATTTACTTAGTCCAACTTTAAAAGTCCCCAGTGTCTTTCACAGCCTCAAGACTGCTCAAAAGTCCAAAGTCTCTTCTGAGGTTTAAGGCAATCCCTTAACTATAACCCCACAGAGAGGAAAAAGCAAAAGTGCAAATCACCTACCTCCAACATACAATGGCACACAATATACATTACCAATTCAAAAGGGAGGAAATGGTCTGTAGAAAGAAAATGTTGGGCCAAAGCAAGACCAAAACCTAACATGATAAAGTTCAAGTTCATCATCTGCATCTGATGGCAAAGGACTTAGGTGGGTCTTCTCTTATAGTTTTTCTGACTGCAACACACTTCTATCTTAGGCTGATTCCATACCAAGTATACAGCTCTCCTTGTCAGGTATCCCATGGCTCTGGCACCTCCCACATCTCAGGGTCTCCAACATAATCCAGACTTCAGCTTTCATAGCTTCACACAAAGGCCTCTCTGGGCTTCCATGCAGGGACTCTCCTATCACACCACTGGCCTCAGTAGCTTTCTTCAACCATGGAGGATGATTCTGCACTGCATTTCCTGTATTTTTCTTGACTCTAAAGCCAAAACCACATGGCAGAAGCTATCAAGTTCTGCTTGCTGGGGCTGGAATCTTGCCCCATCCTTGAATTACATTTGTACAAGCTTTATGTTGTTGATGCTTTCCTTTAATTGTTTTTCATAAAGGAAGCTTAGCCTGGTGGGATCTTTACCTGAGGACACTACTCCCTTTATTCCATTTTGAATCAGGCATTTTTTCAAGTATTTTATCTCCTTGAGCACAGGACTTGGCTTCAACATTACACTTCCTGGTTCTCTTTTTCTCCTCAAACTGTACTTTGTATGTCTCTTTGCTCTGCTTGCTCCTTTTCATTGTGGGTCTGCATAAGAGTGACCACTAATGACTATGTGACACAGTAATACTAGGTTGTCTTGAAGTCTCCTCTGCCAGTGACATTAATCTCAAACTCTTCAATTTAGCCTCAGGTAAATTTTTGGGACAAAGGCAGAAAGCATCCACATTCTTTGCCAAAATATCAGAAGAATGGTCTCTAGGTCATTTGCTGATATTCTTCCCCTCTAAAACATAATGAGTCAGGCCTCCACAGTCCACATTGCTCTTTTAACACTACTGTCTTCTATGCTCCTACTAGGATGGCCTATGAAGCCTTGCTTATAACATTCAACTGCTCCCCAATCTGCAGTCCCCAGATCTTCTATATTCCTCCAAACAACACCATGGTCAGGCTTGTCACACCAATACCAGACCCTGGTATTGACTTCTGTCTTAGTTACTGTTTTATTGCTGTGCAGAGACACCTTGGCCAAGGTAACTCTTACATAAGAAAGCATGTAATTGGGGGGGCTTTAGAGATTAGTCCTTTATCATCATGGCAGGACACATGAGAGCAGGAAGGCAGGCTTGGAAGTCAGAGCTCACATCCTGATCTGCAGGCAGCAGGCAGCTGGCAGAGAGAAAGACTGGGCCTGGTATAGCATTTTGAAACCTCAAAGCCCACCCCCAGTGACACACTTCCTCCAATAAGGCCACACCTCCTAATTTTTCCAAACAGTTCCATTAACTGGGGACCAAACATTTAATCACATGAGCCAATAGGGAGCCATTCTCATTCAAACCACCATACTTACTTTCATCTAAGCAACTTTAATATATGATATGGTTTATGAAACTCATACCATAATTATATAGGCTGATAAGATAAAAATAGGTAAAAAAATCAAAGGATTTGAGACATATATTTTGACTGTAAACATGTCTTATTTATGCTATTTTCTCAGAAAAGAGATAATAGCCCTTTGCTAATGGTTTGGAAAATTTTTATGAGAGACTTAAACCAGATCTCTAATATAAATAGGGCTCCTTTTCTTTTCCTATATCCAGTCAATTTTTCCCTCTCTACTCTGTTGCAGTTTGAGGGGATAAGATGTATTACCCCCAAAGATAATATCTCACCCAAATCTGGGCTGGATAGAAGGATATGTGTGTGATCCATTTGCATAAAGAGAAGAAGTGTTGCTTTGGATAAACAAGTTCATGCAAGAAGAGGGTGAAAGTTGAGAAGAGGAGGATGAGGCAGGTTACTGCAACACTAATGTTGAAGGGACAGGAACAGGGAGAACTTGAAGGAGACGAAAGGGAAGTGGCTACAGTGGAAGGAGAAAAAAGAAAAATGCTTGTTGTAAAGCCAGCAGGATAAAATGCTTCCCCATCCATGAGTCAAGAGCCAATGGGGCTGAACACAGTCAAGAAGCTCTGTAAAGAGACACAGCAAGCAGTCCTTACTGGGTTGGGTAACAAAGACACCACCAGGAACACACTTGATTATGAGATTTCATTTCTAAGACATTTGATTATAATTTTACAAATGCAAATGATGAGCCTTTCCATTAAGTGGCATGAACTTCCTGTCTTTGGAGATAGAGTCTCATGTAGCACAATGTGCTTGAAATTCTCTATGCAGCCAAAGATAATCTTGAGTTATTGATCCTCTGGCCTCTATCTCTAAGTGTTGAGGTTACAAGCATGAACCCCACACTTCATATCTTATTTATTTGTATTTATTTAAGACAGTATCTTTCTACATAGCCCAAGTTAGTCTTGCCCTTGCCTGTGATTATCTTAGTCTCCAAGGTGCTGGGATTATAGACATGAGCAACTGTGCTACGCTTATTTATTATTTATTATATTGTACAGTATATAATTATATATATATAACTATATATATGTAACTATATATATAACTATATATATGTTACTCTATATATAACTCTATATATAACTCTATATATAACTCTATATAAATATATATATATATGGAAGTAAATGTGTAAAGTTGAAAAAGAATGGCAAAGATGAAAATACATACCTGGACAAGGACAACACCAATAGACAAGCTAACATGGGTGAGGGAAAGCTCACATGGCCTCAACCCTAGATAAAGAACTAAAGGCAAATGAGAAATGCTGAGAGCAGGAGAGACTGACTTCCCCAGAGAAGAGCATGCCAACTGGTTATCCAATACCAAGTAGTCATCTCTGAAAACATATACAGGCAAGTAATGTGCAGACTGAGCAGGTTGTATATATCTAGGAATAAACACACACACACACACACACACACACACACACACACACACACACACACACACGCAATTAAAGAAAAAAAAAGGCCATGAATTTGAAAAAGAGCCTCCTGTCAGCAGTCAACCCTGACCTGCCTGTTTGGAGAGTGTTCCATCTTGCCGGTGACACTCCAAGCCTGCTCAAGCTTTCAGATGATCAATGGAGCCCTGACGAGGTTTTACATTCACCATCACAAAAACATCCACAACCATCTAGACAGGCTGTTTTCAAAATCCCCACCCTCTGCAAAATGCCTGGGATTAAGTATTTATTGCTATTTTAAATGCTAGGTTTGGGGGTAATTTCTTGTTGTACCTATTCAATATATAGAAAATATCAATCGTTTTTAATAAAACCTATAAAAAATTTTCCAAAAAAAAAAATCAACTCCAAAATGAACAGAAGGTGTGTTATAGAGAAACAGAAAAACAGATGGCAGCGTCTGAGAGACTTCACCTCAGGCAGACACCTTTAAGGACTCATTCATTCTCTGTATGTTTATGTACAGGCATGCCTATACATGCTCATATATACATGCTTGCCCCATACCAGTCAGAGCAGGATATGGAGCATCTTTCTCCATGGCCCCTGCCCTGTTTCCTTGATAGAGGCTCTCTCATTGGACCAGAAGTTTACTGCTAGGCTCAGTAGCCAGTGAGCCCTTAGGATCCACCTGTCCCTGACCCCCCAGTGTTGGGTTATGGCTATGCATAACTTTTAGCATAGGTCTTGAGGGGTGAAGGTTAAACTCAAGTCCTCAAGCTTGCAAAGCAAGTTCTCCTCCCCACTAACATCCTCCCACCCCATCATTCATCCAGTTTTTATATAGGTGAGGCATAAGGTAAAGGGATGGGGGGAGGTAGGGTGGGGGTGACCCAAACTTTATTTGACAGGCATATAGAAAGTGAATGATCCTGAGTTCACTCCATATACAGAACATAAGCAGATTGGCACACTGGAGACATTTGCCACCCAAAACGGCCATGAGGACTTCTTATGGGGAGGAGGGAAGAAGAGAGGAAGGGTAGAAGAAAGGAAGGAAGGGATTATGGCATATGTAAGAAGCTTCTGACATTTCCATTTTCCGCAATGTCTTTTTGGAAATATCGGTTATCAACCTCATTTTGCTCCTTTCTTCCAAATTGCTCCGTTTGTTGTTTAATGCATCAGTGATGAAACACTCTGCATAGACATAATAAAGATCCATTTTCTAATGCAAACATTTTCATCACAGAACCCCTGGGTCCCAGTTATTGAGAAATCAATCATTTTAGCTTCTAGGCACTGGTGTTGTCCTGAGGGGGTCTTGTTAAGCCAAGCTGCCTTTGATAAGTGCCACGCTGTTAATATTCCTTTGAAGCCTATTGTAAGCCTCCACTTTACTAGGAAACCCTGCGGTCCCTGGGAGGTAATACAATCAGGGTGGAGGTGCAAAGAGGAGATTCTTGCAAACCTGCTGGCCTCATGCTGAGAGTCCATTTCCTTGGTATCCACACACCCTCACCATCACTCATACACACATGCAAAGGCCCAAGCTGTTAATTCTGATCATGCAGGATAGAGCCTGGGAAAAGTGATAATTTCCCTGGTCAGCAAAGGATGCTTAGCATGCCGCATATTTACAAGCGCTTTAGTACATATAAGAATTGACCTGGGGCCACTCCCACAGAATCACATCACCCAGCACAGTCGCCCTTTTGGTAGATGAAAGCATAGGCAGAGGAAGGTACTGGAGAATATTTTTACAATAATTTATTATAACTGTGTGAAGTGGAGACATCCAAAGTGGTTACTAGCCATGTGTACCTATTTAATTGTAAATTTAAATGAAACAAGTCCTGAGACTCACCAACAGATTGCACGTCTCTGTAAGCCTATACTTTGAAAAAAAATCTCTCAGACCGTACTCTCCTGTAGTCTTTTAAGTTATCACCTTGGAAAAATAAATTTATATTGCATTCAACTTCCTTACATTCGTGGTATTATGATTTGGCACTGGGATTAACTTTTTAAATTATATATTTAGGATAGGGTAAGAGAATTATGTTGTTTGTGTATGGAGGCGGCTGAAGACTTTAACATGACCTTAGACAAAGGATTCCCACGCAAGCCTTTGCTTTGCTTTCTTCTCCGCACCTCCAGTCTACCAGACCATCCTGGAAGTGGGAGAGCCTCCACCAGTTTCCCAGCAACAGCGACGCGACCCCGCCCCTTCCCAGCCCCTGCCTACCTTATTAACTTAGTGGGGCGGAGCTAGAGTTCAGTACCCAATATAAGGAGAGCAGAGGCGGGAGGGCTTGGCATCCCGGTCGCTAGGGAAACGGACGTGGCAGCAGCAGGCAAGGAGCGATGCCCGGCGCCGAAGAGCCAGCTGCGCTGGTGGAGACTGGGGATGAGGAGCCCGGCGACCCGAGGCTGCGGCTCTTGGGGGCTTTCGTGACTCGGAGTCTGCGTCCAGTCGCGGGTGCCTGGGAGCGCTGCTCGGGCACAGCCGAGGTGGAGCGGCTGCTGCAAGCCTTCCTGGATCACGGTGCAGCCGCGGAGCCGCGGCCGCTGCTGGTGGTGCAGCCTGGGCCTGGGGGCCTGGTGGTACGACCCTGCCTGGACGCAGGACCGGAGACCGGCCCGGCTCGCACCAAGGGGCTTTTTTTCTTGCGCACCAGGCCAGAGCCTCCAGGAAGTCACAGCCTCCGCGGCGCGGTGCTCTGCGGAGACTTGCCCGCCTTGCCTCTGGAGCACCTAGCCCCGCTGCTCTCCGAGGTGAGGGTGGGTGGGTGGCCCCTAACTGGCAGAGGTTGAAGCCTGGGGGGCGGGGGAATGATGGGGGGGCGTGTGCATGAGGGGCGGAGTCAGAGACAAAAAGGTGGGGCGACGATGCAGGGGAGGGTGAGTGGGCGGGGTCACAGCCAGAAGGCGGAGGCAAGAAGTGGAGTCTGGAAGAAAGTGACTGAGGTTGGAGCATAGCCTGGGAGGAACTTCAAGGAAACAAAACCCTGGTGAACTGTATGGTACCCGCTGCGGGGCAAGTCTAGGTAGAGGCCAGGCCACACAGTGAGAACCAGACTTGGGTCAGGGTCTTGGTTCAAGGGGAAGCCAGAGTGTGAAGAGTGCCCGAATCCTGGCAGCCTTGTAAGTCAAAGGCAAGAGCTGAGGATAGGACAGTGGTGAATGGGGGGAGGGGGAAATTTCGAGTGGGTCTGCTGGGTGGAAGAAGATGCGGTGCTTTATTTCCTTAGCAGAGGAGTTCAGAGTGAGGCGCCTTGGTTTTGAGTATGTCATTCATTTACCATGCAACCATTTACCAAAGGTCAGCCCTGTGCCCGCAGAAGTTGAGTATCGTATTGGAAATGGCCAGTGGGCATTGGGAAGGGTCTGTCACCGCCCTGGGAAAACGGACATGGAAGGAGCCTCTGACTCTCAGAGGATTTTCACAAGCGTATTTAGGAGAGATTCTTGTTCCCCTTTAGACCTTTCCAAGTGGAAGAAAACTTTCGTGCTAGTTGGGCATATGTGCTTCCAGAGACTGGTCCTCTCCAGGTCCAGCCAGTCACGAAATTGGTGTAATTCAGGTACTAGCTGTGTGATTGGTGTCCTGGAAACTATACAGGAATAGAAAATAAGTTCTCACCCATGATATGCTTCCCCTAAAAAAAGCACAAACGCATGTATCTGATCATGCATTCAGATTATTTGGAACTTAAGACAGTGAGGGTAAGCACTTTCAAACCTATTGGTACAGCCAGGACCTGGATGTTCCTTGCTACATTTAATGTTACCTCCCTCGTTGGTAGTGAAGTGAGAATTCCAAGGAGGAACATGATGGATGGGCAAGCTCTCAGGGACCAGGGAAGCGAGGCTAGCAATAACTTCTCAAATACTTTTAAATTGAATGGTCTTATCACTGTGTTATGTTTGAGCACCTTCTGCACAGAAGTCCACCTGTGGGTCACATCCCCTGGTGAAGGGTGATGGGAAATGCCCTTGGTTTCAGAGGAAAGAAAGAGTCATGTCGTCCAAGATGCTGCCTTGATCTTAGTGGTGCATTACCTCCTGAGCAGGGAGAGGCAGTTAAGAGTGCATATGGCCCTTGAAAAAGTTCCATGTCAGGCAGCTCACAACCACCTGTAGTCCCAGCTCTGGGGGATTTGATGCCCTTTTCTGATGCCCTCTTCTACCTTTTGTAGGTATCTGAAGTCACATGTGCACATACACGCACATAAACACACACATATACGTAATCTCAAAAAATAATTTTTAAAGGTTCAGAGATGAGACACAAACTAGTCTATGTAGGGGGCTTGAGCATAACTCAGGATTGTGGTAATCACTAAGGAAGTGAGTGCATCACTAAGGAAGTACAATCCAGCAAGCAACGTTAATTTTGGGGGCTGCAGAGATGGCTTAATGCTTACAAGAGCATGCTTCCAAAGGACCAGAGTTTGGTTCCCAACACCCAAGTCAGGCAGCTCGCAACAGCCTGAAACTCCAGCTCCAGGGGATCTGACACCTTCTGTGTTTCATAAGCACCTACACACATGTGGCATACATGCACACAGACCCACATATATGCAAGTAAAATAAATAAATAGACAATTTACTTTTAAAAGATTTCATTTTTATTTTTTTTTCAGGCAGAGTCTCATGTAGCCCAGGCTGGGTTCTAACTTGTTATGTAGCTTAAGGATGACCTTTAACTCCTGATCCTCCTGCCTCCACCATGCTAAGAGTACAGGTATACAGAACCAAGCCTACCTGATCTTTTTTAAATTTAGATTGGAGACGAAATTATTCAGTCAAGAAATAAATGAATGAATTAAGGAACATTTATACAGTGAAATACACAATACTCTTTAAAGTGATATTTTGAAAAAAACACATAAAATTCATCCACTCCCCACCCCAGGAGTTTCTAGCTGTGCAGTACGGTGCTGTCAGACACAAACACCTCCAGGTCCCCCCTACTCAACATGATTGAAACTACATTCACCCAGCAGCACCCATGTCCCTATCCCCAGACCCATCAAACAACATTACACAATTTGTCTTTACAAATTTGACTGCTCTAGGTGTGGTGTTTTTAATAGGTGTGGCCCTCATGGATTCATGCGTTTGAATGCTTGGCCCTTAGGGAGTGGCACTATTAGGAGGGGTGGCCTTGTTGGAGGAAGTGTGTCACTCTAGCTTTGAGGTCTCATATGCTCAAGCTACGCCCAGTGTAAGAAACAGCCTCTTTCTGCTGCTTGTGGATCAAGAGCTTTTAGCTCCTTTTCGAGGACCATGTCTGCCTGCATGCCACCATGAAGGTAATGGACTAAACCTCTGAAACTGTAAGCTAGCCCCGATTAAATGTTTTTTTCTTTATAAGAGTTTCTGTGGTCATGGTGTCGCTTCACAGCAATAGAAACCCCAACTAAGACACTATGTAAACAGAGTCAAGTTTCGTCCATCTCTTTGTGACTCTCAGTGTTTCTCCTGACTTGACAGTTAATTTTAAACCGTTAAAAGGTCCCCCAGCCACATGGCTCTGGGTTCCCTGAGTCTTTCTCCTCCATCCCTGCCCCCCCCTTTGTGATCCAGTGCACCCCCACCCCCACCCCACCCCACCCGCGCTGCCCCCCATGACCAGTGCTTCTGCTCTTCCAGCTTGCTCCCTCCTATACCTTGTCCAGAGTCTCTGGTCTCCACTGGGACTTCAATCTATTTCCTTTCCAGTGTCTCCTGGCCACAACAGTGCACTTGTTCCTTGCCCAGCTTGAGAGGCAACACCTTCAATTATCATCATCATTCCACTGGATCATTTCACTCAGCCAATGTCCTCATGGTTCTTCCTGTTGTCACACACAACCCATCTCTTTTCTTCCTCTTGTTAAAAAGCCAAATACTATTACACTGTATTTTTATAGCAATGCTTTCAATTATTATCTCCATCATATTGGCTTGTGGGCATGTCTATGAGGCATTTTCTTGATTGTTGGTTGTTGTGGGAGGGTCCAGCTCACTGTGGGTGGTGCACAGAGGGCCCACTCTGTGCAGGTGGTGCTGGGTTATATTAAGAAAGCAGGCTGAGCAAGGCATGGAAAACAAGCCAATAAGCAGCACCCCCTCTGCGGTCTCTGCTTCAATTCCTGCCTCCAGGTTATTCCTTGTATTCCTGCCCTGACCTCCCTCAATAAAGGATTGTGACCAGGAAGTGTAAGATGAAATGAACCTTTTCCTTCCCTGAGTTGCTTTGGATCATGGCATTCATCACAGCAATGGAAAGCAAACTAAGACAAAGGTTGACTCCAGTTCTTGACTAGCATTGTTAATAATACAGTAGTGTGGGTTTTTAAGTACAGAATTTATATATAGTATGCAACTATTTGCATTAAAAAGAAGAAAAGGGGACTGGAGAGATGGCTCAGCAGTTAGAAGCACTGACAGCTCTTCCAGAGGACCTGGGTTTGATTCTCAGCACCTACATGACTGCTCACAACCATCTGTAACTCCAGTTCCAGGGGATCCAACACCCTCTTCTGGCCTTTGTGGGCACTACATGCACATGCTACACAGACACACATGCAGGCAAAATAATCATACGCATAAAATAAAATCAAGAACAACAAAAAATTAAAAGAGAAAGGAAAACTGGAAATGGTTCCTCAGACCTGTAATCCAAGTACTTCAAAGACTGAGGCAGAAGGATTATTGTGAGTTTAAGAAAAGCCAGAGCTGTAGCGTGAGCTCCAAGCCATCCTGAGCTACATAAAAGAGTCTATCTAAAGAAAGGGGGTAAAGGGAAAAATAGAGAAGGAAGAGAGTAGGAGGAATGGGGAGAAAAACTAATCCATAGTTAGGGAACTGAATTGTTGAGGTACAGGAGTGGGTGGATGATTTGTCATACTTATACTGTGCAAATGTATTATATACTTAAGTTTTAAATTCAATAATTCTAAAACACCTCCGGTCCCTTACTCACGAAGGTTTTTCTCAAAGCCTGTACCAGGAATCTTTAGGACTTCCGGTGTACTTCTGTTATGAACCCTAGAGCTGATCCCACATCCCTGTAAAACCTGGCCTGCCTGCCTCTGCCTGCCTCTGCCTGCCTCTGCTCTCCCTACTGGTCACCCTTTCAGCACCTGTAGGTCTTAGCTTCTGACCCCCGCTCCTGTCCTCCCCCACCTCACTGCATGCCACTTAAGCCAGCAAGGTGTCTTCTGCCCCGTAGGTGCATACATGTGACTCCTCTTACCTTACTATAGCCCACACTGGTGTCTGTCCTCCACTCACCTGTATTTCACCCTCTGCCCTCTTAGCTGTGCATGTAGGGGGAAGAGGGCATTGGTGAGGTGGAAAGCTATAATTTCAGCATCTTCTCTGTCCCAGTATACCAGTTCAAGGTGAAATAAATGTAAGGGAGAAATATTTGAAGGGAGCATTACCAGGATTTAGTACCTGGGTTTTCCCTTCCCTCCTCCCTTCCCCTCACTGCTGCCAGCTTATTCTTCCTAACATTTCAGTAGTTGACTGCTTATTTGTGCTCTGGAGGGTAAGAGGGATTTGGAGTGACACTTACTTTGTGTTCAATCCCGGCTTCTGTCACACTCAGCTGGGGGAGGTGAGTATCTTAAACGCACTCTGTCAGGCTCATATGCTCCCATGGTATTGCTAGGAAATCCAATCCATTTTTGTTTTTGTTTTAGGAACAGGGTTACACAGTTGCTACCCAGGCTGATCTCAAGCCTTCTGCAACCCTACTGCCTCTGTTTTGTAAGTGCTAGGATTATAAGTGCCTCAATGCCTGGCTTATAAAATGTCATCCTAAATAACATACTAAGACACCTAGAATAGAGTGTCCCTTTGTAGGTATTCCATATACAGTGGCGGTCCTGGTTCCTGACAACCCATCTTTAGTTCTCTAACTGGTCCTTCTTACCTTTCTGTAGCCAATGCTGGTTCCCTCCACAATTTACCTGTTTGTTTCCCCACAGACCTCCTACCTATGAGCTTGCAGTGGGGATAGATGACCTCCTCATTTCTCCTTGTGGCTACTCCGTTCATGGCAATAAACCTGCAGTTCCAATGTTTTCTTATCACATGACATCACCCTTTATGGTTCTACCCTGTGCTGATGTCTTTGCCCTCATTTGGCATCTGGTTCATTGTGACTCTCCCAATACTGCTTCTGCTTTGGTTAACACATGATGATTTCAACAGACAATTAAAAGGCCCTCCAATCACATGAGAAGCCTGTCTCCTCTAGTCCCTACTACACCCTGATCCACCTGTATGCACCCCTCTCAGTCACTAGCACTCCTATTTTCTAGCTTACTCCCTTCCAGACAATTGACTACCCTAGTCCATACACTTTGCTGGGACCTCTACTCCATTGCTTCCCAGTGTCCCTCACTCACATTCAGGTTCTTGTACCTTGCCCAATTTGAGTAGCTGTTCCATTGTCATCATATCCTTGAGCCATCTCCCATCTGGCTTCTGTCTTACTCACAGTCATTAAGCAAAACCACAATCCATGTGGAATACAACTCTCTGCAAGGTCCAAGTCTGCTCCAGGAAGTCAACAGGGCTATGGAAAAGTTGAGTGATTCCACTCTTAATTCTTGATGTTGAATGTCCTTGTTGCTTTCTTAAAAAAAGAATAACAAGGAGGAGGTAGTGGAAGAAGAGGAGGAGGAGGAGGAGGAGGAGGAGGAGGAGGAGGAAGAAGAAAGCAAACTGAGACAGAAGAGCGAAATTCTCACAAACTCTTGCATCTACTCTGCTTATCAATAGCCCGGCTCTATTCTCTGCCATCCACTCCTTGCTATACTGTTAGACTGTCTTGTCAGATGTCAACTCTCAAAGAGCATACCGACTTTGATCTGGTTCTCACCCTATCAGTCTTCCACCTCTCTCCTCCATTCTTACTTTCCTCCCCCACTAGAAAGGTCTTGTACAATAAACTCCTAATGCCCTGTCACCCCTTCTCAATGATGGTACTCCAGCAATTGTGTGTGTGTACATATAAGTGTGCATGTGCATGTATGTGGTGGTTTGAAAGAAAATGTCTCCCATAGGGAGTGGCTCTATGAGGAAGTGTGGTTTTGTTGGAGGTGGTGTGGCTTTGTTGGAGAAGGAGTGGCCTCATTGGAAGAAGCATGTCACTGTGGGGGTGGGCTCTGAGGTCTCCTATGCTCAAGCTACACCCAGTGTGGACACAGTTGCTTCTATTACATGGGGATCAAGAACTCTCAGCTCCTTCTCCAGCACCATGTCTTCCCATAATTTGCCATGAGGATAATGAACTAAACTTTTGAAATTGTAAGCTTTTTTAGAGTTGCTGTGGTCATGGTGTCTCTTTACAGCAATAAAAACCTTAAGTGAGACAGAAGTTTGGACCAGGGACTGGGGTATTGTTATGATAGGTTTGACCATGTTTTTGTTTGAAAGAATATGGACCTTGGGACTGTGAATTAGAAAGGCAGTTGAATGCTTTAAGTGCAGCTTAATGGGCCATCCTAGTAGAAGCATGGAAGACAGTGGTGCTGAATGTGTTTTGAACTGTTGGGGGCTGGCTCAAGATGTTTCAGAGGAGAAGAATTTTAGAATATTGCCTAGAGATCATTCTTATACTATTTTGGCTAAGAATGAGGCCACTATTTCCCTTTCCCTAAAAAATCTGACTGAAGCTAAATTAAAGAGTTTTTGATTAATTCTGTTGGCAGAGGAAATCACAAAACAGCCTAATATGGACTCTGTCTTGTGGTTACTAGTGTTACCCTAATGAAGATTTATAACAAAAAGGAAAAAAGCTGAGCAACAAAAAGAAGTACAATTTGAGGAGAAAAGGAGCACCAGGAAGTGGAATGGAGCTAAGTCTGTGTTCAAGGAGATAAACAGATTAAGAAATTAAATAAAGGGAGTGGTGACCTCAGGGCAAGATCCCACCCAGCTACATTTTCAACTTGTGAAAAGCTTAGAGCCAGGTGTGGTGCTACATGCCTTTTATCCCAGTACTTGAAAAGCAATGGCTGGCAGATCTCTGAGTTTGAGACCAGGCTGGTCTACAGATCCAGTTTCAGGACAGCCAAGCTTGGGTAGTAAAGGAAACCATCTTAAACAGAAAGCTGGTGAAGATGTAATTGAATGACGGGTTCATGTTCCAGCCCTAGTAAGCATCAGAACTTGGCAGCTTCAGCTACTCAGTTCTGGTTTTAGAATCAAGAATAGAAGAAAGAGGTTATGGAATCTTCCTCAGTGACTAAGGGAAGACACTGAGCCCAGGCATGTGTCAGGAGTGTCTCTGCATGGAGGCCTAGAGAAGCCATTGTGTGAAGTTGCCAAAGAGAAGCCTGGATTGCCTTGGGGACCCCAAGATGTTGGAGATGGCACAGCTATGGGATACCTACCAAGGAGAGCTACTAACAGGGAGTAGAACCAGCCCAAGAGAAAGAAATATGTTGCAGTCAGTAAAGCTGAAAGGAGTTGGAGATGTGAAGGGTGCTTTGATATTAGACATGGAGATACAGAGTTTGGAGTTTACCCAGCTGGTTTTCAGTATTGCTTTGGTCCAGTATTTCCTCACTATTCTTCCTTTTCTCCATTTTGGGATGGTAATATATATCCTGTGCCATCGTATGTTAGAAGTACGTTATCTGCTTTTTGATTTTGATTTTATAAGATATTACAGTTAAGAGATTGCATGAATCTCAGAAGAGACTTTGAACTCTAAACTTTTAAACAAGTTTGAGAGTATTATAGACTATGGGACTTTTGAAGTTGGACTAAATGTATTTTGTATTGTTATGGTTATAGGAATATTGGAGTCAGGGAGTAGAATATGGTGGTTTGAAAAAAAAATGTCTCCCATAGGGAGTGACAATATCAGGAGGTATGGCTTTGCTGGAGTAGGTTGTGGCCTTGTTGGAGGAAATATGTCACTGTGGGGATGGGCTTTGAAGTCTCCTATGCTCAAGCTATACCCAGTGTTGATACAGTTGCTTCTGCTGCCTTTGGATCAAGAAGTAGAACTCTTAGCTCCTGCTCCAGCACCATGTCTGCCTGCATGCCATCCTGCAGACAAAACCTCTGAAATTGATTCAGAATTGATGAATAAGTCTTGGTGGCTGCAAAATAAATAGTTCTTGTCTGGTCTTTCTGGAAACATGTTTTGAGCACTGATAATCATTTGAGCAGAGAGTTCAAAAACTACAAAGAAGATCACAAGCTAAGTTCAGTCACATTTCTGTTGGACTCAGGACAGAAGGCTGAACAACAAAAGAATTTCTCTAGGATCTCAAAGACAGAGACTAAATCTCAATTGATCCTTAAGTACTTACATTCTTCCCTGGGTTCTGGCATCTCGGTGCATTCCTTAGGGGTTGACAAATGTGTACTAACAGAGGAAAAAGTGGTGGGAGGTTTGGATTGAATTCTGTAGGGATCTGGGGTATAGAAAAACAAATGGCTAGAATTTTAAAGAAATGAAAATCTATTCATTCAGTTATATAATAAGCATAACTGGTTACTGTATTAAAATACTTAGTTCCTCTATGGTGTATATCTTAACTAGTATAAAACTTAATATTTAGTGTGTATCCATGTGTGAGGAGGATTTCCACAAAGAGTCAGGGTGAGCAGGATTGATAAAACCAACCAGTGTTAGTGAAGTCAGCGCAAGCCCTCCTGAGAAACAAAATCTAACCAAAGAGTTGGGAGGGAAAGGAGAGAGCCTGTGAAGCCTAGGGGAAGCATGTTACAGACACAAGGCAGAGCTCATATAAAGGTGGAAAGAAAGAAACCTACGTATGTGATGGAGTGGTCTGGAGACCAACATTACGGAACCAGGATGAGACCAAAGAGTAGGAAGCCAAATTATATCCAGCTTTGCTTATAGGATTTCTGTTTTTGTTACCAGGAAAATGAATTTCATTGATGGTTGTGAGTGGCACAGTTTGATATCCTTTGATAGGTATGCCACAATTACTATAAACTCTAGAACAGAGTGGTTTGGGACCAGGATAGTGATCAAATTGTGACTAACTGCCATCTATGTACATCCTGAAGGTACATCCAAGGTGACATACTAATGAGCTAGTTTGGGGATTATGGGAGACATAAAGAAAGGAGTTGATATGATACTGTGGGTCTTGAGCAGAAGAAAGAATGTCATTCCATCATGGGATGTGGGAAAAGACAAGGGCGAAGCTCTTGAGGAAGGATGAGCAGCTTGTACATGGTTATCAGGAGTTTTTATGCATCTACTGTATTTCAAGAAGGAGATTTCTTGAAATCTATTGTATTTCTAGGTGGGAAGCTGGATAAGCCTGCCAGGGGCTTGGGGTTCCCAGTTAAGGCTGTAAACAACAAACCTAGGAGGTGTCAGGAACAGGTGGTTTGATACATTTTAAAACTGAATGAGAGTTCCACAGTAAGGAGGGCTTATAGACAAATGAAGATATCTGAGGAGTGAGAATGAAGGGTTCTGATGTTCAGAAGCTGGAAAGAGGGGGAGGCATGACCTGGTGTGGAGCACAGCAGGCATGGCCCTGGAGCAGTAGCTGAGAGCTAACATCCTTATCTGGAAGTAGATGGAAGAGAGAGCACACTGGGAGTGGCACAAGTCTTTTGAAACCTAAGAGCCCACTTCAGTGACACATCTCCTCCAATAGGGCCACGCCCTCTAATCCTCCCCAAACAGTTCCAGCAGTAGGGGACCAAGTATTCAAGCACAAGCCTATGGAGCTATTCTCCTTCAGACCCACTAGACAAGACAACTTAACAGCACGTATATTTATCAGCAATCCCAGTAGTAGATTCTTCCATAGGGCCAACAACCTCCTCACCCATGGGCTTTTCACCAGGTTTACAGTTCTACACATGTATTCCCACCTACAGGGTGGGCCTCAGCTCCAGTGAAGAAGCAATTGGGCATAATGACAACAGTCATGTTACTATTCCACCAGTGGTTCTACTTTGTCTGGTCAGTATTGTGGTACAGTGCTGCATCTGGGTTAAATTATTGATAATTTTTCTTCCCCAACAGCTTGCATAGCACCTTCCAGCACTGTCTAGCTCAGTTCCGGTTTGATTTCTCTATGTCCTATATTCAAAGTGTGTATTGTCTTCAGCAATAGGATCTTACTGTTTAGTTCTGGTGAGCAGCTCAAACCAGTGGCAATAGCCTGTATTATTTTGAGAACCTTTGGGGGCTCTTTGGCCAGTAACTCATAGGGAGTTATCCCATGCTTGGTACTAGGGTTTTTGGTTTAATAGCCCATGACTTCTGGAAGCAGCATTATCCACCCATGCAGGGTAGTTTCATTCAAGCTCTTTTTTTTTTCTTTCTATAGAGACAAGGCCTCACTATGTAGCACAGGCTGGCTTGAACTTGCAATCCTCTGGCTTTCTTGGTGTGTCTTTGTTTCAGGTCATTATCCCTGTCCTAGCCAATGAAAAGAACCATCTAGACTGGCCCCACTTGGTGTGTCAAGACATCAGGCATCATGCCCACTCCCTGCAGTGTGACCTCCTGGTGATCCTTGAGCACATGAAGGGGAGAACCTTGCTGCCTCTTCCAGTTGGCTCAGAAAAAGTAGAGTTCATGGATGGCCACAGCGAGCCAGCGTAAGTACCATCAGCCTGTAGGCCTTGGTGATGGGACAGAAGCTGTTTTATCTGAGCATTTCTCCCAGGGCCTCTCCTCTGCCTGGCTTTATACATCTCAGTCCACACAGAAGCCCACTGCTGTCTTCACGCTGATTGTGACCCTTGCCCAGTCCTAGTGCTTGAGGTCTCCTAAGATTAGCTCAGCAATGTGGTCTTTTTTTTCTACCCCAAATCATTTCGGGGCTGAGAGCAGCCAGGGCAGTTTCAGTGTTCTCAGGATGTGGCTCATGGCTGAACGATACCGAATCCAGTAGCTGCACATCTCCTACCTGCATGCCCCTGTGCACCCTGCCATAGAACTAGCTATCAGGCTCTTGTTACAGTTCCAGCCTCCATTCTCCAGCACCTGCAGACTTTTGAGACCCCAGAGATATTTCTCCTCTAAGAGCAGTCAGATCTGGCTCCACTGGGGAGGGAGTCCATGCCTCTTGCCCCTGAGTGGGCATTAGAACTCCAGCCTCCTTTGATTATGTTGGTTTTGTCTATTTGCTGGAGACAGGTTCTCATTCTATGGCCTAAGCCTTCCTAGAACTTTCTTTGTAACACAGGCTGCTCAGACTCAAGGTTCTCCTGCCTCAACCACTAGCCTAGGGCTAAGATAACTGGCCTGTGCCTCATACCAGGTCCTCTGCTTTGTAATGTTATGTCTCCCATCTACTTCTACTCAACTGTTCCAGCTTTGAGTTTTCTTTGTCTTTGTATCCAGGGGTATTTTTTTCCTCTTCCAATTCAGTCTATGTAACATATGTGAATATATATATATATATATATATAATATGTATATATATACATATAATATATGTAACTATATAAATACATGTAATATATGAAAAATATATATTCTTATATTTTATCCAACATTTCTATGCATTTGTGGTAATAGGTCCACTTTCCTGCATGAGTGTGATCTGCCATATTGTCAGGTTTCTTTCAATATATGACTGTCATCATGTTTATTCAGGAACCATGATGTACCTGAAGAATAAGTAGTGCATGCAACTGCAG
Source organism: Peromyscus maniculatus bairdii (assembly GCF_049852395.1). Taxonomy (NCBI): domain Eukaryota; kingdom Metazoa; phylum Chordata; class Mammalia; order Rodentia; family Cricetidae; genus Peromyscus; species Peromyscus maniculatus. The sequence continues at coordinate 50,745,283 of NC_134859.1, read as the reverse complement.
CATACTTCTTAGTAGTTTTATGTGGGAAATGATTGTATATTTATATATAATTTGAAGGAGCATCCCAGTTAACTGGAAAACTTATTGTGGTTTAATAAAAATATCCAGTTTTCAAAATAAATACAATTAATCTCCCCCTTTTTCTCAGCTCCATTATACCATATCTCCATAACACTCAGCTCATGTATATGATTCCCTGCTGATTTTGTCTCCTTTTGTTCAACTTTGATAATTTCCCTGAAGGCTGCGTCATTTGGGGAGAGGAGAGCATTTTCTTTTAATGTCTTTCATAATCACTTGTGCTGTATCACTTCTAAGCAAATATGAATTTCACATTAAGTGAAGATGACTTCCCGATGTGAAAATGCCACCCATACATTTCCTTTCTCCATCACTGTGCCACTTGTTACCTGGCATATCGTTTTCAGTTGAGACTCTGAACAGCAGCCAATTTTTATTTTAATAATTTATTTAAAATGAAAATGTATTTACTATTATTGTGGTGTCTGGGTATGTGTATGGAGTGTGTGTGTGTGGGGGGGGGTCCTGTGCACACCTGTGGAGCTCAGAGGACACTTTTAGGAGTAAGTTCTCTCCTCCATCACCTGGGTTCTAGTAATAGAACACAAGACATCAGGTTTGCATGGCAGGTATTTTTCAAACAAAGCCATCTCCTCTGTCCTATTTTAATTTTCATCTCTTGACATCATAGTTAAGTTATTTAAAACAAAACAACCTGTTTGAAAGGGGGTGCTTGGGATACCATTCTTTGTTGGAAATCTGAAGACAGAATGGAATTGTCCTGGTATCCAGAGCTGTAGTTTACCTCTTGGAGGAGGATGTAACCTGTTTGTCCTTGCTATAGTGTCAAGACTAAGAACAGAGCAAGCAAGGCCTGGGGAGGTAGATGTGGCAAACCCTTGCCTGGAAGAGCCAGTCAGCTGGGGAAAAAGCTGCTGTGCTATGCAGGGAGCTTGTCCTATGGTGAGAGTCAGGGCAGGGGGGTTGGGTGACATGTCAGTGCTTTCTGCATTGACAAGATTTTATGTCATTTGAAGTTCTTAAACTAGTCTTCAGAATTTTGATGGACCCCTGACTGTACAAATAATGTTGAATGGACACAAGAATAAACATGTCTCCCCAGAAAAGGATTTGTACAATTGACTTGCTTAAAGGAGTCTATTACTTGTGTGTGTGGGGGGGGGGAGTTAAGAATTTATAGGTGAGAGATGAGGGAGAGGACTCTGTTGGTAAAATGCCTGGCATGCAAGCACGGGGACCCGAGTTCAGATCCCTAGCACCCACAAATCAGTGTATATGGTATCTTGTATCTGTATCCCCAGCAGTGTGGTATAAGTGAGTTGGAGACAAGTGGTCCCTAGAGCTCATTGGCCAGTCAGCCTAGCCCAATCAATGAACTCCAAGTTCAGTGAGAGTCCCTGTATCAGAACATAAGGTGGAAGGATTCCACGGACATTGGACATTGAACTCTGACCTCCACATTCATTTATACAGGCAAAGCACCAGCATTACACTATACTACACACACACACACACACACACACACACACACACACACACACACACACACACAAATATATAAAAACTAAAGGATTCACAGGTTAGGTGGAATTTTCCACCTATTTTAAAAGACTTTAGGTCCTCTTTTAGAGAACACTCAGGTACATCTTGATGGTTTATTCTTCAGTATTGTTCTGGTGGAAGGTGGTGGGACACTTAAGACTTGGAGCTTAGTGTAGGGCAGTTAGGTCATTGGGAGGGCTGCCCTTGGAGAAGACTAATGTAAACCCTGGGGGACCTCATCTCCCTCCAGATTAGCCTGTTATAAAAGGGTAAAGTTAGCCCCTTCCTGTTTTTTTTTGGCTTCTTGTGTTGCCTTGTGAATCTCTATGCATATATTACTGCCACAGTGTGTCCTGATGCCGGATTGTGGACTTCTGACCTTACAAATCATGAGCTAAATGAACATCTTTGTAAGTTTTCCAGCCTCTTGGATTTGTTATAGCAACAGAGGATGAGTAAATACAGCCAGGCTCACACTGAGAGATTTCTTTTGTCTGTTACAGCTTGGATTCCGTAGACAAGTCAATTGTCTATGCCATTGAGTCTGCAGTGATCAAATGGAGCCACCAAATTCAGGTGGTCCTCAAGAAAGCATCTTCTCAGCCACTCTTACAAGGGGAAAATCCCACACCCAAGGTGGAACTGGAGTTCTGGAAGAGCAGGTAGGCAGGGAGGCACATGTTGGAATCCTTGGAGAGGAGAGCTGACGGAAGAGAAAGCCAGAGCTGGCCTGGCAGAGCCACTGTTGAATCTGGTCCCGCCTCCAGATATTTCTCATCCTCTCTAGGGTAGCCGACTGGGTGTCTTAGGTTGATACAGTTTCTTTCTGTGGACTGAAAGACAAATTCTTTCCCTGAGGTTCAGTAGCCACCCTTCTCTCCTGGGGGACTGTCAGTTCACTGGGGGAATCTTTCAACCACATGTATATAATCAAATCAGGACTTAAAATACATTTTATTCTTTTTTTAAAGAATGCTTTTTATTTTGTGTGTATGAATGTTTTGTCTGCATGGATGTATGTGAACTGCACTTGTCCAGTCCCCTGGAGCTGGAGTTACAGATGGTTGTGAGTCACTATGTGGGTGGTGGAACTCAAACTTGGATCCTCTGCAAGAGCAGCCAGTACTCTAAACGGTAGAGCCATCTCTCCAGCTTTGACTCTTAATACTTTTATTCTAAATTCTGTTCGCCTTTCTTGGATAACCAAGGTTAGGTGTACATACCTCTGTAAGGATCTGGAAAACAGAAGCGATTTTAGATACTGGCTGCAGAACTGCCTGTCCTAGATCTTAGCTTGTCCTTAACAGCCACTTTGTTTCAGTCCCATTGGGGTGACCAGAAATACCTGATTTTCTCCTGACTACTTCCCTTCCTACCCTCCACACTTTGCTCCCATTTGTGGTGGTGCCGGTGAATCTCTTCTGGAGGAGACAAGCAGATGTTGGAGGTAGATGTCCCTGACCCTACATAGAACAGAGTGTCTGTGTCATAGGAAGAGCTGTCCTGTAGGGCTCCAGACCTCTTTGCACCACCAGGCTGAAAAAAACCATCATTTCCTCCGACTTCTAACCATTTACTGACCTATGGATGAGGCCCTTCTCAAGAAGTCCCATCTCAACAACACTTCAGTTTCCCTGCCCCAACCTTGCTGCAAGAACTAATGACCTCCAGCTGCCAAGCTTTTAAGCTACCAGCTGGTCCCCCGAAAGTGTTTCCTGGAGTTTTTCCTTCAAGCCTTTGTTCCTGTCTCAAGCTTTTACCTATACTCTTTTGAAACAGATGCCTGGCTCTTGGGGCTGGAGCTCAAGTCTGTGGAGGCCCCTGAGGCAGGGCTACCCTCTGTTTGCAGGAGGGTGGGCATCCGAGTGAGACAGCATTTCCCAATACTCACCCTACTTACTCCATGGTATTTTGCAGGTGTGAGGACCTGGAACACATTTATAATCAACTGATGACACTTAAGGTGAGGGTCATGGCTGGACTCCTGGACAAACTTCAGAGCAGCTACTTGCCAGCTTTCAGAGCCATGTTCAGAGACGTTGAAGCAGGTGAGGACCAGCAAGGGTTTCCAGAAATCTATTTGACTCGGCATTTTCTTTAGTGCTGCTTCTACTCTCTTTGGGATGTCAGGACCGTCACATCTTTATTACCATCTTATCTGGCACAGGACAACACGGTGGCAGGAATGCCACTTCTGGAAGCAACTGTGTTTGTGGGTCAGCTGCCGTGTGACCTTAGAGAAACCATGCGACCTCTCTGTAGTTGGAACTCTGGCTCTGGTGTGCCGGCGTCCTTGCCTCCCTCGGCCCTTGTGAGGTCATCTAGATGGAAGAATGTTATTAGCTGCAACACGCTACGAATACATGCTGTGACAGAGATGGCATCTCACCTCTGGAGTTTAGGTCCCTGCATCCTTGACATCTGGAGGAATCTCTGTTCTGTTTCTAGCCCCATTCTGCCTTTTCTGTTCAGACAGGGCTCCAATTTCCTGTCCCTCTGAGAACCAGACAAGATCAGCCTTCCTCAAAATTGCATAACTGCCGAGCACTAGGATGATGATGTAGGTGCATTTTCCCCAGGACTCCCTCTTCCCTCATTGGTGCAATTTGCCACTCCCCCCTCCCATTTTCCTACTAAACCTCTCCTTGTTCTTAGTACTGTAGATCAAAATGTGCTTTTAAAGATATTTTCAATGTTATATCAGTTAAACTTAATCTAAATAGTGATTTTCAAATACTTTCTTCTTTCAGAACTTTCTTTAAATACTCTGCTCCATATATGTTCAAAATATAAACATAATCAAGGTCTGTTCTGTTAACAAGGGAAGTGTCCTATATCCAGAGCCCACTAGCTGACCTGTCTGTCATCTTACTTTCTCCTCTGCTCTGGGGAATACAGGAGTTAGTGGCAGGGTATCTTTTCCTCTCTTCCTTTCTTTGTGTGTATCTTTGCTGTTGTTTATAAGATAGCATCTTGCTGTGTAGTTCAGGCTAGCCTTGAACTCAAGATTCTCCTGATGCAGACCCCTAAGTGTTGGAATTACAGGCATGAGCTACCCCACCCAGCTTAGGTGCTGGGGTCTCTGAGGGAAGCCATATGACAAAGAAGAGCTGTCTTAAGGAGTCTTGGGGTTTGCCTGGCCCCTAAAGCCTTTGCAGTGGCTAAAGCTGCCTTGGAACAAGATGTCTGTTGAAGTGTCAGTTCAACCTTTCTCCAGAGGTGCTGTGTCTCAGGGGTGTTATGTGTGCTCCTAGTCTGAGCTTCAGTTGAAATACATAGGTATCATTGACATCTTTTATGGTGTTCCATTGTGGATTTGACGAATGAGTAGACAAGATTTTATAAAATGACTTGAAAGGTGCTCTGTTTGGGCAGATGGTACCAGCTTTCTACTTGGGGTTGAAATAAGTTTTTATTTTACACGCAGTCAGCCCTCCGTGTCTGTGGATTGGCAGTCATAGACTCAACTGACTGTGTTTTTAATTTTTTCCATACTCAACACATACATTTCTTCCTTGTCATTTTGTCCTAAACAGCACACTACACAACTTCCTACATAGGGGTTATATTCTACTAGTTAGTATGGGTGGACTATAGGTGATTTCAAGAATGCAGGAAGGCCAGGCATGTTTCGTACCTGTAAATCCCAGTGCCTAGGAGACTAAGGCAGGAAGAGCTCAAGTTTGAGGCCATCTTTGACTATATATGAGACTCTTGCTCAAAAAAATAAAAAACAATAAAAATTACATAGCATTGTGTGACCAGGTTATACGCAAACACTTTCGACTGCTTTCTACATGGAGATTGAACATTTATAGCTCTGGGTATTGGCAAGGGGTCCTGAAACAGATTCCCCCCACCAGGACACCAAGGAACTCTTATGATTTTACCTAGGTTAAGGTGGGAGATATTTAGACAACTCCGGGGGAAGCAGTGCTGCAGACACACATGATGTGTGTAAATGCCTGAAGTTTAGAACTCAGCCGACAGCATGATGGAAGAGTGTGCCACCGTGCATTGGTCATTCAGTGCTCATCTGTGTCTTTCACACTAGTAGATTAGGAAACTCATCGTTCACATGCGCTGATGGTTATAAAGGATTTGTTTCTCTAGGCCAGTGTTCAAAATGCTTCCTTTCCAGTCAAGTGTATGCTGGGAGAGCTATTTGGAAAAACAGCACTATGATGGTATCGAACATACAGTGAGGCAAGAGCAGAAACCCTTGAAATATGTGAGTCAGTTCCCATGATGACAGAAAAAGAAATTTTGATTAGAGGTGATAGGGAGAGCCCTGGTCAGGAATTTGGCAGAGACTACAAGAATAAAAAGATTTTTAAAGGTTACTGACTGGTTTTTATCCTTTATACTCTAATTTTAGAACATCTGGCTGTCTTGATCCTGAGTAGATACAGTGAATGTATTATTCTTAATAGTCATAGTCAGGCAGTTCATTGGCTTTTTATGGACTAGAGAGAGATAGAGGAAATGGAATGCTGGGGTGCGAATGCAGATGAGAGAACTACGGAAGAGAGAGAGAATGGATGAAATGTGGGGAACAAAGATGATTGGATACTGAATTGATTGGAATGTGAAGATACTTGGGAAATGGGAAGTGGAATTGACTGTCCCCTTGGGGGCAAGAATGTCTAGCTAAGGACGTCTCTTCCTGGCCATTAGCAGGAAGACACAAGACAACCTGGTTTCCAATTGTCTTGGTGTACCTGTACTGCTCTACCAGCCACCACAGAATGGGACATTTAGTCCTCAGTATTTTGGAGGCTAAGTTGATCAAGACCATGACCAAGGAAGTTCAGTTGTCTGGTGAGGGTTACTCCCCTCCTGCAGGATGGTACTTGGTTGCTGCATCCTGTAGGGGGAAAAGGGCTGTGTTTTCATATATGGAAGTGGAAGGCAAGCTAGCAGACTACTACAAGAAACCTTTAATCCTAGTGGCAAGGGAGGAGCCCCATTGCCTAATAACCCTTACCAACCTCTGGAGTTAATTCCTCCCATTGACCATTTTCAACACCTGATTTTTGGGGAGAGATGGACACAATGAAGCCACAGTCCTGACTAGAGATGTTTGAAGGTAGACTGTCGGGAAAGAAAGCTCAGCCCTGTGCTACACTGGAGCCACTGAGGACTGGCTGTCTCCTATCTGCATCTTTCTTAATCCTCTACCCCCACTCCCCAAAAAGCATTCAGACAAGGTAAGCCTGCAGCTTGAAACTGGACATAGTGGATATATTGTGAATATTTATACCAGAGATTAGCAAATGGACACATGAAGGCATTTTCCCTTAGAGTTTGTTGTTAAAGGTTTATGAGCAAATGACTGCACATGTCTGTCAGTCTTCCATATCTGACTATTCAATTAATGCAGATTAAAGTTGAAATAAATAAATACAGTATAACAACATGAAACTATACACATTCTAAAACAGGCAGGTGGAAGGATGCCTCAGTGGTCAAGTCACTTTCTCTGCAAGCATGAGGACCTGAGTCAAATCCTAGCACCCATGTCAATACTGGCCAATAAGCTCAACATTGTGGGGTATAGAATGGCAGAGCCCAAGAGCTTTTTGGTCAGCCATCCTAGTTGAAATGAAAACTTGCTGTCCAGTGAAATACCTTATCTCATTCATACAGGAATACATCTGAAATCCCTCTCTGGTTTCATTCACATGCATTGTGCCCATACAACACACACACATACACACACACACACACACACACACACGCACGCACGCACGCACGCACGCACGCACACGCACACACACATGCACACACATACACATGTACTAAAATCAATATGTAATAGCAGATTTCAAGCTATAGTAATAACCATAACATGGGCCTGGCATAAAAATAGACATGTAGAACAGAAAACATAAACATGAACACACATACTTACAGCCATTACATATTGACAAAGGTGCCCAAAATATACATTAGAGGAAAGAAAGCATCATTAACAAATGGTGCTGGGAAAACTGGATGTCCATATGAATGTAGACTCATACCTATTACTCTGCACAAATATCAACCCCAAATGGATCAAAGACCTCGATGTGAAACCTGAAACATTGAAGCTGCTAGAAGACATAAGAGGTACCCTATTGGATGTAGGTGCAGGAGACTTTCTGAATAGGACTCCATTCACACAAGAATTAAAGTGACAGGTTAACAAATAGGTCCTCTTCAAACTTAAAGGCTTCTGTACAGCAAAGGAAACAATCACATGAAAAGAAAGCCCCACAGAGGGAGAGAATCTTTGTCAACTATACATCTAATAGAGGATTAATTTCCAGATATATGAAGAACCCAAAAGAACCTCTAGAATGCAAACAATCCCATTAAAACTGAGCTCCAGATATGAACAGAAACTTCTCAAAAGAAAATGGCTAAGAAAAATCTATAAAGGTGTTCAACATCTTTAACAATTAGGGAAATACAAAATAAAACTACTTTGAAATTCCATTTCACCCCAGAGTAGCAAAGGTCAACAAAAGAACCAACAATAAATATTGAAGAGGATGTGGGGAAAGGGATACCCTATTGCAAACTGTTACAACCACTCCAGAAATAAGTGTGGAGAACTTTTCAAAAGCTACAAGTAAATAGATCATATGGCCCAGCTGTCCCATCCTTGGCAGATGCCCAAAGGATTTGACATCCTACTGCACAGGTAGGTACCCTGTGCCTTGCTGCTCTATTCACAGGAGTTAGGAAATAAAAGCAATCTACATAGCATCCAACTGCTAAAAAGGTGGTCTATATACACTGTGGGATCCTATTCATCAGCAAAGAAAATTAGATTGTAAAATTTTCAGGTAATGATTGGAACTGAAAAATATACTGAGGTGACCTGGACCCAGAAAGACAAACTCAGCATCTTCTCTCTTATTGTGGTTACTAGTTCTGAGTCTTTAGATGTGAGCATATGACCTGATGTAACTGCAGAACCAAGGGAAGGAGAGATAAATAATAGTAAAGATGTTTGAAGAAGCCACAGAGAAACATTATTTTATGATATATATGTGAGAATTATACCACACAGGTTGCTAATTCTCCCCCACGAAAGCCATAACTATCTTACAGGCATAAGAAACCTCTCTTTGAGTTGTTGGTTGGGTTCAAGAGACTCCCACAAACAATATAGGGTATTATCATTACCTTTGATTGCCTCCCAAAACTTGAAGGTAAGACCTTATTGCTGAAGACACCGCACAGTTTGGATAGAGGAACTGAAGGAAGCCTCTTCCCTGAGGACTAGCCATATGTTAAGGTTCTGTGCAAGCTGCTGAGGGAGAAAAGCAATCAACAATAGTTCTATCCACCTGCAAAGCCTACCAGCCACAACAATGACTGGCCCAACAAGATATCCTCAGTGTGGTGATATATTGTGTACCCCAATAATGCTTGCCTGGGGATCAGAGGACAAAGCCAGCCACTCTACTAAACATAGAGGTCAGGCTGAGGTAGCATGCACCTTTAATCCTAGCATTTGGGAGGCAGAGAAGGCCACACTGAGAACAGAGCCAGGCGTGGTGGCACATGCCTTTAATCTGAGCACTAGAAAGGAAGTAAGATGGCAGGGCACAGAAAGGTATATAAGGCATGAGTAAACCGGAAGTCTCTCTCTTGAGGCTGAGGACTTCGTAGAGGTAAGGTAGTGGCTGGCTGTTTTGCTTCTCTGATCTTTCAGCTTTTACCTCAATTATCTGGCTCTGGGATTTTTTATTATTAGACCTTTCAAGATTCGTGTTATGCCACAGTGGTGCAACAACGGCACTTTCATCTTGGGGTAACCAGTAGCTGTGCAAATGAACGTAAAGCCTGTCCAGTGGGCAAGGATTCATACCTGGCTCTGCAAATCCAGCCAACTACCCATGGCTGAGGAGGTCAGAGACTCTAGAGGAGAACCTACTACTACCATGTCCCTAATATTTCTAACCGTATTCTAAATGCTTATCTTTCTACACACAGGTAAGTGTAGCTCTCTCCCATCATCAAAGAATTCTCCTCTTGCAGCGAATGGGGACTATTACAGAGATTCATAACCGGTCAAAATTCAGAGAAAAAGTGACCATGGGACATTCAGCCCCAACTGGTACATATAATGATACGACCCCTAAAACTGGAAAAGCAGAGGGTGGAGGGGGGGGACTTGAAAGTTTGTAAGAGCCACAGGACCCAGATGTCTGCTGCTACCTAGTGCCTTCTAGACTTGACAGGGAGCTTTCTATCCATGCCATCTCAACAATATGAGTACCTGAAGCAAGCCTGCATGGTGACACCAGGTGGCATGCCAACATGGACAGGGAAATTTTTTACAAAATTTTACAGGGTCCTACCCCTTGATGATGAGCTACAGGCAATCCGTGGCTGCTGAGAGAGGGCAAATAAGTCTCCAGGGACAAGGCCTGTGATAGGTTATCTAATCCCAAGTATATAGTCATATATATAGTCATATATATAGTCATATATATGTATACACATACACACATATATTATATATGTATATATATATACACACACACATATATATATATATATATATAGAGAGAGAGAGAGAGTGTGTGTGTGTGTGTGTGTGTGTGAATGTACCTATAATGAAGGAGGAAAGGTCACAAATCTGAGAAGGAGTGAGGGAGCATGGCAGGAGTTTGAAGGGGAGGAGGGATGGGTAGAAGTAATATAAATATATAGTACTTATGTATGAATTTCTCAAAAATTTTAAATAAAAATTCTAACGTAATGGCTAAGTGTGAAGCTCATTGATAGAGTGAGTGCTGGACATACATGCGGCCTTAGGTTCCATCCCCAGCACAATATACACAGAAAATGCAGTTTAGCAATTACTCAGCATTGTCCCTGTGTTAGATATAAGTGACAGGGAGGGGATTCAACATACACAAGAGGATGTGTGCAGCTTATATGCCAACACCATGCCATTTCATGTAAGAGTCTTCAGAATCCTTCTCTTTAGGGACCCAAATGGGGCTATCAACCAGTATCCTTCAGAAATTGAGGAATAGATAATCTTAACAACAAAGCAAACAAAAAACACCAAGCACAATCCTAGCGCTATCTGTCTTAATTTGTTTTTGTTTTGTTGCTGGTGTTTTTTGTTTTCCAATCAAGGTAATTGCTTCCTGATTGATCTAGGGAGCATTTTATGCTTTCCCAAATATTATGATCTTAAAACAATCAAGTTTATGTCCATGTGTCCAGGTGTGTGAAGAAAGATTTGAGTTTTGAAAGAGCCCTCAAGGAGGGTGACATGAAGAGAAGACTCAGTATACAACTCAGCTTCACCTCAATATGCACGTGTCTCAACTTCGTCTATCAACAGCACACGTGAAGCCAGGTCTTGTGCCCTTTCAAATGGCTGTTGGATGTTATAGTCCTCTGCCTCAACTCAGTGGTTCCAATACTCACTGTCAGCCTCCCACATAGAATATTATCACTTTTATTGGAGTGCCAGGTCATTTGACTGGCTGATACAGTGGCTTCCAATACACTACTTGGGATATAAAGTACAAGCATCCATATCCATTTATCATGTGTCCCTTGGGCCTCAGGGCAATTGATGCAGAGGTTCAGAATAAACAGGGGTACCACTCCTTTTGTTCAGGCAAAGAGGGCTGGTTGATTCCCACACAGTGAGGGAATTACTAAGGTAGGCCTGATGGGATGCTGTAATGTCTAGTCATAGAAAAAAAAATCCTGGTATATTGGAGGTTGCAGCTAAATCAGGGATATTTTGAGTTTCCTTTAGAGTAGACATGGAGCCTGATCCATATAATATGACCTAAGAGCACCTGCTCTCATAGACACCACCAGTTACCTGCCTATGAGGGAAACATCTGCAGATTTCCCCTTCAAGCCAGTTTCCATTTCTTCTGGGTTGCTATGCACATGTCAGTGCTACCAGCTTTACCACATTTCACCATCAGTTACCACAAGATGATCACTGAAGGCTTCTCTCTAGGAGCTGTGTTCAAGGGAATGGTAGGACAGTTCTTTGGCTTTGAAAGCCAGCAGAATCTTGCCATCTCCAGTCCACACTACTCCTCCATTCCGTGTGGTTTCTCTCATAAGCACTCACGAAACTTTCTATTAAACACTCACCAGAGATGCTGATGTTCATCAACTGTACGCTACAGTCCTGGCACTGCCCTGCTCCCTAGGAAGATGCCGTTTATACTGCCTTCTGTTATCATGACTCCTGAAATTACCATTCAGATCAGCCTAGTTTTGAAGCTTACAGATGTTAGATGGGTCCAAAGTCATAGAGATGGGAGGTGTCTGGATCAGCATCTGAAGGCAGTCTTTTGGGCTTGTCTCATCATCTGTCTTCATGTCATCTTTGTGGTACCAGCATCAAAGACATCAGCAAACATTTATCAGGGGAGGGGATCTGCCAAAATAGAGCAGCAGATTGGGGTGGTGTGCTGTCTAGTCCTGTGTCAACTTGACACAAGCTAGAGAGGAAAGAGCCTCAGTTGAAAAAATGCCTCCATAAGATCAGGCTGTAGGCAAAACTGTAAGGCATTTTTTTAAACTAGTGATTGATGTGGGAGGCCCATTGTGGGTAGGGCCACTCCTGGGATGGTGGTCCATGACAAGCTGAGCAGGCCATGAAGAGCAAGCCAGTAAGCAGCACCCACCCATGACCTCTGCATCAGCTCTTGCCTCCAGGTTCCTGCTCATTTGAGTTCCTGTCCTGACTTACTTTGATGATGAACAGTGATGTGGAAGGGTAAGCTGAATAAGCACTTTCCTCTTCAAGTTGCTTTGGTCATGGTGTTTCATCACAGCAATGGTAACCCTGACTAAGACAGTCTGGGAAAGCCAGGAAGAAATCCTGATACAGGACTGTTGTTAGCGAGATTTTCCTAGTCCATCATTCTAAGAGTGCTCTGAATTTCAGTCTTTCTTCAGAAGAACCTGGAAGTTTTCTGAAATGATCTTCTCCATCTTCTCAGGTCAGGAAGAAATTGCAGTCTTGGCTTTGCCAACCCTTTGCTTCCCATACACTGGGGCTCTATGAGTTAGGTGGTGCCCCAGCAAGGATAGCTGACCATCTCTTAATTCCTTCCAGCCCTGACAGAGGCCCAGGACATCCATGTGCACCTGTTACCACTCCAGCGACACCTGGACATCCTAGAAAGCATGGAGTTTCCTGAGGTGAAGGGCAGGCTGAGGCCTCTGCTCCATGTGGTCTGTCTGATCTGGGCCACCTGCAGGTGGTACCGCTCCCCAGGGAGGCTCACAGTCCTGCTCCAGGAAATCTGCAACCTCCTCATCCAGCAGGTGAGCTGATCTGTGCAGCCCAGCAACTTCTCCCTAGGGGCTGGTTGGCATAGAGAAAGGCACAGGGGGGAGTAATGTGCTTTTTCCTTAGGCATGAAAGTCATTCCAGCCCAAAGAATTCTCACATTTGATTTATATATTTTCACAAGCCAGCCATTCACAAAGCAGTTTTTTTTTTTTGGTACTGCTAACACACCGGGGTGGCCCAGTCTTTTCTTGCTTTCTGCCTGAGCCCCGAGTAAGGCTAAGGGCAGGACTGGTAAATGGCAAACTTGGTCATGATGGGTGTGAGCGATTTGTACTAAGTCACCAACAGAGCCTGGTAATTCAGAAGGGAGTCTCTGAAGCCAAGGGATTCTGCTCCTCCTGCCTTAGCACATGTGGTATGAGCTGTGTGTTCCAGGACCAGCCACTTGCCTGCTCTGTGCCTCCTTGTCCTTTTACAATGCTGCGGCAAAACAGGAACCATCTCACAGGGGTGATGGAGAGGTTTCAGTGTCAGAATACCAAGGATGTCTGTGCTCCACACACGCTCAGAGCTCCTTAGCTGTAACATTTTGAGATGCTGCTGTTTGGGTTGTGCAGATCAGTCCTCCACTTTTTTTTTTCTGCTCGTGGGGTTTTGTTTGTTTGTTTGTTTTTTCTTTGTTTTTGTTTGGTGGTTGAATCCAAGGCCCTTCACATATTTGATATGGGCACTCTAACAGCAAGTTAACCTATTTTTAAATTTGGGGATAAGACCTCGTGAAATTTCTCAGCCTAGCCTTAAACTTAAACTTGCAATCCTCCTGCCTTGCCTTCCCAAGCAGATGGGAATCCAGCTGTGTGCCATTGTATTGGCTTTCCCAACTCCTGTTAGGGACTCATGTAGCACTAGGGCAGTGTGGATCTTAAAGAGTGTTTCTGTTAAGTGGAACTACAAGCCTTGGTTTGGGTGGCCTTCCCCCCATAATGACTTCTTTTTGGCACCTATGGACCATCAACCCTAAGAAAACAATGAGCAAGCTCACTGAATGGCTCATAGTAACTGGCACCCACTGAGCATGTTAAGGCTACAAAAAACGGTATTATATTTATAATCCCAGTCAGACATCAGATGAAGGGACAAAGGGGGCCTTAGAATTGATTACTTATTTAAAGATGTTGTTTGAGGTTCAGGATATCGACTGCTTACCCAAGCACACACACAGCAGTACCCACATCTGTGGTGTTTGTCTCACAGATCTGCATGTCACTATCACTATCAATGGGAACATTGGAAATATAAGGAGACCTAAGAAAATGGAGCATCAATAGAGAACACATATTATCTCCTGTGCTTTGAAAACCTGAGGCAAGGCTGGCTCCAGGCTGACTTACGTTGTGGTTTCAGATAATGCCTCCCGAACCCAGTACTCTCTGCTGCTCCCTGTGTTGGTGATGGGGTCTATCCAGTAGCTTAGCTTCCCACTTCCAAGGTTTAAGTCTCTCGAAAACTAGATATGGCCCAACGCATTCTTTCAATCAAAGTATCTTGTTCTCAAGTCAATAAATCACAGAGGAATATTTGGGGATTAACAACTGACAAGACCCAGCTGGTCCAGCCACATCCCATAATGCCTTCTAGTCTTTGACTGGTCACATGTCCAATCACAACATGATTTAACACAACACACTGTGACTCAAGGACCATAGACTGTTGGGCTTAAACACTGTTCCAAGATCACCTGTGGAACTGAAAACTTGGTCAGAAGTTTTCTGTGTTGTACTTGTGAATTACTCAGAAAATTATTTAGTTCTGAGACAGTGTTGACACAGCCATGGGATGTCCTGTTCCTGCCACTGTGCTCATGGTTACTGATTTATCTACATCCCAGGCCTCTAATTACCTCAGCCCAGAAGACCTCCTCAGAAGTGAGATAGAAGAAAGTCAGAGAAAACTGCAAGTGGTCTCAGACACCTTAAACTTCTTCAAATGGGCATTTCAGGACAGAAGGGAACATCTCCACACTTACTTCAAAGAGGACTCAGAAGTCAGGGGATGGGATTTCCAGGCATCTTTGGTCTTTGTGCGACTGGATGGCTTTCTGGGCCGACTGTGTGTGGTAGAGGTGAGTATATTCATTCACCACAGGCTCCAGTCCAACACAGGAGGAAGTACAAGGCCTCAAATGCTACTGGGTGACCAGAAAGATTTCTTTGGCTCATGATAACAGAGAGTTTTAGTTAATCATGGAGGCGAAGTCAGGTTGAGAACGGGCTCCATCTGCGGTGACAGGAACACGTGGCAGCAGATGGTCGAAGGATGAAACAGAAAGCAGAGAGCAAGGCAAGGGTCAGGCGCTAAGTTATACGCTTTAATGGCCTGCCCCTAGTGATCTTATGTCTATTGGCTAGGCTCCACCTCCTAAAGGTTTCACAGCCTCTCATAACAGCACAACCATTTGGGGGTCAAAGAATCTGAACATGGGAGCCTGTGGGGTTACACTTTAGACAATCACTAACTCGTGGTTGGCTGTCAGGACTACTGAAAAGTTTCAGTAAATGGCTGTCATTTGGATTGGCCACCAACCAGTGGTGGTTCTGTCAGCATTTGGGGACTTTGATCATAGGCACTTAAGGAGAAAGTCCCAGAAACCATTCTGCTATATCAGTTTGTTTGCAAATAAATCTGGGCTGGAAAGTCCGGTGTGCAAAACTGGAAGAGAATGGGTCTACATACAGCGGCCCATGCTCACAGGCCCGTGGCTTTGAACTTCCCCTCCCCCGCTAGACTGCTCAGTGGCTCTAAATCCCTAACACTGGTGACTCCCTGGGCAAAGGAAACACAGCTTACTCATAGTTGTCTGGCCTGCCAAATATTTAAAAATGAATATGAATTTTAGCTTAAGAACTAGGAAGAAAAGATATGAGAGGTTTCCTTTTGCTTTTAAGTCTCAGAATTTAGTGTCTTACAGCTATGGGCTTACTGACTGAGTTTTGATATTTTTCCCCTTTTCTTTCTATTTAAAAAGAAGGTTTTTAACTTCAACATAGTAAAATTACATATAACAAAACAGTTATCAACCAAGAATCACAGTAATAATATCTAGTCTATTTGTATTTGGCAAAATTAAAGAATATATCCTATCTATCCTATATTTGTGAGTCTAAAGTTTCATATCTACCTTATCTCTGATCATAACCAAGGAATATTATAATTATAACTATCTAGTCTTCAAGTACATCAAAGACCTCAGAAGGATGCAATATTATTTAAATAAACAGGAAGAGAATTGTAAGCAACTTCCAAAAATCTACAATGACAGAGACAGCTGGCTGCCTGGACAGTCACCCAAAGTTCTTCTGCAATGCTGGGGCATCCATTCTTCAGCCTACAAGACTAGAGTCTCTCTGTTACCTTTCTCTGTGTGTCCTGTAAATACTTCTATCACTTTCCTTCTCTCCTTTCCACCTTACAGCCATTCCCAGCCACCTTTTCTTGAACCTCTCCCATGTATTCCCCAACTCTCAAGTTGATAGCCTATTTTTTATTATTATTGTTACATGCATGTGTACAAATATATACACAACCTGCTGAATCTGTTTCTTGTTGTTTGTGTATATATGGTTTTAGGACTGGCCACTTTGCATTGGACAACCAATAAGGAGGCTTATCCTTGGGAGATGCGAATTCTCTTCCCAAAAGACATTAGTTGCCTATAAGTCTTTGTCTAGGTGTGGGACCCAATGAATTTCCCCTGCTTGCGTGCTAACCTATTCATTGATGTTACATTGTTCTGGTCTCTTTCATGCAGTCATTTCTAGGAGGGACATTTCATGGCAGACTTCTTGGTATTCTGGTTCTTACAATCTTTCTAGCCCCTGTCCTTACAACTTCTCTGAGCAGGGGCTGTGATGACATAGATGTATCCATTTAGAGCTGGGCTCTCTAACAATTAATTGATCTCTGTATTGTGTCCATTTGTGGTTTTCTGTGATGTTCTCTGTTTGCTGTACAGAGAAGCTTCTTTGCTGAGAGCTGGTAGCCACACTTATCCAGGAAAGGTGGCTCATGGAATCTGATGGAATTTTTGTGGAAAGGATAAGGGTCACAATAAGAAGTACATATTAGGAGTAACTTGAGGACTTCAGGGTCTAGTTCAATATTAGACCAATAGCCAAGGAACAGAGAAGGAATTAACTTCTGTTCTAGCTATTAGTAGCAGAGATTTGGGGTGAAGAAAGATGTGTTGTGGAAGTGCTGTAACAAACCTAACAAACCATTAGATGACAAAGATAAAACAATAATGGACTAAATCTGTTCATGTCAATTTTTTTTTAAAAAAATGCATATTTAAAAAATTCCCTAGGCATTGAGTTAAGTTCAGGGATCCAAAGATGAATAGAATGTAGTTTTGCCTAGATAGCTTTCTGAGCATATAGTCATGGCATGGAAGAAGAGAGACAAATTAGCACAGATCATCCAGGGTAGAAAGATCGAGAATCAGTGAACTTTCCTAAGGTGAATTGAATGTCATAATAAAAGTATGTTTGGGTTATTGGGAGCAAAAGAGAGGAGGAGACCCTAACCCAGGAGAGCTTTGAAAAACAGCAAAGAGCACAAGAGGAAATCAATTTTGAACTGGAAAAGGAATTCACTGGGGAAAGACATAAAGGCAGAAAGATCTATGAGAGAAAGCCAGAAGCTAGATTTTATGAAAGGCATGCCTTAAACCCTTCATCAGAATCAGGGGAGTATTAATAATTGAGATCTAGCATCATCCTAAATGCTTCATTTTCTCTTAGCTGTTTCCAGCTCAACTCTTGCTGCTCAGCCCCTGCTCCCTTCCCCCTCCACTCATCATTCCTCTCATCTCCCACATCAACCCCTCACTGTTTAGCCAAGGTGATGGACACCCTGGCCTCTGGGCTGACCATGGAGGAATAATTACCTCTGTAGCATTGCAACAGTCCTCTTTGCAGGCTCTCCAGCCTTGAAATAAGCTTCCAGGGACTGTGGGGGAGGGGTCTTCAGCACATACTAATGGTATGGCTTTGCATATAGACAGCTATTCTAACATAAGGGCACCTAATCTGCAGGGAGTATTAGTAAATATTAGCCTAGCTGGCCACCACCTCCCCAGAGCCATTACCTCACTGTTGTCCCTTCTCAGCTTTGTTTTTTCTGAACCAAAGGCCCAGTTGCATAAAGAGCAGCTACTCTGGCTTGACTGGAGGGAACTTGGATACCCACTGCTCTCTGTCTCATTGCTTCTGACCCTCCCAAGTTGTGTCTCTTCCCTTACTCCTTTGCTCCTGGGCACAGCTCCTCCATTTCTTATTTTTCATCTCTCCAATATTAGCTCCGATTCATCCCCCTTGCCCTTTGCTGTCTCCTTCCTCCCTCATCTCTTCCCTCCTCAGCTCAGTGCAGCAGGACAGGGAACTATCGATTATCTTCTGGCATATTTCATGTAGCCCTTTAGTTAACATTCTGAGTAGCACAGTGATCAATGCCTGTTTGGTATGGGATTCATCTGCTTCTCTCCAGCAGGAATTAGCATGAACTTAACCTTCTTCATCTTCTATTCTTATTTGATGTGTGATCACCACAATGCTGGCACCCTCGATTAATAAACAGAAGTGACGTGAATGACATTGGTGCATTCAGCTCTCCTCTGCTCATGCTGAGGACCAGATTACAAGGGGCTGCTTTCTAACTGCCACAGTTTTCCCAGCCTTCTCTCCTCTCTTCTGTGATGCTCTTCACTGTTTTGCTTTTGCCCTCCCCCCTTTTTTTGCAAAAGAATTTTGTTGTACAGGTCCATGCTTCCCCTCTGCGTGCTTGCTAAAAGAAGATAGGAGGCCGAAGTGGTGTCCAGTAAGGAGGGTGTGTGCTGGTGAGTAGTGTGTGGTATGTGGAACAAGCGCTTCCCAAGAAAGCAGCAGGGTACCAACCTTCGTCCTCATGGTCAGCACCATGTGACCTACTCATTGCTGTGGAAACTGAGGACTACAGACATAGAGAAATGACACATGCAAGAACTTTTCTCTTGTTAAAGCATGTGTCGTTGTAGTCATTAGAAAAACTAATCATCAATACCCATTAATAAACAGTTCAATCTGACACGTCAATTAATTTATCCATAGTCATCCAGCGCAGAATGTTGATCTGGGATTTGTTCCCAGAAGCATGTATTCTTTTCATCCAACTTTGATATCCTCCAGGGAGTTGTAAACATCTCCTTCCTCTGCTCTCTCTCTTTCTCTCTCTCTCTCTCTCTCTCTCTCTCTCTCTCTCTCTCTCTCTCTCTCTCTCTCTCTCTCCTCCCCTTCACTCTCTTTTTCTTCCCTTCTCCCCCCTCCTCTTTCTTTCTTTTCCTCTCTCTCTTTCCCTCCCTGCCTGTCTGTTGAGGATCCCAACCTGGCAACCTGGCTTTACGGTTTTATTTCAACTCCTCCATATTCTTTTCTATCTTTGTATATTCTGTTTTGAGGCATATAGTTTCTAGGTCTCTGTAACTAAATAGGTCACTTAGGTAAAGTTCTAGGTCCCATTCCATGGAAGGCCTTTATTAGACTTTATGGCTTCACCTAAGGGAACCCCCAATACATAAAAAATCTTTTGCAGTTCTAATGAACAGTCAAGGAACTGAAGAAAAGCAGTCTCCTTGTGCCTCTGAATTCCTTGACTCACCCTACTTCCCAGAGCCATACTGGAGCATAACATGCATGCACACAAACATGCACACACACAGTTTGCTTTTATGCCACAATATTGTAGAATCTGCACATTCTTGTTTATATTTCTGCTTGCAGCCTCTTCCCTGCAAACGATGCGGGAAGCAGCTTGGAGAGAGCCCTCATTTCTTTCATTATAAAATTGCTGTGATTCACTTGGAGACGAAATGATTTCCTGCTGGGGCTTTATGCAGAGTGATTAGCGGGGAGAGAGGTAATAAGCTGACCTGATACACCGCATTTCCTTGTGGTCCCTCTGCCATCTCCAGCCACTTTGCCCAGCCTCTTTTCATTCCTAGCCTAATTGGGCTGGCCTCCCTTTCAGCCCAGCTTGAACACATGGTCACGTGTGAGACCATTAGCTGCATAAGGTCGGTGGCAGTCGAAAGGTAAAGAAAACAGTCTTTTTTCAAATGACCTTTTGAGATTTTCATCTGTGAGTATCTGCTTTGTGCTATCCCTTAATGAATTCCGAAGACATTTCTTTTAAGACAGGCAGCCGGCTTGACCTCTCCTTCAGGAATAGAGTAACTGTTGGTGAAGCTTGCCATTACATCTGAGTTTGATTCTTCATCTCATGGGCCAGAGCACACATTGAACCCCATCCCTCCACCTGCCACCACCATTAAATGTTGCATCATTTTTCATAACAATAGGTCCAAATCAACCCAGTAAGTCTTCTGGGACCCCAGGGCGCTTTGTGATACCTGCTACAAAGGAGCAGCAGAGTGTCTCCTGGATAAGCCATTACTTATCCAGGATCTAATGACATTGGGATGCTTATTATTAATTATAATGGTGACACTTTACTGATGTTCTACATGAGTCCTTTCCAAAGAACCCTATGGTATGTTAAATATTACTGTCCTCAATCCTGGGGTATATTAAATATCACTGTTCCCATCTACAGGCTAGGCAAATGAGCCTTACAATCTCGACGCCTTGCTCCAAGCTATAAAGCCAGCAAAGAGCAGGACCAGGGTTGTATGAACATAAGTGTCACAGCTCTTCAATGATATGCATCCTAGCTCCAAGGCTCATAGGCACATCCTGTACACAGCATAATGCATTTCATGGTTTTAATACTGGAATTAATAAACATTGACATTTAAAAATATTTAACCCTATTGGCTTAAATTTGCCATTTATCTGTCACTGAAGACTTTTAAATGGGCTGTGAAAAGAGCCTACATCTAAATTAAGAATTGATGATGGGTTGTGGTCAGTGTGCAAACTCTATGTCCACCGCTCTAGAAATTATTTCTCCATTGTCCACTGCACATTGTACCAGAATCTTCCCAGTGATAAAGAGCTCGGGATACCCACTCTGTTTAGACTACCTGAAAAGTAGATGATTTGCTTTATTTGATAGTGTCCCAGGGACTGCTCACTTTTTTTTTTGTAGATTAAAATGATTATGAATCAGCAGTTGCCTAACTTCAACCCACATGGTGAGACCAGATCTGCTCGCTGAGGCACTTGTTTCTCCCCTCAAACTAGGACCACAGGAGTGTCTACCTTGTGTGTGTCAAAGACCCATTCAGCACGAAGGTGTCCTGCCTTTCCTTTGTCCACCCAACTTTTCTCATTCTCACTAACGCCTCAGCAGTCGTGATTGCTAGGTATTCTGTCACTTTGTCACTTCCTGCTGGATGGGCAGTAGCTAAGTCAAAGCAGAGAGAACATGCGTCCACCCAACAAGTACTGACTGAAATATTTGTAACCTCCTGGGAGAGATGGGTAGAAAATGGCATAACGCAACGTAATGTTAAATACCACCATGCCAGAGTCAGAGTTGAGAAGAAAGCTAAGACAGAAAGAATGGAGGAAGAGCAGAAAGAATGGTCCTGGGGGAAGGAAAAGGGGAAGCCCTGTTGATAGGAGTTGAGAGAAAGCCCCCCAAACCTTCAAATGAGCCCCAAATAAATGTGTCATCCACTCTACATTTGTTAAGTTAGATAAAGCATTATAAAGTTAGGTAGAACATTATAAATATCTATCATTTCCTAATAACATACCCCAGTGGGAGGTTACAGCTGGCTTTAGGGATTCAGGGTCCTCTTTGATGTCTGCAGTGGCCAACAGCCTGTTGTAACATCTGTAGTTCCTGCAGTGAAAGTGTGGTCCATTTGTTAGGGTGGAGAAAAAATTTTGGAGAAAGTCACTAACTAGACTTTCTCCAAAAACACAATGACTAAGCACAGTTTGGATACTTGTGGTCTCCTGCTTATATTATCAAGAAAACACTTCCCACTGACCACCTAGGAACATGCTTCAAATCTTCCTGAGAAATCAAATATTATAATGAAATGATCATCTCATTTTCTGCTATAACCAATTGTATCAAGATGCACCTGTCTTTTAAATGTGGTTAGAGAGGATTTCCTAACAAATTGAAATTGATATCCACACAACTGTGAAGACCAGGGAAATAGTCCAAGGCACGGATACTTTCCTCCTGTAAGCAGCTTGTTAGAGATAGGAATTACCATCAAAGGCAATTGCATCCAAGTAGAATTCATTTGTTTTCTTCTAAGCATATAAGGTTGAACAATTGTTTTGTTTTGTTTTTTTGTTTTTTTTTTTTTTTGAGTCGAGATCTTGCTATGTAGCCCAGGCTGGCCTAGAACTCATGATCCTTACTCAGCCTCCCAAGTAGTGGGATTATATGTGTGTTAGCATTCCCAGCCCATATCTTATGATTATTTGAATTGTGCAAATTTATGAGACTCGGTTGTGATAATATGTCACGTGTATATAGTGTGATGATCAAACCAGAGTGGTTAACACGGTCTTAATCACCTACAAGTCTTTTACTGATTAGCACACAATCACTGTAAGTATTGTGGAGCACACTGTGATATTTCGACACTTTGTGCAATATAGATTACCAAGTCAGGGTGATCAATAATTTCCATGTTCCCATTACTCTATGGGGCCCGTGGGTTCCTCCTTTCTATTCTCTTATCAAATGTGTAGCAGGTTATGATGAACCACCATTCCCCACTATTCTGTTGGAGTACTAGACCTTACTCCTATCTGATTGTGTGTATGTACCCATTACCAAACCTCCACCCCTGCCCACGCTCTGACCTTCTCTGTCCCTAGGAGTCACCACTGCACTTTTTGATTGAGCTGTTTTTAGCATCCACAGGTGAGAGAACATGGCTTATTGTCTTCCTGCACCTGACAATTTCACCTCACATATGTCCTCCAGTTCCACAGATTTGGATACAAATGATAAAGTGTCATTATTTGTAACAAATTTCACCCATTCGCCAGCGGATGGACATAAGGGTCATTCCATATCTCATTAACTGTGAGTCATGAAACAACAAATGTGGGTGTGCAGGTGTCTCTTTCACATTCTGAAATAATTTCCTTTGGATACTTATGTGGAAGGGAATGGGGGTTGTATGGTAGATCCGTCTTCAGCTGCTTGGTGACCCTCTGTACTGCTCTCTCTTGTGGGCTTATTAATTTCTTCACCAGCATTGTGTCTTTTGGGCTCCAGCCACCCTAACTGTGCTGATATCTCATTACCATTTTGACTTGCATTTCTTTAAAAACTAGTGCAGTTGAACATTTTTTTACAAACTTGAGAGCCTCCTGATTTTCTTTCTTTTCTTCAACAAAATGTAAATATAAACTTTTAATGAATAATGATGATACAAACTACCATACCCCCATAATCACCGCAGGCCAAGAATAAAATATTGTTAGCACACAGACACCTTTTTGTGTTCTTCCATGGTTCAAACTCTCTCCTCCCCTCCAGGTAAAAGCATTAGACTGGCTTTGCGGTATTTGGATTATATGTGTTATCTCTACCCTTTTAATGATTATGCAAGAAATCACAACATGAACATTCGCTTATCAAAAGTTGCACGTAATGTTACCATCTTCCTAATGTGTTCTGGGCTGATGACTGGTGGATTCTTTTAGCACTAAAGATATCAGTTTTAATTCTACTGCATCATGCATAGCCTTTGTAGCTGATGCTGAGACATCACTGGTCCACCTAATCCTTGCCATGTTTTTCATAGTTCTTTTTACAGGAAGTGTCTAATTCATGTCCTTTATCCAATTTACAATTGGATTATTTAGCTTTTGATTACCAATTTTTTTAAAGTTCCTTATATATCTGGATATATATATTCGTTCCCTATTGGGTGAATTATTTGTAATCCTTGGTGCATTCATAGTTGTCTCTTCACTCTGTTGTTTCCTTTGCTCTGCAGAAGCTGGCAATCTTATCCATCCCTATAGATCTGCTCTTACTTCTGTGTCCTCTGCTTTGGAGGTCTTAGCCAAAAAGCCATTGACTACACTAATGTCTTGAAGTGTTTCTATATGCTTTCTTCTAGTTCCTTCCTTCCTTCCTTCCTTCCTTCCTTCCTTCCTTCCTTCCTTCCTTCCTTCCTTCCTTCCTTCCTTCCTTCCTTCCTTCCTTCCTTCCTTCTCCCCCACCCCCTTTTTCTCTTTTCTAATTTTGAGGATATAACTGGAGACTTTGCCATGCTAGACAGGTACTTTCTCTATGACATAAATCCTAGTGTTTTAAAGTAGTGATTCCCTTACCACCGCCCCCCCTACACACACAGGAGGCAGAAGCTCTGATTCTTGTGGCCCTGTCTCTTCTTTGCTGCTGTCCCCATCCTGCCTCTTCTGCTGATTTCTGTTAATGATGCCGCAGCAGGGATGAATGAATAGACTTCTGAATGGCTGCCAGAGGCTTCCTGGGTGACCTCCTGGCTGAGTGGGAAGTGGGCAGCTCCTCCTCACTGCTGTGCCTCTGTTATTACTTCTGGACTTGGTGTCAGTAGCAGCAGTGACCACTGGCTATGGGAAGATTTGGAGTAAAGGCAGGACCTGATGTTTCACAGTGCAGGTGTGGTACTATCACCTGCTCTTACCCTTCCAACCTCTTCATGTTGGAGGGCCCTTCCCAGGGGTCCTCACAAACTGTTTGCAGAATGACTTATAACCTTTACCTTCATCTCTCCATGAGAGGAACAGGTATGTAGACTGAGGGTTCTGACAGCAAGCACGTTTTGGTTTGGAGGTTTGGTGATTTTAGACAGGTACTCACAAGGGATAGATTCAATCTTCCCCATTCAACATGCTCAGAAGGCATTCACATTATTAGATGTGACATGGCTTCCATAGACTTGAGAGGGACTCCTCCCCAAAGCTTTTGAGCTATGTCATCCATCTGCCATTTAATTCTGAGCACAGCTGGGATGTGGTGTGTCAATGGTGACAGTAATACACACTGTGTCCTGGCATGAACTTCAACTCAAGTTAGTTCCCACCACAGTGTCATGGAGTGTTACCATTATCCTGTGCCAGATAGAGAAACCCAGCAAAGAGATGGTAAGTCACTGAGATGGAAATGTGGTTTGACATGCCCCAGGACACTTACGTTGTGGGTGGAGGGGTATGATTGTCATTTGGTAGAAGGAGTTGCAAGAAGACCAGTGCCATCCTCTGAATTGGTGCTCCAGGCTGTTTGCAGGATTACTTCCTATCAATATCCTCTCAAACACGGGGGCCTCAAATTCACTATTAAACAAGGCTGGCCTTGATTCTCTTGCCTCCGTTCCCTCAGTACTGGAAGTATAGGTGTGCATCACCATGCCTGGCTTGACACTGACTTTTTTTTAAAAAAATCCAAGCTAAACCCACCAATTATTATTATCTTCTATACTTTGAGATAGGACACAGATGCTGAAGCATACATTTCATTATTTACTTGTTTATTCTGGCTTCTATGAATTTACTTCATTTGTACTTTTTCTTCAGTTTGTTATGGAGTTTAAAGAATCCAATCTAATAATAAGGTTAAAATAAACTGACCAGACCTTGCATTTCCTAAGCAACTACAACCCCTGTCATTTCTGTATCCTCCATTTGGTAGTGAGGATGAAGGTGGTGATGGTCCCCTTAACTGTTTGTGAATTGTCCTCATAGGGTCTTCTGAAGACAGCCTTGGATTTCGACAAGCTAGGAAAGCTTGAGTTCAGTGGCATCAGAGGAAATGCCCTGAGTCAGCAAGTTCAGCAAATGCACGAGGAGTTTGAGGAGATGTACAAGGTCTTCTTGGAGTGCTCCTATGACTGCCTGGACCCCCAGAACATGGTAGGATTTGAAGTGCTTAAATCACAAGCCTTGGCCCTTTTTTCCCCAGCTGTCCCTAGCTGCAATGCCTAAGTATTTATGTGCTTTTTTCCCTCAAGAATCTTCTTTGGCTCCGTGGTCCTAGTGGTTTTGTTATTTATTGTTAGGGCCGGGAGAAATTATCTCCATGTCATTAGAAAGATCCTAATTATTCTGTGTGCAGGAGATAAATCAGAAAGAGCCCCTCGCACCATCAACAGCTCTAGACTAATGCTACCTAAGGTCATCAGGACAAGAAGACGGGACGCGGTGGCGACTTTGCTGTTTCAAAAATTTAAGCTGAGCAAAATTGGCCAGTTGTAAAAGGACAAATACTTCATGGCCTCTCTTAAACCTGGTATCCTAGATAGCCAAATTGTCAGGTATACAGAGCTGACTAGAATGGACCTTGCCACTGGGCTGAGAGAGAGTGAAATGGGAGGAGTTGATCAATGCTTACAAATCGTCCTTGATGGGGTGGGGGAGGGGTGAGTGAATACTAGGGGGTGTAATGTACAATGTGGTGATGATAGTGATAACAGTGTATTGTGTATTTGAAATCTGCTGAAGAGGTAGTTCTAAGGGCGGGGGTGTGCACACACTCACGAAAATGATAGTTATATGAGGTGATGAATTCTCATGGATTTTGAGTAAAAATCTAAGCTGAACTCACGAGTCATGATAGGTCCACTCCCTCCATTGCTCTGATCATGTCACAGTGTGTACGTGCATCAAAACATTATAGTACACCTTAAACACACCATTTTGCCAATTATACTCAATAAAGCTGCAACTAAATTCTAAGCTTCAGTCCCCGACTGCCAAGCAAAGTCCAGGCAAATCAGTAGAAGTTTATTAGTGGCTCGGGGTTGGGTAAAGGAAGCTCACTTGAGATAGGCAAGAGCAAGGATGCGTTTTCTAAGTTTGGGACACAGAGCCTAGGGCTTACCTACAGTCTCCTCAAGTCAAGACCTATGAATTCAAAAGCACAGAGGAGAAAAAAGAACCTGCTGCCATGGGGAGAGGGAATAGGATTCTCCCCAAAGAGAGGCAGGATTACAGGATAAGAAATCGTAATCCAGAAGGGAAAAGCAGAAATTAGAGCAGGAATCTGTTCTGAGCACATTCAGCTTCCAGGGATCCTCATTGGCCAGATCCAGGGTGATGGGACTTCATAAAAATTCAATTAGGCCGGGCGTCGGTGGCGCACGCCTTTAATCCCAGCACTCGGGAGGCAGAGCCAGGCGGATCTCTGTGAGTTCGAGGCCAGCCTGGGCTACCAAGTGAGCTCCAGGAAAGGCGCAAAGCTACACAGAGAAACCCTGTCTCGAAAAACCAAAAAAAAAAAAAAAAAAAAAAAAATTCAATTAGTTGGAAGAAGAAAGAAAAATAAAGATAGATTACAAAAGAGATAGTATACACATATTTAGTATAAATTATATATGTTACATATATGATGTGTTTGCAACTATATAACAAAATCTCATATGTCCAATTTATTTTGTACATATAAGTATAGATTATATATGTCCATATATATATGAAAGCATACCATAATACCATAATGCCAATGTAGTTAGAAAGCAGAAACGTACTATATTTTCCTACTTTCCTTTGTTTATTTTTCTTTTAAAATACAAACATGTGGGGCTTGAAGAGATGGCTCAGTAGTTAAGAATGCTAGCTGCTCTTACACAGGACCTTAGTTCAGTTCCCAGCACCCACGTTGGGCAACTCACAACCACTTGTAACTTCAGCTCCAATCTGACACCCTCTTTCGGCCTTTGCAAGCAACTGCACTCACATACAGACAGACTCACATACCACACAGACAGACTTATACACATAAATGAAAATAAATAAATCTTTAAAATATAAAATAAGAACATCACTATTATAAAACAGAAATAACAAATAGCAATTAAACAAATTAGAGAGTTGAATCATGAAAGTTTTCTTGAAGATTGCTGTACCCTAAGAAGTAAAACACATTTAGGGTTGCCAAATAAAGGACAACAATTAAGACAGACATATATTTTTAAAAAATAATTGTTTATCTGCAACTCAGATTTAACTGTGTATCCTTCATTTCTATTTGCTAAATTAGGAAACTTAAGAGCAATGGCTAATTGCCTTCTTAGCCAATTAAGGTGTATTTGGAAGGAATAGTGCATATTCATTTAATTAGTTTGTTTTCCTTCTAAGGATTAGATTAATTTGGTTACTCTAAAAAAGAAATGCATTTTGACTTGGGGGAGGAAGACAAGAAGGTGGTGACCCTGGCGCTGTTGCTGCGAGATAATCTAGAGCAGTATGAGCTCGCACTGTGGGCAGAAGAGAAGGAGGCTCAGAAAGTGGAAGAAATGGGGACACAGTAAAGAAGCCAAGTGGATGGCAACCTTACATTTCACTCATCTGTGCCATTTGGCCCGGAGTGCCATGCTACCATGGTGTCATGGTTAGGTTTTGTCAACTTGACACACACCTAGACATTCCTACAAAGAAGAAAGAGGTACTCAGTTGGAGAATTGCCTCTGCCTTGGCCTCTGGACATGTCTGTGAAACATTTTTGTCATTGTGGATTGGTATGGGAGGTCTCAGCCTACTGTGGGGGGTACCATCCCCAAGCAAGTAGGTCTTGTTTGGGTAATAAAGCTAATCAAGGCAGAAAAAAAACAAGCCAGTAAGCAGCTTTCTTTCCTGGCTTCCACTTCAGTTCTGCCTCCAGGTTTCGGTTTGAAGTTCCTGCTCCGACTTCCTTTAATGATGAACTGTGATGTGGAAGTGTAAGCCAAGTAAACCTTTTCCTCCCAAAGTGTTTTTGGTCAGTGTTTTATCACAGCAACAAAGGAGCAAGCTAGGACATGTGGTGAGGTTTAAAGAATTAAAATAAATCTCTGGCATGACTGAGTTCAGCAGAAAGGTTAGCAACCAAGACTGTGTAGTAAGACTGGGCTGCAGACAACTGTGACTTTTTCCCATCCATGTGATGTCTCCTCAGGAATTTGAAAATGATGTCAGCAAATTTAACCAGAGAGTGGAAGATCTTGACCGGAGATTGGGGACTGTCTTCATTCAAGCTTTTGACGATACACCTGATGTGGAGCATGCCTTTAAGGTTGGTGCAAGTGGATTAGAAATCTCCCCGAGTCCCCCTTCAGTGTGCATTAGAGGACAATAAGGCTACTCTTCTAATCTCTTTCTGCAAATATCCCCCCCCCACCCCTGGGGATGAGTTTGTATAATTGAGCATCTCAGGCAGATCACTTATGCATTTTTGAGCATGTAAAAATGCTTTGAAAATGACAGTGATCTTTTTAGACACCATGCATCTATTGGTAGGGTTACCATCAGGAGTAAAAAGGTCTAGTGTGATTACTATCCTGAAAGCATGGCCCAGCAATACCAAGGCTGCTTAACCATTAGGGCAAGATTGACTGAGCCTGGAGCAAAGCATGTACCAAGAAGTGGTTTATAGGATCCAGGCATTGGTAGCTGGAATAATTCTTGCCCTGGTGCTATTTCTCCCCTATCAAGTTGTAAAAAGAATAGAGGAGGTTTAGGATGGTGAGGGCATCAATAGCTGCACAGTCAGAAATGCTGATGTGAGATGTAGGGTTCTGTTGAGTGTGAGAGGTCTCCCATAAACTATGTAGAGGCCTGGTGTTTCAAGGACTTGAGTCAGAAAAAAGTCACAGGGAGAGGCATTCTTGGTTCAGAAGAGAAATGAGCTTTCTGTCAATGTTGTTCAAAATGAAATGAATGTTCTTGAGAAGTGGTTAAGTTTCTGGTCATTGAAAATGCTCAGAGACTAAGTGCTTTGTCGGACAATTGTCAAAGACACATGAACCTTGGATGGACAAATCTATGTTATTCTAGAATATTAAATAACCCAAATGTGCCATGCTCTATTTGCTGTTGAATGTATGTGTAAGTGTGTGCGTGTCACACACACAGAGAGAGAGAGAGAAAGAGAGAGAGAGAGAGAGAGAGAGAGACTTATCAAATACCCATTATTTAATAACTCATCTGCCAAGACTTCAGAAATCCCTCTTCACACATTGGAAAGGGTTCATATGTGACCATAGAATGTTCTTATAGACCATTAACTGTCATGAGTAATTGGGAGTCAGAACCTGGATACATTGTAACTCTGCTGTATGTCACACATAAGCTGTAACTCTGTTCATGTGTTGAGACTACCCTCTCCCACCCTAGGAATCCCTCTGCACCTGCCATTCTGAGGGTGTTCATGTGATGCACTGTTCTCATTCCTATCAATGCCTATAACAACATTGCATGTCACTGCTCTGTGTCTCGAGTCTCCTTTGGGAATTCATTTTCTCAGGAAGGTATTTGGAGTCTTCCTATTGCTCTATGGATGCTCTCTTCATGAAAACATCTGCATTTATCCCATGAGCATATGTCTATATATAGGCTTTTAAATTTTCAGTTCTTGAAAATATATGGGGTAAGAGTTCTAGATAAAAGAAGAAGGAACCCTTTATAGTCTTGACCCTGGTCCTGAAACATCTGTTTGCAGCCAGATTCCCAAAGTGCTCCCATAAAAGCAGATCCCTTATCTAACTCTAACTCTTCTTAACAGCTCTTGGAAACTGCTGGGGAAACCACAGCCAGCCAGTCCCTCCTGCCTGACCTATTTCTCTCTTTTTGGTCATCTCACAATTAGGAAATTAAAACTTTTCCTTCCACCTTCACCCAGTGCAAATGTTCCAGTAGATATAAATTCACAGAAAAAAAGTAGTTTTTAGGATTTGGGGAGCTGGCCGGAGAGATCATCTATCCCCAGATACCCACCCCTATCACTGCTACACAATCATCTAACATTATATCCAGCTCAGAAATCATGGCCAGGGAACAATGCAGGTCAAGGACCTCAAGTCAGTAGCAGAAGTTGGCCTCAGTGGACTATGACCCCCCACCTTGTCTGCATACTCTCAACAGGAAGAGTCCATAACACAGCAGAGAATACACCGAGCAAGCACAGCGGCTCTCTTATGCCTTCATCAAAGGGATGTGCTTTCTCAGGCTGAAGATATCTCAGTTACCAAAGTGCTTCTCTTATAAGCACAAGGACCTGAGATCAATCCCTAGAGATCACATTTAAAAAAAAAAATCAGGCTTATTGTCAAAGTGCTGAAGATGCAGAGACAAGTACACCCTTGGGGTTTGCTGGCTGGCCAATGTAGCCTACTTGGTGAGTTCTAAGCCATTGAAAGACCTCGTTTCCAAAAATAATGGTAGATGGCACTTGGGGAATGATACTTGAGTCAGTCTTCTTATCTCTATATCCACTTACATGTACACACACACACACACACACACACACACACACACACACACACACGAGGTACTGCTTTCCGTTCTGTATCTGAGTGATGTTTATGGAGGAAAAAAACCATCCCTACAGACAGACTTCATTGGAAAACATTCAGCATCCTTACTTAGGCTCAGAGTGTACCTGGAGTCATTCAGGAGACACTTCAAGCTATCTATCCTAGGATAATAATGTGTCCCAACCCACTGACTCTTCTCTGTGTTTAGTGTGGTGATATTTTATTTGTGCTGAAATGTGATTTTATTTGTATGTTAATAAATAAAGTTTACCTGGAGATCAGAGGTCATAGCGAGCCATAAACAGAAGTCAGGCAGTGGTGGCACAAGCCCTTAATCTGATCACATGGCAGGCAGAGTCTCTGTGTGGTCAAGGACACAGCTAAGCATGGTGACACACACCTTTAATCCCAGTACCAACCATAGAGACCTGGAGTTCTATATAGACAAGCAGTGATGAGGAAGTGATGTGGCTGGGCTTAGAGCCAATGAGAAGGCAGAACAGGAAGGTGATAAAGGCACAGTTTAGATAGGAAGAAGCTCTCTCTTGGAAAGCTACAAGGTGGTGGTAAGATAAGGTTAGCCAGTGACTCTTCGCTATTTCTCTGACCTCTTTGGCTATTATCCCTGTATTTAATAACACTGTTTAGAAATTCATCTACTGTTTAGTTGTTGCCCGTGGCATGGTCTGAAAACTCAAGACTTTCTAGAACCATATATATATTTCATTGACTTAAAGCAAGACATGGCAGCTTTATTTTTCTGCAAAGACTCAGAGAATAAATATTTTAAACTGTGAGCATATTTGTCCTTTGTCATATTCTCTCCCTCTCTCTCTCCCTCTCTCTCTCTCTTTCTCTGGAACAGATCATTTGAAAAATGTACCATGAAACAAGGTCATGGATCAAATTTGGCTATGCATTCACTGGCTATTCTTTTTCAACCTCTGACCTGAAGTGTGAAGTAGAGATGACAGAGCTTTATAATGCAGCAGTTCTCAACCTGTGGGCCGTGGCGCCCTTGCCAAACCTCTATCTCCCAAAATATTTACATTCTAATTCATAACAGTAATAAAACTACAATTATGAAGTAGCAATGAAAATAACGTTATAGTTGGAGATCACCACAACCTAAGGAACTGTATTAAAGGGTTAAGGGGTTGAGAACCACTGTTACAACAGAATTCAGGTTTAGAAACAGTAGTGTAAATCCTAATATGGCTGAGTCCCTATGTAGCTTAGGCTCAGACAGCATCGCACTAAGAAATTTACAATCCAGGAACAGGGGCATCATTAAACCATGTCCATTTTCTGCTGGTTTAGTAGACACCTAGGGCTGGGGTTAATGTACGGGAAAACACCTCCGCTTGTCCTCATTGTTCCTGTGACTGACAGGGCAGCCAAATCCCAAAACTCCCTTCTTCTATCTTTTTCCATCACCACCTCCCTCCTCCCATCTTCCATGTGTAGTTCAGTTTACCTTGCTGCTGTCTTTCATTCTCCTTTTATTTCAGTCCTTGGAAAACTTGGTAGATTCCCAGCAGGACAAAGGACAAACTACATGTGGTGGAACAGATGAGTAATCCCAGCACTGGGGATGCTGAGAAGGGAAGGCCAAGCCTGTGCCACACAGTGAAAACTTCACTCATAAAACCGATAATCCCACCCTTCCCCCAAATAACTAAGAAGCCAAGAAGGGAAAGGGGAAATGTTCCAGATATCCACATGCTGCGGGCACTGCTAGAGTTCTGCCATAACATATGTGATTCCTCCTGTACTGAGTCATAAGAAAGGGTAAAAAAAGAACAGGAAACAGAAGTTTTGTAGCCATGGGAAGGTTAAGTGCCTGTCCTTATTCTCTCCACAGCTGTTAGACATCGCAGGAACCCTCCTTGAAAGACCCCTGGTAGCACGGGATGTGTCACACAAATACCTGGCCCTCATCCAAATGTTCAGCAGAGACCTGGATGCTGCGAGGCTCATCTACAGTCATCATATCCTGGAGGAGGCAGAGCATGGTAGGGTGGTTGCCAGGGGACTGTGAGGGATGTGTTCTGTTACTGGGATGGGCAGAACGCACTTATGTTCTTTTAGTTAACTTATGGATCCATGGCGTCCTCTGAGAGCACCAATCATAGTCCTTTTTTGCTGGAAATTCCAGATCATCCTTGGGTGATTGTAGAGTTCACTGAACTGTACATTTCTTGGTGTGGGAGGGTGAGATTGCCAGTGCGACCTAGACCAATGAAACCCTGACCACCACTGGTCAGCTGTGGCCTTGGCATCATGAGTGAGTGGATGGATCCCTGTTGCCACACTAGTTAAGCATCACCATAACTCAATGCACATTTTACATGCCTGAAAAGAAGTGTCCTGGATCTTGAACTGCTGTAACCACTGAGCTTCTGGAGGGAGGGACTAGCAGGAGGGGCAGTCACTTTGCAGGTGTGTGACTCCAAACCATCTTCTCCCACCATCGGACCTGTGGGCCACAGTCCTTCTTTAGTGGCCATTCTTTGCATCTTGGGTGGAGTGTGGCTCACACACTGTGAGGAACCACCTTTCAGTGTTAATTATTTTGCCTCTCACCCAGACCCCACATACATGCCTTGTATATAGCAAGGACTCAAGGAACATGTGTGAAACGGAAATAAACTCATGCTTGACTTTCAAACTTATAAGATAGAGTATGCAGCTAATAAAACCCAGAGATGTCACACCTCTGCAATGGAGCTCATGGGGAGGTAAAGGGACTGTCCCCTTGCAGCTCCTATCAAGAGTTAGAAAGGACAGCAGACGGTGGGCAGTCTTAATTTTCCAGGGAAGCTGAATGTGGAGTGATTTTACCGTTAGGGGAAATCTCACCTTTGCTAAATTGTGGTAACTGGAAGAAATAAACTGAATATATGGGCTAAGATAATAATACATAGGCTGTTGCCATATTTCATAATCCACATGGCTTATCCATTCACAATCTGACTGAATTCTCACAGAATCCCTTGACTGTCGTTAAGCCAGAGAGACGCCACCCCCATTTTACAAGTGAGAAAACTGAGTCCCAGAGAGATGAAAATGTCTGCTTAAGACAGTTATCCCAACCCTTGGTGTTGATGTAAAACTTTCTTGAGATGTCCTAAAAAATAATGATGACCAGCTGCCAGACCAGTTCAATCAGGATGATTAGGCTGGGCTCATGTTCTCTGAGCTGTTGTGTTCTCACAAGGGTCTCTTCGGCAGGGCATTTGACTCAGTGTGGGCCCAGGATGACTTCAGTCTGAAAATAGATGCAGCAGTGTGGGGGTAACCAGAGAAGGCTCTCCTGGGGTGGAGGGAGCTGGGGGCCGTACCCTCTCTTCAGTATAATTGTTCCTGTCTCCAGGGTTCTCTCCCGTGCACAAGAACATGCCCACCATGGCCGGGGGTATCCGCTGGGCGCAGGAGCTGAGGCAACGCATCAAGGCTCCCTTCAGCAACTTCACACACATCACACATCCGTGAGTATCTGATTCTTGAGAGGCACCTGACTGAGCCTCCCTCGCCCCGCCCCCTAACAAACAACCATCTGCCCTTCATTCCATGTTCAGCCCCGGACTAGGCTCCGTCTCTCAGACAGTGATGATTTCAATACATGTGGGCTGAGATGTGGGTCCTTTGGGGTTAACTGAAGCTCAGCCTGCCATAGGCTGCCTCCTGCCCCGCCGGTCATTTCTGGAGGAAAGCCAACCAGGGTCTCCACACTCTGAGAAAGCCCTCAACATTACGTCCTTGGAAAAGAGCTCTCTGTGCCACTGGGCAGCTGGGAATTGACAGGTGCTTCCCAAATGTGATGTGAAGATTGGGTTAGAGATGCAGCTTGCCGGCCTTACCTGTCGAGGGTAGTGATACTTTGTGTATGCTCTAACAAATAAAAGCTTGCCTGAAAATCAGAGGACAAAGCCAGCCACTAGTTAGCTATAGAGGCCAGGCAGTGGTGGCACACACCTTTAATCCCAGCACTTGGGATCTCATGCCTTTTCTCCCAGCACTTGGGAGGTACACATGCCTTTAATCCCAACACTAAGAAGGTTGAGACAGGAAGTGATATGGCTGGGCAGAAAGAATATCAGGCAGGAGGAGAAAGGAGCTCAGTTTCTTTCTGAGGAGTTGGCAAGGTGAGAGGTGGCTGTGGCTTGTGCCTTTGTCTCTCTGATCTTTCAGCATTTACCCCAATATCTGACTCTGGGTTTTTAAGACCAGTTAGGATTCATGCAACAGCCAAGTCTGAATCTGAGCTGGGACCCTGTTTCTTTGGCAACCTCCCTTGGTGACTAATGGTAGCCAGCTTAGGGAAGCACGAGCCTGCTTCACGGCTAGGTCTAGAAGCTGAGCCACTTAGAGGGCTCTTGGCTGCTAGTGGTGAGTGAGAGGAGACATTGTGTTCAGGAAGCCTCCTGTCCAGGGACAGCCAGTCTTCCTCTGATCCTTCTTTGTAGAGGACTTGATTTTTGTTCAAAGCACTTGGCATTGCTAAGTGCAACAAAGGCAAAGGATTTGGAAGCTGGCCATTGGCATGAGTCAGGGACGTCCACAGAGACCCTGGGCTCAGGTAGCAAGATTAAATGTCTTTCAAGATATGAGACAGAAGCATGGCATCTGTAGAGATCAGTCACTACCCCACTCCAGGTTCGCCAGCTAAACAAGCAGCCCTGACATGAGCAATCTCCCCTTGGAGAGAAACTGATATCTGCTCTGCTCTGAGGAAGCTTTTAACACTGCAGATAGAGAAACCAGGCAAAAAGAAGGGAGATGGCTCCCCTCCGGTCCTAGAGACAGCCAAGAAATAATTGAGAGGCATCTGGGTCTCCAGCTTCCAGCCCACAGTTCCTACCAATGGTCTCCAGCCGTCAAGAATTTGGCCAGAAGTAGGGCTGAGCCCCCCAGGCCTCTCAGAAATGCCCCTTAAAACAAAATGAAAAAGTCAAGCAGGAAGGAGTCAAGGCTACTTGCTGCCATAGGAGCTGCACAGCTGCCATAGGTCTGGTTCCCAGGAAGCACACTCTGAGACATGTGTGCAGAGAGTACAAAGGATGCTCTCATGAACAGCAGCTAAAGGACAAAGCATTCTGGGGCTGGGTGGCTGGTGGTAGGGATGAGCTGCTGGTTGGCTGTATCAGAGGCTTCAGTGGATCCTGCAAGGAACATAGCTCCTAAGAGGTACCCAGGCTCAGTAGTCCTTGGACTCAGCTTGTTCTTAGCTCTGGGCTTCCACCACAAATCACATGACTATGTGCTAGGTGGCTCTCAGGCCAGGGAATCCAATGCCTCTTCTGGCTCCATGGACATCAGTGCACAGGCATATATGCATGCAGAACACTCACATAAATAAAATAAGCCGGGAAGTGGTGGTGCACGCCTTTAATCCCAGCACTCGGGAGGCAGAGGCAGGTGGATCTCTGTGAGTTGGAGGCCAGCCTGGGCTACCAAGTGAGTTCCAGGAAAGGCACAAAACTACACAGAGAAACCCTGTCTCGAAAAACCAAAAAACAAACAAGGAGAGAGAGAGAGAGAGAGAGAGAGAGAGAGAGAGAGAGAGAGAGAGAGAGAGAGAGAGAGAATGTTGTAGGCTTTTACCACAAAGTGAAATGGAAACATCGTTGCATTACTTTTGGTGACCTCCCACAAACCCACTGGGCAACATGGCCTGACACATGCCCTGTGAAGTAAACTATATACACCCCTGCCTTAGTCTCTCCAGATCCGAATCTGGGATGAGGACATTGTGAGGCCTTTAGAAATCCTGCGGTGTGAGAGGGAATTAGGGAATCTGAGGGGCAAGCCACCTGCCTATTCTGGAGCACTCTGATACAGCTGTTCATTCAGCACAAAAGGGGACAAAGCAAGCCAGTGCTTTCTCTGCAGGGGTGAGGGGTTTGTGGAAGCCTCTAGGGATCATGTGAAGAACCCTGTGCTGGCATAAGAAGAAAGTAGATGTTAAAGATTTAGCAATAAGCTGCCTCATTTTGCTAGTAGGAGGACAAACAAAAACAGACTCCATACAATTAGTGTGAAGGTATTTGAGAACTAAAGATACCTCACCCATTTTCCCTGGAGCTGGACATTTATTGACTGTTACAGCCAGTGTCAAAAGCAGAGGGGAACATTGTGGGTAGCAGTGTTGCAGGGTAAAACTTCCTTTACTCTTCTGCCATCCTCAGCATCCTGGCAAAAGCCTCTGCATGCATATGTGAGAATACAGGGTTTGTGAAGCGTTTCTGTGAGCAGGTGTGTGTGTGTGTGTGTGTGTGTGTGTGTGTGTGTGTGTGTGTGTGTGTGTTGCATTGCATGTGTATATATACTTTAGGAGGTTAGAGGTGGCTAGGGACTCATTTAAATATGTCAAACAGTAGCAGTGTTTCTGATCAAGTGTCCTAGATGGATTTCAGAAATTCCCCTATTGGTGCTTGTCTAGGGAAAGGGAGTCATTGTGTCCTGTCCCTGTATCTGTCTCTCTCTGTCCCCCTCTGCATGTCTATCATCCTTTATCTATTACCTGTATAGAATGAACACATATGCATACATGTAATGTTATTAATGTTATATGGGTATTTTTTTTCTTTATACACAGAAAACAATACCACCTAGAATGTTTTACTCCCTCAGCTTTCTTTTTATTCATATTTTGTGAAACCTCTATTACCTGGTGTATATACGGACCAGCTTAGCCAGGAGAGCAGTTGGTGGAGCCCACAGACAATAGAGAGCACACTGTCCCTGTCCTCTGGGGGAACTGCCTGGAACTTTAGGAAGTGCAGATGCCCCCTAGTGGCCTGTGGAGGATGTTCAGGGAGGAGAATGCAATCTCTTTCAGGGCCCTTTGAAAACCAGCCCAGGAAATTGTCCCAAATCTTATTTGTTTGGTTTTTGTTGTCATTTTACTTCTTGATATACAAAGGATCCCTGTCTGTAGCCCAAGCTGGGCTGGGACGCATGATCCTCCTGCCTCAGTCTCCCAATTATCGATACCTTCTCTGTAGACTGCAGTTTATTCATTGATCGTAGTGTGGGCTTCTTCTCATTATGTATCTTTTGTTTTTCTCCCCCTTTCTTATGAACTGATAGGTGCTTGCAATCGGCTGAAGGAAAGCGAATGTTACAAAAATACGAAGATTTGCTCTCACTGTTAGAAAAGTAAGCCACTCCTGCGATTGCGTCATCCCACAGATTGCCCCGACCTCACACCCGTGCCTTTTGCTGTTCACAGGGCATGTTCCATTATCAGCTCTGAAATTGTTGCGTTGTTTATGGTATAGCCAAGTTATTTGTGAGTACAGCATTCCAGGGCCTTGAAAACAAGTCTGGGGGGGGGGGGGCGGGGGGGGGCGGGGATGTGGCTCTAGTCTGGACGCAAATACGTTCCCAGTGTCACTTTCCTGGACCTTGTGGAGAGGCGTGGGAGGGCACACATGGTGATCTGAGAGGCCTGGAATGGCAGTCACTGCTCTGTGAACGGAAAGCAATAGTTTATACTGCAAGGAGTGAAAGTAGGTCTGGAAATACGTCCTCAGTCCTTTTTTTAGTTTGGTTTTTTTTTTTTTTTTTTTTTTTTTTTCCGAGACAGGGTTTCCCTATGTAGCTTTGCACCTTTCCTGGAACTCACTTGGTAGCCCAGGCTGGCCTCGAACTCACAGAGATCTGCCTGCCTCTGCCTCCCAAGTGCTGGGATTAAAGGCGTGCGCCACCACTGCCCAGCTAGTCCTCAGTCCTTTTAGGGAGAAAGTGTAAGGTTGCACACGGGCCTATAATTGTTCCTACTCTGAAGCCCAGTGGATCTTTTAGAAGTTCAGGGTCTACAAGCACCTCCTCCAGCAAGGTCCTGCCTTCTGCCTCTGCCATTGTTCTTTCTCCTGATTCTGGAGAATAGGGCATGGGCACAAAAGCTCAGGTTCTGATACTGCGTGCCGCTGGGTTTAGACAAATGAACTGGTGGCACCCCCGTCTGCAAGGAGCCCACACATCTACCCTTTTACTCTGTACGTATCTTAAGTGTGTCTTCTCTTCCTTGTCTCCACCACTGGACTCTTCTCAAAAGACTAGATCCACTCCAGCCTGAGCTGCCGCGGTGGCTTCCTGACAGCGCTCCCTGCCTCCATATTTGTGTCTCTTGGTGGTCAAATCCAATAATGTCACTATATCCCTAACAAC
Source organism: Peromyscus maniculatus bairdii (assembly GCF_049852395.1). NCBI lineage: Eukaryota > Metazoa > Chordata > Mammalia > Rodentia > Cricetidae > Peromyscus > Peromyscus maniculatus. Next base: position 50,705,981 of record NC_134859.1, on the reverse strand, counting down.
TAAAAACCTCTCAGAGGTTCCCATTGTCCCCCAAGCCTTCCTTCCAGCTGAACCCTCCATGTTTTGTTCCCAGTTCAGTCAGGCTTTCTCACCTCCACACCTCACCACTGCCTTTTGATGGGAATCACCACTCTGCCTCTGCTCAGCCATGAGATTGAATAGAGAATTGCTCCATCCCATCATCTCCCCCATGAGGCTTCCATATCTTCCTCCAGCTCCTCACTTCTACCATCAGATGCCTGACACCCACTATAACTCTCTAAGATTGATTTTGCTGCACTGTATTATGGTAATCTTCCTGTGGTCCCCACCATTAGTTCTATTTATCTTGAGTTATTAATTCATTGATTTATTCTCCAAGCTCAGCACATGACATATGTCAGGTCAATGTGTGATGATTGAATAATGAATTCAATGCGCTCCTTGAAGGTTAGTGGGAGAGCCGTTGTTACCAATATCTTCTCTCTGTCTCTGGAGCTAATCATGACTTTCCATCTCACCCCCAAAGATCATATGGAATCTTCCTATTCTCCTCTGATTGCAGTGGTACCTGCAGTCAGACCAGTGGGCGCCTGAAGGTGTTGGCTCAGCCTGGCTGGATCAGACACTGGTTGCTTCTCCAATTTGTATTACAGAGGAGAACCAGGATCTGGAGGTTTGCAGGGTGTTTATGAGGTGGCTGTTGTCTCTGATTGCTGCAGGTATGAGAGAAGACTTTACGAGGACTGGTGTCAGACGGTATCTGAGAAGTCACAGTACAATCTCTCCCTTCCACTTCTGCATCGTGACCCCAACACAAAACAACTCTCTGTCAACTTTAGCCCACAGGTCAGCTGGGTGACAGGAACTTCCATTGGGGTTCCAGAAGCACTCACTTAACTACTGATTTCAAGGGTCAAGAGGCTTCTTAAAAGAATTTCAAAAACTACTTAAAGGAACTCATGCCCTGCACTTTCTTGTGTATATGTAGGATGAATCCTCAGTTGTAATAGTTTCGTAAGTTATCCATGTTCATGATCTTTCTCTATGGTTGACCAATGTATTTGATTTTGCACAACAGGGAATCAGATGTGAGTTGCATAATGACAGAGATACTTCCTCAGAAATACATTGCTAAGTGACTTTGCCATTGTGAAAGCATCATAAAGTGTGTATACAAGTGAAGAAAACTATGATGTTACTAGATAATGTGAACTTATGGGGCTGTGGTTGTATATGCTCTCTGTCAATGACCAAGTCATCATTATGTGCTTTTGAGTGCATTGTGAAGTATCTTTGCTCATTTAGTATCAAACCTTTATAACCTACCTCAAACACTTGCTTCTAATTGTTTGTTTGTTTGTTTGGTTTGGTTTTTCAAGACAGGGTTTCTCTGTGCAGCTTTGCGCCTTTCCTGGAACTCACTCTGTAGCCCAGGCTGGCCTCGAACTCACAGAGACCCGCCTGGCTCTGCCTCCCGAGTGCTGGGATTAAAGGCGTGCGCCACCACCGCCCGGCTAAACACTTACTCCTTGGGCAGGGTCTGAAGTACATGTTAGAGTTGTCACTAAGACCATGATGTGGCTTTGTTCTGTCTTCAAGGAATCCACAATCTAGCTGAAAATCAGAGTCTCAATATGTAAAAATCTGTCTTACTAGACAGCATATGAAAAATCCCAAAGGAAGGTCCTGCAGGGAAAGACCTGATCAAAGGTTCTCAACTAAGGGTGATTTCATCCCCTTGACAACATTATGTTTTATAAAACTTGGAGGGGCAATGAGTACCAACTAATGGGTCCGTGTTGGAGATGTCACTCATGCTACCTAAAGCACATTCACATTTTGACACTTAATGAAGATTATCGTCTTGTCCTCCAGAAAGACAGAACTTGGTCCTTCTCCTGTCAGTAAAACACATTCTGTTTCTTAATGTAGTTTCCAGACTATTGATACAAAAGCAGCTCCCCATCAATGTGCATACATTTGATTACTGGTAAAGGTAGGCATCTAGCATGTTCTCATTGTGACTTTGTATTTCTTGTGAATGGCTTGTTCTTTTGTTTGTATACATCTATGAACCATTCTTTAGTAGAAGTATTCTCCTTTCCTGGTAATTTGTTAGGGTATTTGGGGAATAATTCCCAGATAATGAGAAATAAAGAAAGTTGAGGGTGGTGGTACCTGTAATCCTAGCACTCAGGAGGTAGAAGAAAGGGGATTAATAGTTCAAAGCTATCCTCAGCTATGTAGAGGGTTGGCGGTCAGACTAGACTCCGTGAGACTATTTACCTATCTCTGTCTGTTTATCTATCTATCTATCTATCTATCTATCTATCTATCTATCTATCTAATCTTCAGATATTTCTCTAGTTTGTCATTTTATTACCTGTCTCATATTTTATGCATATAGTTTTATATCTTATGTTGTGGTTTTGTTTAGAACAGTCTGCCCTACCTCATATATTTTGCTTTTGATTTTTACATTGAAGATTTTAATATTCATCTTGATCATGCTTCAAAGTAAATAGGAAACAGAGTTCATTTTCCCAATGAATAGCTAGTTTGCCCTGCTCTCAATAGGACTGGCTGGTGTTCTCAGTAGGGCTGGCTGGTGATCTCAGTTTGGGCTGGCTGGTGCTCTCCGTAGGGCTGGCTGGTACTTGCAGTTGGGCTGGCTGATACTCTCAATAGGGTTGGCTGATACTCTTGGTAGGACAGCTGTTACTCTCAGTAGGACTGGCTAGTGCTCTCAGTAGGACTGGCTGGTACTCTCAGTAGAGCTGGCTAGTGCTCTCAGTAGGACTGGCTAGTGCTCTCAGTAGAGCTGGCTGGTACTCTCAGTAGAGCTGGCTAGTGCTCTCAGTAGGACTGGCTGGTACTCTCAGTAGGGCTGGCTGGTGTTCTCAGTAGGACTGGCTAGTGCTCTCAGTAGGGCTGGCTGGTGCTCTCAGTAGGGCTGGCTGGTGCTCTCAGTAGGGCTGGCTGGTGCTCTCAGTAGGGCTGGCTGGTGCTCTCAGTAGGGCTGGCTGGTAGTCAGCAGTGAAGAGCCCAGCTATCAGAAGGCAAGCTAGTGGCTGGTGCCTTTATCTGAGGAGATGGGGAGGACTTCGAGCTCTGTACCTGTTTTGTGCCCTGTGCTCATATCCTGTCAGGACCTCTCTGTGTTTCCTAAGGTCTCGTCTTCTGGGCTTTTCATTTTTTTCATTTGCCAATAAACCTAGGGGCTCACAGAAGTTCAGGGGACCTGGGTGACTGCTTTCCTCGACTCCTAGTGTATTAAAATACAAGGAAATATCAGATCAGGGTAACAGAAGTTCTGGGCTATTCTATCTGAGTCCATGCGACAGCCTTGGCATGGGCTTCTCTCAACCTGAGTAGCTTCTCTGTGGGTGTATGCATGACAAAAATACCGAAGTTTAGATGTTTAATCGCTGCATGCCTGTGGGGTATTCAAGCAGGCAATCCACCCCCAGGTGGCTGGCTGGCAGCAGGGCCTCTTCTCAGTAGCCACATACTCTTAGCTCAGGAAGCAGAGGCCTCTCCCTGTGGCCAGTGACTCCTTTCTCAGTGTCTCCTCTTCTTGCTCTTCCATTTTACACTTCTGGTCATCTTGCCGCCCTCCAAGTTATCTTCCTTCTGCTGAACACTTACTCTTCCTTCCCTGAAGCTGTATGCCAGGAACTGATGGGAACAGACGTTAACAAGAGGCCCAAGGCCTGTAGGCCCTGGAGATTCTTGGGTCCTTCCTGGACGCGGCTGCTTTCTTCTTGCTGACCCTGAGCAAATGCCACTTGTGTTTGCCTCTTCCCTCAGCTGATATCAGTGTTGAAAGAAATGAGCTATCTTCAGCCCACTGAAGTGAAACATGTTCCCGAGACAGCGGCAACCATGTTCTCCTCCAGGGAATTCTATCGGCAGCTCGTGGCCAACTTGGAGATGATGGCAAATTGGTACAACAAGGTTATGAAAACTCTGCTTGAGGTGGAATTTCCGCTCGTAGAGGAAGAACTGCAAAATATTGATCTCCTCCTGAGAGCTGCAGAGGAGACATTGAGCTGGAAAACAGAAGGTAACAGAGAACAACCTTCAGTCAGAAGGGAATGTGAGAGGACCCAGTGAAGTTAAAAAATCCTTTACTACCCACTCATAACCTGATTTGAGTTGGAAACACAAACCCGGCCTCTTTTCAGATACATTTGTTGGGGGAGCAATATATACAACCCAAATCATGTAAGACTGGCCATGATTTTTAAATCCATTCATTATAAAGTTTAATCTGAAGTGCAAAAAATTATAGAATAGAGAAGACAATTAAAATCAAGGTCCCCAGAAAACTTAGAGTTCAAAAAGAAGATCATAGTTAACTGGTGAAATCCTTAGAATATTCCATTAAACATGTTAGGACTTTACCCAATATGTAAAAAGGAATAGCATTTTTCAACACACAGCACTTTGCAAATTACTATGATCAAAATGTGATTAGTCCAAATACAATAATCAAATTTCTCTGGTATTCCCTAGCAACTATGATAATCCCTATGTGTGTGATAGCTAAGTACCTTCTTGTTTGTCTTACTGTATAAATCAGAATTATGGGAAGGGTTGGCTTTTTGATACAACCAGGAAGGAATGAACTCTGCTGGTAGTGAAGTAACCTGAAAAAGAAAAGGTTACTTCAGAAAAACCAGAAAAGTCTCCTAAAGCCTACAGGCATAAACTCCCATCATTCATAGCACACAGCCCTTCAGCTTTGCCACCACCATATGCCATTTCAGTTAATTCTCTTTCTTTTGGGGAGCAGGCACTTGGGATTATGTCATGCAAATAACCAATAGCATTCATGACCTGGAACAAAGAATTCAGAAGACAAAAGACAACGTGGAAGAGATTCAGAACATCATGAAAACATGGGTGTCACCAATATTTAAGAGAAAAGATGGGAAAAAAGAATGTCCCCTTTCTCTGGATGATCAGCAGGATCGCATGGAAAAATATTACAGCCTCATCAGGGAATCTGGCCTTAAGATTCACACTCTTGTCCAGGTAACAACCAGCTTCTTATACACAGTACCAAGAAGGGCATTTGAATGCTAAAAAGGAATCTGTGCATTAGAATAATCAATAGATGCTGTGTCTTCTGCAGGCAAGAATAAAACTTAAACAGTAAAATAACTAGAGCTAACAGATAACAGGAGCCCAAAATCAATGTGTCAGTATCAACACTGTCAAAATTAACTCACGTCTTACCCCTAAACCCTCAAACTAGAAGGAGATGGCAAAGCAGAATCCTAAATCATCCACTGTGTTAACCAGCCAACCCCCGCCCATGCAGCCTGGTGTGGCTTTACCGCATTATCCTTCTGACCTATCTTTAAAGAGCTCTGAGAGATAAGAGAGTGTCATGGCATCCCTGTCTTTGATCAGAAAAAGAAAGAATTCACAGCGCCACAGCTCATACAGCAAGGCTTTTTGTCCTGTGGTGTGGCCAGGACAGCCTCATGTTCCCCCATCAACAACTAAAGCTTCTCTGTGAATATTGGAATATAAATGGCCACCCGCCCCGACCCTACTGAAAAAGTCATGGACATTGACAGGTTGACTTATGTCAGGAATACATCACCATTTTACAAAGGTTCTGGTTTGAGACACAATTAAGATGTCCAGACATGAATGCTAATGATGACCAGTTAAATGAAGGAGATAATTGCCTAAATTATGCCATTTAAAGATAAACATTCTTACTTTATTTTTTTTAACATCTTTTGGTCCCAGATTTAGTAATTTTAGGATGTATTCATTTATCTTTTTTAAATAGACTGCTGGAATAGAAATTTAGGGTCTTGATGTTAGAACTCTCTTTCTTCCTTTGATGATAGCCCTTTGGCAGTGTGTTGGTTCCAAGCCACAGTCTTAACCCGCCTCACCTCACCATTCACTTCAGTGATTCCCCTGGGCCACTTTGTTAACCCATTGGTCATTTCAGAGTATGTTTTCTAACCTCCTTACATCTGGGGCTTCTCTGCATATCTTAATGGAATTTTCACTCTGTGGTCAGAGAGATGCTCAGAATTAACTGAGACTTGTTCTACATTCCAACCCACAGTCTGGCTGTGATTCTGTTGTTGGGTGTGGCATTCTTTGAATTAGAGATGTAATGGTACTGTCAGGAGCTCTGGAATGCCTTCTGGCCTTGTTGATCTATCTGTTCAATCAACTGATGGAGGTGGACTATTAAAATCTCTGTGATTGCCGGGTGGTGGTGGCACACGCCTTTAATCCCAGCACTCGGGAGGCAGAGGCAAGCAGATCTCTGTGAGTTCGAGGCCAGCCTGGGCTACCAAGTGAGTTCCAGGAAAGGCGCAAAGTTACATAGAGAAACCCTGTCTCGAAAAACAAAACAAAACAAAAATCTCTGTGATTTTAGATGTGTCCATTTAATCCTTTAGTCCTGTCAAATTTTTTATCTGTTGGCACAAGCTCACTTATAATTTACAATTATCATAACTCCCTGATGGACTGACTGAACCATCATGGTGAAAGTCCCTCTTGATTTCCAATAATACTCCTTCATCTTGAAGTCTGCCTTCTTCTGATAATAATGTAACTTTTCCTTCCCAATTCATTATTTCTATTATTTTAGCATTATCCATCTTCCCACACTTCTACCTTCAACCTATTGATTTCTCTATATTCAAAAATGTTCCCCTTTGTAACCAGAATACAGTAGAAGCAGTTATAATTTCTTAGATTTTTAAAAATTATGTGTGTATGTGTATGTCTGTTGGTATGTTTACCAGTTAGTGCAGGTGGCCATGGCGTCTAGAGGTAGCACCGGGTCCCAAGATGCTGAAGTTACAAGTGGTTGTGAGCCATCTGATATGGATGCTGAGAAGCTAATTTGGGTCTTCTATGAGAATTGTGTGTGCCCTTAACTGTTGAGCTGTCTTTTTCAGTCCAAGAAATGTGTTCCTATCAGTAACAATTCTCCTTTTTAATTGGAATCCTTGGATTGTTTAGTGCAAGATAGGATATAATGGTCTCTATTTCTGCTGTGTTCCTATTTCTTTTGTTTCTTTCTACCCCTCTGCTTTTCTGTGTCCATGACCTTGTGGATTCACATGTAATTTTCGGCATCCAATTGATAGCTCAGTTGCTATTCCAGCTTTTACACGATGGCCTTCCATTTCTAGGAGCTGATCGAGGTTTCAACTCAGTTTCATCCTGAGAAGTAGAGACCTTGGAAAGGGCAGGCCTACTCAGCCCTTCCCCCTTATGATGGTTAGCTTGGCTGGTCCACTTGACACAATCTACATTCACCTAGGTAGAAAGTTTCAAGGAGAAATAATCTCAGGTTGGCCTCTGAGCAAGCATGTGAGCAATTTTGTTCAAGAGGTTGCTTGAGCCCACCCTGAACATGAGTGGTTCAAGTTTGACAGGCTGGATCCTGGACCATATGAGCCTGTGAGAGCAAGTTGAGCACTTTTACTGCATACAGAATCCTGTGCAGTCTTGTTTTATTTCATATGTTGTGGCTTGGCTTTCATGCCTACACTGTGTTCCAAAAGAAGCAAGCCTTAATTGTATCTTTGTTTTCTCTGGGATGTATTGCCTCTTTTCAAGTTGCTTTTAATAGATGGCTGCTTAATCCTTTCTCAGTTTTCAATTTGGCTATGATGTGCCTGAGTGGCTCTTCATTGCTCTCACCCCACTTGGAGTTTACAAGATCTTTGGATCTTCTTTTTACCAGATTTGAGAAGATATTTTGCTTTCCTTAGTTGTTTAAATTTAATTTTGTTATTATTTCCTTAGTTGTTTTGTTTTGGGGGTCTCCCTATTTAATCCAGACTGGCCTTGAAGTCAAAATCCTCCTCTCTCAGCCTACTGAGAATTAGGATTGCAGGTGTATGCAAAACATACTTGGATTACTTGTTCATTGTTTGTTTTACAACTACAATGGTCTTGTCTAACCCAAAATCTACTCCATTTTCTAAGCCTGACTTTTTTTGTGTGAAACAGAAGTTTGTCACATAAAATAAGCCTAACCGTTACTTAGTGTAGAAACATACATCTTAACACCTGCAAGCCACTGCACATCATCACGTATTACAATTTGCATAATGATAGGCTTAGAGTCATTAAGAAAACCTTAAATCTACTTAGGATGTAAAGGCGTTGGTAATGCATCTTAAAAATTTTAGAGTCATGTCACTTAAAAGCAGGATCGTGAAATCATTAAGCTCCAGCAGGATCTGTAATGTGGCAGTGTTTCCTAAAGGGATAAGTGTGAGCCATTTAAGAGAGTCACCTCCCCGGGCTACCTACTGCCTTCTCTGAAAACATCAGCTCCCTGGAAAGAGGCTGTAAAGTCTTAATGAAAATGATGAAAAGCATATGGATGTCTGTGCTGAGCATCATTGAACACTTAGGTTTCCTTTCCTTGATGTCCAAACCTTGTTACCATGGTGATACTCAGGGTACCCTAGGTCGAGAAAAGAGAAAGGGGAGAGACAGAGAAAGAAAAGAGAGAGAGAAAGAGGGGGGGAAGAAGGAGATTTCTTGTATAGTTTGTTTTCTAAATTACTCAGTGTGATGATGTAAGGCCTTTAATCAATATCAAATGCCAACCATAGGGCACAGCCCATTTCTAAGGATTATCCAGGAAATGCTTTGCAGCCCTGAATTCTAGTCATCCTTCTGCCTACCCCACCTCCTCCTCTGATGCTCTCCCTCAGCAGTACGAGCAGTGAGAGTTGGCAAAGTACACGTGTGCTGCATTCCTCCTGAGAATCGGGCCAGATCCTATCCTCCATCCTCAGGGGACAGACAAGATCCCAATCTCCTTCACTGAACTGATTTTATGTTCCTCTTAATCAGTGGCTTCCCCATTTGACAGAACAGACTGTGAGGACATGCAACTGCAAACTCTTTGCAGAGAGCTTTGTTTGTGTGCGTTCCTATTGGCAATGATTTTGCCGGTTCTCCTGTGTTGTTAATATGGCTTACACCCTTTCTTATTTCTCTTGTAGGAAAACCTGGTTCTGTTTGCAGCAGACCCAGCATCTGGCATCTGGAAGACTTATGTTAACTACATTGATTCCATGTTGTTGGATGGATTCTTTCTGGCCATCGAGTGCTCTCTCAAATATCTACTGGAAAACACTGGTGACTACCAACTGATTGCAATGGGCCATGACTGGGCAGATAGCAGCAGCATCCAGTGCTGTATTAAAGTGAAGTGTGGTTGAGGTTTGCCAAAGTGCTGGGGTATTTTATGAGTGATACAGAGTAAACTAGCAAAGGGTGGTGCAAAAGGAAAACAATCGTGACTCAAATGTCACAGGACACACCAGGCTGTAAGATCATAAGGACCATAGCAAAATCAAAATGATTACTCCATCAAACTCAAGGTTCAGGAGAGAAGTGGCTGAAGCTGGAGCCATGGGAAATGGCTCCTAAGGACAGCTTCCTCTACAGTTGACTTGTGGGCAGATGGGGGGATATCCTGTGCCTTCAAGCTTCACATGTTCTAGCTCTGTGATTTTTGGGGAACACAGAGGGTTTGAAGTTACAAGGCAAAGTGGGGAAAAAAACAGAATTATATGTGAAAAAGAGACAAGAAGCAAGGGATAAAAAAGCTCTCAGAAGGAAGAGAAATGTTAAGAAGGTAACAGGCCATCTCTGAAGCTATTAGAAATAGGTAAAGGCTTTGAATTAGGGTGGACAAACTGGGGTAAGGTGAACAGAGTAAAAAAAAACCTTATAACAGCTCAGCTTGGCTAGTAAATGGTGAGTTAGAAAGGGCAGAAGAGTTCAAGATTAAAAATTAGACTTTCACATTCTGGTAGATTCTGGGTTGCCTAGCAGAGGTTGTGTTGAAGAGTGAGTCAAAGTACACCAGCAAAGGAATATTTTGAAGGCAGAGGATCAAAATGAGATGGGTGTTTAATGTCAGCTCTAACCAAGTACAGAGATCATATCAGCTAGCCAACAAGAATCCTGATACCCAGCCTGTGAGAGAGGAGACCCATGTTGAGGATGCAGACCAGAGCTGTGCTCAGCTCAGCACAGCTGCAAAAGTCAACTCCATGTCATTGTTAGCTGGACAGGCTGGGATGTAGAGTGTTGCCTCTGCCTGTAGGGAGCGGGGCTGCCCCAAATAAAAGAAGTACAGCAATGCACTCTGGGAGGTTAGTTTCTAGAGCCTGGGGCATGCAACATGGATGCTGAAACCTAAGATCTACCCCTTAGCTACCAACATGAGTGTTCTCTCCTTATTGGATGGGACAGACTTCTGATGTTGGAAGTTTGGGCAGCCTCCCACTAAACCCTTGCCTAGACCTAGGATGATGCCACTGCCACTTTAGGGACAGTGCCCACAGATGACATCTCAGGTTGGTGACTCTACCCTTGCCTAGTTGCTATCTGACTGTTGATATGGAATGACCTGATGTGCTGCTTGCCCTCTGATGGAAGAAACTAAAGGATGGAGAGTAGCTGCCAGGGTTTCTCCAAGATTACCAACTTAATAATCCCTTCATGAAGACCAGAAAACAGAGGAACACCTTTTATTCAAAATATGGTCCTTCCAAATTCTTTGAGTGGTGAATATTTTATAACAGCACATGGGCTTTACCACTGAGGCATTATAGGTAAAACGTAAGCCCAGGTATGCTGGTACACACCTGTAATCCTAGCATCTAGGAAGCTGAAGCAGGAGAAACACAGGTTTGAGGCCAGCAGGGGCTACATAGTAAATTCCAGGCCAACTGGGCTACATAGAAGGACCCTATCTCAAAACAAAACAAAATAAAAAACATGTTTTCACAGATAAAGACACTAGATTTGTCCTGTTGGGTCCATTTTTGCCTCCCTGAGTTGGGTCAAGCCTATATATCTCTATGGATTTTTTTTAAATCATATCTGCTCAAATTTTCATAAATAAGAAATTACATGCTACCTACACCACCAAGAATCACCTGGTAGAGCTTACCTGCTAAAGGACTGGTTTGTACCTCCATTGAGGAAGTGGGGTACTTTTCCTCCTGTCATAATGATGTCTGCATTTTATTCAATGTAGGGATTTTGTTTTTATGTTAGCCTGTGTGGCGAAAAGTCCAGTAGCTTTCAAATATTCTTCTTTCAAATCTTGTAAGTGCTGTAAATAAACCACATGCAGCTTTTTCTACTGTAAGACATATGATGTTTTACAGTAATGTGCAATGTGCAGTGACAGCACCTTGAATACCCTGACTGAAAAAAAATCTGAAATCCAAGCTCTTCTGAGCTACTAACCAAGCTCTAAAAGTTTTGTCTTTCATGCCATTTGAGACTTGGAATAAGAGTGTCCCGTGAGCAGACTCTGCTGCTAGGCTAACTCACCTGAAGTCCTTCTAGTGCTGAGCATTTCAGGCAGGTGATGCCCACCCTACTAAAAGATGAATTCCACAGGATTGTGTTGCTGTTTGTGTTGTTGTTGCTGCTGTTGTTTTCCTGGCTCTCCCCAGACATCAAGCCTGTGAGACTCTTGGCAAACTTCTCTCCCTTAGGTTAAAATGCACTTGTTGAGACCCTCCTGCGTCCCATAGTCCATACTCATTATTCGATCTTTGTGGTTTTCAAGTAAAATCTTAGTCTTACGTGGGATCTTTGAGGACCCTGTAGTTTTTAGTTAAAGTGAATGGCCAAGCTATGGTAACTAAAGCTCCATCCAAAATGTGATGTAAGGGATAAAGAAGCCCACCCCACCCCAAGTAATAGTCCATGAGAATGGCTGTTTTGTGGCAGGTTGCTCTTATTCTATAGCTCTGCCATTCTCTAGGGCTTGGACTCATTTCATGGTTGAGAGAGTCATGTCACAGCCAAGCTATAGTCTGTGAGAAGGAAGAAGGAATGTGTAGGAAAGGATCGCCTGAACCCTGGTGTCCCTTCCCATCTTCCCCTAGTCACAATATTACACATAACTCCGTTAGAGCTGAGGAAGTTGGTCACACACCCAGTTTGAGCTCTTTTGCTAGGAAATACAAGGGCGGTGGTTCAGTCAGGAGACTCTTTGGCCCACACTATCCATCACACAACACTCTCCCACTTATTTTCTACTCTCAAAAGATGCACAATTGTCAGTGGTTACCGGTAAAACTTTAAGTATTTATCTTATACATTGAACACAGTGCTTCATGTTATATTTTGACTTAAATCTAACAAGGCAACTTCGTCTAGCAAGTAATCAGGAATCTGTAAATGATTTATGCTGTTTTTAAAATTTTTATCACTGCAAGACTGCAGAATTAAAGTGATCCCCATGTTTATAGAAAAGGAACAGAAAATTTAGGGTTGTGACTTTTTCGTGTTCTTTACTGTGTGACTGTGGGCAGGCATACTCCACTCATGAAATGGATGAAGGTGGGCTCTTCTTCAGAAGCAGCATCACCCTAAGAGGCAGTGGAGAATGTAGAAGGAAACTGGCTTGGGTTGGTCGGTCACTGGAGTGTGCTCTTCAAGGACAACAAAGTAAATGTCCTGTGATACCCAAGAGAGCCCCACACAAAAACCAGGGCTTATTCAGAATGTCAGCAGTTCCCTGTGGAGACACACTACTACAGGGCTGCCCCCTCCCGCTTTCAGGCAAAATTTACATTGTCAGTTGCCTGCATTCTAAAGAAATGCTTGAGTCCAGGATTTAGGAAATGGTGCCTTACCCACTTGCCCCACTCACCGTCATTCTGTCGCTTTATTTTCCAGAGTGTAAGGCTGGCATCACCCCAATATTTGAAGCACAGCTCAGCCTTGTCCCTCCAGAACTAATTTTCCATCCATCTCTGGACTCTGGAGTGAAGGGGGGCTTATGTGACATTGTTGAGCATCTCCTTAGCAGCATTTTTGCAATACCATCTCTGGTACCTCGGCTATCCCCACACAGTGGCTCTCCTCACTATCAGGTACTGGACTTGCAAGCATCTGCCTTCCTCCACATCTGGAAGATCTCACTAAGCACAGGTATAATCTCCCTGCTGTTGTCTCACTCCCCCAGGGTGACCTGGAGGACATGGCTGACTTAGCCAGCCTACGGAGCATGGTCATGGAGAGGGTGCAGAGTATGATGACCCTCTGCTGTGGCTATCGGAATACCTTCAGCCAGTATGCTTACCTGTACGTGGAGGACAGGAAGGAGATTCTTGGTCAGTTTCTGCTCTATGGGCATGTCCTCACACCTGAGGAGATAGAAGCCCATGCAGAAGATGGCATCCCAGAGAATCCACCCCTCCTCCATCACTTTAAAGTTCAGATAGACTCCTATGAAAAGCTCTATGAAGAGGTGGTCAGCCTGGAGCCCACCAAAGTGTTTGACGGCTGGATGCAGGTTGATGTGCGACCCTTCAAGGCATCTCTGTTGAACATAATAAAGAAGTGGAGCCTCACGTTCAAGCAGCATCTTGTTGACTATGTCACTAACAGGTAACACCATTGTCCTAGCTACCTACTAGCATCCAAGGCTGCAGGGATGTCATGCTTGGAATCCTCTTTGTATCTTTCCCCACTGATTGATTGATTAAATTAAACAGCTTTTGACATTTTTAGTCTCTCTGACATCATGATAATTTCAGCCCTGTCCCTCCCTTCATTAGCCAGATAATGGTCTGTATTATTTTTCTTTTATGATGATGATGATGATGATGATGATGATGAGATTTTCTATTCATTTTACATACCAACCATAGATTCCCCTCTTCTCCCTCCTCCCACCCCCCAGCCTTCTCCCCTAACCCCTATTCCCACCTCCTCCAAGGCAAGGTCTCCAGTGGGGAGTCAGCAGACCCTGGTACATTCAGTTAAGGCAGGCCCAAGCCCCTCCTCCCTGCACCAAGGCTGCACAAAGTGTTCCACCATAGGCACTGGGTTTCAAAAAGCCAGCTCATATACCAGGGATGGGTCCCAGTTCCACTGCCTGCCTGGCAGCCCCCTAAACAGTTCAAGCTGAACAAACTGTCTTGCCTATCCAGAGGGCCTAGTCCAGTACCATGGGGGCTCCTCAGCTATTGGTCCACAGTTCATGCGTTTTCCACTAGGTCTGTGTTATTTTTCACTTGGTGCTCAGGGGTGGGAGGCACCTAGTAAGTGGTAAATAACATTAGAGACTATAGTCACAGATCCACACCCCTCACAATTCTGACTGTGAAATCTAAGCCTTGGAGGCAGAGGGGGTCTAATTTTATTTTAGATTTTATTTCTCACCACTTCCAACTTGTTCTAAATGCTCCGGCTGTGCAACGTGGGAGTCATTAAAGGCTCAGGCTCCTGTGTGCCTCTCTGTGCCATCTGATCCACGTCAGACATAGACCCTAAAGCTCTGTCTGTCCAAAGACCCAGACTACCTAGCACTGTATCCTCCAATCTGGATCACTATTCTCTGCATGGGCGATTGAATTGATTGACAGTCCCCTGGTCACTCCATCTTAGTCATTATCCCGAGAATCTCACAGCCATCGCCACTCCCAGTCTTGAGGAGTGTGTATGTGCTGAGAGGTTACAACCACTCCGTCCAGTAATCACCCTTGGTGTGTCAGATGACCTTGCAAGGGAGCCAGCCTGGCCCCGTTCCTGCATTCTGGGCTGACTTGACTCTGCTCAGTGCTGAAGCTGCCCCAATCCGTGGCCTAGAACAGTGAGCAAAAATGAGAAAGCAAGACTGAGTCATCACCCACCTAACAGAAGTCCAAGAGATTGCCAAGGTGATGCTTCAGCACTGTACAAAAGCCTTGCAAAGGACGTGGGGGATGGTTTGCACAGGTCACCAGGGTTCCCTTGGAAGCAGCAGCTAGTGTCAGTACATTTGGGAAAGCTTTTGCTCACCAAGGAGGTGGAGGCCAGAGGGAGAACGGCTGGTGGGTGGCTGGTGGGTTGCTCCTGGAAGAAGCAACATGAGGGGAAGGCTTTGTGGTCCTCCACTTGTAGGCCTGGTAACCCATAGACACTGGGCACCATTTAGAATGTACAGTTTATTTTTTTGTTAGTGTTCCCTGCTGTTACCTGCTGCTAGCCAGCCACTTCCCGCCATTTCTCCCCAGCATCACGATCTCCACTGAAGTGACTTCTGTCAGACAGTACCAGCTGCCGCTCCTCCTTGCTGAAGCCACCTACTTGACTCTTACTCATCATCACCCTCCTCACCATCAGGCTCGCGTCCTTTCCTATCACCCTAGTGACCTCACACACCCACCGAGTCTCCAGAACACCTGATATGTTTTGTTGACTCTGGCATGCCCCATTTCTCTGCCATATGACTACACCTGATTGTATGCTTTGCTCTCAGTAGGGGAGGGGAAGATGGGGAAGTAATTGTTCTCTATGCAAAAGCTCAGGTGTAAGCATTCCGTTTTCTGACCACACCTGGTGGTACCTTTCCACCTCACTGACTTGGCAGCGCCACGGGGCAGAATTCTTCAGACCAATCAGAATTTCCAGCCCATTGATTCCACCACCTTCTCAGTATCTGTCAGTTCACCGTCGCTTCTCACTCCCACCCTGAGAAGTCTTGACTCTATTTAAATCTCCACATCTGCACCTGAGCAGTTGATCTTGGCTGAAGCCAAAACAAATGGTTCTTCCAATCAGCCCCATATTCAGATACATCAAGTACCTGCTCGTAGACATGCCTCCAAGTGCCTTCGTATGTTCTCTGGTGCTTCCATCTCTCCCAGACTCCCTTGCCTTTGTTCTCCACGAACTCAGAAGGTTTGCCAATATCAGCAGTGATGCTGTAAGTAGTGTTCCATGCATATCATTATATGCACGGACAGGCGTTCCTTCAGGATATCTACATATGGGCAGAGTAGCTGGGTCAAGTGTAGGTCATCTGAGGTAAGCCTGCTCCAAGGTAGAGACTAGCCTTGTGTAAGAGTTGCTGTGTCCCAGCATCCTTGGTACCTCTTGGTCCCAGGAGACTGTTTCATCCTGGCCTCCTCAGGGGGGGTTTCATAGTGTTTCATGGAGCTGAGCACATCACATTACTTTGAGCAGGAATAAGGTGGCTCATCTTTTATGTCTTGGGCAAATGTTTTCTTTCTGTGCTGTTCTTCCCTTCCCTTCCCTTTCTTGTTGGACTTCATTCGGTATTGGTTACTATTTAAGCCTGACTCTCATATTTAAGCTGGAGGAACAGCTCAGTGGTGAAGAGCACTGGGTGCTCTTGTAGAGGACCAGGGTTTGGTTTCCAGCTCACACATCCTGGTGGTTCACAATCACCCGTAACTCCAGTTCCGGAAAATCTGGTGCCTTCTTCTGGCCTCTGTTGGAACTGCATGTGTGGTGCATATGTGTGTGTATATTCATAATGCTCATCACTCCTAACATAAACAAAACATTCATACACATAAATTAAAGATAAAATCTTTTTAGAAGTTACTAGTATATTCTACGTATGATATTTTTCTAGTTTTATATAGATCACTGGTATATAACTGCCCAATATAGTCGCTAGTCTTGTAACCTATCTTTCCACTCCGTTTACGGGCAGCCATCTGTATTCACATGGTCTACATGTATAGATGCAAACCACCACACATCAAAACTTTATTTTAAAAACTGCCTTTGAGCCAAACATGTACAGACATTGCCATTGTTCCTAAACAATACAGCATAACAACCATGTACACAGCAGGCACATTGTATGAAGTAATCATAAATAACCTAGAGAGGGGTGATTTGAAGTACATGGGAAGTTTTGCATAGCGACAATGTAAATAACATACTTTTCTAAAGAAGGGATTTGGATGTCTATGGAATTTGATATCCACAGATGGTTCTGGAACTAACACCGCACCATTTACACAGAAGGATGGCTTTGTTTATTGTACAGTTCCTAGATTCAGCATAGCCAAATACATCTGTCTTCTCCATTGGGTTCTTTTGCTCTTGTCTTATTGAGTAAATTCTCTTTCTGCCTGGAGATCCCAAGAACTCTCTCTTATATTCTATTCCTAAAGTTTTAGAAATTCTCTCCCACATTAAGTAGTTCATTGCTTCAAGAATATGGCAAAACCTTAATCACTGTAGCTTTGTAAGAGATCTTGATATCTGGTGGGGCGGCTCTACACCCACTCAACCTTCACTGAAAATGTCTTGACAGTTCTTGGCCATTCTTTATATTGTCCTTCATTTTGTAAAAGAAAAGGGCCTTTGAGGTTTCTGATTGAACTTGTACTGACCATAAGTAAGTTTGGGAATTTTTATCTAGACAGCATTAAACATCCCTGTGTAAGCCTGTGATTTTTTTTCCCTTTCATGTCACTCTTGTTTGCAAGAAAATTTTATAATTGTTACCTTTAAGTTAATTCACAGGTGGTTTTGTCAAGAATATTCTTCTGTATATTTTGGTTTCTAGTTCAAAATATTTTAAAATAATATTCTCTGTGAAAATAGAATTGTTTTTAATATATTGTTTTTTTCAAGGCACCCTGCTAAATTACCTTATTAATCCTAATAAATGGTTTGTTGACTCTTTAGGGATTGCTATGTACATAGCCATACCTACAGATTTTATGATTTTCATTTCTTCCTCTTCAGTTATTGCTTATCTCGATTTCTTATCTTATGACGCTGGATAGAACTTCCTGTTTACTGTTTGACAGGAGTATTGACAGACACCCATGTCTTAAGCCTGACCTTGCAAAGAATTTGACTACTGAGTTAGTTATGTTTGTTATGAGAATATGAGGGGTTTGTGTGTGTGTGTGTGTGTGTGTGTGTGTGTGTGTGTGTGTGTGTGTGTGAATGTGTGTGTGTATAGGGTGTGTGGCATGGTGTATGTGAGAATGTGTGTTGTGTATGCTTGTGTATGAGTGTGCGTGTGGAATGATTGCGTGTGAGTATGGGGTGCATATGTGGAGTGTATGCTTGTGTGTGTGTGTGTGTGTGTGTGTACAAATATCTCTCTGTGTGTATAAATGTCTATATGTGAGTATAGAGTGTGTGGCATGGTGTGTGAGAATGTGTGGAGTGTGGTATGTTTGTATGAATGAGTGTGTGTAAGTGTGGTTGCATATGGATATGTAAGAGCATGCAGTGTGATGTGTGGAGTATGATTTGTGTGTGTGTGTGTGTGTGTGTGTGCACACGCGCGCGTGCGCGCGCGAGGGCGTGTGAATCTTTCTGACTAAGAGATCCTCTCCTTTTTCTAATTTGTTAAGAGTATTTAGCTTAAGTGCAAGCATAATTTTTCAAGTACTTTTTTAAGTATACCATGATAATTCTGTTTATTCCCTCAAAATATTCAGTCTTGAACATTATTGTTTTGAATTCTAATATCAAATCAACCTAGTGTTGCTGGGATCAACCCATCCAGAAGTGTCACAGTTTCCACTCTATCCATGGGTTGAACGTGTCTGCAAATCCTTCCTTTAGCGTTGCTTCCTGTATTGTGACCAACATTGGCCTCTTACTTGCCTTCTTCATAGCATCTTTGTCAGATTTTAGTTTTGAGAATTTGCCAGCTTCGTGAAACAAGCTAGGGTGCAATTCTGCTTGCTTATTCCCTGGGAGAGCTGTGTGATATTGGGATCCTTTGGTCTTGGAAGTTTGATGTAAATCGTTTGTAAAGGCAGTGGGGCTTGTAATTTTCTCTGCGTGAAGATTTTAAACTACAGTTTCTTTAATGGTTATAAAGATAGGACGATTTTCTTGTCATTACTAAGTCATACTTTCTATAAATGTATCCAACACACATTAGTCATTAGATTACTGTCATGAAATGTATAACTTCATCTTGTTTCATCTATTCCAGGCCTTTTCATTTCTATTGATTTTTTATTGCTCTCGTTAGCTCCTTTCCTGATTAGCCTTACAAAGAACTACCTCATACATTCATCAATTCTGTTGTTGTAATTTGACTTTTATTTCAGCAATTTATTATGTCATAGAAGTATTGTTTCCTTTGGGTTTATTTTATATTTTTTTTTTTGCTGACTTAAGATGAATGCTTCATTTATTTTGAGTTCACTGCCTTTTTGAATGCTAGCATTTTAAATCATACTTTCCCTTCTCTGTGGAGATTTACCTACATTCCTGCCTTTACTATGTAATATTTTCATAACAATCTAGTTCTAAGCATATTTAACATTCATCTTAATGATATTTGTCCCAATTGCTCTGTGATTTACTTCTGGGTTGCTTTGTGATTTATATAATGGCAAGCTTCTGGAGCATGCTGATGACTGTCATATGAGCCACAGCCAGTTTTTCTTACTGGTGTGTGCACAGGTGAGGAGAGTATGTCCTGTAATGGGCATGGTCTTCTATGCCCCTGCTATTTGCTCAAGCTTGTTAACTGTTTCAGTGAAATCTGCTGTATCCTGCTTGCCTTTTTATTCTGCTTAATTCCGGATTGCTGAGTTTACTCTGCTCAAGTCTTTTGTCTTGAGGCTATCTGCACTCTCACTTTGTCCCATATTGTAAGGGTCTACAGCACTTGATCTGTCTTCCTGTAAACCAAACCTTTAACTGGACGCCAGAGACCTCCTTCACCCTGGCTCTGTCTGTTATAGTTAAGTCTGCTTTGTTGGACATTACCCACCACAGCTAAAGCGACTTCCCTCTGAGTACCATTTGCCTGGTGTATCTCATTATCCTTTGGCTTTCAACCTCCCCACACAATTACATTAGGAGAAAGTTTTATGATCAACATAACTGAATGTTTAAACTGCTTTTAGCATGCTCACCTTTAATAGCGGGCTTTGTTCACTCTACTCACTGGGCTGTGTTTCAGTTTAAGTCTAGCATTTTATTGGGTATTATTTGCCTTATTTTTATAATCCTTTCTTCCTTGCTTTTGGGTTGAACATTTAATTTTCCATTTCTAAATTCCATTTTTCTCCTCTTCCAGCTTACATGCTGTACTATTATGCAGCTCTGAAGATTGTTTAACTAGCACTGCTAGGTAAATAAATACACCTGTATGGTCACTTTTCTCCAAACCAGTGCAGAAAGCAGGAAATAGAACCTGAGGTTAGAGTACTTGCTTAGCATGTACAATTCCCTGTGTTCCATACCCACACACATACCATGCACACTACATTACACTACACACACACACACACACACACACACACACACACACACACACACGCATTCATTCTATTATTCATTCACCAAAATATGTCATTTGGATCATTTTTCTAATATTCATTTAACTCCCTCACATTAGATTTAATTGAAGTATTGCACAGTTTTTTTTTTCTGTAGTGCTGGAGATCTTACCAGGTTTGTAGATCCAGCAAGTGCTACAGTACTAAGCCGCATCCCTAGACTTCACTTCCTGCTCTTTATTTACAGACCCATACGCATCACAGACTCAGGTACATCTATTAGCAATTCCTTTAGAGGGGTCTAGTGATGGTACTGTGTGCTTCATCTGAGTGTACTTATTTTGCTCTTGTTATTTAAATAATAATGTGAAAAAAATTTTAGAAAGTCAAATTTTCTTTGATTGTTGAAATATTATTCCACGGTGTCCTGGATTCTATTATGTTTTTGCTACTAATTGGTAGCTGTTAGTATAATTGTCCCTCTTCCCCCTCCCCGCTTACTCTTGTCCTTCTGATAACCTGAAGTTCATATTGAAACATCTATGGGCATTTCTTTATATTTATTCCAGATGATTATTATTTTTAGGGGGGTCTTTCTTAATATTGTCTACTGACTTTCAGAAATTCAAGAAAATTCTTAGCCAGGCTCTCCTCAAATCTCACTTTTTGCTCACTCTTTGTTCCATTCTGGAGCTCTAATCATGCTTAGAGAAGGGCTTCACCTTCTCCGTATCTGCACATCATCCATGCTTTTCTTGTTGTACCACAGATGAGATGAACAGATCTCAAGTCAATCATAGATCAGTCTGACGCCTTCAGTTTTAATTCACACTTCAGTCACTTATTCCAGGAGAAAACATATCTGTAGAGAGAAAGGTTCTCCCTCTGCAGCCCAGGCTGACCTGAACCCACTCTGCAGCCCAGGCTGACCTGCACTCACTCTGCAGCCCAGGCTAGCCTTAAATTAGCAGAGATCCTCCCACCTCTACCTCCTGAACACTGAGACTACAGGTCCAAGGTATCAACCCTGACTTCTCTGTCAAGTGATTTGAAAATCTCCTTAAGTTTTTCCATCAAGAAGGTATTTGTATCATCATGTTGCCTGAATGAGAAAGAAAAGCCCATGATTCTCTGACTTGCTCTCCCTCTGGGCTTCACTGCACCATTTCACTGAGATTGCTTTTGTCAAAGCCATCAGAAATCCTCAGATTGTCTGTGGTCATTCCGCTCTTAGTCTCTCTTCTGTTTGTCAGCGGTGAGTCTCCCCCCTCTCCCAAGGCCCTCAGACCTTCAGGGTTGCTTCCTCCTCTTGTTTTCCTCTCACCTCACTGGCTATGTCTTCCTGGTGCCTTTTGCTGGGTTCAGCATCTCCCTGATGTCTCTAAGTACTTGGAATTCCTGAAGCCTCCATCCCAGTCTTCCTTCTTTGACTATCTCCACTGTTTTGGCCATTTCTAATGCTTCAAAGAGGTCTGTAATTGGTGGTGTAGCTCAGTTGTAGAAAACTTGCTTAGCATGTGGGAGTCCCTGGATTTCATCCAACTTATTGAATTAATTGATTGGTTTAAAATACTTATATGCCAGGCATAGGGACACATACCTGTCATCTTATCATTTGGGAAACTGAAGCACGATAATAATAAACTCCAAGTCCACAGAAGCTACATGTTGAATCCTTGTGCCAAAATAACACAAAGAAACTAAGTGCTAATAACTGCTAGTTTTACATTTTAAGCCTCATCCCTCAGAAATCCAAGATTCTATATAACAGCCTGTATGAGTTACTTTTCTCATTGCTATGACCACATAGTGGACAAGAAGCTACTAGAAGGGGTTTGTTTGGGTTTACATTTTGAGAAGGTGTGGTAGCTGCGAGGCAGCTGGTCACATTGCATCTACAGCCAGGAAATAGAGAGAGACGGGTGAATGCTGGTGCTCAGTCAGTACTCTCCTTTTATTCAGTCCAGGACTCCAGCTCCTGCAATGGTGCTGCCTACTTTTAAGGTAGGTGAGGTAGTTCAAAGGAAAATGGTCCCCAAAGGGAGTGGCATCATTAAGAGGTATGGCCTTGTTGGAGTAGGTATGGTCTTGTTGGAGGAAGTGTGTCACTGTGGAGGTGGGCTTTGAAGTCTGATATATGCTCAAGATACTACCCAGTGTCACAGTTGACTTCCTGTTGCCTGCAAAATATAGGACTTTCAGCTATTTCTACATCTGCTTGCATTCTGCCGTGCTCCCCGCCTTGATGATAATGTGTTGACACTCTGAAACTATAAGCAAGACTAGCCCAATTAAATGTCTTCCTTGTAATAGTGGCTGTGGTCATGGTGTCTCTTCATAGCAACAAAAAACCCTAACTAAGACAGTGTGTCTTCATTCTTCAGGTAATCAACCTAGAAACTTTCTCACTGACATGCCCACAGGCTTGTCTCTGGTGACTCTAGACCCTATCAAGCTGCTAATCAATACTAACCATCACACCTGGTTGATATCTCCCTTAGGTGTCTAGAGTCTGTTAAATGTTCAAGACAAATTCCTCTCCCATTTCCCACAATATAACAACCTTACCCAGTTTTTCCTCACATCTATAAATGGTGTTATTATTTGTCTCACTGCTAGAGGCCACTAGGAATTTTTCTCATCCCCTTATATCCCTCATTCAGCCCTTTGACTGGTCCTGTACCCTGTGCAGAATTACCCTGAATCTGATCACTTCTTTTGTGTACCCTCCAGGTCAAGCACAGCACTGTCTGTCAGATGGACAATGCTAACCTCCCCCAGATACTCCCCTTGGCTTCCTTTCTTGTGCCCCCATCCCCAAGGCACCATTCCCTGCAGCAGACCTCCAGCCAATGTCTATTCTCCACCTGCAGAGCTGTCTGCAAGCATGAATCAAACCATGCATTGTCTTCAGAATTCTTTCATCTAGATGAGAACCTGAGCTTACTAAGGTTAGTAAGGGCTCTGTTAACCACACTTTCCTCTTCCACGCTTCTCTCTCTTCTTGTGCCTCTGCCACCTTGGCTTTGCCTTCGTTAAGCCCACAAAATGTAACCAACCCCTACTGCCTTTACTCATGTCTTTTTTGCCCCTGGGGTTCCCATGTCTCGTGCCTTTCTGTGGCACGCTCCATTAACCATTCACTCTTCTGATCAACGTGCCCTTTCATAGGATGGCCTTTGCTGACCTCCCATCACACCAAGTTTTGGCTTGAGTCTCCTCCATTCCTTGATCCTGACTTTCCTCCAGTGCCTTTGCATCTCTGTGAGAAGCTGAACAGCGTGTGTCATCCGTTTGCTTCCCACTTCCTTGTCTTGCTTTTATGCAAGCTTCATAAGTGCAGGGACTTTGCTCATCTTCTCCATCATTCTCCTCTCAGCCCCTGGAAACTGGGTGGGGCTCCTGATGGATGCTCACTGAACACTTGCTGAATTACAGATGCATATCACTTAACTGTCATAACAGTGAGTGAGAGGAGAGTCTTCCAATCTTCTAGGTAAAGGAAACCGAGGACTTGAGATGTTAAATGTCTTGGTCTTACTGATCTGTCTAATAACTGAGAAAGAGTTTCTCTATTTGGCCCTGGCTATCCTGGCTCTAACTATATAGACCAGGCTGACTTCGAACTCACAGAGGCCCATCTATCTGCCTCTGTCTCTTGAGTATTAGAATTAAAGGTATGCACCACTGTGCTCAGCCCTCATTTTTGCCTTCAAAAATTTATTTATTTAAAAGTATTTCAGACTTAACAAAAGTTACAAAAACAGCATAAAGAGTTTTTGTTTATGATTACCTGCCCTTCCAAATGATAACATCTTGTCTAGCCACAGTAAATGATCAAATACCATGAGTTATTATTGTAGAAGCAGTAACTAATCCATAGACCTAACATGACCTAGCATAAGTTACCCCACTCACATCCTTTTCCTGATCCAAGATCCTACCTAGGAGCACATATTCTATTCACATGTCCCATCTCCTGAGGGGCCAGGGCTTCCCTCATGTGTCACAACCTGAACACTGGTGAAGAAAGCCACATTAATCACAAGGCTAGTCCCTTGAAGTACCAGGCCCATGGTGAGCTTTCTCCCACAATCGCTTCTGTTAAAGATGTCAGTATCCTTCCTTTCGAGGGGTGCAAGGAGATTGGCCCTGTACTTTGTGTTCATTCAGCCTGGCTGACCTTGACATATTCATAAAGAGCACAGAGAGGGGTTTGCTCAAGAAAGTGGAGAAAGGAGATTCCCAAGGATTGGTTGAGATCATGGGGCACCTTGTCACCCTTAAAGAACGACAGAGCAGCACTGATGACACCTTTGAGCCCCTGAAGCAAACGATTGAACTGCTGAAGTCCTACGAACAAGAGCTACCGGAAGCTGTGTTTAAGCAACTGGAGGTCAGTGCATCAGACTCTTCCTTGGAAGACACAGAAGGAAAGTCTTGGCGTTTTACAATGGAGTGGTAGATGGAGTCGAAGTAAATGAACATTTCTTGGGGATGAGTGCAAGACCTAAGGTCCGTGTCTTAGAACTACAGTGTGTAACACATAAGTAATGTCTAGCATTTTGGGGAAATCATTGAATACTGAAAATTATCATGGCAGAACTCATAGGGATACAGATTTTACCCCATATTTAAAGATAAGTCAACTTTTTTTGAAATTGGGTTTTACTATGCAGTCCAGACTTGGGTTTATTTCATCTTATAAGTCTCAGGTCACACTCTATCACTGAGGGAAGTCAGGGCAGGAACTCAAGGCAGGAACTAGAGGCAGGAACTAAAGCAGAGACCATAGAGGCATGCTGCTTACTGGCTTGCTCCCTGACTTGCTAGGCCTTCTTTTTTGTTTGTTTGGGGTTTTTTTTATTTGTTTGTTTGTTTTGGGGTTTTTATTTTTTATTTTTTGGTACCAT
Organism: Peromyscus maniculatus bairdii; assembly: GCF_049852395.1. Classification (NCBI taxonomy): domain Eukaryota; kingdom Metazoa; phylum Chordata; class Mammalia; order Rodentia; family Cricetidae; genus Peromyscus; species Peromyscus maniculatus. The sequence goes on along the minus strand of NC_134859.1, from coordinate 50,681,014 downwards.
ACAGTATCATTTGCCCAGGGTCAGCACAGCATACAGGGGACCATTCCATGTCCATAATTAATCAAGAAAATGTCCCACAGACTTGCCAATAAGCCAGTGTTAGGGGGCATTTTCTTAGTTGATGTTCTCTCTTCTCAAATCATACTGGCTTGTACCAATTTGATAAAAAAAATAATCTAAGATATCTTCCTTGCCCTGTTCCCACTCTCTGATAAAAGGTTGAGCCAAGCGTTTGATTTGGGGGAAACAAGCAGATCTTAGTGATGTAAGAAGGTTTGAGAGAAGAAGCAGGAACTCAAGAAAATAACCAAATACCCTTGAGGACTATAGAAAAGGGCAAAGGTGACCAGGTCAGAAGGTGAAGGGGTGAAGGGCAGTGCTGAGTCAAAAGCACGTGACTGTGAAGAGAGAAGACAACCAGAGAGGTAAGTTGAGGAAGAGTGGAGTTGATGTACAGTTAAAAATGGCCCCAGTACATCCCAGGGATGGAAGCAGAGAGATGGGGTGCAGTCTCTGGCTATAGGAGAGGGGAGAGCATCAGGGGTGTGAACACTCCCGGGTCTTCTTCTTTACAGGAACTTCCCGAGAAGTGGAAGAACGTGAAGAAGGTGGCCATTACTGCGAGGCAGCAGGTGGTCCCACTGCAGGCAAATGAAGTGGCCCTCCTCCGCCAGCGGTGCACGGCCTTTGATACCCAGCAACAGCAATTCCAGGAGAGGTTCCGCAAGGAAGCCCCCTTCAGGTGTGGACCGGGGTGATGATCTTCCTCATGAGTTTCTGCTTTGGCTCTCGTAGCAGACAAAGGCTTGTTGCCAGCCTTCCCTCCGTGTAGGTCCTTTGATTACAGTGCAGTCTTAGGGTGGACAGAATTAAGTCAGACTTGTCTGAATGAAAAAGGCTGGACAGTTACCCTCCCTTCAAGAAATATTTAGAAGCTTCTTGTGCCCCTGGGTTAATGAGGGAAATGTAGGGGCTCATCAAGGAACTATGGTAAAATGATTAGGATTCTGAAGTTAAAATTCTGAATTCTCAGACTTCTGTTCTTTGCAGGGGCTTGAAAAGTGGTTGCTAGAAAACACACAGACACATATCACATTCGTGTGTCCTCATACACATTTTTCAAACTGGCTACTAGAATGTTTAAATAATGTTGGAAAGCATTTTAGTAATTTAAGATTTTAGCAAAGGTTAGTGTCTGAGGACATTTCTCTGCACTTGGTAGTCCTGTGGTACTTCTCTGTTGACAATCACAGGTCTTGCATAAAGAGATCACCCTCAGGAAAGATAGCACCATTCATGTGTGTCCCAAAGTGTACTCCTGGGATCAGGTCTATAGGGCATCAGCTTCCCAAGCACTTCTTAGCACCCAGGTCTCACCATAGAGGCAAAGCCATGTCTGAATAGCTAGGGAACCCCCCAGCCCCAGCCCCTGCACTATGATCTATTTTCCAAGGCTGAATGTCTTGCTGTGGCTGCAGACTAAGAAATCTCCGGATGGAGAAAGCACACAGAAGAACTGAGAATCTTCTCCAGGTTTGATACTCGTGTCTGTATCACATCAAGTTGTTTAACATCTTTATGCCCCGGATGATAATAGTAGTCACTTCATAGGTTGTTACTGGAATTAACAAGATAATTGCTAAAACTGCTGTGCCTGGTGTGTTGGTGTCCAGCTGTCCCGGTGGGCCACTGTTCCACTTTGAGCACTGAAAGTCTCATGTCTAAGCCTAATCTTTTTTTTAAATCAATTTTAGTTGACAGGTAGTAATTGCACATCTTCTGAAACACAGTATAGTGCTTGGGCCCCTTTATACTCTGTATAAAGATCAATTTGGAATATTGAGGCTATCCTTCATCTCAAACATTGTTCGTTTCTTTATGATGAAAAAATTTGACACCCTCTCCTCCAGCTGTTTTGAATCATATCATCCAGACATATGCCATGATGCCTACATTCAGCCTTCTGGGTAAAGAACCCTCACGTGCTTCCTTCCTTGGTTAGTCTATCTCTGTACCCCTATAATCCACCCTCAGTAGCTGCCACCTTCTAAGCATGGCCACTGCATCTACAAAACACAAGACACTAAGCAGCTAAGAGACAAGCAAGAATAGGAGTCTAAACCATGTACAATATGAACATGTAAAGCTTGTACCTCTATAGCAGGATGCTGTCATATAATCACCAAGAGTAGCTTTGAAAGCCTGCACTCTCTAGCCTGTCCTGAATTTACACTAAATTAGGCCTTCAGGGGCAAGATCCATGCATCAGTATCAAGTGAGCCTCTCCCCCACTCCCCGCCCCCACCACAATGATTCCTGTGCAGCCAAGTTTAAGAACCACTAACCTGAAGGATAGTAACTGGTTTTCTTTGAAGCAAAAATATAGGGACCTAGAATTTCAAATGACTACACTTTACAGTTACTTTAGGGAGGCATACCTTTTTTTCCAAAGAAATGTCTGTTGCTAAGAACATTTGTGGAACACACTGGGGGACCATTCTTTCAGAACTCAAGCAGTATCTTTTGGGTCCTCCTTTGGGTATACAGTGGAAGTTTTAAGTTGAATCAGATCGTGACGGGGCAGCACAAATGAGAGAGGCTTCTTTTCAAGAGGCTCAGAGTCCATCACAACCATGTCAATGGCAGCCATAAACAAGCCGTTGTGTCAACTGTCTAGTTAAAATTCTTCTAGTGAATCCCATGGGTGCTTTGAGAAATATCTCCCAAGAGTGACTGCTGGCCAGGAACCAACTATGGTGTCCTTTTGTAGGTCCATCAGCACCATGGTAGCCACCGCTCATGTGTGTAGCATGTGTGTATTGATCAGCCGGTGGGCTATTTTATTTTCTTTCTATATGATCATTTTTCCTTCTTCGTGCTCCTTCCCGGTGGCTGCCATGATGCTGTTACTCTTAGTTGGGCTTTCTAGGTTCACATCTGTTAATTTCCCATGCAGAAAAATCTTCAGAGGAGAATTCTTCGAAAAGAGTTCTCACAACAGTCTGAGAAAACAAATGTTGCCGAAATTTTGATGTATTTCTCATCCAGAATTGCGGGACTCTTGCTAAAGGGAACCTTAGCAGGCATCAGTTCATGTGTTGTTTGTTTTGTTCCTTACTTTGGTGTGTGTGCCTGTGTAAAATTTGTAGTCAAATGAGCACTTGTCCCTTTACATTTTGATCATTTATAGATCGTTTATAGATGCGGCAGACCCTGCTGCATTCTCTGACAATGTAAGTTTCTGTCCCCGAAGCTGCCTCTGCTCAGCTTCTCATGTCCTTGTCTTTGAGAAGGAAGAAGAAAATGAGTGTCTCATTAGGCCCTTGCCATCTGACAGGTGCTGTGCAAAGTTGGGCTTCTGAAATTGAGATTCCCTCTCCGTGCCCAAGTCAAATGCTCCTTCTTCCTGTAGTTCTGAACTCTAAGACAGCTCAGCATATTTCTTAGTTGAGTTCCCACTCTTCATAATAATTGACTAAACTGTCATATTCAAATTCAAGGACCCTCTCCTGCTTTTAAAAACCGTGACAGATTCTACCAAAAGGAATGTTCCATGCTCTGTCATTCTCTTGCTCAGTCTTTGACCTTGAGCACTGGTTTCCTGACCTTAAAGAATGGTGCTGTGATAAGTAATCTTCCTACCTTCTTCAAGGCCAAGGTAATCCAAGGATGTTCACAGCCTAGACAGTCTATCCTATGAGCTCCAACTCATGGGGGCCTCTCAGGGCTGTCAACCAACCACCAGATTCTGTGAACAGCTGGCAAAACCTTCCCGAAGATGCCCTCCACTAGACACTGTGCACAACAGCAATGGAAAAGAACATGTTTTCCTAATGGCCCGATGCAGGAGCATGAGGGAAAGAGGAGCCTTGGGTCCTGCTTGCAAAGTAGCTGTTGTCACTTTCAAAGCTGCAGAAAAGAGCCATATTCATCATCAATTAGTATCAGGGATATAGCAAGATCCTAACATAAAGATATGTCATTGGTTTGTCTTGCCTGACTTACTAGTTAACCTGACTCATTAGTATGATTTAAGATTCTGTAGAGTAGATGGGCTTGGCCTCAGCAGTGGAGTTAGCTACGAATTAAAAGGGTACTAGAAAATTTTAGAAATACACATCCTCTGACATCAACAGCTGGTCTTAGGGATAATTTCAAAAATTAATAATAAGACACCTTCTTGGTACCATCTTTAGCTGAAACTGCTCACACATCTTGAGAAACGTAGCGATTCAGCCAATGGCAAGTAAGTTCCATTTGAAATTAATAATCAAAGTGGAAAGCAAGGATGTTCTATAAAAAGTAAACATGGACCAAAAAGCACAATGGCTGAAAGTATAAGACATGGAGTGAGTACAGGTGAGATGCAGGACCTGGGACATGAGGGTAGAGAGTAAGACACAGAGTGAGTACAGGTGAGATGCAGGACCTGGGACATGAGGGTAGACATAGAGGACCAGGTGACCATGACTGAGAAGTTGGAATATGGAAGCACAGCATTTCAGATGTACAATAGGCTTTGTTCTGACCATATTCAATGTATCTGACCTACCAAACACCACAGCTAGCAACACAGTAGGACACAGAAGGTCAGTTGTGTCTCTCATGATCACATGCCTGGTTTCTGGCACCTACTTTCTGGCATCATGAAGGAGGACTGAACCATAAGCCTATTGCTAGCCCAAAAGGAACATGAAACTCACATTCCAAATTACAGTGCTACTAAATTAGAATTGCTTTTGTGCCACCAAAGGATAAAAGACATACATTAAGGTATTGAATATTGGAAATTTGTCTGTGTATAACTCCTAATTTCTCATGGAGTGGGACAGACTGAAGACAAGGTCTCAACCGAGAGGTTATAACAGTCATGAATCAGAGTGGTAAGGCCTGAACTGAAGCACAGGCCAAGACTGTGGATTTGAGGAAGAGGAGAATCGATGTGAATTGAGGGAAGAGAGTATAGGATGCTTCTCCATCTTCTAGCTTGGACAAATAGGTGGATATTGGCGCTGAAATGGACTAGCATGGAGTGTGCAAAACTAGGGATCACAGTTCAGGGTGGGCACCTCGAGTTTTGTGTGCTGTAGGGTACGGTGTGGGTGCATGTCATTCTCCACATAGAAGTAGTGCTACAGTGGGCATTCCCTGGTGACTAGCTTCCCAAGAGTCAGAAGGGGCTCTTTCTCCTCTCTCCATGGGCTCATGTTTGAGCAACGTATTTCCATTACTTAATTGTAGTTTTATTCACGCAGACATTTCTCCTTCAGTTTAAGATACTTGTTGCACCTTTATTTCCCTTTCAAAGACCCGGTGTGCCCTTCCCCTTTGTGGCCTACTTGTCCTTAAACTCCCTTCTTTCCCTGATTTGGGAAAATGCTTCATTGTTAGCGCATGCATGAAGTTTATGAATATCTCAACAAGTTGCCATAAAGGAATGTTTTTGAGACAGAGTCTCATTATATAGTACAGGCTGGACTTTAGGTTCCTCCTGTCTCAGCCTCCTGAGTGGTGAGATTACAGGCATGTGCATCATGCCTATTTTATTCTAAATGTTTGAAGTTGCTACCGGCTCTCATGTGTAGAGATTGCCTCCAAACTTACTCAAAATTGGCGTTCATGCATGAACATCAGACTTAGGAAAAGGTCTTCCACAAATTTAAACAATAAACAAATTATACCAAGAACACATTTAAGAAACCATTGTCAATTTCTGCATGTTTATGTGATGGGGGGGAAATACACATATTATTACCTTCTGTGCACTTCAAATACCCCTCACTCACATCTTGCCTGGTAGCTTCTTCCTGAATTGTGCACCACGATGAATTAAATAGGATGTGGGCTTTTTTAGTTTGTCTGAATTTTGTAGATCTTGTTCTAACAGCAAGTAGTCAATGTCACATTCTAACTTTACTGTAGACTAGAGGGAAAGTGGAGCCCCCACACACCAACAGTTCATCTCTTCAAGCAAAAAGGGGGAAAAAAGAAAAGAAAAAAACAAGCAGAAGAATCCTTTGTGCCTTGGTGATCTTTCTTGCTGAAACACTTGTCATAAAGACAATTCTGTTTCTTCCGTTGAGTCCTTTATCTACTGCTCATTGTAGGGGAGGGAGGAAAAACCTAGAGAGAAGGTTGTTCCTACTCTGAAAATCACCCCAATATTCTGTGCTGAAGGCTAGCCCTGACTTGTGCATGGTATTCAGCCATGTGTCTTGGTAGCCATAGCTCACAAGCCAAAATCGATTCATAAAGGGCAGGTGGACAGCAGCAGAACATGTATCCAAGCTAACCTGGCACTAATGCAATGGTGTGCATGACTGTTACTGCATTGCATGATTGGTGGGGAGAGCAAGCAGTTCAGGTGAATGGCTTTAATTAGGATTTCTTTCCGTTTGTGATGGCAGATATTTTCAGAGACAACTGAAAGAAGGAACAGTCCATGAAAGGGAGTCCACATGTCATCCTCTTCCTCTTTTCCACCTCCCCATATCCTGTCAGCAAACATTCATACATAGCAGAAAGATGGAAATAGCCATTTCTCTAGTCTCTTGTATCCATTCATCATTTCTTCGAGGAGCCTATGAGGCCCTATCCAGAGTTTGGAAGAATGTGTTCATCTCTATTAAGTCATAGGATCCCAAATGTCTACCTCTCTAAACACACAGAAAGAGAAAGCCTGGGCATGGAGATGAAAGATAATGGATGGTGAGAGAAGGAAAAACAGAGGCCCCTTAAAACTTGGGTCAGCCATGCCCTTGACTATGAGACTGCCATGTAAGCTCCCTTACACATGAGGCTCTTCTTTTGAGGAAGGACCATGCCCTGAAGTATACCTCAAGTATATACTCAAGAATCAGGAACCATCTCCACCAAGGTGTGTGATTTCAGCACTGGACAAAAAGGGACAAGAGAACAGAGACACTAAAGTAAAACCAATGCTTTGATAGAGGAATGGATGCTGCTCAGCCAGGGCTGAAGAATCAGCTGTGATTAAGAAGAGACCAGCATCACTGAGGTGAAATCTGCTGGAAAGTGTTTCCTCAAGGTCAGCACATAGAAGTCGTGGTCCAGAGGTGGCCAAGGTTGTACCTCACACTGGCCTCTGACATTGGTACTGTAGGATCAACCACACAGTACTGGTTTTGAAGGCATGAAGGGGTCATGGAGAGCAACTGAGGCTTGGCACTGTGAGAGGTCAGGAGAGGCCATTGGTGAAGGTGCAGCCTCAGAGGCAGTTGGCAGCCCCGTTGCAGGAGAAGACCTCTGCTGCAGGATCTCTGACCACACTGTGAACCCTGAGATTGTGTTCTTTACTGGAAAATCCTGTTTCTAGTTGTGGTGTGGTGGTGTTCCAATCTTAGATAGTCTTTTTAATAAAAATAAATAAATAAAATAAATAAACAAACAAACAAGCAAATGAACAGAACCAGCTTTCAGGGTGAAAGCTAAAAGATCAGAGAAATAGAACAGCCAGCCTTACCTACTAGTTCTTACCTCTAAGAAGTCCTCAGCCTAAAGAGAGTGAGTTATTTCCTCACACCTTATATACCTTTCTGTGTCCTGCCATGTTACATCCTGGTATTAAAGGCATGTGTGGTTCCCAAGCAAAGACATAAGGTCTCTCAAGTGCAGGGATTAAAGGTGTGTGCCACCATTGCCTGACCTCTATGTTTAAGCTAGTGGCTGTCTGGCTCTGTCTTCTGAACCTAGGCAAGTTTATTAGGGTACACAATATGTTACCAGAGTGTGGCTTGGCCCGGGTGAATGCCTTTGATCTGGGAGCTTTCTGCTTGAATATTGTGGACAGGATTGGGTGGAATCAATCCTATGTCAAGAGGCCAAGCAAGCAACCAGTTAATAGGAGGTGAATATAAGATTATTAAGAAAAACCATAGAGAGTAAGGGGGAGTCAAGACAGATAATGAGACACACAGGAAGCAGAAGGGAAGAACATTGAGTTTGAGAGAATTTGAGACAGTAGGCGGGAGGAGAGGATTCTGAAATGACAGCAGATGAGGAAGATCAGCTGGGTGCTTTCTCTGCCTTTCTGAGCTAGCAGGCTTTCACCCCAGCATCTGGCTCCTGAGTCTATTGGTAGAATCAAAGGACTGAGATTTTTGATAAAAACAACAGACCTCAGCATTTTGGAGACGCCAGGACCGTGGGACAACTACCAAGAACAGCAGCAACCGTGGCATGGAGCCAGCCAGAGCCTAGAAGACAAGTTGTATGTACTGCAGAGGGCAGAGCCAGAGAAATGACCCAACCTCTTGGAAAAGCCCAAAAGATTGTGGTGGATTCCAGACACTGGATACTGGTTTTGCTTTGATATGATTGTGACCTCCCTTTTGAAGTAAGAAAGTATTTTTTTTTATGTTACTAGAGCCCACAGTTGGGAGACTTAGAATGTTTAAAAAGAATATTTTAGAGTTTTACAGAGACTCTATAAAAAAGACTGTTTTTAGGGTTGTTTGTTTGTTTGTTTGTTTGAGACAGCATTTCTCTGTGTAACAGCCCTGGTTGTCCTGAAATTCCCTTGGTAGACCAGGCTGACTTCGAACTCACAGAGATCCTTCTACCTCTCCCTCCTGAATGCTGGAATTAAAGGCGTATGCCACCACCACCCAACAAGACTGAATATTTTTAAAGAGAACTTTTAAAGTATTTGAATTTGTCAGGTTGTGGGACTTTTTAAGTTTGTAAAATGTTTTCTATTACAGTGCCTTTATTAATGTGTGATCTTGGGGCTCAACAATAAAGGGAAGCTCGTGGCCTAACCGTGATGTGTTTATGTGTCAAGTTGACAAGGGTTCATTTGTGCCATCTGGATTAATGTCAACTTGACACAAGCTATCATCATCAGAAAGGAGTGAGCCTTAAGTGAGAAAATGTTCCAGAAGATCAGGCTGTAAGCAAGCCTGTAGAGCATTTTATTAATTAATAATTGATGGGGGAGAGCGCAACCCATTGTGAGTGGTGCCATCCCTGGGTTTTTGCTTCTGGGTTCTATTAGAAAGCAGACTTAGCAAGCCAGGAGGAACAAGCCAGTGAGCAATATCCATGGCCTCTGCATCAGCTCCTGTCTCCAGGTTCTGGCCCTGCTTGAGTTCCAGTCTTGGTTTCCTTCAGTGACGGACTATGTTGTGGAAGTGTAAGCCAAATAAACCCTTTCCTCCCCAAGTTGATTTTGGTCATGGTGTTTCATTATAACAGTAGTAACCCTAACTAGGACACTGTTAAGGGACCTGGGAGATGTTTGTGCATAGAAAACTTGCAGCTTCCAGAAAGTCCTAACATGCAGCCAAGGCTGAGAGCACTGGCCTCACGAGTGACAAAGGCAGAGCAGTCTAATGGGAGCCCCATGGATGAGTTTGGAGATGTACAAGATGACAGGTCTATTTTTATCTTCTTGGATTTGGTAAAAGGTCTAAGCATGACATTGCTCTTTTATGATTGTTGTGTCTTTTGAGACAGGGTCTCACTGTAGAGTCCACACTGATGTCAAGCCCAAGATCTTCCTACCTCCATCTTCCAAATGTGAGGATTAGAGTCATGTGTCACCACACTCTGAATCTTCTCTGATGTTCTTGAATAGCTCTTCCATCTAGTGGTCACCCCCACCCCCATTCATCCAGGATGAGATGCTGTGTTAGAAGCTTTTCCTCTTCCCTGAGATACTAAACATTTCAGCAGATTCTACCTTAGTGGTTCTAGTTGAACCCTGTGTGTTATACTTACCAAGAGAATATGTTGTGCTTTCTAGGTTTGATAGTGTCAGCCCATATCAAATGCTGGATGTCTGGCACACAGAGATCCAGCACATGGAATCCACCATGGCCACCATCTCAAAGTCAGCGGATTTGTTTGAGGTCAATGTTCCTGACTATAAACAGTTGAGGCAGTGCAGGAAGGAGGTCTGCCAGCTAAAGGAGCTCTGGGACACCATTAGAATGGTGACCTCCAGTATCCATGCCTGGGAGGCCACCAGCTGGAGGAATATCAGTGTGGAAGCCATGGACTCAGGGTGCAAGCAATTCACCCGGCACATCCGGAACCTAGATAAGGAGCTCAGAGCCTGGGATGCATTTACAGGCCTGGAAAGTACAGTGTTGAATACTCTGACCTCCCTGAGGGCCGTAGCCGAGCTGCAGAATCCTGCCATCCGGGAGCGGCACTGGAGGCAGCTGATGCAGGCCACGGGTGTGAGTTTCACCATGGATCAGGACACCACCCTAGCTCACCTCCTGCAGCTCCAGCTTCACCACTTTGAGGATGAGGTCCGGGGCATTGTGGACAGAGCTGTGAAAGAGATGGGTATGGAAAAGACCTTAAAGGAACTGCAAACCACCTGGGCCAGCATGGAATTCCAGTATGAGCCCCACATACGAACACACATACCCTTGCTGCAGTCAGACGAGGATCTCATCGAGGTTCTGGAGGACAACCAAGTGCAACTTCAGAACCTGATGATGTCCAAGCACATTGCCTTCTTCCTGGAAGAAGTGTCAAGTTGGCAGAAGAAGCTGTCCACGGCTGACTCAGTCATCTCTATCTGGTTTGAGGTTCAGAGGACCTGGTCTCACCTGGAGAGCATATTCATTGGCTCTGAAGACATCCGGTCTCAGCTACCACAGGTAACTGCTCAGGGAATCCTATGCTACCTAGTTTCTGGTCCAGGTGAAAGGAAGACCACCCCACCCCTACAGTGTTAAGGTTCCTTCTCTGCACCTCAGGGTACCTCCTACATGCACTGACTTGCCACAAAAAAGTGGTAACATGTTTGGTGGCACACACCTTTAATCCCAGCACTTGGGAGGCAGAGACAGACAGATCTCTATGAGTTCAAGGCCTGCCTGGTCTACAGAGTGAGATCCAGGAAAGGCACCAAAACTACACAGAGAAACCCTGTCTCAAAAAAAAAAAAAAAAAAAAAAAAAAAGAAAAGAAAAACAAGCAAACATGTTTGCAACCAGTTTGCCTCTACATACAGAAAGGAGTGATTTACTTTTTTTTTTCAACTACTTGTGAGAAAAGAAATAGAAGATTCCAGCTGCTGTGGCTTGGGAATAGCTCCGTAAGGGCCACTTCATAGGTCTTATATCACACATACTCAAATAAACTAAGTCTTGTTGCCAGGCAAGTTCAAGGTCATTCTCCCCAGGCAGGGAGCCATGCTGCTAACCTTTAATCAGTACTAGCATATCAGATACCAGTTTTCTTCTGAAGACTAACAGCAGATTTCCCTAAAATATAAGCTCCCATTATCACCTTCCCCAATGCTGGCCCCTTCTCATTAGCCCTAATTAATATGACATTAACCAACCCTATCTCAGTGGACTCTAATTTCTTCTTTTTTGCCCTAGACTTCTTCTGTATCCATTCAGTACAGCCAGTTCTTTGCTGACAAATTAGCTTGATTATGAAATGTCACCAGTTGTCCAGGCCTTGTTAAGAACTTAAAGCACATGTCACCCAACATTGCAGTTCTCCAGCACATCCGGCACAAGCATGCCAGTGCAATACGGTGGCTTAATGGTTGACATTCGCAACAGCAAGTATCAGGGAACAGTTCTGTATGGCAGTTGTAATGAGGCCAGCACCAGACTTTATTTATCATAAATACCAGCGATTGAAGAAGAATAGGCTTAATTAGAAGGGGTGAGGACATAGGTGGAGACTCCGGGGAGGACTTTAAGGGGATGTTTAAGAACCTCTTATGAAAAACAGGAAAGGATTTGGTCCCTGGATAGCGCTGCAGGTTTGTGCAGACAGCATGTAAATGGCTGCATTTCCTTCCTATTAAGAGCATAACAGGAAAGAGTTCAGTCTCATTACACTCTAACTAGTAACTATTTTCATCCATTATGCCTATTTCCCAACTTTTGTGCATGTAGACAGTTAGTTCTTACATGATTGCTCCCAGAGTAATTACAGTTTTCTGATTGGCTCTTTTCATTTGAACATTCATGCCAGGTATGAATATACTTCTGTCACCTTGATGCCATTTCGTTTTCAGTCAAAGCAAAACACCTCATTGAGAGGGGGTTATAAAGTGTTTTACCCACGTCTCTTGTCTTTTGATCAACTTGGGTGAAGGGTGTTGGTTACAGAGAGTAGGGTAGCAGCCCTAGGCTTCTTATTCTCCCATGTTGGGCAAGTTATTTACCTAATGTCTTCAAACCTTGATGTCCTCATATGTAAATTAGGACAGGCACTGGCACCCACTCTGGAAAGTCCATGAAAACAATGCATGCAGCATATAACATCATGATTACTGTTTATAATAACACCATATGTTCTCACCAGGTGCCACATTTAGGCTAAAATCTTATTAGTTTCTTCATCATTTTAGCAGCACAGTGAGAATGATGGCATTAAATACATTTGACAGCATAGCAGTACATTTGAGAAAAAAACTTCGCTCATACAAATATTTTCATAGAGCTAGAAAAAAAACATTCAATCTACTGTCTCCTTGACTTAGGAATCATTTATTGCACAGTTGGAGTAAGAGTAGGAAGTCTCTGAGACTTCATTAGGGGTCTACAGGGTCAACACTGCCTTAGTGATCACGTGTGTCATTTGACATTTTGACTTTTGCTCTAGCATGAGCACACATGAGCTTTCTAGGATGCTGCATGGCCTGTAAGGCCAAAGTAATTCAGATGCAGAAGCAGATGTGGGAACACTGATGAGTTCTGTTAACTCACTCAGTACAGAAATTGGAAGATGGAAAGGAAAGCAGAAGGATACTATTCCCGTTTTTTATTGTAGTTGTTTGGGATTGTTTTTGTAAATTATTTTTAGATTAAAAACATAGTATTGTGCTAAACTGATAGGTTTATTATTATTACATTTTAATTTCTATTTTGAAGCCTCAGAGCAAACCTCCCGTTCCTCTGGTTCTTTTCACCCCATCTTTCACAATAATCCCAGAGCTGTAGGTACAGGATTTGTGCTGATGATGTACCCACTGGGCCTGGGCTCCACAAATTTGCATTTGATCAGTTGTGACTTTCTATAATGGTCACCATCTGTTGCAAAGAAAAGTTTCCTTGATGAGAGGTAAAGACTACACTTATCAGTGGTATAAGGATAATTATTCAGAATGAAGTGATGGATTATGTTGGTTTAGTAACGTGGTGGTTGTAGGTTCTCCTCTGAGATCCATGACTTTACCAGCCCTGAGTAGCTGACTAGGTTCTAGTATCTACCTCACACGGTTTCCTTCTTGTTGAATGGGTCTCCAGTCCAATTAGGGACCTGTTGGTTACTGCCAAGGTATTCCTGGCAGTACTGCACCCTTAGGCTATGGTACCATGCTGGTTGCTGTTGTGGCTCAGAGGTGTCATCACTGGGTAGGATTGTTGTTCTCCTTTGGGAACTTATGTGGCACCTTCTCTTATCACGAAGGCTAGTCCTCCAGGAGGAAACTTTCAGGCCAGATTCACCTAAGTGCCCTGTGTCTGAAGTTCATGGTGTTTTTAGCAATAAGGATTTATCTTCTGCCTCTGGTGGGGAGGGGGCAAAAGGGCATCAACAATGACTGTAATGTTTTTGGAGTTTCTTGGACAATCCTGACTACTCAAAAGAGGGCTTCTCATGCCTGGTATTGGGGGTTTTGTTAGATAGTCTATGGATTCTGGGAAGAGCATTGTCAGCTCATATGGCAATTTTTCACTTAAACTGTGTATGTGTATTTACACAGAGATTTGTATGTATTGTAGGTATTTATGAGTAGATAGTTAAATTATTATTTCTTATGACTCTTTGAAACATGCTTACTGGCATTTTACCCTCCATCTGTATTTACCTTTCTTCTTCCTTCCTAAAGTCTCCTGTACTTTAAATTTATTTTATTTTATTTTATTCATTTATTTGTTTGTTTGTTTTTTGGTTTTTTTTAGAGACAGGGTTTCTCTGTGTAGTTTTGGTGCCTGTCCTGCATCTCGCTCTGTAGACCAGGCTGGCCTCGAACTCACAGAGATCAGCCTAGCTCTGCCTCCCAAGTGCTGGGATTAAAGGCGTGCACCACCACAGCCTGGCTCCTGTATTTTTTATATGAATTAAATCATTTAAAATTGTCTTTTAAATACTTTAGCTTCTAATACAGAAAACATTGCTCAGCAGATCACCTGCGTAAACAAAAGAAAAAGGATTCCAAGATGATGTCCAAATGCTGCTCTTCCTTGCCCAAGTCTCTTCTTGGGATTAGACTGACTTTTGCCCTCAAATGACTGCAAGGGCCAATCTGAGAGAAATATTGATTATTACTTTCTGTTTGTTTCATCTGTAGGACTCTAAGAGATTTGAAGGCATTGACTCTGACTTCAGAAAGCTGGCAGATGATGCTCAGAAAACCCCGAATGTGGTGGAAGCCACGAATAAGCCAGGTCTCTATGACAAACTGGAGGATATTCAGAGCAGGTGAGTTGGCTTACCAGCCTCCTGTGGGGAGGGTGCAAACTTCCCTTCTCTGTCTCTGACCTTTATTAAATGCCAATGACAGCATGCTTGGCCCTTGCTTTCCCCATGAGTTTTGGGTAATATAGGGTGTGGTGTCATTAGGAGGTTTGATGCAGATGTAAACAGATATGTCTATTTGCAAATATTCCTAGGAATTCATTATTCTGAAATCTGAAAATATTCTACATATTGCAAATACAGTCATCCATCAGTTTCTACTCAGAATTGCTTCTAAGACAACTGCAGATATACAGAAGTCTGCAGCTGCAAGTTCCTCATGCAAAATAATGTTGCACATAACCTTTGTAACCCTCCCATGGCTTATGCATCCCCTCTAGCTTAGCTACAATACCTAACTCAATACAAATGCTTTGTAAATGGTTATGTTGTATTATTTAGGGATTAATGATGAAAAATGTTTGTGTGTGTTCAAAACATGTAAAAATTTGTCCTAAATATCAATCCATAGGTGGTTGGACCCTCAGATGAGGAGTTCACAGACACTGAGGGCTGGCTGTGTTTGTGTTTAGGTAATGTGTGTGTAACTTGGGGCCAAGTTATACTAATTATACTAAATTAGGAGAACCTGTGTTCTGTGCCTTCAGGTTGTGCCTGTGTGAGAAAGCCCTAGCAGAGTACCTAGACACCAAGAGGCTTGCCTTCCCTCGGTTTTACTTCCTATCCTCCTCTGACCTGCTAGACATCCTTTCCAATGGCACAGCCCCACAGCAGGTAAGCCAGTGGCAGATTTAAAACCATCCAAAGGGATGGGGCACACCCAACAGGAGCCTACTCTCAGAGAAGAGACAAGCATTTCAGACCCATGTTGCCTTAGGTATCTCTGCTCCCTTTCTACACACACACACACACACACACACACACACACACACACACACACCACCCCCTTTCCCAGCATCTGAAACAGAAGCAGAGTGGCGAAAGAGCATAAAGTTAAGCCTTTATCAGGAATACCTTTGATCTGATTCTCAAGAGACATCTAGCCAATTGTGGTCCACAGTGACAGCTATATAAAGAAGTGTGATATTCTGTCACTGGCAGGATGGCATGCATGGAGCTGGAGGATATGATGTGACATGAGATAAGTCAGTCACAGAAAGACAAATGCCACATGTGGAAGCTGAAGTTGATCCCACAGAAGTAGAGAGAAGGGCAGTGTTTACCAGAGGGGTGAAGGGGGTGGCTAGTGCGTGATGGGTAGTGGATGTGGCATGATGGATAACTTGTAAACTTTTATAAAACAGTAAGATAACTATAGTATACCACAGTTTGCATAAGTCAAGAAAGCTAATAGAATTTCAATAATCCCAACATAAGAAAGAACCAATTGTTTGATATGATAGATGTACCAATCATCCTGGCCTGATCATATTTGGTATATAGATGTGTTGAAGTGTCAAACCAGACCCAAACACTAGACTGACTGACAAGTCACTTGGCTGAATTCCTTTCCTCCCTTCTGTGTGACTTGGTCATTTATTTGAAGTATGAAGGGATTTGTTTGTTTTTTTCTGAGTTAGGGTTTTTTTTTTAATCATCTACACTGTTTATTTTTATTTTTTAATATGTAGAACACTAATTTGATTCCAAGAGCCAAACCATGTCAAAAGATATGTATCTCTGAGAGTGTCCCTTTTTTCTCTGTTTATCTCCCACCATCACTACCCTCCCTACTGCCCATAGATAGGCAGTTTCATTAGATCCTGATTTATCTTTCCTGTGTTCATCTCTGTACAAATAGGCAGGTGCACATTGTATCCAGTCAGATATGGTCCCTCCTCACCACTTCTTTCTCACACAAAAGGCAGCAGTCTGCAGTACCTGCTTCAATTTTGTCTTTATGAAGGCAGCAGAGTCTTCTGTGTAACCCAAGCTGACCTTAAACTGGTGATCCTCCTGCCTCTGCGCTACTGAGATTGCAGGCATGTGGTATTGGTTTTGCGCCTTCTTCTTTTCATTCTCCTCCTCCTTCTTATCCTCCTCCTCCTTCTTCTTCTTTAGTTTTGTACCTTAGAAATCATTTCATATTAATCCGAGCTCTCTATTTCAACACTTGCATCATGCTATATGCTGATATATCATAGTCTGGCCATTAGATACCTATTATTTTCCAATCAAGTGAAGTGGCATTAGGTAACCTTGTGTTTTGGAGACCTGTCTTCTAGATCTAGAGATATTCCTGGAGAATTCTGGCTGAAAGAGTAAACACAAGCAGCCTTGTTAGCACTGCAATGCTTCACTGCACAGGAACTGTCCCCTTGGCATCACCACGAGCCATGGATGAGCGCTTCTCCAACAGAGCCAAAAAGCAGCTCCAGCAGGTCTGACTCTGCTTGTTAAGAAGAATCAAGTATTAAAAAGACATCACCTTTGCATCTGTGGTCCTTCTGTTTTTATCCTGTCGACTGAATCATTTCCCAAGTGGCCCAGGCACAGTGGAGTTGAACTACATATCATATCAGCATTTTGTTTAGAGTTGTACTAATTCCGTGTGTAGAAGGGGTCAGATCACCTCCATTCATTCTATGCCTTTGGTACCCACGGTACTCAGTCTTAAGTATTTCTTTCAATTTACTTCTCATTAGGTTCTGGTAAATCTTTAAATAATCCACCCCACCCTAGGGAATGAAGCACAGTAAAGATGTTTTCTAACCCCACTTCTGTGTGAGTGACTGAATAGACTGATTATTAGTCATCATGACAGTAATTTCACCTTTATGTTTGTAGAAATCAAAATTTGTATTAATAATGCTTAAAATAGTCTTTGCTTATGTATTTGCTTTATTTTGTTATTTTTCTGTGACATTTGGGGTCTTCCCTGTCCTGGAAACCATGGCTTCTGTCTTCTTGACAGTTTTCTCCCACTCTGTTTTAGAAGATTCCTATTCCATTGATCTGCTCTGCCCCCGCTGGCTTCATCACACATCTGCACACTGAGGCCGGTTGCCTTTGGCTACAGGCCCCTCTTCTCTTTGAGTAGACGTAGCACTTGGTCCGTTTCCTTGGCGTTCTCCAGGCCTTGTTCACTGCACTTAGTTCTTTGTGTCAGCTGAACCCGTGAGTGCTGCTAACACCGTTGTGAATTGACTTTGAGTTTGCGCCCTTAGGTTCTCTACCAACCCATCTTTCATCTTGTGGTCTACAGAGCTTGTCTTTCTTTGGTTGAAATGGAAGCAAAACCAAGGGATAGTTATTTCTCTTTTTTAAACCTGAAACTCATCCGCGTTCTTACTTGCTCTCATTCCTGTTTGGTTGCAGGAGAGGACACTGGCTCCAATGGCGGAATGACAGTGGTGGCACTGTTCCCACCGATCTTTTTATTCCTTTAGTCATATCTATCCACTTCACATGGCTCCTGTCTTCACAACTCCATGATTGCTGTACCTTTCCCTCCACAGGCATGGCATTCACCCTCCTCTCTTATGCAAGAGTCGTTCCCTGGCAGGCTGTAGACAACTCTGATCAGCCCCCTGTGCATCCTCTTGAATCCTTTGCCATGGTTTCCTTTCTCAGGTCCAACGTCACCTTTCCAAGCTCTTTGACAACATGGCCAAAATGCAGTTCCAGTTAGATGCCAGTAAGAACCCAACCAAGACAAGCCTTGGCATGTACAGCAAAGAAGAGGAATATGTGGCCTTCAGTGAGCCCTGTGACTGCAGTGGGCAGGTGACAGTCCTCCTCACACCTCCCCCATCCCTTCCCATCCGAACCAAATTCAGTGAAAGTCAGGTTCTCTCAGGCCAGAGCTTGAGACCTGAAGGAGCAGCTTTCCTTGCCTGGGGTCCACACTGGAGCTGCCTCTGGTGCCTTCCTCTCTCTGAGGAAAACATATGTCCAAATTTATATTTCCTCATTCAGTAGAGACCAGTGCTGGGAGAAAAAAATTGCACATAAACAGTTACTGCAGTCGGCTGTGAGGGGATTGTAAGGTGATTGGCAGCCCAGAGAATATTAAGATGGCAACCCCTGAAGCACCCCACAGGGGAATCTGGAACTCAGACACCTTCCTTCAGAAGAAATATCCTTTTCTGAGATGTCTCCTGCCTTTGCAAGTATACCCCACAGTCATTTCCTCCCATAGTTCTTCTCCTTGGAGAGCTGCCTATATACCTCTGCCCTAGCAAGTCCTACTACACCTCCAGTCCTCCCACAGCCAACTGCAAGCAAATGAATCATAGGACAATTCTTTTCTTACACCCCACCCTGTCCTCCAGCACCACTGAAGTAAAGTCCTGCCCCACCCATTATTCACAGCAACATAACCAAGCATTGCCCCCAGGGGCTCGATTCCCATGCAGAATAAGGCCTGAACAAGATGGTCTTTCAGAAATTTCTACCATTCCCACATATGCTTGGCGAGAAATTCTCTTATCAGAAAATAATCCAAAGTCCTCTTGTTGTTACATGGGGGTGGCTGACAACCTTGAGTTTTAAATTCAGAATATGTTCTTTTAACAGACCAAGACCACAAAGCATTCAGCTGAGAAACACAAACCGAACTAACATCTCTGTGCTGTGTAGACAAGCCTGTGAGAATCAGCTTGATTAAATCTGCCCCAGTCCAGATTTGGGGTTCTTTGTATAAGCTCTAATTAGCATTCTACCACCCCTTCACCTGTTGTCATTTTTTTTTCTGGGTTCCACATTAGCACATTAGCCTAGCTCCCACTCATCACATCCCAGATTATAAATGCAAAAAGGTCTGCCCTTGCCTTCCGGCATCTGGTCAGTACACAATGCTGGAGCTCCATTGTCTTCACTCCCTCAGGCTGGGTGAAAGAAAACAGTATTGATCAAACTTTCTCAGTCTTGTGGTGTCTGACCCAGAGCTCTCCTTCCAGGTGGAGATATGGTTGAACCATGTGCTTCGTCACATGAAAGCCACTGTGAGGCATGAGATGACAGAAGGAGTAACCGCCTACGAGGAGAAGCCCAGGGAACAGTGGCTGTTTGATTACCCAGCTCAGGTACTTTTCCAGTTGGACCTTCCTGGGCCACTGTCCTCATCTGTCTTTCTCCTCCAGCAGCCTGTGTGGGCCTTCTGAGATTGAAGAGCCCTGGTGCTTCACAATAGAAAGAGCTTGAATCCTAGTCCATGGTGAGGGCCAGAAGACCAAGCAGAAGCATTGACAGCCATGACTTAAGTTCAGTCATTGCTTTGGAAAAGTTGGGTTATGGATCTGTATCATTGACTGTAGGAAGAAGTTGTGAACATTTAAAGTCTTGGAGTCCCCTTACACTGTATGTGCCAGCTCTTTGCTGACTGTGAGAGGGGAAGACCGACAGGAGATGAGATGAGGCAACCTATCCTATGGGAGTTCACAGCCTCCTGTAGAACCCAGTCACTTGTAAATGTGCCTAAGGTGATCACTGGGTAGGCTCAGGGCTCCCTGGCCATATATAACTTGCTAGTAAGGTCTGAGACTATGTTTCTGAGGATCTAGTTAAGCCAAGATTTGAAGCAGGCGTTAGGGAGCTAAATAATGGAGGGAAATAGCACCCCATGTAGGGAAGAGCATAGGCAAAAGTTCAGAAGCCAAAGCAAGCACAAAGTCCCTGAGGAATGGAGAAGAGCTAGATATGGCTGCAGCAAGGCTAAAAGAGGAGGAAGAAGGAAGCAGCTGATAGAATCCATCTGGGAACCTGGAAGCCAGTTCTCATGGGCCACATTAGGAAGACTGTCTTGATCCCAAATTTTACCTGAATTCTGCCCATGTTTCTCAGGAAGGTCTCAATTAAAAAGATGAATGAAGACTTTCAATGACTCTGGCTTCAGTGTACAACTCTTATTGCCCTCTGGTGATAGGGTAGGTGCTAGGGTTGGTTTCTCTGAGAGTTGCAGACAAATAGTTGTAGTTGAACTTATATAATTAAATTAGAGTGTCTATGGGAATTTGATGGTATGAGGAAAGGATATGGCACAGATCCCTGAGCATTACCAAGGGCCAAAACAGGTAGGAGGAGCCAAAAAAGAAAAGGAACAGAGTCTTCTTCAAAGGAAGGTCCAGGCTACAGTCATCATGAAATGAAAAACAAGCTGTTGGTGGCTGAAGAATGGTGACACATTTCCAGTTACTTCTACAAGATCAAGCAAAACAAGGGTAAAGTCTGTCCCTGGGTGACTTAATGGGGCCATTTCAGCAGAGTACCATGGAACGGTCACATGGAAATGGGTAGGGAGGTCTGAAGAAAGCAGAAATGACTGAGTGAGCCCAAAGAGAAGGGAGAAGTAGGGCTGTGGAAACAAGTGAGTCCCATCAAACTGTCTGATAAAGCAGCGATGCAGAAGGCCTCTCTCCAACAAACTCCAGTAGGAGGATGCAATCCCATAGGAAAACATAGGCAACCTAATGGATGAGGCTGCTTACAGCAACTGTTGCTGTTTCACGAAAGAAATAATTCCCATCAGCATTCCTCACAGCACAAGTTCTGTATAAGAATTTTGAGCTAAAAAAAAAAAAATGTGATGCCTCCTACTATCAAATACATAGCATCTAGCACAATGTCTCCTAAGCCTAATGGGTCCACAGATGAACAATGCAATTAAATCCTCCACTACAGATACTGAAAAGGATGTATTTGCCATGTACAAGTGCACAGTCAACAGAAGAAATCCTGATTTAAATCTCTTTTTCCATGTTTATTTTTAATCTCTGAAAAAAACACACAAACATAATGACCACATTGAATCTTGGTGTTTATTCCCCTGACCTTCAAAAGTAGTCATTTTCAGGCTGTAGATTTTTGAGAAAATAAAGATGTGGTGAAAATATTAAGAAGAAGCAAATGTAGACCATGGAATTAGAGTACTTGGGCTGCTAAAGAATCAAAGGCTGAGTGTCGTTGAGGTGCTTGGTTGGTCGGTGTGTGCTCCTCCCTCATGTGACAGAGGTGCCATCTCTGGGAAGTGAGAGGTGAATGATGCCTGTAGCTATTCCTTGACACCGAGGCATCAGCCAGAGCCAGCCTTTGGCTGTCCTCAACCGTGATCCATCATCAGGAGCAGAATGTGCTCTTCTCATCTTGGTTGTAATTAGTTCACATCTCTGAGGACTTGGAGCATATGGTTGCCTTAGTCAATGATCAGGGAAGAGGGAGGGAAGGGGGCTGTCACCCACACAGTTGCATCCTGAACTCTTGCTGCCTCGTGAGTGGGTTGCTTGGAAACAAGCCCTGGTAACAGCTTGACTAAGCAGTTCTTGGTACCACAGGTGGCGCTGACCTGCACTCAGATCTGGTGGACGACAGAGGTGGGCATTGCGTTTGCCAGGCTGGAGGAAGGCTATGAGAATGCCATGAAGGACTACTACAAGAAGCAAGTGGCCCAACTCAAAACCCTTATCACCATGCTAATTGGCCAGCTCTCCAAGGGGGACAGGCAGAAGATCATGACCATATGCACCATTGATGTGCATGCCCGGGATGTGGTAGCCAAAATGATTGCTCAAAAGGTAGGCACTGTAGATCTAGGTATATTTCTCTTGTAAGAAGAATCTCCATCAGGATCACTCTAATACAGTCCCTGGGTCATCACATCAGCTGGGTGAGGGGCATGGGACTTCCTGCTGCCTCTCAAAACTTCCAGCACAGCAGTGTAGGGGTAGTACTTGATTTATGATTAGTCAGCTCATGGTATTTTGACTTCATGGTGGCAGAAAAGCAATATATATTTAGTAGGAACTGCACTTTTATTATAGTGTGTAATTAATAACATAGGCTACTCAACACAATCATGTAATTGGACATTATGTAAAATGGTTTTATCCAGCCACAAAGTAATGAAAATACTTTCACTGTGTAAGGCAGTTATGATGTTTGGTAGGATAAGTGGATCGAATTCATTTTCCACTTAAAGTATTTTCTATCTATCATGTGTTTATTATACAGATGTAGCCCTAGCGCAAGCTGGGAAGCATCTGTAATCAGACCTGCCTGTGCTTTCTATGCTATGGGCAGAACATTCTGGCCTTTCACGTATCAGACAACATCAAAGCCACCCCGAGGCTTCCATGGCCTGTAAGCAGAGGGCCACCTACCTGTAAAGAACTATAACTCACCCACATGCTCTGCTACTCTTCCATTAGGTTGACAATTCCCAGGCTTTCGTCTGGCTATCACAGCTACGCCATCGTTGGGATGATGAGGCCAAACACTGCTTTGCCAACATCTGTGATGCCCAGTTTCTATATTCCTATGAGTATCTGGGAAATACACCTCGCCTAGTGATCACGCCTTTGACTGATAGGTAAGTGCCAGTACCAGTTACTAACAGCTCTCCTTGTGTCTGACAAAGTCAACCAATGGTCAGCCAGGATCAAGGTCACCATAATTGTCTGCTTGTTCACATAGCTTTGAGGGGAGAAACTTAACTCAACACAGCAATTATAAAACAAACCTTGAAAGGATGCAAGGTGATCTTCTTCAAACAAGCCCCTGAGCAAATCAATGAACTGTTACTTTCTCAAGGAATTGCTAAGGCAGTGATATGCACCTGAATTCCAACGCCAGATTGAATACATCCCACGTGCTTAACCATGACAAAAAATGACCTCACATTTGGTCTTTTGAAAGAAACTAATCCTAATGCAAAGTTTTGGGTCTGGAAAGTGTCTCATTTGGTAAAGTGCTTACCATACACACATGAGGATCTGAGTTCAATCCCAAGCACTCATGTTTAAAAAGCCACATGTATCTTCCACTGGCGCATCTATTCATTACCTCTCACTCTCTGAGAACACAAAACTATAAGGAGCATATTCACAACCATTAAGTTGCTTTCGGTGTTCTAACATGAATCTTAAATGGTCTTATTAATAAAAACAAACCCAGGAGTCAGGTATTGGGGTAAATTCTGAAAGATCAGAGAAGTAGAACGAGCCACAGCTAACATCACCTCGCCAACTTCTCAGCTGAAGTTGTTTCCTCAAACTGGAAGCCACTAAGTTCTCACCCTAATGGATCTCAGCTGAACTGCTGCTGAAAACCTAAAAGCTTAAAAGGCTCTAGTTCCTGGTCCTCATACCTTCCTGTCATCATTTCCTTGGATTAAAGGCATGTGTCTTTCCCAAGCAAGATGAGATCTCAAGTGCTGGGATTAAAGGTGTGTTCCACCATGCCTGGCTCTGTTTCCAGTGTGGCCTTGAACTCACAGAGATGTGGATCTCTGCCTCTGGAATGCTAGGATTAAGGGCCTGTGCTACCATTGCCTAACCTCTATGTTTAATATAGTGGCTGTTCTGTTCTCTGACCCCCAGATAAGTTTATTGGGGTGCACAATATATCAACCACACAGTGTTTCAGGAGTACATATTCTCCATCCTTCATCCTAGTACATAAATGAACTCATGCCACACACTGAGCTGACTACTGGCATTTCTAAATAACTAAAATATGTCCTGCTCTTAAATACCAATTCTAGTGGGGGAATTAAAACACATACAGATAAAAATTTAAATAGTACAAGGGGAAAAAGCACTAGACCTTAGGCCAGTGGTTCTCACTCTTCCTAATGCTGCCACCCTTTAATACAGTTCCTCATGTTGTGGTGACCCCCAACAATAAAATTATTCTGTTGCTACTTCATAATTATAATTCTGCTACTGTGATGAATCATATTGTAAATGTCTGATATTCAGGCTACCTGACAGGTGACCTCCAAAGGGGTCATGACCCACAGGTTGAGAACCACTGCCTTAGACTCAAGTAAGGTTCAAAGCCATTTGCTGTGGATTTCCAAGTACAGGACACAGAGTGTGACACCAAGTGTGCCTGTCCTCTGAGCACAGAGGGTCCCATCACAGGAGGAAGACAATGATGACTAGAAGGGTTTGAATAACAAGGAGTGCCTGGTCTGGACCTCTCAAGACATAATGGGTCCAGGGGGAGACTGTCAGATGGCTGCCAGGGTGTCCCTCATGTGGTATAGAAATCTGTGTGTGTGTGTGTATCACTCTTGCTGGTAAAAGGGACTGTAGCATCTGTTCTCGTTTGTCCAGACTTTTTAAGACACTGTCTCCCTTGAATACACTATATAGCTCAGGTTAGCTGTGGCTGCGCGATAATCCTTCCTCGGGTCTGTACACCACACACAGCACATTTGTCAGCTGTCAACGTAGATCCCCAAACTGAAACAACTCTAGTTAATCATTCCTGAAAGATTGCAAAGCAAAGTCATGGAAATGAGAGACCTTGGAGAGGGATGTAGACTCTTGACTTTGGCTTTAGGGAAGGCAGCCGGTCACCCGAGTCAGACGAAGGAGTATAAAAGATACATTCTTGATCCAGTGGGGAGTGATGAAAATCACGCCTTACCAAGTTTTATCCAGCAACAGAGTGGGGACGAAGAGAAGAGGGCATGGGGAAATGCCTTGAGATACAGTATTTTTAGTTCTCCTGAGATTTCCGTAGTTCTCTGTGCCCTTTCCTTATATGGCCATTGAACATAATATCGCTTCTCTAGAAAGAGTAGCTCAGCTGAGTGAGCGGCTTACAGAAAACAAAGGGATTAGCATAAGCTGTGTTAAAGTAAGCTGTGCCACGTTTTTTTCTTAATTTTCTCGTGTGTGTGTGTGTGTGTGTGTGTGTGTGTGTGTGTGTGTCCCTGTGAGTGTGCACGCATGAGGAGGCCAGAAGACCACCTTGAATATTATCTCTCAGGTGCTTTCTACCTTTACCCGTTATTTTGGATTTGGGGTGTTTTATTTTGACAAGGTCTCCCACTGGCCTGGGAACTTGCCAAGTAGACTAATCCAGCGGAGTGGCCCCAGGAATCCACCTGTCTCTGCTTCCCCAGTGCTAGGATCACCAGTGGGCACTACCACACCTGGGTTTTTTCATGTAGATTCTGGGGATTGAACTCAGGACCTCGTGCTTGCGAAGGTAAGCACTTTACCAACTGAGCCATCTCCCCAGACCTCTAGCTCCTAGTTTAAGTGGTAACATCTGTCTCACAATCAAATATCCAAACACATTTCCAAATACCTAATAAACAGCTTCAAGTGACTTAAACTGCCTATGGAACTGGGAAAGTATGGACACCCAGCATCCTCTGTGGGATCCGCATCCTTCAATCATTTTCCTGCCCAGTTTGAAAAGTCTCTCATGCCCAGAATCCTACTCAAGTCATTCCCTTTTTATTCTAATGACTCCTTCCCTGTGCAGTTTTCATGAGGCCACATCCCTGTCTCCAGTGGCTCCATACTGCATTTCAAGCAAAAATCTAAGGTTCTTGGAGGACATAGTTGTCCCTGCCAATCTCCCTAATCCTCTCTCTTTGCGCTGTCCCCAAAGTCTCCTTTCTACTCATCACTAGAAGTTCATTTCAACTGTCTCATGCCTGGAGTTTCTTTCTCCAGGCTCTCCATTCCACCATGGCCCCTCATCCTTCCCCCACCACCATTTTTTAAAGCAGCCTCTTCCATCTGATTTGCACATACAGTAGGCAGCCCTTATTGAACCCTTTCAGTCTCCCGCCTAACTTTCCCCACCTTCTGGAATGATCTACTTGTCTGCTTGCTTTCTCTCTGACATCAGGGACTTTCATTTACTTTGTGTGCAAAATCACCAACACCTAGCAGCATTTGCTGAATGAATGAATGAATGAATGAATGAATGAATGAATGAATGAATTATATCTAATATTAGAAGTTTCCAATCATAAGAACAGGCAACATCAAGAAGTTGATTTAGGGTTTTACCTGAACTCAATTATGTCTGGGGTCTCTTCAGTGAGATATGAAGTTTTTTCCCAATTCAAGGTACATGAAGACTGGATTCTCCCAAACATCTCCTACAATTGTGATTCTAAGTAATACATCCATCATTAGTAATAAATCCAGCAGCACATTTCTTTTTACTGTGAATTTTCTGGCTATAATTAGCAGAATATAAACAATATAATTAGGCTATCACATGTTCGAACAATTTGATTAATGTCTGTTTCCCACTCTAGACTGTATGTCCTATGATGGCCTTGACTTTGGTTTGCTCTGCTCTGCTCTCAGGACTTAGCACTGTGTTCAACTGTAACAGGCACTCAGGATAGACTCCTTAAGCCCATGCTGGGAGATGAGTTCCAGGGTCTGGGGTGTGGATGCCAATTCTCCATAGCATTCAGAGTATTACTTTCTTTCTGTTGACCCATCAGACATTATCATTCCAAGTTGTAAGAAGTATGAGACTCCTATTTCCCTGGATCTTGACATTTGCCCGAGAGCTGAAGAAGAAAATTAGTACTTTTTGATTTAGAGGACTGTGGTACCCTCATGCCAAATGCTGTCACAGGGAGTGAAGAGAAGAGTTTGACAATGAACTGTTTCTAAAACAGGGATTTATCCCCTCTTCCATGGGATTTTGCAAATAACAGCTTGAAAGGAGGATTTGATGCAAATATTGGTGAATGCAATATAAACCTTGACCTCGTTTTGCACATTAGATGCCTTTTTGACAGTATATGTAGTTGAATATTTACATAAGTCCCCCTTTCTCATTGACTTCCATTATTATCTCAAGAAATGTTTTACCCAGAAGAAATAAAATTATTCTCCACATAGGAAGTCACATTTTAGAGAGCATTCAGCCTTTACTTGTGTGTAGCATTGGGACATTTAATTTGCTCCTACCAGAAGAATTAATCAAACGGACAATTGATCCATACAACCTTTGCACATTCATTAAAAGCACACCCGTGTACAGTACATCTGACTGATTGTGCCTGTGTCTTTGGAATTTCCCACTGCCTGGATGGGACTTGAATATGTAAGTAGGCTCAGTCGCTGTCATGGGACTTAGGTACAGCATTAAATTGAAGAACCAAATGGAAATGTTTTCTCAGGCTGAACAAAAGCAATTCTTCTAGGTTGTCCCTTAGCCTTGGGTGAGTTCTCCCCACCCCTCCCAGCCCCTCCCCTCCCCTTCACACATAAATGCCCCTATCTGCCCTGTGCTATATTAAGTAGTTTTAATCAACTGCTTATCAATTTCGAGCACCTCCTAATTTCTCTGGAAAAGGTGCAAGTAAGTGAGATATAATTGATGCAAGAGTCTTTGAAGGTGGTTTGCTGGACAAGGACAGAGCCTTGCATCTGGAAGTTTTCCTTTGGTTTTCTGTTACAGGAAATCTGAAAACCTTAATAATTGAAGAAGAAAAGCCAAGTCACCTAGGGGAGATATGTCACTGTTTACTGGCTTCCTTCTCTATGTGGCCTCTGAAGACAGAAATTGAGATCATATCATGATCTGTTATGAAACATGGGGGATTTCTCATTTTACTTAACACTCTTGTAGATAGCTCTTCTCTGGACATGGCAGCCATTGCTGTCTTTATCAGAGCAGTTTAACTATCTGCAAGAGACCTGCAGTCTCTGACATCTTGTCATTGCATCCTTGCTCCACCTCCAGCTATCTGTAGTTCTGCCCAACTGCACATGGCCTCTGGAGGTGAAGGAGTACATATATTGTGGAAGGGTAACTCAAGAGGGAAACTCCATCTATGCAGCTACCGGAAGTAGTCATCCATGC
Organism: Peromyscus maniculatus bairdii; assembly: GCF_049852395.1. Taxonomy (NCBI): domain Eukaryota; kingdom Metazoa; phylum Chordata; class Mammalia; order Rodentia; family Cricetidae; genus Peromyscus; species Peromyscus maniculatus. Next base: position 50,653,009 of record NC_134859.1, on the reverse strand, counting down.
TGGGATGAGACTCTTGGATGGTTAGGCTACTTTGGTTCTGCAACACCTCACCCATGCTTTCTAAGTAAGCCCAATAAATACACTGGTTCCTCAAGTGGAACATTAGTGACATTGTGTCTGTCCTTGGAGGCTCTTCTGGGGTGTGTAAACATTTGTTCATATCTCCCAGTGTAAACTTCATGCAATAACTGCATGTATATTCTCTGGGTATTCTTCTAAAATCCTCAGGAGCTGACTCACAACCTGCTTGCAAGTGTCCCATAATATATGTAACATAACCATGTGATGGGATGGGGGCATTTGAGTTGTCACTAAGCTTCACTGTTAACAATGAAGCAATGTGGTGGTATTGTGTTCCCCAAAATATTGTGTACTCTAATAAATTTATCTGGGGTCAGAGAACAGACAGCCACTAAATACAAAGGCTAGAAAATGGTGGCACTCACACCTTTAATCCTAGCATTCCAGAGATAGAAATCCCTCTGGATCTCTGTGAGTTCAAGGCCACATTGGAAATAGCCAAGCATGGTGACACACCTTTAATCCCAGAAAGCCAGCCTTTAATCCCAGGGAGTGGTGGTAGAAAGCAGAAAGATATATAAGGCGTGAGGACCAGAAACTAGAAGATTTTGGCTGGTTAGGCATTTGGCTGGTTAAGCTTTCAGGCTTTGGAGCAACACAGTTCAGCTGAGATTCATTCTGGATGAGGACTCAGAGGCTTCCAATCTGAGGAAACAGGACCAACTGGCAAGGTGAGATAGCTGTGGCTTGTTCTGTCTCTCTGATCTACCAGCATTGACCCCAATAACTGGCCTCAGGTTTGATTTTATTAATAAGAACTTTTAAGATTCCTGCTACAAAGCCTCATGAACTCATTTGTGAATGTGCTAAGATTCTCTGTGAATTTCCTCTAAGATACTGAGGAAGAAAATAATCAAATGGTACAAACTTACACATTATGTATTATGTACGTGTGTCTACACACAAACATGTATGGATGAGTGTCCATGGTGGACTAAAGAGGGTGTCGGATCCTCTGGAGCTGGAGTTACAAGTGGCTATAAGTCACATGACATGACATAGGTGTTGAGATCCTAACTCTGGTTCTCTGGAAGAGCAGCATCTTATCTTAACTGCTAAACCATTTCTCCAGCCCCCTGTTGGTTTTGTTTAAAAAATAATGTTGTCTCCACTCTCACTGGTTTCTGAAAGTGTCAAGTGCAGAGTTCATTAAATAGCTGTATGTATTGCTTTAATGTCCCTATTCATTTTGCTGGTCATTCTGTATCTCCTTTGCATTGGGACCTTATTTACTCACAAGCTTCAGAGTCATATGTTAATTGGCAATTGGATTTTCTTCTCCTGAGAGTTATGCTATCACCATTCTTGTTTCTTATAAATTACTCTTAGGTTTAGAAAGCCCTTGTCAAAAAAAGTAATATTTACCTATATCTTTTTCAGGCTTTTTTTATTTTGCTTTTTATTTAAAATCTTTGAGTACTTTGGAGAATGTTTTGACTACTAAGAACAGTGAGTCAAAATATATTTTTTGTCAAAACATTTTCAATTATGAGTGACAGCAGTCCAAATTAATCCAACTTTTACTTGGCTCTGTGGTACAATGGATAGCACATCTGACTTCTAGACAAATTAAACCAACCTTTAAATCAAAGAGGAAGCATTGCACAAACCTGGAAATTGTTCAGCTGGCTGGAGCATAGTAAGCTCTGGGCTCTAAATGTAGACCTCAGAGCTTGAACTCCATAAACATACCATATTTTGTCTATGCATTTGGACAGTGGCAGACACTTGGGCTATGTCTAGTTGGGGCCATTATTACATTACTGATATGAACATGTTCATTCAAGTCTTCATGTGGATGTGTGGTTTTTTGTTTTGTTTTGTTTTGTTACTTTGCTTGGTTGGGGTCTATTAGACCTTATGCTCTTTTATGCTTGACTCTTTAAGAATCTTGCAAATTGTTCTCCAAAATGGCTGTATCATTTTACGCTCTCACCAGCAATGTGTGAGCATTTCCATTTCTCTGCATCCTTAATAATGTTGGCTTACTTATTGCAGCCATTATGGTCAGTGTGAAAGGCTATCTCACCCAGGTTATAGTTTGCATTTTTCAATTGCCTAATATTATAAAGCAGCTTTTTATCACATGTTTTATACAAGTTTTTTCTTTTGTATAATAACATCCATTTGTGTCCTTATGGAGTTGTGATGAGTCTATGCTCTGCTGTATTACAGATATAGTTGCAGACATGGCATCCTAGTCTGTGGTGAGTCTTGTCTTTTTCTTCCTAGCATCTTTTGAAGTTCAAAGGTCTTGAATTTTGGTACACTTCAATGTACCAGCTTATCACCATTTACTGCTACAGGTGTTACATTCTTTGCTTGACTTGATATGTCTTAATTTCTTTTTCTTTTGTGAGCATGGGAATTTTCACAAATTTACCTTTCATTTTGCCCACTTAATGCCCTGAATTAAAAATTCCAAGTATTTTCCTCATAAGTACTTTGGGTTTTCTACGTCACTTCTAGCATTTCTTTTCGTATGTGAGAACAGAAATCGTGCAACTCACAGTCATTACTACTCCAATCTAATCACAGGCACGCTGTTCCTTATGCTGGAGAGATTTCCTCAGGGATACAAGGGGCATTTGTGTTATTTCTTCCCATCATATTTTGAGAAAGACACTTCCTAGTTAGTATAAGCAAAGAGAAAGATGTGCCCTAGATGGGAAAGGATCGTAAGACCAAAACATACCCAAAATTGTAGGCCTTTGTGTTAAACATAAGACATTAAAATGTGACTGTTATAATGAAAAGGGAACCAATTTCTGTTAAACATAAGACATTAAAATGTGACTGTTATAATGAAAAAGGAACCAATTTGTTCTAGATTGAAGCAGACGACATTTTTCTTCTCTTAATACCACCTCTATGCTGAGCTTGGGACATGTTAAAATCACTGGTCCTTTTAACGGACTTTCCTCTAACTACATCCCCCCAATTCTCTGTGTGTACAAGTGTTGGAGGCCAGCTCTGCATTTGTCTTTCTGAAGACTGACTTCATCATATCTAGCCCATCATTTTTAATATTGTATTAATAATTTCATACAATGTATTTTGATCATATTCATCCCCACTCCTCCCAGACACACTCCTCACCTCCCTAGCCCACTCCCAACTTTGTGCCTTAAAAAAAATAATCCACTGAATCCATTTTGTGCTGCCCATGGGCATGGGGCATCATTTTTAATTGAGTACCTTAAATAATTGTGTGTGGTGGTGTTTGTGTGTGTGGTGTATGTGTGTAATGGTGTAGGGGTATGTGGCGCGCGTGTGTGTGTGTTTGTATATGTGTGTGTGCATGCACATGTGTGGCATGTGTGTGTATGGTGTGTAGGTCCACATGTCATTCAGATGTACACTGTCTGCCTTATTTTTGTTGATAGGGTCTCACTTACTGAATGAACTTAGAACTCACCATTTCAGTCATACTGGCCGACCAGTGAGTTTCTGGGATCCTCTGTTTCCACCTCTACTCCAACACACACATATGTATGCACACACTATCCACTGCTGGGATTACAGGCTTGTGTCACCGGTACCCAGATTTTACATGGCTGCTGAGGATTTGAACTTGGGTCTTCATGCTTGGCCAGTACAAGAGCATTTTACCCACTGAGCCATCTCTCTGGCCCCACAAGAAATAATCTTAAAGCTGACTTTATTCTCTTGCCATTAGTGAAGATAGTAACAGGAATAGTAGATTGGATGATTACCTGTTCATTCATGGAGTCATTCAAATGTTTCTTAAAGAATTATTGAAATCTTATATGTGCCTGGTTCTGAAAATAAAAGAAGGAACAAGAAAGGTGTGCTTTCTAACTCTGACAAACATGTGCGTGAGAAATCCGTGGGATATATGTGGTGGGCATTAAGGTGGAGCATAGCAGAGTAGGAGCTCAGCTGAGCAGCTTCTTCTTACTCATCCCAGTCCTGAGGCTGGGAATGCATAGCACATGGACTAACGTCAATTCCTGATCAGGAGTTACTAGCCATTAGCTAGACAGATGTAAAAGGGTTATCATCTAGGTAGGCTCAATGGGTTGCCTGGGTGGGGAGGAGAAAGGGTCAACACAGTCTCAGAGTACCTAGAAAGCGAGCATTGCTCTCCGCAGCTTGTTGTTAGTGTACTTGGGGAGAGACACAGAACATCAAAGCATTGAGAGAGGAAGCTAGAGGAGAAGGCATGGTCAAGGTCAAGACAGGCCAGCAAGGAGCCATGACTCCCTATAGGGAGGCAGGCAGTCATGATCAGGTTGTTCTCTGGGAAGTTCAGACTCCATGGGGAAAAGAAAGGATGGGTCAGGTATTCTGGGTTTTCTTTCCTTTGTAGATGCTAAGTGTCAGGCCCATCTATCCTTGAGCTCCCATCTCCCTGACACCCAGCAAGGCCGTCTGTGGCACAGATAATGGCATTCGCCTTCCTATGTTTGGCAGGTGTTACATCACTCTCACTCAGTCCCTGCACTTGACCATGAGTGGGGCTCCAGCGGGACCTGCAGGGACAGGCAAGACAGAGACCACCAAGGACCTGGGCCGAGCACTGGGCATCATGGTCTATGTGTTTAACTGCTCGGAGCAGATGGACTACAAGGTACAAATTCACTCCACTTCTGGAGAGACTGGGACCTGGGTGGTAGCTGAGATCAGATACATGCCTTATCCATTCTTTGTTGGTCCCACTCCCCCAGGAGATTCAGAGTCCAGAGAGGAGGTTTCTCCTTACATTTTTTTCTTTTTTTGCTGTTTTTAAAATTTTATAATTTGATTTAATTTTACATATCAGCCACGGATTCCCCTATCCTTCCTCCTCCCACTCCCACCCCCCAGCCCACCTCCCCATTCCCACCTCCTCCAGGGCAAGGACTCCCCATGGATACCATCTCCTTACTTTTTCACAGTAGTCTTAAGGATGCTTTAACCCTTTTTGGCCTCCTTCTGTTGACATCTTCTGTAACCCAGAGGCACAGCCCCAAACCTTCTGACTCTACTAATGAACTTTGTGAACAAATGAATTATTTGACATGGGTAGATTAGTAGACATGGTCGCCTTTCTTCTGTCGTATGTAAAATGATGCTGCTGAACAAATCCCAAAGTCCTTAATTTACTGATGGGTCAGGAAGGGCAGAAAGGCTCATGAATAGCTGTGATGGGAACACTTGTCTCCAAGTGACAGATTTATCTGAGCTCCTCTATACGGCAGGCATTCTCCTAGGATAGTATACAAGGGCATGTGAGACTTCTGTAAACAGGAGGGACTAGTCACTGCTCACTATAAGAGACACCCACAGACAGGCAGTACAAAGTCCATGCACTTAAATCTAGAATCTAGCCCTTTTCCAACAGCCAGTATGCTCCAGGTTGTGTCATGGAGAAAAGCCAGAGAAACAAAAGGCCCAGGAGGTCACTTCCAGCTACAGACATTCTGCTCACAAATGAATAAAAGCTCATTTTAAAGATGTGTAATAGCAACTTGCCCTGCTGCCTCCATACTGGTGTTTCCTCATAGTATATGTTTTTAATAAGATGCCTTATGCTTCTCTTGTAAGCAGAGAAAACAGATAATGTCAAAGTTTTGCAGTAGAAAAAAAAAGGTTACATAAAAAAAATCAAATAAAATTTAATGTTAGAAAATGCATTTAATGTAGAAATAATTTTAGAGATTGCAGGTACTGAACTGTGATTTTTTTAGGTGACCCTAATTTTCTAGAGCTGGGCTGGTTTGCTTTAGTATAAAACCTTTCTGTGTAAAAGAGTCCTGTGAAGCCATGTTTCGCTGTGGCAAACAGAGGGGGCATCCAGACCTGAATCCAGTCCTTCCCTGAGCCATCACCTCTAAATTTGAGTGCACCTGTTTTTATTGATGAATACACTATGGTAATGTTTCTTTTCAAGGATGGAATGTGATTTTTTTTCCTCTTTAAGGAAATAAACTCTGCCTTAAGGATTATTTTGAGCTTCTAGATTCTTCTATAGTTTTATTATTATTATTCTATAGTTAATTATTGACAGCATTGCTGAAGTAAGTAAGTCTCCCATGGTGAACATTCTGGAAGATACAAGTCATTTGGATGTAGAAGTCATGTATTTTCATGGCAGAAAATCAGCAGACTTCTTCCAAGTCAAACCAAACACAGCAAATAGGAAGAGAAGAGTTGACTCCAGGGCCAGCGATTGCAAAGATCATTTATCACAATTCTTTCAAAGTTAAATAATTGTCCCTAACCCCACCTATTCCTTTGAAAGAACAAGGTAGGAGAGCATTTGTCCTTGGCTCGCCTGGGCTTTAAGAAAAGTTGCAGTCTTTGAGTCCAGGCCAAACACAGACTAGCGCAATACTAATAGAAGGAGTCTAATAACACCCCAGAATAATGGCGTTCATTTCCTAAGCCCCAAAATCACTCTAAAAAGACAGCCTGGCTAAACTGTTTCTGCAAGCCTTTCTCCTTTACTGTCCAGCTGTTCAGAAACTATATTTTATCATGAAACACTCCAGAAACAAAGAGGGTAGGTTTATTGGTTACTGCCATTGCTCAGAATGTGTATGGTATTTCAGAAAGATACCAAAGTAAATAATGTTTTACCCTGCAGAACTGCAGCTGGAGATGCTTCAAAAGTGGCTACAAGGAAGTTCCCACCAGGGAGTGTCCTAGGACACCCCAAGATAGGACTGCTTAGGATTCCAAAGAAAGAAACACAAAAGATAAGGTGTCACTCAGTGGAAGAATGCCCACTTAGCATGCAGAAATCCACAGGGCCCTGGGTTTGAGCTCCAGCACCCAAAGGAGCCCAAGAGGTGGAGGAAGGAAGGAGAGAGGGAAGGAGGAAAGATGGATGGACGGACAACTAGGTGCTAAGGGGAATCAGTGCAAAGCACTTAGTAGAGGAATATGTAAAGTACTGGGGCTTATCTCTGAAGATGAGGCTAGGATAGTCTGTCTAGGAATGTCCTCAGCCAGAAGGACATATGTGTCTCTCATATGAGTTTTAAGGAATTTCTTTCAGAACAGGGGCCAGTTTCTTTAAGAGGTTTGGGAAACAGCCTAAATGTCTTTACCAGTGTCTAGGAATATTCAAGACTCCTGTTTAGAGTCAAGACTACCGGGAAAACCTACAGCCAAGAGTGGTCAAGGGACTATAATTCTCAGTGAGGACACAGAAGGAAAATGGGAGGGCTCTGGGGGTCCCTATGGATGGTGTAGATGATTAGATAGATAGAGCAGTTAGATCAATAATTGAAATTGATATATACACAGAGAGATACATAGATCAAACATAGACCAATCTCTATGGAGGAACAAGATGTTTATGGAATAATTAGTAGAACTAATTTTTGCTGAAATACTACAATCTTAGGCATGTATGAGTAACGTACAAACTCTAGGCCCTAGACTATTCCAGAACAGGGGGACAGACACAACGGTTTCTGGTGAGAAAACACAGTGAGGAGCTCCTGAGACCCAAGGCTGCTTGAGTCCTGGGATATGGCTCTTTAACACAACCTGATCCTTAGCCTGGCTTTGAAGCCAGGGCCTAGTTCTAAGCAGCCAGCATCCCTACTCCGGCCCTTGTCAGCTTCACCCCTGGGCTTTTCTCCCAGAGTCTGGCTGGAGTGAAGAGAGAAAGGACTGGGAACCAGGCATAGCTGTCACACATCTGGATGTGTCTGCTGTGACACTAACACTAATAGATTCTGTTTGCATTTCTCCAGAGTAGAGACTAGAACCAAGCATAGCATGGTGACCAGGTAGCTTTAGGGAGCATTGGGAGACGTGGGGAGGGTGACGGGGATAAAGTACAGATGTCAGAGGCCATGGGACCTTCTAGTGGTGGGCCACAGAAAGACCTGCAGACTTTAGAACAGCAGGGAGGCATAACATGAGAGGAGGCCGTTACCGGGAGCCATGTGAGCTGGCCGTCGGAGGGGAGACTGGAGAGAACTTCGAAGCACTTTGGACGGGAAGAGAGAAAACCCAAGTGCCAGGACAGTGAAGAAGGGAAAGAGAAAACAAGAGGCTTAAGGGAAGCAAAGCTGAATGATGATCTAGGAAACAAGGGGACGTAGTGGGTTTACAAGGCAAAGAGGCATTGGAGGGGAGGACTAGGGCTGTAGGTAGTGTCCCCATGCACTTCTGTCCCAGGAATTCCATCAGGACACAAGCCCACTCAGCTCCATGAACACAGGTGCAGAGTCTGGGTGCTCCTAGAGCAGCAGAGGAATGTGGGAGAAAGGAAAAGTAGAAAGCCTACAAGGCTAGCCAATGTCGCGAGACACAGCCAGTTAACACTGAGGAGTCCTGTGAGTCTTGCCAGGGATAGGATTTGACAAGCTGAGTTCACCATCATCAGAATAAAGCCACAGAGCTTATTAGAACGCTGCCATAGAGCTGAAATAGGTAAAACGACAAAGAGAAACTGTGTGCACAGGGTCGTTTAAGGGTGGTTTTTATGTGCAGGGTTTGCACATGGACTGTCAGCCAGGGTTTCAACGACACAGTGTCCTGGAATAATTGTAGTTGGGATTTATCGTGGTTAGCAACAGCCTGGCCCTGAGGTAATGATGGTCGTGCCCCTGTCAGAAATGGCTCAGTAAAACCACCTGTCCTAAGCTGGCACCCACATTCTGCAGCCAGGACTTGTTAAGATGAGCTCCTTCTGATGAGATAATGGTCTGCTTTGGCGGCAGAAGTGACCTTGCAAGCCCAACCTGCTCAGAGGCAAAAGCAGCTTCGTGGCGAGGCTGGCTCAGCACAGCCATTGATGACAGCCCGGCATCCACACTTCATGTTACAGCAGCGATACTTTCCCCTAGTCCTTGATACAGAGGCCACTGTGGAAACACCCCGTGGCTCTGAAGCTCAGAGCATTCAGAATGATTTCTGAACCTCAGGAGGCTCAGCTTCCTGTAAGAGTTACGACTGTTTCTCAAGACTCCCTCAGCTTCCCATGTTATTTTCTTCCACTTCTTCCTTCCGGCCTCCATAGCTCATGCTTTTCCTTTTCCAGAATGTCCATTTTAATATGGATTCTGGTGAGTCCACATTTGTTCCCACCTTCACCCACATCCTAGTGCCGGCTCTAATTACACGTGGGGTATCTGATATAGAGGGTCTTCCCCCACCTTGGGAGGATCCTGCTACTCTTCTGGCCATATTCCTCACTCCATCTCTAATATGGAAATCCTGCTTGTTTGTGCCCTTACTTCCCCAGAGCAAATCAGTCATCCACATGGATTTTGCCTCAGCATCCTCCACATTCAGCCTTTTGCCATGACCTATTCTTTATTCTAGCTTTTAGTCTAGAAGCTTGGCCTCATGGCCAGGTGATGTCACTGCTTAGCCAATAACACCAAGAGATGTGCACAATGAGGAAGCTGGTTGATGTAAGTTCTGCTACTGGTCCTCAGAGAATAATGGGATTGGGTCAAGTATCTACTTACTGAAATTCTCTTTAAGGTTTTACGTATTATCTACAATTCATAAAAAGGATACATGACTTTAAAACCACTGTTAGGCATAAGATTGGGCTCCTGAATTTCTAAGTTAGGATTTGTCGTGCTTAATTGGTTGATATAGACACATACACACCTACATGCACATACATACATTCAAAGGATGATGTGTGGTGGATGGATGGGTAGATAGATGATAGATAGATAGATAGATAGATAGATAGATAGATAGATAGATAGATATAGATAGATAGACAGACAATCTCAATCTATAGGAATATTTGAGAATAAAAACACATACATTTATTAGAAGGATGATATATGGGTGGATGGATGGATAGATGATAGATAGATAGATAGATAGATAGATAGATAGATAGATAGATAGATAGATAGATAGATAGATAGATGACAGACAGTCTCAACCTATAGGAATATTTGAGAATAAAACTCAATGCCTAGAATCACCTCACCCTCCTGGAGACATCCCTAACTACCGACTCTCAAGTTGCGGTAGCACCCCATTCTGACTCCAGTGTACCTCTCTGTAGCATGAATCTTAAAGAGTTTTATTAATAAAATCAAACCTGAGGCCAGTTATTGGAGTGAAATGCTGGAAGATCAGAGAGACAGAACAAGTCACAGATAACCTCACCTGGCCAACTTCTCAGCTGGTCTTGTTTCTCAGACTGGATGCTTCTGTGTCCTCATCCCAATAGCTCTCAGCTAAACTGTACTGCTCAAAACCTAAAAGCTTAGCCAGCTAAAAGCTTAACCAGCCACATGCTGCTTGCTTCTGGTCTTCACGCCTTATATATCTTTCCTTTCTACCATCACTCCCTGGGATTAAAGGCTCGCTTTCTGAGATTAAAGGTGTGTGTCACCATGCCTGGCTGTTCCCAATGTGGCCTTGAACTCACAGAGATCCAGAGGGATTTCTACCTCTGGAGTGCTAGGATTAAAGATGTGAGTGCCACCATTTTCTAGCCTTTGCATCTAGTGCCTGTTCTGTCTCTGATCCAAGATAAGTTTATTAGGGTGCACGATATTTGGGGGAACACAATACCACTACACCTCTCCTTCTGTTTGATATGTATGTTGTCATCATCTTTTCTCCTCACAAGAATGTCAGCCCTAGAAAGGTCTTTCTTTTCCATCCTGTGGACTATTGAGTGCCCATGTCCCAGAACATTCTCTAGCAGACAGTACCTGCTCAATTAATATTTGTTAGATGAATAGATGAGAAGAAAGACGTGGTTTTTTTTTGTTTTTTACTTTATCTTATTAATAGTTTACTTTATAGAGCATTTCCAAATTTGGGGAATAATTGGCACATAGCACCGCAATGTACTCTCCCTTCTTCCCACATAGTTTCTGCTATTATTTGGTTTTTTTTTTTTTTTTTTTTTTTTTTTTTTGGTTTTTTCGAGACAGGGTTTCTCTGTGTAGCTTTGCGCCTTTCCTGGAACTCACTTGGTAGCCCAGGCTGGCCTCGAACTCACAGAGATCCGCCTGCCTCTGCCTCCCGAGTGCTGGGATTAAAGGCGTGCGCCACCACCGCCCGGCAGTTTCTGCTATTATTAAATATAGGTGTGCTGGGTAGTTTTATGTCAACTTGACACAGATAGAGTCATCAGAAAGAAGGAAGACTCGACTGAGAAAATACCTCCATAAGATAAGGCTATAGGCAAGCCCATAGGACATTCTCTTAATTAGTGATTGATGTGGGAGGACCTAGTCCATTGTGTGTGGGCCACTCCTGGGATGGTGGTCCTGGGTGCTATAAGAAAGCAGGCTGTACAAGCCATGAGAGAAAATCAGTAAGCAGCACTCCTCCATGGCCTCTGCATCAGCTCCTGCCTCCAGATTCCTGACCTGCTTGAGTTCCTGTCCTGACTTCCTCCCATGATAGAGAGTGATGTGGAAGTATAAGCCAAATAAATCCTTTCTTCCCCAATTAGCTGTTGGTCGTGGTGTTATATCACAGGGGTAGTAACTCTAACTAAGACAATAGGTTAGTGTAGCACATCCAGTGCCAATATGCTGTTCTAAACTAAAATCCAAGACTGTGTTGGAATTCACTGTTTGGAAGAACAGTTGAGTATATAGTTCTACGGGTTTAGGAAAGTGTATAATGTCATCTACCCAATGTCACAGTACCACCTGCAGTAGTTTCTCCACCCTAGCATTGCCTCTGCTCCTGGCAACTGCTGATCGTTTCACTTCTCCTTTGTTCACATTTTCCAAATGAGTTTGAGTATTCTGGGGTTTAATGCGACGTGGGATGTATTTTCCCTCCCTCTTTAAACTCTGCCCTACATCCAACCTTGCCTAGGTAGATGTCTGACTGATTCTGACAAAATGTTGCCTTAATCATCGTCTCTCATGCAAACCTCTAAAGACTCCTTGTAATAATTCAAGGCTTTCTGCTACTAAGACTTTCTTTAGTGATCAATTTTCCATCCCAAATGGTACCTTTACTTTTCTCTGGGCACATCGTTATTTTGCTCATTTTTCTTCCATAATCTTTCATCCTCCTGGAAAGCCTCCCCCTCTCCTTGTCACACAGACATGAGCAAGTGCTGCAGAGTATTCTGAAGCACCTTGTTCTGAGAGCTAGGTACTTGGGCTTCTGCCTGCCTCCCTTTGTTTTCTCACTATGCCCATTTTGTTGGAGTATATTCTGAGAAAAATCAGAGGTTACATGAGGAAAAGGGAATCTCAGCCATGTAACAAATGAGTCTTGTTGCAGACATTTAAAGTGTGTACGTGCATGTGTGTGCATGTGTGTGTGGAGGGAGAGAGAAACAGACAGATAGGGACAGAAACAGAGAAGTAGAAAGACACACAGAGAGATATTCTTTCATACACTAGGCTAATTCATGCTCTACTACTGACCTACCCTTGCAGCCCACTAGTATATATTTATAACCTGGCTGAGGTAGGTTATGGAATGTAGTGTTTCCCCAGCTTTCTTGACAACAAAATCCTTTTCTCAAGGAAGACCTGGTGTTCCACAAACTCCATCTTGCAATGTGCAAAAAGGGTGTTCTGCCATCCCATCTTCATTGAGCACACTGCAATACTATGATTCATTCCTTTCTGGTCTCTGTGACCATGTGATCTGTAATATTTCCTGGAACTAATACTTTTATAATAGTGATTCTCTTTCATTTGTATACCTTATTGCCAACACCCTCCTAAAAGTTTTCAGAGGATCTGTATCTAGCATGGCTCAAGGACACTACAAGAAAACCCACAGAATCAACTAACCTGGGCTTTAGGTTACAGAGACTCACAGAGACTGAACTGACAACCAGGGCCCTCTGCATATATGTTACAATTGTGTATCTTGGTACCACAGGAATGTGGGACTCCTAAAAGTGGGAGCAGGTGCTGTCTCTGACTCTGTCACCTGCTTTAGGAACCCTTTTCTCCTACCAGGTTGCCTTGCCCAGTCTTAATAGGAGAGGAGGTGCCTAGTCTTAGGGCAACTTGATATACCATGGCTGGTTGATATCCATGGGAGGACTGCTCTTTCCTGAAGAGAAATGGATGAGGGGGAGGAGGAGGGGGAGGAGGAAGGAAGGAAGGAAGGAAGGAAGGAAGGAAGGAAGGAAGGAAGGAAGGGAGGAGGAGGGGAGGAGGAGGAAGTGGAGGGTGGGGGGAGGAAGAAGGGAGGTGGGAAGAAAGGATTGGGAGGAGAGGAGGGAGGTGAAACTGGGTTTGGGATGTACAAACAAACAAACAAACAAACATACAAATAGAATGCCTTCTGGATATGTGTCAGGACTCCCACAAATGCATCACCCCAGCGTTTTAAGGGCACCACCTAGCCAATGGCCTCCAGTGCCTGCTCCTTACCACTGATGCTTAGCTTCCTAGATCCCCTTTGATGCCAGAGTTCCTTTTCATTTTTGGATAGAAATACATTCTTCCCTTTGAAATTCTTTCCTTGCTCTCTTTTGGCAAGATTTGCCCATAGTTTGTTTCTGTGACTGTTGTCCATTCCGGACATTTCCAGCTCCACATCATCTGGGAAACCTGAGTGGCTGGGCATGGATTGAAGACACAGCATTACCTTTCCATTAGGGTATGCCAGAGCCTGAGCAGAAGCCTGTTTGTCTATGTGGCCTAAGAAAAGCTATCTTTTATTCATTTTCTGGGGCTTCGAAAGCTACAGAATACTCAGGAAGAAACCCTGATGGCATCTTAAAGGGATTTTTCACTACAGCATCTTGGAAAGCCTGTTTGATTCCAATGACATGTGTTGGTTGTCACCCATCACCTTCAAAAACTAAATTGTTCTTGAAATTACAATGCAAGTTTCAGGGGACCAGACGGGTCTATACTAAAGAAACTGGGAAGTGACCTGTGGACATGACTCTAAGACAGTGTCATCATTTGATCCTTACATGTTTCCTTGCAGTCCTGTGGCAACATCTACAAAGGCCTGGCTCAGACTGGCGCCTGGGGCTGTTTTGACGAGTTTAACCGAATCTCTGTGGAGGTCTTGTCGGTGGTGGCTGTACAGGTATGGGTCAGCAGGGGGCGGGGGGCCTTGCAGTTTTCATGGCTGGTCCTGTGGAAGTCTACAGCCTGTTGTTTTCATACTTCAGCCACATTTCCCCCTCTACTGGCCATTCCATCCCCCTTTCTCCATCCTTACAGTAAGTGTCCCTCTATTACCCACCAAAGCATATCCTATTCTAACCAGGAGAGTCTCTTTCTCTGTGTGTAAAACAGGGACATAAATTATCTATCCTACCCACTTCATAAAGGGGCACAAAGGATCAGCCAAGGCGGTGGATCCCAGCTGCTCAGAAACATCATGCACCTTGGCTGTAAACCAAGGCTCCAGCCTCAGCTCTTACATTTGCTATAGAAGTCTGGAAGCAAGTTGTTCCACATCTCTCAGCCTAATCCACTGTTTTATGGCTAAGGCTGTGGTGTCACTGGGCTTGAGTGAATGGAGGTGCCCCACTGAAAAAGATACGATTCCTGACTTCAAAGATGTCTTGAGTTTCTGAGATAGGTGTGAATACTTTCACTGTTCTAGAAGTGATCATAATATCCATACTGTAGAATAAAACTTTGAAAGCTGTTATTTTAAAGCCAATCCCTAAATGCTGGCTGGAGAGGGTTTGAATTGGGGTCAGGAACCCATGGACAAAGAGAGGACAGAAGGAGGAGAAGCAGAGAGTGAATTCCTTTGCTAAGTCTCTTGTACCAGACACTCTTCCCATCACCCCTCATCCTCCAGTGGCTCTTCTGTTATAACTATTATTATTTTTTTAAAGATTTATTTATTTATTTATTATGTATACAGTGTTTGTCTGCATATACACCTGCAGGCCAGAAGAGGGCACCAGATCTCATTACAGATGGTTGTGAGCCACCATGTGGTTGCTGGGAATTGAACTCAGGACCTCTGGAAGAACAGCCAGTGCTCTTAACCGCTGAGCCATCTCTCCAGACCTATAACTATTATTTTATATGGAGAAAAACATAGCAGGGAAGAAAAGGGACTTGTCCAAGGTACAGTGTTACAAAGTGACAAGGGGATGGATTTGAACCCAGTTCCTCCATCCACATCATCAATGTATTTGTATGAACGGCCAGAGAAGCAAGCTCAAACCAAATAAAGATAACTCTAAATGCCTTCTGGTGCAGGTGACAAGGAGCCCCGAGGACTCTGAAGGAGAGTTAGCCTGTGTTTGGCAGTAGTTTTAAAGAGCTGGGTAAAGGGAAAATCCTTGCCTGAGATCAAGGCAGAGGACTCGCCCAGCTACAAAGGCTGCAGTAGCCTTGCACCTCCCCATCTCCTTTGCCAGGCCCTTTCCCTTTGCCCCACCCTATAAGCAGAACATGCTCACTTTCCACCAAGGGGTAACGGGTGGCAGCGATCCTCTTCCTCCCTAGTGCCCCATGGCAAAGCCTCTACAGAGTGCTGTATGCAAGGAGGGGATCGGACAATGCTGTGCTTTCTGCTCTGAGTCTGTGTCCACACACCACATGGTCAAACACAGTGGACGCTTCCTCTCTTTTGGTTTATTTCCAAAGCATTATGCACATAGAATTATTCAAGGGGGAAAAAAGAATGAAGGAAGAGCAGAGGAGAGGAAGAGGGGGAGGGGAAAGGAGAGGAAAGGGACGGAAAAGAAAGAGGGGGAGGGGGAAAGAGGATGGAAGGAGAGGAGAGTGAAAGGGAGTGTGGGGGGAGGGGGAGTCTATCAGAGTGTTTCTGATCTGGTCCCTGCATATCTGTGGAATTCTTTCAGCCCCAAAGCAATATGGAAAACACCCAACGGGGCCAAGTTTTTTCTTTTTCTTTGGCAAGAGCATGGAGCGGAGGGAGGGTTGGCACAATGGGCGTGGGATGGAACATCACCAGGCAGGTCACCCATGTGGGAGAAACTGGCCAAGGCAGCATTGTCCCCTGCACCGGACTGGGTGCCCTGGCAGGAGCCAGCCTCTGTCTACAGAACCTCCAGCTGTCACCCCCTCATCTGGCATGCTGTCCCTGTCACTGGAGGCTAAATGTGGAGCTTTGAGCAGAGAGCTGGAGCAACCGCCGAGCTGGGAAGGGGTAGGGCCCTATACCAGCTGCTATTCCATAGCACCCACCCCTGGGCTTCAGCTGCCACTGGGAGCCAGGGGCTCTCAGGGGGCTCTCGGGGGCCTGTCATGTGCCTGCGCCATAGTGGCCAGTCCTTTTGGCTCTCTTATGATGAAGGCTGCTCCACAAACACTGACGCTTGTCCCAGCTGTCCCTTAGCAAAGATTCCCCAGAACAAGATGCAGTTTCCCCTTCCTAAGATTTGCTCTTCTCAGAAGGAATTCATGATGGTCGGGGGAGTGAGGCCCAAGCAGTAATCTAAACACTCCCTTGCACCGACGACATCATGATCTGCCTTGGCTTGGTAAGTTGATTATGAAAATCTCTGTCCTCTCGCATTGGCATGACTTGACAGGGCCTAGGGAGGAAGTATTTCCATCCAGAAACTGGAGCTGGGGATGTGGGCCAATGGTAGAGTGCTTGCCTAACAGGCACAAGATCCCAGGTTTAATCCCTATAAACTGTTCCTCCCTAAACCTACAGTTCATGGCACTGACTCATTCTGCACATAAAGACCTTTTTTCTCTGGAAAGTCAATGGTTCATCATTTATCAACACACCTCTGCCTTTTATAGATGGGAGTCTGGTGTTACCTAGACTGAAACTGAATATTTATATTTTTGTAGTATTATATTAGTCTTTTTCTGTGGTTATAATGAAACACCTGAAGTTGGATTGCCTATAAAGAAAATGGGTTTTTGGCCCACATTCCTGGACTTTCAAAGACACACATCTGGCAATGACTTCTTGCTGTCAAACCATACAATTCAATCATGAGCTATACCCGATGACCTTGTCTAAACATAGCTACCTCCCAAAAGTTGAATCTCTAGGCACCATAGCTGGATCAAGTTTCCACCCTCTCGGTGTCTCATAATGAGGATTTAATTCAATATATGAACCCCTGGAAACAAACTGAAACCATGTCCACACTACAGCAGAAATTGCACATGTCTTCTGGCTGTTTCCACACTTGGGTGGTCACATCACAATCTGGAACCATAGTGCCATAGCATCTCTCTGTGAACTGTGGGGACAGATCCCTTCCTGAGTTGTGGAATAAACAAACCCTCCTCAGAACACTGGTTCCAGCCCATGAGTGGCTGTGATAATCTGGGTAGAAGCTGTCTCCCCACCACCACCACCACCACCACCACACCACCCCCACCCCCCCGCAGTGCCCACTGGAAATGGTTCCATTTCCTTCCATTGCTCCATGGAAGCTTCTCTTCCTATCTCTCCCACTGCAGGCATCTGTCTTCTGATCCCCTTGCCCACTGTCCTATTATTTCCACTTCCCTGTATGCCTTCCTCCGATCTCCACATTTGTGATTTCTGTGTCCTCTCCTCTGGCTATTTGCCATGGTGTTAGAGGACATCTCCTATCCTCACCAGCCAGGCATTGCTGTTCCTGATTCCACTGAAGTCCAGAACCATTCATTATGCATAATTCCATTGATGGGTGTCTCAGGGAGATGGTTTGTGCTAGGGACTTGCCACAGACTATCTTCCTCTGTGTCCCAAGGCATTTCTCTCAGCATGCTCCACAGAGAGATCATTGAGCTAGTCACCATTCTTTCATTACAACAATTTTTTTCTAAAACATTTAAATTAAGGACCTATAGATCATAGGTGCTCAAGTGTCAGAGTGATGATACTGGTAATGGCCATGGTAATGATGGTGATGAGGGGGGTAACTGACGATAATGCAATGGTAGTGGTAGTGATGGTGATGGTGTTTGTTATGGTAATGATGAAGATAATGATGAAATTGGTAATGATTTTAGAGGTAGCATTTATTAGTGTTGATGCTGATGGTAATGATGATGGATGATGATGATAGTGGTATCCACGATGAGGATGAGCATGGCACTGGTGGTGATAATGATATTGGTGGTGATGATGATGAAAGTGATGATGTTTTAGTGGTAGTGCCAGCAATGAGGCAAGTGATGGTGGTGGTGGAAGTGATAATGAAGGTGATGGAGTTCATGGTGGTGGTGACAGTGATGAGGAGGAGGAGGATGGAGGTGATGATGGTAGTTATAGCAGTGGTGATAATGATGTTGAAGGTCATGGTGGTGAGGATAATGATGGTGGAGGTGATTATGAAGTCATAATGGTTACAATGGTAGTGATGATGAGGATGGTGGTGATGATGATGAGGAGGGCATGTGATTACAATGGTAGTGATGATGAGGGTGGTGATGATGATGATGACTATGGCAATGATGATGAGGACATAATGGTTACAATGGTAGTCATGATGGAGGTGGTGGTGGTAGTAGGGATGATTGTTATCCTTGTCATTTTAACACAACAGGAAATAGTTGGAAATAGATGGTGTGACCCATGGGACATGGGTAAAGGTCCATACCTGCCTTGCATGGGTCTGTACTATCTACACCCTCACTTATCCTAGCTGAACCATCCCCAGGTTATCTTACCAACTCTAACCATGTACTAGCTGTTGAGAGGGTGCCCATCAGCTGTTGTCCACTTCTTGGGAGTCAGAAAATGGAAGGTCCTTATTTGGAAAGGTCAAGACAGGGCTTCTCCCCTTTTGTTCCTAGAATTGAGTAAAATAAGTTCAACTTGGAATTCTCTGATGCTGCCACATTCCGGTCTAGGGACACACCCATACAAGACAGTCGGGAGGAAACGGTCTGACAACAGTTCAGGCAGAACTGGGGCTGGTAACATTTAAAATCATATAAGCATCCAAGGAGAAAATTGTGCTTAATTATTCACACAGTAATCCTGGCTGGCATATTGGTTTGGAAGCTGCACCAGCTGCTGACAATCCTCTGCTGCTGTCCCCTCCCTCTCCTCTCCTCACCCTTCTGTGCTTCTCGTCCCAGGAACTTCCGTAGAAGTGATTAGGCTCCAGTGTTTACATTGCTGGATATTTTCAATGTCTCTGTCAGGTTGGTCAAGCAGAATTGCATACCCATTGGGGAAAAACCTCAGTGTGGCAATTGCAAGAGAAATTACCTTCTATTTTTAAAAAGCATTATACCACTTAATTCTTTTTTTCAGAATCTCCTCCTTGCTGGCTCAGTCAGTGCTCTAGACCTTGGATTATCTGAGCCTTGGGAAATATCCCACCAAGGTAAAAACACATCACCTTGAACCTATAGTCCCTGCCTTCCCCCCATATTCTTTGGTGTCCCCACTACTTGTGGTACAGGCACTGACAGGGGCTGGGCTGAGACATGAAGCAGCTGAGCAGCATGCCAAGCCAGGCATGGCAACAAACACCTAAAATCCCAGCTAAGACTGTGAGTTTGAGGCCAGCCTGAACAACATAGTGAGACTCTGTCCCAACAAAACAAATAAATAACAGTCAGAAGATGTATTAACAAGGGACTTACGATGTGGTTCCAAGGACTCCAGGCAAGGAACAAATGCTCTAGTCTCAGAGCCAAGAGAATGTCCCAAGTTGCACCCTCTTTAGAGGAGCTGACTCTAAAAGAACTCAGAACTGTGACAAAATGCACAAAGTGGTGATTGGGTTGTACTTCTGAAAGCCACAGGCTCCAGCCTACCATTACTGTGGAATCCAGACAGTGATACATGAAATCTGGGCAAAGGTGTCATAAAAGAATGACCGGAGAATGGGCTACATCTTTAGACTGGAAGGAGTAAAGGGGTGGGGAGAAAAAACTGAGAATGTTCGCACAGATTGGGCTAGTCCGTGACCTCCTTAAATTGTATCACCTGCAAAAAGATAGGAACATTCACACATGTTGTCCACTACAGCAGATTTAAGGCCTGAGTGGGAGGACACAGGACAGAACCATCTGAGAGTGCCAGCTTCCAGGTTAGGAAAGGTTTGTTGCAAAGGTTTGTCCTGTGTGGTGTACAGTATCAACCTACTTGGTGCCTACAGCACCCTTCTCTCCATGCTGCAAGAATGTCTCTGGATGTCAAATACTCCTATGGGGAATGGGTGAAAATGGTCCCAGTTGAGAACTATGCATCTTCAAAGCTTTACCTTTCTGTTTCTTTAATGGGCAATAGGCACTTCTTTTCTCGTTGTATAGGAAATATTTCTGATGTATAATAAACTTTCATTTCAGAGTGAAGCAAAGGACATATATGTAAACACAAGTAAACCTTGCAGCAACTATCACCTAAGTGACACCTTGGCATCCTAGTAGTGACTCATTGTGGTGGGCATATAACAACCACACTGCCTAGCAAGTTCTCAGAATATGTCGGGACATATTATTAGTTAACTAATGTCAGACTGGATTGGATGAGGCCATGCTCAACCAGCATCATGCCCCTTCTGGGAGAAGTGACTGAATACACATGCTTTGTTTCCTGCTTGGTTTTAAGACTTGAACTGTCCCACTTGGCAAATGTTCATTTTCACCCGCACTTTTTTTTCTGTTATCTTTATTTTGAGCCAATTTTAGGTTAATATGAAAGTTTCAAAAACAGAACAGTTTCTATTTGTCTCTCCCTTAGTTTCCCCTGATGCTCACTTATAAACAGAATGGTTTCTTAACCACCTTCTGCCTCACTTCCACCTCTAGAAAATTAGGGTCTAAGACCACCCATCTCAGTCTCCATAGAACTGAGTGGGAAGCTTTCTGGAGAATGTTCAAAATAGTGCTTGGTACTGGTCAAATGCTTCAAAAATATTAGACATGCTTTATTATTATTCATTATTCCTGGTGGCTTTAAAATCTCCAGAAGTGATGCAACTTTAGATATGTGTGTGTGGAATTGAGTTGTGGGCCTCCACCTAGCAAGACTTGCATTTAATCCTCACCATTTCTGTGTATCTCTATTCCTCTTTGGCATCCCCAACCCTCTGGTCTTTATCCAGCCCCCTGGACCCTGGTTACCATCACATCCCCGTGGTTTCTCCCAAGAATCTCAGTTTCTGCAGTAAGGGAGTCATAGCCAGTGGTGCCCTGTTTGGCACAAAGCAGGCTAGGAGAAGCACCTGACAGCATCAAGGCTCCAGCATCCTCCACATCCCCCAGCCTGCTCAGTTATTTCCCTCAAGAGCCCCCCTACAGAATTATACACAAAAGCACAGATGCCTCCAATCCAAAGTACGTCATAAATTCCTGCTGAGTGTGGGCTTTCTGGGCTTCAGTGTTTGGGTAGAGAGTGCTGAGTCAGAACAAACAGCAGGAGGGTCCTAGGCTCTAGCTTTGGCCTTTGCCCAAAGGTAGCACAACATCTTGTAAACGCTAATTAAACTTGCCTCCCTGTCCCTAGCCAAGAAAGTGCTCTGTATATTTTACAGATTTAGGGACTGGGAAGAAAGGAAGGATGCAAAGAGCTTTCACATGCCACCCAGCTTGCAGATAGAGAGGGTAGCAAGGCTGAGCAGGGCTGGGCATGAATCAGCAGAGTTCTGCCTGGGTGGCCAGCATGCAGGGTGCTGGAGGCTGGCTCTGCCTGGATGGCATTGGTATTCTGCACATAGAGAGAAGTCTCAGGTTCTCTCTAATTGCTGTGAGCTCAAATACATTCAGTCATTAGAACTTCGCTGCAGAAGAGCAGAATTCTAATTGCAGAACTGTCACATATCCTGACAATATTGTCCCCTTCCCATTCTCTCCCACCTTCACACACACACACACACACACACACACACACACACACATGCACGCGCGCCCTATCCCTCCATAGCCCTTGGCAGAACTGGGCTACCCTTGGCTTTTCTAGCCGCCATACTTGACAGACATAATCTAGGCTCATTTAAAACCCTGCACTGGTTCCAGCATCAGGGTTTGCTTCCAAGAACCACATGAGGCTATAGATTTCCAGAGACATTGTGGGGCCTGGCTGAGCAAAGCCAGCCTGCTGGTGTGTGCCTTTTGTCTTCTTCTATACTATAGCTGATCATTTTTACATGTATTTCAAAGCAGAGTGTGAAAATCATATACAGTTGAGCTCCATTTCTGTCTCCTTTCTCACTTCTGTAAGAGTTAATCCAGAATGGAGTTCAGACCAGTTTACACTAGTTAGATCAGGGTTGATGGAGGTGACCTGGAAATAATAGAAAGGAGACCGACCTCTACAGAAGCAGGTTGACCTTTAATCAGAACAATGAAAGGCAGCAGTCTGACTGTGTGCTGAAGTATGGGGCTGGGAGGGGGTGTGGGGGGAGGCTTGGGGGTTTTACAGGGCAGAAACTGGAACTTTGGGGAAACACATTTCCATCCACAGGTCAGTTCCCCCAAAGCCTCAAAACTGTAAATACCAACAGGTCCCATGCTGGCCCATTTATCAGGGCTGGTATCAATATGTCAACCTTCCTGTCCAGAGTTGCTCAGCTCACCTGAAGATTTGGGGTTATCAGTCCTTTAACAATGCTTCAGCTAATATAGTCCTCTGGCTTCATCAGAGGCATCTGGGAAGTGGAATCTCCTTGAAAATGACCCTTTTCAAACCTTAGCTTACCTGTGCCATTCTGGCGCATGCCACCCCTTCTCATAGTCTGGACTCTCCAAACTGTGAGGGAAGCATCATTCAGATTCCACCTGCTGGTAATGTCACTCTGGACATGCAATCTGGGGAGAGATGGGGGGGCGGGGATGGCTTAAGCTAAGACAATAAACACAGCTGCAGGAACAATGCTCATATTCAAAAGTTCCACGCATGCTGCTGGTTTGTTTTTTTTTGGGGGGGGGTGTTTTGTTGTTGTTGTTGTTGTTGTTGTTGTTGTTGTTGTTTTTCTGTGTGGATTTCATTATCCTTAGAACAAGCTTCGGAGGATGGGGGGGTCAGGTGCTGGCATTCTTCCCATGGTGCAGTGGCCAACAGCACATGCTCAAGAATCCCCAGGCATGGATTCGAATCCTGCTGCTTCAGAGTGGGGTGCTTTGATTGTGGGCAAATGACTTCACCTCTCTGAGCATCTGTTTTATCATAGTGAAGTGGAGGCAACGAGTTGAAGTGTTCCCTCCATCTATCCTGATGAGGTCTGAATGGCTTTCTGTGCATAAAAAATACTCAGAGCTAAGAATAATGCCCAGGGCACAGGATTGGCATGTGCAATGGATTTGATCCCGAGCACCCCACCTCTCTCTCTCTCTCTCTCTCTCTCTCTCTCTCTCTCTCTCTCTCTCTCTCTCTCTCTCTCTCTCTCTCTCACACACACACACACACACACACACACACACACACACACACACTAGCACTAGCACTAGCACTAGTGTTACTTTGTGTGCAACTACAAGGAACCTAGATTCCAAATGAAAAAATTCACCAATTTCCTGACCACTCCCATCCGAGTAGCCACAGGGTGCCAAATGTTGATGTGGACAGCCAGATTCCTTTCAGACACTTACTTAGTACCCATCAGCAAAGGCTCCAGGATGCAGGCACCATTGCCTGTCCTTTAATGCAGGGGACCGCAGGACAATTGCCTGTGCTGTGTCTGGATTTCCAGCTTTAGCTACTGCCCACCACTGGAATGCTGGGAGTCCTTTTCCTCTGATCCTCCACCAGGTGAAAAGCATCCAGGATGCGATCAGAGACAGGAAGCAGAGGTTCAGCTTCCTTGGGGAGGAGATTAGCCTGGATCCTTCAGTGGGCATCTTCATCACCATGAACCCTGGCTATGCTGGCCGCACAGAACTGCCAGAGAACCTCAAGGCCCTCTTCAGGTGAGTAGCAGTATGTCTCCACACACGGACTCACAAAGAGGAGTTTCTTGTATTTTCCTACTGAAAGTCTAGTTTATATATTAGAGAAAAATCACAACATTTAGAGAATAGATTTTTTTTTACCCATTGACACTCCATTGGAGAAAAATGACTTCTCTTTGCCATCAGGTATCAGTTGTAAACAGCCTCTTGATTATGGGCGGGACCCTGTGTCATTCAGTCTATCCAGGCTGGAACCCAGTCTGGCTTGAACCTGTGAGGTCTTGTGTATGCTGCCAATTGTCTCTAGGGGAGGGGAAAACATGATCAAAATATATGTATGATAGATTTCATAAAATGTATAATGCTTTAAATTTAAAAAAGCAGATTTTTAAAGATCTACTTTTACTATAATGGCAGCATCAGTAAAATCATTTTTTTTTTTTTTTTTACTTTTTTTGGTTTTTCGAGACAGGGTTTCTCTGTGTAGTTTTGTGCCTTTCCTGGAACTCACTTTGTAGACCAGGCTGGCCTCGAACTCACAGAGATCTGCCTGCCTCTGCCTCCCCAGTGCTGGGATTAAAGGTGTGTGCCACCACTGCCCGGCAGTAAAATCATTCTTGGCTCAACTGTGGATCATTCAGTTACATATGTATAGATTAATTTTATTTTATGTACTTGCAATGTACATTTGTGACTTGTGTACAAATTCATTATTTATTTTTTATCCCCTAGCCTATCATAAATATTTTCTCTTATTGGGTATTTTTTAATAAATCTCATTCCATGGCTACATATTTTTTCTATCAAGTACATGGTCTATGGTGTAATTAACTAGCCCCTCATGGCTGAATATTAAGAGTATTTCTAGCATTTAAAATAAATTCATACATAATTCTGTAATGTACATTTTTTTGTATATAAATCTTTTCTCTGTATGCATGATTATTTTGTTTGGCTCGCTTCCCAGAGCGGAATTATGGAGTTAACGAGCAGGAACATTTTTAAGGCTTTTGATACACATTGCCAAATTACTTTCTAAAAAGCTCAGTGTCAAATTACATCCTGGTAAAGACACGTAGAAACACCTCTTTTATTTCACCCTTGCCACCCTTGCGTATGGCAATGTTTTTAGATCTTTATGTATATATTTTATAAGGAAACACAAATGTCTTTCCTAGCAAGAGCTAGAGTTTGCAATCTTTTTTTTAAGACAAGAGAAGTTGGCCCAACACCTAAAGGATGTTTCCTGCTTTTGCATCTTCTGCTTATTAAACTTTTTCCTAGGAGAGATAGTGGGAAGTGTGACAATATTATCTGTCTCGTTTGGCAGCTGGGTTGCAGTGCCCTCTCCAGGAGAGGTGGAGTCAACACTGTGTGATAGCCAGTCAGGCTGCCAGGCAGGCCCTGGCTGTCTCACTCTCTCCTGGACTTGGGGGTTTTGTTTTTTGTTTGCTTACTGCCTTGATTTAAAAAAAAAAAAAAAAAAAAGGGTCCCCACTGTGCAGCCCAGGCTGGCTTGGGCCCTGTGATCCTGTTTGCCTCAGCCTCCTGAGTGCTGGGACTGTGGGACACATCTGGCCCAGCCTCTGACTTCAAAGTCATTCCTGTGGTAGCAACTCTCTGTGTCATATGAATGTTGGTGTGTCCTCACTCAAGCAATTCCTACTTGAACCAAAAACCATTGAAACATGAGCAGAGCACTGACTGCAGTGTTGACTGTTTACCCAGAGTATTAGGTAAGGTATGTGCGACAGACACAGTAGGAACTGTTCCTCATGTTTTCTTCCTAAATTTAAAGTAATCTTAGTCTGGGCTATGTGCAATAGCAAACTGCTGTAGACTAGCTCATCTAAACAATAGACACTTCTCAGGATGCTTGAAACCAGACATCCAAGGTCAGAGGGCCAGATGGTCAAGTTCTGGGATGGCTCACTTCCAAGTTACAGGGGATGGTTACCTCATGGTATATTCTTCTGTGGCAGGGAGCCAGCAAGCTTATTCTCGGACTTTATCCTCTTCCTGAGGCCTCATTCTCATGACCTTCACCTCCTGATCCCATCACACTAGGTCTTTCCATAAAAATTTTAGGGGTATACAATCATTTAGACTCTGGCAGTGTGTACTACACTCATAAAAGAAAGTTGGGAAAAAATAAGAACGATATTTTGGAGTTATCTATTTTTATTTGAGGTGTATGAGTTTGCCTGCACATATGTATGTGTGCCACATGCTTGCTTGCTACTCATGGAGGCCAGAAAGGGACATTGTATCTTCTGGGACTAGAGTGACAGGTGGTTGTTTGTGGCCATGTGGGAGCTTGGAACCAAATCTAAGTCCTTTGTCAGAATAGCAAGTGATCTTAAGCACCAGACCCATCTCTCCAGTCCTGCGAAAGATATTTTTAAAGCATTAAGATGAACATCTATTTTACACTTAATTCTCACAAAGGCCCTATGACATAGATTCTATTAGATTCCCCCATGTGCTGTGAGATGACAGTTGGAGTCCCTGGTTAATAAACAGCAGATATGGTGTTTGAACCAAGAGTCTGGGTTCATCACAGTCCAGTCCTGTTACCTAGAGGCAATCTTGTAACCACTTGACATTTTTCTTCCCATACTGTGTTAGCATTCATTTTTCAAAGCTGGGAACTGGCCATATTGTTTAATATACTGCTTTCATTAATTAATATTTTCCCATGCCACTTACTAATCTTCCTTCTGCAGCATCATTTTTCACAGCTGCATTAAATTCTGTTGATATCCTCATGTTCAGACTGCCAAATAATTTCGAGAATTTAAATATTTGGTGGCTCCTTCGATTCTGAGTGCAGTATAAAACATTTCAAAGGACAATATGTACTTGAATTATTCTGAAAAATAAATGTTATCAATACAGGGAAAATGCAATTAAAGAGACGTAACGGGCTGGGGAAATAGCTCAGCCAGTAAAGTGCTTGCCAGGCAAACACAAGGATGTGTGTTCAGTCTAGTTTTTCAAAACTGGGTGTGGTGTCAGGCTTTTGTCATCCCTGTGATGGGGAGAAGGACACAGGTATCTTTCTGGGGTTTGCTGGCCAGCTGGCCTACCTGAATCAGTGAGTTGCAAGCCAGTGAGATGCATTGTCTCAACAAGCTGGGTGGCTTCTGAGGAACAACCTTCAAGTTTATCTTTTGGCACACTCACACACACATACACACATAATTTAACAACAATAAGTTCCCGTAACATACCAAATAAATAAAGTTTTAACAAATCATATATATGTGTGTGTGTATACACATACATACATACATACACACACATACATACACACCACACACACACACATACATACACACACACACAGATATATATATATACATATATATATGTATATATATATAGCCAGAGAGAGGAAAACCACAGTAAATCCTTACATAGAGATGAAAATCTCTCAGATCTTCTGCTTTTTTGTGTATGCTATCTTGTGTCAAGATGGTGCTGATTGGTACCTACCTGATACTTAGCATTGGAAACTTAAATATTTTTTTATACAAATGAGTGCAAAATAAACCATGGATATCCAGAGGACATCCCCACCTTGAGAAGATGGAGCAGGGAAATGCTCTGCTTCCAGCAAACACCCAGGGAGAGGCTCCATTCTCCAATCTTAGCTCCTAGCCTATTTTAGACAATTTGTTGCATTAACCATTGCCTTGCCTGAGGCACATTGACCCCCAAGATAGGAGACCTGAGCTGTAGCTTCAACTCAGCCCCCTCCTGCTGATATTACTCATCACTTTGGGTAGGAGGCTCGCTCCCTTTATCCTTAGTTAACCATCTCAGATTTGGAAGTGTGAGATGAAATGGTTACAACAGTCCTTCTGTGAGCTTTTGGCCTGGAAGGCAGCTCTTTGTGTGATTGCAGCCAACATCCCTTGTCCTGCAATCTCCCCTTCAAGTGAGTTTCCCAGCCTCTGTCTCTCTGCCTCAGGCCTTGCGCAATGGTAGTTCCCGACTTCGAGCTGATCTGTGAGATTATGCTGGTAGCAGAAGGATTCACTGAAGCCCGACTGCTGGCCAGGAAGTTCATCACCCTATACCAGCTGTGCAAAGAACTTCTCTCCAAACAGGTAGGATCTCTCTGGAGGCTGAGGACCAAGCACCCACCACGCTGTGGCCCAACTCAAAACCAATGAACTAGAGCTTTCTTACAGAGTCTGGGCTGATAAGCCATAATAAAAGCTCTAAGTTTTTCAATAAGACTTGGTCTTCAGCTTTCAACTCAGCACTCTTTCAAAGTCTTTTGAGATCCAAATTATTTTTTAAATAGTTAATAACCTTTCTCAGACAAGTGTCCCATGAGAAACATGGCAGTGGTAAGTGACGATCCCTGGAAGGAATGGTCTCTTTCTGAAGGGACATGAGATGGGCTGGGTGCTGGGAGTGATTTAGAATAACAGCTCCATGCTCTCCCTCAGTAATGTAACGTTAAAAGGCCTTCTGCTGAAGGCACACCCGGGAAACAGCACCTTAGTGAGGTCAGTACTCTGTGTGGATGATTTCTTGGTGTCAAGGACAACAAACAGAGCTTCCTAGGACTCTTACCAGTGGAGGTTCACACTCCTTTTGGGGTCATCTTTCTAAATCACCTTCACTGTCATGGACTCTGTCTGCCCTATGACATATTTACAAGAAAGAGGAATCCTGTTTTCTCAACACTTTTTCATTGTGTCCTCTCCCTCCATTCTCTATCACCACCGACTTCCAGACCTGTGACTTCTGGGCTCAGAATTCTGTCACAAACCTCCCTCTGTGTCTAAACATATATTGTCAGTGGTGCACCCCGCCATTCTCCCTCCATGTAAAGAGTACCTCCACTCAGCATGTTCAAGCTGCTCTTACCTGCCAGCTCTCACCAGAGCCTTCTTTCCCTGCTGTTCTAGACACAGTATGTGAAGCCATCATTTCCTGCTTGCTAACGGGGTGGGAAGCAACAGGATTCCTCCCTGACACTTTCTTCTCCCTCCTGAACCTAATCATTAACGAAGTGTAGGTGGACTTTCCTGTCCCACCAGCCACTCCCCAAATAACCACACAGACACTTATAATTAATTATAAATGCTCAGCTGATAGCTTGGGCTTGTTTTAAGCTAGCTCTTATAACTTAAACTAACCCATTTCTATTCATCTATGTGCTGCCCTGAGGCTCCATTACCTCACATGTGTACTTCCCATCCTGCTCACTCTGAGTCACATGATGTCTCCTCTGACTCTGCCTTTCTTCTCCCTAGCATTCTCTCTGCCTCTAAAATCCTGCTAGTCATCAGCCAATCAGCTTCTTATTAACAATGGGAGCAACATGTATTCACAGTGTACAAAAGGATTATTCCACAGTAACAAAATAGTATTGATTCTACTTTCTGAAGTCACCTTGTGATGATGGTTCATCTTGACATTCCTGAGAAGAGAGAATCTCAATTGAGGAACTGCCTCCATCAGACTGACCTGTGGACATGTCCGTGGGGCATTTTCTTGGTTGATAATTGATATAGGAGGGCCTAGGTCATTGTGGTCAGTACCATCCCTAGGTGTGTGGTGGTATTGTGTTCCCCAAAATATTGTGCACCCTAATAAACTTATCTGGGGTCAGAGACAGAACATCCACTAGATACAAAAGCTAGAAAATGATGGCACTCACACCTTTAATTCTAGCATTCCAGAGGTAGAAATCCCTCTGGATCTCTGTGAGTTCAAGGCCACATTGGAAATGGCCAGGCATTGTGACACATGCCTTTAATCCCAGAAAGTGAGCCTTTAATCCCAGGGAGTGATGGTAGAAAGCAGAAAGGTATATAAGGCGTGAGGATCAGAAACTAGAAGCCTTTAGCTGGTTAAGCTTCAGGCTTTCAGGCAGCAGTTCAGCTGAGAGCCATTGGGATGAGGACACAGAAGCTTCCAGTCTGAGGAAACAGGATCAGCTGAGGAACTGTCGAGGTGAGGAAGCTGTGGCTTGTTCTGCTTCTCTGATCTTCCAGCATTCACCCCAATACCAGCCCCTGAGTTTGTTTTATTAATAAGACTCTTTAAGATTCCTGCTATATAGGTGGATAGCCCTGAGCTATGGAAGAGAGAGAGCCCAATGTGAGCCTGGAAACAAACTAGTAAGTGGCTCTCAGTGACTTCTGCTTCAAGATACTTGCTCGATTTCCCCTCTTGGCTTCTCTCAATGATGAATTGTAGTCTGTAAGCTAAAACAAACCTTTTCTCCCCAAGTTGCTTTTGATCATAGTGTTTATCAAAGCAGCAGAACACTAACTAGCACTAACTAGTACTAACTAGATCACCCGTGCTTCTCTGTACTCAGTGCTGCTGCTCTAGTTACAAGCACCCATGTCTCTTAGTTAAACTCTTACTCCTGCCTCTGGAATAATTTTTGCTGCTGGTGACTGAGCTTCCTCCATCCATTCTTGAGATACCAGCTAAAGTAATTGTTTACTTTACACAGGTAGAGCTCTGTGCTCTACCTTCTTCAACAGCTCATGCCTATGGTTCTCATGCTGTGTTCTACCTGCCTAAGTCTCCTTGGAGTTCCTTGAGATAAATGATCCTCTCATCCCGAGCCTGTGGACACCTGTTCCTTGGCCCTTGACTGCAGTGCTTGCTCCCTTGTCTGGGCCTAGCTGATTTCTACTCCTTCCCATGTTCTCTAAATGCCTTTCCTCCAGGACTATCTCTGGTCCCACAGCCCCCAGGTACAGTCACTGCAACTTTTGTCTCCATTGCACATGGGGTTTTTCCCTTTGTAGCATTTATCACAACTAATTATTTAGTTGATCTAGTATGAAACGAGTGATAAAGTGTGGACTTGAACCTAGATCTGCAGAATTTCAAACTCTGTATTCTGAACTACTACCTCCCCTCACTATGCTGTGAGCCCCAGTGTCAGTTTTATGATCCATTTACCCCAGAATCTACTATCAGTGATGGTGATACTGTGAAACTCTTACAACATTTTGTAGTGTTGGGAATCAACCCTAGGAGCTTGCCTATGCTAGGCAATATTTCTGCCATTAACCTATGATCCCAGCTTCAGGGACTATACTTTAAAAAAAAAAAAAAAAAACTATTTTCAGTGAGTTTGGAGGTATCCAAGGAAAATCTTACAAGCTCATCATGCACTTTCTCTAACAGCTAAGCTGCTCTCTCCTTAACAGCCCTCCCACCCTCTGAATATGCGAGGAATAACCAGATCAATTTGATAAACAAGAACGTTTATCCCCCAGAGCCCCATCCCATTGGATATTGTGTGTCTGCTTTACTATCATTGCTGGAAAAATACAGGCAATGCCAGATCAGGAACATAGTTTTCAGAGACCTGTTCACTCACCCTCCACCTGAGCTTCAATAGTGACCTATAGCACGTTCTCTGTGTAATTGTGTGGCCCATGCATATAATTCTCCACATGCAAGCAACCCTGGCTTCAACTGTACTGTTTTCTCCTAGGATCACTATGACTGGGGACTGCGGGCCATCAAGTCGGTCCTTGTGGTAGCAGGCTCCCTGAAAAGAGGAGACCCGGACCGACCAGAGGACCAAGTGCTGATGCGCTCCTTGAGAGATTTCAACATCCCCAAGATTGTGACAGATGACATGCCCGTGTTCATGGGTCTGATTGGTGACCTCTTTCCTGCTCTGGATGTCCCCCGGAGGAGAGACCTGAACTTTGAAGCTGTGGTTCGGAAAGCAATCTTGGACCTTAAGCTCCAGGCTGAGGACAACTTTGTGCTCAAGGTAGATGAGGCTTTCCCTTACAAGCTTTTTCTGTCTCAGAATTCTTTTCTTGGACCATGGGTTGTACTTCATCCTTCATCCAAATGGAATCTTAGCTGGTACAGATTTAGATCTGGTTAGAGGTGCCTCAATTCAGTTACTAGTTCTTTCCTGGAAGGCCACAATGTGGAATGACAGTGGGGAGGACAAGAGAAAGAGTGAATCCCTGCCATTGGCATGGATGGAAAATGAACTGTTTGGTGCTAAAGACATTAAGGAGGAGAAGCTTGCTAGTGTCCTTAAGAACCAATTTGGGTGCTTTGTGCTCTGCTGCCGAAGGTTGTGAGGGCACACAGAGAGTCTGGGAAACCATCTCCCTCACATTCAAACAGTGGATTAATGAAGAAGGTTCCATCTGGATCTGATCTCTAATTGATATTAAAATAGTCTCCAACAGAACAGGACCTGCCTCTCTAATGAGGAAGCCCAGCGCCCGGTTGAAGCCTACAAAGCCAGACTGACAATGAGGCAAGGCAGTAACGCATAGGCATGAACTGTTGCTGCCACGGGGTTAGGGACATGATTCACAGCTGACTTTCAAAGGGCTTGGAGCACAGAATTTTCTGCATGTCTTACGGCCCACACCAATCCTGGTTTTCCCTGAGTCTGTTGTTTTCGCATGTGATTTTATAGAATGTGATGGTTACAGGGTGTGTGTCATGTAGAGATGCTAGGCATGACTGCATGGCAACAGGGTTAGCTTGCATCAGAAGACAGTTGCCACAAAGAACAGCCAACGCTTCTGAGTACAAAGACATAGTTTAGTCTTCCTGTCAAATAATAGGTGTGTGAAACACATGGGCATCACTTTAGAGTTCGCACATGGGTTTTATATTCTGTCTCCCATTTAATTCCCTCAACTACCTAAAGCAGAAGAGATGCTTCACAGGTGGGAAAATGAGCCTCTACAGCACAGTACAGGAAGCCCTTTTATGAGGGAGAAAGTGTGACCCGTGAAGGCATGTATGGTAAAGGAATTTCTAACACATAATATGCTCACTGTGGAGATTAAGCCCCGATTATGTAAAGACAAATTTAAGAGTAAACTGGCACATACCCTATCCACTGCAAATGAGATGTATGTCTTTATTGCTAGAATTTCATTTTACAGAAGAAAGGAAAGCATGGCCTTCCCCTTTGCAGCAAGTTGATCCATCCCATTCACCATCTCCTGCCTTCCAAGTTCAATGGACAGACTGACTTTTGAAGTAAAGAAAGGCAAGATTGCCTTCTATTTAGGGTAAAGGGGGTCAACAAAGGGGTCGTGCAGGAAACATAGAGGTTGTGCAGGCAGCAGCAGGAAGGCCAGTGATGTCAAAGGAAAGGGCATTGAGGTGATGGGAGCCGGGGTAAAGGATTGCAGGAGGATTGGAGTGACAGCCTGCGGCCATGATAGAGAGGGCTCCGAATGTCAGGCTGAGCATGTTCCCTTCAAATGGCCAATCCTAAGATGCACCCTCTTCAGAGAGATGAGTGAAACTCAGTGAGGTTCATACAGTACTTCTAACTAAAGATGTTGCCTTAAAATCAGGGCAGGTCCTGTCTTTCTAGGCTCTCTGAGGTCTGGTCAGGGCATCTAGCCCCCCAACCCCTGTCAGTTCTCCATATTTTTTCCTTCTAGAATCCTATCTGTCTTTTTATCAGGTGGACGGCACTCTGTTTTCTTTCCCCGCTCCCCTTCCACGGCTGCTTCTGGTAAGATGGAGTCTCTCTGCTAAAGGTCCTTGCATGAGAAGAGAGCTCTCCATACCCACTTTATATTTGCCTTTCCACTTCAGCTTCTGAAAACTAATTCCCCCAAAACTGTCTCCTGGAGTTTTTGTTGAATCCCGTGATCCCTTAAAAAATCCATATTTTAATTACTTGAAGGCAAAGAAAATAGCTCATAGAACTATAGAAAGTGAGAAATGGACAACCCAACAATTGTCTGAAAATACAGCAGAAGTATCAGATCCAGCAGACTAGAGGGGATTGTGGGGTGGGATACCCCTAGACAGAGCTTCTTTGGGGGAATACATCCTACATCTGAGGAGTGATGTGTTCAACCTAGAAGGACTCAGCACCGAGGAGAGTGAGCGTCGCAGGGTCAGTCAGAGACGCATCCTGATGGAGTTTCACGGGTCAGGCGCAAAGAAAGGAAGTTTTCCAGCTGGGTGGTAGAACAAGTAGCACATTTGACTCAGGAACTTCAAAGATCAAGGGCATAACACCTACGTTGTCTCAGCCCTGATCAGGGCCAGCATGGTGGGTAGCAATGGTTAAAGTGTGTTCTGAAGCAAGCAAACAACATCTCAGTACAAAGCCAGGGAGAGCAGAGTGGGCACATGCAGGAGTCTCCTTTGAACACTCGTCACATAAGAGTAAAACAGAGTCTCCAAAGAAACCCTAGTCCTTCTGATAGCATGTCCCCAAGTGACCTAAGAGTCACTCACTAGGCCCCACCCCTTTAAAGCCTTGGTGTCCTTTGGTGAGCCAACAATCAAATAGTAAGACAGAAAAGTAGCAATACTGTCAAGGGCTGGGATACAGGAAGGGTACCTTGTAAGACATGGAAACCAGCATCAGAAAGGAGCTGCATGTCATTGTAGGAAATGTGCATGTTGAGGGATGACATATGAGAGGTGTCTGGTTTGGGCCAGATTGCCAAAGGGACTTTAAGCCAATCTGAGTTAGGCTTCATCTCCAAAGCTATAAATAGCTACTTAAGGGGCAGAAGGATGACAATAGCTTGATTACCTACAAGTCTGTTTGTTGTTTGGGGCCTTAATTTAGTGTCTAAGTGGTTGCACAGTAGTTTGATGCTACCACTGTCTCCATGAGGTTTTCTGACTCCATCCTCCACAAACCACCCAGCCAACCACATCACATTCCATCATACTACAAACCTTGGTTTGTGCTGTATCCACCTGCCCCCATTTCCCCAAAATATCCCTCCTGTGCATATTCTGGACAAATTCCTGTTTACCTCTGGAGCCCTGTTTCAAAGGCCCCTTTCTCTGGAAAGCTTTCCTTATTCTTGTTGTCTTCAAGATCAGTGATTCCCACAGCACCTTGTAAATACATGTGTTATAGCATTATCAGCTCGTACTGTGATTTCCCAACATGGCTTTCTTCCCTATTAGATTATGGAAGCATATTGGAATGCCCCCCGCAACACACACATACCTGATAACTTCTTTGAACTTAGTCGGCCAATGATGCCCACATGGGTGAATGAGAGACATGTGAATAAGTGAACTGTGATGCTCCTGCATTTTAGATCCCACCATGTTGGTGATGAACACTGTCTGTTGTTGACTTCAGCCCTCACTTCACACACCAGCCTTGCTCACCAATGAGCAGTGTATGACAACCTGTCCCTCCAGCTGCTTTTCCTCCTCCCAGGTGGTCCAGCTGGAAGAACTCCTAGCCGTGAGGCACTCAGTGTTCGTGGTGGGTGGTGCTGGCACTGGCAAGTCGCAGGTACTGAGGTCTTTACACAAGACCTATCAGGTCATGAAACGTCGCCCGGTGTGGACTGACCTCAACCCCAAAGCTGTCACAAATGATGAACTCTTTGGCATCATCAATCCGGCCACTCGAGAATGGAAGGATGGTAAGAATGAGAGTCTCTAAGATAAAGTCTTTTCTATCCATAGTGCCCCTGTCAGGCTAAAAGATCAAGGGGTAAGCTGGAAAGGAGAGGATACTGAGCTGGGGGCAGGACACCAAAGAAGATTAGAGGAGCGTCAGAAAGGAAGAAGCCACTATGGGCTGAGAGGAGAACCCTAGCTTTGCAAATGTCTCTCCCACTGAGAACTCTCCTAGCCCCCCTTTCATAAAGGTCCTTAAAGTGGGTAAGGCATATGACACAACCCATTGCCTTGCATGGATTCAAGGGATATGCAAGGAAGGGAAGTTCATGACTCATTCTTAAAGTATGGCACCAGCCAGCATCCCCTAGCAGTGATGGAGAGGGTACCTGCTATGGACTGGAGTCTGGACCAGGTCCCTGGTGATGCAGGGGATGACTTCTCCACCCTAGAAGGGTTTGTAGGTTTATGTTGCCTTCCATACAATGCAGAGGACCCCAAGCCCACAAGCCCTGTGGTCTGGGTGAGGAAATGTCAGACTCTCCTAATGGCTCAGTGTCTGACTTCATCAGAGCCAAATGGTCTGATCTCCTCTAAGAGTTTCAATCAGAGTTCCAGAACAGGTTCCTGAGCCGCATCTCTGATTTTTATTTCCCTGTTAGCGGTGCTTTCCCCTATTAGTGCTCTGCCTCTTGTGTTCTGTTTCCCTTTGTTATTTTGTATCAGTGTGTAAGAGTTCATACATGCATCCATAAGCCACAAAGGCAGCTCTATTTATGCCATGCTATGTGTGTTGTGTTGCTAATGCTGTCTCCTATCATGTATCTATAGAACTTCATGTTGCATCTTACTATGCATTTTTTTCCAAAGGAAATTATGTGTGTGTCACTCTTTCAGCAGCTGGGATTCCTGTTCATTTATAACTCTGTCTAATTTTCAGCTGTAGGATCATAAATTTGTTCAATAAGGATTCTTTCACAATAACATTTTTTTAACCCATCTGGAATTTATTTGGTGGCTTAGTATGAGGTAGTATAGAAAAGTCAGCTTTATTTCCTTCCAGATGGGCAATTGATTATGCCAGTACCATTTATTAAATAAACCATTCTTTCCATCTGAGCCTAAACACCAGCTTGCCGGGTATTGAACCCATGCATACTGAGCTCTGACTCCAGGGTTTCCAGTCTGTTCCACTCTCATGTTCCCTGTTCCTAAACTAGTTTCATTCTGTGTAGGTCACAGCTGTTTTGAAGCATAGTTTACAATCTAATGAGGCACATCGACCCTAATTCTTAAGTACTTTTTTGTTTTGTTTTGTTTTTCGAGACAGGGTTTCTCTGTTGTAGGCCTGGCTGTCCTAGAATTCACTCTGTAGATCAGGCTGGCCTTGAACTCAGAGATTCTCCTGCCTCTGCCTCATGAGTGCTGGGAATAAAGGCATGCACCACAACTGCCTGGCTGTAACTTTCTGGGATACTCTCATGCACTTTATTTTCCCATATTAAATTTGAGCTTGATATTATAATTCAACATTTTAAACTTTGCTATAATCCTAATTAAAACTATATTAAGTTTACACATTATGTTTGGGGAAACTGGCAGAGAGAATATAGTAATCAAGAATTTATATTCACTAAACAGCACAATTTTGAAGCAAATTAAATATAGCCTTTTAGAAATTTTTAGAATTTGCTAAAGATATAGTGGGATATTCTTCTGTACACTTTTTTCAAAATCATAAGGTTCCAATAGAGAGAAAAGGAAGTGTACACACAGAATTCTCAGATATATCATTGAATTCAAAATGATACATAATTATTCACCTTTGCATTCCATAAACTGCAAACATTCCTTTCTTGTTTGGTTCATAGTCTAGTTTCAAAAGTTTAAAATTCAGTTGGTTTCAGAGAAAAGTATATTGAAACCCAAGGTCTCATTTTATAGGCTACATCCTCTGATAAAGTGACAGAATTAGAATTAATTAGCAAGAAAATAACCCCAAACAATCTCCTACTTGAAAATCAGGAATGTTCTCTGTATCCAAAGGAAAATCAAGTGAAAGCCATGGAAGAATCAATGAACAGGATGTTTCACACAGTCTAGAGAATCTTTTGAATCTGCAGATCCAAAGCCTAGAAGGACATTAAACTCTATCATAAAAGTAAGCTGGAAATAGAGGAAGTTGTTATCCATATTGAGCAATTAAACTATCCCTGAGGGAGGTGAAACTAATAAAGTCTGAAATTAGTCAGAAGGAAACAAACCAACCAACAGAAACAAACATAGAAAAGATGACGCTCAATATTGGTTGTATGTAAAGATCAATAAGTTCATTGTGAGCATTCTTGGTGGGGGAAACAGTATATACTATGCATGTGCATGTGCATGTGTAAAAAGAAGGTGTGTGTGTGTGTGTGTGTGTGTGTGTTTGCACAAAGAGAAAGAACAGGTCTGAAGAAATAGCTCAGTCATCAAAGTGAGCATATGGCCCTGAGATACATCCTTAGAGCCCACATAAAAATGTCAGACACTGACTCATGCTTGTAATCCTAATGCTGTGGAGGAGGAGAGATCCCTGGACCTCTGCTAGTTACCTAACCTAGCTTACTTAATGAGCTACAGGCTGGGGAGAGACTTGGTCTCAAAGAAAAGTGGATAGCACCTAAAAGGAGCATCCAAGGTTACCCTGTGTACTCCACACACATCTGCACATATATGGACATGCTCCTGTACACATATCTGCCAATATATGAACATGCCCCTGCATGCACATCTGCATATGTATGGACATTCTCAAATAACTTTTAAGAAAATGATAACGGAGCAGTAGAAATAAGATGTAAAGAGACTGTTTGAGCAGATGACACAGTATCTGAAATTGATGAAACTGATGGCCCCGAACAGAATGTAAACTAGAAATATTCACTCCATAGCAAGCAAGGAACCTGAAGAAACATGAAAATGAAAATGTAAAGGAGGTAGAAGGACAAAAACAAATGATTTCAAATCATAAAAAGCTGCTCAGGAATAATTTTGTAGATCCAGAATAATTTTGATAACCAGCTTTTATGTGGAACCAAAGAAAACCACTATCTTACTGCTGTGGATGCAAAAATTCTAAATCAAATAACAGTAACTAGACTCTAGCCATCTCAAAGGAATAGTTGAGTTTTATCGGATATAATGTCCTCTCCGGAGTATACAGGCCAATCAATTGTTCTTATAAAACAATTAAATATAAAGCAAAAAGCATTGGCAAACTAAAAGAGAAAATAAATTGATTGATAAATAGGGACTATAAGTTCAGTAGCCACTTCTAGAAAGTTCTAGGTGAAATGGGATCAGATGGGAAACCCCCTATGATGAAGACCGCACCAAAAGCCCAAAGGAAATCAACCCTCTCTGAGGGATATGCATAAACCTCTCCTTGAGAAGCAGGATGAGTCAGGGAAGTCGCTTGTCAACAGTATTATTCAGCCCTGCTCTGTTGGCTCAGAGAATGCAGTAAGGCAAGGAAAATGGAATATATGGTATAAATTGAAGAAAAAAATAAGGAGGGGGGTTTCTTAATTCTGCAACCTTACAGTAAGAAAAATCCAGAAGACTTTATTGAAAAAAATCACTGGAGTTAATAAGACAATTTATTTAAAATAATTAAACATAAAATATATATAACTTAGTGACCTTTCTCTCTACTAGCAATAGCCTGCAAAAAGTGAAAACACAAAGGAGAAAACCCCATTCAAATGAACAGCAAGACCTATGAAAAATTCAGGACTATTTTGGCCAATGAAATACGTTTTAAAAACTATATAATTTTAGTGTTGGCATAAAACAATATCTGAATAAAGTTTTTTTAAAGATAGACCCTGTTATTTAGTAGGAGAGTTTAATATAAAAAAAATCAATCCTACCCAAATTAACGTATAGGTTCTGAGGTAAGACAACAGTAAGAATGAAAGGGATTGTCTCACAAAGCCTATCATAAACAAGGTTTGCTAAGGCTGCAACCACAAAGTACGGAGACCTCACCCCAAAGACCTTGGTGTAATTCTCTTGTGACGCGGTCCTTTGCTGAAATGATTGCCTGGGTCCTTTGTCACTTAATAATCTGAACTGCCAAGAACTGCTGATAATGTTTTGTTCTTTCTGATGTTCTGTTTTTAGCCTGGTCCACAGAAGGAAGGTGCCTCAGACACATGTGTCAGGTTCCAGGTAGAGCAAGATCCAAAGCTGGGTCGGCCTGGTCTCGTCTGTTTGCACCCCATGAGTGTTGTAGCCAATGCAGGGAAGCTGTGTAAAGAAAATGAGGGCCAGTGCTGAAAAGAAGCTGTCTGTGGTTCCTTTCAGGACTGTTCTCTTCCATCATGAG
This sequence comes from Peromyscus maniculatus bairdii, assembly GCF_049852395.1. NCBI lineage: Eukaryota > Metazoa > Chordata > Mammalia > Rodentia > Cricetidae > Peromyscus > Peromyscus maniculatus. Next base: position 50,613,475 of record NC_134859.1, on the reverse strand, counting down.
GGAGCTTGCCAACATCTCCCATGATGGGCCCAAGTGGATCTTACTGGATGGCGACATAGACCCGATGTGGATTGAGTCTCTCAACACTGTCATGGATGATAACAAGGTATCATGGTGGAGGACCCCATGTAACCCACATTCATCTGGGGGAGGACCCTGTACAAGGTTCATCTGAGAAGCCAAATTTCCAGTGTGACAGCACACCTGGAAATCCTGATTCCATGTGATGGCCAGCCCAGGGTAAGCAGCAATCACTCTTCAGGGAGACACCCTAGAAATGACCTGTCTTCACTCTGACCTCCTTGAGAGGCCCTGCCATTTCCCACCCTACTTTTAGTATTATTTTTATGTCTTTCAGAATTTCCTGTCTGTGGATTCATTTAATAGTTAGAGCTGAGAAGAATCTTAGTTATCCATTCACATCTTTTTTTATAATTCTTTTCCCTTTAATAAATAAGGAAACTAAATATCAGAAACATTCTGAGTCTGTCACCCACCCTCCAGGATGATAAATGCCTATCCCCAAAGAGTGTATGTTATTTCTTACAGTGAAAACTCACGGCATCGCAGCAAAACGGTTGTTACGCTGGTAGCTGCTTCTAAACTTGTTTAGAAACCATGTCCAGATTGGAAATGTTCAAATGGCTCCAGCAGTCACAGAATCATTAGAATAAATGCATAGTTTCCCAGCGGGGCCACTTAGAAGGAAGAGCAGAAATGTAACACCAGAAGTTCCTTTCTTTTTATAGTTTTATTTGTTCCAGTGTGGTCTGGTTCATTCAAATTATCAACATCGATTTGAGTGTTTAAATAACTTTTTTCCAGACTCACTGAGATGCGAATTTGAGAGTGGGGGTGAGGGGTGCAAAGGAATAAAGAGAAAGGATTGTTGTAGGAAATAATGTGGGGGGGTGCACACACATCACCCCAGCACTCAAGAGGTAGAAGCAGGAGGATTTTGAATTCAAAGGCACCTTGGGCTATGTGATGAGTTTGCAGCCAGCCTGGGCTACATAATAAGACCTGAGGGGTGTGGAGGAGTGGTGGGCAACAGTCCTGTCCATGTTTTGTGCTACTGTGCCAGAACACTGGATACTGGAAAAGACATTTATTTGGTTTACAATTCTAGAGGCTGGAAGTTCAAGATCAGGGGGCCATATCTAATGGAGGCTTTCTAGCTGAGAAAACAAAGGATAGAACTCAGACTCAAGTCCTTTTATGTTCAGCATTAATCCATATATGGGGGTGGAGGTCTCAGGACCTCAGCACATCTAAAAGATTCTTCTTCTTATGTTGTTTGGGGAGCATTCTCAAATTACAGCGTATCCACATCCCCAGCTGACAAGGTCCTATCAAACCCCACTAGCTACCAATGCATCTGCACCGTCTACTTTTTCTTTTCACTGCGAAGAAATTCCTGACAGAAAACACTTAAGGGAGAAAGGGCTGACTTTCATCAGTTTCATCATGATGGGAAGACACACCAAGATCAAACACATGGGGAGGGGTCTTCACATCTTGGCTCATGCGATAGAGAGTCCAGGACTGGAAACAGCACCCTGCTGTCACCTTCACAGGCCTGCCACCCATGACCTACCTCTGCCAGGCAGATCCCAAGTCCCAAGGATTCTATAATGTCCCAACAGTACTACCAGATGAGGACAAAGTGTTCCTATGAGCCTGTGGGAACAATTCACCTTCAAGCCATGACAGCATTACAGCTCCATCCTAAATGACTGTTCCTCCTGTGCTTTCCAGGTACTGACCCTCGCAAGCAACGAGAGGATTCCCCTTAACCCCACAATGCGTCTCCTTTTCGAGATCAGCCACCTGCGCACAGCCACGCCAGCAACTGTCTCCAGAGCAGGTATGGCCACCCCTTCAAGTCAAGTAGCTCTGTTGAGGCAGGTGCTTATAGGATTATTTTTGCTTTGGCATGTGCTGAAGGAAGTTTGAGGCAGGAACTATGAACCCGATCCTTCAAAACTCTGGCCAAGTTCTCAGCCCTTAAACCATACCCATAAGGGCAAAGAGGCACCATAAGGCCCAGGCCACATGACTTTGTACCTTCAGAAATGCTGTGTGTGTGGAAAGGGGAATAGTCCCTGATCTGGACAACTTCTACTGCGATATTCAGGCCAGGTCTAGCCTCCTTGTCAGTGGAGACAAGCAAGCATCACCACTTCTCATTAACTCTTGGTGGCGAGTGGCAATATGATCTTAACTTCCCTCCATCTCTACCGGATCAATGTATTAGTAGAGACTATTGAACAAAAGGTGCCTTTATGATGATATGATCAAGCTGAAGGCAGGATACTGCCATGGTTCTAGGATCTTACTTACTTACTGAAAAACAGAACAGAGTGTGAGAACCATAGAACTCTTTGAGGTGATGGGCATAGTGATGATCTCCACCATGGTGATGGTTTCACAGGTGGATTCACATATCCCAAACAAACAAGGAGTGTACAATACATGTATGATGCTTTATATATCATTGGTGTCTCACTAACTCACTACTCAAAGCTTTCATGAACTAATATAAAAATAAACAAATAACAAAGAGAAAGGTTATGACCTCAGACATAATAGCAGGTTTTCTCTAAATGGCCATACTGAGATTGGTGGACACAGAGCTGGAGAGCTGGCTGTCTCCCCTCTCTGTTCATTTTCTAGGCTGTCTGTGGCAGGTCTAACAAGTTACATATACTTGGTAGCCTTTGAAACAGCAAAATTGTATTGTCCATGTTTCCAAAAGTCAGACATCCAAAATCAAGGCCAGCAAGGCTGTGCTCCCTCCAAAGGCTCTTGGGAACATTACTGTTGTATCTCGGAGCTCAGGCAGCCCTTGGCCTATGAACCTGTCACTCCAGTCTCTACCTTTTTCACACTGATTTATCAACTCTGTGTGTGTGTGTGTGTGTGTGTGTGTGTGTGTGTGTGTGTGTGTGTCTGTCTGTCTGTCTGTCTTTCTGTCTGTCTGTCTGTCTGTCTGTTTGTCTCTCTCTCTGTCTCTCTGTCTCTGTCTTTCTCTCTCTGTCTCTGTCTCTCTCTCTCTCATTGGCAAATGTTCCATCTAGATAATTCATGACACTCTCATCTCAAGATATTTAACTCAGTTATATCCAGAAAGGCTTTTGTTAAATAATGCCAAATTGAGAGTGTCCAGCAATTAAGACATGGACATATCCTTAGGGGACCTCCATTTCATTCACTGTACATTCCCACATGCTGACACCCATTACTGTTCAATCCCAGCTTGCTTTCTTCCTATCTAGACTTGACTCTGGGTTCTTTTCCAACATTATTCTCTCTTCATCCATTACTATGTCTAGTCTTCTACACACTTTTCAAATGAGAAGCTGATTTCCTGGGGTGAAGAATCTACTGACATGCATGGTTAATACTCACTTAACCATATTCCCTGTACACTCAGGGATCCTGTACATCAACCCTGCAGACCTGGGGTGGAACCCTCCAGTGAGCAGCTGGATTGACCAGAGGGAGGTCCAGACTGAGAGAGCCAACCTGACCATCTTGTTTGACAAATACCTTCCTACCTGCTTGGACACCCTCAGAACCAGGTAGGCCAAGAAACAGGAAGAAAGTACATCAGTGCAGCCATCAAGAGCCTGCTGGCGCATAATTGAAGCCCTGCTGATGTTCTGTCCTGTTCTCAAAATGAGAGGTCTGTAGACACAGCGGTTGGCAGAGGGGAACACACAGTAGGATGGCCATACGATGCTTGTTGTCAGTCCAGACAGGAGCAGAGATGAGAAAGATGGGAGGAAGGTTGAAAGTACTTTTCCCAGGAGCCACATGGTTATGTCTGAAGGAGGCAACTCTCTGACAGGAGGCAATAGCTGCCAGCAGTTCAGGTTTGCAGAGCAGACAGCTAACCCTCCAGTTGGCCCAGGGGTAAAGGATACAACATTCAAGCACATGAGACCTACTCCCTCTTCCTGACTGTGTAATAGCGTGGGAACAAATGTGATATGTCCCTTGACTGGTCCTGCCAAAGCTAGATTCAGTGTGTTTGTTTACTCTGACCACCTGTGTTAGGTTTTCATCCCTGCAAAAGAGAAACACCCTGGATAGTTACTCCTTAAAGAAGAAAGATTCGTCTTGGCTCTATATCTGCAGCTGTAGTCCATGATCAGATGACCTTGTTTTGAGGGTGTCTGTAGAGACACATGGGAGGTGCATGTGGCAGGGCCAAACCACTCAGCTCACATAGGGGAAGCAAAAGAAAGAAGAAAAAAATCAGATTGCCATATCTTTGCAAATTCACATCCCCAGTAAAATAAAGACCTCACTACACTCATCCTCTTAAAGGTTCCACTCCCTCCCAAATGCACTAAAATGGAGACCAAGCCACTAAAACATTGGTGTTAGGAGACGCTCAAGATACAGAGCTTTTATTATGAAAACATTTTGGATTTTGTCAAAAGCTTTTTCTGGCATCATCTTCTGGCATGACCTCATACAAAGTTGGCATTGGGTATAAAGCAAAGGGAGAATTGATGTGAAGGGAGACCTGGCTGGGGAGAGAGCATGAATATAATGTCATACTTTGTGGGTTCTAATCTCAAGTCCTTCAGTATTCCTCCCCAGGCTCCCAGATGCCTGACACACTCCCGAGTGGTTCTTTGCAAGGTCAGGCCACAGGTGCTGGCCAGACCTCTGGGTAAGCTTCAGGAACCTGGTTGTAACATTGGCCCTTCCCCTAGGCAGTCCTTCCTAGTGTTGGCCACCCCACTTGTTCCCCTACAAACTCTGGCTCTAACCAGGTTTCCACTTCACTGACTACTGTGTGAGGCTCTGATTCAAAGTTTCTTCCCAGCGGTCTAGAAGTATTCTAGACCAGGTGTCAGTATATAGTCCCATGACACTTGTTCTGAGCTTCTCGAGAGCATGTTTTGCAGCTGGTCTTGTACCACCTACCCACCAACTCAGCAGGAGTCTTTGTAGGATGGTTTTCATGTTCCCCTAGTGTCTAAGAAGGGAGGCTTTTCCCAGCATATCTCTGCTTTCTGCCGTTGCAGCACACTTTGGTCTGCCTCCTACCCCCATCGCATTTTCTAGCTCTCTAAAATACCTGTTTCTAAAAGTACAGTACCGACTTCCTGAGGCTCTCTGCCTAACACTGTGGCTACTGCTGCCTGCTGTTGGCACTCTCTCTTACTCGGGGAAGGAAAGCTCCCTAAAGGGAGAAGATCCCTCTGGGAAGAACACTGAGCTTTGTCCCCTGCTTTCTAAAGTCCCATGGTTCAGTTGCTGTGAAAGCTATAGGTATTTGAAGAGTGCTGTCCATCTCTTCTGAGCTGTTATCTAGCTGCTCCCAGTTTATCCCCTGAAGTGTCTAGCAGAATGTGCCTGTGAGTTGCTGGCCATCTTGGATCTCATGTATTAAGGGTTTTAGTATCATTCACTTAACAAAGCATAATTATAAAGCAACTTTATTGTCCCTTCAAAACTCTTTTGTGGGGGCTGTCTCATCTCCTGCCGCTGGGTAAGATCTAGGTATGGGATATGCATGGTGGCACATGTGTGGAATCATGGGACTGTGGAAGATGTGGTGGGGGAGTATAATATGGAGTTACATAGCAAGATGACTGCCTTGAGCAAGCAAACATTTACAAAAGATCTGAGTCACTGTTTACAAAGTTTCTGGTCATTATTTGGTAATAAATATCTATATGTTTACTTCTAGTCTCTCTCTCTCTCTCTCTCTCTCTCTCTCACACACACACACACACACACACACACACACACAGTGCACTGAGAATTTAAAGAAACAAACCTTATTTATAGTGGAGCCAGAAGCTCTGTCCCACAGTGAGGACGGGCACTGTTCTTCACCTCTTCTTTCCCATCCTCAGAACTATCTTCTCATCCCTCAGAGATGAAAGAAGGCAGTGCAAAGAGAAAGAGAGAGGGAAATGTCACTTGGCTGGACCTGTGTATGCATGGCTACTATCTAAATCTAGCTCCTTCCTTTGGGAGATATGGGAGCTCCTTGTGCCCCTCCTCAAAGCTAGCCTCTCCCATCTACATTTGTTTAAAAATAGGTGTCTCATTCCTTCATCCACTGGTGAGTGTGCTACTGGTCACACCAAATCCTGCAAGGTGATCCCCTAGTCTGCAAACAACCCTACATGCACACTGGATTCCAGAAAACCCTTTTCTCTCCCTTCCTTTGACAAACTGGAGCTCAGGACACCACAGCTAGAAACCTCTCTACACTCTGATCTCAGATCCACAAGCCCCTTGAGTTTCCCAGGCACCATTCTTCCCAACTCAGAGCAATCCAGCTGAAGCCAGTCCCCTGCTTTTTCCTCAAGACAAACCCTTGATTTCCTGTGGAAGATGGGGTGTTTGCTGCACACCAAGGTTCTCATTGCAATCCCACTTTGGTCCTCAACATTACTAAGAAGCTGAGAGGTCCGAGTTGCAAGATGGTCCTACCTGGGTTGTTTGGGCCCTCATTTTGAAGTGGAAGGACAGCTGGCATGACTTATTTCGGTGCCTCGCCCAATATGGAGCTAGAGATAATTCCATTTTATTATGCTGTCAAAGTGGGTATTGAGCAAATGATGGATGGCTCATTAGACTTGGCAGTAGTAATGTCTACTGTTAGACCACACGCTCATACTGTTGTAAGGGCTACAGACAGATTAGAAACAGCTGCAAACAAACAACATTGGAGAAAGTGGATGCTGAGCATTGCACCAAGGGAGGTAAATGACTTTTAAGGTGGCCATTGGTGGTGCTGCTTATCGGATAACACTAACTGACAGAGACCCTGCCTCCCATAGCCTAGGAAGATCCCATTCCATGGCAGGATGTGATGAGGAGTGGTTGTATGGTTATATGATATATACCGTCCATAGGGATGGAGAGATAAAAAATAGGGGGGAATATGTGACTGTATGAGCATGTGTGCATGTGTGTGTGTGTGTGTGTGTGTGTGTGTGTGTGTGTGTGTGTGTGTGTGTGTGTGGTGTGTGTGTACATGCACATGTGGTGCTGGAGGTTGACCCAGGACCTTGTGTACACCAGGCAAGTGCTCTACCAATAAGCTATATCCCCAGCATTTAGCTTCTCTTTAGGCTTTGAAGAAATTGCCAGATGGGTGAAAACCTGAACACCAGCTCATTTTGTCCCACCTCCTGCATTCCCCAAATACTGTGAAGAAAATTTCAGTACAAACAGAGATGAAGAAAGGAGAAGAGGTTATCAGTGGACAGGTCAGACAAGGAACCTCCTCTCTAAAAGCTCTGAGCTCCCATTCTTTAAAGGAAACTGACCCAAGAGTCGCTACAGATAGTGAAGAGCTACATAGCACCATAGTCCTCAGTGCTCCCAAAGAACATGACAAACCATGAGTCCCTGAAACCAATGGGCTTCCATGGCTTTGCAGTTGCACCACAAGAATGGAATGCTCATGGAGTCTTAGAATCAATCTCTCTCTCTCTCTCTCTCTCTCTCTCTCTCTCTCTCTCTCTCTCTCTCTCTCTCTCTCTCTCTCTTCCCTTCACCCACCCCACAGATTTAAGAAGATGATTCCAGTCCCAGAGCAGAGCATGGTCCAGATGCTGTGCTACCTCCTTGAGTGCCTCCTGACCAAGGAGGACATCCCTGCAGACTGCCCCAAGGAATTGTACGAACTCTATTTTGTGTTTGCTGCCATCTGGGCTTTTGGCGGTGCCGTGGTCCAAGATCAGGTAAGGTGACATGCTGAGATCAACACCATGTTGAAGTGTACAGCAGTAAAAACTGACCCCTCCCCAGACTCCCAAGGTAGACTATTGAACATTGCGTCAGGGCGGTTTCCCACACATTGCTCCACTAAAGGCACAGACCCTCTGGCAAGGGCCTCACAGTGTTTGAAGCTGTTGCTTTCTGAGCTGGGGAGCATATCTGTGCTTTCATGGAATGCTGTGCAGTGTTGGGGCTTAGGCAAGTACTGGGGTATGTTATGATACTCTGCCAGGTGATTATGTTTGATAGAGAGGGGTGGGAGGGTGCTGTACTGTAGAAACCTAAGTGAGAGGAGTATTTTCAGCCTTCTAGAGCTCTTCAGAAGCAAGTACTACTTACTCTGTAGCGAGGCAGAGTTCACCAGGTGTTTCTATATTCCTTAAACACAGAGAAGGCCAGGTCAAATGTTAACTGTGAGTGGCAAACCAAGTAGTGATTATCACCAGGTGTTGACCCCTATAGCCTCATGCATCTCAGGGATAGAGATGTTGGCTCAGAATATCCTGGCATTGGATTCCTTAAGTCTTCCTATATTCACACCCCCTCTCTTTACTTTAGTATACTTTATCTTGACATAACATATTCAAGATTATATAAACCGGTGTTTTATAACTGAGTCTATCTACCATACAATGTTAGAAAGATGTCAAGAACACAGACTATGTGAGCAATTGTTTAAATCCACATAAAAGTGTTTTTAACTATAGGTACAATTCTGTATAGATTTGTTCACCTTAGACTTACCCACTTGGTATGAATGAAACAATTGACCAAGACGTATACTTTCTGTTCCTCATCGTCTCTGGCTATTATTATTCCACCCTCTGCTTCTATGAGTTTGACTATTTTGCATTCATTATATTTGTAGGACTAGTCCCTCTGTGCCTGGCTTATTTCACTTAATATCTCCCTGTAAACATCATATTTTCATAAAGAGATTGTATGTTCTGGTGTGTTTATCCCAAAATGCAGCAATAATAATAGAAAGTAGAGGAGTACAGGAAATTGGGATTCATTGAGTAGGTTTAGGCACTGATTATGGTGATGACCTCACAAGTGTATACTTATACTACATTGTATACATTGAATAGATGCAGCTTTATGTATCAATAAAAAGGTTCAAACTTAACCACTGAGAAAAGAAAGAAAACGAAAAGAAAGAAGGAGGAAGGGAAGTGGGGAAGGAAAAGAGAAAACATTGACAGGATTTAAATTGTAACTGTCAATATTACCTGGGAAACTGTGAGTTAGAAATTCAGCCTTTGTCTTCCTTCCTCTCCCCGTGTGTCCAGAGGATGCTGACAGCTCCTGGGTTGTTGATGAGGACATTGTTCTAAATCACCCAATGCGGATACGTGGAAGGTACTGAGAATAATGCTGGCATACATACATGTTTGTTAGCAATATTCTCCTAACCTAAATATTCAGCTATACAGAAATATCTGGTGCTATCTCACAACAGGAAGCTAGACAAGCTGTGATTGCTACAGAATTATTATTTACTCCTTCTGGTCTGGGTTGACTGTGGGGCTAGCACTCTCTCTTTCTCTGTCTCTCTGTCTCTGTCTCTGTCTCTGTCTCTGTCTCTGTCTCTCTCTCTCTCTCTCTCTCTCTGTGTGTGTGTGTGTGTGTGTGTGTGTGTGTGTGTGTGTGTGTGTACATGCACATGTGAGTACATATATGTGGAGGTCAGAAATCAGTGTCGCTTATCTTCCTCAATTGCTCTACAACTTTTTTTAGATGACAGTCTCTTACTGTGACCTGGGGCTCATTGACTAACCTAGACTGGCTGGCCAGTATGCCCTAGAGACCCCCCAGCCTTGGGGTTATAACCATGCCCTGCTGTGTTCAATTTTTACATGGGTGTGGGAGTTTGACTAGGGTCTTCAGGCTTGTGTGGCAAGCACTTGACCAACTAACCCATCTGCTAAGCCCTCTAGAGCTCTTGTTTTCAGCCTTGCAGGACAAAGCCATATTTGAAAAATCTGAAAAGGCAAGGAATGAGAGCAGGGGACTAAACGCTTTGATCCTTCACAGGGTGCACACACCCTTATTCTAGCACCCATCCATCATTGCATGCTGCTCAGACAACACAGTGCAGCTCTCACGGGTTCCTCATTCCCTGATCCCAGCCCAGACTTAGATGCCTTGAGGGTGGGAAAGGAAAGATGTGTAGGCTCTTGGACGTCTAGGAAGTTCTGTGTGTGCTCTGTCGTCCACAGGAGGAGCTGCTTGCTCTTCAGACTGCGGTTGAACTGCTCTTGCACTTACAGTTCCCCTCAGAGGCAGAGTGTGCAGGATGGATGACATTTGGCCGGAAGGCACAAACATCCCCAAATGCAGAGGCTTATGCTTCCATCAAATGCAGTCTCTGGCCTTCTAGCTGCTGAGATGTCAGCTAGCCACCCCTGGGCTCCTCACCCACATTAGCAGTGGGGTGTCAGGGTGAAGACACGTGATCAATTTTCCAGTCTACATAGAGATGTTTAAATCCACTCCACTCTTTCTAAAAGCCTGGAAGAAAGCACCCTTCCTAGGTGTCTTAAGCTCTTGGAAGTATGGGCAGCCATGCTGGCTTACAGGGAGAAAGACACAGGAGAAAGCTTTTAGCAGCAGGGAGTGCCCGCAGTCCCACACAACCTACATTAAAGCCAAACACCAAAGAGAGTGCTGTAAATTAGAGAGTAGGAATTTGGCCAGATATTTGCATCAGCACCACCAATGGTGCCTTACTTAAAAACCTGTCAATAAGGCCACACACTAAACAAAACTGGGGCCTATGCCTGTGTGGAAGGTCCAATTAAAAAAAAAATCAACACAGTCCTGGTGAATACTTTTCAACAATCACAGAAAGTGATCTCCCACAGAGACATGGTAGAGAGAACACAAGACTGGTGTGAGGGCTTACATATACAAAATGGGGATCATTCTAACCAGCCAGGATGATTCAGAGCATTGCAAAGACTGAATGTGGTGGAATCAGGTCCCAAACTCTATAATGGGATGCCAGTAACATTTTAATGTTATCTAGGTTAAAGGGCATGGCTATAATGGAATTTGAAGCCATGGGAGACTAGATTTCACTAAAATACATTTCTCCAAAAGCACCACAGAGCTGAATACAAAGGGGGCCGACCAATGGCTCAGCCAGCAGGGGTCATCTTGTGTTCAGTCAGAGTGGCAGCTGAGATCAAGTGCCAGATTATGGGGTGGCAAGGGGACAGATTAGTGTGACCCAGGCTGCCCAAGAACGAACCACGTAGATCAAGGATTAATTGAGATGAGGAGAGGATAGACAGACGTGTTCTTTCTAAAGGTAGCCTCAACTTGAGGTCTCTCCAGAGACCAAATGGGTCTCTAAGGACTTCATCCATGGGTTAAAATGGGGGTTTTCTCTGGGATTAAAATTAGAGGGAAAAAAAGACAACATTCCCTTAATCTGACTTGAGATCATAATCAGAACTACACAGAAGCCTGCCCATATTTCTGTCAATTCTCTTTTCTTGTTCTTGTTTTGGTTTTCTATTTTGGCTTTCTGTGGGTGTTTTTATTGTTTTGAGACAGGTCACACTATATAGCCCAGGCTGGCCCTAAACTCTTAGTCCACCTGCCTCAGCTTCTGGATTCCTGGGATTACATGTGTGTGCCACCAGGTCAACCTCCATCCTCATTTTCAAACAAAAGAATTCTATCCTATTTACCAGAAGACAGTAAAATGAGAAGTGCCCCTGTCTCCCTCAGGGTCCCAATTCATTCCTCTGCACCAGCTCTGCCACTCATCTAGTCTTGGAATGCTATCTCTGCCCTGTCCTCCCTGGATATCTCCTACAATGGCCAGTCTGTTTTCTCTATGGTATTTCCTATGTCTGGGTGTGTGCAGTGTGGTTTTGCTGTGCCGCAGAGATGCTGTGTTTCAACTTGAACACAATGGAGTACATCAGGTGTTCCACTCTATCCCTAAGGGATTTGGGCTTTATATTAAGGCATGGAAATTATACACACAGCCTATTATTTCTGTCAGAAGGGTCAATGGGCTGTGTCTCCTCTGCTGTTTCAGGATGTTATACTAGGTCTTGAAGGAAGCTTTAGAAGTCTTTTCTAGAACCTTCATCTTTAGATGATGAAAGTGAGACCCAGGAGGATGTGACTAGCCTCTGTGACTCTTCTTGCTCCACTGCACTGTGTCCCTTGATGTCAACTTTCATTTAAGTCATGAAATTGCTCAGTCTCAGATGCCTGGGAGGGCGGGAGCTGGTTTCTTTGTCTCTTCAGGAGGTCTTGGTCCATGCTTGCTCTTCTGGTGGTCAAGGACCCTACTCCCTTCTGCATCCTCATATCCTCCCTCCCTCAGCCCTCTTTGCTTTTGGGCAACTGTGATAGATTCCAGTGGCAATGTTGTAGCCACGCTGGCAAGCCAGGATGCTGTATGTTGTTATCTTACTCCATTTTCTTTGTACCACATGCTAAGACATCTATAAAGAATAGAAATCCATTTAGCTCTTGGTTCGAGGGGCTTGACTTCTGGGAGTCTGGCACATGCACCTGCTTTCCTGATGTATCACAACAGAGAGCATTCCATGGGTGTCAAAGAAAATGTGCCAGCTTAAATCTCTCTTCTCTGAACTCCATCATGGAGGCCCTGTCATGTGATCTCATTTCATCCTATTTCCCTTTTCCATGAAGGCTCCACCTCCAGGTACCTTTACATATGACTTTGGACATTAACTTTCCAGCATATGAATGCTAGGACACATCTAAACCCTAGAAACTTCCAGAGGGCAACATCTGTCCCAGGGCATACCCTACCTTCTGGTCCTTGACAGGGCCAATGCTCTGTCATTCCTGGGAGCTGCTCAATCCTAGAGACATGTGTAGGCGGGAGCTTGTTGTGCCCTTGCCTCAACTTCTGTCAGTGCCAGGGTTACCTGCCTGGGCCCCTTGGGCTCTGGAGGATCTATGATCTGACCATCCTTTGTCTTTGCAGCTTGTAGACTACCGGGCAGAGTTCAGCAAATGGTGGCTGACTGAGTTCAAAACAGTCAAGTTTCCTTCCCAAGGAACTGTCTTTGACTACTACATCGACCCTGCGACCAAGAAATTTGAGCCCTGGGCCAAGCTCATCCCCCAGTTTGAATTTGACCCTGAGATGCCATTGCAGGTAAGTGGGACTGAACATGCAAGGACATGGTACCCATGAGGGTGCTCAGAAGCGACCCTGGTTGGTATCAAGTATTTGACCTTATAAAAACCAGTTGGTTGCCAGATGCATTTGTTTTCAAATCCTAGATGTAATTAAGTCACAGAGTCCCCTACAGGAAAGGAAACAAATAGAGAACCCAGTTGGCATCATTAGAAACAGAGGGGGGGGCGCAATGGGGACAAGGCCAGAAGATCCTGCAGATAGATCCCTTTGGAGATGCCTCAGGGAGACAGAGGACAGTAGTGGGCCTCTGCTGAACTTCAGAGTGCAGCGACAATGAGTTTACAAGATGGACAAACAGTAGAAATTAGGAAGGATACTCAGAGCCATCCCTACTAGACAAGCTTCCTTATGGCAGAGTCTTCTCTCCTGGAATGTCCCAGAACATGATGCTTATCACATTCTGCTCCAGGCTTGTTTGGTACACACAAGTGAGACCATCCGTGTGTGCTACTTCATGGAGCGGCTTATGGAGCTACGGCGGCCGGTTATGCTGGTCGGCTCTGCAGGCTCAGGCAAGTCTGTGCTGGTGGGAGCAAAACTGGCCAGCCTCGATCCTGAGAAATACCTGGTGAAAAATGTGCCCTTCAACTACTACACGACATCAGCAATGCTGCAGGGTAAGCAGCCCCAGGGACCTGGGGTGTGAGCAGCTAAAAGGCTAACAGGGCTTCTATGTTTTCTGGGCTGGACCTTCACCATCCACAGCACTGCTTTTTCCCTAACCCCACACATCTGTCCCATGTCCCTAGTACCCCTTAACACTGTCTCCTTCTATCTCTCTTCCTGTGCCCTATGGCCTGTTGAATTCCATCAGAGCAGTACCGTAGCTTCACAGACAGCCCAGAGCCACTTAGGGGTCTGCATGGGCTCATGGCTCAGGCACTGGAAATGTCTATAGATATCACTTCATCCATCCTTCAAACCTGGTAGGTGGGATTACAGGCTCAGATTAGGAGGATGGCTGCCTAAGGTGACACCAAGCAAAGCCTCATGATGCATCTTGTCTTCTGAATTCTCCTGGGATCAGTAGTGAGCTATCCATGGGTGTTCGTTCAGTGGCTGTGAGTGGAGGTAGGCTCAGTGCACTGATGTGTACATGTATTCACACACACACACACACACACACACACACAGAGAGAGAGAGAGAGAGAGAGAGAGAGAGAGAGAGAGAGAGAGAGAGAGAGAGAGAAGTAAAAAAATTAATCTTTTAAAAAATAAACAGAAAAATGTACTGAGGATGCTTTTAATTTACAAAAGTTTATTATGCAATGGCTACAAAGCATGGCACATACATATATCTAAGAATATGTAAGAAATTGGTAACAGTAGTTGTCCCTGGCATGAGGAAACAAACACCGAGAGTATGATGGATAATCAAATGATTCTTGAATAATTAAGTATTTCAAGAGTGCAGAGAAGTCCATACTGTGACATAACAGATGCCCATGTACTACCACCCAGATTCAGCAGATGTTAACACACCTGTCCCGCCCATCCTCCTTCCTGCTCCTTATTAATGTGAGTACCAAATCCAGTATGCATCATTATACAGTTAAACTCTTGATACCCACCTGTAGTCATAAAACACATAGTACTCTTATATAATTTAAATGTTAAAAATATATCATACTGTTCTCTTTGGCAACTTACTTTTTATCAGTGTTTTGATGCATGCAGATCTATTTCATTTATTTTCACTCCTACACAGAATTCTATTGTAGGAATAAATCAAGGCTCTTTTATTCATTGTCCTACTGGGAGGCAGCGTAACTTCCTTTTTAAATTTGTATTAGTTCTTTGAGAATCATACACAGTGTGTTCTTGTCATATGCATACCCTACCCAGCTCAATCTATCCCCTTCCCCTACATATCCAACTTTGTGTTTTTTCATTTTCTAACCCATGTGTGATGTCTGCTGCCCATATGGATGTTTAGCCTTCCATTGAAACATGGTCAGCTTATCAGGGACCACAATCTTAAGAAAAACTCATTCAGTCTCTTTCAGCAACTATCAATCACCAATGGCTCCTTAGCTGGAGGTGGGGGCGCTTTGTGCCTACCTCCCTTTATCCATCTTGCAATTTGGTCTGGCCTGAGCTCACACAAGACTTGTGCATGCTGTCACAACTTCTGTGTCCTGCTATGTCAGAAGACACCATATCTTTATAGTCATCCACTGTCTTATGCTCTTATACTGTTTCCACCCCCTTCTCCACAATGATTCCTGAGCCTTGGGAAAAGAGGGTAGGATGCAGATGTCCCATTTAGGGCCAACCATTCCTCATTCTCTTAGTCTCTGTACCTTGACCAGTTGTTGGTCTCAGTGTTAACTGCCATCTATTGCAAATACAAACTTCTCAGATAAGAACTGAGAGTACTAACCTGTGAATATAACAATAAGTCATTAGCAGCAGATTAAATACTACTTCATATGAGAAGAACATCAGTAGTAAACTCTTCCCAGGGCCTATGACCTATGTAGCCATAGATTCTTGGCCTGAAAAATTGTGCCAGGTATATGTTTCATCCTGTAGAGCAGAATTAGTTCCAATCAAATAGTGAGTGTTACTCCCATGGTATTCATACCACTAGTATAAAGTGGGCATGTCTTACCAGGACAGTTATTACTGTAGCTCCTAGGGTTCACAGCTGGGTAAGATTGATGATTACTTTTCTACTCTGGTAGTGTACATGGCACCTTCCAGAACCTTAAAAGTTAGAGCAAGTAGAGATAAAGCTTCCTTATCAGTACCAGCTTGATTGATATGGTAATGATATGTTCTATGACTCAAGTATGTCATGTTATCAGCAATAGGGTCTTACCATCAAGTCTTAAAAAACAATTAAGATCATTAGCAATAGTCTGTAATGCTTTGCGGGGGGTGGGGGGTGGGGGTATGGACTTCACTGGCCAACAACTCCAAAAGAGGTAGCCCATTCCCGGCACTGAGCTTTTTATTTGTTAGCCTGTGGTGTCAACAAGGGGCACTGTGGCACAACTATGGTAGCTCCTAATTTTAACTATTTTTATTTATTATATATAAGTATATATCTATATACTTGAAAGCTTCTACTGTAGTTGGTTTATATATATTTTTGGAAGGTCTTTAGCGTTATTTATCTCTTCCCATATTCCTTTATCTACCCTCCCCTCCTATCTCCCACCCCAGTTTAACACTTCCTGTTATATTATTACCCTTTTACTCACACAACTGACCCCCCCCATCTCTTACTAATTTCCTGACATCTATGAGTATTTCTAATGAAATACACGTATCTGAAGGTTCAAAGTTATCCACAAATGAGAAAAGGCATACAATGTTTGTTTTTCTGAAATTAGTTACCTCATCAGAATGTTCCTATCCATCTCTATCCATTTGCCTGAGAATTTCATAATTTTGTTTTTCTTAACAACTGAATAATATTTCATTGTATAAATGTATCATGTTTTCACTAACCATTCATCAGTTGATGAACATCTAGGCTATTCTCTTGACATACCTATTGTGAATACGGCAGCATTGAACATAGATGAGCAAGTATCTCTGTAGTAGGATATAGTCCTTTGAGTATATGTGCAAGAGTGGTAGAGCTGTCTCATGCAGATAGATATATTTCCATTTTTTGAGGAACCTCCACTCTGATTTCTGTAAAGTCTATGCCAGATTCTACTCCCAAGCAGAAATGAACCAATGTTCCCCTTCCCCTTCATCCATGCTAGCATTTGTTAGCATCTGTGGGTTGTTTTTGTTTATTTGTTTTGTTTTGTTTTTGTGTTTATCTCAGCCATTCTGACTGGGGTAAGATGAAATTTCAAAGTAGTTTTAACTTGCATTTCCCTGATGGCTAAAGATGTTAAACATTTAAAAAAAAATGTTTCTCAACCATTTATATTTCATCTTTTGAGAACCTGTTTCGTTTCATGCTCAATTAAAAAAAAACAAACAACTTCTGTTGTTCGTTTTCTTGATCTTTTGTTTTTTGAGTTCTAGATAATATAGCTCTGTCAGATATATAAAGAATTTTTCCCATTTTACAGGCTCCATTTTATGAAAGCTTTTGTTGAGTTTTAACAAATGTAATAAACTACAAATATTGAAAGTGTAAACTTTGGTAGGTTTTGAAATATTTATGCACCCATGAAACTGTTGTCATTGTTTAAATACTGAGCACCACCACCTCCAAGTTTTCTCACATCCTTTGATAATCCCTCACTGTGACCCTTCCACCCTGCCTGGTGCCAGACATCCACCCATCTTCCTTCACAGCCAATGAGTTTGTATCTTTTATTATTGTGTGTACTAAAATAGCAGGCATGCTCTTTTCTGCTTTCCTCCTCGCTCAACTGCATTTTAAATTAACCCATGTTGTTCAGTGTTAACAGTTACTTCTTTCCATTCTTGAATCAAAAGATCAAATTTATAAAACACTCCAGATGATTCCCACCACAAAAGTGCTTAGTAAGGGAATTTATTATTATAGTAATATTAACAAAAATGCTTCTCAAAGTTGAGACTCCACGTTAGACTAGTCTTCCCAAACCACAGCTGCCAGAATCAAAAGAGCATAAACAAATGTTTCTTACTTAGCAAAGAAGCTGAGCAAAAATTTTTCTGAAGAAAAAAAAAAAGCTAATATTATTGGAAGAAATGCTATCGCTTTGAAATAAGGAATAACCCCACCCCACAGGCCACTCCCAAGGGATCTCAGGGACATTTTGCAGCTTGTACATTGTGTTAGCCCAGTGGATCCCTTTTGCTTCATACCAGACAGACATTCGTGCATAAAGGAGGCACCTGCCTCTCTTCTCTCTCAAGCCATCCAGTTCTGGAGTCTCCATTGAGTTCTCTCTGAACTGACTGAAATGCAAATGAGGAATGTGCTTTAGGCATTCCCACAGCTCACCTAGCTGTATAGACAGCGTTAGTTCAGTGTTAATATAGTCAGCCTTGTGCTACAAGCTCTATCCCCACCCCTTTAATTCATTTAATCCCCAGCCATCCTGTGGCACCTCATTGATAATGCTTTTGGTTATAAGTAGCAGAAAACCTAATGATATTGGTGTAGAAATCACACACACACACACACACACACACACACACACACACACACACACACACACACACACACAAAGTCCAAAGGTAATTACAAACTCTAGATCAGTTGTTTAATGATACCTGTGTTAAAATATTTGTTAATCCCTTGACTTATCTATTCTTCAAGATGACAGAATGTCTTCTGCTTCATTCATTGTATTTTCATTCCAAATAGGGAAAGGAGGGATGTGGTGGTAGATACCTGTAATCCTAGCTTTGGGATGCTGCAGCAGGTGAATCGAAAGTTGGAGGACAGCCTGGGCTGTATGGGGAGACCAGAGATGGATGGATGGATGGATGGATGGATGGATGCATGAATGCATGGATGGATGGATGCATAGATGAATGAGTGGATGGATGCATGGATGAATGGATTATAGATGGATGGATGCATGCATGCATGCATGGATGCATGGATGGTGGATGCATGCATGGATGAATGAGTGGATGAATGGATGCATGGGTGGATGAATGGATGAGTAGAGCACTCAAGAACCTCCTAGATTTGTGCTTGTGTCTCACTGTTCACAGTTATGGCCACTCCAGCTGGAAAATATCAAAAGAGAATGAAGTTGGGAACCATGATGATCACAGCTCTGAGCATGATTTTTTTTTCTCATCTGATGAGCACACAAGGCTTAGTATTTTAAATGTGTCTTCTTTCAAAGTCACCCTATGTGTTGATAGCAAAGTTGTCTGATTTTATCAAACTATATGGACCTTCTATTTTGATATCCTGTAAGGCCTGCATCTTAATTTCCATAGTAGAATGCCTTCTTTGCTCTATGTACCTGACGTATGGAGTGTGTTCATATCTGTCTCTTGGACTGTGACTATAACAGGACCTTCCTTCATTATGGAAAAAAAAACTCAGCCTTTAACAAACTACTCTCTATTCCATGCACAGCCAGGTTGGCCATGCTTCAGCCCAAGCTGAAGTCTCTGTTCTCATTCCTACCAGATTCTCCTCACACCTTGCTCTATGGCTCTTTTTCCCTTTGCTAGGAAACAATGTAATGGTTCACCCTTGGGTTCTATTGAGGGTCACTGTGATGAAAGCTCATTTTAGGTTTTTTTTTTTTTTATCTTCTCTGTTGAAGACCATTTTATATCCTGGTATCTCTTTTATGAATAACTATGACCTATACCTCCCAGAATTTGTCATTTAGAAGAGGTGGAATTATACTGCTAATCTGATAAATTGTGGTTACTGGAATTATACATAGATTTAGCTCTGAGCTTTCTAACAAGCAGTTCATAAAGGCAAATGTGAGATAGCTTTTACGGGTTATGATAGCTGTATCATTTTACTTGTACAAATAAGTTGTTTCTCTTTCCACATTGTTTTATGGTCCTTTTGGGTCTTTGTTTAGGTAGACCTTTTTCTGCCCCTCCTCTCTTTGCTCTCTTCTCATTCTTTTAGAAAATGTGAATAAGTTTTTTTAAAAATAATAATAAAATTTGCAAAGAGCCACAGACTAATCTAGATAGAAGAGGGGGAGTAAAGAACTTGGTGAAGGTCGATGGACTCAGAGTTTCTGTTCAGAGGAGCTGGCTGAACTTCATGCTCATGGTAATCCTGCATTCTCTCATCGTCCAACTGCGATTTGAATTATTAGTTCAACAAATACTTGAGAGCTTAATTACACTAATTAGAGAGGAGCTCAGATGTCTGAAAGTGTAAGATGAGTCTCTGTAACCTGCTCATTAAAACTTAAGGTTATTGGGTATCTTCAAAGATTTACTCAAATCCCTACCTCAAAGGAGTGCTGTGCTTACACTGCTGTAGGTGGATAGCTTGCCTTTGCTCAGTGTCTTCCAAAAAGGAAATGACACAAGCTAGTGCTAGGTCATCCACAATCCATCATCTAATGAGCAAGAATTCTGCTTGGAATTGTAGGTGATTCGGAACAAAACGAAACCGAGAGCACTACCTTCAGACAATGGAGAAGTCATTCCATAAATTAAGAAACATAGCACAGCCATTAAAATCATGTTTCAAAGGGATCTTTATTACGAGATAGAGAAATTTGCCACAGATCCAAGCATGATGACTCACATCTGCAATCCCAGCCCTCCAGAGGCTGAGGCAGGAGGCTCATTAGTTTAAGGCAAGCCTGTGCTTTATAGTCAGATTCTGTTGCCAAAAAAAAATAAATAAATAAGAGTTACATAATATATTAAATAAAAACTAAAATATATATAAGCAATATGTTTACAACAATTATGGTTTGTAGAGATTTTAAAAATCTAATAGAAAAGGGTGTCTTGAATAACGTACAGGACACAAGAATATTGAAAGAACTGCTAACTGCTTGGTGATAAAAAAATTTTGGCCGATTGTCACTTTCATCACTGCGAATTTTTGTGCATTCTAATCTTTCCAGAATGAATATGTATGATTTTTATAGTCATGCAAAACAAGCTATTTCTTCAAAGAATACATCAAAAGGCCTTACAGATACAACCAAAAAGTCTTAACATATGAAAAACTTAAATAATCTGAAAGGAAAATAGTTCAAACACAAGTACACAAATCATGTGATTGCAAGGGAAGTCATGATTAATTAATTATTGATGCTATCGCCAAAAAAATATATGGAGCAGGCAATGAGCTGAGAGTTTCTAAAGGCAGAAAGCAGATTGGAGGCCCTGTACAGATGTGGTTGGCAGCTGTCATTCCCTGAGAGTCTGCAATCAGGCAGACTTGGGGTAAAGCCCTGGCTTTGGCTCTTCATAGTCATTTGATCCTGGAGAAAACCCCTTGATTTATCTAAAGCTCAGTCTTTTCCCTTAAAAGACTTTTGAAAGGTAAAGACAGTTTATCAGGGGGCTCTTAGGGGGGCTTGTAAGGCAGTGCAGGTCAACTGCTCACCACAGCAGGTCCCTGGCATACCATATAGATGCATAAATGTACTGCTCTTGAATCTTGATACTGGAGGGCCAGAATGGTCAGGAACAGCCTAGAGATGCTGAGGATGAAGACACAAGGGATTACTCACCCAGTGTGATACTTGATGTTTATTGTCAAATTGACAAAATACAGAATCACCAAAGACACAAACCTCTAGACAGATCTGTAAGGGGTTTTCTAGATGGAATTAACTGAGGTGGAACAACTCACCTTAAATGTAAAAGGAACTATTCCAAGGAGTTGGGTCTTGGCCTGAATGAAAAGGATAAGGTAAACTCATCTCTTTCTGATTCCTGAAGATGGATGTAGTGGACCAACTGCTTCCTGCCTCAATTACCATGATGGACTGTACCCTCAAACCTAAGTTGCTTTCATCAGGTATTTTGTAATAGTACCCAGAAAAGTCACTTCTATGTCCAGTGTGTGTGTGTGTGTGTGTGTGTGTGTGTGTGTGTGTGTGTGTGTGTGTGTAGGGGGTGATCACTGGGATCAGCACCTGAAGATCTAGATTCCGGTTTCAACAAGGAGCTCAACCTTCCTTGCTTAACTCTTGTGTCTTTAATTCCAGTATGGAGAAAAGACTTTCTTTCGCTGTCTCTCAGGGCTTCCTGTAATATTTTCACTCATTCCTCAACTGAATAAACAATCCCTAAGCATTCTTCTGTGTGCTAAAGGATGTGCTAGAGAAACAAAATAGTCCCTGTCCTCAGGAGTTTAGATTCTCATATGGAATGAGTGGGTGAGATGAAAAAAACAAGATAAATAATAAATAACAAAACACATTAAATAGTGATGAGTGTTATAAAGAAAAAAATTAAACAGAGGTAGGGCAAAGATGTGGGGGTGAGGGCTCAAATTTAGGTAGAGCACTAGGAAGACCTTACTGGGTGGTGGACATATTTGAGTACATAAATGAAGAAACAAGTCATGCTGGCATTTAGAAGAAGAGGATACCAGGCATAGGAAAGAGCCAGAGCAAATTCTCTGGGGGCAACAAATGATGTTTGTATCAGAAGCAGGTGGCTGGAGCAGAGAGTGAAGAGGTTGTCCAGACTGAAGTGAGATGCCATGGAGAGCTTAAGCAGGCAGGGTGCTGACATCATCTGGCTCACTCTTCACCAGGGCTCCCCGGTCTGTTGTTTTGAGAACATAATGAAAAAGAGCGGAGTCAACTAGGGTGGTGCTGCCATTGCCATGTGAGAGCCAGAGCACAAGATGGCAGCCACAGCAATGCTGAAATGGTCTTCACCTGGAAGATGACAGTCCCAAGATACTGGGGATTGGCATTAATAAAAGCACAGATATCAATAAATGGACGGCACTGCTCCCTGAAGTCACAAACTGAACTGTGCCATTATTCACAGGTCTCAAGAAGTTCAATTAAAAAATTCACAAATGGGGTGGGCTTGACTCAGATGTATGTGTGACAAGGTCAGAACTCAACCAGAAATGCTCAGCACAGGCTACTCTCCTCATCACTCCTGTTTGTCTTCTCAATATCAATATCAACACAATCCCTCAAACTTAAGCCATGCCCACTCCTCCAGCCCCACCAGGACACTGAACCACCATTCAGTGTCATTTCCTCTTAGATGTGAACAGAAGGAGAGAGAGATCCACAAGATCATGCCTTGCCTCTCTCTTCCTTTCTTTCCCTGGAGAATTTTGCATATTCCATTTGAGACAATCCAGCACTCTCCAAGGCCACTTCTTGGTAACTGGGGTGCTTTTCTCCTCTACCATCCTATAGCTGCCTAAAAAGCTTAATCAACCCAAATTACAGGGTCTGCTTAAGTCAAGGGTTTGATTTGAATGCTATTGCCTTGGGAGGTGGAGAAACAAGTATTCCTAAGGAGAAGCTTCCTATTAGCAGGACTGGTCTCAAAGCATGTCCTTGGCAGCCCATTAATTATATTTCATTTTTGACAGATCTCATATATAGTTGTTATATCTTTAAGGGGGGAGAAGGTGTTGGGTGATTAATTGGTTGATAGTGTATGTTAATTGCATGCTAATTAAATTTAAATTTAATTCATATTTGAAACACTTAATTTAACTTGGGCCCAGGAAATTAGAATATTCAAGCGTCTTGAGGGAACTTGTCTTTCTATCTGTCACCTTCCTTGTCTGTTGACACTTTCTCCTTGTTTACAAACTTGTTTTTCAGGAGAAGAAATCAGATGGTTCTGAGGGCTCCCAGCTGTAATAAGAAAGTGTTGGTTCTTGAAATCCATAAATATTTAATTGCTTTACCAGAAAAAAAGTAAATCCTAACTCTCCACCCTATTACTTAAGTTTCTTCTGAACAAGCCCCATCAAGCTGGAATCGGTGTGTCTGCTTCCTTCCCTCTGGCTTGATAATGGAAAAGACGAGTCCAGGAGAGAGTGTCTGTACTGAGTTCTCACACTGTTCTTCGCTGATAGGGAGCCAGAGGACTAAAGGCAGGCCAGGGTGCTGATGGATGCCTTGCAGACATTCTCTGAGGCTGTTTTTCTACTCCTGAACCCCGGGAGGTGAAGACTCTGCAACCAATGTTGGCAAAATATCCCAGTGACTCCTCCTACAGCTTTCAGGGTGAGGAGGCCTCCAGCTGAGCCCCAGAGCCACAGCTTTTAGTCCCCTTTGTGTCTTGGGTGCAGTGGAGAGGTAGGTCTACCAGGGTCCAGTTCTGGGTAGAGTCCTTAGGGATAAAGACCTGGCCTGGTGACGGTGAATGCATCTTTAGTTTCTAACCTGTGAACAACAAAAACTGGGAACCACAAGAATGGCAAGTGCATGGGCTTTGGGGCTTAACTGTTCTATTTTGCAGACTGGCTCTCCCTTAGCCACGCAGTTTAGTGCTTTCTGTGCCTTGGCACCCGTAGCTCTCAAGTGGAATAGGATTCATTTTATCATCCTATGTTGTAAGAATTAGATGAGGTAGTAAATACAACCTAACAAGACATACTATAAGATGCTTCGTGCCTGGTGGGTAGTGCCACACTTGTTGCCTGGTCACTCCAAGTTCCTCTTCTGGTCCAGTAGAATGACTAATCTAACAGAATGATCATTGCTCTTTGTACCTTCATGTGAGTGCACCTCAGCTTGTCCTGGACACTTGCACTGCCTCAGTGTTGACTTCTGAGGTTCGAATTTCCTTCCCTAACTAACTGGGTCTCTCCTCAGCTGTCCTGGAGAAACCTCTAGAAAAGAAGGCGGGCAGGAATTATGGCCCTCCAGGCAACAGGAAGCTCATATATTTCATCGACGATATGAACATGCCCGAGGTGGATGCCTATGGGACAGTACAGCCCCACACTATCATCAGGCAGCACCTAGACTACGGCCACTGGTAAGTGTCCCCGCAGAAGGGTTTCAGGTCACTCAGCTCACTAGGGGCTGCGGTGGCAAACTTCATTCGGCTCTAATGCCACAAGAGGAGCCCAGGGTAAACCCCACTCCTTGGGGGCTTCTATGCTTTTTGGAGTGCTCCCTCGGGCAGAGCTTCTGGGTCAACTGAACTCTCACCCAAGAAGGAAGCTACAGTTTTCTACAGGACTCACTGCCATGACCTCTGGAGACTAGGAAGGATGAGTGTATTGGAGGAGTAGACAGAGGATGGAGAGGGAATTTTGGATTTTATTGGCCATGTGCTATACAGGCATATAGAAACACACCCAACTGTACTATATGCAGCATTGATTTTTTTCAAATATAAGACTATGGCATACAATTTAAAAGAGAAAACATTATTTCAAAATTGCATTCTCTCCGAACTCCCCACTTGCCTCCACTGTGTCCTCCTACAGAGGTCTGATGATAGCAGACACACTCCCAGCTGACCTGCTTGGGCTCGACATCTTCCAAAGCAATGCGGAGTCTCATAGTTTCTCTCACAACATCCTCATTTTTAATGACAGCCAGTCTACACTGGCCAGGAAAAGGTCAGTGATCTGAAACATGTCTGTCTCCCTTGCCTCCTTCCGTCAAGATGATGTGGAGGGTTCAGAGAGAAATGAGAGAAGGGTCGCAGTGAAGATGCCAACTTGAGTTGCATCTCAGTCCTTCCTAAAATCTCTGTCAAATACCATTAGCATCTTGCCCCGAGTCTCCACATTAGGATTTGAGCTCCTAAACACTATAGGAAACATAAAGTAAAGCTAAGATGCTTAACTTAGCTTCATGGTCGCACATCTTAAGTGGGAAATAGAAACAATGAAAATTCTGCTCTAGTGCTTCCTCTCTTGGTGTGTACTAAATACCTACGTCAGATCCTCTTCTCTCTCCTCGAGTTCCCGATGTACCAAAGCGGATGCCTTGGGGTTTCTGAGAAAACTGGTGCCAAGTCCACCCTTGCTTCTGTACTTGCTCACTCACTGCCTTCCACACTCTGTGTCTCGGCCCCCCTGCCCTCTCGCCTAAAGTGTAACCCTAGTGTATCGGTTCCATAGCCTCTTGCTCCTGAAGTCTACACTAACTAGTCCCCATGCCTTTGTTGGCTCCCTCCTGTCATGGAAATTTCTGTTTTGTTTGCTACAAGTCATTCCCCAATGGCTATTCTCTCTTTCTTCTCTGTATAACTAAATTTTCCTCTCTATTCTTGCTTCCTGCTTGGCTTCCAACTCTTCAATGTAATTCTCTTTGATTTCTGCCCTTCCACCCCATAATTTCCTGCAAACCTCCTAGCTAGTGTTACTGTGGGATCCGTGGGAGAGGTCTTTCTTCTCTCTACAGTGCTAATGGAGGAATGCTGGTTTCCATTGCTTTCTGGGCAGCCACATCCCCCTGTGTTTCTTCTTGCCCATCAGTCCTCTTCTGTGCTCTCCTCTTGGGCTTTTTCCGTAGACATTGGATTTCTTGTAATTTTTATCTTAGGCTATTGTTTTTTCTTAGTCTGTCAGTAGATCTAGGCCTCTACTTTTTTATTTAAACACCTATGGTGGTTTGAGTGAGAATAGCCCCCCATAGACTCATATGTTTGGTCCCCAGTTAGTGAGACTGTTTGGGGAAAGGATTAGGAGGTGTGGCTTTGCTGGAGTAGGTGTGTCATGAGGGGGAGCAAACTTTGTAGTTCCAAAAGACACATGTGACTCCCCATGCTCTTCCTGCCTCAATTTGTGAATCAAGATGTGAACTCTTAGCTGTTCCTTCTCTGTTATCATGGATTCTTATCCTCTGAAGCCATAAGCTAAGTTAAACACTGTCTTTTATAAGTTTCCTTAGTCATGGTGTCTTATCACAGCAATGGAAAAGTATGTAAGACATAACCTAAGCATATGAATCATAGAAATTGTCCTACTTCACCTTGAGGAAGTGCTACTCAGCCCTCACACATAACTTTCACTATAAATTTGTTTGTTTGTTTGTTTGTTTTGTTTAGAGAGAGAATGCCACTATGTGGCCCAGCCTGCCCTCACACTCACATCTTCCTGCCTCCTGAATGCCTGGGTTATAGATATATACCAACAATGGTGGCTCACTGAAGGTATCTATTTTAGGTATGATCGGAACAAGCTGTCCCTAAAGGAGATCATGAACGTACAGTACATCTCCTGTATGAACCCCACTGCAGGCAGCTTTACAATCAACGCAAGGCTTCAGGTATGAAAGTCAAGCATGGGTAATATTTCTGAGTCCTAATGCTATCTATCAGGGCTGATGGCCTTTGATTATTAGTGATATCTGGCCTTTCCTCTGCCCAGGCTACCAAAGTGGCAAACCAACTCGTGTTTCTAGGATAAGAACTCCTAGACTCGGTGTCACAGGATTGAGAACTAGAGGAGTTCCCAGAGTTTACACGAGAGTCAACTTCCTCATTCTCAATATAAGTCTTCAAGTAGATGGACTTACCTTTTCAAGGGTGTATAGACACAGACTCACAGTGTCGACTCAGATTTGGACTCAGATTCTTTTCCCACTAGCCCATGTAGTATCTTTGACCAAAGCTTCGATGCTGTTATTCTTCCAGTCATTTCGGGTTCTAACTATGTTTGGTGACAGAATCTTTGATTACTGTCCCCAGTCTGGAATGGTGGTCTTCACAGGGTGATAAATGATATCCAACTTACTCCTGTCTCATGTCCCTTGTCTTCTTCTGCAGCGTCACTTCAGTGTGTTTGGCCTCTCCTTCCCAGGGGCTGATGCCCTCTCCTCCATTTATAGCACCATCCTGACCCACCACCTGAAGCTTGGAAACTTCCCCAGCACCCTGCAGAAATCCATCCCTCCTCTCATCAACCTGGCTATCACCTTCCACCAGAAAATCGCCACCACATTCCTGCCCACAGCAATCAAATTTCACTACATTTTCAATCTCAGAGATTTTGCCAATATTTTCCAGGTAAGTTTGTGAGTGACTGTGAAAGCTTAGAGATGATCCATAGGTTCCTATTCTTAAAAAAGATAGATGGTAAATGGCAAATCCCTCTCAACAAAGACACAAACTGTGTGGAGTTGTGATCATAAATAGGCAAAGAATGTCATGGGCTCCATGAGGAAGACTTCAACAAAACCAAGTTTTATTTTAAAACTAAACTATTTCTCAGTAAAAATAGAATGTGTCTCAGTTGGTTCCTTTGTTACAAGGCTCAGCATCAGGGAGACAATGCTATATTAATATTCTAGTGTACTGGGAAGAAAAAGGGAGAAGATGGACAAGAAAGGAGAATGAGACAAGAGAATGAAAAAGAAACAATAAGAGAAGGGAGAAAAGGAAAAAGGAAGACAAGGAGAAAGAAGAATAATGATTTTAAAAGTCCTTCATTGCCTGTACTCATTATTTTCATGATGAAAAGAAATATTCCCAAACTATGCAAGTTAGAGGCCATGTTATAATACTCCTAAAGTATCATTTGCCATCTTCTGCTATAGCCTCAGCCATACAAATTCCAGATTCATTTCCAGATCAAATCTGTTTCAGATACAGTCTAGTCTGATCTTCAACTTGAGATCCTCCTGTTACAGCCAGTTGGAGATCAGACTAGGTTATATAGTTAGATCCTATCTCAAAAATAGCAAAAGCAAAAAACCCACTACCCTGTAAAGATTATGGTGCTGAGGATTGCAGAGCATGTCAAAGTCTGTGCTTACTCATAATTAGCTCTCATACTTTAAACACTAATTGAAAGAGAGATTGCTTATATCATAGACCCATGCTTAAACTCACTGAAATGTGATGGAGTCTGGGTATTACTATCTATGTTTCCTAAATGAATCACAATAGATAAAATGTTTGATCAAATTCACATTGCTCCTCAATGGCAGTGCTAAAGGAGAACTGGTCAACCACCCTTGACCAGAAGCAATCTTGCTTCAGTCCCTGCCTGGACATTTGCCTTGTCATCTAGACATCTTAACACTTACTCCTCAGCTCAATACTTTGCAATAGATGTTGTTTTGGTTGATTTTATCCAGTTGACACAAACCTAGACATATATGGGAAGAGGGAATCTTTAATTGAGAAAATTCCTCCAAAAATTAGCCTGTGTTCAAGTCTGTGAGGCATTTTCTTGATTAATAATTGATGTGTGTAGCCAGTGCCATCCCTGATCAGATGCTCCTTGGTTGTAATAAGAAAGCAAGCTCAAGAAGCCATGGGGATCAATCCTGCAGCAGCACTCCTCCATGGCCTCCTTATTAGTTCCTGTCTCCTGGCTCCTGCCTTGAGTCACTGTCCTGACTCCCTCAGGGAAGCTATATGGTGAAATAAACCCTTTCCTCCCCAAGTTGCTTTTGATCATGGAGTTTTACCACAACAATAGAAACCCTAACTAAACCAGATGGTATCACCTCCATTTGGTAGAGATTTGGAGAAGTCACTGGCTAGCAGATGGAGGGCATGAATGCTCAGGGAGACAGAAAGCACAAAATGGTATTAGCCTAGGTCAGCTGGGTGGGAGCAGTCGTGGGTAGTGGAGAGGTAAGAGATGAGACCACAATATAATTTGAGACCTGAAGAGGCCCTTGTGAAAGGTTTGCTGTGGGGTGTCTTTCTGTATGCTGTGAATATATGCTGTTCCCATTGGTTAGTACATAAAGCTGTTTTGGCCTATGGTAAGAAAGCTTACAGGAAAATCCAAGAGAGATAATGAGAGAAGAAAGGAGAAAGGGGGGAGACACCAAACTGCCATCCAAGGAGCAACATGTAATGGGACACAGGTAAAGGCATTGAACATGTGGAGCTACATAGATAAATAGAGATGGGTTAATTTGAGATGGAAGAGCTAGCTGGCAAGAAGCCTGCCATAGGCCATACAGTTGGTAATTAATATAAGCCTCTGAATGATTATTTTATAAGCAGCTACGGGATTGCAGGGCCAGGTGGGACCGGAGAAACTTTGCAGCTACAAAGGTTTGGCTTTAGTTTATAATATTTGCTGAGCACAGCACTAACCCTTTACACCTATTAATTCATTTAATCCTCTCAACAGCCATAGAAGATAAAACACTGACTAGAGTCAGCCTTCTTTAACCTTGAGTTCCACAAAGCTAAAGTCAACCAACTGTGGATTGAAAATACTTTGAGGACTTGGGATCTATACAGAACAGATTATTTTCTTTCTGATCATTATTCCACTAATAGTAGAATGTATAAACTATTTACCCTATCAGCTTCATTAGATGTTGTACATAATTTAGAAGTGGTTGAAAGTATACAGAAGAATCTGCATAGGCTATATGCTTATATTGCTATATTTTACAGAAATACCTGAGTGTCCATGGATTATGATGCTCAAGGGAGTCTTGAAACCAGTGCCCTATGGGTCAACAGGAATGTCTCTATTTCAATTAAAAAATGACACAGTGGTGAGGTTCCTTGAACATGATCACAGAACCGGTAATCAGCAGCATGTGAGGCCCCAGCTAGAATGTTCAACCCTCCTGTGTAGGTAATTTAGAGCCACACAATGCCTTCAGAAAGGGAGTATTTTATTCCAACCTCATTTTGTGTAATGGATGCCGTGTTAAGGAAGAACCATAAAGGTGAGAAAAGCCAGAATGGATGCCAAGTCTCTTGTTTTCCTGGCCTGTCTTTGACTAATTCAAGCAACCTGAGTGGCAACTCCTTGGACTCTGTATCTCAGGCTGGACTCTTGGCACCCTGACAGCTGTCAGCAAGTCACCATAGCAATGGCGAGTACACCACCCCATTGGAGTGCTGCCTCCCTTCAACTCCAGCGGCACAGCTCTGCCCATGCCCCACCCACACCCCAGAAGCCAGCTTCAAGTTCAGAACTTGACCACTGCCTCCTGTTTTCTTCCTTCCTCAACAGCTTGTCTGAAGTCCTGATGCAAGAAATTAGGGGGCTGATTGAACAGTCGATAGGAGACATATCCTTCATACAGAACCCAGCTCATTTCAAACTTTGTATGTACTTCCCTCCAAATTGCAGTCGAGTTTAGTGGGCCATGGTAGCAGAAATCATGAGCCAATTTTCCCCTCTCAGGTCTGCACATAACAAATTAAGGCAGTTTGCACAGTTTGCACTTGACAGGCTCACAGTTGCTGAGTATTTAATTGCTAGTTAGTGTGACTGTGACTGTAACAGGACAAAGGTCAAGAGATAATGGCCCTCATGGTCAAGTGCACAAGCCCAGAAGTCAAAATTCCTGGGTGATATTTTATCCCACCCTCCACACTTTATTTACAGATAATACCTAGGAGAGGTAATGAGGAAAAAGAGGCCAAGGTATACACCTGGGGAGGGCCACAAGAATTTACTCTCATTTATTTCTTTCTTTTGAAATTTCTTTTTTTTATACTGTATTAAAGTATAGCACACAGACAGAGCGCACACTGGTCCCAAGTATATGGCTTGGTTAATTATCACAAGTGACCACACCTTGTAATCACACCTTGCTCAAGAACTAAAATGCACCAGCACCCCCACAACTCTCCTTTTCCCTCACTCTTTTCTTCTTCTTCTACCTCTCAATGTTATCCAGACTTCTAATGCCACACCTTACCTTGACCTAGTTCTTAACTTTGTAACAATAAAATTGAAGTCAATATTACTAATCCAGCCAATATTTCTGTAGTCATGTTGTTGGATTTAAAGGAAACCTTAAAGGCAGGGCACAATGGTACAGCCTTTTCCAGTACAGTGTTTTCCATAGGTTTCTGAGGGTGCTCTTTGCTGTGGTAAGATGATTTTTCATAGTTTATTAAGAACTTTATACACAACCAAGTAGAAAAACTAAACAAATTTGTTTTCTGCTTGAAATAATTAAAACCTTTTTTCTTCCCTAATCTGATACTGTACTAAATTATGTTAATTACTTTTTGGGGGGTGGGGGGTTGAGACAGGGTTTCTCTGTGTAGCTTTGGAGCCTGTCCTGGATCTCGCTCTGTAGACCAGGCTGGCCTTAAACTCACAGAGATCCACCTGCCTCTACCTCCTGAGTGCTGGGATTAAAGACGTGCACCATCACACCCAGCATTAATTACTTTTGAATCATAAGTTAACTTTGCATTCCTCGAGTATCTTAGCTACTACCTATATCCTTTTACTGTTTTATGCTAACCTAAATAATTTCTGCATTTGTGTTGCTAAATCTGCTTTCTTGCCAACCTAAAGTTATAAAATCTAAATAAAATAGTTCAGAATTTATTTTCCTTTTTTTCCACTTCTGGAAGATTTCATAAAACATTGCATTGTGCTTTCCTCGCGTGTTGACAGCCACCTAGAGTTTTCTTTGCCAAAAGTTGAAATTATGAATTTAACTTGTTTGATACATGTAACACTGCTGCATTTTGTATCATACATTTAACACAGTATCATATAACAACTTAGTAGACCAAAAATTTCCTGTTGTCCTTATAGGGTCTTTGAAGACTGTCTGCAGGCCATTGTGGCTCTCCCAAGAAAATCTTTTTCCTAAAGACTTCAGCTGGCTGGTAGAGGCCCACCTACACAGTGGGCTTAATGTTTGTAGCATCTGGAAAGGCTTTGGGGTCACAGACACAGCTGTGTCTGATGTTATGGCCTCTATCTGTCATTCTGGGTATCAGTTATGTGTGACATTCCTTCTCTTCTGTCACTTCTGCAAAGGAGTTACCAATTGCTAGTCCTTTTCGGTTTTGGTTTCCTAAATGGAAAGAAATACCAACATTTGACTTTATTGACTGTTGTGTTTTGATTTTTTTTAAATATGTATTACTAATATTTTAGTAAAAGTCTGCTGGAGTCCAGCTCCAAACTGTTCCCACCTTTTGAAGGGTTCTTGGGTGGAGGAGAGAGGAATGAGTAAATACTAAGTAGAAAGAAAGAGATGATAAGAAATACAGAGACACAGGACAGCTTTGGGAAGGCCCTGGGTCAATACCCAGCCACCCAGAGCTTTATTCAAAAGGGCTTTTTATAATATGCCAAGGGAAGAGGCAAAAGATCTCCCCATTGCAAGATCAAAGCACACCATACAGCCAAGTGTAGACCCTTCCAAACACCTGGTAAACATGCCCGTGGTAAAACCATCTCATTATGCAGCCCCACTGGGTAAAGCAAGCTCAGATTCTCTGACCCTAAGTAATTTGGGTTCCCACAATATTTGTTCTTTTACTTGTTATCTTCCTATTTAACTTGAGTGTGGGATTTCTTTAGTTTACCTTCTCACTTCTTGACATGGCTTCTTACCTGAGTAATGTCTTCTTGACTCTTTTTGTGGTGTTCATGGCCTTCAGTGCAGCACTCATCTTCAAACACTTAGAAGATTTTTGGCTTTTTTTTTCAATGATAACTATTTAATCCCATATGATTTTATTCCTTGGAAATTCCTTGAGATTTGCCATGTTTCCCACAATTCAATCCACATGCACTTTAGGAAATGTATTCTCAGATGTTGGGTATAGTTTTATCAATACATCAATTAGTACAAGTTTTTTTTTTTTTTTTTTTTTTTTTTTTTTTTTTTTTTCCATCACAGGCAATTTATTTTGTTCTATTCATTCACAGTTAATACAGAAAATACTTGGAAACATTTCCATATAATGTTTGGCACAGAAATCATCAAATAGAAGTATACAATGTTGACAGGAGGCAGTACTTTTATAATTTATAACCCCAAATATATTTATAAATTAAAAATGGAAAAATCTACAAATGAAATTATGAAGGTTCACCAAAGTCGCTTAATCTGTCAGTTTCTCATTCATTTTTATGTCTTAATAATATTCTATTGTATGAATAAGCCACATTTTATTTCTCTCCAGTATTTGATAGCTATTTGAGTTGTTTTAACTTTTTTACTATTAGCAACACACTGCTGTAAACCTTCATGTACATGTTTCATAGGTGCACATTTTCAGTAGTTTGAGGATATATTCCTAAGGGTAGAATTGTTGAGTAACAGAGTAACAATGTTTTGCATTTTGACCAACCACCAAACTGTTTTGCCAAAGTGGCACACCATTTTACAATCTCACCAAATCCTTGTTTTTAAGGCTCTGATTTTTGTACAAAAGCATTCAATCATTCTGTCAGACCAAACCAGGAAAAGTAAGCTATAGTTCAGAGCTGTTCTATTCCATTTACTATGCAAAGCCATTCTTGGCATTTGCAACTCTCAGCCCTTTTGACTATTCTTACAGTGTTCACCTTTTCGTCCACCACTTTTTTCTTCTTCTTTTTTTTCTGGTTTATTTCTATCTATTACAAATGTATAAAGAATCCTCCATCAACGCTGCTGATAGCAGCAGAACCTTGAAAAATATACCTTTGGTTTGCCTCAGAAAAGGAACACATATTGCACTGTAAAGTTTATAAAATTGGCGCAAAACATTGTGATAATGTTACAATACCAGTTTTAAGAGTTCAGTGACTAATGGGGAGCCGATGGGATACATGCAGAACTGTGAAAGCAATCTCACTTAGCCAGCTGTACACGAAGACTGTAAATCTACATTCAGATCAGTTCTGAACTAAGACTATCATCTCAGTTTATCTGTTGAGGTCAACCAGGAAACCCTAGAATATACCTTGATTTTTGCAAAAAACAAAATAGGGGGAGGGGTTTCTTCAGCATTTCAGTCCACGAGTAACAGTATCCTAACAGGCAAAGTGTTCTCTCACTGTCAACATACAATGAACTGCTGCTGGAGGTCAACTTGGGCTTTAATTTGCATTAGCACTTACATGCATAGTAGTCCAAGTTGTTGACCTCATGACTTTAAAAGGTAACTCTAAAAAAGTAAAATGGCCCTTCTTGGAAGACTAAAGAAAGACATCCAGCCACAGTTGTAAAAAGTCTCATCAAAACAATATACCCTTTTATAAATTACGCCTCAATTAAAAAAAAAAGTAGCCGCAAATAAGAAGCAGCTCTGAAAAAGAAAATATAACTTAAGATATTTGAAAAAAACAAGGTGAATACAGGTTCAAAAATAAGTAAGATACATTTTCTTAAGGCTACCTAGAATTAGGCTTTAAAGAATTCTACCATTTCAAGTTTACCACTAGTTACTAGATACCTATTTACAAACAAGATGTTCACCTTTTTTGTTCCTTTATCAAGAGAAAAATCTACCTTCAGACTATGAGTGTGGTGATGGGGAGGGACTAGAAAACAAGATTCAAACAATCCCATGCAAATATCACATTTTTCAAATGGAAGAACTCCAAACTGCACTAGAAGTTCCAATCACTAAGACACTTTCCATTGAAATGATTGAAGTACAACTACATGGCACCAAGGTTTAGGCCTAATATAGGCCTGACAACCAAGTCCTTGTTTTCTGGAAGAAAGGCCTCAAAAGTCCCACTCAATTCCACATAACAATGCTTCAAAGATCAATTAGGTTTTCCTTTCCTTAATATTTTTGTTTTTGACTTCTAATCCTAAAGACTAGATTAAAACTTAGCTCATTTCCCAGAAGGCATTGCTTCCCTTTGCTCTATGAAAGAGTCCACCAAGACCTCTTCCTCAAAACCATCTAGCCCGCAGCCTCCAGCCTTTGCTTGTGATGCGTCTTTCTCAACATCCTGAAAAGGTAATGTAGGTAAAATATGCTCATAAACATTAAAACTAGTTGTTAGAAAGACGTAACTAGCTTTATAATTTAAGTTTTAAAGCATAAATACTTGCAGCTTAATCTGCACTGACAATGATTGTCGAAGCCTAGAATTCAACATTTACAAATTCTCATTCACACACACAAAACACACTATTATCACACAACTTGTGTCTTGAGAGAATCTTCTGCTTTTTAAATCTTTGGCCTCCCAGTCAATCCCAAATTCAACCAAATTTTCCGAGTTCTGGTAGTTACCTGGACCACTGAGGCATTGCCACAAGACTTCTTCTCTTTTGAAACATCCTTTTTCTCTAGATATTAGGATAGCTACACCAGCTTGTTTCTTCTGTGGTTTATGTTGGTGTGGGATTATCTATTGCTTGATTTTTCATGGATGTGTTTGGCTTCTTTGGGTTGAATTTTCCCTTCTAGTGCTTTCTGTAGGGCTGGGTTTGTAGACAGGTATTGATTAAATCTGGTTTTATCCTGGAATATTTTGTTTACTCCGCCTATGGTGATTAAGAGTTTTGCTGGGTATAATAGTCTGGGTTGGCATCCGTGGTCTCTTAGTGTCTGCATGAGATTTGTCCATGATCTTCTAGCTTTCATAGTCTCTATTGAGTAGTCTGGTGTTATTCTGATGGGTTTACCTTTATATGTTACTTGGTCTTTTTCCTTTGCGGCTCTTAATATTTTTTCTTTGTTCTGTGTGTTTAGTGTTTTGATTATTATGTGGCGAGGGGACTTTTTTTTTGGATCCAGCCTATTCGGTGTTCTGTAAGCTTCTTGTATCTTCATAGGTATTTCTTTCTTTAGGTTAGGAAAGTTTTCTTCTATGATTTTGTTGAATATATTTTCTGTGCCTTTGAGTTGGTATTCTTCTCCTTCTTCTATCCCTATTATTCTTAGGTTTGGTCTTTTCATGGTGTCCCAAATTTCCTGGATGTTTTGTGTTACGACTTTTTTGTCTTTAGTGTTTTCTTTGACTGACGAATCTATTTTCTCTATCGTGTCTTCAGTGTCAGAGATTCTCTGTTCCATCTCTTGCAATCGGTTGGTTATGCTTGTTTCTGTAGTTCCTGTTCGTTTTGTCAGGATTTCTATTTCCAGCATTCCCTCAGCATGTGTTTTCTTTATTGTCTCAAATTCATTTTTCAGATCTTGGAATGTTTCTTTCATCTGTTTAATTGCTTTTTCTTGGGTTGATTTGATTTCTTCCCATTTTTTGTTCGTTTTTTCTTCCATTTCTTTAAGGGAGTTTTTTATTTCCTCTTTAATGGAGTTTTTCATTTCCTCTTTAAGGGAAATTTTTATTTCCTCTTTAAGAGAGTTTTTCATTTCCACTTTAAGGAAAGTTTTTATTTCCTCTTTAAGGTAGTTTTTCATTTCCTCTTTAAGGAAAGTTTTTATTTCCTCATTGAGGGAATGTTTTATTTCTTCTTTAAGGGCCTCTATCATCTTCTTAAAGTCATTTTTAGGGTTGATTTCTTCTGTTTCTTCTCTCATGGTATGTTTAGGTCTTTCAGGTGTAGAATCACTAGGTTCTGATGTTGCCATATAGGTCTTTATGTTGTTGCCTGTATTTTTGCACTGGCGTCTACTCATCTTTTCCTCTGTGCGGTGCAGGTGGTGTCTGTGTCTGAGAGTGCCTCTCTTGTTCTAATTTTTAGTCTTGGTTTAGTAGGGGTTCTTGGTTAAATTGGTGCTATTGGGCTGTTTCTTCAGGGACAGCTGATTTCATTTGGTGAATTATATACTTATGATTCTGGTGATCTGGTTTAGTGGCTGGGTAGCGCCTTCTTCTGTGTTCCCAGGTCACGTTTTATTCATTTGTCAACTCCTCAGCTGATCTTGTTTCTTCAGACTTCAAACTGTAGGCATCTGAATCCTCTCCCAGATGGGTTTCAGCTGAGCAGGGTAGTCTCACCAACACCTCCAAGTTGTTGGGTTTCACAGGATCAGCAGTTGGGCCCCGGGCTGTCCCCAGACAGAGTGCCCAGACTCGCCCTGGTTCCGACCCACGGAGATAGCCTCTTCCCCAGGTGTTGGGGTCAGGGGCGCCCCCGTTCCAAGCTGCGTCCGCCCCTCTCTGTCCCCGGGCCTGTCCACCCCTGTGGCCCGCCACCACAGGCCCACCTACGTCCACCTGTCTCCGCTGCCGGGCCCGTATGTCCCTGTCAGCTGCCGCTGGGTCTGTCTGCCTCTGCGAGCGGCGCAAGGGCCTGTATGTCTCTGCCGGCTGCCACCGCGGGCCTACCTACCTCTGCTTGTCACTGCTGCCAGGCCCATCCACCTCTGTGAACCGCCACGGGGCCTGTATGTCTCTGCCGGTTGCAACCGGGCCTGTACGTCCCTGTCGGCCGCTGCCACCGGGTCCTTCCACCTCCGCGAGTCGCCGACCTGTGTCCTCCTGTCTCCGCTGTGTGGCCTGTCTACTTCTGTGGGCTGCCGCTGGGCCTGAATGTCTCTGTTGGCCTCTGGCGCTGGGTCCGTCCACCTCCGTCTGTTTATCTCTGCTTCAGGGCCTGTCCACCTCTGTGGGCCGCCGCTGGGCCTGAATGTCTCCGCCAGCTGCCGCTGGGCCTAAATGTCCCTGTCGGCCGCTGCCCCCGGACCCATCTACCTCCGCGGGCCGCTGCCACAGGCCTACCTGCGTCTGCTTGTCTCCGCCATCTTCCAGTATTTCCCCCAATTAGTACAAGTTTTTAAATCGTGTAATTTTTAATACATTCTTATTGGTACTGATTTTTTAAATCTATATGTTATGTAAAACTTTGAGAAAAATTTGTGAAAATCTCCTAAGTGGTGTAGACAAATCCATTTCTCCTTTTTTTGTGTGGGGGGGGTCCCATTCATTTTTTACACTTTGAAGTTACATTGACAGATGCATAGGAATTTAAACAACTCTATTTTCTTCATGTATATATGAGTATACTCATAATTAGCCCATCTTCCTGAACCATTGTTTACATATTAAATGTACTTCTTTACCTCCCCAAATAGCCCTTGCTTTAGAGTTAACTCTCACAGGAAAGCAGATGGATTTCATTATGATTACAGTTTATTTTTCATATTTGATG
Organism: Peromyscus maniculatus bairdii; assembly: GCF_049852395.1. NCBI lineage: Eukaryota > Metazoa > Chordata > Mammalia > Rodentia > Cricetidae > Peromyscus > Peromyscus maniculatus. Next base: position 50,575,429 of record NC_134859.1, on the reverse strand, counting down.
ATAGCATGGCTAACCCATATTCCTTTAGTCAGTTACTTTACTTGTCCATTCGTGTCTACAGGACACTGGACCCAGAACCCTTCATAGACATGAAAGTCTGAAGAAGTTCAGGTCATTTATATGGAATATCAGAATAGCTTTGTTGTTATTTTTATCTTTTTTCCAATTCTGGAAGTTGAGCCAAAGCCTCAATCATAATACAAAAATGTTCTAACTCCACCCATGCCATGGTACTCAATGTAAGCTGCACACATCATCCCATCTACTTCAAATAATATTTAGGTTACACAGAATACCTAAAACAAAACAAATATTTGTAAGTAGTTGTTTTTATTTGTTGTTAATGGAGTAATAACCAAAAATGTACATATTTGGTACAGATATAATCTTTCCTGAATATTTTTTATCTAAGGTTTGTTGAACACATAGATGGAGAACCCATGGTTAGGAAATACTTCCTTTTTCTTGTGCTCAGATTTTCTATATTCTTATGCTTGGGGATATAAGACTTTTAGAAGTCAAGCCTGGCAGTTGTGCCTTTCCATAATACTGTTCGTCTGCTCATGTTGTTATACCTAATAAAACATTTGAGATCCATTCTACCCAGACTACTTGTATGTGTATCCTCCATTCTTTTTCCTTTCTCTCACTTCTTGTATTATGTGAAACTTTTGTATATTTCTGTTGTTTTATTTTCTCCCTCTTTCAAGATACAGTTTTCTCACTCATCATCTACTCAATGTCCTATCAATCACTGTTTTGTAAAAGTTTGTATTTGTTCAGCCCAATACCTAGACCTTCTGTGAATTGGGCTTCTCTTTCTTTTCTTCTTGGTTCATTTGGTATATCTGGCCCTGATATTTCCCATGATTTTTGTTTGATATGCAATTCTGATTGGCTTCACCATGTGCAGATAATTTGGAGGGTTGGACAATGATGTTTGCCTTTGGAGGTTGCAGTCTTCTGCTTGTGTGAGATGAAGCCCGCAGTGGCTGGTGCTGGGCTTCCATCCCTGTAAGCCTGGCACAACCATTTGGGAACCTCCCTGTGAGGTTTAAGCATGATTCTCCCCCTTGGTAATCCTTACACCTAGTTTTCATTCCCCCCACTCCATGAGACAAGTCAAGATCATGCAGCATCTTAAGCTCCCCATCTCTGTCTTTTCCTTTTCCTTGCTTGCATCATTGTTTGTGACTTGATAAAAGTCTCAAGAGGAAAGGTCAATATTAGTTCTGTGGCTCATCTCTCTTCTCTCTTATCCCCTCAAGTCTTCACTATCTTGGTCAACAACTGAAAACAGGGAGCTTTAAATAACTTCTCTGTCTTTTCTTTTTTATCTTAGTGGGTTGGTCCAAGATCCGCCAGTTAGCCATTACTAAAAACTGAAATCTTGATGAAGGTTTTTGCTATGGCTTATACAATGTGTAGAAAATTTAATGCTAGCCCACTCTTTGTTTCAATAAGAATTCATTCCGGGGAGGGGGGGCTAGAGAGATGTCTCGGTGGTTAGAAGCATGTATTGCTCCTGAGTTCAGGTTCCATCACCCATGTCAGGTAGCTCATAGCCTTCCATAACTCCAGATCTATGGGATCTGACATCTCTGGACTGTGGGCACCTACGCTTATGTCCATATACTCACATTCAGGTACATGCACATATATGCAACTTTTAAATATATCTTTCAAAGGGAGAGTCTGTTGCAAATCTATGCCAGGCAGCATGCTACGTACTGGTGATACAATGACAAAAATCAACTGTAATCATAATGAAATCCATCTGCTTTCCTGTGAGAGTTATCATGAGCTGCAATAAACAAACTTGGAGAAAAAATAATCTGAGGAGATAATGAGTCTATATTGGAGATTTATACAGAAAGGACCCTGTGAGGTATATCAGAGCAGGTACTATTCAACAGAAGAGCATCTCAAAAGTCTTTAACCAAGGCATTAAGGAATGGAATCATGAAAGACAAGCATAGGAAGTAAACAAGGAAGAATGGAGGCACAAAAAGTGTGCAGGATCAGAAAGAAAAAATTAAAAGTGGAAACTAGGTGTCAGGGGAGGTAATGATGAGAATGATCATGAGGAGTAGACTGTAGCAATGTTATGAACAGATGTTTGTGCTGTGTATGAATAACAAGGAACCATTAAGTGGCCCCCTGTCTTCCAAGACAAGAAAGCAATGAAAATAAACAAGAGGATGAATTTAAAGCTAAATAGAGGATCCATTGATGTCGTTAAGTCTGTCTCCATTTTCTTTTTCATTGAAAGCAGATGTTCATGTGTTGGCTAATAATAGCAAAGAGAGGTGTCAGAGACTTGAAGAATCAACACATCTCTGAAACACCTAAGAAGGGAACCCAATAGAGATGAACACATTGGTTGCTGATCTGCAAAGGCCAGCTATTCCCATCTTATCATCTGTCATTATTCTGATTTTATGCAGTCAGTTGTTGCCAAAATCAATTTTCAAAATGAACCATGTAGGACTGAAAAATAACATGCCTTTCCCCACAAACTCCTTCTGAGCATTGCAGATTTCCCCTCCATTGCAACATACTCTTTAGTGAGGTAACCACCAGGCACCATCTCTAGAGCAGTGTTTCTCAACCTGTGGGTCACAATCTCTTTGGCAAACCTCTATCTCCAAAAAATATTTACCTCATGATTCATAACAGTCAGCAAAATTACAGTTATGAAGTAGCAACGAAATAATGTTATGGTTAGGGGTCACCACAACATGAGGAACTGTATTAAAGGATCACAGCATGAGGAAGGTTGAGAACCACTGTTCTAGAAAGTTCTTTTAGATGCTGTCCTTCTGAGCTGTTGCTAACGTTATCTGTTGTCTGCTCTCCTGGCAGGGCATTCTCTTCTCCTCCATCGAATGTGTGAAGTCCACACAGGATCTAGTAAAACTCTATCTGCATGAATCAAATCGAGTTTATCGGGATAAGATGGTGGAAGAAAAGGATCTCGATCTTTTTGACAAAATCCAAATGGACTTCCTCAAGAAAAATTTTGATGTAAGTGTTGCTTGTGGTGTTTTTATGTTTAAAAATAACTAAATAATGATGAACATGCAGATGATCACCCAAATCAATCTAATCTACTAAATTGGGGGATGCCAGAGATTGGGCTGAAAAAGGAAATTCTATCATGATTTGCCTGGTCAAAAAATGAAGGGCAAGATGTAGATTATTCAGAGATCTCACATTGAACGGATTCCTAGAGAGTATCTAATCCACAGGCACATGTGATACTGAGGCCCCTCAGAGCTCCACAGGTGACATCTCTGATGGTGTGCAGCATCCTGATACTGTGAGCTCTCAGCTCTCCCATGGTCACCATTTTGAAAGTGTTAATAACTGGAAATATGGAGCAATTCTGAAACAACATTTAGAATGATTTCGGACTCTAGATGTTTACACTAATGACTTCATATATTTCCTTGTCCAGAAATCAGAGAGAAGAACTACTTGTGATCTCATCAGCTCCTCCTCCTCCTCCCCCTTCCTTTCTCCCCTCCTCCTTCCTTTACTATGAAATAGAGCTTTGCTATATAGCTGAACTGTTCTTGAATTCACTGTGTATCCAAGTCTCTATGTAGCCTAGGCTAGCCTTGAACTCTCGATTTTCCTGCCTCCCACCTCCTGACAGATGGGATCGCAAGCACGTGCCACCATGTGACCCCCTTTTCTGCTACACCATAGTTTTGTGACTATGATCCTCAAAATGTGCTCTTCTAAACAGTTGGAAACACATCTTGATGGAAAGAGTGAGGAAGGGCTTCATATGATACCCCTCTCTTGGAAATTCATGGTGCATTTAACACTTAAACCCAGAAGTCTGGAATCATCCTAATTCACACACCATTTTGCAAATACATTGCACCCTAGAACTCATTTGCTTTTGTTAAGAGCTCCTAACTCATAGAATGACTAGAACAGAGAATGTGCCTTGGATACCAGAACACTGACATTCCCAGTGTCAAAATTACCCTGCAGCTAACATGGAACCTTCAAGCAGAGCCCCATGTTTTCTATCCTCTTTTGAATTAAAAATAATCAAACCCTGTCTGTCAATACACTATGCTCTCTCTATACTCAATGAATTAGTCTGTCTTCTGTTGTTTTAACAAAATACCTTAAGCTGGGTAATTTAGACTTAGATCTATTTGGAGCATAGGTCTGGAAGCTGAAAGTCTAAGATGGGGTGGCCCTATGGTTTGGCCTCTGTGAGGGAACTCATGGCAATGGCAGGTGCAGCGGTAGAAGAGACAGGGTGCTGAAAGGAGATGAGATTGATGAATTAGGCTCACTTTTCAATAATAACGCACTCCTGGAAGAGTTGACAGCACATTGCCCAAGATTAGAATCATTAGCTTCAGAGGGCAGTGTCTGCGGTGACCTAATCACCTTCTGTCTGGCCCCACCTTTTAAAGAGACCAGTGTCTATCACATAGCCAACTAGGGATCTAGCTGCTAACATGTAAACCTTTGGGGAGCAACCCACATCCACACTGCAGCACCCACTCTGTGTCAGATCCATATTTTCTTCTGGTAAGACCCTCTGAGGATGTCACATCTGGAATCATCCTAATTCACACACCATTTTGCAAATACATTGCACCCTAACACTCATTTGCTTTTGTCAAGAGCTCATGTCTAAATGGCCACCTTCCTGGTGCCTGAAAGAACCTATTAAGCTTTCAAGGTAAACACCCTTACTTCTACTTCCTGCATCCTGGAGCCTGATGTTCAGGTCTCTCCCGTCTTAGATGCCCCACTATGAGTACTGCAGAGTAAGCCAATTTGTGTACTTGTAAGTTAAATTTGCAGATAAGCTTTCTTTTTATGAGTTGATCTGAGCTAGAACTTTAAAGTCAATACTCTGTGTTTGGAGTAGAGCTCCTTGTGTGGGTTTGAATAAAAGGCACACATCATTTGATCAGAGATCAAAATATAGTTCACACGGCCATTATTCTGAGAACACCTGGGAAGACAGCTGAATCCCCTTGCCTGCACGTATCCTAGCTCTGGGATCAGGACAATGTTGCCAGATTCATCACAAAGTGATTCAGCCCTGTTTTTAAAGCCTCAAGTTCCCTGACTTGTAGCTCCGGGTGACATAGTGTCACTGTTAAGTATGCTTTGATTCACCATATTGGGTGGCTTCCTCTCTCCCTTCTACACAACATGGCTCTGATCACTAAACTGGAGATTTGTTTTGTTCATCAAAGAATCTTTGTAGACGAGGCTTTTCAAAACTGCACTTTTCTTTCTCTCCTGATAGATCCTTAGTGTAAATCGACACCCATCAGGATCAAACCAGTATGTTAGCTTGTTCTCAAGATGGGCCAATGTGTTTCTGCACTCCTTTCCTGTGCTTTCTTATTTATTTTATTTTTATTTTAAGTGTATGGGTGTTCTGCCTGTCCATATGTCTGTGTACCATGTATATGCCTGGTGCCCATGGAGGCTGAAAGAGGGCATTGGATCCCCTGAAACTGATGTTACAGAGGGTGGTGAGCCACCATGTGGGTGCTTGGAATCAAACCTGGGTCCTCTTGAAGGGCATCCGGTGCTCTTAACCACTGAGTCGTTTCTCCAAACCTGTCTTAGAGTAACTATTACTGTGATGAAACATCATGTCCAAGAAGCAACTTGGGAAGAAAAGGGTTTATTTCATTTACAGTTTCACGTTATAGTTAATCATCAAAAGCAGTGAGGGCAGGAACGTGAGCAGGGCAGGAACTTGGAGGCAGAAGCTGACGCAGAGGCCATGGAGGGGTGCTGCTTTTTGGCTTGCTCTCCATGGTTTGCTCAGTCTGCTTTATTATAGAACCCAGGACCACTGGTCCAGGAGTGGCCCCACCTCCAACAGCCTGGGCTCTTCCCACATCAATCACTAATTAAGAAAATTCCTTACAGGCTTGCCTATAGTCTAATCTTATAGAGGAGTTTTCTCAACTGAGACTCCCTCCTCTCTGATGACTTTAGCTTGTGTCAAGGTGACATAAAACTAGCCAGCACAGACCCCTGTTATATCTTCTTAAACTAGAAAAAGCAGCTCTTTTGCTTCATTCAACCTACCCAGCTGTCTGGGCAATTGTTGTTACAATTAACAAAGCTAGAATAGGTTAGGGTTTTTTTTTTTTTTTTTTTTTTTTTTATGGGCCTGAAAAGACCCTCAAAAGTCAGGGCAAATCTGATAGTCATCAGTCCAGCCCCCTTTCTTATGCTCAGACAGCATGCCTGGTTTCTCTGTGTGTGGTTTGCCCTGCTCACTTTCTCTCCATTGTGTTTGGTGGCTCTTGCCCAGAAAGCTTATAAGGCTAACACTGTTGTGACTTGGTCCTGGCAGTGGCCCCTACTGGTCATCTGTTTCCCATAAGGATTTCCTAGTCTGAATTTTAGAAAGCCTTCCTGGGACACATCCACTTGTATAATATTGCTTCCCACGTGAAGTCTTGGGTATCTAGATTTTGACAAGCAAATAATTTGCTACTGTGCCCTCTAATGTAAACTAACAATAGCAGCCTCCAAAGTACTTAGAGAATGTGTTGATAATGAAGAGATGAAGAGTTGTATCTGTTTAATTAACCCAATTGTACTAGTCATTATACAATATGGTAATAATTTGTCCTGGGGTAAGATTTGACAAATGGTAAGACAGAATCCTTATGAAAGTTTTTTGGTTTTGGTTTTTGGGGGTTTTGTTTGTTTGTTTGTTGGTTGGTTGGTTTTTTGTTTGTTTGTTTGTTTGTTTGTTTGTTTGTTTGTTTGTTCGAGACAGGGTTTCTCTGTGTAGCTTTGGTGTCTGTCCTGGAACTCACTCTGTAGATCAGGCTGTCCTCGAACTCACAGAGATCCGCCTGCTTCTGCCTCCTGAGTGCTGGGATTAAAGGCGTGCGCCACCACTGCCTGGCCCTTATGAAAGTTTTATAAACAGTGCACTCCACTCTAAATGTTTTCATATTATGAACAATCATATATCGAGACCAGCAAACTAAGGATAGGAGTTACTAGAATATTCTTCAAAAACCAAGTCCTCTCTATGGGTGGAGCCAACTTCACAGGAGACATGCTTTATGATCATGTTGTAGGTTGGAGAATAAGAACCATTGAAATGAATGTCGAGTAAGCGAGGCCACTGGGCTGTGAACCCTTGTATCCAACATTGCCAAAGAAGCTCCTGCTTAGAGAATTCCACCTGTGTCCTCATCCACTCTTTTGAAAACAAAAATATTCTTACAGTGCTTTAAAGGTGGATTCCTCCCATTCTCCACTTCCCACCATTAATCTGTAAGGATTAACAAGCAAGGTTTATGAGTTCCTGGATTTGGTAAACCCAGGGTAAAAGTCCACCTCCTAGGGAAGTCTCAAAGAGGAAGTAGCTCCGATGATGACTTTCCATGGAGCATGTAGAGAAAGCAGTCAGGTTAGGGTCTCCACCATATGTGGTACCAGACGAGAGCATAGAAGAGCCTCACCCCTGTGTCCTCTCACCAGGATATTGAAGAGATGCTGCAGAAGACCCAAAGCCTGAACATGTATTGTCACTTTGCAAATGGCATTGGTGAGCCCAAATACATGCCCGTGCAATCATGGGAACTTCTGAGCCAGACTCTGGTGGAAGCCCTGGAGAGCCACAATGAAGTCAATGCCGTGATGGATCTGGTTCTCTTTGAGGACGCTGTGCACCACGTGTGAGTGTGCAATCTCTTCCTTAGGTCCTCTTCGTGGCTTTTCTTTCCCAGTGTGTTTGTCGGGGAGGTCTCAATCAGTTATTCCAAGTCACTGTCTTTTTTCCTAGAGTTTTTAAATTAGTTCTTTGAGAATTTCATGCTACGTATTTTGACCAGATTCTTCACCTCAACCCAGAACAGTTCCATTAAGCTAGAAGTCTGCCACTGTTATCTATCAATGAGGGTCAAGATGGCTGCTGGTAGTGTGCTACAGCTGCAGTTTTACCAGTGACCATAGGGGGCAGTAGAACACAGGGCTCAGCTCAGGCCGAATTGGATTTACTTCCACATTCTCATTTACTGTACCTGTTTATAATCACAGCAACACAGAGATTTGAGATCATAAAAGAGGCACCAGGACCCCCATCTACACACACACACACACACACACACACACACACACACACACACACACACACACACACACACACACACACACACACCTTTTCCAAGTACACATATATTTCAAAACTTAAATATTACTATGCGTACTTGTACTATGTAGTCAATTACTAACAATAATCACCAGCACGCCCAGATAACTTACACTCACACAGTGTGCCTCCTATCTAGCCCTTTATATTGTCCAGTCTGAGTTGACACTCTGGTGCCTTCCAGGGTCCTTCCGTCCTGCCCAAGGTTCTGGGTCTTCACTGCTAAATTCTGACTGAAGCATGGCTGCCACCTGAGTTGAAGGAAGCTGTTTTCCTTCCCCCACCCATCCCATGAACCCCAGAGCTCAGAGAGGGACAGGCTCCTTATCCTCACCCTCACCACAATGGCATATTGAAGCCATTTCTCCCTTTTAAAAGATGTATTTGTTTTTGTTTTATGTATATAAGTGTGTTGCATGTATGTATGTATGTATGTATGTATGTATGTATGTATGTAATGTAATGTACGTATACTGTGCATGTGCCTGGTACCCGTAAAGGCTAGTAGAGGACATCAGATCCCTTAGAACTGGGGTTACAAGTGGTTGTGAGCCACCATGTGGGTGCTGTAAACCAAATCCAGGTCACCTGCAAGAGCAGTCAGTGCTCTTAACCACAGAGCCATCTCTCCAACCCACTCCCCGCTATCCTTCAGAAGATCCAGTCATTCTGAAGCATGGGCTCTCTATTTTCACGGCCCTGCTCTCTCCTTGACAATGCCTACTGATGCCCAGTCACCTCCCCTCATTCAGCACCTGGGCGGTCTTCTTCCTGACATCTAGCCCTGATCTGTGTGTTCCCTGGCCTCTTTGGCTCCTGTGACCTTGTCTACATGCCCAGACCCTCAAACACGTACTCTTGCCCACCATGTCTACTGTCAGTGATGAACTCACTTTCGGAGTCTGATTTACAAATATCTCTGTGACTCACAGGTCCATTTCCCCCTTCCGGTAGCCTCTCAACCTCTGGCTGTTCTTTACTCCATCAAGACTTCCATTTATGGGCCAGATGCTGTATCATACAAATCCCATATCCCTTTCCCTGCCGTGTCTTCTTGGTTCACAGATAGTTATCCTGACCCAGGCTTCCCGAACTCTACTGCCAGTGTGTCTGTGGTACCAAATACAACTCTAGTTAAGCCACACTGCCTCCTCTTCATCCCTCTCCCGATTGTTAAAGAAAGTCCCCCAAACATGATGGCTAGTGTTGCTTCCTATCTGTGGACAGACAAATCGGGTAGACCCTAAACGTGGCCTGAAATTCTGACGGTCCTGCCCTGTCTTCAGTTACAGCTCGAGAACGCAAATCTTGTTTTCCTGAGATAATAAAAGTGACTAGAAGAGAATGCTCACACTCACCTCCTGTGCACATGGAGCCTACCTGAACCCACCTGCCTCATGCATCCCGTGCATAAAGTCCCATCAGCCTTCATATTTCAGCTCAAGAATCTCCTTGTTTCTTCTGAAGGCCAGTTACTCCTCCTGTCGTGGGGTCCCACTCCTTTTTACCTCCTTAGTAACCTTCCTTCTTCCTGTAATTACTCCCCCTTCCCTTCCTCCTCACACTTTACCCCATCACTAATTTCTGGGTCATATGTATCAGCACGTGAACATTTTCAATTGTCAAAAATAGAATAAGCTGTTTCTTGGCCCAGTCTTCCTTTTCATCCACCACCCCCATTTCTCTGCTCCTGCTCACAGCAGAACCCATCACAGAGGCAGTCCATACCTGTCACACTCTCCCCCCCTGCCTCTGTCCTCAACCAGCTCTTCCTGCCACATGAGCAAGTCACTGTGAGCATCCCTGCCTACCTCTCACTAAGGTCCAATGCTAGGGCCAGGTCCACACCTCGTGGTCCTTGGTCAGAGGCTGCATTCCTTGTGATTTTCCACTTTGTTTAACATCCATCCATCCATCCATCCATCCATCCATCCATCCATCCATCCATCCACCATCTCGCCTGTGCTTGGGGACTAGAAAACGTCTACAGGGCTACCTCTGCACAGCTTCAGGGAAGCAGCCTGGCCTCACTGTGTGCCTTCTTCTCTTTCTGGAAGCCCTCTGATGACTCCCTTCACCATGCCAGCAGAGTCTGCTCTGCCCTTGCTGAAGGCTTTACACTAGATCTTGACTTCACGTTGGTACAATCGTCATCCAACTTTTCTCTTTCCCTCTTTGTTTTTCCTCCTCATGTGTATTTTCAGCATGTTCTTTTTCTCCTCTTAGAATCACAGTAGTTATTAATCACACAGACCTTCAGATGTACTGCTTTTGTGCTCCAAAAAGTCTTATTAGTCCTCCAGAGTGAGTGTGTGTGTGTGTGTCTTCAAAGAACCAGCTTCCTCCAGCTGTGCTGTGGGGCATCTTCAGCTTTTGTTTTTAATCTCTCAGAAATTCAGTAATGGGCTTAACATAGACAGCCTTGGTTTTCTAGCCCAGGAGTCCTCTAGAATATTGATCTTCTTTTTAAAGTTTGTGATTTAAATTCAGAGTCCCTTGCCCTTGTCAGAGGTTGCTAATGAAGCCCCAGCTGGAGTCTAATGCTGACGGCTGCAGACGTACCCATTCTAACTCAGAAACCTCATCACTAGTGATGCATTTCCCATCTAGATATTGAATCACAGAGCCCGTGCTATGCTGAATTCAGGCCTACAAGAGTAGAGTTGGGTACCAAGTAGTCCAATGACCAGTTGTGCCCCAATTCTTCCTCTAAGACTGCCCCTCTCCTCCAGCAATCCATTCCAGTCTCCACCATTCCTGAATGAGAATGCAGGGCCTAGATGCTGGACACCAGTGTCTCCTTTCATCAGGCACCAGTGCAGATGCAGAAAAAACAATCCCTTGCATGGGGCATAATGAAAAATTACAGACAGCGCCTTAAATGTGTTACTGAGTGCAAACACTGGGATTTGTTTCAGCTTAATAAAACTGTATTGGATAGCTTCAATGTGCTCGCTCTGTAATGGATACAAAATGAACATGCACACTCTTTAGGCATGTGGAAATGATAGTTTAATAAGAAGGCAAGAGAAGGGTAAATCTAGCTGGTAATGACAGAGCATAAGTTCCACAATTAAATAAGTGGCGTGAAAAGGGAAAGTAATAAAAGAAGGAAATGTAGGCCAATAAATAACTCCTGAATATTTAGGTAGACAGGTCTTAACCACACAGAATTCGGTGCCATATGGTTTTAAGTCCTAAATATTTCTCTATCTCTTCTAAGGCACTGAAGGAAAACAAAAGGGGTAAAAGTGAAAATTGAAGGGGACTCAGAATGCACATGAAAGGGCCTTACGAATTTAGAAGTGAGTCTTGAATGAAAAAACATGAGCCGAAAATGCACAAATGAAAAACATCATGATTCAGATACATAAAAAGTATTCAGCTCCCTAGAAAATCAAATTAAAATCAAAACTGTAATATTTAGCTTTTTAAATTGTCAAATATATGTGTAATATACACATGCATAAATGGGGCCCATGCCCACTGCATGCTGCTGAAGGGGTTGTTGACACACAAACATTTCTGCAAAGGTTTCCTTTCCAACAGCAAATATGCTCCACAGGAGAGATGAGGCAGTGAGAACCCACGGTTTCTTATGCTGTTCATGACCGAGTCATACATGCAACTTCACATGCATGCATATTTTGTTAACCTGTCAAACCCCGTCTTCCAAAACCACTCCCAAGTACCACCACCCCCACACACTGAGGTTAGCCAGAACTTAATTGTTCACCATTGTTTGTTTTGAATATGGAGTAGTATCATTAACGCAGGTCAGGGATGCAGGAATGTAGGGTGTATAATCCAAGCTCAAATGGATCCTCTGCCTCTTAGCCAGAAGCACAACCCCCAAATTTTAATTCTCATACTCTTTGTCCAAAGACCACCAACACCGGAGTTCACTGACTTACACTGTAACTCAGTGAATGCAGCTCAGTGTGTTCTTGCCCTCCAGCATGATGGAACCATTGGGTCAGTTGTTTTACCTGAGCCGAGCACAGATGAGCACCACCATTCTGAAGAGTTTTTTTTTTTTTTTCATTAAATTTCCTGAGCCATTAAAATATTGCCTTGCTGTTTGGCTCAGCAATTTTACATCTAGGAAACTCACCCCCAAGGAAATGATTGGAGATATAAACAAAATGTTATTACATATTATTTGGAAGTGGAGATATTGGAAGCTGCCTAAGTATCAAATAGTAGGGTATTTCAGACAAGCAAGTTATTGTATTTTTATTATCAATACAATATTGATATTCTATATGGTAGTGTTCTACCATCAAATGCACAGCTTAGGAGACTGCTTAAAGGCTCAGAGAAGTCATCACAATCTATAGCTAAATGAAAAATTGATTTCAAGACATTATATTCAATGTCTAAGGGTTGGCTTGGTGGTAGAGTGCTGCTTATCATTGTGGGGACATGGATTTGATCACCAGGACTGAAAACAAATAAACAAAACATTATGCTCATATATAAGCTGCCCTCAAATTTTAAAAGCTACGGGATAGAAATGCATTGACATTTCAGATGTAATAACCAAATATATATTCACAGACATCCAGACACACTAGTCTAGAAGGCCATAAAAGTAATGTCAGTAGGATTTATTGATAGACAATAGAATTGTGGGGTTTTTGTTCCCTATGTTTTTTTTTTTTTATATTTCATATAATGAGAAGCCACTAGGTGCCTTATATAAGATCCACTGCTGGTGGAGATTAATGGAAGGTTGGCATGGCAGTCTGAAGGAGGCTGCCAGTGTGTCATTTGAGGGAGGTCTCTTGGGTTGGGAGTGGCTTCCTTTGGAGGTGATGATCTAAGCCCAGAGGAAACTGAAATACTCTCCCATTGCTGGGGTGGAGAAATGAGTGCTGGAAGTGCTTACATATTAGAGGGGAAGAATCCAGAACCCCACGAAGTGAGCACCTTGAAGATTGACATTCAGCATCTGCAAATATCCATTGCTTGAACATCAGCATCTGGGAAGAGTGAGAGGGCAGAGACTTAGCCTGGACTCCCTGCTTTCTTCCAGTTGCTTTAACTTTGTTCCCTTTCTTCCTAAGACAGATACTTCTTGCCTTGCCTTTAGCATCTCTAGACTTCTCTGATTGTTTTCCTAGTAGCATGTTTTCTACTTTTCTTCATTTTCATGGTCCCTCTTTTATCCAAAGTCACAAGTAGGTAAGAAAGAGGGAATTGGGATAGAGATAGATTCAGTGAGGGAGAAGAAGAAAATCACCCAGAGTCCCTCTCCAGCCTCACCACTCACCCTGTCAGGACTGCCAGGCTGCCCTGGACTTTTCCCTAATTCTGCCTGGTTCACTAGGGCCTCTGGCTTTCGGTAAAACAATGACAATTGCAGTGCACTTGGGCAGGAAGGTGACACCAAGTTTGGAGGACAAGCTATGGAAGTTCCCCAGAGTTCAGTTATACCTCCAAGAGAGGCTCCAGCTTCCTCTGCAACCATCATGCCCTTCATGCCCCTCACTGTGGACAGTGGCCTCTGTGATAGGCTTCTGCTTGCTCCTCCTCAGCTGTCACATCAACCGAATCCTGGAGTCCCCTCGAGGAAATGCCCTGCTAGTTGGCGTAGGAGGGAGTGGTAAGCAGAGTCTGACGAGGCTGGCAGCTTTCATCAGCTCCATGGATGTGTTCCAGATCACCCTGCGCAAAGGCTACCAAATCCCTGACTTCAAGGTAAGTTCAGCAACTGTGGGAGGAGATCCTGCCTCTCTCTCACCACCTACAATCCCTGTCATCTTTCTTTGGTTCTCTACACCCCCTACCCAGAACCTCCTATGAATTGTCCATGTTCTCCTTAGTTCCCAGGCTGGTAATAGGAGGGGCTCTTTCCAGGCTCAGCACTCTTTCCACAGTGTCCTTTCCAGGGTCAGCTCTATGGGACCTCCTCCACCCTTTTACACCAGTGTGCCTGGGCTCTTGCCCAGTCTGTATCAAATTTAGCACACAGCTTGCTAGCTGCTCTAGTAGACAGTCTGACCAAGTTTTATAAGAAATTCATATTTTAAAAGAAAGGGAATAACCACTGCTTCTGGGACCTTCTGGGACATTTTCTGGTTTCAGATAGAAGCCACAGTCTATGCTTTGGACAGCGAAGAAGGGCAGTATACAGGACTTCCAATTGTCATTTGTCCAGCAGCCTCTTGTATCTACAGCCACAACCATGTCACTGTAGAAAGTTATGGTATAATTTCCATCAGGAATTGTCCTTTGTATTCCTAGAAGAACTCCTGCCAGCACTAAACCAGACCTACCCACCTGCCCTCATCATCTCTCAGGCAGTGATGAGAGTACTAGATATTCACTTTTGCTCTGAAACCACAGCTCAGTTTGTCAACACTGACCCCATCCAGGTTTGGATGTGGTCTTTCTTCAGTGTTTCCAAAGACAAGCTAGTGGGCTGGGATATGAACATTTACAGAATGGTGTTATACTAATCTTGGCTATGTACCCGAATCTCTGGGGATTTTCCAATAATGCTGATGTCTGCCTCCCTCCCTAAGCCATTCAGATTTAGCTTGTGTGGGGAACCACCTGGGCATCGGGACTGCTCAAAGGATACTGTAGGTCAGTGGTTCTCAACCCTTCGAATGCTGTGACCCTTTAAGACAGCTCCTTATGTTGTGGTGACCCCCCCCACTATAAAATTATTTTTATTGCTGCTTAATAACTATAATTTTGCTACTGTTATGAATTGTAATGTACATATCTGTGTTTTCCAGTGGTCTTAAGTGGCCCCTGTGAAAGGGTCATTTGACACCCAAAGGGGTCATGACCCACAAATTGAGATCTACTGCTCTGGGTGATTCTAAGGAGAATTGAGAAACACTGTCTTAGATCCTAAGTATAGGATAAGAACCATTAATCCAAAAAGAAGCCAGTTGCCTTTGAAGTGTTATTTGAATACTACAGAAGTTCTACAATAAAAGAATGTGTGACGTCATCAGGAAGTCAGCTCTGAAGGGCACTAGGGAGAATGAAGCATAGTGGGATGCAATGTAAACCTTGTAATAGTTATACTACAAGGAGCCAAGATGGGTTACACTGGATAAATTCAGGGCTTGGCATCTTAGCCCCAGATTTCATCCATCTTCAGCCTTGACTGGGTTTCCCATGGGTGGCTTTGTGTTTGCACCTATGTCTGTGTTCTCCAGCACATTTTTTTTTTCAATCAAAGTCTTTCTCTTGAGCTCGTCATAAGAGCACGAGGTGTTGCTGGTATGAGACACATTTATTCCCATACAGCTAGCCCCTAGTACATGACTTTTCTGATAATTTGCCTTCTGGAGTGTTATTCACTTAATGACATACTTGATGACATTTGAGCAAGGACCATACTTGTCCTTTGGAAAGGACCACTTCGGTTATCATTCTGCAGGAGCTGCCTAGAAATGTGGCAGAGTTCCCTACCCCTTTCTGAAAAATAGTATTCCTCCCTACCTCTCATTGCCGTTTTGCTTGATGTCCAACTGATGTAGATAAGCAAATGCTTCCATTCCTGAAGAGTGAGCTGCCAATCTCTTCTGAGGAATCCCTAATATTGACAATCTTGCAGGTGGACCTGGCCAGCCTGTGTCTGAAAGCTGGGGTGAAAAATCTCAGCACGGTGTTTCTCATGACTGATGCCCACGTGGCTGACGAGAGGTTCCTGGTGCTTATCAATGATCTCCTGGCATCGGGTAAGAAAGTCTTTACATTGAAAACCTCTAAAAAAAAAAAAAGTCTGAGTCGTTTAAAGATGGAGAGGTGGTCTGAGGTCAGGAAAGTCAGTTTGTAGGCAACAGAAAACTCACATAGTGAAGGGCTGATTTGCCAAAGCCCTCCCCAGGGCAATTGCAGCTTACAGCCCCACTGGCTGTTAGAGTCTATTTTCACTGTGGATCAGCGCTCATTTTGAGACTCTTTGTGGGATAAGATCTGATCAAGGGAAGAGGAGCAGTGAGTCATCTGAAAATTTTCTAATTCAGAGAGTAGATGCTGTTTCCTCAGAGTACCCATGAGAAAGAGAAGGTGGAACATATGTAGGTCTTCAGAGTGGTTAGATGCTGGGAGAAGACAGAGGGAGAGAAGATGCACCAGCACCACAGCGTGAGATCAAGTCAACAGTCAGTTCAGCAAGGATTCAGAACTTTGATGAAGAAAAGTGGAGGCAGCAACAAACAAAGAAATTCTCCATCTAACTGTTCTCAGTCTCCAGTGAAGTCCACATGAATTGCCAAGTGCCCCACAACTGAGGAAGTAGGAAGCTTAGTTCTTGCAACTTTGTTATTCTTACTTACTTAGGAATTCATGATTTACATAAGGCATTCTAAAAACCAATTACATATGTTTGAAGATATGTACATAGTCACATGAAAAGATAAAGCACACCAATGAGCCAATGTAGTTGATAAATTTTGCATATGACAATAGGTTATGCATTTGCATAAATGCATATTAATGTCAATAAAGAGAATGTGCATTCAAATATACATGTAAACCACCTTTTACCTGGGTCACGAGAACATTCAGTATACAGATGTCCCACCACAGTTCCCTTTACTTCAAAAGCCCATTCTTCCAGGACCCACCCCTGCTCCATTTCATACCTCTTAATCTAAGGACTATGATCACAGAATATTTCTCTACCATTTCCCCCATACCATAATTGTTACATTTCAGGATGATGTCACTGCTTCAGAGTCACTGCTTCGTGGCATGTGCATATAGCGTTGCCTCCTGTGGTCTATGACAGTCGTTCCATAGAGAGCCACTGACTCCTGACCCAGACTATGTACTAGCAGGTTCTGTCATGGCTTGTTTCTAGTGAGTAGCTCTGTCCTGGATTCCTCACTGTGCTGGCTTCTAGCATAACACTGAGCCAACATTTATTTCTTCCCCACTTGATTCTGCTTAAACTAGCTTTATATCTAAGAGTTTTCCTGCCAACTTGTATACTTTTTCTCCTCCAATCACAACTGTTCCCTTCTTAAATACTGTCTTTAACATCTTATCATAGTATTTAACCTATAATCTCACCACACTTTTTGTGATTGTATTAAGAGAGAGAGAGGGATCCA
Organism: Peromyscus maniculatus bairdii; assembly: GCF_049852395.1. Classification (NCBI taxonomy): domain Eukaryota; kingdom Metazoa; phylum Chordata; class Mammalia; order Rodentia; family Cricetidae; genus Peromyscus; species Peromyscus maniculatus. The sequence goes on along the minus strand of NC_134859.1, from coordinate 50,558,158 downwards.
ATTCTCCTCCCACCCCAAAGCTATCTTAAAACCTAATTTCTAAAACAACTAAGAGGGTAAAACCGAGTTTCCAAAACTCACAGCTTTAGAGATATTGGGCATGATGCCATCTTCATCCTGTATTTCATTTGGCGACAGTCCAGCCCAGTCACCTTCGCCTAAAATAACGTCTGAGGCACAGACATTGTTCAGCTTCAGCCAACTGGAATTTCATTCCTCAATGAAGTATCTTTTAATTTCTTTCATTTAAAAGACAACTTTGTTGAAATGCAGATGAATTTCTGAAGCCTTGCCTAGTAGAAATGCAGCCAGCCTGCTTGGGAGCCATCAGGTGCATGATTTCCCCTTCAGGGTAGTTTTCCAAAGATTGTACTTTGCCCATACATGTTAAAGTGGGGATTGTTGGATTTTGTTTGTTTGTTGTTTGTGTTTTTTTTAATACCCTTCCTGCTGTGGAATGGTCTTTCTGTATGCTGTGTATGTATGTGAATATGTGTTGCTACCATTGGTTAGTAAAGGAGCTGATTTGGCCTATGGTAAGAAAGGTTATAGCCAGACAGGAAATTCAAGAAAGAGACAGGGAGAAGAAAGGCAGAATTGAGACAGACACTTAGAGTTGCTGGGCAAACAAGATGTAATTGAATACAGGTAAAGCCACGAGACACATAGTGATGCATAGATTAATAGAAATGGGTTAATTTAAGATGAAAAAGCTAGTTAATAAGCCTAAGCCATAGACCAAATAGCTTGTAATTAACATAAACCTCTGTGTGTTTACTTGGGACTGAGTGGCTGTGGGACATGGGAAAACTGTGTTTATTTGGGACTGAGCAGCTGCAGGACACAGGAAAACTCCAGTCTACACCTCCCTTTGAAGGTATCAATGTCCACAGAGAGGACCAGAGCCTATCTTTTACTTTTTACTTTCCAATAGATAATCTTTGGCTGGAAAGCAACTGGATGCTGGTCCAGTCAAGGCCATAGAGGTTCCTAAAACATCTCTCAGGAATCCTTCAGTTGTGCTATCACTGTTAGTGGAATTCACAGTGGAAGGAGGAAACAATACCTTGTAATTGAAGGTCAGAAAAGCTGGGCTCTAGAAATAAGGGAGGAATCTGCCACAGTGAAAGGCTGGGTTGTGAAAGCCTTTCCCATACCTGATGCCTTAGGTGCTTGTTCCTGCCAATAATTCAGTACATTGTAGTAGTTACCTGCAAGTCAGGATGGCTGTAAATGTGCAATAAATGTATGCTATCGGTCCTACCCTCCCCCAAAAACGTCTGACCCAAAGAGCCAGTAACCTCATGGCATAGGCTGTGGTGTTTCCTCCCACACTTTCAGTTCTTGGTATTATGACATCATTGCCAAAATCAAGCCGTGATGACAATGCCAGAAACAAAACAAAACAAAACAAAAAATTAGAAAGAAGAAGAAGAGCCTAAATGATGACCCTCTTGTTTTCCTCTTCTGTTCTAGACCCTGTATCTGTGATTCCCTCCCTGTGTCAGCCTTCCCTTTATAGTCTATATGTATATGAGATAGCCAACTGATGCTGTTTTCTCTCTACCTATTTCTGAGACTGTCCCAGTTTGTCAATTTTTGCTATGACAAATTATGGCACTTTTTAACTCATGTCCTTCTTTCCCAGGCAGTCCCCTGGTAAAATAGTTGAGGCAGGATCTGTCTAACCCATACTCCCTTATGAATTCCTGACTGAGTACAAGACCCTTTAGTAGAGGGGAGTAGTCTTTCTGCATGCTGCCCCTCCTCCCATTGCTACCTCACTGCCTGACTATGAGTTAGCAGTTCCCAATTCCCTGATGCTCTTCTCACACATCCTGACCTCCAATGCTCCTTTTGCACCTTATCCTCTTCACCCATCTCAGAAGATTACTTTCATGTCCTCTTGGTAGTACATTTTCACTCTTCCACTGCCAGAAGTAGAAATGGCCTCGTCCACTTTCAAGTATCAGTGGCTGCACACAACGTTCCCACCATATTGAAAGAAGACTGTAAATTTAAGGATACTAAAACTATACTGTCCGTTGTTTGCTAATTTTATGGTGCCAAGTAAATCCCAAGACACAAAAACATAATGATTAAATAGCTACTATCCAGTTTAGGAAAACAAGCTAATAAAACCATTAGCCATTTGAGGACTTTTATTTCACTTTTCTTCTTATACTTAATGTCTCCTGGATCCTAAAAGACAATCTGGAAATTGTCTTTTAAACTGAAGTACATAATACTGTGTGGATAAGACCATGAGAATGCTGTGTCATTGTAGATATTTTGGTAACTCTTCATGCCATAGGTAGAGAGGAACATGAGCACTGAAATAGCCACTGCAACTCCCTGATTTTTTTCTTCTGGGGACAAAGGAAGCAGGTTTTGGAGAGGTTTTTATTATTTTTTTCCATCTAACAGTAGGGTGTAGGGTAGGGTCAAAGTGAACAAGCAAGTGTAATACAGAATCAAGCACTTCCCTTCCATCCCAAGCTCTGGCTGACTGAGCCATACTAAAGTAACAGAGTCTCTCATACTGTGGTGGTTTGGAAAAAAAATGGCTCCCAAAGGGAGTGGCACTATTATTAGGAGATGTGGCCTTGTTGGAGTAGGTGTCGTCTCATTGGAGGAAGTGTGTCACTGTGGAGGTGGGTTTTAAGGTCTCGTCTATGCTCAAACCACACCCAGTGTCTTAGTATTACTTCCTGTTGCCTGTGGGATTAAGATGTAAGAACCTTCACCTCCTTCTCCAGCACCATGTCCACCTGCACGCTGCCTTGCTTCCCACCATGATGATAATGGACTAAATCTCTGAACTGTAAGCAAGCCACAATTAAGTATTTTCCTTTATAAAAGTTGCTGTGGTCATGGTGTCTCTTCACAGCAAGAGAAACCCTAAGGCACATACTAACTACACAAATCCTAATCTGGCTTGCATATTAGTGTAGCCTGTAAACACCTGGGGGTAGAGATGAGTCCCTAGAAGGAAAGTTTTAAGATGTTTAAAGAGCCTCCATGTACATCACAAAATTCCCTCTGACAGCTTTCATTGAAGCCTAGTGTTAATATATCACAGAGTAAGTGACAGGATTCTTGTCAGAAATAAAGGAACACATCTGAAAATTGGAACTTTGCTCACAGTTCAGATATGTGTGTCACTAGATACACATCCAGTGATGTTTTTTTAAGTGCCTAGGATCTTGAGAAGACCAGCCACAGCCAGCAGATGAGCCTGGGTGACTTTATAAAAGCCCCAGCATCTTGGGACTAAGAATGGTCCACAAGCTCAGAGCAGCAAACATTATCTACAGCGTCAGAAAGTAAATACTGCAGGCTTTTGCAGATCACGTAATCTCTGTCCCAACCGCTCAACTCTGTCACTGAAATACAAAAAAAAGCACAAACAATACATAAACACAAGAGCATGGCTGCTCCCAATAAAAATGACTCATGGACAATAAAATTTGAACTTCATGTAGTTTTTTGTGTGCTAGTAAATATTATTTTATTCCAAACATTCATGGTTGTCTAAGAATGTCCACATTCTTAGCTTGTAGGACACACCAAAAAGAGACAGTAAACAAAATTTCGCCTGCAGACCATGGTTCTTATCCTCAATATGCACCATATTTTAGAGAAACATCAAAGGTACATCAGCTCTGCATCTTTCAAAGGACAGAGGTGAAAAGGATGCAGACCAGTCAATTACAAATATCTAGGATGGGGGGAGGGCTGTCACACACTCACACACAAGGAAGTGCAGGGAAGTGCAGACAGAGGCCACAGAACTAGAAACCCTGACCACTGTAGAAACCATGAATGTGGCACAAGCCAACTTCATCTGAGTAATCTACAGAAACAACACAAACCCTGACCTAAACCCCAACACTCCCAATACACTAAATACCTTTTATTTTCCTAGCAGCTTTCTCTGATCTTTGTTTTTAGCGAAAGAGGCTGAAATATATTACTCCATTTGCAAGTTCTTAATTTTGACAAATGATAGTGCAAGGTACTTTATAGGCATGCTACTTATTTTTTTATATTAATTTATTTTATGTGTATGGGCATTGTGCCTACACATATGGCTGGCTGTGCACCACATATGTTCCTGGTGCCCATGGAGACCAGAAGAAGTTGCCAGATGACTTGGAACTGGAGTTAGTTGGTTATTAGCTACCATGTGGGTGCTGGGTATTAAACTCAGAACCTCTCTGAAGAGCAGCCAATGCTCTTAACTGGTGAGCCATCGCCCCAGCCCTATTTCGATCTTTCAAATGACTTAGATTATTTGCATAAGATTCCTATCCGGGTTACTGCAGGTGCAGTAGTAGTTCAAGGATGTGCACTGGTTCATATGAGCAACAAGATCATAGTTCAAGGCACACTAGTATTGGAGACCATTCGCTAAATTGCACACTTTGAGGACATCAAGTTCTCTTGAAAGGAGCATGGGCAGGGAGACCCGTAAGAACTTCTCCCATCTCTGGCGTTTCTGCAGCACTGGCATTGCCATGCTGGTTTGGAGAAGGAACAAAGGCTTCCAAGAGTTAAGGACCTAATGGGATCTTGTGGATGGTTCTGGGTACAGATGCACCATGCTAGCATAATGACTTGTTCCAGCAACAATGCATAAGGGCTTTCCTGACACCCATGAGATTTCTTCATCCCTCACATCATGACAGTGCTTTTTAACTAGTTAGCTAATCCACGGCTTCCTTCATTCTCCCCCCCCCCCCGCCCCGCCTCAAACTCAGAGCCCTGAGACTGATCTACACCACTGAACCAGAGCCTTCCATCTCCTTTGGGCCTCATGGTGTCTGAGTTTCTTTGCAGTTCTTCCTGGCCTCCCTCATTTCTACTCCACCTCTCCAAGATCAGGCCTTCCATCTGAGCAGGAGCCATCCCAAGTCAGATGTTTTCTCTCTCCCATCTCTCCTTTTGATTTCTGTCTCACTTGCTTCCTGGCTCTCAAACATATCTAAACCTGCCCCTTCTAATTTAAAATATATTTATTTCTGTGGTGTGAAATCCAAACAACCATCTGAGATCCTTCTCCCAGACTAAATTATCCGAAGAATAAAATTCGCAATATTCCCATTATCACCCCCACACTGACTGTTTTCTTTACAGAATATTTTAAACATTCAAAAATCAGTAAACACACACACACACACACACACACACACACACACACACACACACACACACACTTGGGATTGGAAGTGATGTTGAAAGATTAAGACTTGTCCCTCTGTAGATGAGAGTTTCTTTAAGTAGATGTTCCATATGTGCTGGGTGACTTGACTGTCCAATTATATGCATTTCACCTCTACAAAGAAATCATGAAACTGCCTTCCACAGTGGCTTTGCTAATTCAGATCTGGCCATGGGGACTCTGTGTTGTTTCCCTATATTTTTTTTTCCTCCCAACTTCACCAACACTCCTTTATCTGACGCTAGGTTTTGTCAACAGGAAAAAATGAAATCTCATCATTTTCCTTTTCCATTTGGCAAGTGACTTTGAGCTCAAATAGGCAGCTCAAATATTTATTTAACATATTAAATGAAGAGGGTAAAGGGACTTCCTGCCAAACCTCGTGACCTAAGTGCAATCCCTGAAGGCCACACAGGAGAAGGAGAGAGCTCACCCCTTCAAATTACCCTTTGACCTCCACATGCTAAGTCTTTACTGGATAACTCCACCCCTCCTGTATGAGGTACTTGCTTACATAGTTTACCCTTTGGCCCTTGGAAGGATGTTACTTAGGAGTTTGTAGATGTTCTTTCTGTAGTTTGGATCCTAACCCTCTCCTCATTGTCTAGGTGGTAAGACATTTTAAAGTCTTTACCTAACTTTCATCATACCAATTTAGTTATAATGTCATAAAAGTAAGCCATATTTTTAACATCTTAGGTTTTTCATGCTCTGTTTCAGAAATTCTGTCCTATCTCCATGCCCGAATTTTAATATGTAAATTGCTCCTGTTTTGATTTGTTTTATTTACGTTCTTAATCCACCTGGAATTTATTTTCACATCATGATCTCACTGTTTTGTGGTGTTGATATTGAAGTGTTCTAGCATCTGTACTTATCGGTCTGTCCTACTGCATGCCAACAATATTAGATGTTGTTGTCTTTATTTTTTTTTTATCTGAGTCGGCTTCTAAATATTTCACTTTTATTGTGTTAATTTACCCCAGGACCACTTTCACATTTCTTTAACAATCTTAGCTTTACTGGGAGACTTTGCATTGTGGTTTTTGTCTTGTGTTTTTGTTTCTGTGTCAGGTGTGATACTCATCACATTACACTCCATGTGTACATGTCTCTCTCTTCCTAGTAATGATTTCATCTCTTTCCTTCAATAACGCTTTGTTTCAGAACTAAGACCTTGCACATTTTATGTATTCATTACTTAGCTGCCTATAGTTTTGTTGCTATTCTAAATGATAACTTTTAAATTAACTTTTTTCTTTTGCTGGAAAACAAAAATGCAATTTACTTTCTTTTTTTTTTTTTTTTTGGTTTTTCGAGACAGGGTTTCTCTGTGTAGCTTTGTGCCTTTCCTGGAACTCACTTGGTAGCCCAGGCTGGCCTCGAACTCACAAAGATCCACCTGGCTCTGCCTCCCGAGTGCTGGGATTAAAGGCGTGCGCCACCACCGCCCGGCGCAATTTACTTTCTTATGTTGCCTTTGTATCCAGTAAGGCTGGCATTGAACACTCTTGTGAGTTCTAATTATTAGTGTGAACATTGTCGTAGATTTTCTCTGTTTAAAATTGGATTTCAAATGATAATAGTTGTATTGCTTTAATTATCTTTATGCATGCATCTGTTTTTTTTTTTAATGTTTTGTGCAGTCTGAAACAACCTGTATGATGAAACAACAGCTATGTGTGTCTTGTTCCTGATTTAAAGGCAAATATTTAGTGTTTTGTTGTTAGCATGTTTGGGATTGATATTTATCATTGGATTAAGACAAATCTTACTTATTCCTGTTTGCTAGCTCTGCCTCTACTCTAATAGTTTTGTTGTTTTAACCCTTTAAAAAATATTTTATTACATTTCTTTAGTGTGAGCCATGAGGCAGATGTGTGCCACAGTGCACATGGAGGTCAGAGGGAAATCACTTGAAAGAGTGAGTTCTCTCCTTCCTTGTGTGTGGTAGAATATTATTTCAAGGTGTGCTACTTTCATTGATGTCTCATTTGTTTAACTCTGTGAAGCTGTGTTACTGTGCCTGTGTAAAACACCTGATGGTCTAATAAAGAACTGGTCAATAGCAAAGCAGGAGACAGGATAGGCGGGGCTGGCAGGCAGAGAGGATATATGGAAGAAGAAATCTGGGAGGAGGAGCCAGAGAAGGGGAGGACATCAGGGGCCAGCCACCCAGCTACATGCACAGCAAGCCATGGAGTAAGACTAAGAAAAAGTAGACAGGATAATTTAAGATAAGAAAAGCTGGCTAGAAACTAAGCCAAGCTAAGGCCAAGCATTCATAATTAAGAATATGCCTCTGTGTGTGGATTGATTTGGGAGCTGGATGGTGGGCCCCCAAAAGGGCAAAAGCGTAGAATACCCACAACACCACTTGTGAGTTCCAGGAATCAAACTCTGATCATCAGGTCTGGCAGCAAGAACCTTCACCTGCTGAGCCGTCTCACTAGACCCTGCTTTTCATCTTGAATCTCTTAACGTAGCAAACTATTTCCCTCATTTTCTAACATGCACACATCTGGGCATTTCCAGGAAGAACCCTCGTTATCTATGCTGATTTTATGTGTTTGTTGGGTTTTTAAATTTTGTTCATTTGTGGGATTGAGCATACACCTTTATTCTTATACTGCTTCATTAAAATGGTTTATCTCACTTTAAGATCTTGCCAATGTGATTAAAAATCAACAATTAGATTCACTTTCAATATACATCTGTTACTATGAGTGAGTGTAGAGTCTTTTATTTGCAAACCCAATGTATATAAACAAAAACATCACTGGTTTTGATCAACATTTTTGTTATTACAACAAGGCTAGGCACCTATCCATGTGTCTAAAAGACAATTTTATTTTCTCTACTATGGAATCCCCTTTCCCATCCTTCACCTATCTTTCTGTTGATTTTTTTTTTTACTTTTTTTTGCCTTTGTCTTTATTTTTTATTAAGAAAATTTTTTCATTTATTACACACCAGTCAAAGATCCCCCTCTTCCCTCCTCCCACCCCCCAGGCTCCCCCCCAACCTACTCCCCCGCTCTCCCCCACAAGAAGGCAAGGCCTCCCATGGGGAAGTACATCTAGTAGAGGCAAGTGTTGATTACTAATCTTTTATTTGTGAAGAATGTCTTTATATAGTAAGTGAATAATCTGAGTTAGTGTCTATGCTCTGCAGATCCTAAATCATGCTAGTGTTTTGACATTTTTTAAGTTATCAAATATCTCCATTTGAGAGCATCGATTTTATTTTTCTTTTAAAGTAGTTTAAGTTCAATTCAGAAAATTATTTCTCACTCAAAGCTCATAAGAATTTTTTCTCACCCCTTTTCTGGTATTTTTTAATCAGTTTTTAATGAACAGTTGATCCATTTAAAATTCACACTAGGATACAAATTAAGATAGAAGCCAACCCTGATTTTGTGAGTGTTAGTTCTGTAAGTACAGTCTGCAAAATTCTTAGGTAATTCACCCGCTACCCCCTTGACTTAAGGCACTGTTTACACACTAATTTCCAGCAGTCCAGCCTTGCTTCCTTTGTCCTGGCGGAAGTGACAAACCTCCGTCTCCTTACTATATGCACATAGCTGAATGTTGCCTTTGGCCACTTTTTACCAAAAATCTTATAGATAAGTATGGTTTATATTTCCTTCTAAACAGTCAACTCCTTGAGGGTACAGTTTCCATAAAGGTCAATAACACATTAGTTGGTGCATAAGTGCCTTGAACACAAAAAGAAATGACCAGTGGGGTGTTACCACAAGATAACAAAATATACTCTATACCCTTCCTCTTATTAATGCCCTTGCTTCCTGTCTTGTTATGATATGGTACCTGTCTGGTTTCACCAGTCTGTGAGGTTGAACCTGATAGAAAACCAAGAGACCTGTACCTTAGTGCCAAATAACCCCCTTTGTTTGATTACATCAATTATCACAATGTCAAAGCCACCCATCTGTGCCCCACTTATCCCCAGGTGAGATCCCCGATCTCTACTCTGACGACGAGGTGGAGAACATTATAAGCAATGTGAGGAATGAGGTCAAAAGCCAAGGTCTCCTCGACAGCAGAGAGAACTGCTGGAAGTTCTTCATAGACAGAGTCCGGCGACAACTTAAGGTACAGCAAGACTGACCGCTGGGCATGGGCATGGCCAAAGGTGGCTATAGGATGCGATAAATTGGACAACATCCCTCTGAACTGTCTCAGGAGGAAGTGGTGAAGATGCAGTGCTCTTCTTTGGCTGAGCAACACTTCCAGGATATCATTTTCCGCTCTGAATAGGGCCCTCTCATGTACAGAGCAGCTCTGGCATTATTGATTTCTTAGCTAGAAGGATGGGCTCACATGGGAAGATTCCATCCCTGTTCAGCATGCTTTTCAATTTTCTTGAAGAGCAACAATCTGAACCCGTGTCTACTTCTCCATGGACTTCTCTGATACCTTCTTGGTTCTCCTTCCCCTTCTGATGTCTCAGGTGACTCTCTGTTTCTCCCCTGTGGGGGACAAGCTGAGAATTCGAAGCAGGAAGTTCCCAGCCATTGTGAACTGTACCGCTATCAACTGGTTCCATGAGTGGCCTCAGCAGGCCCTGGAGTCTGTGAGCCTCCGCTTCTTACAGAACACCAAGAACATTGAGGTAAGAGGAGAAAGGGCTCCCCTTAGCATCCACCTCCCCTCAGACATCCAGAGGTCAAGGTGAAAGTTGGGGGTTGGGTAAAATGATCGAGCATAACTTTCCATGAAGGTGAAGGGTTGGATAGTCGTCTTCAATCTCATTATTTCTGATTCTAGCCTGCAGTGAAGCAGTCAATTAGCAAGTTCATGGCCTTTGTCCACACAAGTGTCAATAAGACATCCCAGTCTTACCTGACCAATGAGCAGCGTTACAACTACACGACCCCCAAGTCCTTTCTGGAGTTCATCAGACTCTACCAGAGCTTGCTGGACAGAAATGGAAAAGAACTCCAGTCCAAGGTGGAGCGGCTGGAGAATGGGCTGCTGAAGCTGCACAGCACCTCAGGCCAGGTAAGCAGTGTCCCACTGTTCCGCCTAGTAAGGAGCAACCCCAAACCACGGCACTGAACGTAAAGGTCTGGAAACCTTCTCTGGTCATCTCAAGCCCCGACAGTATCAGAAAGAAGAGCAAAAGTCAAGAGCAAGTTACCCCAGCAGAAGTGCACATCTTTAGCTTCTGGTCTTGTCTGCTCCCACTCACTGAGGATGGAATCCTCTGAGGGACTTCCTCTCCTTTCCTCATTGCCATCTTTTCCTTCTCCTCCATTTTCTTTCCTTTTCTTCATTCACTGCCCTCCCGTTATAGTCTGTTTTGAGTTGCTATAACAAAATACCTGAGGTGGAATACTTTATAAAGAACAGGAAGTTTATTTTTTTTTAATTCGCAATTCTGGAGATTCAAAAGTGCAGCATCTACATATGCAAATTGCCACTGAAGGCCATATGGTGGTGGTAACCACACAGATATGTGCAGTGTATACAGAAGAGGGCATTAAGAGATTCCAGGCTTGCTTTTGATAACAACCCATTGTCGTGTGAACCAGTCCTGTCCCGTGAGATAAGACCAGCATTAATCCATTTGTAAGGACAGCGGTCTGATGACCTGGTTGCCTTCTACACTGAGGACCACACTTCTAACACATGAGCATCTGGGGAACACACCATACCCAAACCATACATCTTTCATACTCAGAACCAAAGTGAATGAATGATGGGGAGAAGTGGTTCAGGGATGTGATCATTTTCGTGTGTGTATGTTTGTGTGTGTGTGTGTGTGTGTGTGTGTGTGTGTGTGTGTGTGTGTGTGTACTGCATTATCTGACAAAGAATACTTAGAGCCTTGTATTTCAATAAATCTTGTCTGATTTCATGCATTTCTTATACTATTTATAAGTAGTTGGTCATGATAAGAAGGCCCCTTTCATCCTATCCTTTCTGTATTTTTCTATTTACTCATTTCTTCCAACCTTCCGCTCTGCCCTTAAGGACTGGAAGAACTTCAACACCTACTTTGCCTCCACCCATTCTTGTCAAATACAACCTTCCCCTCAAGGGACCATTTCTAGCCTCTGTTTATCAATAAACAAACCAGCTGCTGAGGTGGTGGCATTTCAGGAATTTGCACAGTGAAGGTACCATGATGCTTGCCCTAATGAACATCACATGTTCCTGTAGATACAGGGGCCTCTTGATGAATATCCAGTGTTACCGAAAGTATCTGACCCTTTCTTTGTTTCTAAATTTTGCCTTTGGAATTATGCTTTTGAATTTGTCTCTCTGGACTTCTCTCTCTCCTGCCTATTTTGGTTCATTGATTCAGAATACAATGTGTCTAAAGGACTTAAGTTCACTCTGGGGGTGAAGTGAGCCATTGCAATCTGATAGGAAAATCCCTCTTCTACTGTGTGGTTTGTTCATCTGGCCTGGCCTCTCCTCTAGGAGCAATGAATGGCTAGCTGCACCAGTTCCTGTGCCCGAATCTATTATGTTCTCACTGTGGCTTTCATCCTGCTGGCCTTTTTCTCTGCATCGTAGGAGAGGTTTTCAAGTTAATAATATTTTCATAGTATATAATATTGCTTCTGCTTCATATGCTTGCAAGGTGAATTTTAATTATGCCATTGCGTCTTAATGTCCTAACAGTCCTTCCTCATCTCATCCTTATCAGTACACTCAATTGATTTTTACTTTGTCTGGTTTTCTGCAAATGGGTTCATGGAATTCTTTGTACCTGGGAATCCAACAGCTTCTGCCATGTTTTCTCTAGTCTGGTGATGGTGTGTTCTTCATCTTCAACTTCCTTGTTTGTTGTACAGGTTGGGTTTTAATCTTTTCCTCAGTTTACCTTCAGGCAAATTGGTATCAGTTCAGTGTTTGCCATCAAATCATTTGTGTGATGACCAGCATCCTATCTCAGAGCTCCAGTGCATGGAAAACTGAAGCACACAGATCCCAGGCAGTGCACCGGCGCTTTACCTCATGTGCCTCTGTGCTGTAGGAAGGTGTCTTTTTTTTTCTTATCATTTTCCTTCTGTTTCTTTTGATCTCTGAATTGAAATAGGGAAAATCAGAATAGAGTCCCCAGTATGGTACCAGATCTCCTGATGCCTCCCACTTCTCCTTCCTTCCTCCTGTGACCACCTAGAGGTCCTAAGAACATCCTCCACAATTCCCCCAGGACCTGTGCTGCTGCCGCCTCCTCCTCCTCCTCTTCCTCATCCCCCCTCCTCCTCTCTGGCAACTGTTGATTTATTTGTGCAGAGAGAGTTGTAGCCAGGAAGTGAGGGGTGTGAAATGTGTCCTGACCTAATAGGACAGACACTGGTTTTTCTTTTGTTCAGATGCTGTGTCTTTGAATAGACATTGAAGAAGGCATAAATGCCCATGCTCACAATGAAGGTGACCTCTATTTAGCAAGCCACGGTCAGGTTATCCCATTAGGTAAATCTAGCTCTCTGTGTGCATAGTGGAGAATCTCAGCCTCCGGTTCAATATCTTCTTTCACCAAGAACCAGATTCTCCTTCTGTGTTCTCTATTTCTGTGATTTCCACTTCTAGCTACCCATTGACCCACACCAGAAAGCTCCCACATCCAAAAATCCCCATGTTCTGTGTTTCCTAAATATTTTGAAATCTGTCCACTAACCTATTTCATCAATTCATGATCTTTTCTAAATGCTTCCTACCTGATTGGTTTTGATAAGAGTGACTTCTTGGTCTCTCCTCCACTCCAAATATGCTTCACTTATTAGCCCATATCATCCATCTCAGCCCAAAAACGTGGATCCATCCTCAACTCTGCTCACTCCTCCCTTCTTCCCCACTCACATTCAAGTCGTAAGAATGTGCCTGTTAGCTCAGGCTTCACAGTATACTCACATTCTCCACCCCACTCCCTGCTCTGGCACCAGCTCAGTCTGAGCTCCCGACATCTTGACTGGGACAGTCATGACACTCTCAGAACTGACTTATCTGCTTCTGCTTTTGTCCCTCTGCCATCTCTGTCACCAAGAGAACAGCCAGAGTGATGGGTTTCAAACAGAAATCAGTCCTTATCATTTCTGCTCCAGACCTTATGGTCCGCTTCTCTGCTTCCCAGTGACTCCAAGGATCTCCTCTATCCCTGCCCTCCAACTCTCAGACTTCATCTCCTACTAACCCATCCCTGCATCATCCCCCTCCAGCCAGGCTGTCTCTGTACCCTCTGCTCAGATACACTGGGGCTTGGCATCAGTGTTCCCTCTACCTGGACATCTCTCTAGAATCCCCATGGACAATGCTTTGCTTGGTGTCACCTTCCCAATAAGTCCTGCTCTGCTGACTGCAGTAAATATTGCCACTCCTCTTCACTCTTGTTCCCCATTATTCCAGCCTACAACTTCTCTATAGAGTGCTCCCTTACCTGGCATAGTTTATAAGTTACTTTTTAGTTATATCATCAATTTTGTCTGTTGCCATCAGTTGGCTACAAGCTCTGTAAGGGCAGGAATTGTTGTCTCTTTGTACACCATATCCCAAGAACCTAAAGGACTGGACAGGATGACATAGCTGTTGCATGGATAAATTAACGAATGAACAGTGTTCAGGGCAGGGTCCCTGGCTATGTTCTGGGCCCTTGCATGCTGTTCCACTCTATGCTTTTCCCGCTCCAGCTAGTTCCTGTCTGTGGGTCTTCACCAATGCCTGCACTTTGTCAACTCATCCTGAGTGGTTTTGCTATCCCTCCCAAAGCACTTCTAAGCTGACAGAGTTATGCGTGCCCTTATCTGTGGTCCCTTCCTTGAATTACATTTCTGCCCCTGCATATATCATTATCAGTCCTTGGGAGAAAAGAGCAAGACTCATTTATCTTTCATCTCAAAGACCAGTACATGGTAGGTGCTCTATGAAATACGTGATCAAATGGACGTGTGAGTATATGGTGGGTGAATAGACAAGCAGTTCCCACAGCATCTCTAGGCTTGCAGTAGGGGTGCAGGCTGACTGGGCAATGCTGCATGAGTGGGGAGCATTCTAGAAACACTTATCAGTGGCTGCATAGATTATTCTTCTAGTAAAAGTGGCATCTCCATTCCTAACTCTGGTATAAGCACTTTATCTGTCATTATTTTAGTTGATTTTTTTGGTAGGAAATGGTTAAATTATACCATCACAATTATGGCATAAGGCTAATAATTTGAATTACATTGTTAACAGAATTCTACCACCTGAGTATGTCAGTTTTCCATGATCTTAATCAGTGTGAGTCCACTAAAAGAATGTTACAGCTCTGACTCAGACAAGATGCAAATTCGTTTATTAATACATGTTATATGAGAAGCACTCATGATTATGGTAATAATGAAAACTGTGTGATAGGGACTGGAGAGGTGGCTCAGTAGTTCTGAGTGCATATTGCTCTTGCAGAGGACAAAAGTTCGGTTCCTAGCACCTGCATCCTCACACCTGTCTATAACTCCAGCTCCAGGGGCTCCAACACCGTCTTCTGGCCTCCACAGACATCTGCACTTTACTCATGAGTGCACATACCCAGACATGGATACACACGAGTGTGTGTGTGTGTGTGTGTGTGTGTGTGTGTGTGTGTGTGTTGGATTGAAAGAAAATGACCCTCCCCATAGAGGCACTATTAGGAGATGTGGCCTTGTTGAAATAGGTGTAGCCTTGTTGGAGAAAATGTGTAAATATATATACATGGCTGGCACAAGGCACAAGGGCCTGAGTTTGATGTCTACCACCATAGAAAAAGAGAAAACTTGGTAGGGGTGTCAACTGCTTGTCATGATGCATGCCTGTAATTCCAGGTGGTCATGTAATTCCTGGCTGTCATGGTTCATGCCTGTAATAATTCCAGATTGTCATGATTCCTATAATCTCAAACTGTCATGGTGCCTATAATCCCAGTCAGTCATGGTACATGCCTGTAATCCCAACACTCAGGAAGTTGTGGTTGAAAGATCCTGAATTTGAGACTGGACTATACAGAGAGACCCTGTCTCAAAACACCAGCAACAATAATGTTGCTAAGCCAAACTGAGGTGTACTAGAGTTATCATGTATACCCAGGAACTTGAAGACTTAATTTGCTAAAAGGGATGTAAGATATCTTAGCAGTTTTCTCTAATTATGTGTTAAAATAACATGTTGCCTATGTTGGTTAAATACAGTGTAGTGTTGTAATTTTTTTAATTACATGATACGGTTATCATGGCTCTTTTGATAACTAACCAACCAAAATTTAAGTTGGTTTAAGAAAAAACAAAACAAAATTTAAAATACGACTTGATTCATGCAATTGAAATATCATGTAGAGTTTAATTTGGCTCAGGCTGGCACTAGCTTCTCACACTAGGCCCTTATACATTGTGGCTTCCTCCACTCCTTGGCTGTCTTCTCTGTCACTTATGCTCAAACAGGTGACCTCTGGTCCCATGGTAACCTCAGGCTTATATAATGTCTGCCTGGCAACCAACCCCAGTGTCTTTTCCCAGGATGTTGAGCCACATTCCCAGATGAAGAACCACTGACTCTGAAGAGCCACTCTGCCCAGAGTCAGTCTCTGTGATCTGGATCCTCATTGGTCAACTCAGGGTCAAATGGCAACTGGAATGGCGTCATCCTAATTATAAGGACTCGGTGAGGGGTGTTCTCCAATGCAAACACACAACTCTGCTCCCTAAATAGAGATCAGATGTTTGTGTTAGAAAACTAAACACACTGGCAGAAAGGGGGCACATCTGTGTCTGAGAGGGAAGATACTTTAAAGTGTGTGGTAGTTTGAATGAGATGGTCCCATATTCTCAGGAATTTGAGTATTTAGTCCCCAGTGGTGACTATTTGGGCAGGCTTAGGAGGTGTGGCTTTGCTGAAGGAAGTCTATCACTGGGGGTGCAGGCTTTAAGGCTTCAAAGCATCCCCTATCCACAGTTCGCTCTCTCTGCTTCTTGTTTGTGGTTCAAGATGCAAGCCCTCAGCTCTGTTTCTAGCTCTAGACTCTATGCCCGCTGCCATGCTTCCCTCCCATGATGGCGATGAACCCTTATCCCTCTGGAACCATGAGCCCCAAATGACAGTCCCTTCCTTCTGTTAAGTTGCCTTGGTCATGGAGTTCTATTGCAGCAACAGAAAAGTGACCAATACAAAGTCCAAATTCTCACAGGAAGAGTTGGCTGATTGTAGAGAATGGATGAGGTAGAAAGATGCCCGGGACCCCCACCCCTTGCTGGACTGTCTGCTCCTTCTGGTTACCCTAAGTGCCCTTCTCCAGGAGGTGATTGAGTCACAGCCCTCCCCAAGCACCTTAAGCTACAGGAAGCCAGTGTTACCCACCCCAACCATGAAAGATGCCTCTTTTCAGCTCCTGTAATTCTCAGCATCATCGGGTTCTGGGGCTCTGGAGAGGACTCCAAGAGAAGTTAAGCCTCTCTCTTTGGCACTATGTGCTTGGTCCTTAAACACCCACAGCCCTGATGTCTTCGCCCTCTCATAGGGTGTTTCCCTGAGAATGGAGCCCCAGAATGATGGGAAGAGTCTTTTCTAGGTTCCTAAGACCTTTTTCATATTCCTGTTTTGGTGGCATTAAGGAGCCATGCAAAGTGTGGCTTGGATGCTTTCACAAAAGAACAAGAAAGCTCTAAACCAGTCTCCTCTAGCTTGTTTTTTCTGTTGAAGAATCCTAAAATGAACCTGAGCTCCCTGTTGTCGGTAATTAGTAAGGAGTGGCCTCCTCCTGACTGGCAGGAGCCTGCTGTCACCCCACATCATAGCTTAAGAGCTATTAAACTCCTATTCATCCTGAAGAGGATTATTTACCTTGGGCTTGAGGTCACAGCCATATCTGCAATCAGCAAAACAAAACAACCACAAAGAAAAAAGAAGAAGAAGAAGAAGAAGAAAAAGAAAAAAAACTTCAATTTTCTCAAATCTCTCAAGATTTAAAAAGAAACAAAAAGTTACTGGTGTGTTTGCTGACTGGGTGATTATGCAGCTCAATCATTTTGATTTACAATTGCATCTTTGTCCTTGTAGAAGTAACTCCGCAGCTGAACAACGGGAGATGGAAGCAGATTAACCTTCCAACTCGTGAATATAAGACACGTTCCAAGGAGCAGCCTCTATTTGAGGTTAAAACAGGCTCTGGCTTCCATGAATACACAAAATTAAAGAACATTCTTTTTTTGCCCCCTTTCCTTTTCTTTCTTTTGATCTGCCATGAAAGGGGAATTATCAGAGGCGTCTAAGCCTCAGTTTTATTTTTCGACTTATGCATTTTGCATCATAAAGCACTCGAATCTGTTTGACGTGTTCCAGGAGCTCTGGAGTAATCTGTGGTTGTTGCATGCAATAGACCGCAAGAAAATGAGAGGCAAGAGGTCAGCCTGCAATGTAAGGTTTATGAGCCATACTGCAAACACAAACGGTTTCTTAGCGTTTCAGAATAAATAGGTCTGTCTTCCCTTTGCACTTGAAAAGGCCAGTACGCTAGGTCAGCCAGTCTCAAAAACCCAGGCTAGCATTGGAATTCACAGAGGCCGCCAGCCCTCACCTCCAGCGTTTGTGTCTCAGTAGGGGCTGGAGTGGGACCTGGGTCTTTGCATAGTCAACTTGTTCCTGGATGATGGTGACAGTGATGATGGTGGTGGTGGTGATGCTGGTGGTGGTGATGATGGTGGTGGTGGTGGTGATGCTGATGATGCTGATGCTGGCCCAGTGAGCACAGTCTCAAACCATCACTCTGCTCATCTGAAGAGACACAGAGAGTGGATTGCCCTCTCTAATCCACACACGGGGCTTCATTATGCCTCCATGTGACATTTGACATCAGAGGCTGTGTGGGAAATGCAGCTGGCTAGGGTCATTGGTGCTCTGACTGTCTAATCTTTGTATGGTCATCCATTTGTGGTTAAGGGTTGTGGAAATTAGTAAAAATTAAACAAGTGGAGGCTATCCACAGCCTCCAAATCAGAGCCTATTAACAGCAAGGGAGTCTGGCATCACAGCTGTGCTTGTCTTTAGCCAAAACCCAAGGGGAGGGGCAGGGGAGCTTTGTAGTACAGAAAGAGAAGGCCCTGGCTGGAGGGTGATCACCTGGGGAAGCAGAGGCAGGCTTCCTTAGAAAGCAGTCTTCAATGGGATGGGTTAGGGCTTTCTTTGGACCTACATTGGGAGTGACAAAAAATAATGTTAATTATATATTATTAACCAGGTTCTGGCCATTGAGGACAACTGCTATACTGCTGTAGGAGTTAGTATTTATCTTTCTGAATTGTGGCTACAAGATGTTAATCAGACTGCCTACAGCTCTAACTTGAAGCAGGCTGGCTTCCTGAGGTAGTCATTAGGCAGTGTCACGTGGACTCCCTTTAAATTATTTCTAGGCATGGAGGGAGAGCACATAGTTTATTATCTCTCTCTTTTCTCATTTCTCTTGAAGGTAAGGGGTCAGCTCCCCAGACAGTTTCTGGAGGTCATGGGTCAGGCTTGACCATGTTTGTATACAGGGCCCAGACACTGTCCGTTCACACACTTGGACTCTCAGGCTGCAGAGTAGACATTCCCTTTTGTGAATCTTCAGCACATCTGGCAACACATCACTTTAATGACTACTGATCTTGCTAAGGAGCTAGCACAGGGAAGTAGGATGTTAGGCACATAAAGGATTTTATTAATAATAATAAATTTTTAGATTTACATGGGAAAGAATTGAGTTTCATCATGGCCTCTTCCCATGCATCATTACACTTTTTTTCTTCTTTTCCCTCCCCCACGGCCATTGTTACTTTCTGTCACCTTCACACGCACTGGAGACACGTGGAAAGAGGGAAACTCAACTGAGAAATTGTAGACATGTCTGTACAGCATTTTCTTGATTGCTAATTGATGGGGGAGGGCCCAGCCCACTGTGGGTGGGGCCAACCTTAGGCAGGTGGTCCTGAGTTGTATAAGAAAAGTAGCTGAATATGAGCCATGAAGAGCAAGCCGGTGGACACTGTCCTTTGTGGTCTCTGTCTCAGTTCCTGCCTTGAGCTCCTGCCCTGGCTTCCACCTAAGGACAGTAACCCATAAGATGAACCCTTTCCTCCTCCAGTTGCTTTTAGTCAATATTTTATCCCAGAAACAGAGAAATGAACTAGGATACCATCCCTCCCTCCCTCCCTCCCTCCCCCCCCCACCCCTAGCTACTTTACTTCCTTCTCCTAGTTTCTGCTTCTATACTTTACTTCATTACCCTTCATTTCCACCTCTTTTAAGACCTCTTCCTCCCCTCTCAGAAGCCCCTTTATAGCTTTATGACCTATAAAAGAGAGAGAGAGAGAGAGAGAGAGAGAGAGAGAGAGAGAGAGAGAGAGATTTTAAATCTCAGATCTGCATATAAGATAAAACGTGGTGTGGTATTTGTTCTTTTGACCCTGGCTTATTTTGCTTAAAGGAATTATTTCCAGTTTTCATCAAATTTTCTGCAAATGTCATGATTCTTCTTTTCTTCACAGCTGAATAAAATTCCGTTGTGTGTATATATACTACATTTACCAATTGATGGACACCTAGGCTAGTTCCAGTTCCTGGAAATTGTGAATAGTACAAGCAGCAAACATGGATGTAGGCCCACAGAGTTTTAAAGGACAGAAGCACTCATTCAGTGAGAAGCATCCCACCTCATTTGGGTGTCAAGGAGAAGGTTCTAGGCATGTAGATTTCAGGAAAGTCTACCACATGTAAGGGCATCCTGCATGCTTTTTCTTTCTCCCCCCCCCCCCAGTTCAGGGAGTTGGTTCCTTTTGAGAATGCAGCCTTCCACCTCTGTGTATGAGTGGGCTCTCAGTTCTATTTTGTAGCATTAGGTCCATGGAGCCATGAGCACTGTCTCTCTGGTCTGCTCCTGATGGGCCCTGTGTTCTCTGATGCAGGTAGACGATCTGAAAGCCAAGCTTGCCACCCAGGAGGTGGAGCTGAGGCAGAAGAACGAAGATGCAGACAAGCTGATTCAGGTGGTGGGTGTGGAGACCACCAAGGTGAGCAGAGAGAAAGCCATTGCAGACGAGGAGGAGCAGAAGGTGGCCCTGATCATGCTGGAGGTGCAGCAGAAGCAGAAAGACTGTGAAGAGGACCTGGCTAAAGCTGAGCCTGCTCTTACGGCAGCCCAGGCAGCCCTCAACACGCTCAACAAGGTAGGACACTCAGGCAGCCTGCCTACCTTTCACACCTAACACCTGGTTCTCATCAAGTGATCCAGGGCACATCTGGGAGGGCTGAGGGTGGGCCTCACAGCCCCCACAATGGCTGCTTATTCAGTAAGTAAATAATATCAGTTTAAAAGGACTGCACGGTAGAGCCCAAGAATTATCAATGGAATGCTGGCGATGGTGGTGCACGCCTTTAATCCCAGCACTCGAGAGGCAGAGCCAGGCAGATCTCTGTGAGTTCGAGGCCAGCCTGGTCTACAGAGTAAGATCCAGGACAGGCACCAAAACTACACAGAGAAACCCTGTCTCGGAAAAAAAAAAAATTATCAATGGAATTCTAAAATTGTTAATCTTAGAAATAATCCAAAAGAACATGAAAGATCAATTAGTCCAGCCTCCCAACTTTACAGATGAGGATATCTTATCTGTACCTAGGGAGGAGCTTTACATGCCGAAGGTCACAAATTTTGAGAGCTGAGACTCTGAATTTCTATTTTCAGAACTGAATCCCAGAGGTTTGTTATGTAAGCCAGGGTCATTTTCCCCACCAGTTACCACAGGCCACACAGATTGGTAGGTACTTAACTTATACATTTAAGCTCTTGGGCTTAAAGCAGGTGCTGGTTCCAAACTATATTAGGAAATAAAATAAAATAGGGCTGGAGAGATGTCTCAGAGGTTAAGAGCACTGGCTGTCCTTCTAGAGGTCCTGAGTTCAACTCCCAAGCAACCACATGGTGGCTCACAAACATCTGTAATAAGATCTGGTGCCCTCTTCTGGCCTGCAGGGATACATGCAGGCAGAACACTGTACACATAATAAATCTTTAAAATAAAACACAAAACCAAAATTAATACACATGCAACTAAGTGGCAACAGCATAATTGTGCATCAACTCAGTTTAAGTCACATTTGGTGCGGAAAGTGTGACTTTGATATGTATTCATCAAAGCCTCTTTAAATTACCCTGTGGGTGAGGCAGGCTCATGGCTCTCTGGTTCTCCTTTCTTGTTTTTCACAATGAACTTTCCCATTTGATAACCATGATTGAGAAGCAAAGGAAGAAGGAAAGAGACGGGTGAGGAGACACATTTGCTATGAGGTGACGCCAGAGAAGGGCTGGGAGCTGACTTTTCCATTCAGAGACCCACAGCGGTTCCTGGGAGATGCTGCTCCAGTCCGGGGACCTCTCCCTCATGCACTGCTTCCTCCTGATCTTCCTGGGGCTCCAGCAATTTATTTCACACTATGAATGAGCATCTTGCAACAGATCGAAGAAAACAGTTGGCAGCTCTGCCCTGCAAGGGGCTTGCTCACTTCTCAGCCACTGCAGATACCTGTGTCTGTGTGTCGACTCCAAATAAGTTGGATTTTTGTTCATATTTTTTAACTTAATTTTTTCATACAATATGTTTTGAACATACTCTTGCTCCTCATATCCCCAGCCACCCAGCTTTGTGTCATTTTTCTCTTTCTCTCAACATAAACAAAAAACCCAATAAGAAAAAAAAAGAGCCGGGTGGTGGTGGTGGTGGTGGTGGTGGTGGTGGTGGTGGTGGTGGTGGTGGTGGTGGTGGTGGTGGCACACGCCTTTAATCCCAGCACTCGGGAGGCAGAGCCAGGCGGATCTCTGTGAGTTCAAGGCCAGCCTGGTCTCCAAAGCGAGTTCCAGGAAAGGCACAAAGCTACACAGAGAAACCCTGTCTCAAAAAACCAAAAAGAAAGAAAAAAAAAGTACACACACAAAGAGAACATGGAGTCCCTTTTCTGTTAACCAACTACTCCATGGGCATGGCACCTGCCCTGGGATGTGGTTCATATACCCAGTGTTGTTGTAGAAAACTGATTTTTCCTTCCCTAGTAGGTATCAATTCAATTGCAAATATCTTCTTAGTCAGGAGTGGGTCACTGTGTCCACTTCCTTTCTCAGTGCAGGGATTTTGTGTTGGAACCTGTACAAGTCTTTTGTGCACAGATACAATCTCTGTGAGATCAGATGTATCAGATGTGCATCAGTCCCCTTGTGTCAGGTTCCTCCCTAATTACATCACCCGTGCCAGCCTTCACACCAGCAATTAGGTGGCACTTAGCACCACCCCATGCCCCCACACCTCATTTCATTCCACCTAACCCTACTGAGATTTCAAAACAAAACCTCTATCTTTATCTCTCCCCCACTTCCCCCTTTCTCTCTACTTCTCTCCCTTTCTCCCCTGACTTCTAGATTACACACAAAAAGGGATATCTGTATACTCCTGCTTTGTTCACTGATATATATATATATATATATATATATATATATATATATATATATATATATATATATATATATATATTGGTTTTTCAAGACAGGGTTTCTCTGTGTAGCTTTGGAGCCTGACCTGGAACTCACTCTGTAACCCAGGCTAGCCTCAAACTCACAGAGATCCACCTGCCTCTGCCTCCCGAGTGCTAGGATTAAAGGCGTGCGCCAGCATCAAAAAAATTAACATCTTTCTTTGTTGTAGAATATTATCTTAAGGTGTGTTACTTTTGTTTATATTGAATTTGTTTAACTCTGTGAAGCTGTGTTACTGTGCCTGTCTAAAACACCTGATAGTCTAATAAAGAGCAGAACGGCCAATATCGAGGCAGGAGAGAGAAATCAGCAGGGCTGGCAGGCAGAGAGAAGAAATACGAGGAGAAATCTGGGAAGAGAGATCAAGGAAGAAGTAGCCAGAGAAGGAGGAGGACATCAGGGGCCAGCCACCCAGCTACACACCAAACCACGGAGTA
Organism: Peromyscus maniculatus bairdii; assembly: GCF_049852395.1. NCBI lineage: Eukaryota > Metazoa > Chordata > Mammalia > Rodentia > Cricetidae > Peromyscus > Peromyscus maniculatus. The sequence continues at coordinate 50,534,962 of NC_134859.1, read as the reverse complement.
AGAAACCAAGAAAGGTATACAAGAATAGAAAAGGCAAAATCCCAGAGGCAAAAGGTAGATGGGATAATTTAAAGTTAAGTAAAGCTGGCTAGAAACAAGCCAAGCTAAGGCTGGGCAGTCATATTTAAGTATAAGCCTCCTTGTATGATTTATTTGGAAGCTGGTGGGCACCCACACACACACACAAAGAGCCAAAACAACCAACTACATTTTTTAAGATCTTTCAACACATGGATTGCACTTCCTAAGATGGTCTGGAGCAAATATAGTATATTTACTGTGCTACTTTCACAGTCATCTACCTTTACTGAGGCTCTGCCTCCTCATTGGCCAAGAGGAAGCAGTGATGATATAAAGTCCCCCCGCCACATTGTTATAATGACTAGACAAGATAATATATGAAAACTAAATAATCAATAACAGCCACTAGGAAAAACTTTGTTGCTGTCAATATTGTCATAATCCACATAATCATTTCAATTTCATAAAACCAGAATGAAGCAAACACCCATAAACTCTCTGGTTGGTTGTTTAGTTGATAGATGGGTAGATAGAAAAAAATACGGAGTGTAAGTCAATAACCCGAGAAGTGATAGACTCAAATCATCCTGGATCCCTCTGCCACAAAGGAGGTGAAATGTGTGTTTAGTCAATGCCTTCTGCAGACAGCATGATAGGTCGATTCCCCTTCCTAGCTGTCTGGAATGGCACAGTTTCTTCTTCCATTTAATTTTCCTACAACATAGGGGAAGGTGGAGATTAGCAGGCTCTTTGTTACACATAAATAGATATGTCAATCTATTAGAAAGTTTGATCTATGCTATTTTTACAATATACCCAGGATCCAAATGCTTGAATAATCTCTCCTGCATCTGCTTGATGAAAGCATGTTCATCTTCTGGTGGTGTGTACCTCTTTGCCTCAGTGTAGTCTCATAGTGATCTGAGATCTTCTCTCCCCTTTATTAAACACTGACAAATTATAAGGGCGTGTGTGCTTATGGGGGTTATGTATATGTCTATGTGGAATGATTAAGCTAATTATATTACTTGCCTCAATATTTAACAATTTTGTGCTGATAAGATTTGAAATCTATTCTATTCATACTACAAAAATGTATATCCCTTAACTATTAACTATATATTTACCACAGTGGGATAGATCTCCAAATGCTGATGCTTTGGCATTAAGCCCTCCATACTACCCTAATCCATCTGGTTTCTGGCAGCCACTGCTATATTCTCTACTTATGTGAGCTTAACTGTTTTAGATTCTACACATAAATAATGTCATGTGATGTTTGCCTTTCTTTGGTTTATTTCATGTAGCATAATGTTTTCCAATTACATCTGCCTTCTCTCAAATGAAAAATTTTCATATTACCCACTTCATCTCCTGGTGGGCCTTGAGTTTTTTCTTACTATAGCCACTGTGCATGGCACAGTAGTGAACATGAAGGTGCAGGCATTTCTTTGGTGTCCTGATTTTAGAGCATTCAGGTAAATACCAACAAATGAATTGTTGGATGATTCAGTGATTGTTGGGGTTTTTCTGAGACATCTCTGTGTTGTTTTCTATAATGTCTGTGTTATTCTACATTCCCATCAGGAGTGTACAAGGGTTCCCCTTTCTCTATGCCCTCGTCAGAGGACTCATCATCAAATCGTCTAAGAGGCTGGGGTGAAGTGCATTCTAGCTTGTGTTTCCCTAATGAATGCTGAGACTCATAGCTATGAGCCATTCACATGTCTTCACTTAAAACTATTTATAACCCTTCACCTTTTCTTGCATGGATTGCTTCTATGGAGCTGCTTGACATCTTTGTGGATTTTAGATGTCAGTTCCAAATCAGTGTGTGGGTTACAGATATTTTCTACCAGTCTGTAGATTTTCCCCTTACTCTATTCTTTCTTTGCCATGAAGAAAAAACTTTTTAAATAATCTATGTCCATTTTTGCTTTTATTTTTTGCATGTTTAATGTATAGTATAGTGTAGTGTGTAATTTCTAGTGGTTTTACAACATCAAGTCTTAGACTTGAACCTGTAATGCATTAGGAGTTGTTTTTATATGTTGCCTAAGTATTCTGTTTCAATCCTTTGCATTTGAAGACCCAGTTTTCTCACATTGTTTATTGGATGAGATGTATATTCTTGACATCTTTATCAAGAATCAACTGCTCATCAACTAGTAGATTCAATCCTGGGTATTTGGTTCCATTGGTCAAATTGTCTATTTTTATGCCAGTATCATGTGGTTTTAATTAATATCACTTTGAACTCAGGCAATAAGATGCCTCCAGTTTTATTCTTTTGGGGTTTGTGATTTGCTCTATCTGTAAATCCATATATACTTCAGGTTCAGCTCTTCTATATCTATGAAAATTGCATTTGAATTTTGAAAGGAATTGCACAAAATCTGTAGATCACTTTGAGTAGTGTGGACATTTTAACAATGGTAACTTTTTCTAATCCATGATCACATAATATCTTTTCATTTATCTGTGCCTTCACTACCTGTGATTGTATTATATTTTTCAGTGTCCTTCTCTCTTACCTTCTTGGTTAAATTTATTTCCAAGTGTTTTGTATATTTATTGTAAATGGGATTTGTGGTAGTTTCGATGAGAATGGCCCCCATAGGTTCATGTGCCCAAATGTTTGGTCCCCAGTTAGTAGAACTGTTTGGAAATAATGAGAAAGTGTGGCCTTGTGTCATTGGGGGTGGGCTTTGAGATTTCAAAAGCTCACATCAAGCCTGTGTGTGTGAGTGTGTGTGTGTGAGTGTGTGTGTGTGTGTGTGTGTGTGTGTATGTGTACTACCTGTAGATCACAGTATAGCTCCCAGCTACTTCTTCAACATCATGCCTGCCTGCTGTCATGTTCTCTACCATAAATATAATGGACTAACTGCCTGAGACTGTAAGTAAGTCCCAATCAAATGCTCTCTTCTATAAGTTGCCTTGGATATGGTGTCTCTTCACAACAATAGAACAGTAACTGAGACAGGATTATTCTCTTGGTTTCCTTTTTGGAGCAGTCATTGTAAATGTGGAGAAATGCTGCTGGCTTTTGTGCGCTGACCTTCTTTGTCTCCTACAACTTTACTGGCCTCTTGGTAGTTTCACCAGTTGATTAGTGGATTGTTTAAATTCTATAGATGGTATTGTCGGCAAACAGCAACAGTTTAATGCATCCTTTCCTTCTTGTATGCCTTTTATTTCTTTGTTACTTTATTTCTCCTACAAGGACTTGAATTCCTATATTGAATGAGAGTGATTAGATTGTCTATCATTTTCATCTTCCAGACTTTAGGAGGCAGGATTTCAGTTTTCCTTCATTGCACATAATGTTAGTTGTAGGTTTACTTTATATGGAGTGCATCCCTTCTTATTGTCATGGTGTGCTGAAGTGCATCCCTTCTACACCTAATTTGTTAAGTGTTTCTGTCATAAAACACTTGGATATTGTTAAAAACATTATTAATGCTTTTCTACATCTAAGAAAAGACTCTTTGTCCTTTAATCTGTTAGTATTATTGAACCAGCCTTGCATCCCAGGGATAAATCCTGTTTGATATCAGTGAATGGTCCTTCTAAAGTATTGTGGAATGAAGCTTGCTGACATCTTGTTGAGGACTTTTTCATCTTTGTCCATCAAAGATCTTAGGCTATTGGGCTATAGTTTTCTCGTGAAGTCCTTTCTGCCTTTGGTGTCAGACTAATGCTTGCGTCATAAAGGAACTTGAAAGTATTTCTTCGTCTGTGGTTTTGAAGGTTTGGAGGGGGCTGTATTTTATTTTTTTTTTAAGAAGAGTTTACAATATGTTGCTGTTGAGTCATCTTTAAAGATTTTGTGAGATTCATCACTGAACCCACCAGGTTCATTTACTTGATAGAGAATTTTTAGAACTGATTTAATCTCTTCATTCATTATCAGTCTGTTCAGATGCCCTATTTCTTCATGACCCACTCTTTTATGTGCAAATTTGTCAATGTCTCCTAACTTATCCAACTTGGAGGACATGACTGTTCAGGGTAGTCTCTTATGGTCCTTTATATAAGTAGTCCTTTTTACACCAGGAGTGTGATCCTCCATTGATTTCCCTTTGTGTTCAAAATACAGTCCAAAGTAGTCATCATGACTGCAAGGCACTATGGAATTTTTCCTATGATGCCTCTTTTGTCACAGGGACTGTTGTTTGTCTTAGCTATTCTCCACTGCCCATAATGACCTATCTCTGTACCTCCATTATTCCACCCACAGCCAAGAGTTCAGAATAAACGTGTGAAATGTCCATTCCCTGGTCCTTTGCTCTTCTTTCAAGTGTTTTCTCAAATTACTAACAAATAAAAATATCAGTTTCAGAAAATTAAATTATCCATGAAAACATATAATCCAAAGCAATATTAGTAATTAATTATATACACATAAATGCTAACTGAAAATTTTATGTCATTATTTGGAGAGAAAAATCACTAAAGGTAAGAAAATAATCAAAACCAATGTTTGAAAAGGAAAAGAAAATAGGTGCACAAACATGCTCTTTGTTGATAAGGTGAAGTATGGAAGTAATAGCAAAGTAAAGTACATGTGGTAGTCTCTGGCAGCAACAGTCAGGGTGTATGGGCTTGCATCTGTTCTTAGTCTTCTCCTATTAAGGTTTATAAGCTGTGTGTATATGTAATCCACAATGGAAAAAAAAAATTTCAGTGGCTTGAGAGCATGGATGAAAGCAGAGCTAACTGCCCCGATCAGGTAGGAAATGGAAAAGAAAGCCTATCAGGCCAATATTATTAGGGTGGAAGCTATGGTAAGAAGGGCTATCCCACTTAGGAAAGACTATTTGCAAAAATCTGGGACACAGTGTGAGTGAGCTGCTGGTATAGAAGTAGGTGGGTCTGATGCTGATAAGACAGGAGAGGCTGTAAAACTGAGCCAAGCAACACTAAGATTTACCAACAAGGAGTGTTTACTCTCTCTCCAGGTAGCAAGGAGTGTTTACCTTCTCCAGGTGGCAAGAGTCAAATGGCTCTTTGATTGATTGATTGATTGATTGAATGATTGATTGATTGTTTTGATAGAGTAAGATGGACGAGGTGGTCCATGTGTAGTTTTAACTAAAACAAACACTGCTTCATAATCTGGAGGGCTCCTGGGTGTTATCCCCAAACCCTTTAGCATTCCCAGGACTCTGGCACTTAAGAACCATTTCCCTGTTTGCTCACTGTTCTCAGAGATAAAAATAAATCTTTAGCCAATGCATAAACAATACCTGTAAATCAGAGCTCAGAAGGAACTGCATAGTCTATCTCCATCATGGCAGTTTTATTTTGCTTTTATTACTCAGATGAAATAAATCCAGTGTAACTTTCCCTGCCTTGGTTTAGGAGTATTTTATCTTTTAATGTCATGGCCTTTTCCCCTCCACAGAATTACCTGTAATTTTCTGTTTCCCTTGCATTTTTACAGTGAATTTATTTTTATTATACATATAATATTCAGTGGCTTTTTTATCACTAAATAATTCAAATGGCAAAGAACACACAAGGTCAAATATAAAGTCCTTCTCATTTCCCATCTAGCCACAGCTTTCTCCCAAGAGGACCGACCCCCTATAACAATTCAGGGGTCTCCATCCTAGCAATTCTTCATTCATTCATATTTCTGGAAACACATATAGAATATATTATATTTTGGCTAGGTGTAGTGCACACCTATAATCCCAACACTTACAGAGCAGAAGCAGAAAGATTAATGAAAACTCAAGGCCAGGGCTACATCGAATGTTCTGGCCCAACTAGAGCTATAAAAAAGAAGTATGGGGCTGGAGAGATGGCTCAGAGGTTAAGAGCACTGACTGCTCTTCCAGAGGTCCTGAGTTCAATTCCCAGCAACAACATGGTGGCTCACAACCACCTGTAATGAGATCTAGTGCCCTCTTCTGGCCTGCAGTCATACATGCTGTATACATAGTAAATAAATAAATCTTTTACAAAATGGAAAAAAAGGAAGTATGTAAATATAAATGCAAGTCAATGATACTAACTTAATTTCTCTTTTGATTGTATATGTTTGAGGTATGAAACATGATGCTTTAATATCTATAATGAAATAATTAATCAAGGAAACTATCAAAGCCATCATTTCACATGCTTCTAGTATGGTATGTGTCTTAATTTTATGCTCCTATTGCTGTGATCAAAGACCCTGACAAAGGCAACTTAAGGGCAAGGGGATTTCTTTTAGCTCACAGTCCCATGTGACAGTCCATCATAGCAGATATCAGAGTGGCAGGAGCTTGAGATGGCTGGTCACAAGGCATCTATAGTCAAGATGGCAAAGAGCAAGGAATGAATGCTTGGTGCTACTCATCTTGCTTTCTCTATTTAATACAGTCCTGAATCCTGTGCCTGGGGAATGGCCCTGTCCACAGTGTGATGGGTCCTTCCATATCTATTATTATAATCAAGATAATTCTCCACAGGCATGCCCAGAGGCCCACCTCCCAGGTAATTCTAGATTCCGTCAGATTGAAAATTAACACACTACTCATCTCCATTAGTTAGGGTTTCTATTGAAGTGATAAACATCATAGCCAAAAGCAACTTGTAGGGGTGGAGGGAAGGATAGGTATTGCACCCTAGGACTCCAGGATCACCCTCCATCACTGAGAGGAGTGAGGGCAGGAACCTGGAGGCAGGAACCAATGCAGAGACCATGAGGAGGGCTGCTACCGGCTTACTCACTCATGCCTTGCTCAGCTGCTTTTTTATGACATCCAGGACCACTAGCCCAGGGGTAACACCACCTACTATAGGCTGGACCCTCCCATATCAAACACTAATTAAGAAAGTGCATTACTAATTTGTGCATAGGCCAGTCTTACAGAGGCATTTTCTCAATTGAGAGTCTTTCTTTCCAAATGACTCTAGTTTGTGTCAAGTTGACATAAAACTAACCAGCACACCATCACAGTGACTGCAGGTGTTAAGAGCACCTGAGCCGGGCGGTGGTGGCGCACACCTTTAATCCCAGCACTCAGGAGGCAGAGCCAGGCGAATCCCTGTGAGTTCAAGGCCAGCCTGGGCTACCAAGTGAGTCCCAGGAAAGGCACAAAGCTACACAGAGAAACCCTGTCTTGAAAAACCAAAAAAAAAAAAAAAAAGAGCACCTGAAACTTACTTTCGTGGTAAATTCCCTATGAGAGATACACAGACAGACAGAGAAGACACATGTTTTCTTGGCTATAGAGAAAAGGGATCATTTACACTCTGATATCTATGTGACTGAAAAGTAATGTATATGGATCCCCAAAAATAAAGCAACTGAAAAAAATTTTATTTCCCTTGTGAGATGGAAACAACCTTGTCTATCAGCAGGTAAATGGATTAAATATTGATTCCGTGTATGCTGAGTGACATAGGCAAAGAAAAATGATTTGTGATCTCACCTGTGTATAGAATCTTTTATTCCCCCTCACAAGATGATTTAATGTGGGTACCTATCATGAAACTTCATTTAATACATGAGAATGTCCCATGTTTGACTTACTGTATATTTTATTGGTTCATCTATTATTGAGCACTTAGGGTTTGTGTTTGTTTTTGTTTTTGTAATGAAAACATTCTTATACATCGTATTTTAAACTGCAAGTCACTTTGGGATCAAATAAGTACAGTTCTTTGGTTGAACAATGTGACAGGCTGAATAGCATCCTTTCCAAAAACATCCAAACTGTAATCCCTGGGACGTGTGAAATGTTACCGCATGTGGAAAGAATGGTTCTAGAGATACAATTAAGCGAAGGACCATAGGGCGGGAGATTATCCTGGCTAGTCCTGGTGGACTCTGCACATAATCACAAAGATCTGCAGAAGTGGGAGACAGGAAAGTCGAAGAGAGAAAGTGCTGTGTGATGGGAGAAGTGGGGAAAGATGGTGTGATGCAGGCCATGAGCGTGAGAACCAGGACAACGGTTGAGGAGCATGAGAGGCATGGAGTGTGTTCTTACAGCTTCACGGGGAGCCAGCCCTTCCAGTATTTCATTTCCATGTTGTGCTTCCAGAACTGTAAGATAGGAAATCTGGATGTTTTCAAATCACTGAGTTACAGAAGCAATAAGAAACTCTACATGTTCTTTTTAATAAATACCGCCTGATTTCTGTTCAAAATGGCTGCTCTTGTTAATACTTACAAATACAGATCGTCCCTACTTCTTTGCTGACCTTAGATATTTTCATACATTTTAGTGTTCCTCAAATGAGTAAAAATTTACTTTCAATTTGAAACAGTTTCACTTATGATGCATGGCATATATTCACATACTTAGATTTTTCTTCTCCATTTGCTAGTAAGAGTTTTGGCTCTTTTTCTTTTTTTTTTTTTTAACTTTGGTTTTGAGATTGCAATATAAGTACAATATTTGTCTCTTCCTTTTGTTCCTTCCAAACTCTCCCATATATCCCTCCCTCTCTCATCAAATTCCTGGCCTCTTTTTACACTAATTATTACTGCATGCATATCTGTATTTTTCTATACATGTATATATTCCAAGTTATAACCTGTTGAATCCATGTAATCATACTTGTATGTATGTTTTCAGGGCTGAGCATTTAGTACTGGACAACAAATTTCTGTGTTCTTCCCTAGAGAAAGACTATCTTTCCTGTTCTCAGCTTTATTCAGTTGCCTATAGTTCTTTGTGTAGGATTAAGGCCTCATGGGCTTTTCCCCCATCCAGTTTGGCATGCCTCCATTGTCCTTGTTCAGCTCATGTTTGAATGGTAATGTTGGTGAGACTTTATGGGTGTAGTTTCTGATGTTACTAGGAGACACAACCTCACAGCAAACTCCCTGATCCTCTGGCTCTCAGAATCTGTCTGCCCCCACTTTCACAATGTCCCCTAGGCTGTAGGTACAGAAGTGTTTTGTAGGTTGGGACTGGGCTCCACAACTCTGCTTTTTGATTGGTTGTGGTTTTCTGTAGTGGTCTCCATCTACTTCAAAGAGGTTTCCTTGATGAGGGGTGAAGACTACCCTTATCTGTGGGTGTAAGGACGCATGTTTATAGATTGTTGTTAGAGATTATGCTGGTTTAGTAAATTAATGGTTGTAGATTCTCCTCCAATAATCATAACTTCACTAGCCTGAAGAGTAGGCTGGGTTTCCAGTACCCGGCATGGTTTCTCTCTTGCTGAATGAATGTGAAGTCCAAATCGAGAACTGTTGGTTACCATAAAGGTATGCATGCCACTACTGCACTCTTGCGATTATCACGCCATGCTGGTTATTGGTGTGTTTCATAGGCATCATAGCTGAGTAGGACTGTTGGTTGCCGCCTTCCTTTGGAAGCTTTCATAAAAGCCAGTCCTCAAGGAAGAGGTGTTCAGGTCATCTCCAGCTCAAGGGTATTTGGGCCCTTTTTCTAAAGTATATGATGTCTTCAACTATAGGGACTTTCCTTCCACCTCTGGGAGGGGGTAACCAAGGACAACAGCTGTAGGCTGTGAGTTTGGGGAATCATACCATCTGCAAACAAACCTCTTCTTTCCCTATGTGTATCCTTTTAGTTTCCTTCTCTTGCTTTATTGCTCCAGCTAGTACTTCTAGCTCAATGTTGAAAAGTAATGGGATAGTGGGCATCCCTGTATAGTTCCTGACTTCAGTGGAATCGCTCCAAATTTTTCCCCATTTCAGATGATGTTGGCTGTGAATTTCTTGTATATAGCATTTTCTGTATTGAGGAATGTTCCCTGTACCCCTGCATTCTCTAGGACTTTTATAACAAAGGCATTTTGGGGGGATTTTTGTCTAAGAATTTATCTTCATCTATTGCTATAATCATGTGATTATTTTACTTCTAGTCTGTTTATATGGTTTATTGCATTTATTGACTTGTATATGTTGACTCATCCCTGCACTTCAGGGAAAAGCCAAGTTGGTCATGGTGTATCATCTTTCTGGTACATGTTTTATTCTGTTTTCAAGTACCGTGTTCTTCCTGATTTTTTTTTTCATGTGGGCACTTAGAGCTATAAATTTCCCTCATGGGACTGCTTTCAATGTGCCCCAGAGGTTTTGTGTTGTATTTTAATTTTCACTTAGTTCCAGGAAGTTTTTTCTTTCTTTCTTTCTTGGTTTCTTCTTTAATCCATTCATTATTCAGTAACGAGTTGTTTAATCTCCATGAGTTTGAAAATTACTAGAGGGTTTTTCCTCTCAACTGTAAGTTTTATTGCATTGTGGTAAGATAGGTTACAGGAAAGAATTTCAATCATTCTGAATTTGTTAAGATTGTGTGTGTGTGTGTGTGTGTGTGTGTGTGTGTGTGTGTGTGTGTGTATGTGTGTGTGTGTGTCCCAGGATGTGTTCTATTTTAGAACACATGTGCTGCCAAGTATAATGTGTATTCCCTGGTGTTTGAGTAAAATATGCTGTAGATATTTATTAACTCCATTTGATGTATGATGTCAAATAACTCTGATGTTTCTTTTTTACTTTATACAGATGACCTGTTTGTTGTAGAAAGTCAGGTATTGAAGTCATCTAATATTAATGGATTGATGTTAACCTGTGTCTTTAAATCCAGTAGTAATAGATTTCAATTTTTTTATGAAGTTGGGCACCCCAGAGTGTACATGTATGTTTAAGACAGTAATGTCTTCTTGGTTAACTGTTTCCTTGATTAGAATGAAGTGTCCATCTTTATCTCTTCTTATGAGTTTTAGTTTGAAGTCTATTTTCTCAGATATTAGAATAGTGACTCTTGCTTCCTGGGTCCCATTTGGTAAGAGTACTTTTGTCCATCCCTTTACTCTAAGGTGGTACCTATCTTTAAAACTAGCATGTATTTTTCATAGGCAGCAGATAGATGGATTTTTTTTTTGTTGTTGTTTTTTTTAGTTTTTTGAGACAGGGTTTCTTTGTGTAGCTTTGCGCCTTTCCTGGAACTCGCTTTGTAGACCAGGCTGGCCTTGAACTCACAGAGATCTACCTGCCTCTGCCTCCCAAGAGGCAGTATTAAAGGCTGGTATTAAAGGCGTGTGCCACCACCGCCCAGCGGATTTTTTTTTTTTTATCCATTTAGTCAGTTTGTATCTTTTGGATGGAGAATTGGTGCCATTAATATTTAAAGTCTTTATTCAAATGTGTGTGTTAATTGTGGTCAGGTGTTGGATTTCAGTGGTGATATTTGTGTTCTCCATGGTATTTTGTGTTTTAATAACTGTGGCTTTGTACTTATTTCCAGAGTTTCTCTGCTATGCTCATTCCTCTCTTCAGCCCAAAATGTTGCTTTCTGTATTTTCTTTAAGTTTGGTTTTTTGCATATAATTTTTTTAGGATGCTTATGCCGTGGAAAACTTTTCTTTCTCCTTTAATCATGGCAAATAGTTTAGCTGGGTGTGTTATTCTTGATTGGCCATTAGTCTTTTAGAATTGGAATGCATTGTTCCAGGCTCTTCTGGCTTTCAAAGTTCCCATCGAGAAATCAGCTGTTATCCCGAAGGGTTTTCCTTCATATATGGCTTTCAGTTTTCTTCTTGCAGCTTCCAACCTGCTTTCTTTGTTATATATACTTAGTGTTTTAATGATGATATGCCATGGGGATCTTCTTTTAGTCTTGTCTGGTGATCAGAGGGTTTCTTGTATTTGTTTGGGTGTGTCTTTCCTTAGTTTGGGGAAGATATTTTCTATGATCATGTTGAAAATCTGGCCTGTGCCGTTGACATGGGACTCATCTATGCCCGTAATTCAAAGCTTTGTCTTTTTCATATTGTCCTGTATTTCCTGCATGTTCCTCACCCGTGTGTTTTTAATGCTTCACAATCCTTTCTTCTTTGGTCTAGGTCGTCTACTTTATCTCTGAGACCTGATATTCTGTCTTCTGCCTGCTTCATTCTACTTGTAAGGCTTCCCTTGGACTTTGCTAGTTGAGTTGTTGGGTTTTTCAATTCCATCTTCATCTCAGCTTGAGTCCTTTTCCCTGTTTCTATCTCCTTATTGAATTCTGGTCTCAATTCATCTTTGTCATTTCCATTAGCCTATGTCTGTCTTTTCTTGGGCATTACTCAGGTGTTTCTTCTCCCTGGGGTTTTTTCTCCTTGATTTCACCGAGCTGTTTCTAAGTGTCTTCTTTAAACTCCTTGAGTTCTTTAGTCAGTTTTTTATTGTTCTTTTAAATTCTATATCTTGGAATTCATCTAGGTAATTCTCATTGGCAAATATATCTACAGGACTGATAGGCTCTGGAGAGAAGATACTGACTTGATCTTTCATATTGTTGATATTTTTGTGATGAGATCTGGGCATGTGGACTTCCTTTGTTCTGAGTTTGTTATGGTCAAGGTAAGTTGGACAAAAGAGAAGATGTGGGGGCAGGGATGGTCTAGAGGTTGGAAGTGGCTTGTATGACATGAGGTCATGTGGATAGAGGGGAATGGGCTGGTGTACAGGATGTGCTTCCTGTTCTAAGCATGGATTATAAGAGTGGGGTCTGTCTGGGTGGAAAGGTTGGATATCACATGGGAAAGTCCTGTGGTTTGGGGGATAGGTAGGGAGGATCTTGGCCAAAGCCTAGAGCTCCTTTGCACTGAAGTCAGGGAAAGCCAGGCTAAGCTGGTACAGTGGTGGTGGGATTCAGGCAAATTCTGGTGGGTTGTGAAAAAAGCATGGATGGGGAGATCAGGGTTGTTCACAAGTGGGACCCTGGACAAGGATGTGGGAAGTCTGGCTACCTAGTGAGGTGGTGGAGACAACCCAGAAGGGATCTATCGGTAGTTGCAGATAGGGCAGGTCCTGCAGATGCCTGGAGCCTGGCTATGGCATAAATGGTCCATTTTCTCTTGAGATAATTTTTCTTCATCCTAGTAATTTACACTTATTGTTCTGAAATTGTGTCTATTAATTCTTGGTTATTCTCATTGCGATATTCTCTTTCAGTCCATCATTTGGCTTTTAGCTTATTAATAAGCAATATTAAAATGAATTTTTATGCTCAAATAATTTTTGGAAACCCAGCTTAGCCAAATTAGGCAGCCTTCTTTCCTATTGGGCTTTTCAGGGCTCTTATTATGGCAGAAGACTAATCCTAAAAGTGATAGACATCATATAGTAAAATGAAGCCTCTGGTTAATTTATGAACAGTCATATGAAGCCTTATGAAATGCTAATCATGTGAATCCAGCTAGTCAATCAAACACCAATATGCCAATAACTGGTACCATACATTAAGCTACTCATATAACCGTACCCAGTCATATACCTAAGAAGAAAAGCTGGGTAGTTGTTTTGAGAAATGTCAAAAATGACTGCATTTGCCATTTCACTATTGCTATGATAATACACCTGACAGAAACAGCATAAGGGAGGGAAGTTTGACTCATTTTTCAAAGCCTCAGTCTCTTGGCCCCTGTACAGACAGATCATAGCCATGGAAGCATAGGATAGAGGAGAGCTATTTGTCTCCTATCCAACCAGAAGGAGAAAATGAGACAGGAAATGATAATATACTCCCAAGGACCCACCCCCAGGAGTCTATTATCTCTATCTCTATCACCTTGCCTCCTAAGATTCTACAGCTTCAACAAATAACATCACTATCTAGGGCCAAAGCCTTCAAATCTTGAACCTTTGGGGTAGGGAGAATGCTACATAGTCAAACAGTAACAATGGTGTTTGATACAATTCAACAACCATTACTTAGCAAAACAGGAATGGCAGGGCATTTGGATATATTGCTAACAGAAAGCAACTAACCCAACCCAAGGACAAAGCACCTACCAACAGGGCATGAGACATACTCCCATTATCATAGGAAAAGTACAACAACCCCCCTTGCTACTATTACTAGAAAGAATTTGTCCTAGATTCTTATATAATGCAATAATAAATAAAAATATTAACTGCATATGTATTATGGGATAGCAGATAAATGTGTTATTTTTCATAAAAGTTATAGAAATATAGTAAAGCAAATAAAAGGGAGTGGATGGGGTCTTATTATAAAATAAATTATAAGATGTAATAGATTTTTTTTAATATCAGCAGTAGCCAGTTGGAAAACAATTTCAAAATAACAACCAAAATATAACATACAAATAAGTGTAAGGAAATTGTTGAAACTGTGAAGAAAGCTGTACCTCATCTTTGAAGGATTAAGAAATGATGTGAACAAACTCATGGATCAAGCCTGAAAATGCAAAAACTACTCTTACTGTCATCGTTCCCCCAATTTATTCATAAGTTAAATATAAATCTAATTGAAGTCCAATTTGGTTTTTAGCTTGTCTCATTAGAAGTTCATATTTTTCAATCACTTTCATAACCTAAATGTTCAACAACATGAAACTGGCTAAATTATGATACATCCAAGTGAGAGAAGAGTGCATTGCTCATTTCAAATCATGATTTATAAAATAATGACATTAGAAGTTTGACACTTGCAGTTAAAAAAAGCTTTAAAAATAGAATGATTAATATGTGTGTGTAAGTCTGTGTGTATATAGGTATATTATATATAGACACATATATAAAGTTCCAGAAGGAGGAGGAATGTCAGACTAACAGAAAGACAGATCCAAAAGCCCTACTGGCGAGAATATCCCAGGGCATAAATATCTTTTATTAGTGAAGCTATGATTGCTCTCATTTTTGTCTTTGCTGAATTTTCCGCAGTGTACCCTCTTTTCATGAAAGAACAAGTGTTGCCTTATAAAATGCTGACTGACACATAAGAAAGAAAGAAAAGCCTAGAATAAAACTTTGCCTAAGTTTCCAGCCCAGGTTTTAAGTTTGTGAAAGCTTTCTTTGAATAGAAACAAAGTACAATGTCATTGAAAAAAATAGTGCTAAACTTGACAACACCGGAACTTTAACCTGTTGTAGAGCACAAAATACCATAAAATTTAACAAGAAACTTGCAACATGTAAGAGAAAATGTACAGAACCTTTACACATAAAAAGCTCTGAAACTGTGTTGGGAAGCATCCCTGTACTGTACACCTCTCCTCTCTATCACCAATCACATCAGTTTCCCCACTCTGTTGTCCCCATGGCCCACAAGACTGGGTTGTATCAATGGATTGCCTTTGTCCTCCAGCTTCCTTTGACCTTGGAAGAAATGAGTCCAGAAAGTCACTGGGAGAAGAACAGCCATGAAGATACAGACATGCTTTCCTTCAGCCCCAGCTTTCCCACAACTGAAGGCCACAGCTGAAGGGTATAGATCCCTCCAGATTCCTAACTTACATCCGTCTACGCAGCCGAAGCCCTAAACCATCCTATTCTCCTCTCTTCCCTTGACAACTTCAGTAGCCTGACTTTCATATCCACCTCCCTGCTAGAAGTTTTCCTACCCCACATCAAGCTCTCAAAACATAAATCTGATCATGTCATCCCTGCCTAAACCCTCCAACTTTCTTCCTGTTCAACTGAGAATAAAGAAAACTGATGCTTTTATAAGCACCTAGTGCCAATGGTTACCTGAACCTCAGTTGCTGTGATTGGCTGAGTTCCAGCTGCATTTATAAAAAAAAATTATTATTCAAGAATTTCATATATTGTGCCGGGCGGTGGTGGCGCACGCCTTTAATCCCAGCACTCGGGAGGCAGAGCCAGGCGGATCTCTGTGAGTTCGAGGCCAGCCTGGGCTACCAAGTGAGTTCCAGGAAAAGGCGCAAAGCTACACAGAGAAACCCTGTCTCGAAAAATCAAAAAAAAAAAAAAAAAAAAAAAAGAATTTCATATATTGTATTGTGAACACCTTCATCCCCTCTGCAATCTCCTTCCATATCCACCCTCCATTCCATACCCACTCAACTCTGACTTCATCTTTTTTTAAACCCACAGAATCCCATTAGTGAAGCTTATATACTCTTGGTATGTGGTCATCGACCAGGGACTGATATATTAGATATAATGGGGGCCACAACCTTAAAGAATAATAACTCTCGCCGGGCGTTGGTGGCGCACGCCTTTAATCCCAGCACTCGGGAGGCAGAGCCAGGCGGATCTCTGTGAGTTCGAGGCCAGCCTGGGCTACCAAGTGAGCTCCAGGAAAGGCGCAAAGCTACACAGAGAAACCCTGTCTCGAAAAAAACCAAAAAAAAAAAAAAAAAAAAAAAAAAAAAAAAAAAAAAAAAAGAATAATAACTCTCTCTCATCTGGAAGCTATTAATTACCAGTAGCTCTTAAGCTAGGAGTGGGACTTTGTGGTCCGCCCGCCCCTTACTTGGATATTTGTCTGTCTTGAGCTTATACAGGTCTTGTGCATGCCATCATAACCCCTGTGAGTTCTTATGGGCAACCTGCCTTTTATGTCTGGCAAACACTTCTTACAGTCACCACCACCTCTGGCTCTTATAATATTTTTGCCACTTCTTCCAAAATGATCCCTGAGCCTTGGGAGGTGGGTGTAATATAGATGTCCTATTCAGGGCTAAGCCCTCCATAGTCTGTTAATCTGAACTCCTTGACCAGTTGTCAGGAAAGGGTCATCTCTATTGGAGTTGCTGAACAGTGAGATCCCATAGACTCCAAAACATCACAGGTTAGTGCCGTTGCTCTTGGTTACCCTCCAGAACTTGATGGTAAGACCTTATTGCAGCAGACATCACATATTTGAGTCACAAGACATGGAGCTCAAGATGGTATTGACATGGAAGCTTCATCTCTTCTGGCTTTCATAGTGCTAGAATGTACTATGTACTCTCAAGGGAGAAAAGTAAGCATCAGTCTTACTTAGCTGTGAATGCTGTGAGCTATGTCTTGCCATCAGGTCATTACTGATGGCAAGATATACTGACTGGTAAAATAGTGGCACCAGTGACACAGGAGTAACCAACCACTTTCTGATTGTCTGTAAGGCCCACTCCACAAGATGAAATCTCTATCTGGCACAGTTATCAGGGCCAAGAGCATATGAGTAGACAGGTCATGGGCCCCAGGGGAAAACCTACTATTACTCTGCTAATGGGACATACTATTAAACCAGCTCTTAAGGATTTTTCATTAAAATGTTTTTAAAAGGAAGAAAATGTATAGAATCACTGGGGAATATACATACCCACATACACATATGTAAATGAAATAAATCAATGTTTAATACCATTTTGCCCTATCAATTAAAATTAAAACATGCTATTCAGTGTTGGAAGAATGAGAATGTACATAGGCTCCTTCAAATACTTAAAGCTGGACTGAAATTTCTGGCAATAATTTTATAATATCCCTAGGGAGGTAGCTCAATCTATAAGTTACTAGGCTTGTACAGTGTTAGCCTTAAAAATACAAAGACCTAAGTTTAGTCACTATAACGTAAGTTTTTAAAAAGCTGGTCATGAAGTACACACTTGTTATCTAAGGACATAACATTAAGAACTGAATGATGTTCCAAAATCTGATTGAGTCTGGGTTACCTCACTCAGGATGATTTTTTTTTTTTTACTAACTCTATCCATTTACCTGCAAATTTTATAATTTTGGTTGGGTTTTTTTTTTGATAGCTAAATAGTATTCCATTGTGTAAATGTACCACATTTTCATTATCCATTCATCAGGTGGTGAACATCTAGGCTGTTTCCAGTTTCTAGCTATGCTGAATAGAGCAGCAATGAACATGGATGAGCAAGTGTCTCTGTAGTAGAATTTAGAGTCCTTTGACTGTATGCCCAAGAATGGTATAGCTGTATCTTGTGACAAATAAATTCCCAGCTTCCTGAGGAACTGCCAACACTTATTTCCATGGTGGCTGTACAAATTTGCACTCCCATCAGCAATGGAGAAGTGTTCCCCTTTTTCTACATCCTTGCCAGTTTCTACAAACTGTCACTTGTTTTATTGATCTTGGTCATTTTGCTTGGTGTGAGATGGAATCTCAAAACAGTTTTGATTTGCATTTCCACAATGACTGAATATGTTGAGCATTTCTTCAAGTATTTCTCAGCCATGTGTTTCATCTTTTGAAAATTCTGTTTGAATCTATACACCATTTTTAATTGGGTTGTTTTATTTTTAATTGGGTTGTTTTCTTGATTTTTTTCATTCTTTGTATTAACCCACTATAGGATGTGTAATTGGTAAAGATCTTCCCATTCTGTAGCCTGCTGCTTTGCCTGAATGATGGTGTCCTTTGCTAAAACTGAAGCTTTTCGTTTTCATGGGGTCCCATGTATCAGTGCCTGTGCTATTGGTGTCCTGTTCAGAAAGGATTTTCCTGTATCAATGAGTTCAAGACTATTCCACACCTTCTCTTCTATCACATTCAGGGTATCTGGCCTTATGTTGAAGTCCTTGATCCACCTGGAATTTTGGTTATGGTGATAAATGTAAATCTATTTCCATTTTTCTACATGCAATGTCCAGTTTGACCAGTACCATTTGCTGAAGATGTTTTTTTCAATGTGTATTTTTGGCTTCTTTACCAAAAATAGGTGTCTATAGCTCTGTGGACTTGTGTCTGGGTCTTCAATTCTAATCCATTGATCAAAGTGTCTTTTTATGTAAATACCATGTTGTTTTTATTCCTATAGCTCTGTAGTATGACTTAGATCAGGGATGCTGATCCCTCCAGCAGTTCTTTTATCATTCAGAAATATTTTACGTATCCTGAAACTTTTGCTTCCATATGAAGCTGATGTTTTTTTCAAATTGTATGGAAAATTGCTTTGTAATTTTGATGGGGACTACATTGAATCTGTAGATTGCTTTTGGCAGGATGGCCAATTTTATTATATGAACCTTGAGCATGGATCTTTCCATCTTCTTATGTCTTCTTCAGTGTCTTAAAGTTTTTGTTATATAAATCTTTCACTTGCTTAGTTAGCATTATCCCCAAGTTATTTTTGAGGCTACTGAGAAAGGTACAATTTCTCTGACTTCTTTCTCAACCTGTTTGTCATTTGTACATAGGAAGGCTCCTGATCTTAGTGTGTTAATTTTATATCTTTCTACTTTGTTGAAAGTGCTTGTCAGTTGTAGAAATGCCCTGGTGGAGGTTTTTGGGTCTTTCATATATAAAATCACATCATCTGCAAATAAAGATACTTTGACTTATTCTTTTCCTATCTGTATCCCCTTGATGTCCTTCAGTTGTCTTATTGATCTAGCTAAGATTTCAAGTACTGTATCCAATAAATATGGCAAGAATAGACGACCTTGTTGTGTCCCTGGTTTTAGTGAGAATGCTTTGAGTTTCTCAGTTTTGATTTTGGCTGTCGGCTTGCTGTAAATTGCCTTTATTATGTTGAGATATGTCCCATGTATCGCTAGTCTCTCTAGGACTTTTGCCATGAAGGGATGTTGGATTTTGTCAAAGGCCTTTTGTTCAAATAATGTGATAATAATGTAGTTTTTGTCTCTGTCTATTTATGTAGTAGATTATGTTTATCAATTTATGTGTGTTGAACCATCCTTGCATCTCTGGGATGAAGACTACTTGATCATAGTATATAATCTTTTTTATGTGCTCTTGGATTCAGTTTGCAATTATTTTATTGAGAATTTTTGCATCTCTGCTCAAAAGGTATATGTCAGTAATTTTCTTTCTTGTTCTTCATGTGGTTTAGGTATCAGGATAATTGTGGACATGTAAAAATAACTAAGAAATTTTCCTTCAGGTTCTATTTTATAGAATTATTTGAGGAGTGTTGACATTAATTCTTCTTTGAATATCTAGTAGAATTCTATGCTTGTTTGGGGAGGGAACTTTTAATTATTGCTTCTATTTCCCTAGGGGTTATAGATCTGTGTTGGTCTGAATGAGGATGGCCCCTATGGCTCATATATTTGAGTGTTTGGATCCCAGTTAGTGAAACTATTTGGGAAGGATTAAGAAGTGTGGCCTTGTTGGAATAGGTGTTGGAGTTCCTTAATGGAAGAAATTTGTCACTGGGGGTGGACATTGAGATTTAAAAAGCCCACACCAGACACAGTACTTTGTCTCCTTGTGCCCCCGCTTCTCTATATAACCTGTGGACCCTATAAGCTCTCAGCCACTGCTCCAGAGCCATGCCTGCCCACTGCCATGATGTTCATGAACTAATAATACTCTATAACCATAAGTAAGCCCCTAATTAAATGCTTTCAGTTATAATTTGTCTTGGTCATGATTGCAGAAATTTTATTCTATGCTTTTATTGAAAATATTTTCTGTGCCTTTAACATGAGTTTCTTTTCCCTCCTCTATTCTTATTATTCATAATTTTGTCTTTTCATAGTGTCATAGATTTCCTGGGTGCTTTGTACCTCCTCACAGAATAAATAGAACAATAACTTAGACAGACTCTTTTTAAGTTGCTTAACTGGTCTTGATTTACTTTGGTAGGTCATATATATATATATATATATATATATATATATATATATATATATATATATATAATCAAGAAATTCATTCATTTCTTGTGAGTTTTTCAGTTTAGTGGAATACATATTTTTAAAAGTATGTCTTTATTATTCTCTAGATTTCCTTGGTATCTGTTGTGATGCCCCCCTTTTCATCTCTAATTTTATTAATCTGGATCTTCTTTATCGGGTATTTTAGATAATTTATCTAAGGGTTTATCAATCTCATTGATTTTCTCAAAGAACCAACTCTTCTTTCCTTTGGTTCTTTGTGTTGTTTGTTTGTTTCTACTTTACTGATTGCAGCCCCGAGTTGGATTAGTTCTTGCTTTCTACTCATTGGGGGTATTATGTTTTCTTTGTGTTCTAGAGCTTTCACATGTGCCAATAAGTTGCTATTATCTCTCCAGTTTTTTATGTAGGCACTCAGTGCTATGAAGTTGCCTGTTGGATCTGTCTTCATGTGTCCCATAGTTCTGGGAATGCTCTGTTTTCATTTTCATTAAATTCTAGAATTTTGAATTTCCTTCTTGATTTCTATCTTGATCCATTTCTCCTTCGGGAGTAAGTTGTTCATTTTCCATGAGTTCGTATACTTTCTATTATTGTCAATACCTAGTTTTGGTCCACAGTGGTCAGATAAGATGCAGAAGACTTTTTTAATTTTTCTTTTATCTCTTGAGATTTGCTTTGTGTCTGAATATACAGCCAATTTTGGAGAAATTCCATGAGCTGCTGAGAAGGTACAATCTTCTGTGTTTGGGTGAAATGTTCCGTAAATGTCTGCTAGGTCCATTTGATTTATGGCTGTGTAACTGCAGCATTTCACTGCTTAGTTTTGTCTAGCTGACCTGTCAATTGGCAAGAGTGGGATATATTGAAGTCGCCCATTACCACTATGTGAGGGTCAATATATGATTTTTAGCTGTATCAGAGTTTCTTTTTTGAACTTGGGTGCCCTTGTGTTTGGTGTGTGAATGTTTAGAATTGAAATATCCTCTTGGTGGATTTTTCCTTTGTGTATGTAGTATCCTTTGCTATCTCTTCTGATTATTTTTCATTTGAAGTCTGTTTTCTCAGATATTAAAATGGCAACTCTGGCTTGCTTCTTAGGTCCATTGGCTTGGAATATATTTTTCCATCCTTTTACCCTGAGGTGATATCTATCCTTGATGGTAAAATGTTTTTCGTGGATGCAGTACAAAGATGGGCTCTATTTCCTAGTCCAATCTGTTAGTCTGTGTCTTTTTACTCGAGAATTGAGACCATTGGTATTGATAGTGATCAGTGAGCGGTATTTATTGATTCTTCTTATTTTGTTGTTATTCTATTGGTATTCCCCTTCTTTTGATTTACTCTTCTGGGAATACTTATTCCTTGTGTTTTCCTGGGTATGGTTAACCTCTTCAGACTGAAGTTTTCCTTCTTGTGCCTTCTGTAGAGCTGGATTAGTGATATATATATATATATATATATATATATATATATATATATATATATATATATATATGCTTAAATTTGGCTTTATTATTGAGTTTTTCTTTCTCTATTATGATTGATGGTTTTCTGGATGAAGTAGTCTGGACTGGCATCTGTGATCTTTCAGAGCTTCTGAGAATATCTGTCCAGGCCCTTTTGGGATCTCCACTGAGAAGTCAAGTGTTATGTTATTCTAATAGGTCTGCCTTTATAAGTTACTTGGTCTTTCTCTTGCAGATTTGTATATTCTTTCTTTGTTTTATATATTTAATGTTTTTATTATTACATGTCATAGGAATTTCTTTTCTGGTCCTGTCTATTTGGCTCTCTGTATGCCTCTTGTACTTTGATAGACACCTCCTTCTTTAGTTTCAGGAAATTTTCTTCTATGATTTTCTTGAAAATATTTTCTGGGCCTTTAACCTGGGCTGCTCTCTTTCTTTATCCTTATTATTCTTATAGATTGTCTTTTCATGGTGTCCAAGATTTCCTGTTTTGTGTGCAGATATTTTTTGGGAGATTTAACACTTTTTTGACTGAGGTATCTATTTCTTCTGTCTTGTCTTCAATGCCAATTCTATCTTCCATGTCTTGTACTCTGTTGGTGAGGTTTACCTCTGAATTTTTGTTTGACTTCCTAAATGTTTTATTTCCCGCTTTATTTCATTTTGGGTTTTCTTTAAGGGTTCTATTGTAGCTAGAGTTTTCCTGCCTAACCCACAGTCAGTACAAATCTGTCACCCACCAGTCCCTCAGCCACTCAGACCCAACCAAATAAACACAGAGACTTATATTTACAAAGTGTATGGCCATGGCAGGCTTCTTGCTAACTGTTCTTATATCTTAAATTAATCCATTTCTATGAATCTATACCTTGCCACGTGGCTCGTGGCTTATCGGCATCTTCACATGCTGCTTGTCATGGTGGCAGCTGGCAGTATCTCTCTGACCCAGCCTTCCACTTCCCAGAATTCTCCTCTCTCCTTGTCCTGCATATACTTCCTGCCTGGCCACTGGCCAATCAGTGTTTTATTTATACAGAACGATATCCACAGCAGTTCTATTGCTGCTTTCATGTCTTGAACTGTCTTCATTATTATATTCTACTTCTTCCTTGTGTTTTCATAGACTTCATTAAGTAATTTATTCAAATCCTCTTTCACATCCTTGACCATATTCATAATTGCTAAATTCATAATTTGAAATCCTTGTCTTATACTTCAGCTATATTGCATTTCTCTTGAGCTATTGTAGTAGGTTTATTGGGTTCTGGTGGAAGCATATTATCTTGATCATGTTTGTGGTTTTGTGCTGGTGTCTAGACATTTGGAGTTAGGATGATGGAAGTGATTCTGGCTGTTGACATCTGGTTTGTCTTTGTTGGGGATGTTCCATTCTTTGGTTTCTGTTGCTGCCTTTGGATATTATGAAAGTGTGGTAGCTATGGGTTCCCTCATAGGGAGTGCTTCTGAAGGTCGGTGGGTAGCAGAGAAGAATAGTGATGGGTGGGCTAGGAGAAAAGGCTGAGAGGGGCTGTGGGAGAGACAGATAGGGGGATCCTTCCTGTACCAAGAGATGGGATTGCCAGGGAGTTGGGGATGAGGCAGGAGGGGACCAAATATACCTAGAGAGATAGAGATGGAAGGGCAAAGTGACCCTGTGTCTGTACCAAGAGTTGGAGACTCCAGTAAATGGGGTTGAGGTGGAAGGAGAGACACTGCAAACAAGATGCTACAGGGCTGAGAGCAGGACTGGAGAGATCATAATGCAGGATTGGAGGGATAGTGATATCACCTACCTGAGTCCCTTCCAGGGTGGCCAATGGGGGTTCCTGGTAGAAAATGTTTCTGCATGCTAGAGGCTAATACAAGGAGTGAGGATGGTCTGTGTGGGAGGGCCAGGAGGGCCAGCTTGGTGGAGCTAAGCTGGCAGAGTCCCCAGGGAATGGAGGTAGGGTGAGAGTAGGGGCACCTGAAAACAGGATGATTTTGGGGTGGGGGCGAGATAGGAGAGGTTGCAATGGCGGGAAGGAAGGATAGTAAAAATTGCCTGTCTGAGTCCCAGCCCAGCGTGGCTACTGGGTCCATGTTCATGCCATGGCCTTCTGATCTGCTGATTCATCAGCCTGCATCCATCTCCTAAAGACCTCTGCAAAGCTGTTCCTCCCCACTCCTTACATCTTGGCTGGAAGGTTGGGCCTCAAACAGACCTCCCAGACCTTAGCTACAATGGAATCCTCACATGCCAACAATTCTACGGCCCATCAGTACTGGGATATGTGGTTTTTCTCTCACTATGAAAGGGCCAGCAAGATGGCTCAGTAGATAAAGGCACTTGCTACCAAGCCTGACCACCCAAGTTTGATCCCTGGGACCCACATGGTGGGAGGACAGAACTCACTCTCACACGTTGTCTGCATGTGCTACCATGGCACATGGACCCATACACATACATACACAAACAAATGTTTAAAATGTTTTAAAATATAATAATCAAACTTATCTCTTCAATGTTTTATTCACTTGAATGAGTGATAGGATTTTGGTTTTCTTATTTAACTCATCCCCCATCTTTAACACTCAAAACTATGCCTGACACATCCAAAATAAATATTTATTTAACCCAAGGATAGGCATATACATTGATTTTTTTTAATTTATTTACCCATTCATTCATTTAACAAAGACTTATTGATTTCTCTTTGTGTGCTAGGCAGGGATGCAGTAAGATTCCTACTTCTGGGAAACATAGATTCTAGCAGACGCTAGAATGAGCCAAATAATGCTATTTTATCCAAAGTAGTAAAACCTAACAGATGCTATGAGGGAAAATGTGGAACAGAGAAACAGAGTGCTGGGCAGGCAGCTGGGAGGGGAGGTGAAGGGGCCAGATGGTTTCTGTGATACAGAAGGTGGCATAGCTCACTTAGTCAGAAAGGGGGTACAACAAGAAGGTTTACAGCAACCACAGCAGTCATTTCTCCAAATGAAGGGCCAGGCTTCTGATGCCATAGTGGTGAGGATTACAAATATTTTCCTCCACTGACTTAAAGATTCAAAGGGCAAGAGAATCAAGGTCTAAGCACTCAGCCAAGTTTAATTGGAAGCAGACACACACACACACACACACACACACACACACACACACACACACACCAAAGAAAAGGAGGTGCTTATAATAAAGGCCTGTCGTTAACATTAACAAACATTAACGTTAACAGTTCTCTAGCAGTATTTACAGTACTCTAATGATGTTTGACTCCTGCCCCAGTGCCCCAGAGAGAGATGGATTCCTCTCATCTGTCGTATGAGACAGAAGTGGAGTGCAGCCAAGTGCTCCTAATGTGTGTTCACTGAAAATAGTGTCTACTTCCTCCTGAGAAATGTTCCTGACAACCTCGTGTTCTTCCTAGTTATGCTAGAGCTGTCTGCCCTGTGGTGACTGGTTTAAGACCCATGCCTAACTAGACAAGATCTTCTCCTTGTCATTTTCAAGTGTTGACTTCTTGTTGGAGGAAAAGCCTTTTCCCTTCTGCTTGCAAAGCTAAGGATGTGAGCCAAGCTGCCATTACTCACTCACCTGATTCAACCATTCTATGTCCAATTAGATGAATGCCTGCTAGAAAAGTTTCTTCTGAGCAGAGGAAACCGTGTTCTTAAGAGTTCCACAGGGGTCCCTGTTATTAATGAGGAAGATTATAGTGGATCAGCTAGGAAGAAATGATAATCATTTCGATTACAGTAAGTTTTCTGAAGAAAATCACCATAATACTGTGTAGCTCGAATCTGAAAAGGTTTATTAATAAAAACAAACCTGGAGCCAGGTATTGGGGTGAACACTGAAAGATCAGAGAAACAGAACAAGCCACAGCCAACCTCACCTTGCCAATTCCTCAGCTGATCTTGTTTCCTCAAACTGAAAGCTTCTGAGTCCTCACCCAAATGGATCTCAGCTGAACTACTGCTAAAAGCTAAAAGCTTAAAAAGGCTCTAGTTCCTGGTCCTCGTGCCTTATATGCCTTTCTTCTTCCTGCCATCACTTCCTGGAATTAAAGTTGTGTGTCACCATGCATTGCTGTTTCCAGTATGGCTTGAACTCAGAGATCCAGACAGATCTCTGCCTCCGGAAAGCTAGGATTAAAGGTGTGTGCTACCACTGCCTAAACCTATGTTTAATATAGTGGTTGTTCTATTCTCTGACCCCCAGATAAGTTTATTGGGGTGTACAGTGTACTGAGGAACACAATATCACCACAATACTGAGATAGGAAAAGATAAAGGAGAAGAGGCTGGTGGGTAGAGTCTCTCTGAGTCAAGAATGCTTAAATTAAGATCTTAAGGGATGGGGTGACATCAGCCATGCAAACATCTTGGGAACAAAGGTTCTTTTTTTAAATAATTTTATTTAACTTTATTTTGTGTGTATTGGTGTGAAGGTGTCAGATCTCCTAGAACTGAAGTCACAGACAGTTGTGAGCTGCCATGTGGGTGCTGGGAATTGAACCTGGGTCCTCTGGAAGAACAGCCAGTGCTCTTAACCGCTGAGCCATCTCTCCAGTTTACAAAGGTTCTTATAGAGCTCCTGAGATAGAAATGGCTTCATAAGCCAATCTCCCCCCCCCAAAAGAAGTGTACTAGTCAGTGTTGAGGTGCTATAAAAACACCTCACACTGGCTGCCTATAGTAAATACAGATTTGTTCAGGCTTATGGTTCTGGTGGCTCATGACCAAGACCAGGTCTCTGTCAAGGTTGGTGCATCATTGCAGGAACTAGTATGTACAGTCAAAGAAGAGAAGAGGCCTGAATCCTAAGAGCCTCCTCGAGAGGCCACTCCCCTCTTAAACCGGGTGCTTCCCATTATGCTTCTTAAAGAGCCAAAGCACTGGTAATAGACAGTGCCACCTTTGGAACCCAGCCGTATACTTTCAAGGACATTTCCAAGTCCCAGCAGGAAACATTTGTAATCTGAAGGAGAAAGGGAGACAGAGTCCCAGAGGCAGAGAGTTGGGCCAAGTGCCTTGCAACATGAGAAAATCAATATGCAGACGTGAACTCCACAGGGAGACTCAGAAGCAAGAACCAGAGTTCCCTGTGAACACTCAGCATGGGGATTGCTGTTCTCTGCCCCACTCCCCATAAGACAAAGGAAGCCATAAAAGAAAGCCCAGTTCAACTCCAGTGGGGTTTCGTCTCCTAGACCAACACAGTCGCCATTGACTGGTAGACATATATGGATAGGAAAAGGGTTGGAATGAATTCCATTGAAATCATAACAGTACAAGACTGGGTTATGCACCTCCTATATCTTTAGACATGTTTTCTGTTAATTTCATTCACTGACTATGTCTAATTCACTAGTTTAGATGGTGGAGATTCTTGCTCCAGTTTGTGATTCCTTCCTGTACCCTCCCTCATCTCCTCAAGACATGTCCCCACCCACCCTAGCACCCACTCACATTTGTGCTGTGCTTTACTCCTGCCACTGACAGAATGTCATGATCAAATAGGAAAAGAGTTCAAGAGTGAATGTAACCTATTGAGTCCATTTTGGGTGTTTGTGTGAATATGGTTTCAAGGCTGGCCACTCTGGACTGCACAACCAATAAAGGGGGGACCATCAGCAGGTTCTATTTATATATATTTGTGTTTACATGCTCACACACATACACAAATAATAAAAGAAAAAGAGGATATCAACTTGAGGGGGATTGTGGGAGGGGTCCGTGAGAAGATAACTGAGAGAGGCCAGAGGGAGGAAAGGAAAGGAGGAAGTGATGTAATTATCACATAATGAATAAATAAAATTTTAAAAAAATATATTTCAATTAAAAGCATTTTTTTAATCTGAAAAAAAAGTAAATGGAGCATCTACCCCACCCCACCTCCACCCTTTTAGATGCCAAACTGATCCCCTTCACTGGATTTCCAGCCTCAAGAGTAGTTCAAGTTAATTTGTAGATCTTCAACTTTGAAATAAGATCCTCCCCACCCACCTTAAAAGTCACCCTTGCAAAAACAAGTTCGTGGGTCTTTCTCAGTGGGTGTTACAGCTTCCCTTGAATCAACTCCACATGTTCATCCCTGGCAACCACAATTTCATGTCCAGATTATTGATGCCCTGATTCCAGGTTCTAGAGGAGGGCACCGAGAGCTGGGAAACCTAAGTGTCAGAGTCAACACTTCCGGGTTACAGATGAGGACACTGAGGCCTGAGATCAAGGTCAACTTCTTTCTGTAGCAAAGGACACACCTAAGACCAGTCAGAGGCAGCTGACTCTCAAGCCACTCCTGGCTTTCTGTCTGAATTATTTCTTGGCAAAAATACCACTGCGCATTCAGGACAGTCAAGTGTATTTAGAATGAGCTCAGGGAAAAAAGCAGTTTAATTAAAAGAAAAAAAAAAAACAGTTGAGTTTCAGTGCTATCCTCTTCAATTCAAGATGGAAATTAATTTATAATAACCTTATCTTTTATTCATGTCATGCTGCATGTTTCAGAGTGTATTGGCATCCTTTTATTTCTCAGCTAGATGTGAAATAATAGTGTGTTTCTAATGGGCTGTAAGTCACTTAGTGGTGGAAGAACATAGTGAGTCTCGGGTAACCATTCAGGGAAGTCTGCAGCCACTGGGGAGTCACTTTGCTTCCCCTTTGATGAGTCATGATATTTAAAATTCAGAGGGCTGCTGCAGGCTTCAAAGCAGCTCTTTCAGATTGATCACCCCACAGCCTAACTCCATTAGCGGCCCAGGACAAAGAGAACTCATCCATTTTCCTCTAACAACCTCCTCCTCTCTTCTCAGACCAACCTGACAGAGCTGAAGACATTTGGTTCCCCACCTCTGGCCGTCAGCAATGTCAGCGCTGCAGTGATGGTACTCATGGCCCCAGGGGGCAAGGTGCCCAAGGACCGCAGCTGGAAGGCTGCCAAGATCACCATGACCAAGGTGGACAGCTTCCTGGATTCCCTAATCCACTTTGACAAGGAAAACATTCATGAGAATTGCCTCAAAGCCATCAAGCCCTATCTGCAAGACCCGGCATTCAACCCAGAGTTGGTGGCCACCAAGTCCTATGCAGCTGCGGGCCTCTGCTCTTGGGTCATAAACATTGTGCGGTTCTACGAGGTCTTCTGTGATGTGGAACCAAAGCGCCAGGCTTTGAACAAAGCCACCTCCGACCTCACAGCTGCCCAGGAGAAACTGGCAGCCATCAAAGCCAAGATCACTGTAAGTGAACCTAGAACCATCCTGCCCAACACTGTCAACCTATAGAATACACAGCAACCCCTGGCCACCACCAGAGCCTGACATGATGCCTAATGAGAAACCAAATGCTCATGCAAAATTTCATCCCCTTTCAACTAGGACAGTTTTTCCATTTCTTTCTCCAACACACATAGACCAAACAAGAAAAACCCACTGGGCAGTTGGTACATTGCTCTGGGCAAAAAAAAAAAAGGGGGGGGGATGCATATTACTCTCCTATGAGGAAAGAAGAGTCCTAGAGACACATAGCAGACTAAGAACAGGATCAGTGGAGTCTCAGTGGCTCCCTCATCAGTCAAATAGGAATTAAATGCTATTGTACTTTTGATAGTAAAGAACAAAAGGTTACGGCTTTGAGATATTTTTCTCCCTTGAAATGTAGGTTAGAGCTGTCTCTAATGTTACCTTTTCTACCCATTATTTCCAATTCTGACAAGTTGTCAGTCTGTCTCACTTCCTGCAGTGTGAAGATGTGGGTGTGATGTGTGAGTGAGATCGTCATTTTTCCGTGGAAGTTTTAAAAACAAGTCATCATGATGGAGTACCAGCACTCAGGAGACTGAGGATTTGTATCCTGAGTCTGAGGCCAGCCTGGGCTACATAAAGAGATTAAGTAAATAAGTAGTATGTTGTGGGTTATAGTGGTCCTTGCTCCATCTGAGGCTTGTTGGCATTTACAAACACTATACATCATTAGTCTGTTTCACTCAGGTGTGAAGGGTTGTTGTGACCTTGGGATTACACCTACTAGAGCAAAGGTTCTCAACCTGGGGTTGAATGACCCTTTCACAGGGGTCACACACCAGACATCCTGCATATCAGCTGTTTACATTACGATTCATAACAGTAGCAAAACTACAGTTATGAAGTAACAATGGAAATAATTTTAAGGTTGGGGGGGTCACCACAACATGAGGAACTGTATTAAAGGGTCTCAGCATTAGGAAGGCTGAGAACCACTGTTCTAGAGAGAGGATTGCCTTTGAATTTCACTTTTACCATTGAAATGGATACTGACTTAGTAGCAAGCAGGCAGCTTGGCAGAGCTCTTACCTAGCACACATAATGCCCTAGGCTCAACTCTCAGCCAAAAAGAAGACTAAAAATTAGCAAAGTGAGGGGTAGTCATCCTTAAGATAGCATAGTTAAAAATCTGCCCACCCCAGCAGTGGTGGTGCACACCTTTAATCCCAGCACTTGGGAGGCAGAGCCAGGCGGATCTCTGTGAGTTCCAGGCCAGCGTGGGCTAGCAAGTGAGTTCCAGGAAAAGCGCAAAGCTACACAGGAAAAACCTGTCTTGAAAAACAAAACAAAACAAAACAAACAAACAAAAAATTTGCCCTTCTCCACAAAGTCCCACCCCTAACCAGGAAGCTATTCCCAATGGATACCTGCTGGGAAAGGAAAAACCAGTTTTCTCCAGTGGAGTGTCACAGGATATAACAGCCATAATCCAGGGCGGTACAAAAGCCCAGAAATAGTTGGCCAACAGAAAATGGACTCATGTTTTATTTTGGTTTTTTTGTCCACTTTTTTATTTGTTTTGCTATTTATTTATCCTACTGGTTTTTGTTATTATTGCTTTCCCTGGCTTGCTTTTTTCCAAGAGAGTGAGACGGAGAAAAAGAAGAGAAAGTTGCCTTGGGTGGAGAGGTAAGAAGAACCCGAGAGGAGTTAGGGGAGGGGGAAGAATATGATCAAAATATATTCCATGGAAAAAAGTGATTAAAATTTTAAAAATAAATAAGTGATGCGTCCATCTCAACAGACCTTGGCTTCACTCTCAGCTGGGATATTTATTTCTTGTGTCTTCAGCGGGCCCAAACTTCAGTTCCCTGAAGGGAAGGAGACAGGATAACAGTACCTGCCTCAGGGGATTGGCCTGGGCATGGAAGACAACCATGCGTGGAGCATGAGCCAGAGGCAGCCTATGACACAGAAAACAGCAAGAAGGGCCTTGGGGACCACGCTCCTCACTGTGGCTGCTCCCCGCTAACCCACCCCCATCTTGCTTTCAGCGCTGTCAGTCACACACACACACATCCAGCCACGGGCATGAGTTCAGTTATTGCCAGGATCCAGCGTAAGCCAAACAACGTTCTGGATATCTATTTCCTCCACATGCATCCCAGGCAAACAAGATTCTTGCTGCGAACGCCTGGCAATGATAAAGCAGGTTTCACAGACTGACAAGTAGGATTGTAGATGTGCTGCACATCTCGGGCAGCATGGGTTTATTGACGGTCAGGTGAAAATAGGCACATGAAGGCTCTCAGGGGAAAATCATTGCAGACAGTCTCTCTGTGTGATGCAAATCCTTGAGACTGGGGCTGGGGCTCAATGCTAACATCTTTAAGATGCTCAATCCATAGCATCTTAATAAATAACAATAATAACTTTGGTGAAGAAACTAATCTGTGGTGGTAATCTAATTGTATTGAAATATTATTTTGATTTGTACTGAAATATTAATTTGATTGTATGTTAATAAATAAAGTTGTCTGGGGGTCAGAGCTATTAGAGCCATAGCAAGAGTGTGGCGGTGGTGGCACACGCCTTTAATCCCATAGATATCTGTGTGTTCAGGGTCAGAGCTATTAGAGCCATAGCAAGAGTGTGGCGGTGGTGGCACACGCCTTTAATCCCATAAGATCTCTGTGTGTTCAGGGATACAGCCAGCATTGGAGACATATGCCTTTAAGACCTAGGGGGCTGTACATTCAGACAGTGACGAGGCAGTCATGTGTTTGGGTTTACAACCAATGAGAAGGCAGAACAACATACTTTAAAAATACGAACCGACAGGAAGTAGGTCTCTTTTCGCGAAGCTGGGACAGCAGGAGGAAGGGTGAGATTTTAGCTCTGAGCTCTGATTTCTCGGCTTTCTCTTTTACATTGTTTCTGTGTTTCTTATTTAATAAGACGGTTGGTTACATCTACATCTGGCGCCCAACGTGACAAGAATCCATTAAAAACTGCTTGGCTTGGCGGCAGGTCCGCTTTCCCGCAAGGGCCGCAGGCGGCCCGCGGCGGCGGCGGCGGCGGCGGCAGCGGCGGCAGCGGCAGCACACGGCGGCCGGCGGCGATCGGCTTCTTAGTCCGAGCTGCTGGCGTCCTAGTCCGGGTAGCAACTTCTAGCCCGGGCCTAGGTCTGTGAGCAGCTTGCCTAAAGCCGGTGCTACAAACAACTCAGACCTGCCCTGCCGAACAGGGCCCTGCCTGTAAAGCCAACGCACGTGGTCGGAGCTTAAGGAAGCCAGACCCAAGCCTTGACTCGGCACAAGAGGGAACACGTGGCTGCATTTAAGCTTTAGCCGGCTACGCATTCTTGTGCGTTCTCTCTTTCCTCTCTCTCTCTCTCTCTCTCTCTCTCTCTCTCTCTCTCTCTCTCTCCCTCTCTCTGGATTTACACCTGGGACACTAGGTGGCTGCTTTGAAAATCCCCTCGGATTT
The DNA here is from genome assembly GCF_049852395.1 of Peromyscus maniculatus bairdii. Lineage (NCBI taxonomy): Eukaryota > Metazoa > Chordata > Mammalia > Rodentia > Cricetidae > Peromyscus > Peromyscus maniculatus. The sequence goes on along the minus strand of NC_134859.1, from coordinate 50,502,422 downwards.
CTACTGTTCTACGCAGATTTGGTAAGTCATAATATATCAGATATTTTAAAGGAAACTATCTAAAAGAGAATTTTTTTCCACATTAAAAAACAAATGGGTTTTATGTGTACATTGGAAGAAAATTGGTTTTTGTTCGAAATTTTAGGCAGTCTGGCAATGGAACAACTATATAATATTAGTATTGGTGGAATTATGCACCTCATCACTATAATAATCCACATTTTAATATTTAAAAAGATAGTCAATTTAAGTGCCAGGATAACAGCGTTAGAAGAACTTGTTAAACCTGTAAAAATTCAGACAGAAGAAATTAACAGTGAAGTTGTTTCAAGTCGGGATCATAAGGTTGCAGAAAGAAAGCCTGTTTTCACACAGTCACCCTTAATTTATCCTGTAACAGTACAGCAGATGCCTGATCAAATGGCTACACAAAATACTTGGGCTCCAATTGAAATGTTGGATTTAAAAAGGTTTAAGGAGGCAATAGTATCTTATGGCATGCATTCCCCATATGTAAAGCAAATGTTAAACACTTGGTCAACATATAATAGGATAGTACCACAGGACTGGCGGGACCTCGCACAAGGTGTTCTGGAACCCAGCCAGAGACTTCAATTTCTGACTTGGTTTAAGGAGGAGGCTAAAAACATAGAAAAACAATGGAGGGATAAAGGAGTACAAGTTTGCCAGGATCAGCTTATGGGCGAAGGCCAATATGCTTCAGCACAAGCACAATGTTTATATGATGTCCAAACCCTAATTTTATGTCGAACGGCAGCCTTGAATGCATGGGACAAAGTTGAGGAACCAGGAAAAAAAATCTGAGTCATTTACAAAGGTGAAGCAAGGCCCAAAAGAGTCTTTTACAGATTTTTTACAAAGACTGGCTTCAGCAGTAAAGAGAACGGTCTCGGATTCAGAAGCTGGTAAGGCAATAATTGAATCTTTGGCCTTTGAGAATGCGAATGCAGCATGCAAAAGAATAATCAGGCCATTAAGGGCAAGATCTGCACCTATGGAAGATTGGATTAGAGAAACAATGTTGAAGCTGATGAGCATGATGATACATGGGTAGGAGAAGTAATTTCAAAAGGTTTGAGGAGTGTTAGATGTTTTGGATGTGGAAAGCAAGGACATTTGAAAAGGGACTGTAGACAGGTCATTTCTAGAAACAATGTTTCTTCAAGGAACAATGGCAACAGAATGCCCCTTCCTTCTGGAGTATGCAGAAGGTGTGGTAAGGGAAAACACTGGACCAACGAATGTAGATCAACAAAGGACAGACAGGGTAATCCTTTGCCTCAGTCTTCGGGAAACTCCCAGAGGGGCCTCAGGCAGGCCCCCAGTGCAAATCCAGTTCAAACCTTTCCGGCAGCCATAGAGGAAATGCCTGCTCTGGAGAGCGATTAAATAACCAAATGCCTATTGGAATAAATCATGCTGGTCAGAATGATGAAACAGAGAGAATAGAAAATTCAGGAGAAAACATAAAGAAAATTTTTTGGCAAACTTCTATTAATGAACAAAGACCAAAATTAACGATAAAAATAAATGGTGTTTTGTTGTCTGGTCTGGTAGACACAGGTGCGGACGTTACCATAATTGCACCAGAATTTTGGCATCCAACTTGGCCTCTTCAGGAGGTAAACGTTCAACTGTTAGGAATTGGGACATTATCTCAGGTGAAACAGAGTGCAAGATGGCTCGAATGTATAGGTCCAGAAGGACAGAGAGGAAAATTAAAACCATATGTGGCTAACATAACTATGAACCTGTGGGGTCGAGACTTGTTGCAACAATGGAATACTCAGATTAACATCCCTCCAATCTCAGAAACAAATCATAAACTAGCACATGTTACTGAGAGAAATATTAGAAGATATTGTTCTAATGAGTGGTCACCAGCCATCCATATTATACAAGAACAGGGCACAATAACTGATGATCTTCCAAAGACACCAACAGCTCTACCTTTAAAATGGTTAACAGACAAGCCTGTATGGGTCCAGCAATGGCCTTTAACAACAGAGAAACTCCAGGCTTTAGAAGAGCTGGTAGAAGAACAGTTAAATGCTCAGCATATTGAAGAATCAACCAGCCCTTGGAATTCTCCTGTATTTGTTATTAAAAAGAAATCTGGTAAATGGAGAATGGTAACAGACCTTAGGGCAATTAACAAAGTAATTCAGCCAATGGGTTCTCTACAATCTGGGATGCCTTTGCCTACTCTGTTACCAAAAGGATGGCCTCTCATAGTTATTGATTTAAAAGACTGTTTCTTTTCAATACCCTTACAAGAAAAAGACAGAGAAAGATTTGCTTTCACAGTGCCTACTTATAATAATTCTCAACCGGTTAAAAGATTTCAATGGAGGGTCCTCCCACAGGGAATGTTGAATAGCCCAACTCTGTGCCAATATTTTGTACAACAGCCATTGGAAGTGATACGTAAAAAATTTCCTAAATCTATAATTTATCATTATATGGACGATATTTTACTAGCTGACTCAAATGCAGATACTTTAGAAATAATGTTTGAAGAAGTAAAGAAAATTTTGCCTCGCTGGGGATTAAAAATTGCTCCTGAAAAGATACAAAGAGGAGATTCTATTAATTATTTAGGATATAAAATAGAGCTACAAAAAATTAGACCCCAAAAGGTGCAAATTCGGAGAGATAGACTACAGACTCTTAATGACTTTCAAAGATTATTTGGAGATATTTCTCATCTACGAACTATTGTTGGGGTAAAAAATGATGAACTGACTAATTTGTTCAAAACCTTAGAAGGTGACAAGGACTTAAATAGTCCAAGAGAATTATCACCTGAAGCTGAGAAAGAATTAGCCTTGGTAGAAAAGAAAGTGCATGAAGGACACGTGAATCGTATTGATCCAAAGCTGGATTGCATTTTGGTTATCTTACCTTCTAGGCGTTCTCCTACTGGAATATTAATGCAGAGGGAAGATATTATATTGGAATGGATATTTTTACCAAATAAACCAAATAAAAAATTAAAAACTTATGTGGAAAAAATCTCTGACTTGATTTACAAAGGAAAAATGAGACTTCGTCAATTAGCAGGCATAGACCCAGCAGAAATTGTCGTACCATTAACTAAGGAGGACATTGAAAAATTATGGACAGAAAGTGAACCTTGGCAAAGAGCTTGCAGTAATTTTTTGGGAGAAATTAACAGCAAATATCCCAAAAGCAATAGAATTGATCTTATAAAGAGAGCTGATTGGATCTTGCCTCGAATTGTACGGCAAAAACCCATATCTGGAGTTCGTACATTTTATACAGACGCCAACAAAGAAGGAAAGGCAGGTTACAAATCAGAAAATTTAAGTAAAGTGGTTCAAAGTCCGTATAATTCAGTTCAAAAATCAGAATTGTATGCTATTCTGTTGGTATTAATGGATTTTTCAGAACCTCTCAACATAGTAACTGACTCTCAGTATGCTGAAAGAGTGGTGTTACATATTGAGACTGCAGAATTTATCCCTGATGCTTCAGAATTAACTTCACTATTTATTCAATTACAAGATACAATCAGGAAAAGGAATCATCCTTTATATATAACTCACATTCGATCCCATACTGGTCTGCCAGGCCCTCTAGCACAAGGCAATGAAGAAATTGATAAATTATTGATAGGAAATGTGCTGGAGGCCTCAGAATTTCATAAAAAACATCACGTTAATAGTAAAGGTTTAAAAAGGATTTTTCCATAACCTGGCAACAAGCCAAAGAAATAATAAAGAAATGTCCTACTTGTTCCTTCTACAATCAGACGCCATTACCAGCAGGATGTAACCCAAAGGGTACTCAGAGAAATGAAATCTGGCAGATGGACGTGTTTCACTTTGCAGAATTTGGAAAATTGAAATATGTACACCACACTATCGATACTTATTCAGGATTTCAATGGGCAACTGCTTTGAGTTCTGAAAAAGCTGATTCTGTAATCACTCATTTGCTAGAAGTTATGGCCATCATGGGTATACCTGCACAAATCAAAACTGACAATGCTCCATCATATGTCTCTGTTAAAATGAAACAGTTTTTTGCTTATTACAATATAAAGCATATTACAGGCATACCACATAATCCTACAGGTCAAGCAGTTATAGAAAGATCAAACAGAACTCTAAAGGATATGCTAAATAAACAGAAATGGGTAACAAAAACCCCCAGAAATAGACTGCATAATGCTCTTCTAACTTTGAATTTTCTGAATGCCAATGAGAAAGGAACAACAGCTGCAGAGAGACATTGGATAATAGAAAAAACTACAGAATTAAATCAGCCTATATACTTTAAGGATGTGCTGACCTCAGAATGGAAACCAGGGTATGTATTACATTGGGGACGTGGTTTTGCTTTTGTTTCTACAGGAGAAGATAAGCTGTGGGTACCATCAAAATTGATAAAGGTTCGATTTGAACAAGAGAGACCTCTTAATTAGAGGAGGTGATAGTTCATCAACCAGCATGAACATCCAATTTAAACTAACTTGTATCAATAAAACATGCCTTTTCATTTCATCAGATAATAACTTGCCAAAAAGGAACATCCCCAAAATTAGTCTTGGGGAAAGGTTTTTGTTTTTGTCTTTTAGGAGAATGAAGGTTAAGGAATCTGAAGAACACTGGACAAATGAGACAACTGAAGAAAAGGGACAAATCATCTATCCCAAGAAACAGAGTGAAACGGTGTATGGGTATATATTATCTAAAAAAAATTTTATGTCTTCCTAAATGTTTGTTTCTGCTTTTCTCTAAAGATTTAACACTATTGGTCTTCTAACAGTCCCAGTTCAATTAAAATTTAAAGCTGACTTTGGAGTTGGAGAATGGCTCTCTCCTTCTTTAAAATCAAGCATGTTGTTAAAAGGAAAATGCAAACTCCCTGTATCATGCCAGAATAAGAGCCATCTTCTGCTATGGTACAGGACAAAAGCAAAATTAATTAAGGGACTATTCTATTACTAATCTCAACTCTTTGATTCTATTCTGATTCTTTAAACTTTTCTCAAAGTATAAATTTTATATCAAAATTTACAAGATTAATATATATATATACATTTTAAACTTTGTTAAGATATGAATGGTCACATAGAGTACTAACTAATTCTAGAAAAAAGGCTAGCTGCATATATATGTTTTTGTGTTCGAGTCTCTTATCAGTTTTCTGCAGGAAATCATGGCCAGGCCTAATATCAACTGAAGTCTCCAGAAAGAAGATGGGGCCCCACAACAACAACAATTCCACGTGGACAATAATAATATCATTAAGCTGACAAACATCATCCACAGATCAGCTTTGAACTACAAGGTGCTCAGAGCAATTTTGAGATGACTAGCTGAGATGATCCAGTCTCAAAGACTACTTGAATAAGGACTTGAGATAAACCCTCAACTTTGGCATTATACACAGACTGGATAATGAAGGATATAGTTACCTCTCCTAGAATTTGACAATTAACCTAAAATTTTTCTTTCAGGATAAAGAAAACTTCGCCCATACCCAGCAGGAAGCAATTTTAAGAATACGACGCCCACATTCCCAAAGAGGTGGTGTGGGGCGGGTGGTTTTTTGGTCTTTTTAATGGGTTTTGGGTCTGGGATAATTTTCAGTATTTAGGGGGGTTGGTTACAAGTTATTGTCAAGGGTTAGGAAAAAGGCTAAGCAAAGGAGATTAGATTTAAAGTTCTTGTTTAAAAAAAAAAAGAGAAAGAAAGAAAAGAAAAAGACAATTACTAGTTTTAAATACTTTACATTGGATTGAATTGTTTTATATTGTACACAAATTTGAAACTGATATTGTTAGAAAATGCTATATGTATATTTCTAATTGTATTTATTCCATCCATTTAACAATGTAATGCAAATTTCTGATCCTTGAATGTTATTATTATCAACTATTAGGATATAAAGAAATGAAAGCTAGTAGTTAGACATTATCATAGAACTTGTAGTCATATTAGATATGTTTTAAAAATTGAGCAGAGATGTTTTAGACAGGTCATCTTCAAACCCTTCAGAGATCTACAGAATATGGCATTTAAAATGTTTTAATAACTTAGAAAATTTTTCTTTTTTGAGACATGTCGGCTCCTGGCAGTACCAATCTACTTTAGAGAAAATATGGGCATTGAAGAAACTGCATATGGAGTCAACTTTCATTCTGGCAAAAGTTAGCCACTGGACAACAAAGTATCCTCGAATCAACAGGACAAAATGGACAGACAGATCACGAAACAAGGGACTACTGATTCTTGCCAAAACAAGTGTGGTTATGGCTTTATCAAAAGGCATCTTCTGAGGCCAGGACAATATGGCCCCATCCCTGAAGTGGCCTTCGCATCCGGAAAAGGTACGGTGCCCTTTTCTTCGAAGGCAGCTTAACAGGCAGAGGGCCGATGGATTCTGTTGTACAATGGAACAGCAGCTGAAAGCTCATGCCTCTCAAAAGTAGACTGGCATTTAATAGAGGGATGTGGAGAAGAAGGGGATGCTGAGATGAAGCCATATATACACAGCCAAGAAGAATGGACAGCTGAATTAAAAAACTGTCAACAATTTCCAGAATTTAAAATCCTGAATCATGACAGGACACTAGTGGAATTCAGGTGTTTCTGGTACGTGGACTGCTCTCACCCAATGTGAGGTTGAACTGTTGACCTTGTGTACATCCTACTTCACAAATGAGTCTGTCAGATACACTAAGCCTATAGGCTGAAGATGATGCCCCAACACTGCGGAGAAACCTCAGGTGACTGCCCAGGCAGCTGGCTGTTTCTGTCAACTCACAAAATTTTTTGGAAGTTGCTTGCATGCACTTCCTGTTTTTATTTTTGTTAGCTAATATTATTCCCTTCTTGGGTCTCTGAGGGAGTTGAAGATTAGTTAGTTATGGTTGAAGGTTAGTTAGTTATAGTTGAAAATTAATTAGGATAGAAAGTACATTAGATACATCTTGGGATTACCAAAATAGGATAGATAATGGAATTATTTTCTCTGATTCGTCAAATACCTGTTTAGCTATTTATTACTTGTATATATTGTATATAGTTATTGTACTTTTGTATATAGTTTTTCTTTTGTTAGTCATAACCTTTTGCTTTTTTTCTTTTTATTAAAATAGAAAAGGGGAAATGTGGTGGTAATCTAATTGTATTGAAATATTATTTTGATTTGTACTGAAATATTAATTTGATTGTATGTTAATAAATAAAGTTGTCTGGGGGTCAGAGCTATTAGAGCCATAGCAAGAGTGTGGCGGTGGTGGTACACGCCTTTAATCCCATAGATATCTGTGTGTTCAGGGTCAGAGCTATTAGAGCCATAGCAAGAGTGTGGCGGTGGTGGCACACGCCTTTAATCCCATAAGATCTCTGTGTGTTCAGGGATACAGCCAGCATTGGAGACATATGCCTTTAAGACCTAGGGGGCTGTACATTCAGACAGTGACGAGGCAGTCATGTGTTTGGGTTTACAACCAATGAGAAGGCAGAACAACATACTTTAAAAATACGAACCGACAGGAAGTAGGTCTCTTTTCGCGAAGCTGGGACAGCAGGAGGAAGGGTGAGATTTTAGCTCTGAGCTCTGATTTCTCGGCTTTCTCTTTTACATTGTTTCTGTGTTTCTTATTTAATAAGACGGTTGGTTACATCTACACTAATCTCCTCTAAATACCTGCTTTTTAAACCCGGGTGTTCTTGGACCATGTCCTTAGAACAGGGGGTAACGTCCATAACCAGCCTTCCATTAGTACAACACACCTTAAACACCCCCTCTGCTGCTTTTTTTTGGGGGGGGGGAGGACTTCCTAATAATTTTCATATTGTTCAGTCTCTCCCAGAAGAGTGTAAAGAACTGAATTTTAAAAGACTTTTTTACTCAAGTTATTTTAACTAAAGGAACATTTGGTTCAGAGGGGATGTTTTTTAAATGTTTATACCTTTCCAGGAGCCAAATTCGTATGATGGGCCCACTCAACCTGGGAATGCAAGAAGAATTTTTAAGAACACTTGGCTACCATAGGAAATGTTTCTTTTCTGCCAAAATATTTTCTGCTTTTAACAACCCCCTCTCCTTCCTGTGCTTATACATTCGCCTATTAACATCCCAAGAACATGACCGCATACTTAACTACTACATCAGAGAGAAAGAGAACCCACCCTTTCCATGGAGGCTCGCCTGGACCAAGGAGATGCCTCTCCAGGTGCTACTGAGGTCATTGTAGCCTTCTCCTTTCACACATGTGTATACACACTTTAAAACACAGTTGCTTTGTTGACTGTGTTTGGTCTCTAAGTGGTAGATTTTACATGGCCTTTGTTTGGTCATCTAGTTTTCACTTTCTACAATAAGCATCTATTAACATTACAATTTATAAAGCAAAATATCAATAAGAACAAGTTGGAAATTTTCGTAGAGCAGGGAAAATATCAAATGGTAGAGAAAGGTCTTCACAGGAAACAACATCCTCTTTTAATTCTTTGATCTGCTTTGAAGGCCATCTCAGAGCTGACCTGTCTCCTTGGGCCTGGATCTTATATTTGCAGATGGCTTAAGAAGTTGCTGTCCTGGTTAATATTCTATTACTGTGAAGAGACACCATGACCAAGGCAACTCTTATTAAAGAAAATATTTAATACAGGGCTTGCTTACAGTTTCAGAGGATTAGTACATGCTCGCCATGACAGAGAGCAGATAGGCATGGTGCTGGAGCAGCAGCTGAGAACTTTATCCTGTATCCTGATCTGCAGGTACAAGGGAGAGGGAAAGGGAGAGAGAGACTGGGACTGGCATGGGCTTTTGAAACCTCAAAGACTTCCAAATAGTTCATCAACTGGGAACCAAGCATTCAAATATATGAGCGAGTAGTTGTTGTGGTGGTTTGAATAAGAATGGTCCCCATAGGCTCATATATTTGAATGGTTAGTCATCAGGGAGTGGCATGATTTGAGAAGGTTTGGAAGGTGTGGTCTTGGTGGAGGAAGCGTGTCACTGGATGTGGACTTTGAGGTTTCAAAAGCCCATGCCAGGCATCCAGTGTCTCCCCCCACCCCCCTCTCCCTCTCTGTCTCTCTCTGTCTTTCTCTGTCTCTCTGTCTCTCTGTCTCTCTCTGTCTCTGTCTCTCTCTCTGTCTCTGTCTCTCTGTCTCTGTCTCTGTCTCTGTCTCTGTCTCTCTCTCTCTCTCTCTCTCTCTCTCTCTCTCTCTCTCACACACACACACACACACACACACACACACACACACACACCCTGCTGCCTGCAGGTCAAGATGTAGAGCTTTCAGTTACTTCTCCAGCACCACACCTGCTTGCCCCCATGCTCCATGTTCCCTGCCATGATGATAATGAAGCCTCTGACACTCTAAGCAAGCCCACAATGAAATGCTTCCTTTTATAAGAGTTGTCGTGGTTAAAGTATCTCTTCATACCAGTAGAACAGTAACTCAGACAGTTGCTAATATTGAACATATCAGAAATTTTACATAGAAATAGGATTTCTGGCCATTATACACATAACCAGAAGATTCCCCTATATTCTTCCCTGCCCTGCAATTAACTAGTGTCTTCCTATTGGAGTGAATGGCCATGTCGCCCCTGCCATCCATCCCATCAGTGCCTGTTGCCTGATACTGGACTCCTATCTGGCCGGTTCTCAATATCTCCTTGCTCTGTTCTTCATGCTAGGCTGATATCTCTACTCCCTGTGTCTTATTCAGGCATCTGACTGGTCTAAGTTGTTGATTTCGGCATCTTCCTAGAAAATATATGACAACTAGTTTTAGATGACAGTGGTTTTTTATTTCTTGCTCCATTGCATAGAGGTGGCTTCCTGGGAGCTTCATCTTTCAGGATGAAGCTGTCTATTATCCCAAACTTTTCCTCTTCTTTCATCCTCTCCCTCCCAATATCTGTCGTCATGACCTTATTTCTGTTTTGTGATTGCCATGGCCAAAACTATCTACATTGGCTTCTGTAACCAAAACTAAGTGTCTCTGTCTATAGACTGATTCATGAAAGTTTAAAAGGTCAGTAACTTCCATTGATATTACGTGAACATCTCTATTGTTCACAATAGATCTAAGTGATACACAATAATTTTATTTTCTTTTTAAAAAGTATTTTTTATGTGTTATGCATGCTTGCCTACATGTATATATGTGCACTGCACATGTACCCAGTTGTCCTCAGGGGCCAAACAAGGGTGTCAAATCCCCTGTAACTGGAGTTGCAGCTGGTTGTGACCCACAATGTAGGTCCTGGAAATGAAACCTGGGTCCTTTTTTAATTTTTTTACAGCCTCTTTTCCCCCATGGAGTTTCTATCTTCCGTTACTGGATTACATCCGTGATTTCCTTTTGTGTAGCTGCCGTTATTTATCCATTCTGCCCCCCTTCTTAGTTTGAGATAAAGCCCACCCTCTTGCCTTCCCTATCCCCTCCCGACTTTCATCTTCACTTAAACCCCTCCACCTCCATACAGCTCCCTCTTTTTCCCATCATGTGTTTCTAATATCCCATTCTTTTATATTATTCATGCTGACATGGGGAGACCTACTGTCTTCAGCCCTCCTGACATATTATTGTTTTCTTCTCCGGCAATCTCTCTTCCATTTCCTTTGTAATCTTCTGCAATCCAAGCAGATCATCAGATGTTGAACCTCCTAACTTTGTCCTCTGCTTTTCCCTCACCCCACTGGCACTGTTCATTTTCACAGGCTTACTGGGAGAAGTCTGAAGCCGTGCATGTTTTCTAAGTTCCTCTTTCTTACCCACACCGCAATCGCTATTGTTTGTTTACATTAACAATAAAACGGCCATCCCCAACAGTGGTTCTATTCTCACCTCCATTTAATAAACTCCCATTCTCGTGTTGTAGCCGAGCCATCTTGGACCTGTCTGAGACCTGGTCCCAAGGCCCTGCGTGCTGTTCTTGTTGCTATCGGGAGCCCTGTCTTGCCCTCCGGTCATCGCTTCCCTCTTGTTGCTTACGTTCATCTAGGCAGTTGCTGACATCTTCTGTCTGTGGTGTCTCAGAGGAAGTTAAAATGGCATGGCCACTGCGTTAATGAACACACAGCAGCTGTGATCGCCCATGGAAAACCTGCAAAGACAGGAAAGCTGGAGGGCGGTTAGCAGGGAGAAGGAGGGCTTAGCAGGGATGGCGGGGATAGGAGAGGATAATGGGGTAGAATGATATGGTCACTGTGCACTGTGTATAAGTATGAAAATGTCAGCAATTTAAAGATACATTTTTTATTTTTTTTATTTTTTTTGGTTTTTCGAGACAGGGTTTCTCTGTGTAGCTTTGCGCCTTTCCTGGAACTCACTTGGTAGCCCAGGCTGGCCTCGAACTCACAGAGATCCGCCTGCCTCTGCCTCCCAAGTGCTGGGATTAAAGGCGTGCGCCACCACCGCCCGGCTAAAGATACATTTTTTAAAAAGCTGGCATTATCTCTGCAGACAAAGAGGCAGGTCTGACTGATAAGATTTATTTCTAAGATCAGATTGAGCTATGCTGGATGCATCTGAAGTGACAGAGTTTCTCCTTCATGGTGATGCTGCATTGGACATTTGGATAGAGATGCTTGTTGGGGTGCCAATAGGCCTCCAGTTAGCTCTCCTTCTGACCACCCACTCAGTCACACTTCCAGAATCTCCAGTTGATGGAGGTTCTGCAGATAAATAGCTTTTGTGGTGACCATGGAAGCCACAGTCTCCTCTGCCCTTCTCCAGCCATCCAACACTTCCATTGGTGTGGACTTCCACCATCCTGCTAGATAGACTGACTCTCCCACCCCTGAGTAATGCCCATTGATTCACATGGTGCAGGGAGCTGATGACCGTTGAAATTGCTTCCTAATCACTTTAGTGATTGCTTAGGAAGAAGACAAGGTGATGGGTGTGTTCAGTCTGCTATCATTAATCCGATGCCCACTGCTTTTTAAAGTGCTGGTAGTGTGAACTCGGACACTATCTGTCTATCTTACACCTTGGCAAGGGCCAGCAAAGCAGCCTGGACTTTAGTTACTGCATAGGCACAGACATTTGCAGAAGTATCTGCTGTGTGTCCCTGTGTCTTCACCTATGTGAATATCACTCTGAAAGTGACAAGTGTCATGTTTCCCTTCTTAATGCCTGATAAATTCAGAGGAAAATTGAAGCTATGCCTTTTCTGAAAAACATCCAGCCCTTTTGATGATGGCGGAAAATGGATGAGGGCTAAGTAAAAGTTCCAGTAAAGGAAGGCCAGCCCAGCCTCAGCCCAGTGCGGCACATCTGGTCGGTGGCACTCCCAGGTCCCCCTGGGGCCTGCAGCCATAGTCTTGCTTCTCCAGCTGTGATGTGCTTTTGCCTCCAACAGCAACACCTGTGCTCTGTAAACTCACCGAACCCCTTCCCCCGCCCAAGGAGAGGTGGGACTTTTTCTGTCCCTTTGCTCTGCTCCATGTCCATCTCACCTCATTGTCTCTACACAAGCCAGGAGTGCTCAGCTTTGATCAGACATCTCTGGGCTTTCATCCCAGGCGCCCCCTGCAGGAAGAAGCTGAGGTTGTCTCTGGGGTGCTACCTGAGATCACCCCTCATTTGGCTTCTTTTCCTCCCCACTTCCTTGTTGGTCTTAGTCTCTTGGCCTCCTTCCCCCTACCCAGCATTTCCTTCAGAATCCTCTTCTCGTGAAGCCTTATCTCGGAAGCACTAGGAGGTGGCTTGTAGTTGCTAACCAACTTTGCCTTCCTTCCTCCACAGCACCTTAATGAAAACCTGGCCAAGCTCACGGCCAAGTTTGAGAAAGCAACGGCAGAGAAACTCAAGTGTCAGCAAGAAGCAGAAGTGACTGCAGACACCATCTCCCTTGCAAACCGCCTGGTGAGTCTGAGCTCTAATTACATTAGCAGAGTTTGTCAAGTGCCCCAGAAGTGTGACTGGATGAGCTCAGCTCAGTGCAGCTTTGACTGGCCCTGAGAATGGGGGGAGGGGGGGAGGGGGTATTAAAATGTGCAGAGATGCAGGGACTATGTGACCTGAGAAGTGTGGCTTCTCGGTCATCTCTGGTCAAAAAGCTGATGTCGTAAAGAGGTAGTTAGACAGACAGGTACGCTGGACCTACTAGACAGCTGCTACAAGTGTGGCCATGCTTCCTGGATATTCCTGGGCCAAAGAAGCTGGCATTCTGTGGGTCAGTTCCAGAGTTCTTATCCATGTAATATTTAATTATAAAGTGTAAGATTAGGAACTGAGAAGCAGAAAGGAAGGAAACTGACTGACCCTGAACATTTCTGGATGTGACCTTATTTGTGCACACCTGTGTGTTCACATAGGAAAATAGGGGAGAGATGGGCAGGCTTTGGCCTTCCTGAGAAAACAAGTCCAAATGTCAGGACAAAGGTGTTTATTTTAGCATGTCTGTTGCTATATAACAAATCACACACACACCCCAAAAAAATTAACTTGGGAGCAAGTGTAGATATGCCATCCTTGGTTGGGGTAGGAGAGAGCTGGTATTGGCGGGTGTGGGGGCAGAAGAATGTACTGAAGGGGTTGAAGCGACATTTTGTGCCTCCTGAATTGGTTTGCTGGGACCCAGTGTTGGAGGGCTTCACAGTCCAGGCTGTGTTTATGAGATTCAGACTAATGATACTTTCCTTCTTCATTCAGAGGAATGAAATAAACCAACCTGTTTTAGAAGAGAAAAATACCACAGTAACCATTCTATAATATTTCACAGTCTTGTGGGGGCAGAGCTTCAGGTAGAGTTTATCTCGCTGTGTTATCTCCATGCCAGAAGAATTCAGGTTATTCAGTTCTGGGCCTGGGTTGGGTTGGAGAGTCCAGAATAACTTCCTTCACCTGATAGATACCTTGGCAGGTAAGGCTTGTAGGGTGAACTCAGAAGGGCCTCTCTCTGTCTCCATGAAATCTCTCTAGTAGCATCATCAGCTATGTTCTATCCTCCTCCAGGACTCTACAAGTGAATGTGCCAAGAGACAGGAGGTAGAATGTGTCACTCTCATAAAACCTGGGGCCAAAATCTAGCACAGTGTCAGTCACTTCTGCCTTTGTCCATCTAAATGGTTACAAAGTCAAGGGGACGGAGATGGAGAACTCTTATTTTTGCCTTGTGTCTTGGCTTTGTTTTGTTGTTGTTGTCATTGTTGAGATAGGCTCTCACTCTGTAGTCTAGGCTGGTTGCAAACTCAGTCTTTCTGCTTCAGCTTCTGGAGTCTTGGGACTATGGATGTGAGCCACCATGCCTGACTTTGGCATCCGTTTTTGATGAGAGGTCAAAGAATTTGTGGCCTTTTGAAATTCCTCCTGGCTCGTATTTCTCTCACATTCAGCTGCAGAGACTAGAGAGCAGCTTCTACTGAGGGTGATTTCTCTTTACTCTGTGGTCTTCACAGCACCACCCTCACCACAGAGAAGAGAATTATAATAAATTCCTTTCCTCACTTATTCCAGCTACAGCCATATTTCCTTAAGCCATGTTTTGTAGCCACCACTGGACTGAGCTATGGCTTAGTGAAGACACCAGTCCACATGTGTGTCTGTCGCTATATACTCTGATGTTGCATTAAAACAGAAAATAGATTTCCCCTTGGAGTAGTTTAGACCAAGAATGAGCATAAGTATGAATTTTCCACTTCTCTCCCCACGTCTTCACTGCCTCGTGTTCGTGGTCTGTGGCCTGTCTGCTGTATTTATCTAACCTGTACCTGCTGCCTGTCTGTCCCTAACAAAGGACTTGGCTCTGTGTTTACTGAACAGAAATTAATGATACGGGAATTAAATGGGGAATATTTTTTAACAGGAATCTTTAACAGAGTTTTACAGGGAAGAAGTTAGTTTACTGACCATGACTGACCCAGGATAGCACTCAAAAACCACACAGATCTTAGCAACCAATAACATGTTGCTTCCAGGACTTACAGGATATTTGTTTTAAGGTTGTTTTGCTTTCAGTAAATAATTACCACATTATATACATATGCATACTACTACATTATGGGTCAGGAGCATGGAAGTACATAATTTAAGATAAAAGCTATGCACTAGCTTAGGTTATTACTATTGGGCTATTAGGTTATTACTAGCTTAGCTGATTACATGGAAAGGGCAAAACATGGTGAGGTTGGTTACATTGTTCTCATAAAGGCAGGTCAGAGTTAAACAGGCTGAGCACATAGGAGGACAGCATGCTGAGTACATAGTCCCAAACAATCTCAAAGCCTGGTATCAGCTCCGATGCAAGGTCAGGCAGGAAAATGTGTCGCCACAGTTACGGGTGGGACAGGCTGCTGCGCAACCTTGAGATGACCAACTTCACCAAACAATTTGGTTCAGAGAGGGCACCCTGCTGACATGCAAGAAATCAGCCAGATCTGGCTACCTGCCTCCCATCTAGCGCCTCACCTGACTTATAAAACTCAGCACAGCCTTCTCCATCAGATAGAGACTTCGTCATATACATTTCCGTGAGAGGCTACGGGACCGGATGTATCCGAAGCCACTGCTGTCTCCACCAATAGAGATTCTGTAAGGAAACTTGGACTTCACTGTTCTAGTCTGAGAATGGGGCAGGGCCATGTTGGGTTGGCAAATCACGTCTTGCTCTGCCAGCTCTAACAATGTATGACAATCTCCTCCCAAGAAAAGAGGTATCTCCCAAATATGAGCCAGGCCAGTTGAGATGTGTTCTGCAGTCTCTGGCACTTTGTACACACTCACTTTGTACACACTCACCTCCTCTCACTGCCTTTATTCACCTCTATCTTCCCACCCACTGGAAAATTGTTTAGGGCACATGGACTTGACTTTATTTTCATATCTCCAACACTTAGGGAGGAGAAAGAAGAAAAGCCTAATTTTCTAATGTGTCCTACAGACCACGCACTATGCTGAGTGGTAACACACATGAACATCTTTGGTCCTCACAACAACCCATGGAATTGGTAGAACCGTCTCCACGTGTAGAAAGGGCAGAGCCCTGCAGCCGGCATCCAGAATCTGTTATCGCACAGTCCATGTGATGTACAACACAGAGTAGGGGCTTGTGTGCTGGAGTGTCACCTGCAGCCAGGACATGGCTGATGGAAAGGGCCGCATGGTGGAGAAGGATGCACAATGGTTTACTGGGACTTCGTGCTGTGGACATATGACATGTGACCTCGTTGACTAAATACACAGCTCTGTGGGCTCCATCTGATGCTTCTCTCTCCTTTCTGCCCTTTAAACGGTAGGTTGGAGGACTCGCTTCTGAAAACATCAGGTGGGCCGAGGCTGTACAGAACTTCAAACAGCAGGAAAGGACGTTATGTGGAGACATTCTTCTCACTACAGCTTTCGTCTCCTACTTGGGCTTCTTTACCAAAAAATACCGAAAGAGCCTCATGGATGGGACCTGGAAACCCTATCTGAGCCAGCTGAAAGTACGTACGTATGGCCTGAATTTGTCCTGACTGTCAGCCTGTGTGTACCACTGAGATCATGTGACCATCATAACCCAAACCTTCCAGTACTCCTTGTGTATGCACTGACACTCCCACCTAAGTGTCAGGCATGGGATACATACACACTCATATCCTCTACACTGCCAGGCATTATGGTCCTCTGTCCTCTGGTCCACCTAGAACCATGCCTTAAGGGGTTCTCATGGGAACGCCGTGCTCTGGTTCTTTGATGACCTCTACTTCGTGGCTCACTTCCAAGTGGTAAAATCTGGGAGACACCAAAGGATCTCTCTGTTCCAGAGGACATCATGGGAGCAGTGGAGGAAGTTTCTTCTCTGTTCTTCCTGGTCCATTTTCGCTGGGCCCCAAAACCATACAGTTTATACCCATGGCTCAGAAACACAGCTATAAAAGCAACTTTGTCCACCAATGCTCATGTGTTCCCTCTGTATATCAAAGTAATGAAATGGGGGAATGCTGGTGGCTGACTAAAGGAAATTTCAAGCCTTAACTAGACCCTAACATTGCCCTGGCACATTCTAATTACTCAGGCTCATCAGTTTCCAAACATGAGTCAAAAATTCAGAGTGTCCTACATGTCATGTCAATGGAATACAAAAGATATGCCAGGCTGAGATGGCTTCAGCACATTCATAGTCCAGTGGAGGTGATCAGGTCCACAGATTCAGCAGCAGAAAGAGTGAGCACAATTCGCATTGTACCCTGAGGCTTATTCCAAACCCCACCCATAACTACAGCCCTAGAGTGCCAAATGCATTTGTTATAGTGATGCCTACATTTTCCCAGATCTGCTCATAAAATTCTACCCGCATGATGATTTCATCGACTGGTTTAAAATGGTTACAGTACTGTGAGTAGCATGGATACTAGCTCAACAGTAACTAATGGCACTAGTTGTACTAACTAGTTGAACTAACAACCCTCATTGAGCTGTGAATTCATTCATCTTGAAATCATTGGGAGAAGATGTGTGGCTCTTAGCATAGCGGGTTGGGCTTGTTTGAGATGTGTAAGCCATTCTTACGCCATAGATGCCTTTGGCAGTGTCCTAGTCTATTGTCTGGTGCTCAAACAGTGCTGGAGAGCAGCTAATCAATAAAGAACTGATATTTACTTGGCTCACGATGCTGCAGTCTGATGAGTCTGCTGTGGACCTCAGTACTTTGACATCCCATGCCAGAAGAGGAAGAAAAAGTGAGAGCCAGAGAGAATGATAGGACCAAATTCACGCCTGTGACTCACTCAACAGGAACTAATTCACTCCCAAGCTATCAATGGGGGCCATTTACAGGGCAGGGCCACAATCACCTGCTTACTGGGGATTAAGTTTTCAACACCTAAATTTTAGGGAACACATTGGAACCACAGCAAGCAGTCTGGTAAAGTTTATGAATCCCAGAATAATGTTTTATTCATAAGATTATAAAGAAAACATGGCAAAACACATTTTTGGTTTTTGTTTTGCTTTATTTTTGTTTTCTCTGTATATCTGAGGCCTACCTCCAAGCTCACAATCCTCCTTCCTCAGGCTCCACCACGATGCCTGGCTACATCAAGCTTCTCAAGGGTAATTTTGTCCCTTGGTATTCTCCTGAGATCAGAAATGTGTTTCAAGCTGGGCATAGTGTCATCTATATGTAATGTATATGTAATTACAGAAGTCAGGAGGCTGAGATGGCAGGGTCATGAGTTCAAGGTCAGCCTGAGGTACGTAGTTAAAATGGAGAGAGAGAGCGAGCACATGATGCTGTAGCATTTGCCTTCTGTTTTCTTCATTTAAACTTATTTAACCTTTCACATCATGGCATGATGTTCTCACCTATAAATGTCATACTCTAGAACCTGTGTGACTGAGTTATCCAAAACAAAACAAAAACTCACAAGAATATCATAATGTCTTAAGTAAGTTAATGATTTTTGGTGAGACAACATTCGCAGCTGTCCTGGGGATCATGAGGCCCAAAGGCTACCACTTGAACATGGTAGGAAAAGGAGTTAAAAGGGTTTACACAGTTTTCCGAAGGTACCTAAGCAAAGCAAACTGCAGAGACAGTTGAATCAAAGAGTTTAAAGGATATAAGTCTAAACCTCAAAAGCATTACACTAAATGGAAGTGGCCAGACACAAAAGGTCACATCTTCTATGATTCCATTTTTATTAAATATCCAAAATCAGAAAATCTATAGAGACAGAAAGCATATTGGTAATTGCCAGGAGCTTGTGGTAGAGAGACACAGAGGGGGTTGTTTAATGAGCACAAGGCTTCCTTTGGGGCCGTGAAAATACCTGGGAGAAGATGGATTGAGCTGGAGACTGCATAGCACTAAGAATGTGCTCTCCGCCACCAAATGGTGTGCTTTACAATGGTTCACTTTATGTTGTGTAAATTTTACCTCTTTTTGAAAGTATATAAGTCAATGAAAAAGATTGTTTATAGAAGAATTAGGAGAGCTGAGAGAGGCCAAAATAGAACAACAGAAAGGATTTTCTAGCTCTGAGGGTACACAGAGGGACATGGGTGGAGTTCTCAGGGCTGGGGGTGTGCTCCTCAGCAAGTCCCCCCCCCCCCGCCCGCAGGTATGCTACTGGGGGAGGGGCCTTGTGAGCAGCCTTGAGGAGGGAAGACTGGGGTAGAGGAAAGGAAGCTTCCCCAGCCCTTTGCAAGCTGGTAAATTAGATGAGAGGAGAAAGTGGTTTGTGTGTGCTAATACTGCCACCAGAAAACCAATGTGAGAAACAGAGAACAGTGACAGAGAAGCAAATGTCCACATGGTTATGGATATTATAGATTAAAGATATAAATAATCAGGCTGGCAAGATAGCTCAGAACTACCTGAGTTAGATCATGGAGGCCCACATAGTAGAGGAAGAGAAGCAGTTCCCCCAAATTATACTCTTACTTCCAAACACATGCCATAGCACATGCACACACACACACACATACATATACATGCAGTAAGTAATTTTTTTTAAAAAAAGACATAAACAAGCGGTAGAAGGAATTTGATTAAGGTGAATATATTGAAGGGCAAAGAGTTGGTCACAGGAGGAATTTCTACGGTTCATCTATCAAGATACATTCTGCAACAATCACACAGCCAGGAAAGCACTCTTCAGGGAGATGTTGATCTTGCTTTTAAAGGGGTTACGTTATGTGGTGAGATACTGTGGCTTCTCCCGCACAGAGATGGGGTTTTCCATTCAGAGTGTGCCTGTCACCCCTTCATCAGGTTCCCATCCCAACCACCTCCACTCTGGACCCCCTGAGGATGCTGACTGATGATGCTGATGTAGCTGCCTGGCAGAATGAGGGCCTCCCTGCAGACCGCATGTCCATGGAGAATGCCACCATCCTCATCAACTGTGAGCGCTGGCCGCTTATGGTTGATCCTCAACTGCAAGGCATCAAATGGATCAAGAACAAGTATGGAGAAGAACTCCGAGTCACCCAGATAGGCCAGAAAGGGTAGGTGACTAGGAACACAATTTGATGCTGTTGCTATGTGTATAAGAAGGAAACATTGCATGGAACAGGTTTAAGCCCCAGTGTCTTTTATCTCCCCTCCCCCACTCTGACCTCTCCATCAGGCAACTCTCCTGATTTCTTGCAGATTTCCCTCTCAGTTTAGGAAGTATTTCAGCAAGATACTTGGGTACCAGCGCTATGCTCTTTCTCATTAGGAATCATGTGGTCAGTAGGATGACTGTAGTTCATTATTTATTAAACATATCATAGGAAGAGAAGAATTCAAAGGTTCTCCAACACAAAGAAATGATAAGTGTTTAAGGAAGCAGAAACCCTGTTTACCCTGACCATTGCATAAGGTATACATGTATCAAATCATCACTCTATATCCTACAAGGATGTACAACTATTATATACCAGTTAAAAAGATGTTGTACTTTCTCATCTGGGCATATGTTATCACCATCTCTGGTGGTGATAATTGTCTCTTTGACAATTAATATTGATTATCAAATAGACAGTATCAGAATCACCTAGGAGATAAACCTCTGGGCATGCCTGTTGGGAATCATCTTGACTAGGATAGTTTCTGACCCTTGATTGAGGTGATTGAAGTGAGAAGACCCACCCTAAAAGTGGGTAGCACCATTCCCTAGGCCTGGGTCCCAGTTGGTATAAAATAGAGAAATCTAACTGTGGTAGTTTGAATGAAAAAGGTCCCCATAAGCTCATAGGGAGTGGCATTATTTGAAGGATTAGAATGTGTGGCCATGTTGAAGTAGGTGTGGCCTTATTGGAGGAAGTACATCACTGGGGGTGAGCTTTGAGGTTTCAGATGCTCAAGCCAGGCCCAGTGGCTCACACTGTCTTCCTGCTGCCTGCGGATCCAGATGTAGGACTCTCAGCTACCTCTCTAGCACCATGTCTATCTGCATGCTGCCATGCTTTCCATCATGGACTGAACTGTAAACCAGCCTCATTTATAAAATTTGCTGTGGTCATGTTGTCTTCCACAACAATAGAACATTGACTAAGACAAAAGTTGGTGCCAGCGATTTGGGCATTGTTGTGGTAGGCCCGGCTGCGCTTTTGTTTGGAGGGATGTGGCCTTTGGGACTTTGAATTAGGAAAGTAGTTGAATGCTTTAAGCAGAGTTTAATGGGTCATACTAGTATGAATATGGAAGACAGTGGTGCTGAAAGTGATTTGGATGTGGCCTGTAGACTATTCTTAAGATATTTTGGTGATAAATGTGACTGTTTTCTGCCCTTGTCCAAAAATTCTGCCTGAGGCTAAATTAAGGAGTTTTGGATTAACAACATTGGCAAGGAGATTTCAAAGCAGCCTAGTATTGATTATGATATGGTTATTAGTGGCCACTCTTATGCAGATATAATGAAAAGGAACAAGCTGAGCAAGGAAAAATAGAAAATGAACAGTTTGAGAAGAAAGGAGGCACCAGGAAGTCCTGTGCTCAAGGAGATAAACAGATTTTAAAAAGCCTGCAGCTGAATGAAATAAAGGGAGTGGTGACCCCAGGGCAAGATTCCACCCAGCTTAGCTTCTAACTTGTGAAAAGGACTTAAAGAAAATCATAGGGCTAGATGTGGTGGTACACACCTTTAATCCGAGCACTCAGGATGCAGAGGCAGGCAGATTTCTGAATTCAAGGTCAGCCTGATCTACAGTGATTTCTAGGGCAGCCAATCTTAGGAAGGGAAAGAAACCACTGAAAACAGAAAGCTGGTGAAAATGTGTTTGAATGAGGGGGGGGGGGGGCATGTCCCAGCCCTAGCAAACAGAAGAACTTGGCAACTTCAGCCACATAGCCAGGCTTTATAGTCAAGGATACAAGAAAGGGGATATGGTATCTCCTCTGTGGCTAAGGAAAGCCACTGAGGCTAGGTACGTGTCAAGGGTGTCCCTGCATGGAGGCTCAGAGAGGTGATTAAGTAAAGCTGTGAAGATGAAGCCTGGATTTTGTTGGCGACCCCAATATGTTGGAGATGTCAAAGTCATGGTATACCCACCAAGGTGAGCTGCTAACAGGATGAGGGAAATATGCTTCAGTCAACAAAGCTGAAAGGAATTGGAGATCTGAAGAAAGCTTTGACATCAGACATGGAGATGTAGAGTTTGGAGTTCCCCCAGCTGGTTTTTGGTCTTGCTTTGGTCCAATATTTCCTCATTATGCTCCCTTTCCTCCCTTTTGGAATGGTAATGTATCCTGTGCCATTGTATTTTGGAAGTATGTGATCTCCTTTTTCATTTTGATTTTACAGGGGGTTACAGTTAAGAAACTGCCCTGAGTGTCAGACACTTTGAACTGTGGACTTTTAAGCAGGTTTGAGACTATGATAGACTGTGGGGACTTTTGAAATTGGACTAAATGCATTAGGACATGGCTACAAGCTTATGGAAATCAGAGAATAGAATATGGAAGTCTGAATGAAAATGGCCCCCATAGGCTCATAAGGAGTGGCATTATTTGAAGAATTAGGACATGTGGCCCTGTTGGAGTAGGTATGGCCTTATTGGAGGAAGTGTGTCACTGAGGATGGGCTTTGAGGTTTCAGAAGCTCAAGCCAAGCCGGGCGGTGGTGGCGCATGCCTTTAATCCCAGCACTCGGGAGGCAGAGCCAGGCGGATCTCTGTGAGTTCGAGGCCAGCCTGGGCTACCAAGTGAGTTCCAGGAAAGGCGCAAAGCTACACAGAGAAACCCTGTCTCAAAAAACCAAAAAAAAAAAATCTAAAAAAAAAAGAAGCTCAAGCCAGACCCAGTGGCTTACTCTTTCTGCTCTCTGCTGATCTGGATAGAGGACTCTCAGCTACCTCTCCAGCACCATGTCTGTCTGCATGTTGCCATGCTTCCCATCATGATAATGGACTAAACCTCTAAACTGTAAGGTGGCCCCAATAAAATACTTTCCTTTATGAAAGTTGCTATGACCATGGTGTCTCTTCAAGCAATAGAACATTGACTAAGACACTGAGAGCATGGGCATTCAACTCCCTCTGGTAGGGGCCTATAAAGGCAACTTAACCAGCTGCCTCAGGCTCCTCCCTACAGACTTCTTATGATGGACTGTACCTGTGAACCAAAATACGCCCCCTTTCCCTTGATCTAGATCAGGCCTGAAGGCACACTAAATGCAGGCCAGCAGCAATCATGACTAGCTCTCGATAGAGGAGGGCTACCTGGTCGCTATAGGAGGTCCCTCTGTTCATCCTGGCTCTTGGGCTCTTGGGCATTGCTTCTGATTCCCATAGGACTCTTCAGGAGACTGACAGGCACAGTGCTAATCTTTGACCTGGCTTGGCCACTAAGTAAGCATCAGCTTCTCTTCCCTCTACATCATGACTGTGATGATGTTCAACATGCGTTGGCAGGCTCACACTGAGATCCATGGAGACCATCCTGACTGGCACCTATCACTGTTCTCACTGCATCAGAGAAAACAAAGCATGAGGCAGACATGGGTTGGCTAAAGAGACTCCCCATGGACCTGCTTGGCAAAAACAAATGTCAGGAGGAAGTGACTAGACCAGACTAGTATGTGGCCTTAAGAAATTATCACAGAAAGGGGAGCCCTTGCCCATAGATGGAACTGGCAATGATAAATGGGAAGTCACAGGGTGAGGTGGTGTCACCAGAAATGAAAAATGACCTAAGACAAGGCCAGCCTCTAGCCTCAGAGTGGCTGTGAAGTGCTTCTATACCCATAGGAATCGGTGGGAAGAAACTGAGTTCTGACAGCAGCTCTAAGCACCACCATGGATCCGTTCCCATCTCCTGTGGGGGGAAAATGACTTGCTGGGTAGTCCCACAGCTTTGGGAAGGTACTATCCTGGGAAAGGGCCTATAGGGGAAGAGGGCCAGGAGCCACCAACAGTCACCGAGTGCCCCAAAAGAAGAGCCATGGGAATCTTAATAGCTAGATCATCCTACACTGTGCTCCATGCTGTCTTTCTGGTGAGCTACCAGGGCTTTCTTCTGAGGGACCAGGTATGAAAGGCTCTGTCTTGCCTGTGTTTTGAGTGGTTTCCAGGTCTGTGTGCTAGTCCTAAAGTGCTTTGAAAAGATGAGACAAGATGTGTTTTCTTGATTGTCTGAATCCACTGTCTTCAGTCCAAACAACAGAAAGTAAACAGATCCTGTCATATTTGAAAAGTACCCCCAGATGGTCTGCACATAATACTAGCTAGCATCATTGGCTCTGTAGCCTTTCCAATAGCAAAGCCTCAATGCCAGAGTTAAGATACAAGAATGGTCAAAACAGTGGGTGAACTTTCAGCACTGCCTTACAGTGATCTCCTATTGCCTTTAGTCTAGTACACACAGTACAGCAGTGCAGCCCTGCTTTGATCTGCATAGTCACATAAACCATAGTCCAGTTTGAACTCCCTAAAAACTGGCTGGTGTGGAAAGACACATTGTTGAATGTGTTTGGGGAGGGGGGTTTGGGGGGGGTTGTTTTGTTTTGTTGTTTTAGTTTGGTTTGGTTTAGTTTTGGTTTTTTTGAGACAGGGTTTCTCGTGTAGTTTGGTGTCTGTCCTGGATCTTGCTCTGTAAACCAGGCTGGCCTCAAACTCACAGAGATCCGCCTGGCTCTGCCTTCTGAGTACTGGGATTAAAGGCATGCGCCACCACTGCCTAGCTTGAATGTGTTTTTAACTGTTCTGGAAAAGACACTCAGAATTGGGAGTCTTTCAAGAGATAATTGCTATGTCTTATGTAATGTCAGATGAGAACATGGATTATTATAAAGTTATTTTGTTGTCTTTGAGACAGGGTCTCAAACTGCCCAGGCTGGCCTTGAACTTCTGATCCTCCTCCTTCACTGCTCTAATGCTAGGACTACAGGAGTAAACCACAATGCCAAGTTTATGTGGTAGTGGAGATGAAACCCACTGCTTCACTCTATCAAGTGAGCAACAGCCCAGCTTTTCATGAAGTTCTTAATATATCTTGAATACACGCTCTGAAGGGATCCTATCAGATATATTTGTCTTAGCTTGCCTCTGGTCATCCAATAGGAGTGTGGATATTTGTAATGATTCCCTGCTCAGTTTGGGGTGACCTGTTCCTGTTTCTACATTTTATAGAATCATTTTATTCTGTGACACTTAGAATATAGTCTAAATGGAGGCCCTGTGGTAGAGTTGCAACATTAAATTTAGAATAATCTCGAACTAGGAACTCTAGCGACCCTTAGCACAAAGGAGCCCAAGCCTGTCTCTGTGGCTCAGATAAAGAAAGCAAGTTACATACCTCCCTTGAAAACTTCCCAGTCCTAAGAGTTGAGATCCTTTTTTAATGTTTTGTTTTGTTTTCTATGTTTAGGTTACTTGGGGCTGGAGAGTGAATGTGCCACAGTACATGTTGTGGAGGTCAGGGGACAACTGAAGGAGTCAGTTTTCTCCTTGTACGAAGTGGGTTCTGTAAGTGTTACAGTTCTGAGGGGAACGGTTTCCCCAGTGGAAGTGTTACAGCTCTGCTCTGGAGGAGGAAGTTCCCCCCAAGTGTTATAGCGCTGAAGGGAAAAGTATCCTGGGAGCCAAGGAATACTACAAAGTCACACTGCACAACAAACCTCACACAAGAGACTTATAGGGAGGGAAGAGTCCAGGAGGGTAGCTGCCTCTGCTCAGGCGAGAAGCAGTGAGAACTGAGCAGAAGTCAGGGGTTATATAGTGTTTCTTAGGGATGGAGCTTTCCAGGGTGGGGATTAGGGGGATTTCAAGTCCTGATCTTGGGCTTTTTACTCTGTAGGATGGGGCTGGGCCCAGCCTTTAGGGCAGTTAGTGTTCTGTGAGTGGAACCTGGCCACTCATGCCCCTTGAGGGGCCTTGCGGATTCCAGGAATCAAACTCATCATTGGTGGATGGTACTTTTATCCACTGAGCCATCTCACCAGCCCCAAAGTCCCTTTTACATTAAGATTTTTCTAATATGATCCCTTTGTTGTGTTTTAACAGTTTAATAGAAGTCATTTAAGAATGTTTAGGGAGACTGGAGAGCCATTGTTGCTCTTCCAGAGGACCCAAGTTCAATTTCCAGCACCCACAGCTTGAATACCATCTGTAACCCCAGTACCAAGAGAGCTGATTCCTCTTCTTTCAGCTTTCACTCACACAAAAGCATACACAACATACAAATAATAAAAAAAAAATCTTTAAAAATAGATAAATAAAATAGTGTCTGTTTCCTAGGACTTGTAGGATAAAAGGGCCAAGGAAAAACACCCTAACCCTGACTTGACCCTAAGACTAGCACAAAGGCAAGAACACGCTGATCCTAACTTGACCCCAACCCCAAAACCAGAGTCACAAAGCAGAATCCCACCAATCCCTGGACTTGCCTCAAAATCAGACCACAGAATTCCACCAATCCTTAAGCTTTCCCTAAGATCAGACCACACACACACACACACACACACACACACACACACACACAAATACAAATCCCTCCAATCCTGGGCCACCCTGGAAAGCTCCAGACCTCAAGAAACTCTATATAAACTCTGCCTTCTGCTCATTCCCATGTGGCTTCTCACCTGAGTAGAGGCAGTCACCCTCGTGGATCCTTCCCTCCCAATAAATCCCTTGTGTGAGGTTTATTGTGCGGTGTGACTTTGTGGTATTCCTTGGCTCCCAATTGCCAGGATACTTTTCCCTTCAGAGCTATAACTCTCACAATGGGGGCATGTTGCTGGAGGGCTTCTCTCCAGGTTCCCCAAGCCCTGCAGTCCCACAATCCACTTATAAAATAATCACTCAGACGCTTATATCACTTATAAACTGTATGGCCGTGGCAGGCTTCTTGCTAACTGTTCTTTTATCTTAAATTAACCCATTTTTATAAATCTATACCTTGCCCCGTGGCTGGTGGCTTACCAGAGTCTTTACATGCTGCTTGTCCTGGCAGTGGCTGCAGTGTCTCCCTCCTCAGCCTTCCACTTCCCAGCATTCTCCTCTCTCCTTGTCCCACCTACTTCCTGCCTGGCAACCTACTTCCTGCCTGGTCACTGGCCATCAGTGTTTTATTTATATAGAGCAATATCCACAGCAGGAGCAGGTAACATTTCTGTTAGGGAAGCCTTTCCCTTCAGAGCTGCAACACATACAGGACTCCCAAAGTGAGACTTAAAAACCTCTATTGGTGGGTTAACTGGTGATGTATACCAACTTGTACTGTGTGCTAAAGGGATACACCATGTGCCATTTTAGTGTTCTCATAAAACTAGATAAAATCTGTTCTTTTTTTTTTTTTTGGTTTTTTCGAGACAGGGTTTCTCTGTGTAGCTTTGCGCCTTTCCTGGAGCTCACTTGGTAGCCCAGGCTGGCCTCGAACTCACAGAGATCCGCCTGGCTCTGCCTCCCGAGTGCTGGGATTAAAGGTGTGCGCCACCACGCCCGGCCATAAAATCTGTTCTTAAGTATAATGAATCTTGGGCTGGAGAGATGGCTCAGTGGTTAAGAACACCAACTGCTCTTCCAGAGGTCCTGAGTTCAATTCCCAGCAACCACATGGTGGCTCACAACCACTTGTAATGAGATCTGGTGCCCTCTTCTGGCCTGCAGGGACACATGCAGGCAGAATACTGTATACATAATAAATAAATAAATCTTAAAAAAAAAAAGATAAAAAAAAAAAGTATAATGAATCTTATTTTACATGTGTAAAAAATTACTTTGGAAGAATAGTCAATGCATTGAGGAAATGCTTGTATTTTATGTAAAAATAAAAAACTAGGTTATAAAGCAAAGTGCCATATGAATTCAATAACATAAAAACTAAAATGAGAATGTAATGTGGTCAGCTCTTCATACCATCATGTTGCATGGAGAGCCAATGATATACTTGGGAACAATTGCATCTCTACCGGACATGTGCAGACTTTCTCCCTTGTCATTAATAATCCTATGCAGCCACCATTACAGAGCGTTCCTCTGAATCAAGTATTATAATAAAAGTTTATGGGAGGATGGCTGCAGACTGGATGCATGCATAACACCATTTCATGTAAAATGTAATAGAGCGCTTGTTGGTTTTGTTTCCTATGGGGCCCCAAACCAATCACCCAGTACCAAAGGACCACCCAAATAGCCAGATGTTCACAGTAAACACTGAATTATACATAACAGACAGGGACTGTGGTTAATTTCCATATCCCTTTTTATTTTGTCATTTCTATTTCTAAAAGATGTAAAAAAAATAAAGTATATATAAATCTCAGAAACGTCATTTTAAAGTAGACAAAAGTGTAATAGCTGGAGATATTTCTGGAAGCTGTGCCCCCCTGCCCAGCCCTGCACTTCCCTCCAAAGCACAGTGGTCTTGTCACATTGCATCGGCCCCCTGTGTTTATAACTCATGCTGCCTAACTTGCTCTCCAGCTGCCTTCAGACCATAGAGCGTGCCCTGGAAGCTGGAGATGTGGTGCTGATTGAGAACCTCGAGGAATCCATTGATCCTGTCCTGGGACCTCTGCTTGGGAGAGAAGTCATTAAGAAAGGACGGTGAGACTCCGATGCACAGCTGTCCTGTGAACAGTGCTGGTCCACTGCCCTGGTTAGAGCTGTGGAGAGGTCACCTCTGGAACCTCTTCCGCTCAGCTCAGCTCAGGGAGCTCTCTGCAGCTGACTGACCTTCCTCTCCTTGAGTAATAGGCCATTTCATTGCCCTTGAATTCTGCAGAGGTTTCTAAAAGCCTACAATTCCTCATCCTCTTTCTGATGGCCATGGTGCACAATTTGAGAGAAACCCTAAGGGAAAATGGCCAAAAACAGACAGACTTCTAAGACACACATTCCATTCAAGCCAGATGTGTGAGGTTCAGAACTCGGCTCCCTGTGAATTTGATGACCCTTTGTGACTTTGAAGGCTTAGCAGGTACAGGGCATAAAG
Organism: Peromyscus maniculatus bairdii; assembly: GCF_049852395.1. Classification (NCBI taxonomy): domain Eukaryota; kingdom Metazoa; phylum Chordata; class Mammalia; order Rodentia; family Cricetidae; genus Peromyscus; species Peromyscus maniculatus. The sequence goes on along the minus strand of NC_134859.1, from coordinate 50,473,544 downwards.
AGGTGGTTGATATGAATGAGAAAATGAGAAGAAGTAGAAGGGTTTCCATCTCATATGGTGGGAGTGCTGATTAACATGAAGGTGTGGTTGACTCTGGGGTCAGCCTTACCTGTTTCCCATTACTATAGCAAAGTACTCAAGGCCAGGTAGTTTACTAAGAAAATCATTTGTGGAGTTCACAGTTTTGGAAACAGAAAGTCCAAGACTGACCAGCTACATCTGATAAGATTCTTTTTCCAATATCACAATATGGCATCGTGGGGGAGTCCATGGAGAGGGGAATCACATGGTAAGACAGGGAGCTAGAGATTGGGGAGGGTCCAGGCTTACTCTCTCAAAGACTCAACCACTCCTACTGGACCCAGCCCCCTCCCAAAGATAGCATTAACCCCTCCCAATTACCTCCCATCAGACCCTTGTCTCAGACACACACACACACACACACACACACATTCTACCATACAGAAGAAAGACCAAGTTTCCAGTACATGGATCTCTGGGGGCAAACCACATCTAAGCCTTAGCAGGAGCCTTACCAATTGCATAGTCCCCAAGTTATCCTTCTGTGTTTTAGGCTGTGCCTGCTTCTGTGTTTAATTATTTTCACCCATCAAAATCGTTCCCTTTCTAGCTGAGAAAAAGGAAGCCCTCTGGCATGCCTAAGATCTTCCTGCCAACTGCGAGCAGATGCCCCTTCTGCCACACTCACTCTGTGCTGCCATCTGCTGGGACATTTCCATAGCATCTGAATCTATACTGACACAGTGGGAACAGCCCTGCCTAGAGTTTCACACTGTAAAATGAAACATGATGACTCTGAGACAAGACTTAATCCTTCCAACCTGCTCCTATCGTTAAGACAAAGAAGGATCCTAGGTAGTTGTTAGACATAATTAGGAAAAATTATGATATGCTAATACTGCTGAGTATGGCCTTGTTTTAAAAAAAAAAAAATCTAATATTCTACCTGAAGGCACCCCACCTTCACTTGAGCCTATGTGTTCCAGATTCATTAAGATCGGAGACAAAGAGTGTGAATTCAATCCCAAGTTCCGGCTCATCCTTCACACCAAGCTGGCCAACCCTCACTACCAACCTGAACTGCAGGCTCAGGCCACCCTGATCAACTTCACGGTGACCAGGGATGGCCTGGAGGACCAGCTGCTGGCCGCTGTGGTCAGCATGGAGAGACCAGACCTGGAGCAGCTGAAGGTGTGTCAGAGATCCCCTGAGGAAGGAAGGAATGCTCTGTCGCTAGGTCGTGCAGTGTAGCCACGGTGGGAATGGGGATGGGCAGTTTTTTCCTGGAATTCGGCAGAGTGGGTTCTTCAAGACATTGGATGAGTCCAAACCGGACCTAGTCACCTGTGAATACCCAGCTGGGAGGAAAAATGTAGTGAGCTGAAGAACAGAAGCAGGATAGCTGAGAGACTGGACATTCCTGTCCCCAAGAGCAGGGCCTGGCTAAGTAGGATTAAACTATGCCTGGGTGACAGAAACAGGGTCATCCTTGCTGGGGTTGTGTCAGTTCAAGGCACAGGTTGGACAGCTTAAACAGCAGGAACCTAGGTCCTATCAGTTTTGAAGGCTGGGACCTCAAGGCCATGGTGCTGGCATAGCTGTCCCTTGTGAGGCTTCTCTTCTTGGCTTGCTGCCCGCTGCCCGCTCACATGACCTCTTATATGTATATGGAACTAGGAGGAGCCCCGCTCTTGTGATCCTTCTAGGAATGTTAATCCCATCTAACAAGGGCTCCTCTCTGACACCTAAGCACTTTCCTATAGAGTCAACTGGGAGATTAGAGTTTTAGCATACAAATTTGGGGGAGCATAGTTCAATCCATAGCATGAGTATGCTTTCCTTCCTCTCTTTAAATGTGATCAGATTGGATAATACGGGTCAAGAAGGGAACCCAACCTTCCACAGCATATGTGAGATTGAGTTCAAGGATCCCCATTATTATTCAAGAGACGCCCCTGGAGTCTAAGTCCACAACAAACAAGATTATAGCATGGAAAAGGCAGCAGAGACCAAGGAAGACCATGTAGCTGCATAGAGAGCTTATAGCCAAACAAAGCAACAGGAGAAGCAGAAATGCAAACTGAGAAATAACGTCTTTTTAGCTACTAATAAGAATTTTCAGGAAATGAAACAAGGTAATATGGAAATGAAGGAAAACAAGGAAATATGAGGCCCATGGGGGCACAGCTTAAGGGGACTAATTTAAATGGTAGGCTTCAGAAAGCTTCTATGAGGTGTTGGCATCTGAGCTAACTCCTAAGTGATTTGAAAGCCTCTGGGTACAGAGTGTTCCCAGAAGAGAACAAGTCCTAGCCTTAGGCTAGACTAAAGTCTGAATTTGTAAAAGACAGAACAGGGGCTGGAGCAATGGCTCAGTAGTTAGGATTGTTTGTACTCTTGTAGAGGATCCAAGTTCAGTCCCCAGCACCCATGTGAGACAGCTCACAACCGTCTATAACTCTAGCCCCAGGAGATCTGACACTTTCTGGCCTCTTTGGGCACCTGTACACATGTGCACATACAGACATATGTACACATGATCTTTAAAGATCATGTGTATCTTTAAAGATCATGTGTACATGTGTATATGTATGTGCACAAAAAAAAATAGGGTTGGGGATTTAGCTCAGTGGTAGAGTACTTGCCTAGAAAGCACAAGGCCCTGGGTTTGGTCCTCAGCTCCGGAAAAAAAAAAAAAGAAAGAAAGAAACAGAGGTAAGGGTTGGCATTGCTAAGAGCCCTAACATGTGCATTGTTCTTGACTGGGATCAAAAGGTTTACAGGTCAAAGATGCTAGAGCCACCTGGAGTTAATTCCAGCATACAAACAGAAGGTGCCCAGGGCTTTAGGATGCCAAGCATAATGATTGCAAAGCAAAGAGGACCTGAGAGCCGCTCAGATTCCAATCCCACCCCAGCCTTCCCTCAAGGAAGGCTCTCGTTGGAACTGTATGAGGCAAATGGGTTTGTCTTTCAAGCAGTCCTTTATTGTTCATCCGATGCTAGTGAAGTGAGAGCCAAAGCATTGCTCGGCTCTCTGTTCACCAGCTCCCTTTAGTGACCTTAGCACTGCTCTGAGCACAGCATAGAGCTCCTCGGTGTGAGGACTGGGAGACACAGATTACTAACATGGAAAGAGCATGGACCACGGTCTCCTTTCCAAATCAGTGGGGTGTCGTATCCCGGAACCCCTCAGATGCCAGACCAGCTGATACTCCAGTCCCTTATGTAAATGATGTGGCATTTGCATAGAACATGCCCACATCCTCCTCTATGCTTTAAATCACCTCTGGATGACTTCCAACACCTACTGCAACATAAATGTCACAGCGATCACTCATAGGCTCCTGTTCGGGGAACAATGACATGAGATGGTCTGAGCATGTTCAATCTATGTAGTGGTTTCAGGCTAGGCTACTTGCATTTTTACACCCCCCAATCATGGCGGCCAACTGCACAGCTGCCGCTTGGACCCCACCCACCTGCTCACTTCTGCTCACATCAAAAGCACTCTGCTGCTTTCGCCTCAGTTCACTGTCTCTGCAGGGAGGGACTCGTCCCTTCTAACATTTATCTATTCAGGCCTATCCTAGAGTGGAAGACTTGGCCATCTCTACCTGACTCTTCCTTGCTTGATGTTTACAGTCGGACCTCACAAAGCAGCAGAACGGATTCAAAATCACCCTCAAAACCTTAGAGGACAACCTGCTGTCTCGCCTCTCTTCTGCTTCGGGGAACTTCCTGGGAGAAACAGCCTTGGTGGAGAACCTGGAGGTCACCAAGCAGACTGCTGCAGAGGTGGAGGATAAGGTATACCAGAAGGCCCAGGCCGGATGTTCCCTTGGTTTCTCCTCCCTCTGCTTTCAGTACCTGAATCTGGCTTCTGTTTCCATCTTCCCAAGTTTCTTCTAAGAAATCCACCACACACGTGTATGGCTAGCACTGTTCAGATATAGTAGGTTGTCAAGAAAGACATAAAGCTGGGAGATAGGCATGTTGAGAGTGATATGGGGGGGGTTGGAGGAGGAAAATGGGGGGATGGATATAATCAAGTTCATTATATACATGTATAAAATTCTCAAGAATAAAGAAAAATTATAGCTTTTTAAAGTTGTTTTAAAAATCCAGGCACAATCCTGGAGTGACCTCTGCTCATCCTGGGTTATAGAGCTCCCACCTTCTAGAAAAGACTTTTGATGTTTCCACTTCACAAATAGGGCCCTGATTTTTCTTCAGGGAATAGTGCCGACAGAGAATGCCTTATGTTGTGGAATAGCCCCAAAGTTGTATAAATTGATAAGCCAGATGTGATTGTGTCCTAAAACAATCCACTGCACTGACAGAAAAATCTCAGTCTGTTTTTAATGAGAAAATGTTGGTAACATCTCAGGCAACTCAGCTCTGAACAATATTATCCCGTGAAACAGTTAGAGTACATGGCTTCCTTCTTGCATAGCATTTGGGAAGGAAGGCTTTTCCCCCCATGGAGACTAGAAAATGACTTGATGAAGAAGGGACTCAACTCTTCACCCTTCCCACTAACCGCCAACCATGCACAGACCCTTCTACATTCCCTTACTGTCCAGATCAGACCAGTTATGAAACTGGGGCTGATGAGGATTTCACACATCTGGGATGGGGACAGGAGCAACATGTCTCCAAATGGGTGTGCTGACTGCCCCCTTCCCGGGAGTCTTCTGAACAGAAAAGGCTTTGTTCCAAGTAGGAACAAAAGTAGAAAAAAATAAATAAAAAGTGGATGGAGTTGTGGTTCATTAGGTGAACACTTGCCTCACATGCACCAGGCCCTGTGTTCAGTCCAAAGTGTTAAAATCGGAACAGGTGAACGGTCACAATCGCAGGGCATTCCCAATCTGAGCTAAGAAATAACTGATGACTTTGAGAAATCCAGCTCAGTGGCTGCTCTGTGACCAAGGTTAGTCTGTTATCCTGGCAGCTACAACTCCTGAGAGGGTCATGCAAGCTTGTAAAGTATAGAAAGTCCACAGCTCTAGGCCAGCAAGACCCAGTTTTCATAGAGGGAGTAGGGCAGAGGGTGGAACCAGCCTTGCCGATCTCTCCTGCCTCTTCATCCTTATTTTCCCCATCTCTACTGTAAAATCAACAAACCACTGCCTGCCACATATCATATGGAACTTTCTCATCTATTTTCTCCCCCCTTTTAGAGGGTCTTTTTTTCTTTCTCATCCATCTAATAGACACTTATTTGGTAGCTGTCATGGTCCAAATTCAATGACAGCAGTTGGGGATATAACAAGCAGCATGTGTGGGCTGTAAGGGAGGATAGGCATTTGAGGAAAGGCCCTGAATTCATGGCAATGAGAGAAGATATTTAATACAATGGAGCTGCTGAGAATGTCCACTTCAGGGTAGATGAAAAGCTTGTGTATGGAAAAATGGAGAATCAGTTTCCAGTGTCATAAGGCATAAGGGGCAAACATAAGTCTATGATTAGTCTGTGGGTCCATGTATGCAACTAGGAGATGCAGATAATTGGAGAATAGGGACAGGCAAAACTGAAGGTAGCTCATTCCATAAACGGTCATGGGGGCTTAACAGCAAGGGTGTGTTCTGAGAAGTGCATCACTTTGAGGCTATCACAGTATGCTTACATAGAAACCAGCACAGTTAGGCCATCATTGGACAGTGTAACTATGAGACTCCATCATATTGGTCAAGGACATATTTTGTCCTTGACCAAAAACATTATGTGATTGTACTTTGGGAACCCAGGGGTCAATCTTATCTGCTACAAGTGAGAGAGTAGTGATGAGATATGAGGTTGGGTGAGAAGTGAAAATTTATAGTATTTATGGAAAATTAGAATAAAACTTGACTAGAGGCATAGAGATTAATGAGCAGTGATAAGCAGTTGGGGGCATTGAAAGCTAAATCTGTAATGACGCTGACTGAAAGTGATTTTTTTTAATGCTCTTCTGAGGTTCAGCTACTGAACTTAACCAATTTATATTTATTAACATCATTGACATATGGTAGTTAGGTTTTTCTTAGAGTTTCTTATTAATTAGCATTTTCTTCTCAAGCATTACTGCTTGTGTATTCTTCAAGCTTTCATCCCCTCCTAGTGAGTTTGAAATAGATCGTAAGTTCTTATAGACTCTAGGCTATAGGATGCTAGAACTGTTTGTGTGCGGTATCTCTTATCGAACCCTCTCTCATTATTCCCCCACTGTGCCTGCTTCTAGCGATCACCAATCCATTCTCTGCTTCTATGTCATCCATTTTCCAGGCTTCACAAATTAGTGGAAAACACAGAGTGTTTGGGTTTCTGTGCCTGGCTTGTTTAACTTAACACAGTTGCTTCTAGTTTCATCTACTTTGATACCAATAGCAGAACTATAGTCCTCCTTTTAGCTGAATAATATTCTGTTGTGGATATCTACCACATTTCTCTCTATCTCTTCATGTGTCAGTAGGCATCTTGGTTGATTCTATAAATTGGCTATTGTGAATTGAGAATGTTGTTTGTAGTAAACTACCTCTTGACACATGGATTTCACCCTTTAGATATGTGCCCAGTGGCAGATCATAAATGAATTGTGTGGTTTTGTTGTCATTTTTTGTTTGTTTGTTTGTTTCTTACTGGTTTCCATATTGGCTACAGTACTTTTTAAGATATTTATTTATGATTTTATGTGTATGTATGTATGTATGTATGTGCACTATGTGGGTTCCTAGTACCCTGCAGAGCCAGAAGTCAGTGCCAGAATCTCTGGAACTGGAATTATAAACAGATGTAAGCTACCACATGGATGCTAGGGACCAAACCAGGATCCCTTGCAAGAACATCAAGTGTTCCTGCCTTGGCTATAGTGTGGTGGTAATCTAATTGTACTGAATTATTATTTTGATTGTATGTTAATAAATAAAGTTGTCTGGGAGTCAGAGCTATTAGAGCCATAGCAAGAGTGTGGCGGTGGTGGCACACGCCTTTAATCCCATAGATATCTGTGTGTTCAGGGTCAGAGCTATTAGAGCCATAGCAAGAGTGTGGCGGTGGTGGCACACGCCTTTAATCCCATAAGATCTCTGTGTGTTCAGGGATACAGTCAGCATTGGAGACATATGCCTTTAAGACCTAGGGGGCTGTACATTCAGACAGTGATGAGGCAGTCATGTGTTTGGGTTTACAACCAATGAGAAGGCAGAACAACATACTATAAAAAAACGAACCGACAGGAAGTAGGTCTCTTTTCGCGAAGCTGGGACAGCAGGAGGAAGGGTGAGATTTTAGCTCTGAGCTCTGACTTCTCGGCTTTCTCTTTTACATTGTTTCTGTGTTTCTTATTTAATAAGACGGTTGGTTACATCTACACTATAGCACTTTACATTCCCATTAACAATACATAAAAATTTCCATTCTACATCTCTACAAAAATGTTCATCTTTTTTCTTTCACTTTAAAAGATTTATTGACATTAAGAAAATGAACCATTTTCATAAAACTTTTTTTAAAATTTTTTGTTTTTAAGAATTTCATACATGTATACAATAAAATATTATATTGTGGTAGTTTGAATAAGAATGACCCCCATAGACTCATATATTTGAATGCTTAGTCACCAGGGAGCAGCACTATTTGAAAGGATTTTAAGGATTAGGAGGTGTGGCCTCATTGGAGGAAATGTGTCACTGGGGGTGGGCTTTGAGGTTTCAAAAGCTCATGGCAGGCCCAGTCCCCCCCCCCCCCCCCCCGCCACTCCCCCACCCCCCACCTAGAGATCAAGATGTAGTTCTCAGCTACTGATCCAGTACCTGCCTGCATGTCACCATGCTCCCACCATGATGATAATGGACTAAAACTCTGAGACTGCAAGGAAGCCCCAAATTAAATGACTTTTTTTTTCATGAGTTGCTTTGGCCATGGTGTCTTTTCACAGCAATATAACAGTGATGAAGGCACATATCTACCCCCTCATTTCCCCTGAAACTTCTCCCAAATCTTATTATTCCATCAAACCCCTTCTGAATTCATGTCTTTTTATGCTTTGATAATCAGTAATTTCAGTTAGAGCTGCCCATATGCTTGAGGGTGGCTCTGTTCACTGAAACATGGAAAACCTGGTAGTGGTCAATCTCCTCAGTAAAGAATGACTCTCCCTCCCCAGCAACCATCCACTGCCAATAACACCTCAGTAAGGGGTGGAATTTAGAGATCATCTGCTCTGTCTATGCCAAGATCAGGCTGGCTCCATCTTCTGTAGCTCCTGTGAAGGTGACCATAGCTGCTGTGAGTTAAGGATGCTGATAGCTATGTCATGTCCAGAAGACAGCATTTCACAGTACTCCCCAACCTCTGGCACTTATATTCTTTCTGCCTCCTCTTCTGTGATGTCCTCTGGGCCTTGAATGTAATATAGATGTGTTGTTTAGGGATGAGCACTCCATTTCTTCTTCTCAGCGCTTTGACCATCCATGTATCTCTCCATTGACCCCTATTCACTGCAGATAGAAGCTTCTCTGATCAAGGCGGAGAACAGTCCAGGTCTATGAGTGTAAACATGAATATTTAGAAAGCTTCTTGATATTGTGACCATTTGGCAAAATAACAACAGCAGGTTCTAACTCTGACCTCTCTGGCCATGGGTTTTGATGAGGATTAAAGTAACAAGCATGAATACACCCCTACAGAGCCAGCCTCAAATCCGACCAGAAAGTGCTTAGTTACCCCATAACAGTCATGCCACTATTGCGTGAGTGGACATGTTTCACCTGGCAGGTCAACACTGCAGCATGCAGGGTCAGACACTGGGTAAGACCACTGGTGCCTTTTCTCCCCAGCAGTCACATCGTACTTTCCAGTACTATGAAAGCTAGCCAGCAGGGACAAATTTTCCTGTTTGGTTTCAGTTGATATTTCTATGTCCTTCCAACCAGCATGTGCTACCTTCAGCATGAGGTCTTGCCACATAATTGTGGTAAGGGCAGTAGCAATAGCCTGTGTTGTTTGGGGGATCTCAGAGGCATTTTTGAGTAAGTAACTTGCAGGGAGGCATCCCATACCTTGTATTGTGATTTTCATGTTAATCCGTATCTTCTGGGATCAACATTATTCACCTGTGCAGAGTAATTCCATCCCAAGTCTCTCTTTTTTTTAAGTTTTATTTTGAAATTAGTATACTAACTACTGTGTAAAATAAGGCTTTTGCATATATCCTTGGTTTGAGCTAATACTAATTCTAAGTAGAGTGAGATTGTTCCTTCTTCACTAATTTTTTTTCTTTATCCTTCTTCTCTTAGACTTTGAATATTTGAAAGACGCTCACTGGGTTTATTTATACATTTTTGCTTACATATAGAATGTATTTCATTTTAAATGTGACTTTAGTATGTATGTTTTAATGAGGTATAAAATTAAGCAATATATCTAGCATCTTCCAAAGCAATTTTCAAGTACTTTAATTTTAATCATTTCCTTGCATCTTTTGTTATTATTTCATAATGTATCTTGTGGGTTCTTATTGCTGTTAAGAGTCTGTTTTCAGTCTAATTACTATTCTTTTATAGGTACATTATACTTTCTGATTGCTTTTAATATGTTATTGTCATCATTGATATTCTAAAATTTCACTATATGGTAGAGATGCATCCTTATTTATCATACTTAAGAAGGATATATTTTTTCCAAATAAGAACTCTAATATTTTGTTGATCTGGGGAAATTCTTAGTTTCAGATATTGCCTTTCCTTCATTTTCTTTATTCTCTACATGTTTCTGTTAAATTAAGATTTCCTCATCCTACCTGCCAGTTCCTATAAATTTTTACAATTTCCCATCTTTGTGTCTTTCTGAGCTGATTTTAACCATTCTTCAGACCTTTCTTCCAGTTTCTCTATTCTATTTTCAACTTTATATAACTCATAAACTATTTCATCTAAATAATTGTATTATTTTTAGGCATTCTTATCAGTGCTTTTTCAGGTAAAACCTGCTCTCTTTTGAAATGTCTTTGCCTCAGGCTTTCTTGTGTATCTACTCTTCCTAAGTACACTTATTTAATGATTGTTTTTAGGTTGTTTAATCCTCTTCAGTTCTTGATGTACTAACCTTTGTGAAGTTTTTGCTTTTGGTTTTTGTTGTCGTTGTTTCTTAATGGCAGCAGGAGGGGAGGGGAGCAGTGTTTTAGAAGAGGTCTTTGTTTTTGAGAGCCTGGATCTTATTGTTTGGCCCAGGCAGCTTGATCTTGTGATTTTCCTGCCTCAGCCTCCCAAGTGCTGGGTGGAAGAAGTCTTCTAACTGACTCCTTTGGTAACAGTTCTAACTTAGTTACTTTCTGTGGCTGTGATGAAACTCCATGACCAAAGCAACATATAAAAGGAAAGCATTTAACTGGGGTCTCATGGTTCCAGAGGGTTAGAACCCATGACAATCATGGCAGGAAGCATGGCAGGAAGCAGTCAGCTATGATGCTGCAGCAGTATCTGAGAGAGCTTATCCCTCAGTCAATGAGCGAGAAGCAGAGAGAGTTTACTGGGAATTGCATGGACTTTTGAGACCTCAAAAGCCACCCCCAGTGACACATCTCCAGCAAGACTGCACCTCCTGTTCCCAAAATTTCTACTGACTGGGTACCAAGAATTCAAACACATGAACCTATGGAGGCCATTCTCATTCAAACCGTCATATTCCATTCCCCAGCCTCCAAAGCTTAGGGCCATATAATCATGCAAAATACACTTAGTCTAATTTAAAAAGTCCCCATAGTCATTCACAGTTTAAAAGTCCAAAGTCCAAAATTTCTTCTGAGACTCATGGCAGTCTCTCAACTGTAATCCCCTGTAAAATCAAAAAGCAAGTTGCATGCTTCCAACACACAATGGCACAGGATGAATATTAACATTCCAAGAAGGAGGTAAGGTGGCACAGTGAGGAAATACTGGACCAAAGCAAGACTGAAACCCAACAGGGCAAACTCTAAATCCTGTAGTTCTATGTCCAATGTCAATGGGCTTTCATGGCTCTTCCCTTCCAGTTTTGCTGACTGCAACACACTTCTCTCTTCTTCTGGTTCCACTTCTGTCTGCAGCTGTCCTTGGCAAGTATCCCATGGCTCTGGCATCTCTAACATCCTGAGGTCTCCAATATAATTCACTTTCTCAGCTCTACACAATGGCCACTTTGGGTCTTGATGCAGGGACTTCCCAACCATACACTTGGCCTCTGCAGTTTTCCTTAACCACAGAAGACTCTACAACCCTTTACTCCTACATCCTTCATGACTCTAAAGCCAGAACCACATGGCCCATGCTACCAAGTTCTGCTGCCAGCCTGGGATGGAACCCGGCTCTTGTTCTTGATTTACATTTACATACTCTTTGATTTGTTGATGCACACAATTTCTTTTTTTATAAATTGCAGAAATAGTTGGGTCTTGCAATGAGAGCACCACTCCCTTTATTCAATTTCACATCAGACCTCTTCTTATCTTTTCAGAACAAGCATTGGCTCCAACATTAAATCTCCTGGTGCTTTTTCTTTTCCAAATTACCATGCTGTGTTTCTTTTTGCCCTGCTTGCTCTTTTTCATTTTAAATCTTTGTAAGAGTGATTACTAAAAACCAAGTGAAAGAGTCAGTATTAGGCTGTCTTGAAATGTCCTCTGCCAATGAAATTTGTCCCATACTCTTCAATTTAGCCTCAGGCAGATTCTTAGTACAAGGGCAAAAAGAAGCCACATTCTTTGTCAAAATATCACAAAGAATGGTCTTGACCCAGTTGCTAATATTTTTCCCCTGATATCTCTTGAGCTGGGCCTTAATAGTGGACTATGCTTTCAGCACTTATTAATGCTTTCTTCCATGCTTTTATTACAATGGCCCCTTAAGCCCTGTTTACAATGTTCAACTACTCTCCTAGTCCAAAATCCCAGTGTCTTCCACAATCCTCCAAAAAACAACATGGTCAGGCCTGTCACAACAATAGCCCATTTCCTGGTACCAACTTCTGCCTTAATTACTTCCCTATTGCTGTGATAAAAATACCATGACCAAGGCAACTTATAAAATAAAGCATTTAATTTGAGGCCCACAGTTCCAGGGGGTTAGAGTCCAACATGGTGGGGAGCAGAGTGACAGGAGACCAGGCATGGTGCTGGAGCAGTAGCCAAGAGCTTAGTTCTTGATCTCCACAAGGCAGAGGTAGGTTTCTGAGAATGGCATGGGCTTTGGAAACTAAGAAGCCCGCTGTCAACAGAGCTCATCCAGCAAAACGACACCTCCTAGTCCTTCCCAAACTATTCCACCAACTGAGGATCAAATATTCAAACATATGATCCATTCTCTATGGGAGCGTTCTCATTCAAACCACCACACCTTCCAACTGTAATTTGTAATCATTTGATTGGAGAACATGAATCATGATCATTGCTTTTTCCTGATGGACTCTCCAGTTACCAGTAGTTTCATTTTATTTTGGAATCTAAGGACAAAACAAGCTGAAGACCATGTGTAGAATCGCAATCTTACAGAAATATGTATTCCAGATACTTAAATCTCTTCTTCTTATCCATGACATGAACTCCTCAGAAGACAAAATATCCCACTAAAAGAGATTCTCCTCGTGACTCAGTATATAACTATTCCATTTAAATTAAGGAAAGGGATAAGTTTGTAGCTCAAACTGATGGCATGTACATGACTCTGTAATCAACTCCCTGCATCACACACACACACACACACACACACACACACACACAGGCACACATGCTTGTGCACTCACAAGAATGAAAATTATGCTGCACTTCCTTCCTGGACTTCTACTTCTTACTTTAGAGTAAGAATGTATTTCTATCTCTTATATTTATACTTACTTACAAATAAGTATATGCATTTCTTGGTTTTCCAAGGAATCATCCCCTTAGACATGGTGTTTAGAGTTTCCCATACTTCCCAACTCCAGGACGTATGTCAACCTCAACTGACACCCTCATTGCCATGGAAAACTAGGAGTGTATCATCTTTTGCATTTGAGTTCCACTAAGGGATGCCATAGTGACTTTTTGAGCTTCTACCTACTTAACATCATGCCAGTTCACTGCACTCCATAGGCAGACAAGTATCTGCTCACATGGAAGGCCCAGACTGCTTCCCTGAAGTCCTGATTGGTTTGAACAATGAACTGCTATTTGTCTTTCCAGGTTCAGGAAGCCAAATTAACCGAAGTGAAAATCAATGAGGCTCGGGAGCACTATCGGCCAGCAGCTGCCCGGGCATCTCTGCTCTACTTCATCATGAATGACCTCAGCAGGATCCACCCAATGTATCAGTTCTCCCTCAAGGTAACTTTCACCTGGAGTTTTTCCCATAATCATAATATAGCAAAATAGCACTACCAACCTAGGGCACCATGAGAGCTTATGCACATATTCCATTAGTGATGGCAGATCTTCCAGACTGAAGCCAGGGGAGACTTTAGACCTATGGGACAGACCCCACCTCTTTGGTTTCATCTTGTATACCTTACTGTAACAAAAAAGAATGCTGCTGCAAATGAACCTTGGCCTCCTTCGTTCAGCAAGGTCACTGACTATCCACTAATACTGGATAATGCATAGCAGAGGGAACCAAAGAAACAGAAGAAGTGTAAGAAGCTATTCTGTCCCCAAAGAGCTTAAAATGTAGTGGAGAAGGTCCAAAATGTATATTGTTTTTATTGACGAAAGACCAACTCTAGCAATTAGGATGGGCCAGCATTAAATTACTTCTCTTATTATCCTAATACTCCCAAAGCTACTACTTAGGGTTGTTAAAATACCCATAAAACTAAAGTTCTTAGCACATTTTAAGTGCTGACTAAACTAATCTTACTCATGAAAAAATAAAGACCTATAAATTTTTGGGACTCTCTGAAAGTACATCTTATCCCCTCGTGCATTCATCAAAAGACCATAATTAAAGAGGCACTAATATGTCATGGGAGGAGGTGAAGTTCAGAACAAAGGTTTGAACCAACAAGCAGAAAGATTGTGCCCAGAGAGAGACAGATACAGAGGCACAAACACAGGCATTTCCCTCAGAATGAAACATGCATGCACACAGAGAGCACACCTCAGTTTTGTAAAATATTTCCAGTTAAATCAACATGTAGACACCAAGGCCAAGGTATAGGGTTGGTGACAAAAAAAAAAAAACAAACTGAGAAATCTTTGGGCTTCTAATCCCTGAGGCTCATTAAATTGGAGATGGCAGGTCACCATTTCCCAGTCTCTCTCTCTTGTAGTCTTAAGTCTCTGCAGCTCAGATGAACTGTGTTTATGATACTTTGTGGTTTAAAAAAGAAACATAAGCTTATATTCATATCATAGGAACATGCAAAAGAATTATAAGATAGTAAAAAGGCCAGCATAAAAATGAGCATAAGCTAACTATGGAATGATGTCCTTAGTTCAGGAGTAGTTGAAAATCACTCTAAGTACCAGGAACCTGCCACAGTGATGCTTTCTGAAAATAAGAATTCACCTGAAACCTGTGACTATGAGTTCAAAAACAGGTTGTAAGTTATTTTGCAGTGATAGCATTCTGATGCAGGAGGCTTGGAAGAATGATTTCTAAAAGAGGAAGAGGTCACCGGGCATGTTAGCCCACCTGTAATGCCAACCTTAAGGTGTGGAACTGAGGCACACAGGGTCATGAATTCAAGACCAGTCTAGTATGCAGAACTTGTCTAAAAAAAGAAAGGAGAATGTATTTGTGGTGATATTGTATTCCCCAAAGTATTATACACCCTAATAAACTTACCTGGGGTCAGAGAACAGAACAGCCACTAGATATAGAGACCAGAAAATGGTGGCACACACACCTTTAATCCTAGCCTTCTGGAGGCAGAGATCCGCCTGGATCTCTATGAGTTTAAAGCCACACTAGAAATAGCCAGGCATGGCAACATGAGCCTTTAATCCCAGGAAGTGACGGCAGAAAGCAGAAAGGTATTTAAGGTGTGAAAAACAGGAACTAGAGCTGGTTAAACTTTTAGGCTTTTGAGCAACAGTTCAGCTGAGATCCATTTAGATGAGGACACAGAGGCTTCCAGTCTGAGGAAACAGGATCAGCTGAGGAACTGGCAAGGTGAGGTGGCTGTGGCTTGTTTTGCTTCTCTGATCTTCCAGTGTTCACCCCAATAACTGGCCTTGTGTTTGTTTTTATTAATAAGACCTTCTAACGATTCATGCTACATGTATTTTCAGTTGTTTACTGACCAACCTGATCTTTAAAAACAGATTTAAATGTGTTAAAGTAAGTAAGTAAGTTAAGTAGTCATGAAAGGATCTTGGTAAACACAAAACAACAGCTGGAGGGGAGGGAGGGAAGGAGGGAGGAAGGGAGGGAGGGAGGAAAGACAGACATAGAAAACTCTTCAGGACTCCATGGGCACAGGGCACAAACATGGTGCACAGATATACATGCAGGCAAAAGATCCATACAAACAAAAATTTAAGTAAATAAATCTTTAAAAATAATTACAATTATGATAAAGAGATTGGAACCCAGCACCTAGTCCTAGCACGTATGGGGCCCTGAATTTGATCTCTAACCCTGAAGGAAGTAATGGCAATAGAGACTTCACATGACTCCAGTGTCTGGCAACAATGCTCTCACTGTCCACGTGGTATGCATTTGCTGGAGCTAAGGCTGCTGCTCCCTAGGCCACGTGTGCTCTTTATAGTGAGGCCCCAACCCTTTCCTTTTTGGCTTTATATGCCAGGCTCCTTAAAGCATTTGACTGTTAGCTCCTTGTCTGACCACCCCTTAAACTTTCTCTAGTATCTTTTAGGTATTAGCAGGACACAGTCATCCGTGTTTTCCGGTACCTGTACTAAGTAAGACATGGGTGGGATTCTGGGAAATATAAGCATAAGGGTCAGCCCTATTCTCAGAGTGCTCATATCATGTTCACATAAGTAAAAAGAATTTTTAAAAATACTAAGTTAGAAAATTGATTTAGCCCCTAAAAGTTTCAGAACAGCTGCTAAGGATCTTTAAGGATAGTCAGAGTCCATGACAAAACCCTCTGTGGAGAAGAGACCTTGGGGGTGAATGTGAGGATCAGGCCCAGCCTCAGAACCATTCACACACCAACAGGGGGAGAAACTAGCAATGAAAGTACACTCAGTGTGAAGGAAAGCCAAAGTGTAGCCAGGATTTACGTTTTCTCTAGGTATTTTCCTGGGTTATGAATCACCTTACTCAAATTCAGTGATTCCAGGTTCTTTACTGACCACTGCCTTTGAACAGAATTTTAGAAGAAATGGGCAATAATGACCTGAAGAAAGCTAACCACCCCATTTTATGCACTTGCTCTGAGTGGAAGCCCCGCAGCCTCTAATGAGCTATTATTTCATTTAAAATCTACCAAGGGAAGGTAAACCTCGCAACGGGTTAGGTCAGGTATGGGCAGAAGATTTGCTGAGATCATCAGCAAATGAAGAAAGCTCTGAGGACTTCATTAACAAGAAACACCTCAGCACTGAGAGAGGGGAGAGAGAGAGAGAGAGAGAGAGAGAGAGAGAGAGAGAGAGAGAGAGAGAGAGAGAGAGAGAGAGAGAGAGAGAGAGAGAGATTCATCTCGAATTCTTAAATGAAGAACACCAAGACTCAGACCTTACATAGCTTCCACTGGGGTTCAAATGCTGATGTTATAAAGACTAAAGGGTTTTTGTTTTCCTTCTTGGAGCCACAAAAGGAAAATAGAGAAAAAAGCAGAGATCTAAGAACTAAGAGTTAAGTCCAGTTATAACATACTGGTTTTCATTTCCTTTCACTATATGTTCTCTCCATATCATACTTAAAATGTAGTATCCCAAATACTTATTGTCTAAGAAATCACTAATCTTACAATGATAGGTTACTGGTCACATAATTTTTATGTTCTACCGTGCCCTTATTGTAGTTTCAGAGAAGAAATTGAGAAGGGGCTGTGCTCCTACCACTTCAAGAAGAGATAATGGGTCAAAAGATACAAGGATTTACGAGAATGAGTGCAAGGCTAATGGAAATAAACCTATGGCATCTGAGATTTTGATAGAAAAGTCAGAAACTAAAATAGTTCTCACTACCCACTATGTGCCTGGGTCAGTTTCAGAAAATAAAGTTGCTTAAAACATGTTTTCTATGCCACAAGAATTTTGTCATCTATTAGATAACATCACTAACTCAAATAGTCATTGCTGGCTGTATCACCTGTGTATTTAGATAATTATCCAATAAAAACTTACTGGATCAAGTCCTTTGGCTGCAGCACATTTGTTTTTCATTGATTTCACTAATCAGCATTCAATATGCACATTTATTAAACCATTTTGTGTTGCTAATAATATAGTACCACAGGCTGGGTAAGTCATAAAGATGAGAGGTTTATCTTGGCACACAGCTCTTGGTCCAAAGTCTAGAGGCTAGATCTAGTGACAGTCTGCTTGTTGGCAGAGTCCAGAAGTTGCACAGGACATCACTTGGAACAGGAAGCATACTTCTGTGTCCTGCTCTCTCTCCCTATAAAGCTACCAAGATTCAGTCATGGAAGACCTACCTGTGATGACTTCATCTCCCAATGACCCCACCTCTGAATGCCATAGTCAAAATAAATGTCTACCCTCTTAAGAACCCAGGATAGGGATTAAATTCCAATATGAGTTTCAAGAAGGACTAAGAGCTAATAACAGGTCAGGTCCCTCAGGAGATGTCAGATCCCCTGGGATTGGAGTTACAGACAGTTGGAAACAACCATGTGGGTGCTGGGAACCAAACCTGGGTCCCCTGGGAGAGCAACCAGTGCTCTTAACCTCTAAGCCATCTCTCCAGTCATCAGCAGGGCAGCCTCTTACTAGTGTCTCTTCTTAGCAAGAAGTGCTGGGGAAAGCTTTCAATGAGTAGACTAGAAAATTAAAATCATCTTCACAGGAAAGAGGATTTCATACATCGCCTATGATTCATCTTCTCGCCTAGGCCTTCAGCATTGTCTTCCAGAAAGCTGTGGAGAAGGCAGCTCCCA
Source organism: Peromyscus maniculatus bairdii (assembly GCF_049852395.1). Classification (NCBI taxonomy): domain Eukaryota; kingdom Metazoa; phylum Chordata; class Mammalia; order Rodentia; family Cricetidae; genus Peromyscus; species Peromyscus maniculatus. Next base: position 50,455,499 of record NC_134859.1, on the reverse strand, counting down.
GTGAAAGCGTCAAAGAGAGAGTGGCCAATCTAATAGACAGCATAACCTTCTCAGTGTACCAGTACACCACTCGTGGCCTCTTCGAGTGTGATAAGCTGACCTACCTTGCCCAGCTCACCTTTCAGGTAAAAACAAATCAAAACTGTTTTCACAAGCCATATTTACCAACCAGTCAGCAAATGTTAAGGAACCCTCTTCTATTATCATTTCTTAAACAAGCCCAACCTGGCCACTGTGCATGCACTGACCCACCATTGTCCAACAAATGGCAAACACTCTTAATTGACCAGTGTCCCACTTGGAGCAAACTTCCTTAATCATTGTGCCTTCTCCAGCTGATACTGGATAATCTGAGATCCTTTTCAAATTGGTTCTCCAGAAACCACTACAAGTCAATCAAATCGGCGCTGGCCATACAGGGCTTTCTATCGTTGTAGCTGCTGTACATTTGGGATGTTTCCAACAGCTTTCATTCTTAGGAGCTTGGGAACTTAGGACTCGCCATGTCACTGCATCATTAGGAAGAGACCTTGATCTGCTACTTAATCCCAACATCAAAAAGCCTTAAAACGTCGCTTCTTTATACAGACCTTCCTCCCTTCTTAGAACTGGGATTTTTCAATGTATAAGTAAGTGTATATAGCACAGGCTCTCTGAGCCCAGGGCACTCTCCAATGCTAAAAGTCAAATAGCCTGTCATCTATTTGTGCTTTTAGTATGTTTCAATGTCTGAGTTCATGGGTGAATGCTAGCATGCCTATATCACTCGTCTTCTGTATTCCCAGCTGCAGCGCAGACAGCTTCACCTTCACAAAGAAACCTGGATCCCACCTCTCATAATGAATTCTATCCACAGCCAAGCCAAAGGCTTTCTGTCCTGTGCACACGCCTCTCTAAGTAGCCCTCCAAGCCCCTATACCTTCAATCCCCCTTGGCTGGAAAGTTCTCTCTGCCTGTTTCAATATCTCCGTCTCTCAGCTTCCCCAAGACCCCAAGACAGAAAGCTTAGTTGGATTAATCTTCCTTCTTCTGTCTGCTAGCCACTCCTCCACTTCAGAGTCCCTTCCACATTATTGATTTATATATGCGTTTCTATTTTGCATATATTCATATGTCGCTTTGACACTTACCTCAAATCATGTCGTTTGTATGTGTCATCTGCTCAATTAAATTGCAGGCACATACTCCATGGCACTTATGATTGATATATAATACTTGCTAACCAAGATATATAGTCATCCTCTGTGTGCATTTAAGTCGCTCTGGTGTTTTGGCTGAAAACAGATGCACACAGAAGAAATTTGCATGAATATACACTTCCAATCCACCCTCTTTAAACAGCCAAAATTGATGGGCAAGCTCTCGAGCTAAAGGCAGCAGTAATTACACTGAGTGACAATCCCCAAGATCTCCAGCCTCTGTGACCACAGCTGAAGAATCACAGGGTTATTTTTTTCAACATTGCAGATTCTCCTCGTGAACCAGGAAGTCAATGCAGCAGAGTTAGATTTCTTGCTTCGGGCTCCAGTACAGACAGGAACCCCCAGCCCAATGGAGTTCCTCTCCCACCAAGCCTGGGGAGGAATCAAGGTCAGTACCAACCCCCAGAAAAAGTCAAGTTCTCTCAAAGGCTTGACTTAAATACATGTCTTTATGTTATCAGTGTGTCTCTCTCAGAATTCAAACACAGAGTTGTGTTGAACACAGATGCATTCCCTCCCTTCCAAGTACCACAACAGTCTCATCCTCCCAAGCCTGCTGAGAAGAAACAAGTACATTTTGGGGTGAGAGCTATCCCTTTAGAGGGGAGGGGGGTGCCGAAAGTGCTGATGGGGGTTTTTTAGCCAGCTAAACTGTCTTTCATCTGACAAGGCTTAGGGCTGGAATCTGGGCTCCTCAGATCAGCCCAGGGACTCTTATGAAGATGTCACACCACTTCCGGAAGTCAGGCAGGTACCAGAGCTCTGCTGGGTATCTCTGTTTGTCTGGGCTGAAACTCCCAAGCAGAGAATTCTTTCCAACCTGCGACTCTCAGCACTTAAGAATAGCACATGTCTATTGAGTTCATTGAACATAACACTACTATTTCGTCCTCTTGTCCATCTGGGAAATAGGTCTTGTTTGTTCCCATTTCACATGGGAACATGAAACATAGGTCCTACCACTTTCAAATAGCAAATCTAGGACACAAATCCATGTTAGGCAGATCAGTCTAGTTAGTATTTTATGAAAGTTGAAAAGATCACAAACTCTAAAGTGTTTTTAGTAGGGACTGATTCCATATTCAGAACCAGACCTGATGTCTGCCAGGAAATGAGGGATAAGTGACTTCCAGCTCCAGAGAGTCCACAGCTGCATGCTATGTAGGCAACTTTCTAGTCCATACCCATGGGCACATATGGAATAGAATGTTTTTAAGATGAACCCTGCTTATGATCTCCCATGTTTGTTCTCACATTGTACAAATGTTCAATAGCACAAAAAAAGTGTACATCTGAAATAATATAATCAGCCTTCTCTATATTTCTTACTCAGTTTTTTTTAAGTAATTGTGTATTCACAAGCAATTGTAAGAAATGATTCGCAGATATCCCTATAATGTCTAATCCTTGGAATACTGTCCTATGTTCTTTTATGGGTGTGTGATGTATGTACCTGTGTATATTTGGTTTTATCATATGCACTCTTAAATGTTTTATCAATTGATTTGGCTTGCTGTTATGAATGGAATACCCCTTTATTTCTTTCCCAATATGTTTTTCCTCTTCTCATACCAGATTAGGCAGGTGTACTAATCACTACTATCAAAATTCAGAAAGTCCCATCATTACAAAGACTCCCAGTTGGCTCCCTCTACCCTTGGTACCAATCAACCACCAGCCTGTTCTCCATTTGCAGAATGATTTTATACCTCAGGGATGTCATGTGAACAGAAACACAGTATTTAACCTTTACAGATTGGACCATCCACTCATCCTAATTCCCTTAAGGTTAATCCAAGCTGATTTATACCCAGATTGTAATCATTTATAAGCATGCTGCCCACATCAAAGGAGTCATCTTGGGAAATTCAAGGCTAATTCTGCTAATGCTACTGTCACTCGAAATACTTCCCTAACCTCCTTCTTAAAGAATCTCTAGCTGTTCTTACACGGTCTTTCAGGACTGCATTAGCTACCTTCCTCGTTGGTGTACAACACCTGACAGATGAACTTAAAGAGTTTACTTTGGCTCTCAGTTTGAGTCAATCATGGTGGGAAAGTCATGGTGGGCAGCTGGTCACATGGCATCCACAGTCCAGAAAACAGAGAGAGGAATGCTGGTACTCCACTCACTTCCTCTTTTTTTTAGTTAGCCCAGTACTTAGTGCATGGAATCATGCAGTATACCTTCGGGGTCAGTCTTCCCAACTCACTTAACCCAATCTAGAAACTTCTTTACAAGCATGCCCAGAGACTCGTTTTCATGGAGACTTTAAATCCTATCAAGTTGTCAATCAAATTTAACCATCCCAATTCTAATTCTTGTCAAATGGATACCCAGACACATCACCTTCAAGCCATAATCTTCCATTACTTGTCCCCAAAAGCTCTTGGCCATCTCATAATGCAAGATGTATTCAATCCATTTCTTAAAGTCCTCATAGTCTCCAAAAGCCCTAACACTGTTCAAAAGTATGACTCTTGCCGGGCGGTGGTGGCGCACGCCTTTAATCCCAGCACTCGGGAGGCAGAGCCAGGCGGATCTCTGTGAGTTCAAGGCCAGCCTGGGCTACCAAGTGAGTTCCAGGAAAGGCGCAAAGCTACACAGAGAAACCCTGTCTTGAAAAACCAAAAAAAAAAAAAAAAAAAAAAAAAAAAAAAAAGTATGACTCTTTTGTAAGACTCACTTATCTCTTAACCATGAGCTCCTATAAAATAAAAAATAAATCACATACTTCTAGCATACAATGACAAGGCCCATCCCCAGCATAGGAGCAAAATAAGCTTAAAATGAGGAAATACATGTTTGGATCATAATTTTACAAGTTTCTGTCCATGGCCCCTTAGCCCCCATTTCTTTCATTTTTCTTCCTGTTTTGTTTTTATTTATCATTAGCACACAAAGTAATCAGTTTCATTATGGAATTTACACATGCATTTATTATTTTAAGACAGAATTTCACAATCCTTTGCCTCAGCTTCCTGCTTGCTGGAATTAAAGATACACACATCCATTCTCAGCATTCCCATTGCTTTTGGGACTGGGGTGAAGCAGTGTATCATGGGATAGAGGAAAGCTCATGGTGGGCAAAAAACAGAGAGGGAGAGGCTATTCGCCCCTTCAGGGGCTGCACCTTTAGTGACCCAGCTTCTTGCCATTGGGCCTTACCTCCCAAAGCTTCCTTCATCCCTCAATGGCTCCAGAAGTAACAACCAAACCTTTTAGAATGAGTCTTTGTTAGATTATTTAATAGCCAAACAATAACTATTATTATTGAGATATTTTGCTTTCATGCTGTCTTTGAAACCTGCTGAATATTTTGCACATGGAGAGTCAACTCAGATGTTAACTTTTCTTCCAAAATATTTGTATTTAGATTTTATATTATTGTTGGAACAGTTGGCTCATACATCCAAATTGTTCCCAACACCCCTCTATAAGTTTTCTAATTACTAACGTGAGTTCAAGTTTCTGCACTTAAGCTGTAAAATCATTCAAATGCAGTTGAAAATTAAGTCTCTGAGCCAAGCAAGTGGCATTTGCCTGTATAGTCCCAGCTGTCTAAACCCTGAAATAGGAGGATCTCTTAAGTTCAGGATGTCAAAGACAACCAAGGAATACAGAGAGAAGCCTCTTTAAAAAAGCAGTCCCACCAGGTGGTGGCAGCATACACCTTCAATCTCAGCACTTGGGAGGCAGAGGCAGGTGGATTTCTGTGAGCTCGAGGACAGCCCAGTCTATAAAGTGAGTTCCAAGACAGCCAGGGTTACACAGAGAAGCCCTGTCTGAAAACAAACAAAAACAAGCAGTCCTTTTATCACACTAACCCTATCTCAAGTTCTCAATATTCCTCATGGCCAGTGGCTACCTTGTTAGACTTGGAAATCGTGACTCAGAGTTTGCTGCCTTTATGGAAATATGTTCTAAAAGCAGTTCTGAATGAACCCATGTGCAGAACAAGAACAGCAATGGAGATGGACTAGTTCACACACACCCTGATTCTGGCATACCTGGATCCAAGTGTACGAGTGTGTGTGTGTGTGTGTGTGTGTGTGTGTGTGTGTGAGAGAGAGAGAGAGAGAGAGAGAGAGACAGAGACAGAGACAGAGACAGAGACAGAGACAGAGAGACAGAGAGAGAAACTATGTGTATGTATATATGAATGTGAGTGTATTGTGTGTGAGAGTATGTATGTATATGTGAGTGTGTTGTGAGTGTGTGTATGAGAGAGAGAGGAAGAGAGAGTGTGTGTATGTGCATGTGAGTGTAAGTGTGTGTGAGAGAGAGTATGTGTATGTGAATGTGAGTGTGTGTGTGTGTGTGTGTGTGTGTGTGTGTGTGTGTGTCGCCTCTGGCATGTTATCTAACTCTTTGTTTCCTTATCTGCAAAACAACCATCATAACATCTTCCACAGAGTGAATGTTCAGTAGTCAGAATCCACTGATGGCTGCGGCAGTGTAGTCAGATGGTTTCTCCGGTCCCACCAGACCCCCACAGTCCCATGGCCCACTTATAAAATAATCACTCAGAAGCTTATATTAATTATAACTCCTTGGCCATTAGCTTAGGCTTATTACTGACTAGCTCTTACACTTAAATTAATCCATAATTCTTGTCTTATGTTTAGCCATGTGGCTTGGTACCTTTTCTCAGTTCTGCCTTGACATCCTGATTTCTCTGTGTTTGGCTGATGACTCCTGACTCAGCCCTTCTTCTTCCCAGAATTCTTCTTATCTGTTTGTCTCACCTATACTTTCTGCCTGGCTACTGGCCAATCAGCATCTTCTTTATCAACCAATCAGAGCAACACATATTCACAGCATACAGAACGCTACCCCACAGCATGGCAGTGTTTGCTTTACAGGCTGCTGTTGTCCAGCACTATATGCTCAGTTTCCTGAAACAACAGAACGGTACAGTTGGAAAGCCCAGAAATCGGAAGTGATGACGTAGGCAGAACCAGGCTGCCTCCAAATCCTTTGGACAGGACTTGTCTTTGCATCTCCCAGTGTCTGGTAGCTTCTGGCATTCCTCAGTTAGGGGCCCAGAGACTCAGTCTCCAGAGGCACAGTCAGCACAGAGCTGCCTTCCCTCTGTATGCCTCTGTGGCTTTCTCCTTCTCGTAAAGGCCCCAGTCCCAGTGGATTAGGGCCCACCCTAGTAAAACCATTTTAAATTGAGCACACCTACAAAGACCCTATTAATTCTTTAAATTTAATTTTATTGAAAGGCAAACTGTGCTGGAGGATAATTCTTCACTATATCTTTTGAAGAACACAACTCATAATAAGCCTGATTAGCAATTTCCTCCAATATAAGGGACATGCATGCTGTGGCTGATGTGGGTGTGCCTAACAGAATCTGTCCAAAAAAAGAAAAATTTCCAGGCATTGGAAACTGCCCAACTGGACCAAATCCTGTTGACTTTCTCTGTATTCTCTCCCACGATGCCCTCCATGGCAAAAGTGAAGAAGGTCCCAAAGCAATGGGACTGCTGCGAATGGACGTGCATGTCTTTTTAATCCCAGCAATTGGAAGCTGAGGCTCCCATCTTACACAGCTGGTACAGAGGTGATTTCCGCCCCTCCCTTCACAGAATGCCTGCTTGGCTTGGCTTCCCTCTGCTTTTGTGTTTTGCTTTGTGGGCTGAGCTCATCTGGCTGTTTAAAGTCTTCTGCAAATGAGCAAAGCTTTATCTCCTCTCTCTCTGAGTTTGTTATGGGGAACAACAGACCCAGGTCCATCAAACTCAGGCACACCCTGGGATGTGCACAGGTGAGGCACAAAGCAATATGTGGTACATATCGTGGAAGCCTTTGATGAATGCTTTTCAAGTGTACGCTTGGATTTTAGCCTAAAGAAACAAACTGAGTATAATTGAATAGGAGATAATAAAAAAAGAAAAAACATTTTAAAGGATTCTATCTAATGAGGAAGGTTGATTGCCTTGCTTCCTTCCCCAGAAGACTAATAAGCAGGTAATAAATGACATTTCTGTGATAAAATCCTGCTTTTATTGTGATCCTTTGTAAGAATGTTTTCAGTCCCCTCAAATGTTGAACTTTCAGGTAATAGGTATGTTCTGTTCTTCATTAGAAAAACCTCATCTGAGCTGAATTTCTTTGTCTGCCTTTGAAAAGGCCTCTCACTGCCACTCTGGATGCCAATTTAGCACTGTTGTATTTTGCTGCACAGTCCAAAGTAATTAGGTTAATTAGTCATTTCCATTTAGCTTATTAGAAGGCTAGAAATCCCTTCCCCTCATTTGGAAGATTAAATGGTGTGATTGTGTTCACCAAAGAGCTTCAAGGATGTGGTTTCAGACCCAGGCCTGGCAACTGGGAGCTCTGGTCATGGTGTAATTTGCTCTGTTTTGTGGAGAGGAGACACAGTAAGGGTAAATTGGGCAGGAAAGGGTTAATGATGCTGCAGGTTGAGAAGTGGGAGCAGCCTGGAAATAGAGAAGAGTCAGTTCCTCAGCACACAGAGAGAATGACAGCAGCTGTGGCTTTGACCAGCCACAACCCAGTCCCAGCCCTAGCCCCAGCCCCAGCCCCTGCCCCCAGCCCCTGCCCCAGCCCCAGCCCTCCTGTGGCTCTGCAGATGTCAGACTTCCTTAATTAAACACTTCCCAAAGGCTGCCCATGCCTGAGGAAGTTCTTGCCCATAGCTAACTCACAATCTTGTAGGAATTAGAGACAAAGAATGTGGCAGTTGAAATCCAATAGCTAGCAAACCTCCATAGTCTTCAAAGTTTTGTGTCTAGGCTAGAATATAAGATACGACACTTTAATGTGAGAAATCCATGGAGTCTGCTTAAAGGGCAAAGGAATTTATTAGGGAAGGAAAACTCAAGACAGAATAGAGGAATTGTTGCAGGATCCTGGAAGGATGAGGCATGGTCCCATGCTGTTCTTCTTCTTGAGATCATCCCAGCATCCAAGTCCCATGAAGGAGAAAAGAGAGCACTGGGCATGTGCATACCAGGTCTTAAGGGTCCCAATTGACCATGCCCCAGGGGCATGTACTTCAAGGTCATAGGCAGGTATAATAGTTACCTGCTACCTCACTAGGGGTGGTGCTTCAAGGTCGTAGCTAGAACAGCTACCCACTACAGCACTTGATCCCCTGGTCTCATTTTTTGCATAAATAAACTGAAGCCCAAGAAAACTGCAAGTTCTGTGGGCTGTAAATGCTTGTGGTAGGACTGAACTCTGTGTCCCTGGGCCTCATCCACCTTTCCTCATAGCACCCCTCACCACTTGTCATGAAAGAAGGTATTTCTCACACTATGTATTTGGGGTGGAATCAGTAATCCACAGAACCCCAGTAAAAGGATGTATGTTCATCCCCTCAGGAGAGGAGTGCAGGCACACCAATGCCCGTGTCTATGTCCTTCTGCAGCCTTCCTATGCCCTTGTTCCCAGAAAGGATTCTTTGTAGCTATCATGTTTTCACAGTCCCATCTCACCCTCCAGGTTTGGGCCCATTTTTTATCCTTCTTTTAAAGTGCATTTTCATTTTCTCAGTCTTTGTGCTGACCTAACAGAACCCTACATGCTTTCCAAGACTTCCCTTGTCTCCTTTCTCCCTAAAACTGAAAGCTACTTGAAGACATGTATCTATTTTCCCCCCACTATTGTATTCTGATTTGGAATGTAGTAGGACATTAATACTGAAAGATTATATGGATGAATGGATGGGTGGATTCAAATAATGATAGTTTTGAGCTCCTTAACCTTCATTGCATTGTATAGGTACTTTAGACCCTCAGTCTACTGTTGGAGAAATGAAATATAAAGGCAGAGTAGAAGCACTTCCCATCACTAAATGTGTAAGGGGGTGGGTCTATGTCAAATCCCCATCAAAGTCCTTTGCTTTATATCACTATGATGAAATACCTAACAGCACAGATTAAGGTGGCAATATTAACTTTGGTTCATGGTGGTAGAGGGCTCAGTTCATGGGGGAAGGTGTGAAGGACAGCTTGATTTACACCAAGGTAGACCAGAAAGCAGAGAGCAAGACAGAAGGTGGCCAGGGATAATATACCCACAAATATCCACTCCCAGAAACCTTCTTCCAGCTAGCCCTTACCCCCAAGTTTCCAAAATGATGCCACAAGCTGGGGGTTAAGGTTTCAAAACAAAAGTTATGTTTAAGCTATAATACCCACCCAAATTTTCATTATCAAGACTGATGATACCATAGACATATTAAGACAGTATAATAGGATTTACTACCCTTTGCATGCCGTGAAATGGACCATCTATATTACATCCCTTACCTAGAGTGTCAGGGATCTTTGCAGAAGAAAGGATGGAAAGATCTCAAGAGCCAGAGGAGACGGTGGATAACTGCAAGTAGACAATATTTATTTTCTGGACCCAACAGGGCAGTTGCATGTATCTCATAGTGACTGTGAGCACATGCACAAGACCCATGTCAGCTTAACCAGACAAAACCCCAGCATGGAGGGAGAGAGGTGGGAGTTAGTTCCCTACCTGTAGGTCTATTGGCTTTTGATAGGTGCTGGGAGAGGAAGATTCAATTTTCTTTAGGAGGGTGACTTGTGGTAGGTCTGCCACACTCCAGGAGAGGCACTATACCCAAGAGTATATGGGAAACACAACTTGGACTCAATTTGGGGGTAGAGAGAGAGAAAGAGAGAGAGATAAAATAAAGTTTGTTGTGCAAGTGTTACAACTCTGAAGGGGAAGGTATCCTGACTGTCAGGCGTCAGGCTATACCTGTAGCTGTGAAGGGAAGGTATCCTGGGTACCTAAAGCTCTGAAGAGAAAGGTATCCTGACTGTAGGGAGCCAGGCTATACCTGTATCTGTGTTCCAGTAGGGGATGGTTTCCCCAAAGGAATGTAGCAATCCTGCTCCTCTCAGAGAGAGCCCTTACGACTAAGCTCTGTTCCACTCTGCTAGGAGAATTTCCCAGCAGAGATGTCCCTTGCTTCTCTGCTCTGGTGAAAATTTTTACTTCTGGGCTTCACTCTGCTAGTGGGGAAACCTCCTCAGAAATGTAGCAGTTTGCTCCTGCTCCATAAAAATTGTTACTTCTCTGCTCCCTCCACTAAGGGGAGTTTCCCAGCAGAGATGTCCATTGCTTCTCTGCTCCACTCTACTCAGGTGAAAGAAGATCTTCACCCAAAACTCATTCGGGAGATTTATTTATTTGGAGGGAGGAATCCAGGAGAGTGGCTGCCTCTGCCAGAGTGGAAAAGGGCAGCTCCCAACTGAACAGGGACAGGGCTAGTAGGCTTGTATAGAGCTTCTTAAGGCAGAATGTTTCTAGGGTGAAGATTTTCAGGGTGGCAATTAGTTGGATTTCAATCCCTGAGCTTGGACAAGCTCAGAGATGGTTGATTTTCCTGCTCAGGGATTGGTTGGTTTCTTGCTCAGTTGGTCGGGAGTAGGGGGAGTGCAGAGCCAGGGTGTGTGTCTTTGGCTGGCCTTTTTACCCTACAGGATAGGTAGAAAGGTGGGGGTGGATCTGGAAGAAGTTGGGGGAAGGAGATAAATATGATCAAAGTACTTTATACTACTGTCAGAATGAAGTCTTCTGGAAGGAAAAAGGGAGCTTCCAAATAGTGCAAAAAAAGGCTAGCAATCCAGGAATGAAGACAGCATTGGGGTGGTAGGAGCTATGAATGGGCCAGGGTAGAGGTGCCTGTGCATGGACAGAGGACACACGATACAGGTTCCCTTCAGCTTCAGAGGAAGGAGTGCCCTGACTTACTTCCTAGCCTTCCCAAATAGGAGGAGGAAGAAGGAATAAGATGCATGCTATCGGGAATCAGACAGCTACAAGTTGAGCGATTCTTGAGTGGCAAGTTCAGCTCTGTGAACAGCTGTAAGTGCGCTATAAAAATGGTACAAGGACATCCTGCTCTAATCTACAAGAGGACGTGCTGTGTCTGCTGACTTTGAACGGGACTTTGTAGAGCCTTCAGATATAAGAGGCATGACCGGCACTAGAAAAGGAAGGTGCCAAAGTTGCTAGAGAAGAGAACAGAACCTGAATTGAGTTGGTAGAGTCAGACACACCCCCGAGGTTGATGCAGGAAAGTTCAAATGGGATGGGGTGGAGAACGACACCTCGGAAAGGGGCGTGAAATGAAGATGTGTGGTTCCTGTGTTCTGTATTTGAAGTTGATGCTTATGGACCAAGCAGTCCGTGGAAATGCTGCATTGACATTCTAGAGACATTTGGGAGATGGATGGACAGAGTGTGGTGGTACAGTGAGTGTGAAAATGTAAGGAAGCCTCTCTGGCTTAGGTGTCGGGGCTCTGGGACCTCAAAAACTGCAGCACCTACTTTGACCCATTTCCCATGGAACAGTGTGCTGCTGGGTGTGGCCCAGTCACAAACATTTTATTTGCAACCGCTGTATGGTATTGGCAGGCAGTGTGTTATGGATGAGCTTGCGTATTGTCTTCCTCTTCCTTGACTTTTTCTAGAGGGAGAACCAAGACTCCAGACCAGACTATGGATGAGACCTGTTTGTGCAAAGAATGCCTCTTGTCTCTCAGCCCTCTGCCCCCAATGCACAGCTGTCTAGAGAAACTGCATTTTAGAATAAGATTCTCTGACATCCCCTAGGCCCTTTCATCAATGGAAGAATTCTGCAATCTGGATCGAGACATCGAAGGCTCCGCCAAAAGCTGGAAAAAGTTTGTGGAGTCCGAGTGTCCCGAGAAGGAGAAGTTCCCCCAGGACTGGAAGAACAAGTCAGCCCTGCAGCGCCTCTGCATGATGAGGGTCATGAGGCCTGACCGGATGACCTATGCCATGCGGTAGGGGGCAGGCCACAGGCTCTGGGAAGGCATGTGTACAGGGCAATCTTAGGAAGACCAGGCTGGCATAGCCGAACTTCAAGGCCATGTTCATATAATAATGAGCACCTTTGTACCAAGACTAAACCCATGAGACCAGTTGACTTGGGTATGGCATCTGTTTTAGGTATGCCATTGGTTGTCTTGATGTCTTAATAGAAAGTTTGGGGGAAGGGAGATACTCATCAGTCTCAGCATTGAAAAAGATGCCAATCACCAATAATATGAAGAAAGATGGAGGGATCCAGAAAGCATGTGGAGAGTCTACTTTTAGCATCACAGAAACAGAGAGTGAGGTGGTTATATCCTTTGATAAATAGATGGCAAAGAATCAATAAGGATATTTGACTTCTAACTTCTTTGACAAGTAGGATAATCAGCTACATGGAGTTAAAATCAGAGAATGGAGAAGGCTTGAAAAGAGGTCTGTGGCTAGAGAGATGGTAATGCATACCAGGCAAGTGTGAGGACCAGACTCTGGAACCTCAGAACCCACACACACGCTGGATGGGTGTGACAGCCTTCCTATAGGCCCGGTGAATGGGCGCAGACAGGGATTCCCTAGAGCAAGCCAAAGCCAGCTAGTCAGAATCAGTGAGGTCTGGGTATCAGTGAGAGACCCCGTCTCAGTATGTAAGATGAGGAGCAATTGAAGAAGCTGTTTAATGTCAACTTTGGCCCTCCACAAGGACATGCACACATATGCATGTGCTCTCATACCTATGCATGCACCCACATGTATGTGAGCATGCATCCATACACACATATGCAAAAAAAGAACAAGAATCTGTGAAAATGAGAAAGAAGGGGATAGAGATATAGCTCAACTGGCATAATGTTTGCCTAGCATGCGTGCAGCCCACAGCTAGATCCCCAGTGCCACATAAACTGGGTATGGTGGCACAAGCCTCTAATCCCAGCACTCAGGAGGTAGAGGCAGGAGGATCATCAGAAGTTCAAGGTCATCCTTGGCTTCATAGCAAGTTTCAGGCCAGCCTGGGATATAGGAGACCCTGTCTCAAAAGAGAGAAAGAACAGGAGAGGGGGGAGCAAATGATGGAGGGATGGAAGAAAGCCAAGAAGAAATAAGACAGAAGTATGGCCAGGGAAATGCAAAAAAAAAATCCCAAAGCTACACTTGTAGTGGTGCCAGATATCCCCATTGGATGTTTTTCCCCCGTAGATGTAAGAGTCAGAGGTACAAGGCTCCTAGGCTAAAGTTCCATTAACTTCAAAGCAGTGAAATAAGAGTTTGGAAAGGCAGGTTGGGATATGATTAGAAGTCAAAGGCCATGGAATCTACAGAGGCAGAAAGCAGCTTAGCAACCACTTGGAAAGTATCTGAATGTAAAAGTTCTCCCTGGTGCAATGAAAATATTCTAATACTGGACTGTCAAGAAGGGTGCACAACTTGGTAAATTTATTATACCTAAGGGCATTACTTTTTAAGGAAAGGAATTATAAGACACAGCATCTATGCTAGATAGGGAAGAAGTGAGAAGAAGAATTGGCTGATGGGAAATCATCAGAGGGGCCAAGAAATTGAAATTCCTGCACTTTCATGGCACTCATTCAGGCAAAGGCTTGTTGAGATAAAGATATAGTATCAATAACTGTAAGGATTGAAAATTTTTGGACTGAGAATTAGCTGTTTCAGACTTACAAAAAATTCCCAAGTAATGACATACATTGAAGGATTGCCATGAACTGGGTAGAGGAGGGGGTAGGGGATGAAAATCAATTGGTTTGAGGTCTGTCCACACAGATATTGATGTCACTCAGGCTGGAGGAAAGTTCATGAGCCAAGAACCCAAGTGTTGAGTGAATGGGAAAAGTACCAAATGGAATAATAGATGGTACTGGTGTGCATGGCTAGTGGTGATACAGCCCGGAGAAGTGAGTCTCAGTGGAGCCACACAAGTGGAAAGGTGTTGACGTGAAGATAACTATTAGACAGTGAACATTATGTGGCCACTGCCCACACTGAGATCCATCTAGTGCAAGCCCAACTGAGAGGGATACAAGAGAAGCTATATCTTGGGGAATAGTGGAAGGATCCACAAATGTCAGGAGTCTGTCCAGACATCTAGTAAGCTGGAAGGATTTGTTTCACACAAAATGGGACACTCTGGAAAAGAACATGGTGGGCAGGAGTGGAAGAAAGACCAGTGAAGAATAGAGTGTTAGAGTCCTGTGGGACCTTAAATGTCGGATGTGTTGGCACATTGCAGGGATATAGAGTAGGTTAGATTTAGCTGCCCATAGTCATTCAAAGACATTGGTCCTAACTGTCTCCAAAAGGGTGAGATGATGTGAGAAGAGACCAGGTCTACAGAGGGAGGCAGCACTGGTCTGGGTAGAGAGCTGTCAGGAGCCCAGATCTAGATGCGTGGCTTGGAACTAGCAGTACAAACAGTAAGTGTTGACAAGTTGTGAAGTTGGAGCCAGTCCTAACTCTTTAACTGTCAACCCCATGAGCTTGAACATGTCTTTTCCTTTCTAGAAGCCTGTGTTTCTCAAATGTTATGACACACGTGCTTATCTCCTCCTACAGAGACTTTGTTGAGGAGAAGTTAGGAAGCAAATACATAATGGGAAGAGCACTCGATTTTGTAGCCTCTTTTGAAGAGTCAGGACCAGCCACTCCCATGTTTTTCATCCTGTCTCCGGGGGTGGACCCACTGAAGGATGTGGAAAACCACGGTAAGCAAAGCTTGCTTTGGAGGCAAGGCTGCAATAATCCATGGCCTTCCATTCTTCAGTACTATTGCTTCCTCTTTTCTACATTCAAGATTCACTGTGCAAAACTCTACCTTTGCAGGCCAGACAGAAGTCAGCCTTATTGCTAAAGCAAAGCCACAGACAGCATCATGAACCAGAGAGAAGATTGGATTTCTTTTTAGCCATTCTGTGTAGACCTGTGATTCATGTTGTATATAGTATGAATAGGCCATCCAATTTTGTCCTTTGGTCTGTAGATACCTTGTCTCAGAATCAGTTTTTGGAAAGATTAAATTTCCTGGGAACCCCTGTCAAGTGAAGTTTGCCTGGAGCAGGAAAAGTGGGTCAGGTCAGCAGTTAAGAGTACTTGCTGCTTTTGCAGAGGACCTGAGTTCAGTTCCCAGCACCTACATCAAATGATTCACAAACACCTGGAATCCTAGGTCCAGGAAATGTGATGCCCTATTCTGGCCTCCACAGGCACCACACTAGCATACACTCACACAGATGCATACACATAAATAAAGATAACAATAAGTATTTTTTTAATTGATCGTAAGTATAAGTGCTTGTTTGGGGACTATTAGTCTATTTTGTTGATCTATGTATGATCTCTGTATGCCAACTGCAATACTGACATTAGAGCTGTATGGTAAAATTTTAAGTCAGGAAATGAGTCTGCCAACATTTTTCTTTAAGATTGTTTTAGGTCCTTGTACTCTGTTGTATTTCCACACAACTTTTAAAATTAGCTTGTCAAGTTCTGTAAAAACTAAAGAGAAGTCCATTCAGATTTCAGTAGGGATTTCTGTGATTACCATGTAAGTCAACTGAGGACATGTGGCTAACTTAACAATATGAGGTGCTCTAACACATGAACATGGACTGTCTTTCCATGTAATTTTTAAAATTTTGTTCCTTTTTGAACAGTATTGCACAGTTTGTAGAGTACACATCTTTCATTTATGTTCATTATATTGTATATAAATTCATTTTCTTAATTTCAATTTCATTGGTGGTAAAATTTTATATATAAATTTTTGTTAGAAAAGTTACTAAACTTGTCAGTTGGGTCTTGCGTTCTTATGACAGAGATGCTTAAGGTTTTCTAGATACTAGATTTCCTACACATGCACACATACACACATACACACATACACACACCAACACACATATACACATACACACATAATATATACATGTAACACACACATACATATATATACATATACACACATATGTACAAATACATATACACATATATACATACATACATACACGCATATACACATATACATACACATACATACATACATATACACACAATTTTCTAAATATAAGACTTTGTCCTCTACAAGTAGAGATAATATCTTTTACAGTCTAAATGTTTTCTACTTTTTTTCTTTCCTGATTGCCCTGATAAGAATTTCAGTGTGATGTTGAATAAAAGTGGCTAATTTGGGTATCTTTATCTTGTTCCTGGTCTTAGGAGAAGGAAGACTTTCAACCTTCCCCATTGATTATGATAGCTGTGAGTCTTTTGTAGACATCTTTCATCATACCCAGGAAGCTGTTTATTTCTTACTTGTTACAGTTTTTCTTTAATTGTGAAAACATGTTAGATTTTGTCAAATGTTTGATCTTCTTCTAGTGAGGTGATAATGCAGGTTATTTTTCTTCAGTGTACGAATACAACATGTTACATTGATTGTTTGTTTAATTAAACCAACCTTGCCTTCTAAGGATCTCAAAATGATCCCACTATTTAATTCATTCTCTACGTTACTAGATTCAGTTTGCCAGTATTTTGATAAAGGATATTGGTGAGTATCTTCATCAAGGATATTGGCCTACCTTTTCCTTAAACTTTGTCTCGTTTTAGTTACAGAATAATTCTAGGAATCTATTTATTTGACTAAATTTGGAAGTATTCCCTCCTCTTGTTTTGGGGTGTGTGTGTGTGTGTGTGTGTGTGTGTGTGTGTGTGTGTGTGTGTGAAGATTTTGTGAAGGATTAGTGGATTCATCACATTTTCATCATCACAACAAAATACTTGAGGCAGCTAACATCATTAAGAAAAAGAGGTGTACTCATCTTTGAGGTGGAAAGTCCAAACAGAACAGTGTAGGCTCTGGTGAAAGCCCATGATGGAGTCCTGGATTATAAATGGGGGCGGGGAGTCGGGGGAGAATCACAGATGCAGGCATCGAAAAAGAAAGGAGAGGCCAGGCTTACTGGAGGTATGACAGTCTTCTCAGAGAGCTCAAGGGTGGACCACTCAATGACCCAAGGACCTCTCACTATGTCCCACCTCTTAAAAGTTCCACAGCACCTCCCAAT
The DNA here is from genome assembly GCF_049852395.1 of Peromyscus maniculatus bairdii. Taxonomy (NCBI): domain Eukaryota; kingdom Metazoa; phylum Chordata; class Mammalia; order Rodentia; family Cricetidae; genus Peromyscus; species Peromyscus maniculatus. Next base: position 50,438,388 of record NC_134859.1, on the reverse strand, counting down.
AATGCCACTCTGGATACCAGGCCTCCAGTCACTTAGACCCTGGGGAAATACCCAAATGATGGGACCTGGCTTCCATGTCTATTAATATTTGGGAGAACCCAGTGAGGAAGCCATTGAGCTTGAGCTTTTCTAGACAGGAAGTTCTAAAATTAAAAGTTCAGTCTCCTTGCCATTTTATGTCTAGTCTAAGTTTCAATTTTCTCACTGAGTAAGTTTCAGTACTTTGTTTCTTTCAGTCCCTTGGTCATGTCATCAAAGTCCTGTAATTTGTTGGTAAATAAACATTTCTCTAATGATATCTGTATTAAAATGTTCAGTTCCTCCATGGCATATATATATATATATATATATATATATATATATATATATATATATATATTAACTAGTCTAAAACTTAGGTGTGTGTGTGTGTGTGTGAAGGTATGTGTCCATGTGAGTGCATGTGTGTGTGCAGGTCAGAGGTCAACCTCAGATGTCATTTCTCATGAGCCATCCATCTTGTTTTTTTTTTTTAAGACAGGATCTCTGTGTTGAATGAGAATGGCCCCTACAGGCTCATGTGTCTGAATACTTGGTCCCCAGTTGGTAGGACTGTTTGAGAAGGATTAGGAGGTGAGGCCTAGTTGGAGGAGGTGTGACACTGGGAGAGAGCTTTGGAGTTTTAAAAGACTTGTGCCATTCCTTATGTACTCTGCCATTCTTAGTGTGCTCTCTACCTCCTGTTTGTGAACCAAGATATGAGTCCTCAGAGGCTACCATGACTTCATTCCATTATCATGGACTCTAACCCTCTAGATCTGTCAGCCCAATTAAACTCATTCTTTGATAAGTTGCTGTGGTCATGGTGTCTTATCCCAGCAACAGAAAAAGAAAAAAAAAAGACTAATATAGTCTGTCATTGGCCTGAAGTTCACCAAATATGCTAGGCTGGCTGGCCAGTGGGCCCCAGGAATCAAACCATCTCTGCCTTATCAGCAGTAGGATTACAAACATGTTTATGTAGGCTCTAGGAATTGAACTCAGGTCCTCAAGCTTGCATGGCAAACATTTAACCAACTAAGCCATCTCCTCAGCCCCAAAGAAATATTTTGCTCCACAAACCCTAGATAATTCTTTTTGACTTCCCTCTATACAAGCTAAGGCTTCCATTTTTTTCAACTGTGAAGCTGTGATTTTCTTTTTCCATAATCAAGGCCAAGTGTATGGTCATTTTCCTCTGTTCCTATCATCAATTCTATACATGCCCGATCTATTGTGTTCACATTTAAACTTGAAAATTATAAATAGCCCTATCCTATAGTTAATAGAAAAGTCCTCCTCTGAGACAAACAGTGAGACACATGCACATGGTGCTGGGGAGTGGACATATTGGCCTCTGGCAAATGTAGACATCAAGGACAACTTCATGGAGTGGGTGGAGTCGAAGCCATCTCACTGGCCCACTGACTTAATTAGGGTTTCTATTCCTGTGTTGGAACACCATAATCAAAAGCAACTTTGGTAGGAAAAGGTTTATTTTGCTTACTCTTCCATGTCACAGTTGATCATCAAAGGTAGTCCAAAAGGGCAGGATACCTGGAGACAGGAGCTGAAGCAGAGGCCATGGAGGAGTGCTGCTTACTGGCTTATTCCACATGCCTTGCTCAGCCTGCTTTCTTATACCAGGACCACCCAGGGTGGTGACATTACCCCCTGTGGAATGCTCACTCACATCTATCATCAATCAGGAATATGCACCACAGACTTCTCCATAGGCAATCTGATGGGGGCATTTCCTCAACTGAGGTTCCATCTTCCAAAATGACTGAAGCCTGTGTTACGTTGACTTAAAAACTAGCCAGCACACTCATATTCTCTGGTTTTTGGTTCAATGTTATGATCTCTAGATATCCTCAGAAGGAATATTTTACAGGTGTTTAAACCCATGTGAAGTTCCACTTTGTTTCGTATGTAAATGGAGATTTTTCTTTGAGAGCTTCCAGTTTTTCCTGGAGTTGCAAATTCCCTTGAGAAAAGAAATAAATATCATTTATAATTATCACTGGTTTCATGCTCATTCTATGCATTGAAAGGCATTCTCTTTTTACTCTAGAAGGCATTCTTACTAGAGTCATTAGCATCTTCTTACAATATGAATGAATTCTATTTTAGCTTTCTAGGAAGCTGATATCCCTGGGTTTATTTTCTTGACATTCTACCTTAATTATATATATTTTAATACTACTTATTTCTTATTTCCCATCTTCATTTTGCTGGCACACATCATCAGGAAAGAATCCTAGGAAATAACATTTTTGAATGCTTGCTTGACCCCAGATTTCTTGGATAATTTTTCTGGGTACCAAATGATTTCTACTTAGAACTTTGGCTACATGAATCTGCTGTATTCTAGAAGCTGATTTTGTCTGTAGGTTTCTCAATTGGTGACCCATTCTTATCCCCTGGGAACTTTGGGATCATCTGCTCTGTGTTCCGTTCTCTCATGAGCTGTGTCTACCTGTGGGTCCTTTTCACTCATCTGCTCAGCTCGAAGCATGTCTATTCAAGGGAGGGTCACATCTTTCTCTAGCTTCACTCTATTACTTTTGGTGAATGCCATCATTAGTTACCAAGAAGGAATAGGTCATCTTAAATAGCCCTTCCCCAGCCCTATCAAACTGTCTTGATTTTTCTTTGGATTCTGCTGGATGGCCATAATCTCTCACTGGATTTATCAAGATGACCTCCTGACTCATTTCTGCCTTCCTCCCCAGAAAATCCTTTGCTACTCTATGAGCAGAGTCCCCTTGCTAAATCTCAAATCCTTTAATATCACTCTGCTCCTTAAAATGTTCTCCTGGTCTCCCATCATCCTAAAGGTTAAGTCAAACATCCTTCACATGATCAATGTAGCCTGTAGGGCCTGGCCTTTCTGTCCAGATTTGAATCTTACCTGCCTCCAGACTCCCTCTTTTAGATCCTTGGCCATATTGTAAGCATTTCAGCAAATGGCTCTCTTTTCATATGAAATCTTCTCAACAGTGCAGTATTTACTCATTAACTTAGTTAGGGTTTCTATTGCTGTGAAGAGGCACCATGACCATGGCAACTCTTATAAAGGAAAAAACATTGAGTTAGGGTGATGGCTTACAGTTCAGAAATTTAGTCCATTATCATCATGACAGGGAGTATGGCAGCATGCAGGCAGACATGGTGCTGGAGAATTCTATATCTTGATCCAAAGGTAACAAGAAGTGGACTATCTCACTGGGTGTGGCTTAAGCATGTATGAGACCTCAAAGCCTGCCTCAACAGTGATACACTTCCTCCAACAAGGCCACACCTACTCCAACAAGGCCACACCTCCTAATAGTGGCCCTTTGGGGGACATTTTCCTTCAAACCACCACACTCATCCTACAAGGATCAGCTTATTTGATTTTTCCATTATGCAGTCTCATGGCGCTCTCTATATTTGTGTCATGGCACTTAATACAATTCTAATTGAATAATTCTTTCATTGCCGGATGTTATGTTTGCCTGCCTGCTTGTCACTAAGAACCTTGGGGTCAGAAACCATGTCATCTTGGTCCTCATCTTACCAGAGTCTCACAATGTGACTAGCACAGAGAATGCATTCACTAAATATTTGTTAAGTGAATTAATGAATGAATATCATAAGACATTTATCATAACTGCAGTAGTCCTGACTTCCATACGTTTACAGAACTCTGCCTTCCTTCTATCCACAGGGGCTTTGTTGGTTTCAGATGAATAAATTTAGTTCCTCATTTTCATTGCCCATTCTCCCTTTGAAAGCTTTCATATACTCTGTTTATGAGCAATTTTGTTCTTAGCCAATTGACCTCCAACTATTCCATCATGTTATTTGAAGCTTCCTGTCATCTCAGGCAGATTGGCCCCTGCCCGATCTACATTGTTTATCTGTCTCTGGCTGCCTTGCCTCAGCCTTGCCCTTGGCGTCATCTTAATGCATACTTCCGAAGCACATTGCTGTTCATCAACAGGAGATCACTTAGGCACCTGTGCCCCTCTCTTTTTTCTTACGTCCCTGCCTGACTTCTTGATGGTTTGATTTACTTTCTAATTTCCCCATTTAGACATAGATTCTGGGCCTACATATTTCCCACTTCTTGAATCTAATCAGTTTGTCTGATGAGCCTGTGAAACAAAGCAAGGAGACAGTACTTAATATGCCGGTACTGATGGTGGTTGGGGAAACTGCTTGGGTCAGCCGTGTGGATTCCCAATGAGAACTGGGGCTCATCAGATGATTCATCATATTCCTCTGCTTAGACCTTTAAAATATTAGTATCCCCTCCCATCCTTAGGCAACTGGTTTATACTCTTAACTCTTACATTGATTTTCTCCTTTGTTTTACTGTGGTAGTTATGAGCACTTGGTGTTTAAAACCCCGAAAGTCAGATTGAAGACTTGTTTTCTTGCCTTCATCTACTTCTCTGCTGAAATGCATGTTTCCTCATACTAAGAGATCTATGAGTCAGCTCAGCAGCCAAAGCTTGCCTCTGATCCTTGGCTAGGAGTCTATACTTTTCTGGTACTTCATGCCACTCAGACTCCTCCAGGATGCCCCACCCTGAACACTGTGGAACAGGAACGAGAAGGAAGGAGGGGGAAGAGGAGGAGGAGGACAAATAGGAAGACAAATAAGATGGGGACGAGGACCAGGGAGAGGAAGAGAGACTTGGATCTGTACTTCTTAACCTCTTGAACATGAACTCTCCCACCCCATTGCGACTCTCCTTGCAAACTCCGATTAATCCCTTAACAGCACCTTACTTTTACTTGGCCTCTCTCTTTTCTCGTCTCTTTCTTTGCACATTATTCCCTCTTTCCCCCCTGTTTTCTATCACCTAACATGCCTCCCTAGCCCCTTGGGTGACTGTGGGGATAAGAATGAAATCTCTGATGTGAGAAGACTTTGAAAAGTTAAAAGCGAACCAGCATGTACAGCAGGATAATGACGGAGACGCAGCTTCTGTTCTCTGAGGCGGCGCAGTGCACTCCTTCCCTGCACCCCGTCACGTCCATCAAAGCCAGCTTCATCTTCATCTTCACACAGGCCTCTTCTCTGGTCCTTCACACGTCTGTAGCAGGGTCTTGTTGGGACCCTTTCTCCTCTGTCCAAGTACTTGGCTTCGAGAAAATGAGTTCAGCTGCTTCTGTATGGTGATCAGAAAGCAGCAGTCTGCCCCACCTCTGGCTTCTTCTGCATCCTCTTGTGTGTTCAGAATGGCAAGCTCATATAGATTGGGGGAGGCTGCCACAGGTAAGTTCAGAGACGAAGGTTTCATCCACTGTCTTTGCAATCAGATTATCCATAGGTTGCTTAGGTCTCTCTTCCCCATTCCTCGCCCAGTTCTCTTGCCTTGGAGAGGCAGTGAAGCTTGAGTTAGACTGGCGACGACTGGCCTCCAGAGGGCAGTGTGAGGATGGATGCAGTATTGGTTTTTTTGGTGGCGAGAGAACTGTGTGCTCATGTGCCAGGGAGTGAGAGGGTGAAGAGAGAGAAAAGTTGAAGATATACGAAGAGACAATACTTAGAGAACAGACTGATGAGCAGAAAGAGGGTGCCTCTTCTATTAAGGGGGGATGTGCACAGGAGGAGATACAGTGGCAACCAATTGAAGGGGTTCCTGCCAGAGGGGGGCATACTAGAGAGGGGAGGGTAAAGTGATTTGCTGGCAATAGAAAGGAGGCCCAAAAACAGAGAGGAGGGATGCCATGGCTAACATCTGAATGCATGAAAAGCTTTTCCAAGAGCATTGAGGCTGAGGTCTGAATGCATGAAAAGCTTTTCCAAGAGCATTGAGGCTGAGGGCTATGAGCTTGTAGTAGTACCAATTCACCAAAGGCATTTGTCACTTTTCTCTTTTACTAATGTTTGAATTCACATAGAGCTAAAGGTATCTAAAGGTTCCATAATGAAGATGGAGAAGGAAACAGTGGAGTTGAAGATTTTATGAGATCATGGTCCAAATTCAGCATTATTAGATACGTATTAAACTAAGTCAAAGTGGTAAAGGTGAAGATAAGGGGAAAAATGGAGGAGCCGGTAACCTGGCCATTTGATTGAAGGAGAGTCATTGGTAGAGAGGAAATCAGATTGAACCTGGGAGTCAGCTGTGATAGTCTTGAGGCTGCATAAGGATAATAGCTTAGCCATGGCAACAGTTCTCGGTGATGGGAACATCCTGGGTGCAGCCCTTGGGAGGGGTAGCAGCAATGGGGCCAAGGCAAGTTCTCTACCATTGAAGAAAATAAGGAGGCATGAAGGCAGATGTTAGCTAACTCATCTATAATGGCATTAATAACAATGGTGAAACAGGGACCAAGTTAAGTCCTTCATAAAAGTCAGTCTCACCAGGAAGCCAGCAGAAAGCACAGAACACAAAAGTTAGTAGCCAAAAGATACATGTATTAAAGGGGAGGGGGGTTCTAGCAAGTAGCAAGAGAATTCTAGAAACACATTCCCCTTTCTCAGAACATCATAGGTACATGGCATTTGAGAGTGGGCTGCTGGAGCTGTGGGATCCTCACAGAGATGGTAGGGAGATGAAGCACCCTAGGAGAAGATAAATGGGGTCTACAGTACTTGCAGGTGACATAGCCATCTAGGGAGGTAGACAGGTCAGAAGCAGAAAAGTGGGTCACACACAGTAAGGTGAGAGCATGGAATATTAATACCATGGGAAACTTGCTAATGACCTACGTGGTACCTGTGGGCCTCCCAGCTGTGAATGAAAAGACTCTGAAAGTCCACTTCACACACCACAAGGCTCATGTCTGATATAGTCAGCTGAGTGTGGAGTAAACAGAGCCCCATCAATTGTCCCCCTTCCTACCACTTACAAGATCCATTTCTTTTCTGTCAGCCTGGATTGATGCAGATTGGTCTGAGCTCACTCTGCAATACCAAGCTTTGTCTCACCACGACCCCTCCAGTCTGTCGTTTTCCAACTAATCTTTATTAAGCGCCTCTTTCCTCATATCCTTCTCCAGCGAACAAAGGAAATAAATAGGCTCCTTTGTGAACAACAACAACAAAAAATCACGAAAGCCATCTAATAATCCCTGCACCTTTTATCCTGGTGTTTGCTCTGGAATTAGTTGTTTATCTCCCCAGTTCCAAAGCTGACATCAAATGCTTGCCAGCTAGGATTTATCGAATTTAATAAAGGTATTTCTTGGGTTCATCTCAGTCGAATCTATAGTAACTATTTCTCAATATAAAAACTCATCATCCTACTTGTAGACAGTTGAAGGAAAGTACACATACTTTTTAGTATTTAAAAGAACTATCTAATATAAACTGTTTTCTTTTCAAAGCTTTCTTGCACGAGTATCAAATTATATCTATAATTTTAGTTCTTCTGGAAGTAAAAAAAAAATTCATACAGCTTTGTATTCTTTTCTCTTTTTAAAATTATCTTCTCCTTCCTCTATTTTACCTTCCCAGAAAAATTGTTCAATGATTTCTTCATGGTATTACACAGTTTTATGATCTTTTAATGTAAAGAATGACATATACCTTTCCTAAACTTCATTGGATTGTGCTAACAACTAATGTATAAACAGAATAGGTCCTCTATATTAAGGTCATTTTTTAGGTTCAATTGTCTTTAGGCTTCAAGAACAAGTCCATGGCATTGGTCTTGCTCCTGTGGTGTGGCTATGATAATTTATTATTATTATTATATCTTGTTTCCTACACTAACAGCACAATGTAACATTCACACCAAAACATTCACCCTGTTCTTGTTTTCTCTCTTTCTTCTCTTTATTTTCTTACATGCAAGGATAACGCAAAACTTTCTATGTAGTGTAGATAGTAAAGGAGGAGGCTGATAGAAGGGAAGCCAGGACTGACTAAATTCTGCCCACACCTCCCTGGAAAGTCCCAAAGAAGACTAGATATATTCGGAAGGGAACATAGCCACATGACTGCCCTTTACCTTTTTTATATCAGTCCTTTGTGGACCAATGAATGCCCCGTCTTCGAGTAGGGACTGTGTAAGAGAATGTCAACAACCCCAAACCATTCTTGAGGGTTAGCTGATGAGGCAGGGATAATGTTGCCTTTTATCTGAGATTGCACATTGGAAAGATTTAGCCTCCTATGAAGGAGAAAGACAATATGAGGCTTGGGTCTGGGTCCAGGTATACCTAGGTTTGAGGGATGACACCTGGGGACAGTTCTTAGGAACAGCAGCACGGATGATTAGACTCAAAAAATGATACTAACAATGCCATGCTTGTTTTAGGAAAGAAACTTGGATATACATTCAACAATCGGAACTTCCACAACGTGTCTCTGGGGCAAGGACAAGAGGTAGTTGCTGAGGCTGCACTGGACCTGGCAGCCAAGAAAGGTCACTGGGTTATTCTGCAGGTACAACCCCTCCGCCACATCTGGATCACTCTTGCCTTTGTGTCTGTTCAGGCTGTGTCCCATAGACCCTGGGCTTCCTGTGCCCTCTGACCCTCTTACCCACCTGCTCCTCCGTGACATTTTCCCCTTGACTTCCTACCTGCTCTAACTCTGCTCAGTCTCACATCCTCTATGATTCTTCTTCCCCACCCCTACCCTCCCAGTGTCTCCAGACAGTTCTGAGTTCTACTCACTAAGGGAAGTAGATTCCACTCTGATGTGCTGCGCTCAAGAAATTAGCATAGGATTAAAGGCCATAGCAGCTGGATACTTTCAGTGGCAGATCTCTTCCTGTGAATACCCTGGCACTTTCCTCTCTGTTCTTTTTTTTCTGTTGTGTGATAAGTTCTGAGTTACCTCAAGACAAAAAGTTAGCTTCTCCCTTGGGAGCTCATGCTGGGATCTGGAAATGTGGAAACCTACTGCTGTGATTCCACGGAACAAGGGGGAGAGGAAAGAGCTACCATCCTCCTCCCGAAGCCTGTCCCCCATGCAGCTCATTTAGAAACTGTGGCTGGGTCAGAAACAACAGCTTATTATTCTTTTCTCTGAAAGCACTCTGCAGTCAATCCTATCTGGGCCTCCATTGGCGTGTTGACTGATTTGTTATGACATGTTCTTCACCAAATTTCCTTAGAGAAAATGATGTTTCTTATTCACCTTTACCATCAAGATCACAGCCTTAAACTGCAAAGCAAAAGCCTCTGGGGGAAGGGTAGAGAGATGATGAGATGGTTAAGAGTGCTTGATCAAAGGACCAGAGGTCCATTCTAGCTCCTATGTCAAGTGGCTGTGATACCTCTTCTGGACTCTGTAGGCACCTGTATGCATATATATCATTTTCTCTCTCTCTCTCTCTCTCTCTTTCTCTCTCTCTCTCTCTCTCTCTCTCTCTCTCTCTCTCTCTCTCTCTCTCTCTCTCTTTCTCTCTCTCTCACTCTCTCTCTCTCTCACTCTCTCTCTCTCACACACACACACACTCTCTCTCTCACACACACACCACAATAAATAAATAAATAAATGAATGAATGAATGAATGAATGAATGAATAAATAAATAAATAAATAAATAAATAAATAAATAAATAGATCGTTTTTTAGAAAGCCTATTGGGTATGAGAGGGTAACAAGAGAATAACAGTGAGGGTAAATACAATTAAAATATATAACGTGCATTTTCAAAACCTGTTGGGTGACAGAATTAATGAGGAAAACTAGAGAAAGAATAGCTGCAAGATCCAGTCATCCACCCATCCTGACTTCATTACCAGGAACTTCATCAATCCTGATTACTCCCCCGCATCTTGCTGCTGATTTCTCCTTAATTATCCTCTTATTTATGGGGAGCCCGGCAGCTGAGAGATCTGCCATTCCCTGAAACTCCTTTTTCGGGAGCAGTGGGAATCCCAGGAGAAACAGTGCCAACAGCTGGAGGCCCCACTTCCTCCATGTACAATCCCCATGTCGGCCGGCAGACTCATCTGCCCGGCCTGCTCCTGGCCACTGGTGACTAAAGGAACCCAGCATGCTGCCATGGAAGTCGGAGTCTGTTTCTGTGGTTCTGCCTCCAACAAGGTTCCTCAGACAAGGAGCTGAGTTTCCTTCCTTAGCACCCACTGGCTACCCAGCACCCCCACATCTTAAGTTGATTCACTGTCTGTACTCTCTCAGAGTCTGAGCTCAAAGCCCCTCTTTCATCCCTGGTGATGGGCATCTCCAAGAGAAACTGTCTCTGAATGAGATTGAGCAATCTGAAGGCTCTCCTTTTCCTCTTGAGTAAAACATTGTGAGTGTTGACTAGACATGACAAGTCTGAACTGCAAAGGTGGGGTAGAAGAAAAGGATCCCTCAAAACATATATCTTCCTGAGAGTCCTAGATATTCTGGTTTTAATGTTTACCTGGTGTTACCAAGCATGGTGACACACGCATGCGACCCCAACAGTCAGGTGAGAGAGGTAGGAGGATCTTGAGTTTGAGGCCAACCTGGGCTACATATCAGGTTCCAGGCTAGCATGGGCTATGTAGTGAGAACCTCTCCCAACACCCCACCCCAAAAAAGTTCCTGGAAGAGGAAAAACCACGGAAGTCATTCCTCTTTTAAAACTTGAAAACTGAGAGATAATAACCTTTTCAAGAAGAGTCCAGCATCAAGAGTCAAGGGCTTCCAAGAGCTTATGACACTAAACTCTGGTTCTGGTCACTGTTTCCAGTGACTGAGATAATGCCATGACATACTGGGAAAAAACTGCCTGAGCTCCCAATCCAAGAACAGCCAGCGATCTTCCCTAGGAGACCTGGCTTCTTAGGACTTGGGGACCGGCCAAGGCTCAGGAGGTCTCCACTCTTCCTGGCTGTAATAGCTGTGGATTGAGTTTCCCAAGTTCTGGACATCCTGGGGATCCTTGAATACTCCCCAGAGTTCCTTCCACAAGAAATGGGTCTTCCTCCCAGCCCCTCCCTACTCTAACATGTCCTGTTCTGCCGGGGACTTGGAGTTCTGAGGTACCTGCAGGATCACTCACTGCTAGCTTATTGGTATTGCCACCTAACAGGAACCTTGGCTCTCCAGAAAGCCCATTGAACTCTGCTTCAATCATGTGCTTCTAAATGAATTCCTTAACAAACTTTCATTTCACCCTCTGCTACTAACCTTCACACAGCAGCTTCCAGTATAAAGAGCCCTTTCAAATTCATTGCCTTTGGGTCTTTGCAGAAACTCTGAAGTAAGTGTGGCAAGCATGACTGTTCCTTCTCTTTCTATAGAAAAGAAAGCAGCATTCAGAGGCCAAATTACTGTGGTCCTTGTACTGTATTGTGTACTGATCTGTGTGTTTAAGGCTCTGCAAGCCTGTTTGCTCAAATATTGATTGAAGAACTTCTATCTGTTCATCATAATGAAATGTTGCAACGATGCCAAAGGACCTGCTTATTAAAGGAAAGGTGCTTTCTCCAAAGCAGTGTGAAGAACTCAGTGCTGGTCTTGATAAAACACAGGAGTCAGGTTTGGGAGCAAAAGACAGGATCAAAAGCTAGACAGACAGAGAAACCTGTGATGAGAGCAGGGACCCTCGTGGGCCTTGGACAGTAGTGTCTCCCTGTGTTTTGGGGAGATCATTTTGGTGGCAATTAGCAAAATGGTTTGCTGAGGAGGAAGCTCAGTAGAGAGAGTTTGTATCAGGGCCTTTCAAACCTGAACATGCATACACCTTACTAGAGGGTCCCATTAACATGTGATGATTTGGTGAGTCTGAGTGGGGCCCCGAGATTCTGCTTCTTCCCAGCTCCCAGGTACTGCAGCAATGTTCATCCCTTTCAGTTCTGAAGAGTTCAAATAATCCAGGCACCAGGCATTGGAGAATCAGACTTAAAATATAGTTGGATTTTAGACTCAAAGTACAGTCCCTGTACAGTGTGCTATCATCTGGGAACTTGTTGGAAATACAAATGGCCAGGCTCCACTCCAGCGACTGAATCAGAAGCTTTATGGAAGGGGCAGCAATCAGTGTGCTAAGCTCTCCTCCAGGGAATTCACATGCAGTCAGTCAAGTCTGAGAACACAATACTAGAAGATTTATGATTATCAAAGGCCAGGGTTCAATTGGGTGATGCTGGGAGGTCACCATTGCTGGTATCCCTAACTCTTTCTGTGTCATGATTTTGGACATTTCTGTCCCTGAAGGCTATGTGTTACATGGCAGTCTGGGTGAACATAAGTCCACTGAAGCCTTTAAAATGTATGTTACAGGTCTAGGGTACAGCTAAGTGAAAAAGTACTTGCCTGGCAAGCATGCGACTTGAAATTAATCCCTAGCACCACCCAGAACAATAACTGTACACTTAAAAGTGGTTGCGGTGGTTTTACATTGTGTCTATTTTATTGCAACTTTTAAAAAATTACTTCAAGTTAAACCCAAACAATGACAACCCCAATAGTCATGCTAACACCCCTAGATGAGGAGCTATAGATAGCAAACCACTGCCGAGAGAGAGAAATAGGCTTCTCCAGGACAAGCCCCCTGGACCGAGTGGCCAGCCTTGAAATCATGTACATACAAGCAACACTAAACAGAGTCGGCAGATTGTATTTATATGTTTATACATTTGTGTATGTGTATGTATATATGTATGTGTAACAACAATAATCATAGAAAGGAGGTCATGAATTGAGAGCGAGTGGGGGAGATGGTATGGAAAGGATTGGAAGGAAGGAAAGGAAGGGAGAAATAATGTGATTATATCTTAACTAAAATTTAAAAATTACCCCCCAAAAATTTGAAGCTAATGAAAGATGAGGTGTCCCCTCTAGCTGCACATCTGATAATTGTTTACTGCTAATCCATGTAAGCACATGTTTACTTGGGGATCTTTCCTTCCCAACAGAACATCCACCTGGTGGCCAAGTGGCTCGGTACCCTGGAGAAGAAGCTGGAGGAGCTCAGCGAGGAAAGTCACCCAGACTTCAGGGTCTTCATCAGTGCTGAGCCTGCACCCTCCCCCAGTGGCCATATCATTCCCCAGGGCATTCTGGAAAACTCTATTAAGATCACCAATGAGCCCCCAACGGGCATGCATGCCAACTTGCACAAAGCCCTAGACAACTTCACTCAGGTACTGCCTAGGAGGGAAGGGTAAAGAGCTCCCCATACCACAAGGGGCCAATTGAAACCCAGTGGGAGAAAAGTGCATGCCAGGGGCTGCCCATCAGCATTGACTGATATGGGCAAATGTGCACCCTCTGGCACTGACTGCTACTCAGTGCCTACTAAGTATCTCCCAGCTCTCAGTTCCTAGATATATCTCAAGGCACTGAGGATAGGTCTTTTCTTTCTTTCTTTCTTTCTTTCTTTCTTTCTTTCTTTCTTTCTTTCTTTCTTTCTTTCTTTCTTTCTTTCTTTCTTTTTTTTTTTTTTCCAAGACAGGGTTTCTCTATGTAGCTTTATGCCTTTCCTGGAACTCACTCTGTAGCCTAGGCTGGCCTCAAACTCACAAAGATCCACCTGCCTTTGCCTCCCAAGTGCTAGGATTAAAGGCGTGCGCCACCACTGCCTGGCTAGGCCTTTTCTTTTGCAGGAAGGGGAAATTTCATGCAAGTCTATTAACTAATATTTCAAAATGAAAAGGGGCCAGTTGCCATGCTTCTAATTAATGTAAAACATCAGGTCACACACTTATTAGCTAAGCACCCTATCTTCAAGCAGGAGAATGATGCTCTATTTAGCTATTATCACTGGCTAGCTGCATCTATCCTCAATATCAAGAGATCAAATCATCTAGGTGTTGAGTAGTAGGAAGCTGGGCTTGGACTGTATCTAAAATTTATAATGTGTGGTGTCTGGATCAGGAGCAGCACCTGGGGACTCAATGGAAATGCAAACCTCCAGGTCCCCACTCCAGAAAATGAGGCTCACACACAGATTTGAGAGCATTGTGCTCTAGAAAGACTCAGAATATCAAGGCACAGGGCTCAGGAATTGCACAGTTCCCATTACTTGGAATCTAGACTCAAGCTGTGGAGGAATTTATTTAAAACATAGTCAAGGAAAAAATATTATGTGTGTGTGTGTGTGTGTGTGTGTGTGTGTGTGTGTGTGTGTGTGTGGTGTATGTATGTCTGTGTTTGTGTGTGAGAGAGAGACATGAAAGCAAAGAGAAGAGCAGGGACCTGTGAAGAGGAAAAAGAGACCCAGGAGAGGGCAGTGTGGCAGGAGGATATTAGAAAATACAATGATATGTGCTTACGAAATTATCATAATAAGACCTATAATTTTGTTTGCCAACCAAAAAGGTTAATTTTTAGAAAAATCTAAAGCCAGGCCCATGGGTGGCTGAACTCCTCTGTGCAGTGTTTGCAGCTCAGGCTTCTTCTGGCCTGTCAGGAAGACACCATTTCTCATTGCCTCTCCCTGGGGAAGGAAAACACATGAAGGCGTTCATCATAGGAGTGTAGGGGCAAGGGACCATCTTGAAGCCCTAGTGAGCTTTATTAGTATCTACGGAGACGTTTCTAGGAGCTGTCAGAGGGTCTTTCTCTCTGATGTCACCAATGAGTTTCTGGTGTGTATGCTAACACACAGGTCACAACCAGGAACTTTAAGTGACTCATCCCACACAGCAAGTCTGTATTAACCACCTGTGTTACTAGCCCTTTGGGCCTGCTTTAACTTACAATATGGTCAAGACAATGGCAGAGTCTCAAAAGGTTTTACTGAAGCCCATATTACATCCAGAGCATGGAAGTCAGAGTCTGAAGAAGGAAGCTTGAACCAAGGCCTGAGAAGCAAAACTTGTCCATTCTCCTTTTTCATGTTCTACCCCCACCCCCATCCTCCATTCCCCATCCCCCCACCCCAATCTAGCTCCAACACCCAATATATCACCTGACAGTGATGAACACTATGAGGAGTTGTAGCATTATTTTAGCTTGATATTTGGGTAAGAAATACCCTGCCCATTGCAAAACAGGATAGAAGCTAGGATATTCCCCCTAGTCAGGGGCAATTTCTTCCATTTCCCCAGGTAATTAAAATTAATTAAATTCCTAGGTGCTGAGTACAGAGGTCAGACATTTTCTATCTTTACTATTCCATGTACGGGGAACGTACATGCTTAAGTCTACATCCAAATAGAGAGTATGACAAGTGATCCTAATTAATCTTAACAATAAAACCCTGGAGTCAGATATTAAGGTGAAAGCTGAAAGATCAGAGAAGCAGAGCAGCCACCACTGGAAACTTCTTACCTCGAGCCATTAGTGACTTCTTACCTCTCTGGATCATCAGACCAAATTGGGGGTAGGAGAGTGCAGATCGTGTCTCCACCCACCTTATCTTCCTATCTTCACACCCCTAATGCTGGGATTAAAGGCTGCGCATACCACCACCACTACCACCACCACCACCACTACCACCACTACCACCACTACCACCACTACCACCACTACCACCACTACCACCACTACCACCACCACCACCACCACCACCACCACCACCCGGCTCTGTTTCTCTCTTAGACTGATTCAATCTTGTGTAGCTCAGGGTCATCTTGAACTCCTGATCTTCCTGCTTCCTTCTCCCAAGTGCTGGAATTAAAGGTGTGAGCCACCACTGCCTGGCCTCTATGGTTAACTAGTGCCTAGCTCTGTCCTCTGTTATCCAGGCAAGCTTTATTTGTCAGAACACCAACAAAATATCATACAACAAGAGTGCCCTCAGAAGTGTAGGGTTGGACAGCAGCAGCAGCACACATAATGCCTATGAACCATGCATTTAAAATGGCAATGATGGGAAGTTTCATGGTTTGTCTATTTTCTACAGTTTTTTTTTTTTTTTTAACTTAGAAGGATAGGGATTGAATCAGTGGTAGGGTACTTACTTCACACGAGCAAGGCTCTGGCTTCAATTCTCAGTGCTAGGAGGTGTGGGGAGGGAGGCTGGAAGAGGGTGGAAGTTGTGGTGGGGACCCTCACAGGAGGAAAGCATTATCATTAGCATGTACTTAGCTGGCTCTAGACCCAAGGGCCCAGCAGCAAACCATCCTCAACTGTCCTGCCTTGAGGGTCTTGGACAGTTGGGAGACAGTAGATCCTCACCTGCTGTACTTCCTTATCTGGAAATACACCTGGCATCCTTGTCACAGCCAGGCTGTGGGTCATTGTCCCTGGGCTTCTTTCCCTGCACTCCTGATGTCCAGTCTTGGATAATGCACAAGTGGGAATAAATCCGAAGAGATGTTCTCTCTTCCTGGCTGATCCGTCCCTGCCTCAAAAGGTTCATTCACAGTTTACAGCCACCTTAAGTAACTCATTCTGAGAAGGACAGATTCATGAGGCCATTCATTGTTTACAGTGGAGGCTTTCATAAATTCACCCTGCTCCCCCAGAGGCCCACTTTAACCATGTGAAGGATAAATTCCTTGGTCTCCTTTGCATTCCTGCTTCCCTGATACTTATGCTATTTGGGGGTGATTATTTTATTCCAACTCTTATGTGAGTGTTTATCACTGTCAGGCAGTCTGGACATTAAAGGCATTTGTGCTTAAAGGCATTTTCCCACAGATTCTGCCCCCCCAAAAAATGTGTAAGAAGTAACAAAGCATCCTATAGTTTATGGAGAATTGCTCTCTCCAGAAAAGAGTTGTTAATGTTTCACAAGGTGATATCTTTACCCTCCTTACCACCTCTGACCCAGTGAGGGCACCACAGAGACACCACATTTTCAGGAGGAGTGTATCCATGGGAACACGAGCAATATCAGAAGCTCCCACTGTTTTCTCTGTGGCACCTGCTCTGAGTGAGCACAGCCTACAAGTGGTTCCTGGAAGAAGCATCTGGCCTGAATGAATCTAGTGGTAGGAGCCTTGAGAGCACCCTCTTGGCTCTGGCTACCACATCTTGCTCCAGAATGAACAGAAAGAGTCTCATTCATAGAATGTGATTTATTTTTTAATTTCAGAGGATCCAGAGATCGCCTCCCTACTATCCCTTCAAAATGCAGGCTTACCTGTGTCCTGATCACCTCCATCACTGCCATCCTCCTCCAAGTCCACCAAGTGGGACCTCACAACTTCCTCTGAAGCAGTGACTGCTTCTTTCCTCCCCTCTGTTGAGTCTTTCTCCCCTTCACCGTGGACCCCATCTTTGCCCATCCTCATGCTCTGTAGTCACATACCTCTCCCTACTGTTTGCTTACCTCCTGTTTGATCTCTCCTGCTCAGGCGTTGGGCAGTGGAGAGCGGTGAGGAGCATGGATGGTACAGCATCTCTCATTGCTGTGAGTCTGGTTCCCATCCTCTCCTTCATCTCAATAGCTCTTCAGTACAGAAGCCAGGGGCCCCTTATCTCAGAGATGGAAGGATGCATTCTTATTCCATGATGGGCAGGAAAGCATAGTTTAGAGGTAAGGCTGTAGGGGCCACCACCTACCTGGGTCACAGTGACATTGATAGAATGAGTGAAACATTCATACCCACAGACCATCTGCTGCCGTCATTAGCAATGCTCAGGTACCTAAATAGTTAATCCATGTGCACAAAGCTAAATCATCCACCAAAGGCACTGTAGTCCAAATATGAACTTTAGCTCAAGTGCCGGACTGAAACTCATCTCTTCTGCATATCAAACTCTTGCCCCACTAATCCCTTTACCGTGCATCAAACCCTAAACATGGACTACGGTAACCTTACCTAGTGTGAATGCTGATCTTCACCACACCCTCGACTACCCAAGGTAAAAGAAACTGTGTCAGCATTGTTAATGATGCTTCTCTTCCAGGACACTCTGGAAATGTGTTCCCGGGAGACAGAGTTCAAGAGCATCCTCTTTGCTCTCTGTTACTTTCACGCGGTGGTTGCCGAAAGACGGAAGTTCGGGCCGCAGGGATGGAATCGGTCCTACCCTTTTAGCACAGGGGACCTTACCATCTCTGTCAATGTGCTCTACAATTTCCTGGAGGCTAACACAAAGGTACAGCAAAAGGGTACGGGTGAAGGTCATCATGATGTGGCCTTCCCACACACAAGGGTTGTGTGACATGAGCAAGGTCCAAGACCCCACACAAGTGAGATGAGGAAGTTCCAAGCCCAGGACTAACCTAAGGCTGAGAAGTATTACTGCGAGGTCAGAGCACAGGAAACAAAGGAACCAAACTGGCAGCCCCATGGGAATCCATCCAAACGCCCATCAGACCACCTGTATGTACTCACAGCATAGCAGGGACTTGTGGATTGGCAGGAAGAGACCCCATTATAAGTTCCCAACCCAACTTGATTAGGTAATGGGGCAGAGCTTTCATGGGCACACACAGCTCTTCCTGTGGATATGGTTTGGCCCCAGGGGGAAAAAAGGCAAATTCATACTGTAGCCAGCCTCCTCTTTGTCGAGTCCATGTCAGAGAAACTTCTGCTCACAAAGGCTTCTGTCTAAAGGACTGCTCATACCACCAAGGCTCCTCTTGTCTGAAGCATGAGCAAGTAGACCATAGGCTCAAATGCCCTGGGAAGTCCTACCTAAACCCTACCCTAGGTCCTAGGAAGCCCAGCCCCACAGCCTCGCCCCTTGGTTGGTTGGCTTGTCTCAAATGCCTTCCCTCCCTCCTTCTTCCTCCAGGGATCTTCTAAGCTGTGTTTTATTTACTCTGAACTTTCAGAGGGGACGACTGATGCTGTTATTAATGTCAGAAAGTCTTAAAAGGGTCATAGTCCTCAGTGCCTCCAATTTGACACTCATTGCCTATGTAAAGGGCTCCTAGGAAAAGCCTGCTGTAATTCTTCAAGCCTTTAGTGATATCCCAAGCATGCCTAATACTGCCAGGCTCTGGGGGCACAAAGTTTAAAAAGACATCACTTTTAATCTCAGCAGGTATCCAGCTCCAAAGCTCTTCTCTCTCCCCTCTGACTCAGGTGCCCTATGATGACTTGCGGTACCTGTTTGGTGAGATCATGTATGGAGGCCATATCACAGATGACTGGGACCGGAGACTCTGCAGGACCTATCTGGAGGAATTCATTAGGCCAGAAATGCTAGAAGGAGACCTGTCCCTGGCCCCAGGGTTCCCAGTCCCAGGCAACATGGACTACAGTGGTTATCATCAGGTGAGGCGCTGCTGTGCTTACAGTGGTGTGATGGTCTAATGGTGTGTGTGTGTTGGGGGGGGGGGGGTCTGTGCCCTGCACAGCTCAGCATGCACATGCTCACACTGGAACAAGACTGGGGGCCAGGAAAGGATGGCCAGGAGAGCTGAGCATATTTCAGCCTTGCTCTCTGCCCTCAGCTGGCTTTGCTCAACTCAAGAAGCTCAGGATTTCCAGCCTCAAATTAAAGATGAAATTGAGCCTGGAGATCTTTGTATCCTTGATGTTTGATTCCATAATTCTATTTGTCAATCTTTCCCACAAATAACACCCAGGGCAGTTATTTACTTGTTTTTATTCAAGATGTTGACAAAGACAATTTGAATAGGGAAAACTCTCAGGTAAGAACTTCGAGACCCTTGCATAAACTTTACCAGTATCTTGATAGAAAATGTTCTGTGTCCAGATCACTTACTCCTTCCATTTCCTGTTGGTTGCTATGGACACAGGCATGTATACCCACATAAAAGAAAAACATTTTCACTGAGATTTTTTTACTAGCATTTCAGTTTTTCATGTGCTATTATTGCGTTGATTTTTAAAGCATTCAGCTCTTTTTAACCTGCCATGAGAAATCTACTGAAAGATCATTTGTGGGGAGGGCAAAAAGATTTTTAGATCTTTAAGCATTCTTGAAAGAACTAAAATTTACTGGAGTTTATACCAAATTTAAGGGAAAAGAGTAGTCATGGAAACTTAAAAAAAAGTTTAATTCATAAAACTTAAGAATCATAGTCATAGAAGTCATTTGATGCAGAAAAGTCATACCTGTAAGAAGAAATTCAAAACGAGGGGACTTCTTATGAGAAATAAGAAAGTTCTAACCTGTTTGAGAGCCTTTGCCCAAAATGATAGCGCAAGAGCATCCCCTGGTGTCTGTGGACAATCCACCTGCCAGAGCAGCATCCTTGCGGAGGCTTGGTCCTTGCATCCCACAGTACTAGGACTTGCACATTCCCAAAGGTCTGAGGTACAATCCCTTCCTTGCACTTCCATGGAATCTGCCAGATCAGAGATGGTTCTAGTGTACCTGCCAAGGGCCCAGGAATGGGCTGGAAAAAATGCAAGGATAAAACCACAAAATTGTCTTTAAAGAATGAGCAATATTTAAACTAGTCGGTAACAACACCAAGAGGTCGCAAAAGGCACTTGAGGAGCCTAACTTGGGATATAGCTTTTCACCTTAAAAAAAAAAGAACTGAGAAGGGGGTGCACAAAACAGCCAGTGAAGAAAGTGACTTCTATAAACTGGGCAAGATTCTCGGGCAGTCTAACGTGGCTACCAGAATTAACCAGAGGTGTGTCTAGGTGACACAGTGTTTTAAAGTGTTTCAACTCCAATTCCTTTTCTTGGGAATGTGAGCCCTTCAGTTTGCAGCCAAGCTGACTGCTCCCTCCACCCCAATCTCATGTTTATTTTGTATGGGAGTTGTGGGAATCTGGTCTGGTGTGGGAAGAGGATGATGTTAAGAGCAGACAAGGGGAAATGGTGCCCCGTGGGTGAAATCTGCTGTGATCCTCCACCAGGGTGTTGGTGCTATGTCCCACAAAGGACCATGCAGATAGGAGACAAGCTAGTTATGCTTTGGCTGATCCTCGCCCTTGGTTTCAGTATATCGATGCTGAGCTGCCCCCTGAGTCTCCCTACCTGTACGGCCTCCACCCAAATGCCGAGATCGGCTTCCTTACCCAGACATCAGAAAAGCTCTTCCGAACCGTGCTGGAGATGCAGCCTCGGGATCACCAAGCTGGAGATGGAACTGGCATTACACGGGAAGAAAAGGTGCGTGGTGGGCATTGCCTGAGACAGTTCGGGGATCCCAAGGCTGGCAAGTGGGAGCCTTCTGCTAACAGTGTTGGCAGGAAGTCTCTAACATTGCGATTGGCAGATGGTTTTGCCAACCCAAAGTCAGATTTCATTTGGCTTATCTGCTGAAATGAGGGAAGGTCAGGGCTGAGCAGGAAGGGCTTGGGGGCATTGATACCAACTTCTGGATTTTTGGGGGGCAAAGTAAATAATGACGCTGCAGTTAGCTGCAAAACACCTCTCCACTCAGCTGCCAACATCTGGACCCCATCTGGACAGCCACACTTCTCTCAGTGAGAATGACCTCCAGGGCCAGTGTTAATGATCAAAATGCTTCAAGCACAAGGCAGGGAAGTTTCATGAAGCTAGGGAGAAATGATAGAGTAGAAAACAAACTAGGGTGGTTGGCATGTGGGTCTGAGGATAACCAAAGGCAATGTGGGGGAGGGGAGACTTAACATGATTATAGGGGGAAGAGAGGTCAGAAGAATGGACCACTAGAGTGAAACTTCTTGATAATTTTTTTTCTGAGACCAGTGAATTCTACTTAGAAGAGATGTGTGTCTGCCAACCCATATCCACCCCATGGCACTGCCAGCTCCCTCTAGCTCAGTGGGGTTCTCAACCTTCCTAATGCTGCAACCCTTTAATACAGCTCCTCATGTTAATGACCCCTAACCATAAAATTATTTCATTGCTGCTACTTCATTGCTGTAATTTTGCTACTGCCATGAACTGTAACATAAAAATTTAATGTGGGGCACCTGTGGGGGTCAAGACCCACAGGTTGAGAACCAATGCTCTAATTGGCACTGCCATGCTGCTCATAAGAAAGCATAAGGAAACAGCCTTGGAAGGTTAGGGTAGAGAAGCTGGGCACTTCCCAAACATTCATGCTGCCGGGACTGATTCTGAGAAAGCAAGCTGACAGTGAGGTGACGAGTCAGGCTTTTGTGAAAAGTTGGGAGTGATTTCCTTCAAACAGGAGTTATAAAGTTCTAATATGCCTAAGAATGAGCTACAGGGTAAAATTCTGAGGATATTTGTAAAGCTCAGTGGTAGAATACTTGCCAGGCAAGTATTCTACCCCTCAGTCTTCAGAACCCGGAAAAAAGAAAAGGGAATTCTGAGTCTTAGCTAGGAGGTAATTGGTTACTGACACATCTCTGTGACCAGAATACCCGACAGAAACAATTTAGGAAGAGGGCTTTGGAGGGATTTCCACTCCCGTGGCATGGAAGGCAGTGTAGACCAGCTCCATGCATGGTGGTGGGAGCATGGGGTAGACACATTCTTCACACCGGAATAGACCACGAGGCAAAGAGAGCATGGTCAGAAGCAGGAGTGAAGAACAGACCCCAGTGGCCTTCTTCTGCCAGCTCGGCCCTACCTACCTACCAAGATCAGCAGCCTTCAAAATGAATCCATGGGGGACATTTCAGATTCAAACCCTGACGTGGGCTTAGGCCCAGGAGTTGGTACACTAATTATTTTGATGTAGATGAGCATATTAGTTGGCCTTTTTCACCACTGCATGTGTCAGATAAAATCAGAGGATAAGGGGAAAAAGCGAAGTCACCCAGAAAGAAAAATGCCCCTCTCTCTTTCTGACGACAGCCAGGATGTGCAAGTAATGGACAGGAGCCTTCAAGCAAGGTTCAGCTAGCTCCCATCCTGCAGAGCATACATGCAGGTTACTGGGTACATGTCCCATCATGCCTTGTGCCACTACTCAGCCGTGGAATTGTTTTGCACATGGTTCCTGTGTTCTTATAGCTCTGCAGGTCAGGAGGAGGAGAATCCAAGCCAGAGCTTGCCTTTCCACCCACACTCTTGCACTTTGAACCAAGTCTACCGTCATGTTCACACCTCCTCCATGAGGGGAAGCTGGGGTTAGTGTGGCTAGCTTCTATGAGCCTAGGAGAAAGAGAAAGGCAAGGGTTGGGGACGTTGGGGAGGAGACCGACAGTGTCTACCATACTGTAACCCACATGGGTTTCTTTGAGGACGTGGTGGGCTCACTGGACAACCTGGCCTAGACCTGCTGCTTGGTCTTGACTATTTGGGGCTGGCAGATCTGCTAATAGCCAGGAGGAGAGCACCCTGTACCTCCTCTGCTAAGACCACTCTAACAAAACTCCACAGTCGAGGTAACGTAAACAACAGAAAGTCATGTCCTCATGTACCTAAAAACTAGAGTCCCCGTTAAGGTTCAGGAGGGTATAATTTGTTCCTGAGGCATCACCTCTTTGCTCACAGTGACCACTTCCTCCATTGTGTCCTCACATGACCTTGTTTTCTTTCTTGTAGATGCCCAAACCTCCTCTTCCTCACTAATAAGATTGGATTAGGGCCAACCTGAATAGCCTCCTTATCATATAATTTCCTCTATAAAGGTGTGTGTTCAAATGCAGTCATATTCTGAGATCCTGAGGACTGGGGTTCGACGTCAGAACCCGGAGGGGACTCTGATTAGCCAGAGCACTGGTCTCCTCCAGGAGTGCCCGGGGTTGCAAGGCCTTCTCCCTTCTGTGGTGTTAAAGCAGTTTGGTGCTAAAGGATAGCATTTCTTAGTGCTGAAAAAAAAAAAAAAACAGCTAGCCATTCTACTTTTGGAGAAAAGTAAACCATTTTCCCTATACTTTGATGAAAGTATGGCTTAAATTTCACACATATTTAAATGCAAAACAAGAAAACCACAAATGCACTGTCAGACCAGTTGTATGGATGTTTTTATGACCGTACAAGAAGGTATTCTGCAACATTTTAGATACCTCAAAATCTAGGAACACAAAGATTGATATTTTTGATGAATTAAGTTTCTTTAAGGCCTAGAGAGATGGCTTAGAAGTTAAGTGCACTTGCTGCTTGGGTTCAGGTCCCAGCATCCACATCAGGCAGCCCACAACAACCTGTAATTCCAGTTCCAGGGGATCAAAGATAAATATCCAACAAGAAAAGTGATGCTATCTCAGTGACAACTAAGGGAAGCAAAAATGTAATTTTTCATAATGCTAAAGGGTTTCAAATGTGACAATCCACAGTGTGAGACCTAAAAAGGTAGGCCTGTTCATCTCTGTTAGTCAAAGTTGAATTGACAGAACAATTTGACAATAGCTACCCAAGTTCAAAATGTTCATATTTTCCACTCATGATTCTTTTTCTTAGAAATTGGCCACTAAATATACTCAAAAGTACACAGATTATTTTATGGTGTATTTTATTTATTTATTGCAGAATTTTTTATGGTGTAGAAATGATGAACAGAACAATTACTTACCAACAGAAGGACAATAAATTATGTATGTCAAAATAGCAAAATACACATTTTGAATTAAGAAACCATTCCATATTTAGTGACAGAGGAGTGCACTCAAGATTTATAGGGAAGCCAGCCACAATAGCACACACCTTTAATCCCAGCACTGGGGAGGCAGAGGCAGGCAGATCTCAGTGAGTTCAAGACCAACCTGGTCTACATAGCAAGTTCCAGGCTAGCCAGGGCTACAAAGTAAGACCAGAAAGATATATGTATAAATATGTGTGTGTGTGTGTGTGTGTGTGTGTGTGTGTGTGTGTGTGTGTTTAGAGAGAAAGAGAGAGAGAGAGAGAGAGAGAGAGAGAGAGAGAGAGAGAGAAGAGGGAGAGAGACTGGTAGGTATGGTGGTGGATAGATGGGTGATGAATGCATAATCATAATTGTTAAGTGAATGTGGCTAGCTGGCTGGTGACCGAAAAGACAAAGTGTCCTGTACATTGAAGGAAATCTGCACACCCAATCAAATATTGACAGCTTACTAGTACTTTCCCTCTTATAAGAAGAAAA
Source organism: Peromyscus maniculatus bairdii (assembly GCF_049852395.1). Classification (NCBI taxonomy): domain Eukaryota; kingdom Metazoa; phylum Chordata; class Mammalia; order Rodentia; family Cricetidae; genus Peromyscus; species Peromyscus maniculatus. Next base: position 50,413,676 of record NC_134859.1, on the reverse strand, counting down.
GATATACCAGAAGGTGGATTTCTAGTAAGTATGTATTACTTTCCTAAAGAGAAGGAAAAGCAAAGGTGTTGACTTATGGAAACGAAATAGCTAATCCCTTGGAACCCGCCCCTCCCCTCTGAAGGATCCCTGGGGCTCCCAGAGCACAAGAGAGTCTTCCTTTTTCTGTGTCCTGCTCCTCCCCATCCACAACTCTTTCTCCAGCCTCCAAACCCCTTCTGATAAGCAGGAAAGAACTCTGCGTCCCCATCCTCGTGTATTTTGGAGCAATGCCTCTAGACCATCTTTTCATCTCTTTGTGAGTCACAGCCAAATAGCCGCTCACTGATACAGAACTGTTTCTTCAATTCCACTCCAGAGACAGAAATATAATATAAATTTAGCCATTTGTCTTCGGCTCTGGCAGCAGCTTTCAGGTACCATTAAAATTCCATTCTACTTTTTGCTATGACAGCAACCAGAGACCCATTTGGCGTGCGGTGATAGGCTATTGGCTTTTTTCTTTTTCTTTTTTTTTCTTTTCTCCTACCATCAGCTCTTTTCCTGGGGAATGGATTGTGTGTTAGCAATTCAAGGCAAGGTGAATATTAATCATCCTTTACATTTATATAGTCCTTTAAAGCTTTCAGATGCCGCGCCATCCATCAGTTGGTTTGATTTGATCTTCAAGTCAACCCTGGGAGTTGGGGGAGGGGAGACAGCAAAGACAGACTCTAGTGCATATGTTTGTGGATGAAAACCAGAGGCCTAACTGACTTGCTTGCATCCCATGAGAACTGAGTAAGGAGATGCTCGGGCCCAGTGACTGTGTCTGGAAAGGCACGGAAGAAATCATTTCTCAAAGGAGATAGAGGCCTGTTGTTGGAGGAAAGGATGGAGATGTTGAAGTTAACGAAGCCCAGGCAGGTGCAGGCCTCTGGAGCTCAGCTCTTAGGACTTGGAAGGGGAGGCGCTTGCTCACCTGCTCCCACTTTCCTGCTCCTTCCAATCTGCTCTGCTGCCCAGCTGGCCACTGTGTGTGCACAGCTTCATCTGTCTTTCTCTGCTAACAAACCTCCTGGGCTTACTCATTTACTCCAAAATGGCCAAGTCAGCCTCCACGTGCCTGCCCTCAAATAACCCACCATCTCTGTAGCTCAGTTCCAATTTTCTAGGAGAGAAATCCGGGCTATTCCAGCTCCCCTGGTCTAATTAGCTGCTAGTTTGTGTGGGAAAAGAGACTGAGGGAAGGAGGAGTTTAAGTGATAGATGGCCACGCCTCTTTCAGAATTCACAACTAGAAAACCACAGCATTACCTCCTGGAAATACAGAACAGAGGGAAGTGTGGGGGTGGGATCCCTTAATATCCAGGCCCCTCCCTATGGATGCTAAAGGCCCAAATGCCTTATGTTGATGGCTTAGTATCTGCATATCAGTTATGCACATTCTCTGCTATACACTTATACAGGGCTGGGTCTCATACATGCTAGGCAAGTGCTTTACTGAGGTTCAGTAAAGCATCCATTTCATATACCTTAAATCACCCTTAGATTAGCTGTAATGTCTAAGGTTGTGCAGTTATAATAATGGCAAGGTATGTTTGGTTTTTGATCCATGATTCGCTGGACCTGTGGATGTGGGAACCGCTGACTTGGAAGGCTGCTGATATGTGCACACACACCCACACATGTATTTGTCACTACCATTGCCCATCACTTCAGCTCCATGTGGCCTACAAGGGGCATCTTAGGTCAAAGTCTTACGGCTTTCCAATTTAGTGCCTGTAGCTAACTGGGTTGGCCTGTGAGTTTTTCAACCTCAATTCTTAGAAAGGTGTGTTTATCTTTTTAAGCTGGTGACGCAAGTTACAGGGAACTGGCCAGCCTCTGGAGAGGAGTGTCCTGAGGTCACTCCTCAAACCTGCCCTAGCTGATCTAAGCAAGCAAACCGGAGTGTGATGAGTGGACAGGCAGCAGATGATAGGTGACTGTCATCTAGTGTCCATTACAGGAGGGTAGAATCCCCTCCTTGTAAAGAATATTTTTTTTAATTCTTTGAGAATTTCATACAATGTATCTTGATCATACTCACCACCACCACCACCACCACCCGCCCCCGACTCCTTCCCCTAACTCCGCATTCAGAACTCTCAACTCCACACACCCTCAACTCCATGTCTTCTTTGTAATAATCAACTCAGGGTGGGAGCCGACTCACTTGATCTTTTGCAAGCAACCACAGCTGCTATTGAGTTTAAAAGTATGACAGTCCTGCCGGGCAGTGGTGGCACATGCCTTTGATCCCAGCACTTGGGAGGCAGAGCCAGGCAGATCTCTGGGTTTGAGGCCAGCCTGGTCTACAGAGCAAGATCTAGGATAGGCACCAAAACTACACAGAGAAATCCTGTCTTGGGAAAAAAAACAAGTATGACAATCCTATCATGTCCTGACCCTGCTTTGCTCAGGTCCTCCCCAGCTTCTGGCTATTTCAATCTTCCTGCCCCCTTTCCTGCAATGGTCCTGATTCCTGGGTTGATACAGATGTCCCCTGTGTGACTGAGCACTCTGGGGTCTCTTATTCTCAGCACTTGGACTGGTTTTGAGATTCTGTGCTAACCCTCAGCGACTGCACAGGGCAGCTTCTCTGATGAGGCTGAAGAGCTGCACTAATCTATGGGTAGAGAACCAGGAATTTACAAGGCAGTTTGGTACTATGCCCATTTAGCAGATTAATAAAAGTAGGACCCTAATACCCCTGGAGCTTCTGAGGTCCCCAACCATGAGATTATTGGCCAGGTTTACCATACCAGGCATGTATTTCCATGGAGTCCCTCCTTAACCTCATATTTTCTGCCATGGAGCAGGTCAAGGCCCTTCTGGAAGAAATACTGGATCGGGTGACAGAAGAGTTTAACATCCCAGAGCTGATGGCCAAGGTGGAGGAGCGCACACCCTACATTGTGGTTGCCTTCCAAGAATGTGAACGCATGAACATCCTTACCAGAGAGATCCAGCGCTCACTAAGAGAGCTGCACCTCGGCTTACAGGTGAGCAAGGTCATGAGCGAGAGAAACATTGCCAGAGGACATGGCTGGAAACCACAGGAACAGAGCTGTAGACACCAGGGTACCTGGGAGCTGAAGGGCAACTGTCCCCAAACCACCTAAATGCCTGAAAGAATCAGCATGGCGCTTGGTCCGTGGTCAGTGGGGTCTTCTATGCCCATGGGTAATGACTTACAACTGGCACCTTTAGTAAGAATCTTTAGTTAGAATCTCTGGCTGGCAGAATAGCTCAGTGATTGAGCTTGCCCAGCATCAGCATAGACAAGGCCCTGGATTTGATCCCCAGTATCTTGGAAGTGTGTGTGTGTGTGTGTGTGTGTGTGTGTGTGTGTGTGTGTGTGTGTGTGTGTGTGTGTCTATTATGCAGAAACTGGTTTTGTAGCTTACAGCGAAAGCTCACTTAGGCCCCCAAATTCCAAGTCTGGATTCTACTGGTGCTACATGTCTAGTTTTTGGAGTTACAAAGTCATAGTCATGCGTGTGAAAACAATTGAATTTGCTACATTTAGACGCCTATAGAAAGTACCAAGAAGTACAAAATCTAGGGTTGTTTTAATTTTTCTTCTTTTAATCTCCACCACCCCCAACCCCACACATCCATGCATAATATGGACAGAGGAAAACAATATGAAAGATGAGATGGGAATGCCTGGGCTATTGAGGACAGGCGGTATTTGATAGCTTTCAAGTTTCATGTCAGCATATAATCAGATAAATGCAAAATTCCGAAGCAGTTTCAAATGTAAACCAGGCCCTTGCCTGTCATATTTTGCATCTCCCGCCCTGGGGAAGCAGGTATAGAGCAGCAATTATCTTGAGTAGGTTTGCTGCAGTCATAACTTATTGAAGCCAGGCAATTTGGTGCAGGCTATTTACCCATTCGACTTCCAATTTGTTCGCTCATTTTTCTTCTAAGAACCTTCACTGTGGCTCTGTGTAGTCAATCATGAAGGATGCCTGGGCAGAGATGGGGAAGCAGTGTGGAGTATCTCTCCTTTCAGACTGAGCCCCACAATGTTGATTGATGCGCTCTGTGGGGAAGGATACGAAGAGGCCAAAGAGGAGCGTTCCCTGCCTGGATAGCCCTGTGGAAAGCGGGGTTCATAAACAGAGGCTAGAGGAGGATGCAGAGCAAGGCCTATGAGATAAGGGAGGCCCCAGAGCAGAAGCACAGAGAGTCCTTTGAGGAAAGGTGGATAGGGACAGTTGAGGACAAAAGGACAGGGCCTCTAGAGATCAGAGCAGAGGACCCAGAGCCTGCTCTAAGAGTCCACCTAGACAACAACAGTGTAAGGTGAACTTCTAGAAGGCGACAGAACAATGACCTAGAGGCTGTGAAGAACCTGTATGACCTGGAGGGTATTTTCTAATCAGAATCCTCTCAGCAAACAGTTTCGTGAGGACGGTCCCCAGAGTAGCCCCATAACACACTCTCCCGTCTCTGTCTCCGTCCACCAGTCCTGCTGTCCTCCCTGATGACGGTGCCAGGAGTCCCTGGGGGCAAGTGCAGCAGCTTCTGAAGTGCAGCAGGAAAGAGGAAAGGCAGAGGATGCCCTCCATGGCAAAAGGAGGCCGAGTTCAGAGGCGGGAAAGCAGCCGAGGAAGGGAACCCCGGGAGGGTGGCTACAACAGGGGGGCCTCCCAGATGGGTTGGCCATAGAGTACACCAGCACCTGCTGGATGAGAGAGTGAGGAAGTCTGCTTCCAAGCTTGTATGGGGGGTGGGGTGGTGGTGGTGTCAGGTGACCTGCTGACCCAGCGGGACAGGAAGAGGAAATGCTGTTGCTGACCTTTCCCCTTTGTCCTTGACTTCAGTAGTCCCTGGTTCAGTGTAGAAAAAAGTGGGTGTCTCCAAACGACGCCCCAAACTGGGCACCACAGTTACAAAATGCCTGACCCTTTGAGTCATTAACCAAACACTCTTAGCCTTTATGATGAAAATGAACTGACTGACTATAAGATCAGATTCCCGGAAAGTCCTAGCTGAGCTGCCAGACACAGCCCTAAGCCTGGAGCAGCTCAAAGCACACAGAATATGGGTAGGGAAGAAGTCTGGGGGAAAGCCAGCCAGCCACAGACACGCTCCACAGAGAGAATTTCTCTTGGGAATTCACCAGTCAGACATCTGGCTCTCGGCCTCCCGAGGTGTTCTCACTCCCATTAGCCAGATGCACAAAAGCCTGAGCTATGGAATTCTTAAATGATGGTTATTTTTTCACCATTTCTAATATTCAAAGGAGCGTATACTGAGAGACTGTTTAGAAAGTTCTCTCCCTACAGAGGTAAACAAGCTTTTAGACTTGTCCAGTACAGCAGACACTAATGTAAACGGCACATCAGATTTCAAAGAAAAAAGACCAAAAACTGTAAAATATGTCATTAATAATTTATATTGATTGTATATTCTAATATGTGGGATTTTAGGTATATTGCATTAAAAGAGACATTAGGAAAATTAAACTCACCTGTTTCATGTTTTGAAATGCAGCTGCCAGAAAATCTCGGAACTCCCATGGGTCCCATTTCACTTGGCTGGCCCGGCATCTGGGCATGTCTGGAACTTCTCATTATTCAAATGATTGATGGCCTTGGATTTTTTTCACTGTGCTTTAGTTTTTCTAAATTTATGCACTTGTTCAAATGCAAAGGCTGGCTTCGGGTCTCGGCTCCCACAGACTGTTGACTTCCAGCTCAAGCTGGGAGGGGCGTCATGCTCTGAGCCTTTGATCATCATCCATTCAGCCGCTACCCAGCCCTGATACCTTTGGCTATTTTGTTCTCTACCAGAGACTAAAATGAGCAAGCCACTGCCAACCTCGGTCTAGAAGCCACAGTGAAAAATGTGAGCCCCTTATTCTACCTCGTGGTGACTTACGTAAATGAAAGCTAGTGGCCAGGGGTAATAATGTGTATACATGGCAGCAATCCCTGCACTCCCGAGGTGAGATTACAAATTCAAGGTCAGCTTTAACTATGTAGTGAAACTTTATTTCCCGACACTAAGGGTTGGAGAGGTAGCTAACGCTTACCTAGAATATGTGAAGGCACCCGATTCAAGCCCCAGCCAGGACGGGGTGGGGGAAGCTAGTAAGAAAAAACATTTTCCTGAGAAGAATAGATAGGATCTGACCCTGACCCTCAGCATAGGGTGTGACATGAAGCACTCAAGGAAGTGTCATCCCCAGCCTGTCCTCTATGAACTGATTGCTGCTGTTGCCATGTGACCACAGCCTGGCTACTGATGACCTTCCAAAGGGAGGTTTCTGGTCTCACCTGTACCTTCTTCCTTAGCTTTGAGCCGACCGCAGCCTATGAATCTAGCTTCTAACACAATGTGATTCAAAGGAATGCAGCCCTACAGGAAAAATAAGGTTTCCATTCTATTGCACCAAAGGAAGATTATGAAAGCACTTATTTATAGGGACAAGTCAGTGGATAAGGTCACTGACAAGCAGCCTTCATCACACCTGGGGAAGGTGCCACATGGACTGCGGTGGTCTCCCAGTTTCCCATCAGTGTGGAAACCAAGGAAGTGTGTCACAGGACCCTGGGACCCAAGGCTGCTGAAGAGATGGAAGAGGCAGATTTTTAAGTTTTCTTTTCACTGACATACCCTGTGAGCTGGTAGGCTTAGATATTAACCAATGCTGCTCAGAGCCAGGCCAGGAAAAGTTAGGAAACCATTTTCTTTATTGCATCATAATGTTTAAGAAGAGCCGTACTAGGGGCTGCTGAAGGCTCAGCCTTGAAGGGAACATGCCGCTCCTGCAGAGGACCCAAGATCGGTTCTCAGCACCTCTGGCAGGCAGCTCAGCAAACTGCCTATAACTTCCGCTCCAGAGGAGCCCACAGCCTCTTTTGGCCCCTGCAGAGACTGCATGTAGGTGTACAAAGCTACACATAGACACATTTGCACACAAAATTCAAAAAATGAAAATATTTTTTTAAAAGGGGGGGGGGGGACGACACGACTGGTGCCCAGAGTTTGGCCACAGACTCTTCCTGTGCCCCCACAACAGCTTCCATCAATCTGGCAAAATCTTAGGAAACATCTTTGGGTTGGTTGGTTCTGAATAGCTCTCAGGACAGGCTAGCGTGGAGAGTGTCCGTGCTGTACTCCCCTAGGCCTACGAGGGCAATGCAGGCACACTTGGTAAAGCAGGGAAGGGCCCTGTTGCCTCCAGCTCCTCAAAGACCAGCCCTTTCTGCGTCTGCTGTCAACGTGCTGGAAATGCCTGCATCCGGAAACCAAGCTGCAAGGCGGCCCCGCTTCCTCAGTAGTTCCTGCTTCTGTGGTACAGCGGGGAAACCTAGGAGGCAGCACGTTCTTTTGGTTTCTCTTGCTTGTGCATTTGGTTGGTCGATGCAAAACTGTTGTCAGAAGAAGTGATACTATAAGCAGATGTGAGAGAAATTTTATGAATTAAGTTACGTATTTTGTGTTTCTTTGCTGTCAAAAGGAGTTTAGATTTCTGAAGGGTGTTAAGAATTAAGTATGGTATTAAAAAATTAGACCTTTTTCTAGCATAGTATTAAAGTTCATAGCCACTACAAAATACTCCTAGCATCTCCAGAGTCTGCATTTATTACAGCTGATGAGTGCACAGTGACACACCCGGAGTCCACAGTTTTCACTTGGGGATTTATTTCTCTTGGTGTTACCCTTCCTATGGGTTTAGACAGATAAATCTCAGCACATAGCCACAATCATAGTTCCATGCTGCATAGTTTCACTGCTGTTTACATGTGTGTGACAGGGAGGTGTGTTTGTGTGGATGTGTGTGCTGGGGATTTATACGCACATGCATATGGAGACCACAGATCAACTGAGAATGATCTTGTTCCTCAGGAGCCATTCATCTTGTCTGGGTCTCCCATTGGCCTGGAACTCACCAATTAGACAAGGCTAGCTGGCCAGTGAGTCTTCACTTCCCCAGCACTGGGACTAAAAAGCACATACCACCGTGCCTGGCTATTTTACGGGGGATCTGGGGAATAGACCTCAGGTCCTCATGCTTGCTTGGCAAACATTTTTGCCAACTAAGCTATCTCCCCAGGCCACGGCACTTATTTTAATAGTAAGCACATCATTTCTTATAACAAAACTCAGACTTGGCTTCAGACTTCACTGAAGCCTAGTAACAGAGGATTGCCAACTTGTCCCAGGGAGATAACCAGAAACAAATGACTTCTCTTTACAAGCAAAGGACAGGTGCTGTCTCAAGTCCCAAATGACCTATGAATTTGTCTCACTCTGACACAGTCCTCAAAGTAGGACCACCAGAAAACCAGGGCATTCTCATCATACTTCACCATTCCTGAAGACTTACAAATCCTGTGGGTTTACAGTATGGGACAAAGCCAGGACTTCCTCATGTACAGTAAATAACTTCCATAGACAAACCCAAACTTGATAAAGCTCAGAAGAGTTTTGTGGAGAAGCAAACTTAACCCTATCATTCCCAGGCATGGTGCTGTACACCTGCAATGCCAGCACTTGAGAGGCTGAGGCAGAAGGAATATGAGTTGGAGACCAGCCTTGATTATGAAATCGCTTACACACATACACACACTTACTTTTTTTCTTGATAGCTCTGTGGTACTTTGTTTTTTTTTTTTTTTGTAGCAATTTATTACTTTGTACATATCCTTTTAACCAGATTAGCAAGCAAATTGTGACATTATAGGCACATTAAGTTTTTTTTTTTTTTTTCGTTTGTCCAGACAGGGTTTCTCTGTGCAGCCCTGGCTGTCCTGGAACTCACTCTGCAGACAAGGCTGTCCTCGAACTCAGCTCTGTCTGCCTCTGCTTTTTGAGTGCTGGGATTAAAAGCATGTGCCACCACTGCCAGCTTAAACTTTTTTTTTTAAAGCTGTAACATAAGGTTTGTAATATGCCCTGGAAAAGGTTCATAATTCTATAGTTTCCATCAATAGAAAACACAGCCTTCCCATCTATGGGGATTACTCTGAGAACCCAACTTAATACCCAGTCTCATTATCCTCTACACCTCGGCTGTGAAGAACAGACGTGGACATCAGCTCTGCCTCTGTCTTTTCTTGCCCCCCTTATTCATAGTCGTGTTGCAAAGCGTTCACAAATGCTCTTGGAATCCAGGAGAGCCAGCTAGATTTCACCCCTCCCGGGTCACAAATGAGGACTCCCACGGTCAGCGTCCTGCTCTGCCCCTTTCTCTGCTGCCTGACTTCTTACCCTCCCCCGGAAGCCGACATTATGTAAGACCAAGCAAAAGGCCTGAGCGTTGAGGCTTCTACGCTGCTAGGGACATCCATGCCTGCCAGGCCACGTGTAACCGTGGGGCACGTGAAATGCAGCCAATGGGACTTAGGTGTGAACCCGTAAAAAAGGCTGCTGAGTTTGCCGAACCTACTGTGGCAGCCTTCAGTACCCAGGCCCAGTAATTCCCGTAGGAGTCCCCCTCAGTCATCTGTGCTGCCCCAGCCTCATGGAGCAGCAGTGCATTGCTTCTCTTTGATCGCTGCCACTGAGAAGTGGCAGCAGTGGGCACCAGGAGTGTTCTCAAGCACCAGTCTTGACGGGACAAGTCTTGCAAAGCAAATACAAGACAGGACCGCACTAGTAGCCCCCACCACAACTGGAGTCAGCTCCTACCTATGAGGACTCAGAGGCCAGTGCTTCCTGAGACTTCTGTCCCTTAACTCTTTGTCCCCCTACTCTTGGTCTTTAGGGAGAGCTGACCATGACCAGCGAGATGGAAAACTTACAGAATGCCCTGTACCTAGATGTGGTTCCAGAACCCTGGGCCAGGCGAGCCTACCCTTCCACCGCGGGCCTGGCGGCCTGGTTTCTGGACCTGCTTAACAGGATCAAAGAGTTGGAGGCCTGGACAGGCGACTTCTCGATGCCTTCAACTGTGTGGCTCACAGGTTTCTTCAACCCCCAGTCCTTCCTGACTGCCATTATGCAGTCCATGGCCCGCAAGAATGAATGGCCACTAGACCAGATGGCCCTACAATGTGATGTGACGAAGAAGAACAGAGAGGAGCTCCGGAGTCCCCCTCGGGAAGGGGCCTACATCTATGGCCTCTTCATGGAAGGTGCCTGCTGGGACACACAGGTATAGTCTGGGGACAAGCGGAAGGACACCTTGGGGCAGGGCTGGATGACAAGCACACTGACTGCCCAGTGCGGTGCTCTGCAATCTTTTTACCTAGGTTCACTTTTTCTCTTGAGACTATTTTTACCCAGCTGAGCATGGTGCCAGAGCAAAGGCTCTGGAGAGGGAGTGTGGTGCAGCCACACTAGCGGGATCTGACCTCAGCACCACCATTTGCTAACCACGTGGTTGCGGTCTAGTGTTTCCTCTCAAGAGCCCAAATAGCCAAACTGTTCAATGGGAGAACAGCCGCTGTGGAAATCCAAGGGGTTGCTACAGAGCTGGACTGCATCTGGCACAGACAGCAGATGATGCCACAGAACTGATGGTAACTGGTAAAGGGCACTGCATTTCCTTCCGGAGCAATGAACCTAATCTGAAACCAGTACGGTGTTATTCATCTCTAGGAACACCTAATCATATGCTTTAAAGGAGCTGGCATTATGGTATGGTAAGAAGTCTGAGGTTGCCCTGCTCCTCCTCAGCATGAACATTCTGTCCTGAGGACCACTGAGAGCCCCCCCTGTTCTGTCGCCCACCATGCCTTCCATCAGCCGCAGAGAACTAGAAAGACAAATCCTTTCAATACATTTCACAAAAACAAACCAAACTGTCCTGTCCCCAACAAAAGCAGCTCAGGGTCTCGTGGGTAAAGGGGCCAGCATTCCCAAAGAGCACGTGTGGTAAAGAAGTGTCCTGTGGTCCAGCAGAGTTGGGAAAGCAGCAGGTTAAAGAGTTAAATGTCTTCTGAACTCTACAAAAATGTCCGCTTCAGTGTGCTTGCTCTAAGTCCAAATTTATTTGGCTAACGACTCTCTCGCTCCTGGTAATATAGCTTATAATCAGTAGAAACTTTATAGCCCATGATCCAGTGGTCCTAGGTAATTCTATCAAGGCATCTCAGAAGACCGTAAGACAGCCCCGTCTGAAAAGTTACAAACTGTCCTACACTATCCCTTGTCCCCAGTTAAAGGAAAAAATGTCCCTCCTCCAGAAAGTTGCAATCCTCTAGAGGTGACGTAAGCACGTAATGAAACCTCAGAGAGGCAGCGACCGGACCCAGCTCTAACCTCCAACTGAAAACATCTGTGGGTAATTCTGCTGCCTTGCCCACTAAACTTCTAGCACCTGGCATGACATCTGCCAAACACTGGCCCTTCATGTTCTGATGAGATGGACATATGAAAGAGTATAAAAGAGGGGGAGTCTACCTGAAGACGGATAAACTTTTAGAGTTCTACGTCAGCAACTGACGTAAGGCCAGTTGTGCTATCACATGCTTCCAATCCCAGCACTCAGAAGGACCACGGGTTTAGGTACAGCCTCAGCTACATAGCAATGCCTCCCTCTCAAACACAGGAACAATTGAAACAGTAGATTTATGCTGAACAAATAGAAGTTTTGACAGTAGGAGACAGTTTCCACGGTGGGCTAATGGGAGAACCTCTCACAGGAGCAAGGCTGGCTGGTTGAGCTCTGGCACTAAGGTGGCTCTCCTCACCTTCTTGTTTCCAGGCTGGGGTCATCACAGAGGCAAAGCTGAAGGACCTGACACCCCCCATGCCTGTGATGTTCCTCAAGGCCATCCCAGCAGATAAGCAAGATTGCCGAAGTGCCTACGCTTGTCCTGTGTACAAGACTTGTCAGCGGGGACCCACCTACGTGTGGACGTTCAACCTGAAGACTAAAGAAAGCCCGTCCAAGTGGGTGCTAGCCGGTGTCGCCTTGCTTCTCCAGGTTTAGCATCTTGCAGAACCTCTAGGAGAACGAAGGAGGGTGGCTGGCGGCTCCCTGATAGGGAAGTAGGTGAGGGTAATGGCAGATTTTTATGAAGAAATCATAGGCACCAACCTTCTGTAGAATTTCTCTGGGGGACTTGGGGTTCCTGGAGTGAGGCTGAGATGGAGAGTCAGCTCAGGAATAATGGGAGAACTCTGTAATAGTGTTTACTAATAAAATGATTCATTCTTCAACTCTTCTAAGAACTGTTGAGTCATGAATAATGGTGAAGAGACCAAGAGAATCAAGCTGGGAATGAACTCTGCCCGTTACACAGTGCAGTCCTGGATCTCAGGGCTCTAGCTCCTGGATACTTCAAGTGCATAGGCAGTGCCCATCAGTCAGAATTTCTATCATCACTGTTTGAGAAACATTAATATTTCTCTGTAAAGAGTCAGAGACTAAACACTAAAAGCTTTGCAAGCCAGTCTTGGCTAGACACCTATGTGGCCACTGTAGCCCAAAGCAGCCTAGACAACAGGTAAACGAGGGGGTGCGGCTGCATTCCAGTAAGACTCACAAACACCTCTCTTATAGCAGCTGTTATATGACACCTGTCAGTGCTTTGTGATTAACTCACACATCGACTAAATAATGTTTTTACTTACTCTTTGATGAGGCTACAACTGTGAGCATGTAAGTGGATCCTGTTAGTGCTGTTCTGAACACTACTTGTGAGAGACCCAAGAAGAAACTTATCCCATAAAGCTACTCACCTGAAACTTTCCAGAGTTCCCACTGTAGAAATGTCCACTGGAATCGAAGTTGTCTGCAGTTTTGATGGCTTTCCACACAGCTCTGCGAGGTGACTTTGGTAAGGAAGGTCAGGGTGAGCGAGAATCACTCTTCCTTCCTACCCTTGCACAGTTGAATTCCACTTAGATAGTTAGTGGTTCATGAACTAGAGCAGGCACCAGAAGCCCCCGAGGACTGGGTTAAGCACAGCTGGAGTCCTACCCTGCGAAATTCTGACTAGACTTGGTAAGGTTTAAGAAATGGGGTGGGGGGCTCTCTAGGGATGGGGGGAAGGAGGCAAATCTGGAAGATGGAGGGAAGTGGATAAAACAACAATAAGAATGCCTGAAAAGGCCATGAGGAATCATACCATTATAAAAAAAAACAAAACCTATAATACACATAACTCTGTGTATAAATATGCATATATAGTTGGAATGAACTTTTCTCATCTGAACAAATAGTGCTTCCTCCAAGAGCCAAAGACTACCAAAAATCCCAACACCAGACATGAGAAGCTGTCTTCTGAGTTATCCGAAAGACTCAAAACATATAGCCTATTGCGGTTGCTCCTGGTTAACCCCCCTCCACACACACACACACACAGAGCTGGAAGGTTAAGTTCCTATTGAAGACACCATGCACTGCAGAAACAGGGTCCAAAGACCCCTGAGCTGTAACTGACCTGAACTCCCCCTCCCTGAGAACTAATTTTCATGGTACCAGAAGGCCATGCAAGCTTCTAAAGGAGACAGGCAACCAACAGGCCTACAGCTACCACACCTAGAAACCACATCAACTACCAGCACGGCCCAAGAACCCTAAAGGTGTAATAGTAGCACACATATCTTGGCAGTAATCAACAGCACTCTAATTGGACTTAAGATCTGCTCAACAAGAGGGCGACTAGATAACTACTAAACTAGATAACTACTAACTAACTAGCTTACTGCTCAGTGCTAGTGGAGTCATGGTCATTGAAGGAAAATCTATAACCAGTAATTTAGTAGACCAGAATAATTCCTAACAACAACTATACAGTTGTCCTTATACGCACAGATAAGTGTAGCCTTCACCCCTCACCAAGGAAATGGCTTTGCAACAGACAGAGACCACTACAGAAAACCACAACCAATCAAAATACTGAACTGTGGAGCCCAGCCCCATCAGATACATCTATAAAACACTCCCACACCTAAGGCTCAGGGAACACTGGGTAAAGGGAAAGAAAAACTTTTAAGAGCCAGACCAGGGCGTTGCTGTAAGACTATGTCTCCCAGGAATGTCAGAAGCTACACCTATAAAGTCTTACCAACTCAAATGTGAGGTAAAAAAGGATACCAACAAACATGCCAAACTGGAAGGAGAGGAGTCCACAACACCTCAACCTTAAACAAAGAACTATAGGCAACTGAGTAACTACAAGGACAAATGCGCAGGTTAGACATCTATGTTACTAAAGTCCTAGGCAGTATTAAAAACTAGATGATACTATTGATTTCTTCCTAATACCCTACAGGCAAAATAAGATAATAAAGAATGTTTTAAAACACACTCTAGCAAAAATAGTAGTCCAAGAAGAAGAATGCCAGGATAGAGAGCAGACAGCTGAGGCATGTGATCAAATGGAAGACAGACTCAAAAAGGCTCATCACAGACAGACTTACCTGAGATAAAGGTGTGCACTTTCTAGTTACTTTCTGCTACATATAAATGTGATAGGTTTCTATGAGATTTATATTGAGGTCCCAGAGCTCAATTCCCAAGTGCGCTCTTTTGTGAAAATGGTATGCTCAGAACTGATAGTTGACACACAGTGAACACAAGAGATACAAGGAAAATAGAGCCCAACTCAGCTCAGTTTATTTCAAATAAGAGACAGTTAAACAAGAACTTGGTCACCTGTTTGACAAAGACAGCATGCACTCGGGCCTCCCTACCTCCCCTTCTGCAACAGACAGCTTGCTCTAGAACCACAGTTCTAAAGCTGATCCAGGCTCTCGCTGCCAGCAGCAGTCATGGCCATACCAGTTAGGCTCTCGTCAGAAAGAGCTACTAAAGGCATTATCTACATGACATGTCTAAGGGGTCAAAAGTAAGAAGAGACCAGCTGAAAAAGAAAGACTGGTTTCTTTTCCTGGTGCAAAAGGAAAAAACTAAACCAAGAAGTCACACTCAGAACAACATCCCATCCAAGTCAAAACAGTGCTCAGCTCCTCTCCCTCCAACCTGCAGAGAGGAGGAGAGGTCCTTCCTGGTCGCAGTCCCTCCAGGCAGAGCTGAGCAGGGCTGCAATGGACTGGCAGGCTGGCTGGGGGTGTGGCTACGGGCATGGCTTCTTCCCCAAGTGTGATCTCTGATGCTTGTCAAGGCTGGAGCTCCAGCTGAAACGCTTGCCACAATGGGTACATTTATAAGGCTTCTCACCTGTGTGAACCCTTTGGTGTCTATTAAAGTTTGACCTCTGAATAAACCTTTTCTCACAGATGGGGCATTTAAAGGGTTTCTCTCCTGTGTGGATTTTCTCATGGTAGCGCAGGCCTGACAAGTCACTGAAGCCTTTCCCACAGTGGTCACATTTGCAGGGCTTCTCCCCCGTGTGAGTTCTCTGATGTTTCACAAAGTCTGAGCTGCGCAGAAAGGCTTTTTTGCAAATGGGGCAATGAAAGTATGTCTCTCCGGTATGAGTCCTTTGGTGAAAAACAAGCTGTGAATTCCTATAGAAAGTTTTCCCACAGTCTCTGCAAGTGGGCAGTTTCTGGGCCATGGGAGCTCTGGCCTGGCCCTTCTGAGAGGCCTCTCTCTTCTCCTCCAGCCACAAGGCAGACAGCTCTCCTGAAGAAGAGCTCTGTATGTGTTGACCTAGCTGTTTCCCAGCGTCCCTTTCAGGGGGAAAGAGCTGCTGGCCCCCTGTCCCCTCACCAGGCAGGCTTTCCAGAGCCTCAGGGACATTCTCTGCTCCAAAGCGATGCAGCTCACTCTCACCGAGGAAATCCAAGGCAGTCTGTGGCGGTGCCTCACCTGACGCCTGACAGAAAACATCCAGAGCCCCCTGGTCCCTGTGATTTTCCAAGTTTAGGTTCTCTTTGTCATTTTCTTGTCTGTCTTCTGGAAGGAAGGAAGAAGAAGGTTTAAGTGGCAGAAACAGTCATTCCCCCTTCTCCAGCTGATGCAAAGAGGGCACCAGGCCATCTTCTTCCTGTTCACTGAGAGGGTCACCGGGTACCTGAGCACTAAAGACTTCCTTTACCTGTGCTGGGTTCAAGGCTCACCTGGCTCTGGACTGAGCCACTCTGAACACCACAGGCTCCTAATGGGCTTTTCTGACCCCTCCAAAAGCAAGTGGCATGCACTTACAAAAAACAAACACGTTATATGCAAGCCTGTGCTTGTTAAGATGGTTGGTTTTCTTTTTAAGATTCATTTTTATGATTTTTAATTACGTGTATTGAGTAGGATATGGGTGTAGGTACCCACACAGGGGCTGGTGTCACAGACATCTGTGAGCCACCTGACATGTACGCTGGGAACCAAACTCAGGTCCTTTGCAAAAGCAACACACATGCTCTCAATTGCTGAGCCATCCCTCCAGCTCCAAGATTCTTATTTGATTATATATAAAAGGTAAACATAATTTAAAAGAATTTAGGAAGGGAAAATAAACATACATGAGAAAACCAAACAACCCCAACAGAACTACCAAACGTGACTACATATGTCTTCTTCCAGTGTTTGCTTTGAGACAGGGTCTCACTTTATGGTCCTGGCTAGCCTGAAACTTTCGTAGATCAGACTGGCCTCAAACTCAGAGATCCACCTGCCTCTGCCCCTAGTGCTGGGACTGAAGGTGTGAGCCGCTGCTGCCACCACCACCACCGCTGCCACAGCTGGCTATCCAGTCTTTCTAATTTAATGTAGCATGAATCTGAAAAGTTCTTATTAATAAAATCAAACCTGTGAGCCAGGTATTGGGGTGAAGCTGGAAGACCAGAGATACAGAACAGGCCACAGCTAACCTCACCTGGCCAACTTCTCAGCTGGTTTTGTTTCCTCAGACTGGAATCTTCTGTCCTCATCCCAATGGCTGTCAACTGAACTGTGCTGTTAGAAAGCCTGAAAGCTTAACCACCCAAATGCTTAACCACCCAAATGCTTAATCAGGTCAAATGCTTCTAATTTCTGGTCCTCACGCCTTTCTGCTTTCTACCACCACTCCCTGGGATTAAAGGCTTGCTTTCTGGGATTAAAGGTGTGATGAGTCACCATGCCTGACTGTATCCTTGAACACATGGATTTCTGCCTCTGGAATGCTAGGATTAAAGGTGTGTGCTACTGCCTATCCTTTATGTTTAATATTGTGGCTGTTCTGTCTCTGACCCCATATAAGTTTATTAGCATGCACAATATTTGGGGGAATATAATACCACAATTTAATTTGCATGTAGAGATGCATAACCTATTTCCACATGTCACTGATGTCATATTGACATCAGTTCGCTATCTGGCTATATAGCATGTACATAGTAAACACTGACACTGGTCTATTTAATATTAAACATGGATTCTCTTACAAGAAACATACAATTTAATTAATAAACCTTATTAATGTATCATTTTATTGTAGGTTAATGCAATAAGGCCATATTGTGCCACACTGGTTCACCAAAGCAGTTGTGTGCGCCTGGCTTTTATGTATGTTTTCATACCTATTTTTGGTTTTGCTATGTTGCCCAGGCTAGCCTCAAACTCTTAGGCTCAAGTGATGCTCCTGCTCAGCCTCCTGGGTAGCTAGGAATTCAGGTACTGGCTACGAAACCCAGCTAAACATACTTTATTAACTTGTATAAGCAATTATACTTTTTTTCATAATGTAGGTTTCTGATTATTACTCATGATACATATGATAAAGACTTTATTTTGGTTGGAAGATTTACTTAAAAATTTTAAGATAATTTATCCCTATAAATCTAAGATGCTATTCAGTACCAGGCATAATACCATACACCTACAATCCCAGAGTGGGAAGGTGAGGCAGAAAGATCAGAAGTTCAAGGGCAGCCTAGGCCACACAGCAAGACCCATCCTAAAAGAAAAAGTAAAAGATGCCATTTAAGCTGGGTCTGGCCACACGCACCTGTCATGCTACCACCCACGAGGTAGATGAAAGAGGGACAGAAGTTCAAGATCATCCTGAGCTACATAGTGGGTTCAAGGCCGGCAGGTCAACACAAGACTCTGCCTCAAGAAATTTAAATAAAACAAAACAAATATAAACAAGAGGCTGTTTTCTTCTCTTTTTCATCTTCACCTTAACAATGGCCTGCCAGATCTAGGCACCTGTCAGAGAACTTGAACTGAATGTGTTAATTCTGAGTGCCAGGACATATTCCACCCAAAGGGTAAAGTGCTGTCTCTCTGTCTTTAAAGAAGTCTTTATAGGCAGCACCTCAAAGAGTCGAGTAACAGCCACCATCCAAGAGTTATAATAAACACACGGTGTACTTAAGGATTCCCCACTGTGGAAACCTATGCTGTTAATCATGTGTTTACTACAATAAACATCACTGTAATAAGCAATTCTCTTAGGTTTTTGCCCATTTTCTGATCAATACTTTAAAGGAATTCCTCAGAGGACAACTGCTATCTATACTTATGGCATGAACACTACTGTTCTTTTTAAAAAAAATTCTTAGATTTGATTTTATGTGTGTCTGAGTGTGTGTATGTGCATCACATACACACAGGAGCCTACACAGATCCCCCGGAACTGGGGTTACAAATGGTTGTGAGATGTATGTAGATACTGGGAACCAAACCCAGGGCTTCTATGTGAGCAGCAAGAGTCCTAAACCACTGAGCCATCTCTCCAGCCCCAAGGTCCTTAATACCTACTGGCAATTTAATTTCCAGAAGGACTCTCTCACCCTCTGGTATGTTGTTAAGCAGGGGGAAACGGGGAGGGGCTAATAAATACTTGAGTATTCAATGGTTTATATATATATATATTATTTAGACCACTGAAAAATGGATTTTTGTTATTTTAAATGTTAATCCCCCAGTGATGAAAAGATGAATCTTTTTTTCCCCCACCACATCTGGGAGCTATTTTTCATATTCCAGGACTGCTGTCCAAATCTTACTGAGAATGTAATTTGTTCTCATCAACTTGCTTTCTAACTTTCTCTATATTAAGAAAAATAATATAGACCATCATTTATCTATCAAGTTCACAAAAATGTTTTATACCAATTTAGTTGCAGTAATTTTGTTTGGAGTAATTTTTACGTATCGATTTTTTTTTCCTTTATAAGTATGGATATCTGTTAATCTTTTCCTCAAAGATTTTTTATTGCCTCTATGCTTAGAAAAAATGTTTCCAATCCAAATAGATGTAAATATCCACTCATTTTCTTCTTTGTGTCTACTTTGCACATTTTCTTTTTAAAATCAATTTCTAACTTACGTTGTTTAAGCAACACAGCCAAACTGAAGAGTCTCCCCCTGCGCTTCCTTACTGCCCTGCACAGAGAAGCAGCTCCTGGCCCCCAGCCCCCACCCCCACCCCACCCCCCCCCCCCCCCCCCCCCCCCCCCGGCTCCTCCATCAGAAGTGAACCAGACAGCCCAGCTCTGCCTGGGCTCCTTTCCTAGTGACACTCATGACGAATCTTCCAGCTTTTCTTGCTACCCTACCCTGCTGTTAAGGTATCTACTTAGGAATCACTTAACTGGTTTTGGTTTTTGTTGGTGGTGGTTTGGTTTTTTGTTTTTGTGTTTGTTTTTTAATCCCTTGTGAGTCTGATTAAAAATACAGATCTGCTTTTCCTCTAACTGTCCTTCCATGTGGTCAAAGAAAAGAGCATTTCTCTCTTGTGACTTCTGTAGCTGGTTTAACTACACATCTGGAGGTCTGATCAACTGCTGCATTTTCCAAGTGGCCCTTTCCTATCTTGTCCCCTAGCTTTAGCCCCAGTTCAGTCTCTTCCTGTGTGGCTGGACCCCCACTTCGGCTCTACACAGGCTTCTCTCTCCAAGTGTTCTCTTCCCATCTGTCCACATCACCACCAAGTTAATCTTTCCACACTTCCTTCTACTACCCTTTCTCTCAATTCTATCTCTAGCTATCAAGTCAGGATCATGTATTCAAGGCAGAACTAATGGGGTCAAGTCAGCAAGAGGGATGGATAAAAAAACCGAACAAAACCCAACACAAAACAGAAACAGTTTGGGATATAGTAAGCTGATTATCACAAAATCCTATTGCTACAAGGTATAGGCAAGCTCTGTCCTTATTTTTATTGGGAATATAAAACTGCACCAAAAAAAAAAAAAAAACAGTATCATGTAGTAGTAGTAGTAGTAGTAGTAGTAACAATAATAATAACAATAATAGGCTCAGTGCATAAGACCACTTACTGCTTTTGCAGAGGACCTGGGCTCTGGTGGAGCAATCGATTTTAAACTATTTCATGTCAGCAGAGAAGAGTGGTGAGACAAGCTGGAAGATGATGCTTCGTGAGTGTCACCTAGGAAAGGAGCTCAGGAAGAGCTGGGCTATCTGGTTCACTTAGTGGGATTAATATTGTAATTTTTAAAATGTTTAAATTTTGTGTATGTGGGTATTTTGCCTGCATATGTCTGTGAACCACGTGTATGTGTGGTGTTTAAGGAGGCCAGAAAAGGCCATCAGATTCCCTGGAAGTGGAGTTACAGACAGTTAGTGAGTTGCCATGTGGGTGCTAAGAACAGAATCTAGCAATATATATTACTTCAAATTAAAATCGTAACTGGATATAATGTGTGCTTTGCATGTGTAAGAGCTGGCTTGAGATTGGTGAATACCCTAACTGTCTTCATAGAGCCTTCAGCCAGTATCTAATGGAAGCAGACCCAGAGATCCACAACCAAGCACCAAGCCGAGCTCCAGGAGTCCAATCGAATACATGGAAGAGGGATTATATGAAGAAGGGGGGGGTCAAGATCATGATGGGAAAATCTACAGAGACAACTGAACCAAGATCTTGGGAACTCATAAACTCTAGACTGACAGCTGTAGAACCTGCATGGGACCAGATTAGACCCTCTGCATATGGGAGAGAGATGTGTAGCTTGATCTGTTTGAGGGGCCCCTGACAGTGTGATCAGGATCTATCCCTGGTGCATGAGCTGGCTTTCTGGACCCCATTACCTATGGTTGGACACCTTGCTCACCCTTGATGCAGTGGGGAGGGACTTGGTCCTGCCTCAATTGAATGTACCAGGTTTAGCTGCCCCCGCCCATGGGAGAATTTACCCTTTTGGAGGAGGAGATGGGGGGAGGGGGAGTGAAGCCTGGGGTGGGGAGGAGGGATGAGAGGGGATCTATGATTGGTAAATAAAATGAATTTTAAAAAAATTAAAAAAAAAACATACAAATAAAAAAAGAAAAGAGCTGGCTTGATTCCCAGCAGCCCCCCCCCAAAAATGATAATAAAGTCATATCTATCAGTTCTTGTTCTCTGTAATACATTAGCAAAGGAAAATAATTAGACTCGATTGGGGAAAGGGTAATTTATCACACAATTTCCACCCTAAGTCCTTTTCCTTCTCCAAGGTTCTAGAATTCAGTGGGCACGTGTGTATACATGGGTGTACGTGAGTGAACCAGTACACTTTCTAGGACAGACATGGTTTAGAAAGAGCATCCAGGGCAAAGGAGAGCACAGCACAATACACTCAGATTAATAGCCAGTCTTCAAACACATCAAGAATCAATTGCTGCTGCTATTTAATGAAGGTTAGGTACCCAAAGAATACATCAAACATTTTTCTGTTAGTTTATTTTCTTATGGTAGGTGGTTACTACTGATTATGAGTACAGTAAGAAAAGTTTAGTTCTGGGCCAGCAAGATGGTTCAGTGGGTAACAATGCTTGCCACACAAGCCACATGACCTGAGTTTGATCCCTAGAGCCCACAAAAAGGTGAAAGAAGATTACATGAAGCTGGCCTCTGGCCTCTACATACATGCAGTGCCAAAGTATGCCCCTACACACAAATTAAAAACATAGATTAATAATAAAATAATTAAAAAAAATCCAAAACAGTATTTTCTCTGAATTTTCCTGTTGGTGACGGTAATAATGGCTATTACAAAGTGTCTTTTAAGGGAATTCTAACTACCTGCATTGGCCTCATTTTGTCTGAGTGTGAATTCTCTCTGAGAAGGAAAACTATCAAACCAGACAAGACTGAAAGCAGATCCAACCTGTGCTCTTCCTTTCATGGTTAAATATATGTCAACAGCCCTGTAGGGATTGACTAGGAAACCCAACTTTGGCGTTTAAGCCCGATCACAGTTAGCTATAATGAATGGAAACAATTCTGTCCCCACTACCTCCAATTTGATGTGAGGAGGTCAGAAATGGCTGGAGACGAATGAAACCCACTGACCTTTGCAGGCGAGTCTTGGTGTCTTCTCCCCGACATGAAGGTGCAGCCCTGCAAGCTCTTCCCCATATTCTGCTATGTTCGTCAGCTCAGGTTTAGAGTTGGAAATACCTGCTACAAAGAGAGATACATTTTGTGGGCTTTAGATGAACAGAACCTCTGGGAGCTTAAAGTGTGTCTTTTAAAAAAGAACCCTAGACTTGGAGACAGTGATGCCACCTGAGAACTAGATGATAGGAACATATGGTGAATGCCATGAAAACAATAATCTAGACAGGTGCCTGCAGGCATCTGGGGACCGCTGGCAGGCTGGTGCAAGGATCAGGACAGAGACTCCACCAGCTCCTAGTTTAGGCAACTTAGTAGAGGAGAGCACAGACTCAACACTCGTCACAACTGACTCCACCCCAACCCAACCTGGGAGCTGAGGATGAGGGAGCAAGTCCTTGGTCTGATGCTACTTGCAGCATCTTTAAAAGAGGAAAGCCATGGCTGGGTGTGGTGGCCCACGCCTTTAATCCCAGCACTCAAGAGGCAGAGACAGGTGGGTCTCTGTGAGTTCAAGGGCAACCTGGTCTACAGAGCGAGTTCCAGGACTACCAAGACTGTCTCAAAAAGGGAAAAATAAGGGGTTGGGGGTGGGGAATACCATCACCATGCCCATTCATTTCATTTCATAAATTAAAGGTATTAACTGAATGTAACATACTCACACAGTTCCTGGCAAACAGAACACTTTCAATATTGGGACAGTCCTACTTATAAGCCTGCTATCTCTAATTCATCAAGTTCCTACAGTAGCATTAATAATTATTCTCTTCACCCACAAACCCTGAGCAGGTCTCTAGAAATACACAGAAAATACCTAATACTTTCCCACTCTTTTCATCTCCTCCTATCAAGTGGGCCCATGCCCTCACCTCCTGAGACCATTTTCCCATAGGTCTCCAGCATGAAATCCCAGTACTGTTCTTTCTGAGTGGTATCCAGGTTTCTCCACTGCTCCTAGAAAAAAACAAAGTATCATTCCAATGAAGGCAGCATAGAACACTGAGAGGAAGGGATGTGCCACAGACTCTGGTCAACAGGAGACCTAAGAACTCACAGGAACACAAATCGAGAACGGAAAACCAAAGGGAAGATGACAGGCTTCACATCAGCAGCTCTTGCCTAGTTTAGGCACTAGGGGTTTACATTGGGGGGGGGGTATGCTGCATGTATTTAGGAGTGAAGAGTGCTACCACATAGGCTGATCCTTGTTCATATCTCTTTCAAGAGCTGCAGTGATGCTCTTGTGACACTGAGGACCTGCTAACCCCACTGTTGGAAACCTAAATAGTCCGGAGAGAAAAGAAAGACATGAAAAGGGAATTAGTGAGGAAAAGCAAGTATAAATGACTGAAAAGGTAGGAAAATTCAACAATAAAGTCAACTGCAAAACCTGATTCTTAAACAAAAGCTGGTGGCTTCAAAAGCATCAGGTGTGCAGCTGCATCTGGACTCTCAATGGTTCACAGAAGGACCAACGTGAAGTTGGTTTGATTCTCAGTGCTTCCGAGCAAAGTGTTCCCCTGTTACCCAAAGCCTGCCTGCCTGCCTTTCTTTCTTTCTTTCTTTCTTTCTTTCTTTCTTTCTTTCTTTCTTTCTTTCTTTCTTTCTTTCTTTCTTTCTTTCTTTCTTTCTTCTTCTTCTTCTTCCTCTTCTTCTTCCTCTTCCTCTTCCTCTTCCTCCTCCTCCTCCTCCTCCTCCTCCTTCTTCTTCTTCTTGGAAGGCCACCTACCCCACATCCATCCACCTTTCAAACTGAAATTTCAGCCTCCCCATGAGACGCTGCCAATAGCAACCCAGAGTGACTAGCAGCACACTCTGTGGAGTCATACATACTGAACCCCAAGCCCCAGACTGGCCACTTTCTAGCGGGGTGACCTTGAACAAGTTACTTAACCTTCTGGCGTTTTGGTCCTCACCTGCTATTAGCACTGAACTCAACAATTTGTTGGGAGGTTTGAAAGAAAGAATACAAGTAGTACCACGGTTACAATAGGACACCACACTTCTCACCCTCAGTTCTAAAGCAAGTCTGCCATCTAGTGTCAGGAATGTCTCCAGGAGTGACAGCAGAGTCTTAAATTAGCACATGCTCAGAGTGGGGGAGAGAGGGAGAGGGGAAGAGAATATTTTGGTATTAAAAACATCAGAACACTCAAAAGTTCTCTCAATATACATACCTAACTACATTTTATATACAAAATTTAATTTGAACTTATTATTTTGTTACTGTTCAACGAATGAAACTCCTAGAAACAGCCAGCCTGAGTAAATATTGCTGAATGCAAGAGTCCTTTGTTGGAACACACAAGACCCTCATTTTGGTGCTGGCAGGTCACAGGACGCCACACAAGCACCTGACAGAATGCTGGACACTGGGCATTCTCCATGACATGAAACAGCTGCAGCTATGTGCAGGGTCAAGCAAAAAAGTACAAGCACTGAAAGCTCCAGCAGTCACCCTCAGCCAACAGGCAGCCCAGGTCTGAGGGTCTGGTCGCTCAACAGTGCACCTCTGGCTGAAAGCCTCACACTCCACGAATGCCAAGAAGCCGAGACTTGAATGTAACCTCCGCTAGAGATGCAAGGTACCAGCAGCCATCACCTTTCCCTTTGGAAACCCCAAGGTCCTACTCTGGAGGACACAGGCAAGCAAGTGCTCTGATGGGGAATCATGTTCCTGTGTGGAAAGAGCACCATCTTGTGGACTTAGGAGCTATGTCACCTTCGACTCAGTGTAGGCAGGAGTCCTACCCATTCATAGTTTCTGATAATAAAGTGCTGTGTAGGGGTAATCCCACCCCTTCTGTATTCTGATGTAATTAACAACCTTCCTATTTTATAGACAAGACTAGAGGAAGGAGTTATTTATATTTAAACTTCCCTTCATTTTCAAAGAATTCCATTTAGTACAAATGTTTTGCTAAGGCAGAAAATGGATGACTTGTTTGCTTTATGCTTGGTAAGTGGTTGTCAGTTAACACAGGCACTGTATGTGGGTATAGCTGCCTATCAGCTAATACAGGCACTGTATTGTATGTATAACTGCCTATCAGCTAATACAAGCACTGTATTGTATGTATAACTGCCTATCAGCTAATACAAGCACTGTATTGTATGTATAACTGCCTATCAGCTAATACAAGCACTGTATTGTATGTATAACTGCCTATCAGCTAATACAGGCACTGTACATGTTTATAGGTACCAATCAGCTAATATAGGCACTGTATATGTGTACAGCCACCAGCTGGCTCATACAGGTACTGTGTGTGTGTACAATCACCAATCACCTAATCCAGGCACTGTGTATATGTAACTACCCATAATTAACAGTGCTGATTAGCGTTTTGAATATTTGGTTAGTGTTTAATTTTGTGAGTGGCCTCAAATTCTAATCCCATTGCCTCAGACTTCTGAGTGCTAGAATTACAGGCAAGTATCACCATGCTCAGCTTTGAACTTTCAAGTTATCAAAAACAGGTTATAGTTGGTGTCTGTGCTGTTTTAAATATATTAACCAATTCTCTGGGACTGTCCCTACATACTCCAGAAACAATAATTCTTTGATAAAGTGATAAAGACAGCTTGGTACTATCATAAAAATAGAGAGACCAATGGCACAGAATAGAGGGCTTGGACATCAGATGACAAAGCGACACACACTTAAGTTTTGACTATGGAGGCAAAAAGTTACACTGGAAAAAAGACAGCTGTTCAACAAATTGTGTGGGCAAAACCAGTTATCCATCTGAAGAATGAAATTAAATCCTTATCTTTCACACTGTACAAAAATCAACTCAAAAATGGGCGGAAGTCCTTAATTTAAACCCTTAAATGCTGAACTTCTAGAAGAAAACATAGAGACTACTCTTCAAGACATTGGGGTAGGCAAGAACTTTCTGAATAGAACACCAACAGCACAGGAACTGGCAGTAACAAAGAGGACCAAGTGTCAACAGATGGACCACATGAATATCAAAACCCGCACAGCAAAGGAAGTAAACAGCAGAACACACAGCCCACGGGACGGGAGAAAAACCTTCATCAGCTACACTTCAGACAGGGGCTAATAGCAGAATTTACAAAGAACTGCAGAAATTAAATACCACGGAATGAAAATTCCACTGAACAAAAAGGAATTAGTAGACAGTTTTCAAATGAACCTTAGCCCTAAGTGGCAGGCTTCTCTAGTACTGTGCAATCCTCCTACACCACATTTTCACATCTCTGGTTTGTTACCCATTATCAACTGCAGACTGAGAGCATCAAATGGAACTTTCCAGAATTAATTCCTAGGTTTTAAACTGCACACTATTCTTTCACTTATAATTTGTCTGCTTGTTTGTTGTTTTTCAAGATAGCTTCTTCAGTACAGTTCAGTCTGTCCTGAAACTCACTATGGAGTGTAAGCTGGCCTAGAACCTACAACTCTCCTACTTCATTCTTTAAAGTGCTAGAATTACAGGTGTGCCACCGCAGCCAGCAGCTGTGTGTCATCTGTGGACAGGTTGTGAGTCACCAATTTGGCAGCATATCCACCCTGCCTACGCTAATCACCCACTTGTCATTTAGCAGCTCTTTGCTCAGACTCGCTGTTGCAGTATCGCAGTGTTCTGTTCAACTGGCCCTTATTTTACTTCACCGAGGCCCCTTAACGGAAGTGCAAAAGATGGTGGACAGGCTAGAGAGGAGCCATGAAGTACTTAACTGGGTGGAAAATTAAAACAGTCTCTTCTCATTAAGAAAAAAAGCCATACACTGAGGCTGCTGAGACCTGTAGTAAGCAGGAGTCTTCTCCCCATGAGGTGGTGAAAAAGAAAGAATAATGACTGCTAGTCATGTTGCAAAGTATTCGTCTTCACTGTGAAGATGTGTCTTTGCCAAGGCGTCTTCTGATTGGTCTAATGAAGAGCTGAATGGTCAGTAGCTAGGCAGGAAGAGGTGGGAGCTTCCTGGTGGCCTCGGTCTCTTGAGCAGGCTTGTCTAGGGAGGTATAGCTCTTTGAAGAGGCTCTGCTGTGCAGCTGAGCACTGGAGCAGTCAGCACTGGGTGCATATGCCTGCTGCGGGCGGATACAACACATTCTCAGAGATGGGGCAGGTAAAGGGCGCTCTGCGGCCCATACCGGCCGGCATGAGGCTAGACTCTCACTCAGGAAACCAAGTGGGGGCAGAGCCAGCCACAGCAGAGTGCCTAGCCACCCTAACAGTTTAAGCTTTGGCTACGTGGTTAGAGAATACAGACTCAGGAAAAAAAAAATGGCAGTCAGGTCCAGGTCAAGAAAACCTCTGAACAGGTTACAATGTGCTTAGGTGCTAAAGAAAGAGAAAAAAAAAATGGATACAGATAGTCATAAAAATAAATAGTTTAAAAATAATGAGGTCTTTAAAGAAAGAGTAAAGTAATATAAAAAAAAAAAAAGTCCATGTAAGAATGGGAAATACACAGGGCGCCCAGGATCCTGTATGTTGCTTTGTTGACTTTGAATTTTTTAATGCGGACGAATGAACAGCAGCTGCTGAGGGACATTAGATTGTGGAAGGAAGTGCTGAATTGCCAGCTTGTACACTTTAGGGATGTTTTTGCTTCCATGGGAAATAAAAAGCTATGGATTCCTTCAAAATTAATAAAGATCATATTTGACCAGGGAAGATCTCCTAAAGATTTTGGCTGCAGACTTGAGGGAGGCAGGAAAAATTACAGGACAGGTGACATGTATGCTGATCCCTCTACACAGGAACAGCTCTGAGACTGGATGAAACACGATCAGTCTTGTTGGCTACAGAATCCTCATGACTTATTATTACATGCCATCCTTTCATGTGGCATGGATAGAGGTTTGGTTGTCGAGTCCAAACAGACTTATAAAGTTAACAGACGTTGCCGGGCAGTGGTGGTACACGCCTTTAATCCCAGCAATCGGGAGGCAGAGGCAGGGGGATCTTTGTGAGTTCAAGGCCAGCCTGGTCTACAGAGTGAGATCCAGGAAAGGCGCAAAGCTACACAGAGAAACCCTGCCTCGAAAAACAAAACAAAACAAAAAGTTAACAGATGTCTTTTACCTGCTCAAACATAAAACAAAAGAATCATCTTTAGCGGATTTGTGCACACCGCACATTCCATACCTGTGTTAATATAGATATATATGTTACCTTTACAACTTCATGTTTTCTGAAAAAAAGGATCAGACATCAATGAAGAAGACAAGTGGCCCAGGAGATCCAGACTCAAAATGCCTCTACTACAGTTTCCTCAAAATTCTGCATCCAGAACAGCTTCAGAGCTGCTAGCTCAAATGGGTCGGCATCACGTACTACTCCAGGTAGGACTTCAGATAAGCCCCGCATGTTCCCATTACACAAAATCTGGACAACAAATGTTACAGCTAGTTTCCCCAGGACTTGACCATTATCTCAATTTTCTCAGGGTACCCTAAAGATTCTCTCACCCCCAGACAACAGGAATCAGACTAGAGAACATTATGCCCACATTCCCAAGAGGTGCACTGTATGGTTTCTGGTCATACAGTTCTTGGGGGGAGGAGGGAGGGAGTTACAAGCTGCTATTCATCATGGTAAAAAAAAAAAAAACTTAACAAAGGAAGTTGGATCTCTTTCTGAAAAGGGGGGGATATACTATATTGATACAAATTTAAGGCTACTTTTGTCATATATAGTGTATATAAGTTTCTACTCTTGTTTAAGATATTGTACCTATACAGCTCATTTAACAAAGTAATATAAAGTTCTAGTCCTTGAAAGCTATTATGACATTTGAAAGCCATTATTGCAAACTATTTAGGATAATTAATAAATACAGGTTAGTAGTTAGTCATGTAACAATCAAATTTGTAGCCATGTTAGGTATGTTTTTAAGGTCATATGTTTTAGATAGATAGGTGGTCTACAAACACTTTAGAGACCTACAGAATATGGCATTTAAGATGTTTTAATAACACAAGGCTTTTCATAACAGTGAGATATGTCTGCTCCTGGCAGCACCAATATACTTCAAAAGAGGATGATGGGCAATGAAGAACCTCCATATGGAATTTGCTTTCATTGTGGCAAAGTTAGCCACTGGGCAAGAAACTGCCCTTGCCTCAACTGACAGTATGTTGTCCAATTTGGACAAGCAGGACACAAAAGATGACTGCCAAACTTTGCCAACACAAGGTAGGACAGACCTTCAAATTTCCTGCTTCACAGAAAAGTCTGTCAGATATTCTAGGCCTGTAGGCAGAAGATGGATGCCCCAACATTGCAGAGGAACCTTGGGTGACTGTCCAGGCAGCCAGATGTCTCTGTTGTTTCTATAGTTTTGGAAGTTGTTTGCTCTGCATTTTCTGTTCACTCAAGTAATATTTACCCTTTTTGGGTCTCTGATGGGGTTGAAGACTAGATAGTTACAGTTACAGATTTCCTTGTTACCAAATTCAGAAAAAAAATCTCACAAAGGAGGTGTAAAATGTACAAGGTTGAGACACATAAAAGCTTAAATTGTTTATCTAAAGAAATGTTTTGAGGTCTAAAAAGACAATTTTGGGTTGGTAATATAAGTTAGGATAGAAAGCGAATTAGGTACAAAACTTTTGACTCAACAAGATAAGATAGATAATGGAGTACTTTCTCTGAATTTGCCAAATGCAAATGAACTGGACATTGTAAATGTAATTATTACCTGATAATTGTTCTCAGTGTATAAAGTTTTACTATGTTAGAGTTAAACCTTTTCCTTTTTATTTAGACAAAAAGGGGGAAATGTTGTAGAATATTTGTGTCTTTGCCAAGGTGCCTTTTGATTGGTTTAATAAAGACCTGAATGGCCAATAACTAGGCAGGAGGAGGTTAGGCGAGACTTTCTAGAACAGAGGGGACTCTGGGAAGAAGAAAGGCAGGATCACTAGCTAGACACAGAGGAAACGGGAAATGCAAGATGGAAGAAAGCTAATGCCACATGGCAGGACATAGATTAATATAAATGGATTCATTTAAGTTAAGAGCTAGTAAAGACAAGCCTAAGCTAAAGGCCAACCTTCCATAATGAATAAGTCTCCATATCTTATTTGTGAGCTAATGGCCCAAAGAAAAGTCTGACTACAGAAGTTTTGCTGTTACACTATGAACTGTGAAGTTATGGCCAGAGTAGATGACAGCACTATTGGCCACCTCACTCCATGTCACAGGCCTGTGCCATCTGACATCAGCACAAAGGGTGAGTACACTGTTACATGGTAAGACATGGTGACACAGGAAACCATACTCGTGTAACTCTCATTACAGTGTGCCATTGTAATTATTCTGTTATTAGAGATAAATGTTAATCTCTTACCTTTCATAACTTACAAACTAATCTTTATCAGGGGACTGATGGGATAGGAAAGCCCCAGTCTATGTACAGGGTGTGCAGTGTTATCCATAGTTACAGATCTCCACTAGGGTCTATGAAATCTCTCTCTCTCTCTCTCTCTCTCTCTCTCTCTCTCTCTCTCTCTCTCTCTCTCTCACACACACACACACACACACACACACACACACACACACACACACGAAAGGAAAAATCTGGCCAAACTAAAACACTCTGTCCAGATAACTGCATCCCCGATCAAAGCCCAAGAATATTTATTAAAACGAACAAACAAACAAAAAACAAAGATACCCAGCAACTTCTCAAGATATAACTCAGCAGTAGATGTCACTGAGCATGCATGAAGACCTGGGTGCCACCCCTGGAATGGACAACACAAAACCAGTGAGAAAACATTAAAAACAAAACAAATAAACAACCCAGGAAATAATATATTACATGCAAGGAAAAGGAAGATGAATTTTTGGTAAAGTTCCATTTTACATAAAATTCTAGAAAATATGAACAAATGTGTGCTAAGAGAAGGTAGTTAGTAGATATCTCAGAATGCCTGGGGTACAAAAAAAAAAAAAAAAAACGACAAGAGACAAGAATTCAAGTAAGAGTGGCTGGACAGACAGCACAGCAGTTAAGAGCACTAGATTCTCTTCCCTAGGACCTGGGTTCAATTCCCAGGATTCACATGGTGGCTCACAGCCATCTGTAATTAGAGTTCCTAGGTAATCTGCCCTCTTCTGGCCTCCTTGAGCACTAGGGATGCACCTGGCACACACCAGGCAAAACATCTATACACACAAAATTTTTTTTTTAATTTTTTAAATTAAAAGGCAACCTGAATGTGATGGAGATATGTATTCTTGATTGCGCTTGTGTTTTAGTGCTGTATATGTACATCAAAACTTACCAAACTATATATTTTTAGTATGTGCAGTCTATCAACAATACTCCCATGATGTCAGAGAGGAAAAGACTGACTTGTCACACATGAGAAATAACCATTCCAAGTTTCTAACAGACCCCCGTGTGGGTATCTCATACTAGGAAATGAAAAGCCCTTTCTTAGCATAGGCTCAAAGTAGTAGTAGTAGTAATGATAATAATAATAATAATAATAATAATAATAATAATAATAATAACAATAATAATAGTAATAATTAGAAACTACCATATTTGGGCAAAGACTTCCCAACAACTTGCACCTTTTCCCAGAGGCCAGATCCCATCAGTCAAGACGACTGACTAGAGATGCAAGGACTCAACTGGGGCATGGCTGCATAACAGCTGCAGTGTGTGTGAACTGAGCCTCATCTCCTCATGCTCTTCTTCTGAGTCTGTGGCCCCATCGATCCTCCTGAACTAGGGGAAGAAAGGCAGAGGACCCAGCTCACCTGATGTACTGCTGGGAGAAATGCTGTTCCCATGTCCTGGTCTCTGACAGGCCTCTCCTCTGGTCTGGCTGGAAGCTGGGAAGCAGCCAGAGCTGTGGCAAAGAACAGGCTTTCAGAATGAAGATGTTCCCTTAACCGCTTCCCAAGGGGCACCATGAATTCTTCACAAATTATAACAATTCGTGGTGTCAATCGAATTCAAAGGCTTGTATTTACCTCCTAACAACTACAACCCCCTCCAAACTTCCAAACAGTTTCACCCATGTTTCTCCCAGCTCCCTCCAAAGAACCAAAACCCAAGTGGTGTGGCCCAATCACAGAATGGTTTAAAATACAGACCTGGGTCATTTCCACACTTTCCAGGGGCATTA
This sequence comes from Peromyscus maniculatus bairdii, assembly GCF_049852395.1. Lineage (NCBI taxonomy): Eukaryota > Metazoa > Chordata > Mammalia > Rodentia > Cricetidae > Peromyscus > Peromyscus maniculatus. Next base: position 50,381,375 of record NC_134859.1, on the reverse strand, counting down.
TATAGTTTCAGCGTACACTTAACCCTACTAACCACAACCCCCCAAATTTCTCCCAGAAAGTACCACATAGCACAAAGGATAACGGCCCCTCACCTAACTCTGGCTCCATGTCTGATTCCTCCTTCACACCATGGCTCAGCAGCTCTGCAGGAGCTGAGGGTGAATTCTGAAGGGGCAGGTCCGGAGGCACCACTTCCAGTCTGGGCTCTAGCTCACTGCCTTGGCAGTGTGCCGAGTTCGCCTTCTCAGACGAGATCTCTTGTCCTAGAACTTGGATGCCAATCTGGACATGAAACGGTGTTAATTAGCAAAGGATGTTGAGGTTGCTGACAGTTAGTGGAACTGGCCTTCTAAAACAGACCATGAGACAGACAATCTTATGGCCATAGGGCAAAGAAAGGAGAAAAACCCTTCTTAACCCAGCAAAAGGACCGGAAGCTGAGGCCTGCACCAGGTCTGGGAGACCTTCAACTCATACCACTAATATGTTCTCCTGTACAGCCTCCAATGATTAAAACTCAAGGCCACTGTTTAGTAAACAGAAATTTCTTAGGTGATGTGGGGAGACGTCTACGTCACAAAACTAAGTAAGATATGAGGAGACCCAGATTTAATATAAGCAGCACAAACTGTAGTCTTGGTTTTCTGTTCTGAGAACTCCTTGAACTCCTTGCTTCAGCACAGGAATTTTCCATTAGGCCTAATGAAGACTTTTCATCCACCTCAGAAGCCATGCTGAGAAGCCAGCTCTTGGTGGCCCTTAAATAGCTTCAGGATGGGGCCTGGTTGCCACATGAGCACACCATGGGATTCCAGGCTTAAGACTTTCAGTGGACCCCACCCCCAAGGGAGAGGGACCAGGAACATCCCACCACTGATGGCGAATGAGTTAAGCAACTAACTGTGCTAGACTGGTGAAACCCCCGGACAAATGTCTAAACAGTGGGGTTTCTGGAGCTGCCAGCTGGTGATCCCACCGAGGTTCTGAGGGGGTAGCACCCTGGGAGAGGACTTGTTTGTTCCTGAGTTTTACCCCACACAATAAACTGCTAACAGTAATGACAGCCCTTTCCTGAGTCCTGTAGTCACTAATCATCAAATTTGACAGTCAGTTTGTTAAGACATCTGGTCTGGGGCATTTGTGCGTGGCATCTGAAGTGCAAGAGTAGCTGTGGGGCCAGGCTCTGGACCTGTACAGACAGTTGTCAGAACTGGACTGACTTGTTAATGCTCAGTTTGTATCAGAGAACCAAAGGACTGGTTTTTGCAGTTGGAAGAACTATCAGGAAAAAAAAAAAAAGAAGAAAAGATAATGAACAGAGAAGCTCCAGAGGAACCTGGGCTTAACTCACAGACAAGCTATTATGCTTACCCACTGCCATAGTCTCCGAGGATCTCCCTTCAAGCTTTCCACAAGGGTCACTGCCTCTTCTCCACTGCCTGGACACTGTTCCCTCACCCACATCTGGATCTCCCCAGGAAGAATGGTCAGAAACTGTTCCAGCATGAGGATCTCCAGGATCTGCTCTTTGGTGTGAACCTCTGGCCGCAGCCACTGGAAACAGAGCTTCCGAAGTTGTCTCAGGGTCTCCTGGGGCCCAGACATCACCTGGTAACGAAACTGCCTGAAAAGCTGGCGAGCAGTCTCAGAGTTGGTGAGCTCTCTTTGCTGGGTAGCATCTGATCCAGAGAATGTGGTGTCTTCCGTTTTGGCCTTGGCCAGAGAAGGCAGCAGGCCCAGGGCCTGCCCCAAGTCAACAGGCATTGTCTGACTTCACGGAACCTTTTAGGTGAGGGGCTTCCAGGACAGAGCTGTCTCTGAAGAGCAATGGGTCTTCTAGGGATGCTGGAGAATGAGAGCCAATGCTGTACAACAACAACACGTGGTCAGGAACAACATATGTGTGTGACTCATGAAAGGCCTGCAAGTTCTAACTGTTTAATGTGTATACAATTCGATTTTGAGAAACCGTAAACTTGAAGCTACAAAGCAACCTACACATTTATCCTGGCCATATTTATATTTTTTCATTCATCTTCAAATGTCTAGAGACTCTATAGAAGAATGGAATAGACCAGGCATGGTGGTACACACCTGTAATCTTAGGACTTAGGAGGTGAAGGCAAGAAGATGGAGAATTTGGGGCCAACCTGGGCTATGTAATAAGTTCAAGGTATACCTTGGCTATGTAGCAAGACTCTATTTCAAAACAGGAAAGCAAGAGGCTGGCACGATGGCTCAGCAGAAAGCACTTGCTATGCAAGCATGACAAACTGAGTTTGATCCCAGAGCCCATGGAGGAGACAGCCACTCCCAAAAGTTGCCCTCTGACCTCTATACAGGCATCGCACTATGTGCATGCGAATCCGCACATACATGATAGTTTAAACTTTCAAAAAGAAAAACATGAAAGAAATGCACACATGAAATCATGTTCACTGTTTCCAAGTGAACACATACTTCTGTATCTCTGTACCTATATACTTGTAGGCAAACACATAATGCTCTTCAGAGCTGGGGAGGCAGCTCAGTGAGTAGAGTGCCAACCAGCATGAGCAAAGTCTGAGGTTCTACCCATAGCATCTGTAAACTGGCAGAGTGATTCATGACCGCAATACCAGCACTTAGGAGGTAGAAACAAGAAGCCCAGTAGTTCAAGGCCATCCTCAGTCACAATCAGTTCAAGACCAACCTGGGATACATGAGACTCTATCTCAAAATAAATATAAATCAATAAAGCTAGACGAGAGCTACAGTGCCCTAGGAATCTAGGCTAATGCTGAAAGGATCATATGCTCCCGTAAGATGCACAGGTCCCCTCCATCATGCACTGTCTCAGCACACCACCTTATCACAGGGCTAAAACAATGGGGCCAAGAGACCACAGACCACCGCCTGCAGTTTCAACTGTGAGCCAAAACAAACCTCTCCTTCTTCTAACTTGTTATCCCAGGTATTGCGTTACAGTGACACAAAGTTAGCTAACACAGCATCAGGATTTAGAAGGCAGCAAATGAAGCAGTGAAAAGGGGAACACTAAATGCCAAAGTTTAAGTGTTTTCAAAGGATCATTTACTCTAATAGCTGACTTTATTCCAGGTGCTCATAACAGTGGGTCAGCTTAAAAAATGTCATGAAGAAAGGCGCGAACAGCACCATTTCTCTGTATCACTAATGGGGTGCATGCACACACACCATATACAATACATATTCATATACAATAACAACAAATTAAATTAAATTTTAAAAAGGACAAGAGGGAGGAGGACTTAAAGGAGGGGGAGAGGAAAAGAATGGAAAGGAGGGACTAACGGAGGAAAGGAAAGATAAGTGTAACATTCAAAATCCAACCAGAGCCATTTTTTTCCCAAGGGTGCAAAAAAGAACAGGTAAGAACAACTTGATGGCATATGTTTTTCATGTGGACCTCACTAAATTTATGGGGTTTTTTTTGTTGTTGTTGTTTTAAAGAGCCTATACATTTTATTTATATACTCAGGTAGTACTTGCAAGTGTTACAGCTCTGGAGGTGAAGGTATCCTGACTTGTCAGGAAATCAGGCTATATCTGCAAGTGTTATATATAGCTCTGGAGGGAAAGGTATTCTGACTAGTTGGGAAGTTAGGCTATACCTACTTCTGTGAAGGGAGGTATCCTGGGTACCCTACAGCTGTGAGGAGAAAGGTATCCTGACTTGTCGGGAAGTCAGGCTATACCTGAAGGTGGGGTGCGGTGGGGGATGGTCTCCCCACTGGATATAGCAAGCCTGCTCCCCTCCAAGAGAGAGCCATTAAAGCTGAGCTCTGCTCTGCCCCCCACCACCCCAAAGGAGCTTCCTAGCAGAGGTATCCATTCCTCTCTGCTCCCCTAGGGGAATGTCCCAGCAGAGGTATCCATTTCTTCTCAGCTCTAGCCCAAGATGTTACTACTACTACTTCTTCTTCACTCTGCTAAAGGGGAAACTCCTGCCGACATGTAGCAAGCTGCTCTGGCTCCAGCTAAAATTTGTTACTTCTGCTCTTTCCCCCACCCTCCAAGGGAGCTTCCCAGCAGAAGTATCGGTTTCTTCTTCTGCTCTGCTCAGCTCCCAAGGGAGCTTCCTAGCAGAGACTCTGCTCCTCACTGGTGAAAAGATCTTCACCTAAAACTCTTTTAAGAAAGAGATTTGCTTGGATTGCTCGTTTGTCATGCCGTGCTGCTATGAACTTGGCAATGGGGATTGGCAAGGATTCTTCACCAGGTACCACCCCTAATTTAGGGAACAGGAATACCAGGGCACAAGTCCCAGACCACCTAGCAGGTAAGCAGTGATAAACTTGAGTATCACAGAGAATAGAGGCATTGTGAATGTTTGGACACAGGGGCTGGGTGACAGTACCAAGGGTAATGGTATTACTGCAGTGTGCAGAATCCAGAGTACCCACAAAGCATGTTCCTGAGGAGTCAAAGCAGTCTGTAATGCCAAAGAGAGGGATGTGAGAAAGATAAGGGGCAGTAGTGACATTTGGCTTGGAGCAATTAACAAGTGGTAAGGTGCGAAACTCGAACAGGACAATGGGTAAGACCACATATAGTGGATGAGACTGTGACCCTGGAGGGACACACAACCAGCATTCCCCAAAGTGGTCAGGCTGAGCATTATTCAGTAACTGATATGGAGTAGTTAGGGTCTGAAACAAGAGATGGTGTGACAGGGAGGTGGAATCAGCATCATCAAAAAAGAGTGACATTCAGGGTGTAAGAGCCTTCGAGGAGCTTTGGACTACTTCTTCTACTGTGTCTATACCTAGGAGTTGAGAGTGGAATGTGTACCCTCTGTATTTTGAGAATATCTGGTAAATGGGTTTGATAAATGCTATAGGAAAACTTCCCAATGACTCCCATTTCCCATCTTGGGTGTCATGAGTCCTTAGTCAGGATGTAAAAGATTCCTCATTCTTCATAAAAGGCAGAGTGTTTTCCTGAATGTGCATGATGTCTTTTACAAGACCAATAAAGACAGCCTCCATAGGTTTCTGACCAGCGTCTATAGTAATCTTTAGTTTAATCATGGAGGAAGCAAGCACAGGGGACAGGTAGGTGTTCTAGCAATTTGACTTTGGTGTTATAGGGATAAGTATCTCTTTTTAACAACCTGTGGGTGAGCAGTCTCCAGACCTACTACATGAGTGGTCTCGTTGAACTTCTGGACATGTGTCTACTGAATCTCAAATCTCCACACATAGAAATTTATAGCAATATGGGTGAGTGGGAAGAAGTAAAAGAACAGGTAGGGCATGACCCAATAGGGTGGGGCTTGAGTCTTGACAGGATTGTGAGGTCTCTTATTTTGAGACCAGAGGCAGGCTAGTAGTCTGTATATAGTTTTAGGAATTGTCCCTTTGCTAATTGACAGGCACGAGTAAGAGTTATTAATTCAGCCTGCTGATTTGTGATGTGGGCTGGAAGGGCTCATGCTTCGGCCACTATGGTGTCTGAAACAACAGCATATTCTACTTCATGTACTCCTTCATATAGGAAGGCGCTGCCATCTGTATAGAATGTATAAGTGGCCTGAGGTAGTGCTCCTTCCTATATATGTATAAGATAAGGTAATAACTCTTCTAGGGTCTCAATGCATGACTGTGATGGGCAGTATTCCAGAACTTGTTGGGGGAGAAGATTTGAAATGTTAAGAGGTGGACATGGTTGAAAAGTCCTTGTTGCATCCTCTACCAATGCTACCTAAAGAGAGAGAACTTGGGAGGGAGATAATGTTAACCTTGTAAGTTAAAGATATGACAAGTGGTAAGGAGAAAGAACAGTAATGGGTGACCCAAAGGTTAACTTCATAAGGAGATGTTTTCCATCTGAGATCTCAGGATCCAGGTTGGTATATTGTAAGAGGGCCTTTGTAAGGAGGTTAAGGAATTGAGATTTTTTTGTTTTTGTTTTTGTTTTTTTTCCTGGATGACCTCTTGGACCTTTTCACGGTTCACTGCCTTAAAGGCAGCCCTGTGGAGACCAGCTAGGAGGCAAGTTATAAATCTATTCCTAGCTAGGATTTCTCCTGGGGTATTGTAATCCCATACAGGCTCCTGATCAGGGACTGCCCTAACCCCTACTGGGTGGGTATTATCCATTTGATGGAGTTCATCGGCATGGGCCTTAGCCTGATCCCAGACTCGCCTATACTCTTCTGGGAAGAGATTGCTGGTAAGGATTATATAAACATTGTGAAAGGTATGGTCACAGGATTGGGTAGTGTACTGGAATTCTTTAAAAAAGTGGAAGAATTGGCAGTATAGGACCCTAACTAATCTTTTTCTACTTGGGAGAGCTCAGATAATAAGGAGGGGACATTTACCCTGACTAAACCATCCACCCCAGCAACCTCTCACAAAGTGAGAACTGGGGTTGGTTTATCGGGGAGGGACAGGAGGCCCCAAGGTAGAGTGGGAATGAGTAGCGAGCAGGAGGACTAGGGGCTGTAGGTGAGTTGAAAGTGGGTACCAGGGAGAGTTGACTGGTGGACGACCTGTCACTGAGGAGGGAGAAAGGGAAACTGAAGGGACCAGAGGAGAGGGAGCTGTGGGCTTTGGTCTATAGGGGGAGGCTCATTAGCTGGATCAAAGGAAATAGATTCATCCTATTCTGACTTCATAACTAGCCGGAGCTGGGTGGGGGGAACAGGAGGCATAGAAAGAAGGCTTGGAGTGAAGGTAAAAGAAAACTTTAACATAGAAGGTCTCTTTCCATTTCCTTGATCGCTCACAGTAGTTGTAAAGATCCCGAATAATATTGGGATCTAGTGGGCCATTATGAGGCCATTTAGATTGGTTATCTAAGGGATATTGAGGACAAACTTTATTGCAAAGGCGAACAAGTTTAGGGCCTTTCAAATCAGGTGCCAAGTATAAAGGCTTGAGATTTTCTAGGACGCATCCCAAAGGGGAATGGGAGGGTATGGAGTGCAGAGTTCCCATGAATGAGAGGTGAAGGAAAAGGTCACTGTAGCCTGTAGTTGCCGGTGTCCCCTGGACTCAGGGAGGACTCAGGGACCAAGCCGTTTAGAGGGTCATCACCCAACTCAACAGGGGTCCCGTGTAGCAAGCTTAGCCTTGCTAAGCTAGTGGAGAGACTCGGGTGCCTGGTACCAGGGCTTCTGTAGAAGCGAGAAGGCGAGAGAAAACCGAGCTCTAGAAGGAGGGACTCATCCAGAGGAAAGGGCTGGAAAAGGGAGACTTTTGTGGGAAAACAAGGGAAGACAGGAAGGGATGCCACAACTTAAAACTGCCTGATTGCAGTTCTAAGGGTGGAGGAGTGGAGTCAGGTGAAGAGGGCCTGCCGTAGCCTTAAAGACCGTAGCTGGGAGTACCTCTGCTTCCACGAGTACTAGAGGGGTGCCGAACACTTAATGGTCACTTCCTCAGACCCAGAGAGATGTTCACATCGACCAAAGGGGGGACTCACTGCCGCTGTTTGATGGAACACTGAGAGACTGGTGAGCTGGAAGCTGGGCCCGCTGCAGATAGACTGGAGCTAAGGGATAGAGTCTAGTGGGGCTCAGACCACAAGGGGAGGGCACAGGCACCAAGAGAGTCCATCCCAGGTTTCGGCACCAAAATGTAGGTGAATATTGCAACTCTGGAGTAGAAGGTATCCTGACTGCTCGGGAGAGTCAGGCAATACCTGGAGCTGCTAGGATAGCTCAGCTCTGGAAGGAAGGGTATCCTGACTGTTCAGGAGTCAGGCTATACCTGGTGTGGTGAGGTAAAGTCTCCCCAAAGGATATAGCAATCCTGGTCTTCTCCTGGAGAGCCACTACAGCTGAACTTTGCTCAGCCACCACTTAAGGGGGCTTCCCAGAAGAGCTCTAGTTCTTCTCCAGCCCAAGATGTTACTAAAGTGGAAACCCCTGCAGAAATGTAGCAATCTCCTCCAACTCCCGAGAAAAGTTGTTACTTTTTCTGCTCCCCTTGCTCAGTCTCCTAATGGAGGTCTCAGCAAGGCTCTTCTGTTCAGCTCCCCCTTGCTCAGCCTCCTAAGGGATGTCTCTGCAAGGATTTTTCTGCTCAGTCCACTAAGGGATGTCTTAGCAAGGTTCTTCTTCTCTGCACCTGCGAATGAAGATCTTCACACCCAAAACTCTTTTGAGAGATTTATTTGTGAAGGAGAAGTTCAGGAAAGTGGCTGCCTCTACCAGGGTGGGAAAGAACAGCCCCCAACTGAACAGGCAGGGTGGTTTATATAGGATCTCTTGGGGGCAGAGTTTCTTCAGGGAGAAGATTTTCTGTCCAGGGACTGGTTAGTTTTTTCTGCTCAGGAATTGGTTAGTTTTGAGAGTTAGGAGCAGAGATGGCCCTGACTTCAGAACCAAACTGTGCTTCTTTCACTGGCCTTTCTTAGCCTTTTAGTTCTAAGTCTAAGGCCAGGGCATATTTCTTTCACTGGCTCTGATTCTAGGGACAAAGAGTGTTTCTTTGGCACTGGTCTCAGAGTCAGGGCATGTTTCTTTGGTTCTGGGTTCAGGGATAAAGTGTTTCTTTCTCTGGCTCAGGTCCCAGATCCAAGGTGTGTTTCTTTCCCTGGTTCTGGGCTTCAGGGTCAGGGTGCTTGATTTCCTGCTCTATGATTGGTTGGTTTTACTGGTCAGTTGATTCAGGGGCAGAGATGGCTCTGATCTCAGAGCCAAACTGTTTCTTTCACTGGACTTTCTTAGATTTTTAGCTCTAAGTCTAAGGCCAGAGCATATTTCTTTCACTGGCTCTGAATCTGCGGACAAAGAGTGTTTCTTTGGCACTGGTCTCAGAATCAGGGCATGTTTCCTTGGTTCTGGGTTCAGGGATAAAGGGTTTCTTTCTCTGGCTCAGGTCCCAGATGTAGGCTGTGTTTCTTTCACTGGTTCTGGGCTGCAGGGTCAGGGTGGGTTTCTTTAGCCAGCCCCTTTTCCCTACAGGAAGGAGGAATCCAGGAGAGTGGCTGCCTCTGCCGGGATGGAGAAGGACAGCCCATAACTGAACAGGCAGAGGGGCTCATACAGGGCTTCTTAGGGGTGGAGTTTTTCCCAGGGAGATTTTCTGCTCAGGAATTGGTTGGTTTAGTTGGTCAGGGGCCAACTAAAGTTGGCTCTGGTTTCAGGGCCAAAGTGTGTTTCTTTGGCTGTGTTTTCAGGGCTAAAGTGTTTCTTTCACTGGCTCTGGTTTCAGGGCCAGGGTGGGTTTATTTGGCTCTGTTTTCAGGGCTAAAGTGTTTCTTTCACTGGCTCTGGTTTCAGGGCCAGGGTGGGTTTATTTGGCTGGCCCTTTAACTCTTACAGTACTCAGTGGCACTGAAGTAAAAAATACATATTTGGGGAATTCCATTTCTGGCCCTGGCAAAATAAGTGATAATACAGACTAGTTAGACAACTAAACAACTCCCAAGCTAGAGAAAGCATGTAAGACAGGCAGTTAGTTTTAGGTACTCCACACAGCGGTTGAGAATGCAGTCCTGAGAGAAATTGCTGAGGTAAGCCCAAGACCATCTGGCTGGTTAAGTGAGGACAAGTTTGCAGCCACCGTGCAGGGAGCTCAAGTTCAAGTGGTGCACAATGGACCCAAAAGCTGAGGCAGCAAGAGCAGAACTGAAAGCCATTGGAGTGACTGGATTCTGAAGAACAAGGCAGGGTGGGACTTTGGGGATGTCTATATGGGGTGTCCCCCTCGGCCCTGGTATAGGCTTGAGACTGCCAATCACCAGGATGAAACACCAAGGTTTAACACAGAGTAGAACACACACAAAGGGCCAGTCAGGAATGAGGCACTGAATTTTTAACCATGCAGGCTGAAAAGACATCCAAATACAGGAGGAAGGCCATGTGTTAAGAGTGACAAGGACAGAGTCCAGTAAGGCCCACTTTCACCTGCCCTAACAAAACCTAAAAGCAAGTTGCTACCAGATCCACAGGCAGTAGTTTCATTTCATCAACTTGGAAAGCTGTGGGGAAGCACCCTGCTCCTTCCAAAGATTTGCTCCACCAAAGCGTAATTTAAAGCCTAGACTAAGTACACTGCCTGCTCCAACAAACAGCAACATCCCTCAAAAAGATAACTGATCCTCAGAATCACTAATACACGCTCCAAAAGAGCCACATAAAAGAATGTAGATTAAAAGCTATACGTTAATTTAAATTAGAAAAGCTAGCTAGAAACAAGCCTAAGCTATTGGCTAAGCTTTCATAATTAATAAGTTTCCATGTGGTTATTTGGGAGTTGGCTGGTGGAACAGAGAAGAAAGACATGCAACAACAAAAAAAAAAGCAAAAGCAAACAAACAAACAAAAAAATCTAGTCTCTTTAAAATATTCAGTCTCCTTTAAAATCCAAAGTCTTTATAAAAACTTCAAAATCTCAAGCCGGATGGTGGTGGGGATGCCTTTAATTCCAGTACTCAGGAGGCAGAGGGAGAGTCCAGTCTGGTCTACAGATCGAGTTCCAGGACAGCCAGGACTACTCAAAGAAACACTGTCTCGATAATCATCATCATCATCATCATCCAAAATTGCTTAAAAGTTCAAAGCCTCTCAACTATGGGCTCCTGTAAAATCGAGTAGCCTCTCCGAGACTCTCTTCTTAAGCACCACTAATTATTAGCTACAACTGACCAGCATCAATTGTCCCAGAAAAGCGAAGGTTTTACTTTAGGGCGGTGGTTCTCAAACTTTCTAATGCTAAGACCCTTTAATACAATTCCTCATGTTGTGGTGACCCCCAACCATAAAATTATTTTGTTGCTACTTCATAGTTGTATTTTTGCTACTGTTATAAATCATAATGTAAGTATCTAATACGCAAAGTATCTGATAGTGACCCCTGTGAAAGGGTCATTGACCCTTGAGTCGTGACCCACAGGTTAAGAATCACCACTTTAGTGGTTCCGGTCTCTTTTTAACCACAGCTGATTCTTCAGCCCCAGGTAACCAGAACCACAGATTTTTTTTTAACTGAAAATATGCAACAGCCTTGATATAGTCTTTAAATGACTCAAACTTCCCTCTAGGACTTTACTAGCTAGGCCTCTATCATCTGCATTTCTCTCAAAACTCTTATGTTCCAAGCTCCCACAGAACAATTCACCAAGCTTTGAACACTCCATGGTTTTTCTAGCCCAAAGTTCCAAAGTCTTTCCATAATCCTCCCAAATCAACATGGTCAGGTCTGTCACAGCAATACCTCACTATGCTGGTATCAATTTCTGTCCTAGTTAGAGTTACTATCACTATGATGAAACACCACGACCAAAGAAAAGTTGGGGAGAAAATGGTTTATTTGGCTTACACTTCCACATCACTGAAGGAAGTCAGAACAGGAACTTAAGCAGAATTGGAACCTGGAGCAGGAGCTGATGCAGTGGCTATGGAGGGGCACTGCGTATTGCCTTGTTCCTCCTGGCTTACTCAGCCTGCTTTCTTTTAGATCCCAGGACCCCCAGCCCAGGGATGACCCCACCCAAAATGGGCTGGGCCCTCCCTGGTCAATCACTAATTAAGAAAATGCTCTACAGCCAGATCTTATGGAGGCATTTTCTCAACTGAGGTTCCCTCCTTTCAGATGACTGAAAACTTGTGTCAACTTGACATAAATCCAGCCAGCACACACAGTACAATTAAATTAGAAATCAACACCAATAAGGGAACTTGAAATTCTAATTTGTAGAAATTAATAATTTGTAGTCAAAAGACATCACAATGTAAATTAAAAGATATTTTCACACAAAATGATCATGAAATCACAGTAAAACAAACTTTCTGAGCTTAGAGTAGTGGTTCTCAACAGTAGCAAAATTACAATTATGAATTAGCACCAAAATAATTTTATGGTTCGGGGTCACCACAACGTGAGGACCTGTATTAAAGGGTCGCGCAGCATTAGGAAAGTTGAGAACCACTAGTTTAGAGGGAAAACTTACAAAGAAGTCTGTTTTAGAAGTGAATATCTATACAAAAATCCTTCGTTATCTAAGTGAACTTATTTCCTGGGTTTTACAAAAATAGCAGAATTTCACTTGGCAAAATTTCCACCTATAACCTTAGTCACACTTAGTTCTCGAAACTATTTTGGAGAATATTCAGAAAACATTAGCACTAAATCTTACGTATTTAAATCTTACGCAACTAATACTACTTGCTCCGTGCAGTAAAGGCCAACTGCTAGGTAGCCCCCAGCATTTGTGGCCAGACGTCCATTTACTCAAAATTAAATTACTTTATAGAGAGACTTATGGGGTTTTACCCAAATAAGGATTTAATTCTCTTCACAGAAGGAACTCAACGATCATCAGTTATTACTGACGCTTTAACAAACCGAAATGAAATGCGCGTCTAGGTCAGCATTCTCTTATACACAAGCAAGTTACACACACACACACACACACACACACACACACACACACACACACACACACACACACACACACGTAGCTTTGTTTATCAGCTCACTGTAGGCTCTGCTCGTGCTACAAGGGACCTTCTTGACCGCCCCGTAAGATAAAGTATTAAAAGTTTACAGATCTGGCTCCTCCATGGCTCCCAAGCAACAGCAGAGTAAGCCCAGGAAGCACTAGGGCAGACTTTGGAGCATTTGCGGGGTGCGTCTGGAGTTGTCACTGAGGGCGGGGTAACTAGCGGCTGGGCACCCAGCCTTGCAACCTGAGCCCCCGAGTCTCACCGTCCAGACCCCTCTCCTGGGGCGGGCAACCCGGAAGAGCACACTTTCCGTTCCGCCCCAGTCCCCTCCCCCGCACGCGCCTGTTGCCAGCGAGCGCTACGGGAGGGGGGCCGAGACCGCGGTCTCCGCCGCAGCTCGCTCCCGACAGTTAGCGAGCTGGAGCGACAGCAGGCTTGACCCCAGGCGTCGGCGCCTCTACCCGCCGGCCCAACTCAGCCGCTTACCTCTGCCCGAGCCACCCGTTCTGGAGCACTTCCGGAAGCTGGACAGCTGCGCGCCTCCGCGGCCCTGGTGACGCGCGGCGCCGGGGCGGAGCCAGGGGCGGGGCGTGTGAGGGGCGTCCTGAGGCCGGCTTTCCCATTGGCTCCTGAGAAGCGCCGCAGCTCATCGCCTGGGGCCTGGGGCTCCCCTAGCAAGAGCTGCGAGCGGGTGGTTCCGACCACTAAACGTCCCGGCCGGACCTCCATTCTAACCCACATAGCGGCCACAGCCTTTTCGTCCATTTTCTGGCCGTCCTGCGCTGGGCCACGGCTGTCACCTCGTGACACTAAAGCGGGCTGACTGAGCCTCCTGTCCAAAGCCGGGAGTTCAGTATTTGAGTAGCTGATGTACTGGACAGCAACGATATAGAGAGATGTCCTCTCCCTGCCCCATGGTTAGAAGGGTTGACATCTCCCAAGATACACGGCGGGGGCGAGAGGAGCATGGTATGATCACACGCCTGAAAAACTGAGCGTGTTCTCAGAGCCCTTGGCGCTGAAAGGATCGTAGTTAGTGAGAAAGCAATTCACAATGCTGGTTAAAGCAATTATTAATTCAGACGTCAAGAGACATGAGCGGTTGACAGGTTACCAGCCTGGCCGAGGCGGAAGTGTCTATCACAGTTCCTGAGGATAGTTGGGTTGGAATGACTGATCAGACGTTTAGGGGGAGACCCGCCCTGCGGATTATTTTTTATTTTATTTATTTATTTATTTTTATTCCGAGGAACTTCGCTTTCAAGATCGGGTGGCTTGGTTGAGACCTTGATAAGGTTCCTGTTAAACGCGTTGGGCTTTAGTTGAACAATATTCAAGGAAGATCAGAGTAACTCAAAACTTTCAATTGCGCAATGCACCTACGAAAATCTGATGGGCGCTGAGACTTTTTCCCACGGGAAACATTTTGTACTGAAATTCAGGGAGCGAAGAGAGGCAGCCTTGGAGTCCACAAACCTCAATTTGACAGTTCTAATAAAAATATCCTTTTAGCAATTTAATTTTTTAAGCTGGCAATTGGGAAGAAGCATGGCACTTTTGAGCAGACCAACCAAAACACATTTTAAAAATAAAAAGATGTCTAACTTAGCTGAGGAAGTAATAGAAAAAAATACCATCCATTTTCATTTACTTCATAAATTTTTCCCAGCTGCCTCGTCTGTGCCCAATGCTATACCATTAGCTAAGGATATAGCAGCGAACTATACACGCAATGCTCTGGCATTTACAAGACTATTATAGCAGTGAACTATACATGCAATGCTCTAGCACAAGACTATTTTGTGAAGAAAGCTGAACAATGAATAAATGCACAGGTAATAAGAAGGTTGAGTAATGATAAGTGGAGAAAATTAATTAGGTAAGATGAATGGTAGTAGAGTTGGGTTGCAGTTTATGTAGGATGATTAGGGAAGGACTAACAGATAAAACAACCTTGAATTCAGACCCGAAGTTAAGAAGCAAGTCTTGTGTGCAGGGGAAGTTTTCCAGGCATAGGAAATAACAAATGTCTAAGCCCTGAGACAATGAGTGAAAATAAAGAGGTATGAGGTCTGAGCCCTGGATCACACCAACAAATAGTTCCTACAAATGAGCATTTGCCAAGGGAGAAGGAAAGTACTTCTAGGAGACGGAGTGCATTTCTAGAATGCAGGCAATCTGGCTTCCCTGGGACCAAATATAATGGACTCAGTTGGCTCCTGTGTTGAGCGAACTTGGGAAACATTATGATGAAAGGGGAGATCCTTCTCATGGAGCAAGTGAGTTCAAGGCCAGCCTGGGCTACATGGGATCCTGTCTCAAAAACAACAATATTTTTGCTTGTTCTAAACCTATTGAGACAGACAAGTTGACATTTTTTGAGTTCAACAGGTTTGTGAATTATATAACTTGGTTTTAACTAAACCCTAGTAAAATGCACATCTAATTAAAAAAGTTCCCTGCAGAGTAATGCCAGTTTAATGATGTGAGTTATAATACATGTAAACATGGCAGAGCTACATTTCCTATTTTGTTGTTGTAGCCCAGGCTAGTCTTGAACTCACTTCTGACTCCCCTGCCTCTACCTCCAACCGATAGGATTACAGTTTTGTGCAGTACCGAAGCTGAAATGCAAAATATTGATTGACTGATTAATTAATATATTTAAATAATTTAAATAATTTATTTATGTATTGTGTGTACCTGTGTGGTGATAATTTGTGTATGCTCTAACAAATAAAGCTTGCCTGAAGATCAGAGGGCAAAGCCAGCAACTAGTTAGCCATAGAGGCCAGGTAGTGGTGGCACACACCTTTAATCCCAGCACTTGGGGTCTCATGCCTTTGCTCCCAGTAATTGGGAGGCACACATGCCTTTAATCCTAGCACTAGAGAGGTTGAAACAGGAAGTAATATGGCTGGGCGGAGGGAGGCAGATAAGGTGGAAGGAGACTGGAACTCAATCCTTTTTTGAGGAGTTGGTGAGGTGAGGGGTGGCTGTGGCTTGTTCCTTTGTTTCTGGTCTTCCAGCATTTACCCTGATATCTGGCTCTGGGTTTTTATTAAGACCAATTAGAATTGGTGCTACATACCTGTGCCAACAAGGTCTTTGTGTATGGAGGTTAGAAGGCAACTTTAAGGAGTCAGTTCTCTCCACCCATCATGTAGTTCCCAAGATCAAACTCAGGCATCATTACCCACTGAGTGGCCAGCTTGCAGCCTAGGATTTAGAACATGCTTAGTTAAGAGTTAAGCACTCTACCAATGGAGCTCTATCCCCAGACCCTGAAGTACATCCATACATCAAGTCCTTTACACATATAGAAGAATCAATGGCAATGCTAACTGAATCAGATATGAACAAGAAACCAGCAAAATATGTACATGATGCATATGTGTGTGCATATATAGATAAATATACAAATTATATAGTTGTTTTACATACAGATAATCTATGTAAAGTATATGTAAAGATCATATGTATGCATATTGTGGTGCATGTATATAGGTGTATAGCTCTAGAACATGAAAAAACCCTTTTTAGCAGTTAGCAGTCATACAGCACTCTATCAAGTACTTTATGAAACGTTATTAAATCTAATTAAAAAATGTTCGGCAGCCTCTATTTGAGTCCTAATGGGCAAGAATCAACATATAAATTATTCCACAGGAAAAATTTTAGTGCTTTTCATTGGGAGACTATTGGTTAAAATTATTAAAAATGAAAACTACATGATGATGCAAGAGCTACTGACTCACATGTGAGACTATGGAAATTAATGGCCACAGATGATACTAAAAAATAAATATGTGGCCAATAATGTAATTTATCCATTTGGAGTTTTTGTGAGGTGTGTTTTGGCTTTTTATTTTGACAATGGTTAAAACTATGAAAAATAAACTTAGAAGGAGACCATAAAAGTCTCCATGTCTCCGAATAGTAAAACAGTATTTGTTCAAATTCAGTGTCCATTGCATTTTAATGAGAACTTTATTTAATAAGTAACAAGTATTTTCAAGTATTCTTTTTCATTTTTACCTCTTCCCCACCCTTTTTTGCATATTTCATTGTATATATAAGCACAAGAGACAAGATAATGACTAATTTAACTTCAGAATATTTTAACAGATTGAAAGTGCTTGAACAAAAGATACAGAGGTCTGTTCTAACGCCATTCTGGCCATGCAGCATACAGTGGGGGCAGGTCAAAATCACATCATTTATGCCTCCCTCCAAATTGGAGTCTCTCAGAGGCAGAGCCTGCAACTGGATGTTTTAATGCAGCTCTGTGGTCACTGATCTGGAGGACAATACCACAGTTTTAGCCCATCCATGGGAGCTGGAGAGATGCTCTGTGGTCAAGAACACATACTGCTCTTGAAGAATGCCAGAATTCATGTCCTAGCACCAATGTTGGATGCCTCCCAAGGGCCTGTGACTCCAGCTCAGGGGATCTGATACTTCTGTGCTCTGAGGGCACCCTCAAAGGCATGCACAAACACAAATGCACACACTTGTACACACACACACACACACACACACACACACACACACACACAAACATTAAAGCTAGTACCTCAATCTTCAAAAGACAAATATGATTATTTGCAGTGTTAGTGAGTTTTCTGGTAATGTAATAAATACCCAAGGCAATTAACTTACAAAGGAAAGAAATATTTGGTTTATAGTTTGGTTGGTTTTAGTCCATAGTGGTTTGGCCTTGTAGCTTTGGAGCCTGTGACAAGTTAGCACATCATGAAAGAGTGTGTAGAGAATAAAACCACTACTTATGGCAAGGAAACAAAAGAAACATATGGTCAGGGTCCACTATTCTATTCAAAATCATTCCCTCTCGGGGGCTGGATAAATGGCTTAGTGGTTAAGAGGACTTACTGCTCTTCCAGAGGACTGATGTTCAATTCCCACCAATCTATGGTGGCTCACAGAGGAAGGTAACTCTGGTTCTAGAGGATCCACTGTCCTCTTCTGACCCCTGAGGGCACCAAGCATGCACATGTTATGCAGATATACATACAGAAAAAAAAAACACTCATACACAAACATCTAAAACAATTTTTTAACCAAAATCATGCCCCCAATGATTCCAAGACCCTCCACCCATCATACCACCATTTCTTTTGTTTGTCTTTTTAAATAGAATTTTACTCACTTTGACCTAGAACTCATAGCCATCCTCTTGCTTAAGCCCCACACTACAATGGTGTAACACTCAGCTATCTTGATTGGTTCCATGCTTTCATTAGTAACATGAGAATGAACCAATCATCTTCCTCTCACGATTATTGCAAGAATCAAGTGAGAAAATGGACGTCAAATTCTGAGAACAATACCTAGTTCACTGTAAAACCAAGAGGTAATTCATAGAATGCCTTTAAGGCATCTGTTTTAGGAAGGGAAATAATGATAATAACATCATTATCTTATCTTAGAGAATGATAATACGAACTAGAACTGAGTAATGGGATTATATCGCTAGCAATCCACAGAATCTGCTTAATGATCAAAGAAATTTATTTGGGGGAGTTAACTCACAAGACAGAATAAAGGAATTTGTTACAGGATCCTAGAAGGGCCCTGGTGAGCTCTCCCTGGTCCTGATCTGTACCAGCATCCAAAACCATGAGGTAGCGAAGAGAGACAGCATATGTGCATCCCAGGTCTTAAGGGACGCCCAGCGGCCACGCCCCAGGGACATGGACCTCAAGGTCATAGGCAAGTGTAACAGCTACCTGCTACCTCACTAGGGGCGGTGCTTCGGGGCATGGCTCAAACAGCTCCCACTACAACTGAGCATAAATATGACTTTACCACACGTTTTGTCATGGTGTTTTAACATGATACCCCAAGGTGAGATTCATAATGACCATAAATACCATAAAAATCTCAGCTAGATGAGTTGGGTTACGCACATTGCAATATGCCCTGTTCTACTGAAAAAGAAAAAGAAAAAAAAAAAAAAAGGCCTCCAGGTTGAAACCCACCAGAAAGATGACTGGTGCCTAGACAGCTGGGTGCCTACTGTCAGGTAACAGGCTTCTATGATAAGCTCCTTTTCACTTACATCATGTTATTTCTGTCTTTTTTAGGGTCCTAACACATCTGAGACTATTATTTTGTTGTAATCAGAGGGGACAGGTTTTGGGGGGTTGGGTTGATTGTTTGTTTGTTTGTTGGAACAGAGTTGTGCTGCACAGTCTGGCTGCCCTGCACTTCTCCAAGTCCTCCCGACTCAGAATTCAGAGTGCTGGGACTAATTAATTGTTCTTACAAATTATCAAGTCCTAGCTGGGTGTGGTGGCACATGCCTTTAATCCAAGCACTTGGGAGGCAGAGGCAGATCTCTGAATTCAAGGTCAGTCTGGTCTACAAAGTGAGTTCCAGGACAGCCAAGGCTACAAAGAAAAACCCTGTCTCAAAGAAAAATAAATAAATAAATTAGCAAGTCCTAGTCTCACCTCTAAGAAAGGGCTTAGAGTTTTAGCCCCAGATACCCGTCTAAACTAATAAAGGTAGAAAGGGTTTCTCTGTGTAGCCCTGGCTCTCCTGGAACTCACTTTGTAGATCAGGCTGGCCTCGAACTCAGAGATTCACCTGCCTCTGCCTCCAAAGTGCTGGGATTAGGTGTGTACACCACCTCTGCCTGGCAAGGCTTAACTCTTAAGATGTTTGTATTGGTTGACCATGTTTACACTTCAGTTCATGCTAAAGAAAGGGCAGCCTTCACTCAGACTGGCGAAGCTGTTGAACTCTATAGGCGGTTCCTCTTTGTGTTATTTGTTTCATTTTTGATGGTGTTGTTATCGTCATCAGGCTTGCTGCGTGGGGATGGAAGCAGAGCCTCCAGCTCATCCTGGGCCAGCACTGTGCCTGTGTGTGATTATTTCTCTCATTAACTAACCTCCTTGAAAGTTCAGTCTAAGTGTCTTCAAAGTGCTTCCTTCGCTTTAAGGTACCCAACTCCTTGTACCTGCAGATCTGCCAACTTCCAATAGCCAGACTTTGTCCTGCTGTGACATCAACCTCACCTTGATGATGAGGACTCTGAAAACTCTCTTAGCAGTGAGCAGTGGGAGGTCCCATCTGTCCCCACTGCTTGTACTGGGGATGGTTGGATGCCTGCCCGGGCTGAGATTTGGTTGTTTGGACTGAATTTATCTCCTTCCAACAGAAGCCTCCCAGAGAATGTGGTGGCTCCCAAAGGTCACCTGGATCAAAGAAGAAGCAAGCTTTTTCTTCCCCTGGAGAGATGACAAGACTGAGTTATCTGTCACAGCTAATTAGCATGCAGGTCTGAATACTGGGGAACACACTGAGAGGCGAAGATTGGTATTAACAGATTCCAAGGTTCTTTTCTTTAAACTACTATTTCTCAGAATGTAGTGTATCAGGAGAACAGAGAGGAAATGAAAAGTTAATCAGCAAAAGGGGTCTGTTTTAGAAAGGCTTAAACAGATGATTCAGGGAGTTTGGGGTTGCCCGTGGAGACACGTGTGTAATCAAAGGTACCAAATATAAGGCCCAGTGTTGGAAGACGCTAGTTACCAACAAGCCAGCAAGAAATGAATGCTTTAATGCTTACACAGATTTGGGCTGAAGAAATGGGTCAGCAATTAAGAGCACTTGTTGCTCTTATAGAGGACACAGGTTCAGTTCCCCAAACCCACATTTGGCAGCTCACAACCTCTTGTAACTCCCAGATACAGGAAATTCATTGCCCTATTTTGGCCTCCTTGGTACTGCATGTACATGGCAAACATACAGAAAAGAGGGGACATAGACATACACATAAATACAAATGAATAATTTTAAAAGACTTATCCTTATATGATGTGCATGAGTGTCTGCATGGATGTCTGTGCACCACATGTGTGCAGTGCCTACAGAGGCAAGGAGAGGTCGTCAGATTCCCTGGAACTTGAGTTAAAGACTGCTGTGAGCCACCATGTGGGTGCTGGGAACAAAACCAGGATCCCCTGGAAGAGCAGCTCTGAACCACTGAGCCATCTCTCCATATCCCCATCAGCTATATCTGAGAATGCCACTTACCCACACCCTCATCAACATACTGTGTTAATAAAATTTGCCTATTCAGTCACTGAAACATCATATCTCATTGTGTTTCTAATTTGCAATTCATTTTAGCATGACTAAGTTTTTTTCCCCAACACTCATCTATTGCTAGTAAGAGTGCAAACTCGTACAGCCACTATGGAAATCAGTGTGGCAGTTCATCAGAAATATGGGACTCGATCGACTTCAAGATCCAACTATACCACTCTTGGGTATATACCCAAAGGATGCTTCGTCCTACTGGAGAGACCTTGTTCAATCATGTGCATTGCTGCTCTATTCATAGCAAACAAAAATTAGAAAGAATCTAGATGTCCATCAGTGTATGAATGGATAAAGAAAATGTGGTACATTTTACCATGGAATATTACTCAAACACTTAAAAAATGAAATCATGAAATTCACTAGTAAATGGATGGAACTAGAAAAAAAAACCATCCTGAATGAGGTAACTCAGACCCAGAAAGACAAATATGGTGTGTACTCACGCATCTGTAGATGTTAGCTGTTAAGCCAATGATAAGAAAGTTATAACCCATAGAACCACAGAGGATAGACAGAGAGTAAAGGACTAGGGGTGGGGATGGACCTCCCTAGGAAGGTAAATAGAATAAATAGTTATAGATGGATAAGGAAGTGGGAGGACTGGAATGGGAGGATCAGACAGGGAGGGGAAGTGAGGAGGGGTGAGGAAGGGAACATAGGGAGGGAACCGCTTAAACTTAGGTCATTTGAGGGGTCATATGGAAACTTAGTGCAGTAGAAACTATAATATACATATATGAGGGCAGACAAAGCCCCAACTGGACACCTCTCTTCAGCAAATGAAACTTCCAGTACTGGGAATGGGATCCCCATGGGAACACCCAAACAACCCAGACTATTGCCAAGTCTACACAAACTGACAGTAAGCCCCTATGGCTGAAGACAACACCTACACAACTCACTGAACTCAATCAAGTCAAGCTGGTGCTTACCTAGAGCCTTCACCCCTATTCATGGTAACAAAGAAGAAAGGTAAATACCAACCCCACTACAAAACCTTCAATCTACAGGAGTGACCCACCTGCAAGATACGCTGATGCAATAATGGCACAAAGCTGCTGGGAGTAACCAACCAATATCTACTTTGAGTTAAGGCCAATTCCATGACGTGGACCCCATACCCAATGATGCTTGCGTGGCCAGGAACCCAGGAGAAAACCAAATGCTACTATTCTGCTACAGGAATGTAGCAATAAAATGACTCCTAATGACATTCTGTTATACTCATCGATTTCTGCCTTGCTCAGCAATCATCACATAAGCTTCCTCCTGCAGCAAATGAGAACAGATACAGAGACCCACAGCCAGACAATATGCAGGGAGTGAGAGACCTTGGATCCCTGAGCCCCAAAAGGGAGGTATCCATCAAATTCCTCCTCTCAGGGATTGGGGAACTCTGTGGAAGAGGAGGTAGAAAAAGTGTAAGAGCCAGCGTTGATGGTGGACACCAAGGAATCAAGGCCTTCTAGTGACAACGGGGCTGGCACACATATGAAGTCACAGCGACTGTGACAACATGCACAGGGCCTGCAGGGGTCTACACCAGATGGTATTCGAGAGCTGAAGGGAGAAGTGGACTCACATTTTATCCCCGAGAACCTATCTCTAATTGATAGCCACTTGTAAATGACTCCAAGGGAGTCTCACTGGGGAATCAAGCCACTCTGAAGGGTAGGCCCCATGCTCAGCAGTAGATGGCCAAGAGAAAACAAACTCAACAGCATCTTTGGAGGTTCTTTGTCTCGTAATGTTAAGTCAGGGCATTTTTATTATTATCATTATTTTTACCTTACAGGTCCTTTACACATATATTATAGTCTCTGGGTTTGAATCCTTATGGGATGCCTGTGTGTGCAAACACATGTGTCTCTGCAGCTATATACATGTCTTGTGCTCTTTTTCTTGTTTGGTCATTTTTTCACAACCCAATGTGTTTGTTTTTGATTGATCATATTTCATTTTATCATTATTATTTCTTAGATTCTTATTTGTTTCCTATGGAGAGCCAGGAAGGATGTAGATTTGGATTGGATGGGAGGTGAGGAGGATCTAGGAGGAGGAAGGGGAAAGGAAACTGTAATCAGAATATATTGTATAATAAAAATTGATTTTCAATAAAAGAAAAAGTTTTCTTCATTTTTCTTTCTTTCTCCTTCCTTATATTTTCTTCCTTTATTTTGTTTTGGTGTGTGTGTGTGTGTGTGTGTGTGTGTGTGTGTGTGTGTGTGTGTACTGGGGCTCTAACCCAAAACTTTGCACGTGCTAAGAATGCACTTCCCTGTGCTATACCACTCCTGTAGGAAATTTTAATAGTTAAACTAGCTCTTTATCTGTTATAAATTGAAGGATACTTTCCCTATCAGTTGTTTGGTTTCTCATATGTTTACCATAACTTTTGTCATAAAGCATTTTCTTTCTCTTCTATCACTTTTGTGCTATCCTCAGAAATGATGGGATCTTCTTGTATTGATTTCATGTTTTTATTGTGTGTGTGTGTGTGTATGTGTGTGTGTGTGTGTGTGTGTGTGTTAACGTCTTTTATTCTGTTGCCAAAATTCCCTGGGGGAAAGGTAAACAATGCCTGTCTCTCTTATTAAGGTCCTAATAACAAACCAAGGCATGATTCCACCAGAGTTCACCAGGAAACTGTGTCTTAATTACTTTTCTACTCCTGTGACAAAACACAATGACCAGGGCAACTTATTGAAAAATTAGATTATTGGGGGTTTACATGTTGAGAAGGTAAGTCCATGACCATCTTGGGGGGCAGTATGACAGCAGACAGGTGTGGTGCTGGAGCAGTAGCTAAGAGCTTACATCTTGAGACAACAACCACCAGGCACAGAGAGAGAGATAGGGAGGCCTGCGCTTTTGAAACCTCAGTGCACACCCCCAGTAACATACCTCCTCCAACAAGACCACACCTCCTAATCATTCCCAAACTGTTCCATCAAATGAGGACCAAGTATTTAGTTATATGAGTCTATGTATACAACTGGCTGGGAGAGATGGATAGATACTCAGGTGAGGGTTCCATGACCCTCCTCACCCTCTCCTTCCATGAGGAAGGTAAATAAACAATAGGCCAAGCTCTGATGATCTTTTGTGACCAAGCACAGCAGAACTCTTGAAGATGACAGTTTGGCTCAGAGGATCTGTGTTCCAGATCCACTGTACCTTATCCTGATTTAATGTTTGAGATAGGAATTAAAGTTTAGCTATTTGCAGATGCCTCTCTCTGATTTGAGAGCCCATTTAATTATATTGTTGTAAGTATTCAAGTTTATTTCTGGCTTTGCTAATTAGTCCTGTAACTCTGTACACTCATGTGCTAAGGGTCAGAACTAACGCTCTGGATTTGCTAGAGAAGCATTCTACTACTCTTAACCCCTGAAATATATTTTCTCAGTCTTATTTGGTGAATGACACTTCATCAATTCTCTTAATCCATGAGAATGAAACTGACCATATTGCCATTTCTATATAACCTGGATGAAATTACTTTTCACATTTAATATGACTTATAATCCTTCTCTCTTTTTAAAATAATTTTATTGTGTGTATGTGTCTTTATGAGAGTGTCTCTGTGTGTATGTGTGTGTGTATGTGTGTGCGCGCGTGCCTTTGTGTGTTGTGTGTGTGTGTGTGTGTGTGTGCCTGCATTCCCTAACAACAGTGTGGATGGCAGAGCTCTCAGGAGCCAGGTCACTCCTTTCATCATGGGTCTGAGGATCAGACTCAGGCCAGCAGGCTCCCATAGCAAGCATTTTTACCCAGAGACACCTCAGTGGCCTACAATTTCCCCTTTCTAAAAGTTAGCCTTTTTTTTTTTTTTTTTTAAGTCCTAGTCTGAAAACACCTGGACTGATTGTAAAAAGTTTATATGGAAAGATTAATCAAAGCAGAAATCTTTGATTTCAGAAGGATGAAAAATTAAGAACCTCTAATCTCTAGGTATTAAAATAAACCAGACTGGCCTCAAACTCACTATCTAGGAGAGTGACCTTGAACTTCTGATTCTGCTTCTACCTGCCTAATGCTGAGATTATAGGTGTGTTTGTCACATTGGATTACATGGTTCTGGGAATTGAACCTAGGGCTTTGGGCATGCTAGGCAAGCACTATACCAACTGAGCTATACTATGCCCAATTTGGACAGCCCCAGTCCAAATTTCAACTCTTTACAACCAGAAGACTGTGTAGTTCTGTGTTGATATTAAGATGTGTTATGTAAACTGCAGGATGAGGTCTGTTTCTTTTCCCATTTTTTTTCCAATGCTGAGAATTGAACCTATGGTCACACATTTGTTAGGGAACCACTCTTTCTTTGAGCAATAATCCCAGGTTAGTCTTTTTAGCTATTAGCTAACAATTAGAATATAGTGAGAAAGGGAAGAATTTGGATAGGAGTTGAGTTGAGTTAAATGAGTTGCCCTTGAAATTCTAGGGCTTGTATTTTTAGATACCTCATATGCTAAAAGAGCTAAGAGAAGCTGGATGTATACCTATGACCCCAGTATCTGAGAGACTGAAGCAGGAGGATTTCCAAAAAGCTCCATCCAGATCAGCACAGGTTACATAGAGGCACCCTGTCATGAACAAAACCCACAAAACAACAATGAAAGAAGCCCTGGATGTTGGGAATTATTGTGTGATACTATTCCTGAGGAGATGTAAACAAATATCTACTCACCCCAGATAGGAAACAGACAACAGATCAAAGCAGGATACCATTAAAGTCCAATTGGTGAGCCAATGAATTTACCAGGATTACTTACAGGAGTGTAGGTGAGGGGTTAATTACCATAACAGAAATTACTCAAAGACAGTTACATTACCAAAGCCCGTACCGGCATGGATGGCAGCCCCCAAAGGCTGGAAACTTAGAGTGCACTGAAAACCTGCAAGTAGCTCAACAGGTTAGAGACTATCTTTTTCAGGTTGTTCTGATGGTCTGAGAGTGTAATCCTTTCCGTTTGTATATGCTTGGAGACGAAGGGGACTAGTGATCTGGTCAGTTTCAGGGGCTTCCTGGAGCTTTTGAGTTGCATACTTCTTGATCTTAAGGAGCTTCCCTGCAGAATAGAATGTTTTACCCACCTTTAGAGCATCTTGAGGCTTTTGAGCTTCCATTCAAGATGGGATGTTTCATCTTGGAGGAAATTGCTACACAATAGGAGGCAGAGGCAGGTGGATTGCTGAGAGTTCAAAGCCAGACTGGTCTATGTAGTAAGCTCTAGGTCAGGCATGGCTATATAGTGAGACCTTGTCTAAAAAAAATGTCAATAAAAAAAAGGAGGAGTCAATAAAAAAAAGTCAAACATTTCTCTATTTGTCTATTTTATAATCAAAATATTATAATCAATCATTGTTTTAATGTGCCTTACTATAATTACACATGAGAGTTGTAATCACAGGTTATAAATAATGAAATACAGTCATTCATGTTTTATTCATTTTTATTGCATTGTGTTAGCATATTGGCTTGTTGCTCTTTGAGTATTAAAATAATTAAATGTTTTTCTATGAATTATGGATCCTACACAAAGAAGAACATAAAGCATTCTTGGTAGCTGGGCATGGTGGTGCATACCTGTATTCTCAGCACCCAAGCAGCTGAGGCAGGAAAGCTAGTGAGAACTGAGATTACATCTGAAAAAAAATCGAAGCCAATCAAATGTAATACTTCTTTAAAATTCAGCTTTTTCCTCTTGTGACATCTCTCTTGCTCATTTATATTATTGTGTTGTATATAACTGTATTTTTTTGTGAATCCCCAAAGTTGGGGAATTCCACTCTTTCCCACATTTCAAAAATAGTTATGTGTCCAGCAATAATTGCTAATCTATGCTGATGGTAAAGTGCTTTCCGCATCCCCCTTCAATTACCAGCAGATTTTAATTTCTGGTATCTCATAAGTACACAGCCCAACTTTCTTGCATGTGCCTCTTTCTTGAGCTCTGATTGGTTGAATCTGTTGTGATCTGATTCATTCAGAAGTGACTGATAATGGCCTCAGAGTTCATGGCAGTCCCTCTTGGGACACACAATGGTACCTGTTTCCTTTGTAGTTCCTATATATTCTTTATATAGTTTTATATATATAAATGCAATACCTGTTAATGTTCAGTTCGTTGGCTAGTGTAGGCAAAATGCCCCCCAAATATAATGAGACTCACCAGAAGTGCTACAGTCAAAAAGACAGATAACAATCTGTATGTGTATGGTGAAATTGTACCTCAGGTGTTCTGGGAAAACAAATGACTCAGCCACTCTGGGAAGGACTCTGGTCGTCCCTTAAGTGGGTGCACACAGTTTCCCTAAGAGCCACCAATTTCACTCCACACATCCAGAGATCAGATCATTGATGCCCAACAGGCAAACTCATACACAAATGTTCACTGCAGCATTGTTGAGAATAACCAAAAAGTGACACTGTCCTAAAATGCCCATCAACAGATAAATGGATAAACAAAATAATCACATTAATTGCAACACACTGCTATCAAGTCATCAAAAGGAACAAAGTATGAAAACCAGGCAGATCTGTGTAGACAGGAAGTAGATTAGTGCTCGCCGAGATCCAGGGAGCGTGTGTTAGTTTTAGGACTTCTATCCACCTGGTAACATGACCAAAAGCAACTTGGGGAGGAAAGGGTTTATTTCACCTTACAGCTTACAGTTCATCATGAAGGGACGTCAGTGCGAGAACCCAAGGCAGGAACCTAGACACAGGAACTGAAGCAAAAACCATGGGAGAATGCTGCTGACTGGCTGATTCCTGCTGGTTTGCTCAGTTTGCTTTCTCATACCTCTCAGGGTCACCTGCCCAGGCATGACAGAGCCTACACTGGGCTCTTCCAATCAATCATCAATCAAGAAAATACTAACTCACAGACTTGCCAACAGGCCAGTCTGACGGAGGCATTTTCTCAATTGGGGTTCCCTCTTCCTAGACAACTTTAGCCTGTGACAATACAGAGAGCATGGCTGGTAGTCACTGGGGGGGGGGTGACTGTAAAAGGGATAGGATTCTTTTGGGGGTGATGAAAATGTCCTAAATATGCTTCTTGTGATGGCTGCATACTTCAACAACTATACATCACTGAATTATGCGGTTTAAGTGGGTAAACTATCTGGTATATGGAGTGTAGTTTAAATCTCTTGACAGAAAGATAGAATGTGCATCCCTACTTTTCTTCTTGCTGTGACCAAACACCAGAGAAGAAGCTGCTTAAAGAAGAAAGGATTTGGCTCCCAGAGTGAGGGTATAGTCAGTCCATCACTATGGGAAAGGCACAGCACCAGGAGCATGGATCTGTTGGTCACATCACTCCTGCAGTCAGGACCAGAGAGAGATGAATGCCAATGTTCAACTTATTTCTCCCTTTTTATTCAGACCATAACCCCAAGCTGTGAGAAGGTGCCACCCACATTTTTAGAGTGAGAGTTCTCACCTTGATTAACCCAACCTGGAAATTCTCTTACAGATTCTCTATGAGGTTCATCTCCTACATGATTCTAGCATCCATTCAGTTGACAATCAGTATTGACCCCCTCCCCCCAAGCAGGCAAGAGGACACATGCCTATAATCCTGCATGAGGAAGCCTGGGATTACCGAAAAGATCACTGGTTATTTCTATAAAACTAGCCTGTGCTGTATGGCAAGACTGCCTTAAAGCAAAAGAAACAGTGAGCATGTTATTAAGTTCAAACCATATATTGTTACCTAATTCCAAACAACAACAACAACAACAACAACAACAACCAACTATCCAGCCAGAAAGCAACAATAATGTACCACCCATCCCCTTAAACAATGACTAAATTCTCCAGCCATGAACTAGCCAGTGGTCCAGACTTTACACAGGCTTAAATTACATTGTTTCTTTTATAATTTTATTGACAGCATAATTTAGCAACATGTTTAATTTTGGAATGTTTTTTAGTGGTCTTGTGCTTTTGATTTTTGCGATATTATGAAAAAAATCTCAGGCATGAAATTGAAAATATTATAGTTTGGATCAGCATATTGATCTTCTAGATTATCACTAATGTTTTATAAAGCTTGTTTTAGCACGCATCTATTCATCTTTCCTTCCCTGTGTTCTTCAACTCAACCAGTTTTCAAAGTCTCCTGCAGGTTCTCAGGCCATGCATGGCCTCTTTAAATACCTCAATATAGAATTGGTTCGAGTTTCACATTTGTTAGTTTTTTTTAATGTGAAGTATACACACAAAAATACACAAATGTTAAGTATACATTTATAGCTTTTTTTTTTACCATGTGTGTACACATGTGTAACAAAACATCAAGAAATAGACTAGTCCCACCATCCCTGGATGGACCCTCTTACTCTCTCATTTCATCTCCAAACTCCCTGCTCCCAGAAGAGCACATATTGTCCCCGCCCCAGCCCCCATTCTCCTGTCTTCTGCCCTCTGATCTCCCCCTGCCTTCCTTCCTTTTTCTACAGCATCTCACTTTGCAGCCCAGGCTGGCCTTGAATTTATGATTTCCCTGCCCCAGCCTCCCACTGCTGGGATTACAGCTGTATGTAGCCATGATGAGCTGCACTTGACCTGACTTTTCTTGTCTTCCTGTCTTCTTTCCTCCCTCACTCCCTCTCTTCCTTTCTCTCTTCCCTTCTCCCCTCCCCTTTTCTTCTTTTTCATATAGTCTCCCCCGCCCCCCTCCCCTTCTGTTTGAGACAGTTTCTCCTTATGTAGCCCAGGCTGGCTGGGAAGTCTTAATCTGCCTGCCTTAACTTTTCTTCCAGTGTTCTGGGATACAGACATACAACACAGCACTCAGCTCCACTCCCCCTCCTTTTTAAAAGTAAAGTTAAAGAAATAGAACACAGGTTCTGATCACTGGGTGTCGATGTAGTTCTGGTAGAATAAAATCACATCCTTTGGAAGTGTATTTGTATCTACTCAGACCATGGCCAGAGCTATCAATATTACTTTTCCCTGGGTGGAAATTACCTAGAGTTTTAATACTTCCTTTTTTATTGTTATGGACAATGTCGTAATAAGCATTTGCCTGCAGTTCTTCACAGATGCATGATTATTAGCAGTTAAAGTTTGTAACATCTCCTGAATGGCCATCTTACTTTGGTTGAAGCTTTGGCTTTCTGGTGGTAGGACGGGTCAAACTCCTCTCACAACCCATTTTTCCAGTTGACAACTCCTCCTGAAATCCTCTGACTGAATGCCCCTGAGTCCTCAGTTGAAAGCCTCTCTAGTTCCTGTCTCCTCACACCTTATATGCCATTCTCTGTCCAGCCGTTCCACTTCCTATCTCAACCTTCCTAGTGCTGGAATTAATGGTGTGTGTGCTTCCCAAAACTGGGGTTAAAGGTGTGTGCCACCACTGCCTGGCTCTGTTTCTCTCCCAGACTAGATCAATCTCATGAAGCCCAGCATACTGGCCTTGTACTCACAGAGATCCAGATGGATCTCTGCCTCTCGAGTGCTAGGATTAAAGGTGTGTGCCACCACTGCCTGGCCTCTATGTTAACTCTGTCCTCTGATCTTCAGGCAAGCTTTATTTTTTAGATTACAAATATATCACCACACCCAGGTTTCTCTGTTAATTTTTTCTCATTCATGTTTATCTAACTATATTGGGTCAATATTTCCCATAGATTAAAATCTTTTTGTACAACCTATACACCCTCTAAGGCAATATTGGAAACAATGATATATACATTTTCCGCTACTCATCCAAACTCTAGCAATGTCTTTAAGAGATTGGTATAGCTACATATATATTAAGTTATTACTAAAGAACTATGTACCTGTTGGTAGTGGGGAGGGGGGCTTGACAAAAGTACTTTTCATGAGACGGTGAACACATTAATTATTCACACCAAAGAGTGGGGGTGGGAAGCCCATGGTGCTTATAGGAATGGGGAAATTTAAATCCCTCCAAACTATTTCTTGGCATCACTCCAGACCCTAAAGAACTGGAACTGAGAACAGAGATGACACCACACACCACAGCACACAGCACAGTGATGTTAGAGCTGGATGGGAAACGCTCCTGGCGAGGCAGATATCACGACACACTGCAGTTAGAGTCTGGTAATGACAGAATATGGTATTTGGGTCATTGCTAGCAAACTATGGGGCCTTTGATGCCTTTTCCCTTGTGTGTTGAAGTGTCCAAGTGAAAAGAAATACACAACTGTATTTTATTTTATTTTTTTGCACCCATCCATGTTTTCTAATATGACAAGTTGCTTTGGAAGGAGAATTTCATCTGATATTTTTCATCCTTAATTTTTTTTTTTTTAAGACAAGGTCCTGGAACCAATATATAGACTAGGTTAACTTCAAACTCACAGAGATCTGTCTCCTAAGTACTGGAATTAAAGGCATGCATCACCACAGTCAGCCTTATGATTTTGGTTCTTCCCCTGGAACTAAAAAAATAGCCTCCCTCGAAGAAAGCCGCCTTTTCACCTGCACTTGAAAAGTTTGCGAGCCACCACAGTCTTCTCCTTTTGTTGTTTGCTCTTCTTTTCCCACACAGAATAAATAAATAGACAAAATATTTAGCATGCATTTTGGGCTGAAAAGCCTAAATTGGAACTTTTCCTTTTTCCTTCAAAGACCCCTGCCAGCTTCCAGCAGTGCAGAGAGCATTGGCCTGAGGCCACAGCTACAGCAGACTCTTTTGATGGATGGATCAGAGAGACTGGACAGGAAGCCTGACCTCCAGAGCTACTGCTCTGATTTTGGGTTCTGAGGTTCCAAGAAGGTAGTTCTAAAGCTTTGGGATCGTAGGTCTCTCCCTTCCGCCCAAATGCACAAATATTTCTGATCCTGCCAGCCACTTTGGGTCCCTGGAGGGTAGAGGGTCGCCATATCCAGGACCGCAGGCCCTGCCCTCAGTCCTGGGTGCTGCAGGCAGCTCAGCCTGAATTGCAGGCTGCGCGTCAGCTCTGGCGGGGGCGTGCACGGGAGGGGGCGTGTCGGAGGCGTGTCCGGGGCGGGGCCAAGGCGGCGCACGCCGCGCCCTCAGCGGAGCGAGAGGCCGAGCTTGCTGCATTGCAGCCGCCGCGGCGCCGCTCGGCTCCTCACTTCCAACAATGGCGGCTCCGACCCCGAGCGGCGGCGGCGGCGGCTCCGGGGGCGGTGGCGGCACCCCGGGCCCCATCGGGCCTTCCGCCCCGGGCCACCCGGCCGTCAGCAGCATGCAGGGTAAGGACGGCGGGCGCGCCGAGACTACGGGGTCCCTCGCGAGGCGCTCGGCTGAACCGCGGCCTGTGAGCCGCGGCGTCCCCGGGGCTGTCTGAGGAAGCCGCCCGAGCTCCGCGTCCCGGGCCCGGCCTCGCCCCGTCTCCCCGCCCCGGGCCCGGCGTGGGTTGCCCGCTGCGGCGGCTCTGGTTTCGCCGGCTCGGGCCCACCTGGCTGCCCCCCGCCCGCCGCTCACCTGGCGCCCGCGGGCTTCGGGATCGCGCGCGGCCCGGGCCTCTAGCTCGCAGGTCGGCCGCGTCCCGGCCCTCGGCCCCGCCGCCCCCGCGCGCCGCAGTGGGGCCGGCTCAGGGCCATCTTGCGCCTCGCTGGGCGTCGCTGGAGCCGGGCCCCTGCGCTGCGCCCCCGTCCCCCAAACTTTGCAGGGTGTCTGCGTGGGAGGGGCGAGGGTTCGCAAGGGCCCTGTGCCACCTGTAAGGTGGGGAGACAGCCGTTGGCCCCGAGAGGCGTTTCGACCCAGGCTGGAGATGTGTGTTCTCCTCGCATGCAGAGAAGAAAATCAGATAAAAATAGAAGACCGAGTTCGGCTGAAAGGGAGAGAGATTCAGGAAACCGGATGGCAGAGGTCAAAGTGATCGTGGCTGGGCATCTGAGACAGCTCTCCTGTAATGGCCTTTCCCCACTGGGAGGCCTTAGTATCTCTGTGTGGGTTTTGACAGGTGATGTGAAAATACAGGCCTGGGCTCATTATGGACCATATCTTAAGTTTACTGGAGGGATTTGGGGTAGTAGTGCTATTTTTGAAACAGACAAACCCAGAAATCTCTTGATAACTTTAGCAAACGACTCATGTTGAATTATTAAGAGTCACTTGGATATCCTTGTTATCAGTATGACCATGGTTTCTTTTTGATTAAACTCTCCATAAAGGGTTTCTTGTGTCTGGTTAACAGATTGTATGTTGAATATTTCGTGTTTGTGATCGCATACCATGATTCAGGCAGCAGAAATACGATCTGCGTTTGCATCCCCTCCGTGTAAGAAAAATTTAGTCTATATATTAAACTATGATAGACACATCAACAGAGGAGCTCAGCATTCAGAAGATGTATTCTGTGCGGTCCCTAAGTTAATTAATTCAAATTGAGTTAGTTATTGGATGCCTGCTCTGCTGCATATTACATTATATAGAATCTAGGGTTGATTTCTTGATCTCATACTTTTACTGTCTGCTAAGATAATTTAGTATTATTTTGTGTCTTGTCCACAATGGGTGACTGAAAGTTTTTAAAAAATATTTTAAGGGTAGAGACATAGCCTGATCTGAGTTCAATCCCTGGGGCCTACATGGCAGGGAGAGGGCTGATTCCCTCAAGTTGTCCCCTAACCTCCACTTGAACACACAATAAATAACTCAGTAAAATTATATATATATATATATATATATATATATATATGCGTGTATATATATATTTCAAGGTTTGTTTTTGTCTGTTTTTTTGAGGGAAGAGGCTGACAGTTTGGAAAACCTGTGTTAATTTTTTTTTCTTCATGTTCAGAAAATATTGAGTAACTGCTTAGAGCCAGCACAGTGCTGTTCTGAGTGTGTAGACACCTGTGAACACAGCCATCTCACTTCTGGTGGAGCATGTCCTTTTGAGAATGGAGAAGGGAAGACATGTAGGTAAATAGTACAGGTTGCTTAAGAAAAATGAAGGCAACAAGCTGGGTTTTGTGATGGAAGGTAACAGGGCAGTCTCCTTGATAAGATGGATGGAGAAAGCCTGTCTGGAAAGAACAGAGATGTGGCCAAGGCAGAGAGGAGAGTGAATGTGAAGATGCTGCAGTCGGGAAGAGCTCCTAGAAACTCAAAGTCACACGGTCAGGAATCAGTCTGGTGTTCTCTAGTCTCCTCTATCTCTGCTTTTTGATTTCTGGAATCCTTTTTAAAAGGGAGAAAGGGCCCTAAACTGTCTTTGAATTATGGCTGAATGTTTAAGAAGACATTTTATTCTTCTTGTGTGTGTGCATGTTTTGCATGGGTGTTTGTGTAAGCACCACATGCATGCCTGGTGCTGGAAAGGTCAGAAGAGGTCATCAGAGTCCTGGGACTGGCTTTCCAGATGGCTGTGAGCTGCCATGTGGGTGCTGGGAATCAAACCCAGATCCCTTGCAACAGCAACAAGTGTTCTTAACTCCTGAGCCAGTTCTCTGGCCCCTGAGTTGTTGCTTTTTTTTTTTTTTTAAATCTTTACTTAAAAAATCTTTAGTCTTCGATTGATGGAGGAACATGCTAAGTTATACCTTGTGTTTTGAATCGGTTTCCATTGCTCAGAGAAAAGAGAAGTGTTTGAAATGTTCAAGATGATGTGTAGCATAATCTGAATTAGAAAGCTTGAGCTTAAGCAGCAAACGAGTAATTTTTTCTTTCTAGTTTTGAGCCAGACTTCCCATTCTTTGGCCTTCTTTGGATTTACTTTTACTTATTCTTTTTGAGGTGAAGTCTTCTTGTATTTCCCAGGCTGTCCCCTCACCCCCATTTCATATACTTGCTATCCAAAAGACTGTTTTTCTTGGAGCCATTCATGATCAGGTCCTACTGAGCAGCAGATCAGTTTTAGTGCATATAGATTACACTTCAGCAGTCACTGGACAGTCTCCTGTAGGATAGACACCATGCTTGACAAAGGACTTTGTACTGTTTCATGACTTGACATCGGTGGTCAACTGTGGTCCAAAGCTGGAAACATTATTTCCTTTATATTGTAATGCTTAATGGCCAGAGCTCTGGGGTCTTGGGTTTGAATCCTATCCTCACTCCACCCCACCAAGACTTAAACTCTCTGTGAGTATATTACCTAGCCTCTTGAAACCTCTGTTTCTTAGAAAGTAAGAATAACGCTTGCTTGCAGGCACAAGGAGAATATGCACACCGAGTGTGGGCTTGGCATTCTGGAAGAATGCCATGAGTGTTGACCATCAGTATTCTCAGTTCTCATCCTGTTACTTGAGATGATCTCTGTCTCTCCCCCATGAGTCCCTAGTCCCGTATGACCCAACTTGCACATTTCTTTTTCTAAGCTTTATTATCTGTGGGTTAGACAACTCTTCTAACCCGTTGATGTCACCGTTTTTCACTATTACAGGATCCTAGTTTTAGAATTCCAGAGAAGATATTGTTCTACTTCAAACACTAAATCCTTGTTGTTTTCTGGATCTGAGAGTCTCAAATGGTGATAATGTTGCTGTTATGAGGTACTATTGTAGCTGTAAATAGTCTGTGGGCTGTGGTTAGCTGGAATGGGAATTGTAGTGACTTTGGCTTCTTAACAGTCATCATTTGTTCATTTAGTTACATTTTCACAAAGAAGTTGTATTTCTGATCTGGCCATTTTTAAAGCATTCTTCCCACAGAGTCTCAGCTAACAGAGAATAGTAGCTGATTTTGTTATTAGTCATACATTTGAGTCTTCATTCATTCTGACTCATGTTCTTTCTCTTTAATTTCCTTATGCCCATATACAGAAGGACAAACATTTACAAGCTGAATGTGCCTTTCCCCCACCTTTCCTCCCTTGATTATTTGGTGACTAAAACTATCAAAATGTAGATCTGCTTACCAAGTTAGGTAAATAGTATTATAAAAATGTATTAGACTTTAGGATAAGCTTTTTTTTTTTTGAGAAAGAAAAAATATTCAAATGAGCTACTGTGAATGGGCTTTTATTCTCAATAATTAGTTGAGAATTGGAAAAATTATTTCCTCAGTAATCTGAGAATTTGAAAAATAATTTCCTTGATAATTTGTCATCATAGACGAATTTTAACTGAGAGATTTTTTGAATGGTACAGTACTAAGTAATAGTGTAATTCTTTAACTCAAAAACTTATAGTGAACTTACACATGTACAATTGCCATCTTAATATTCAAGAGCCTTTCTCTTGGTGGCTTGTAAAAGCCTAGGTATTTAACCAAGTTAGTGGAAGCGTGTCAGGTGGTCAGTCTCAGGTGAGCTGGGCATAAGTCTAGGACCTAATGTTCCATGAAGTCACCACGGGTGTGTTCAAGAATAACAAATATTCTGGTGAATAAAGCTTGCTATTTGAGAGGTGAGCAATTTCAACACTGAAAACACAGCAGGATGATTTCTTCTGTGCTGGCTTTACCTTTGCATGGAGTAGTGTCTTAGAAACAGGACATCCAAGTTGAGAGAATGCTGGATTTGGACTAGGAAAAACCAAGGCTTAGAGTCTGCCATATGCAGGCTCTGCACTCTTGGGAAATTACCAGATTTGTGTAGTTTCCTGTAAGTTTTCATCTATTAAAATAGAGAATACACAGCTTATAGACTGTTTTAAGAATCACATTAGGTTATTGCATGTGAAAATGCCTTAAATCATAAAATATTTTGCATATGTAAAGATTATTAGAAATGATATTTTCCTGCTTTAGTTGCTAGTCATTTAATATGTAATGAATTTAAAAGATCTCTTAAAAATGTGAGAAGTTAAATTTATTAAGAAGGCTTAGGGACATTGGGGAGATGGCTCAGTCTGTAAAGTGCTTGTTGCGCAGGAGTGAGGCCCTGAGTTTGGACCCCCAGCACCCATGTGAAAGGCTGGGCATGACAGCATGCACCTATAATTCTAGCCCTGGGAGTGAAATACAGAAGGATTTCTGGAGCTTGCCAGCCAGCAGGCTCAGTGAGAGATGCTGTTTCAAAACATAAGTTGGAGAGCAATTGAGGAAGATAGTGTATGTTGACCTCTGGCTTCTACATGAACACAAACCTGAATGCACAGATGCACATATACAATAAATTAAAGAAGACTGTTGGCCGGGCGTTGGTGGCGCACGCCTTTAATCCCAGCACTCGGGAGGCAGAGGCAGGCGGATCTCTGTGAGTTCGAGGCCAGCCTGGGCTACCAAGTGAGCTCCAGGAAAGGCGCAAAGCTACACAGAGAAACCCTGTCTCGAAAAACCAAAAAAAAAAAAAAAAAAAAAAAAAAAAAAAAAAAAAAAAAAAGAAGACTGTTAAAAAAAAATAGAGCCTTAAATTCATAGTTAGGAACTTTCACTTTTAAAATGCCTATTTTTCAAAGTAGTTAGCATAGTTGTAATTTATCATGTTTTTATTTGTTTGTCTAGATTGGGTCTTGCCCTGTATGCTGGATTTAGACTTGTAATCTTTCTAAGGGTTGAGACTACAGGTGTGGACCAGCATGTCCAGTTTAGAATCCCATTGATTCTGAGAAACACTGAGCCATTTGTAAAGCACTTGCTGTGAGCAGAAATGTACCTCAGGTTCTCTTAATGTGTTGATCTAGGCAATTTTTCTTTATTTTCTCCTTAGGTCTTAAGTGAAGGTATATAGTATGTGATTAATGCCCACGTATTTAGCTCTCAGGTGAGCATTTTATATGTTCCAGTTAAAGTAAAAGTATGATAAATTTATGCAGGAACATAAACTTTAAAGTGTCATGAAGTGTGTCTATTAAGAGAAAGTAGAGATTTAAGATCACTGTGCTGTCTCTTCCCAGCAATATTTAAATGTATACAACATACATGAAAACCTGCCTTTGATTTAGTGTGTGGTTTAAAGAACCGAATTCAGGGTTGGGAATGTAGCTGAGTTGGTAGAGTGTTGCCTAACATTCAAGAAACCCTGGATTCTAGCCTAAGCACCATATAAACTGGGTGACCCAGCCCTGGGAAGTGGAGGCCAAAGGAACAGAACCTCAGCTTCATTCTCCACTACATAGTGGGTTCAAGGCCAGCCGGGGATATATAAGACTATTACACACACACACACACACACACACACACACACACACACACACACACACGCATGATCTCACAACAAACGATAGATCCTGACTGTAGACAGTGAAAGTTCCAAATCCTATAGTTGCCTGTTTGTCCCAGAATACTGTTTGTTTGTGTGTACATGTGGGGTGCACAAGTTGTGAGTACATATGTGTGTGTAAGGATGCATACAGGCAGGGGTCAGGAATCTGCCTTGAGATAGCCATTCTTTTAAAAAGTGGTGTCCCTGGGACCTGAGGACCTTCAGTTAATCTAGACTGGCTAGCTAATGAGTCAGGGAGCCCTTTGTCTGTCACCCCTGCTCTGGGGTTACAGGCATATGCCACCTATACCTGGCCTTTTATATGGATATTAGCTATTGAACTTGAGACCTTGTGTTTGCACTGTGGCTTAGTTACGTTTTGTGTTGCAGTGATAGAATGGCTTGGCAAAAGCAACTCAAGGAAGGAAGGAAGGTTTGTTTTGGCCCACAGTTCCAGGGTTTAGTCCGCCATGGCAGGGAAGTCATGGTGGCAGGAGTTTGAAGTTGATGGCCACATTGTGCCTATAGTCACGAGGAAGGAGCAATGAATGCTTGTATTCAGTTCACTTTCTCTTTTTTATATATACTGTCCAGAATCCTAGCCCAGAAATGGTGCTCCCCTCTCTACGCCCCCCCACCCGCCACACACACACACACACACACACACACACACACACACACACACACACAGTGAGTGAGTGTTTGGGACATCTCACTTCTTTTAACTTAATCAAGATACTCTTCCACCCAGGTAGTTTTAAATCTCATCAGGTTGACAACTGAGATTAACCATCACACATGGCAACACTTTACTATGCACTTCATTCCCAGCCCCAGACAGCATTTCTTTTACTATTTTTTAACATGACCTGGTACGAATACAGTGTAGTAAATTAGTTCCCCCCTAAAGCATATGTTGAAATTCTCTTATATGCCTTTAAAAGTGAGAGCCAAGTTAATAAGATTAAGTAAGAAATACTCTTTTAGGATACATACTTTCTCTCGTTTTGTCTAATGTACCTTGGAGTGATGGTGTGGTGAAAGGAGCCCTATGATGAGCTAAACCGGTGACCAGTACAAGGAGCCATCAGCTAATAGCTAACACTGCTCAAGGTGGGCCTTTCCAAGGAGAACACAGGCCATGTGCAGCTTGATTGTCCAAGAACAACACATGGTACCCACTGCTAGGGAAGAGCACAGAAGTGGATAGTACATGAACCTTTTACAGCTCTGCTGTTTTTCATCTTACTCAGAATTGCTGAAACAGTTTTTAAGAAGGATAAGGAAAGTGCTACTACATGTATTTGTGTGTGTGTGTGTGTGTGTGTGTGTGTGTGTGTGTGTGTGTGTGTTGACTGCAGGCACAGGGGTGCATATGGGGCCGGGGACACACACATAAATGCCATATTTATAGGTATTGAATGTGTGGCTTTGCCAAGAAGTGACATTATTAAGTGTCTCCTGATTCTATTTTATTTTATGTGTATGGGTATTTTATGTGCATGTATGTATGTATACCATGAACATGCCTGGTGTCTGGAAGGCCAGAAGAGGATATTGCATACGCTATTTCACTTTGGTGGCATCACTAGCAGCCAGAGAAATTCAGTGCCAGGGCTGAGAAGTCAGGGACGATTAGAGCTCTTAAGACTGTTGAGGAAGAGAAACTCTTATTTCCATGGCCTGCCTGCCTTAGGGAGGGAGTTACCAGCCAAAAACTGTAGGTGGAAACCAAAACATAGCATAGAATGTTGGTGTGGGATTGGCTGAGAGTTCTTCCTTGTTATCCTGTTAGGTTCCTGGGAATAAAAAGAGGATGGGCTTGGAGTAGTGTAAGCTGCTCTGATGAACACCTGGAAAGGCAGAGAAGGTGTTCTTGGTGTTGCTCATCCAAGGGAGGGAACAAGAAAACTGTTTCTACAGTAATGAAAACCTGCTCTATTTGGCTTCTTTACTAGACATTTTGATCATCCCAGAACACTCTGGATCTTACTGAATTTGATGGAAGATAGGTCCTTACTTAATGTCACACAATCTTAAGTTGTTCACCCTGGATGCTACATTGAAACAATGTGATATTCAGTTGTGCACTCACAAAGTAGAGAGGGTGGCTGTTGGCCACAAGGAGAAAAAGAGCGGGCATATATGGACTACAAAATCCTGAGTTTAAAAATCATAGGAAGAATTTGATGACTAGAGTCTCCGTGAGTTAGACAACCTGGAATTACTAAATTAGGGAAGCTCCCTTCTGATAACAACGAGAAATAAAAAGGGAAACAACCCACCAGGAAAGAAGTCTTGTAGAAGTTACTCTGAAGTACAGTGAAAATACAAAGTTAGGACAAGTCTAGATAGCTTGATTTTAGGGCGATAGTGATGTGCTGGGCGTAGCTGTGTTGTCAGAGACGTGCCAGGATTTTGAGGTGGAAGCTGGAAGGTGGCCAGCAACAATAATCTCCAGGCTTGTTCGAGAAGGAAGGATTTGTACTTGGGCTGTGGCATGAGCCAGTAAGGAGCCTCTGATTTCTGTTACGTTAGTGTGGCTTTGTGATGTATTTCAGCAACTCAAAGCCCTAAAATGCTCAGATGAGGATGATGTGTACTGTATTATACTGCCAACCCAAAGGAAGGAGAGCAGAGACAACTGCATGACTCTGTAAGGGCCCTACACAGCCGAAGCTAGGCTTAACCTCAGCTTTCAACCCCAGAGGTTACTGGATATTATTTTAACTTTTTTTTTGTCAGTTCTTTTTTTTTTTTTAATTTTTATTGATTCTTTGTGGATTTCACATCATTCATTCTGATCTCACTTATCTCCCTGTCCCCTCGTATCTGCCCTCTGCCCTTGCAACCTCTCCCTCAAAAAACAAAACCTAATTTAAAAGAAAAACCAAAAAACAAACAAAACAAATAACCAAGGCAAAAACAAAAATGAAAAAGGATCTTGGAGAAGCTGTGGTGTGGCCCAGTGAGTCACACAGTTTACCCTTTAGTCCATACATCTTGTAAGTGTTCATCTCTATGAGTCACTGCTCTGGTTTCAGGCCTCTGGTTTCTGCTACAGCTCCAGTAATGGGCTCTCCTTGGGGCTCCTCTTAGATATCCTGTTGTTGTCCTGTGTCATAGAGATCCTTCTGTTTGGAATTTTAACTTTATATATAAATGAGAAATCTGGAGCTGTTAATGGAGCATCTTCAGTGCTGGTGTGATGATGCCCCTCATTTTGTTTACCACTTGTCAAATACTGCTTGGGTTCTGCCTTTATTTTATAGCATAAACAGGCTTTTAAAGTATTATAGACCATTTCCCTACAGGAATTTACAGATTTCCAGTAATGGCCTGTTAAGAGATCTCATACTTGAAGGGAGAAGTTGAGAATGAGGGGAAAGCCTGGGATGAGCCAGAGCAAGGGGGAGGGGAAATCCTCATGTAGCTTTATTTCCTTTGTAGCCTTATTAGCATTTGGTGTTGTAGAGTCTGGATACTGCCTCTTTGGTTAGAGGAAAGCAAAGGTTTACTTGTCTGGGACCAGGAAAATAGAAGGATTTCCCCTGGATGCAGTAGGGAGAGTGAAGTGGAGGGTCTTAAAATCGAGTCCTAAAGAGTAGGTAAGAGTATAAAGAACGGAGGGAAGGCTTGCATGATCAGTTATTATCAAAAGATTGACTGACAGCTAGCACTCCTGAGATGGAAGACTTAGTGTAGATGAATGGCAGGATAGAGTTTAGGTGATAGGAGACGCCTCAGATTGAACAGATGTGTGTATATTAGTGGGAACGCACATGCTACAAAGGTGAAGGTATTGGGGTCTCCTTATCGGTTTACTCCAGCCAGCTGCACAAGCTCTTTGAGTATAATGAGCACAGTGATCCACTGGGCACTAACTTCCTGACTTGCACAAGTGTTTCACACAGATACACATGGGGCATAAAATAATTTAGCTAGAATAGTATTTTTTAACATATTTAATTGATGTTTTTGAAAAGTGGTAGAATTTTCAAGGAAATGGTGAAATACTGTGTTGTAGTTGGTTATTCTTTGCCTGTTAGTGACCACATGTCTGCAGAGAGTGAGAAGTAATTCTTAGAAGTGAACAATTGAGGGTTCAAAATTCAGACACTTAGTTATCTCATCCATAGATACGTAAAACAAGCAAGTTTATAGCTCTGCATCAAGACTTTCAAACCTTCAGTTGAACAACTCTGGCTTGATGGCAGAACTTAGAGTTTTAGGAATTTTGTTTAGCACTCAAACTAGGTTAGTTCTAATGTGGAGCAGTAATAATTGGTGGTAGTTCGCCATTCTCAGCCCCAGCTTCTTTACATGCTAGGTAAATGTTCTTCCACTGAGCCACTCCTCAGCCCTCTGTTTTTTGTTTGTTTGTTTTTATCAGACTTTATTGTGTATTTGTGCATGTGAAGCCTTGTACTCAGTTTTGACTCATGCTTTTACATGTACATGCACCTTTCAAGTATATATATATATATATATATATATATATATATATATATATTTATTTTTTTTATTTTTTTTGAGACAGGGTCTCACTGTGTAGCTATTACTGGCCTGCAACTTGCTGTGTAGATATGTGGGTCAGGCTGGTCTCTAACTCAGAGATCTGCCTGCTTTTGTCTCTCCCTTCCCTGTGCTAGGATTAAAGACTTGTACAACTATTCTGCTTGCTCTACCATTCACATTGCTACTTTGCTCATGGTTCTTTCCTCCCTCCCCCTTCCCCCCTATAACAGCCATTTGCTTTGAAGAGAAAGTTAACTGTTGTCTGAAGTATTTTTGTTACTTTGTTTCCCACTCTCTTCTGCTGGGATGGCTAAACTTGCTTCTGAACTTGGGAGTCTCTCTCAGGGTTCTCTTCCAGTGCTGTTTCCAGGGAGCCCTTTCCTCCTGACTTGGACTCTGCTTGTTTTGCCCGGTAAGAGGATGGCTAGCTTTTGGATGCTCCAGTGTGAAGACCCTGGATTTCTAGTTTTCGTCCTGTATTCTCGTCTGCTGCATAGTTGATGGTACAGTGCCTTACCTTCATGTAGGGTTTGAGTACACTGCTGTCCAGCCTTCCCAGGACTTTGTTCTCTTGAAGTTTCCATTTCTGTCTCCTTTTTGATTACCATTTTCGAGATTAAATGGTCAGCAATAAGTTACTTAGTTGTGTGAAAGTAACTGCATAAGCATTTTCCAGCTTTTATTCATTGTAAATGTTAATTGTATCTTCTTAGAGTGTTAAGGATTGGGCTTCATTTTGATTTGTAAGACAGGGTCTTGCTATGTAGCTTTAGCTGGCTTCAAACTTGTAATCCTCACCTTGTCCTGACTGTTGAGACTTGCAGCTGCTTTACTTTGTAAATGACTTACTTACTGTACAGGGCCGTTTGACAAATAATGATGTATGGATATGGTGCATACACAGGGTATCACCAGATCCTATGAGAACTGGAGATAAGTTCATATGAGAGGGTACCGATTTTCTTTCTATAACTTCTAATGATCCACGCTGCCATAGCATTCCCAAGGATACCTTTTTTTTTGTGGGGGGATGGGGCAGGGGAATAAGGTCTCATTTGCTATATAGGCCAGGTTGGCCTCAACCTAGAGACAATCCCTCATGAGTGCTGAAATTACAAAGCATACCATTGCACCTAGCAAGGACTGCCCCACACCTGCTATAGAAGAATTTTACCTTTTCTTCAGTGATTTTATTCTTGCCACTTGAAGTTAGCAAATTGTTTAGAAAATTTTGTTTAAGTTTTATAGCTTATGAATTACTAAAGTTTCTTAATCATGGGTAATAATTAGCTTGGGCATTTCTAAATCAATTTTGGCTAGTAAAATAAATTGTAATGTATTCTGAATTTGTAGGTTGAAAATGCTTAAAAAATTGATGACAGTCTTTAAAACTTTTTATTGACTATATGGGAAAAATAAAGACTAATGATAAAAGATGATTTCATTAAACTTTGAGTGTACTGCAGTGCATTTGAAAGAGCTGAGTTTTTACAGGAAGCCCTCTGCTGTCCTTGTCTATGGTGGGGTAAAGTGCTTTGAACTGTTCTTGCATTAGTTTTATTCACAATGTAATATAGAGATGCAATGTCATGTTTTGATTTGGTTTCTTTGATTTACAGCAAATGAACTGCAACTTATCTCTTTTACTTTAGGCTTTCAGATAAACTTCTGTGAAAAGGCACAAAGTAAGCTAAAATTTTGATATTCTGTTACTTTTTTTCATATCCATCTTGGTATTGGGAATGTGTCCACTGTTGTTTCAACTAACAGACCATGGTGATTTTACACTGAAAGAGCTTCCATTTTTCATTCAGTTCCTTCCCATTCTTTGTTATATTCTTGACCATAAATTGTTCTTGTTTTTATTGAAATTCAAATAAGAAAAAGGTGTGTATAGAAAGAAAAGTATTCAAGCTTTACTGAAATTTAAATCACAAGTTGCAAGTTCATCTCTAAGATTGTGGTGTAGAATGCCTTGACTGCGTGTAGACTGTCTTTTATTTAAAAGTATTTAATGCTCTTACTCTTTTTCTTTAAAACAAATCTTATTGCAGTCGTGTCTGTCTGTCTCTCTGCACCTCTTCCTCCATTAGGACGTTCATCTTCATAGACTCATGGGCTGGGCTTATTTCAGCCATAGCTCTTTGGCCATGTAATTGCTAGCCTCTGGATTTGAGTCTCAGCACCAGATTAAAAAAAAATAAAATGTTTGGGTTCATAGAATATAGAATAGTTTTTTTTTTAAATAAAAAGACAGTAAACATATTTTGTTTAAATAAAACAGTAAAATATATTTTGAACTTTAAACAGATTATAAACTTGCAGTTTTTTAAAAAGGCTCATCTCAAGGAGACTACTCCAGTTTACATGAAAACATTCCAAAATGAAATGGTTTTCTCTTCTGCTTCTTAATGTCTGGGAAAGAATGATGACCACTTGAAGTCTATCATTCTTAATAAATTAGTTTGTAGGGAGAGTTTAACCTGGAGAAAAAGCATTTCTGTTATATTAAAATTTCTTACTTATGTTTTTTAGAGATCAAAAAGCTTAATTTTTATTGGCTGGACATTGTGGTTTTCTTTCTAATTCATTGAACAGAAATTTATTTCTTGAATGGGTTACCCATGATGTGAGTATGTGATACATGATAGAGTCGAGGCAACAATATACTAGGATAAAAGTTTTTTTAGTAGACACACTATTATCATCCTCTTAGCTTAAGTACTAAACCAAAAGTATGTATGAGTTTCTGCCCATAGCAAACCTACAATTAT
Organism: Peromyscus maniculatus bairdii; assembly: GCF_049852395.1. NCBI lineage: Eukaryota > Metazoa > Chordata > Mammalia > Rodentia > Cricetidae > Peromyscus > Peromyscus maniculatus. Next base: position 50,336,467 of record NC_134859.1, on the reverse strand, counting down.
ATAGGTATGAAGTTGTGGTTTCTATTTTTTGCTATCCTAATTTTTAATACACTCATGGTAATTTTTAGCTTTCCTTTACATTTTAAACATACTTGCTTAATATTTAGCAATTAAAAATTTATATTATACATTCTAAGGCTGATCTATTTAGAATTTATTATTGTGTTCACTGTATTCTCTTTGCTGAGTGTGTGTAGTGCTGCAAAGAACTTTGAGGATAGGTTAGCAGTCCTGTGGGGCTGTGAGTGGCTCTGCCCTCTCCTCCTGCTGCAGCTCTGCGGGCTATGCTGGACATGGCTGACTCTAATAATTAGAGAGGTTGAGCCCCAGAACCTCGGGGAGATTGATCGTGTGGGAGGGGCATATGCAGACACACTTTTGCACTCACTTTTTCATGCTGCTTCTCACTGGTTCTGCTTTCTCCTGACTTTTGCCAACTCCCCCTTTGTCTTTGCCATTTCTCTTTATTTTCTGCCTTTTGAGATTCAGTATCATCATGTTCACTTCTCCATGAGGTACACATTGATACTAAAAACTGTACAGTGAGTGAGATTCCTGTACAGAAAAGAATAACAGGAGGTACCTGCCCTTGGCAGGCTCACAGTGTAGTGGACAGAGTTGACTCCCCACTGATTATCAATATCTAACTACTAATGCTACATGCAGACTGCTGAGAAACTGAAGCCAGGGTGAGAATGGTTACAGAAGATGATGTGTACAGGGCACCTTTATTTCTGCTCATTTCAGGAGAGAACGAGCCTAAGAACACTGTGTCTCTTGTTCACTCCTTCCATCCTTCCTTTTTTTTCTCCCTTGAGATGGGAGTCTGACTTTGTTGCTGAGATTGGCCTTGAACTTGGTGCTCAAGTGTTCTTCTGCCTCAACCTTCTGAGCAATTGGAACTGTAGGTACATTCCACTATGCCATTGCATCTACTGCTTTCTTAATGAGATCTAGAGGCTTGGGGATCCTGCTGTGGGCCTAACCTACTTCAGAGTTAGGTGGAGCTAGCTGTCTGTGTTGACTGACTCTGGAGGACTCAGGACAAGAGTGCACATATCAGGGAGAGGAGGGGGAGCTGGAGAGTTAGTAGGGATGCCCAGCCTTTAGCCAACAGCATTTGTTTTTGTACAAATCAATGATTATATTTTAGGATAAGGATAAGCTTATATGTTAACACTTTTCCTATGATTTTATAAATTAAAAATTTAAAGTACAATTTGTAATGTTTGCAGCAGTTTTCTAGTTTGTTTTAGATGCAAATGTTAAGTTTGTTAAAGTAATCACCATTTCTTTAAAATTAAGAATTTGAAATCATCATTTGAGTAGTTATTCTCCAGTTAGCTCATACTTTGCCAGAAATGCCAAAGGATATTTCAGAATTGGGGAAACTAATCTAATTCATTAACACTAAATATACATCATATAGTAGTTATAGGAGAGAATGTAGCAAAGGACAGAAAATTAGACATTTTCCAGGTGCCCTTGAAGCAGCAATACCCAATTCTCCATCACAATCAAGGCTGTTCTAAGATGATCATGACTAATGGAAGCTCTGAGAGATTAATGTTCCATTGTTTGACATGCACATTTCTGTTCTTTATGTTTCTATATCACTATTTGAATCAATTCTTGTGATTGCCTCTTTTAAGTTAGTGAAAGGTTATTGGAAATGTGTATTTGTATATTCACATGCACAGATAGTATAAGATTCCAATTTTAATTTGGGGTCCAGATTTTGGTAGAAATTGAATATTCACTTTGTACCTCATGTTTTCTTTTTTAAAATAAATTACAGTCTGTGCATGTCTGAGTTTTGATTTTATAAATATTTAAGATAATATATTTTAGATAATAAAAACAAGTTATTATTTATGATAACTATATTTTTTTAAATACTGTGGGATCATTGTTTTTTTTTTTTTCTGAACGTAAAATTACTTGAGGAAGAAATACCTTTTCATTTGTGAGAGTTCTAGATGTACAGTTTCTACATTCCCAACACCAAACTTCATTTAGAGCCTGTTGGTTAACCATATTCATAGAGTACCTTTGTTCATGTAAATATATGTATATAACTTATGACCAAGTTTGAATGAATCTTTTGTCTTTAGTAGATGAACTTCACAGTATGATTTGCTTGCTTTATAAAAATCAATCTCTAGGAGTGAAGGTAAAGGTTTACTTGGAAACATATTTTTGAAGTTTTTTTTAAAAAACAAAACAAAAACCAAATATCAAGTTTGCCCGAGGTCTGCCAACCACCTGACTTTGGGGTGGCTAGGGGACAAGAACAATGCCATCACAGATCCCTGGACATAAGGTTTTCCTCAGAAAAATATCTGAAATGCTATGCTAATCAAATTGAGAGTTTTTAGGAGGCTGTCCAATAATTTAGTTTTTATTTCTGTCTATTTATCAGCCTATAGCAGAAGACTTCTCGGTCTCTAAAGAAAATTTGGTTTCTGTAGCTTTGCCTTTTACAGTTTTGGTGGCTTTAAAAACTTCTCATGTCTTCATTTTAAGAGTGTTTTGCTTGGGAATGTTTGCATAGCAATAGAATATTACCCCCACTTTCTCTCTTTGTGTCTCTACCTATAACCTAGGCTGATTTAGAATTCAGTTTGTAGCTCAGACTGGTCTTGGGGTTTTGCAACCCTGCTTTTAGCCTCTTGAAGCTGGGATTACAAACCTGTTTTTTAACTCTTAGTTTACAACCAAATTGTTATGTAGAAAGTATGATGTGCTCCAGAGGTAAGCGTTGTTCTGTAGTATTAAGGGCATTAGACTACAGTGGTAGCCATTTTTGGTGATGCTGCACATGGATATAATGGGGAAAAGTTTATGTGTGGAAGAGAGGCTTTCTTGTGGCCGATACTTCTTACTTTTTTTTTTTTTTTTGGTTTTTCGAGACAGGTTTCTCTGTGTAGCTTTGAGCCTTTCCTGGAACTCACTCTGTAGTCCAGGCTGGCCTCAAACTCACAGAGATCTGCCTGCCTCTGCCTCCCGAGTGCTGGGATTAAAGGCGTGTGCCACTGCCGCCCGGCTTCTTCTTACTCTTTTTTAAAAATTAGTTTTTGAGCCAGGATGTAGCTCACTATGTAGCCTAGGCTAGCTTGAACTCATTTAGGTTATGATCCTCCTGCCTCAGCTTCTGAGTGCTAGGATTACAAGTATGTACCTTGTACCCTTAATTGTGAAACCTTTCTTTTACAGTAATTATTCTTATTGTGTTAAATTGGTGGTCATAAAATGGCAATAATAAAACTGGAGGAAGGTTGTTTCCTGAATCTTTTCATAAGTTTGTGTTAGATATTCACAGTTTGCTGAGTTGATAAGAGTGTTTGTAAAAGGTGGTGTTTTGGCTTTATTGATGGGATTGTAGAGAACCAGGGAAATGAAGTAGAGGAGAGAGGACCAATTCTTCATGTTTTAAATAAACTAAAGGCTTAAAAACTCATTTCTTTAAAAAAATATTTGTTTGTTTTTATTTTATGTATATGTATATATACCTACTTGTCTGTCTGTCTGAATCATATACATACAGGATCTTCTAAGCCAGAAGAGGGCATTGGAGCCCCTGAAAATGGAGTTACAGGTGACTGTGAGCTGCCTGATATGGGTAGGTGCTGGGAACTGAAGCTTAGTTCTATACAAGAGCAGTAAGGCTTCTTCACTGCTGAATCATCTCCCCAGCCCTGGCTGATTACATTTCTAAATCTGTATTTTTTTGTAGTAAAAGTCTTGCAACTAATGACTAAAATTTTGTCATTTAGAAATTACTGACCTCAGCTGAGCTTCTTTTTAGGAAACAAAATGAATACATTTACTGCTTTTGGGTATTAGTATAGTTTATTTAGATTGATATAGATGATGAAGTTAGTTGACAAAAGAAATTTTTGTAGAGCTGGCCCATAAGCTATGAGGCTAATACACAGTATATTCATCACTTTCTCTGAGGACCATGATAAAATACCAGCATACAATCCTCCTTGGAACAAAAACACTTCTGTGCTAAAGCTCCAGAAATGTATCTGTGATGTATGGGCCGAGTCAGGTCCATTTGTTCTCTCTTAACAAGAGATGTTGCCTAATTGTCTTCCACCTTGGAAGTTGGTAGAACACAACTTCTCCCTGAAAATTACTTTAGTTACTAGAAGGAAGATTTCTAATGGTCGTTACATTAACGACCATTTAAGGAAAGCATTTAAGTGGGATTCTCTCACATTATAGAGTTTTCCTTCATGTGCCAGTTGCTGTTACTGACCATGGAGAAGTGTTTGACAGAACTTGTGTGGCTGAGTGGATGAGAACAGAAGTGATGGGGAAAGGTTCCAGGGACCAGTCTTGGCTGCATTGCTGTTCAAAGCTTTTCAGGTTTGCCTACAAATTCAGGGTGGTGGTTTTCACATAAGGTGTGGTAAATTCTAGAATCCCCACTACTTGGTTTTTCTGTGTGTTTTCTAAATCCAGACAAAAATGTCCAAGGAGGTAGGCTGTACCACCAGAAATTTGTGGCTGTTGTCTTGGTATTGATCTTATCACGTGGGAATGCCAAGCAAACATTAACCTGAAGTAAGGACTAAGTGAAGACAAGCATATCTCCCCTTTAGAGTGGCTTTTATAACAGTACTTTCTGCATGATTGAGGCCCACCTACACCTGTGTCTGAGTGCTGGAGACTTTGAAGCTGAAATAAATCTAGAGCTCCCTTTGAAGAACCCTATATTCTTAGAGTGGACATGTATATACAGGATATGTGGTAGGAATAATAGGTGGTGGTGGTGGTGGTGGTGATGATGATGATGATGATGATGATTTGAGACAGGGTCTCATCACGCTGGCCTATTTATTAATCAAAGTTTCTGTGCCCTAATTTTTTAGAAAAATACCTTTTAGTTGCTAAATCTAATTAAAAGTCACATTAAGTGAAAAGACATTTTTCATGAACAATACTGGCCTTCTAAATCAAGAGATTAGTTTTTTAATTTTCTTATTTTATTTTTTCCCCAGAACTCAGCAGGTGCCATTCACAATTCAGCAATAATACTGTTCCACTTCTTTCTTAACACTCTGATTAGCACACTGACTCTGAAAGTGTAAAGTGTGCCCCCCACAATGTTCTAAAAGTGATTTGATCTTTTGCTTTTCCTTCTTGGGTCCTGAGGGTGTATGTGACAGAAAAGAAACATGTCAGTCAGTCAGGATCTGTTTATGTACTACATGCATAAGAAGCAGTAGGGTGCAGTATGTTCTCTTAGAGTGCCATTTCTTCTTGCTATTCTTAATGGAATCTAACCTTTTCAAAGACATCAGTTCATATCATAGACTATATTTATGGGCAACAAATAGTGCTTAATTGTGTCTACTAAGAAATGAAAGATGTGGTGGTCTGAAAAAGAATGGCCCCCATAGGCTCATATGTTCTAATGCTGAGTCACCAGAGAGTAGCACTCTTTTAGAAGGATTAAGAGGTGTGGCCTTGCTGGAGTAGATGTGGTTTTGTTGGAGAAGTGTGTCAATGTGGGTAGGCTTTGAGGTTTCAAAAGCCAATGCCAGACCCAGTCTTTCTGTCTTTCTACCTTCCCCTCCTCCTCTGATTTCGGATCAGGATGTAGCTCTCAGCTGCTGCTCCAGCACTATGCATGCTGCCATGTTCCCTGCCATGATGATAATGGACTAAACCCTGAAACAGCATGCATACCTTCTTTTTAAGAGTTTGCTTGCTTTTTTGTATAAGAGTTGCCTTGGCTGTGGTGTCTTTTCACAGCAGTAGAACAGTGACTGAGATAGGATGCCTTTAATAAGGGTCAAAAGAAGCTGTTTGTATTGTGGAAAGAGGTAGAACAGTGCTGAGATAACTGTACATACATAATACTAATTTTGCATGGATGAGCTCACTCCTTTCCCACCTTTCTTGTTTGCCTTGGTAATAACACAGTTAGATTTAAGTTAATATTGGACTGTACTGTCTTTCTTTGAGCAAATGGGTGTATTCACTGTGAATTGTCTGCATCTTAAAGCTTGCTTTATCCTACTCTGTTTGCTAATGAGGTTCTTACAGAATTGGCAAGTCCAGAAGAGTTAATTACTTAATGGCTGATGGGAATCCTGATGGTAGTTGGGCAGATAAGGAAAGAGTGGATCACATTCACGTTTGACAAGAATCTGACTTGCTTATATGGTTAATAATAATATCTTAAGCAAACTTCTTAAGGAGGAGAAATCATAACTGGAGGTTTTAGTGGCGTCTCAGCTAATGTGCTACTGTGAATATTTTACCTGTCTGCTGCATATAGGTCTTGGCCTGTTACTTGGACTTAATGGAGCTGCAGGCCAATGTGCTTCAGCCACAAGCATTCTTGTTTTTCTTCATTGCATTGAACAACTCTTTTTATCCCATCATGGCATGCACAGTTTTATAATATTGACTGACAAAATACTGATAGAATAGTAAAAAATGTGGTGAAGGTACTCAGTGTTTTCTGTGAGGAGTTTTGTGGGGTAGAACTCAGTGGTACAGCCCTCCCTTTCCATTAAGTAGAGTCTGGGCCTGATCCCCAGTGCCACAAAACATAGGAAAGATAAAGACCTCTTTCCTCCCCTGTACTTAGGCTAGAGATGTTCTGACTAACAGCTGCTATCTTTTAGGTGTCTATTTGGTATCATATAGGTTGATGATATAGCTGTGGGGTTTCAACTCTAGACTCCAGTAAAGTCTGTTTGCCGAACCATTCATACTTGGAGTTAGGGCTGGTAGTTACTGTTGGGTGACGTGTCTCCATTACATTAATGATGACAGTGTCACTGGATCTAACTAAGGCACTACTGAGACTCACCAGGGATCATTTGTGAAACATGAGAAATGATAGAAGCACAAATGTTCAGATTGTTCTAGCAGATCAGTGAAAATGTGTATATTTGTATTTTTAAGGACTTTAAAAACCCAACTTGTTCTTTAGGCCTCAGTATGACTGAGTTTAGAGAACTGACTGTTTTCTTTTAGAAAGATCTGTTTGGCCATATGGATAATAGAATCTTCTGGATCTGGATCTGTTGTGTGTGTGGTGGCTGGAGGTCAACTTCAGGTGTTATTCCTCAGGTTCCATATACTTTGTTTTTTAAGACAGTGTCTCGCCTGGGGGTGGTGGGGCACGCCTTTAATCCCAGCTCTCAGGAGGTAGAGGTAGGTGGATCTCTGTGAGTTTGAGGCCAGTCTCAAAAACCAAAAAAAAAAAACAAAAAAAAAACAAAAAAAAAAAAACCCCACAAAGATAGTTTCCTATTGGTCTGGATCTTACTAAGTAGGCTAGGCTGGTTGGCCAGCAAGCCCTAGGCATCGTCCTCTCTCTGCCTCCCCAGTGCATTGATGATTTCTAATGTTAATGGTTTCATTTTTTTATGGTGTGTGTGTGTGTGTACACATGCATCCATATACTAGTGGTCTCATTGTGAGCATGTGGAGGTTAGAGGAGTTTCTCCTTCTACCATTTGGCTCCTGGGAATTAAACTCATGTTCTTGGACTTGATAGCAAATGCCTGTACTTTCTCTTGTTGTTGTTTTTAATGGTGTTTTTTCTTGACAATAATGTAATATTCCAGTTATGGATGTGCCACAGTTTTTATGCATAATGTAGCATAAATATCACTGCTTTGAACATCTTCTTTGCATACTTTTTAATATCCTTAGCATAATTTTGTAGAAATGGAGTTATTAGTTAAAGATATTTTGAAATGTTTGCTACATGCTGCCTTTTGGAACTTGGACCAGTTTACAGTCGTAGTGACAATGTGCTGCAGGTTAGTGTGGTTGACATGATAACAAGTGCTTAGACAGGTAAGAAGAAAATGAATTTTTGCCCTCCTGGCAGATGACATGGTTATGGTGGGAAAGGTACTCATTTCTCAGATAGTTGCAGATTGAGCAAGTTTGAAGAGGATGCCTACTGCTGCATTCTTTTGCTAATATTAACACTAGGGTCCATTTATTTTTGGTGGGATTAAATGTTTTAATTTGTTTTATTTTTCTTATTGTTATGACCAGAGAGAAACAAAAGTAAGGGGAAGAAAAATTCATTTTGGTTCATGGTTTCAGATGTTTAGTTTGTGATGGCTTGGCCCCTTGTGTTTGGGCAGACAAGTCATCGTGATAGTGGGAGCACGTGGCAGGGAAAGTTCCCCACCTTTTTTCATACAGGAAGCAGAGAGAAGGAATTCAGCATGTGCTCATTTAGAAAGTCTCTTAGGTAGACAGCATATCTGGATCCCGGATTCCTGTGGGCTGACATACTTCACTTAAAACTCAGAGATGTTCAAAGATTTTTGGCTTGGAAGGTAATAACAACCCTTAGCCACATACATCCCTAAAGGCGGTGAAGACTTTGGCTATAACTGTAATAAATATTAACCATGATCTTCTCACTTTTTGAATCAGTGGTGTTGGAGATATGTGGATTTGCTGACATATTTTATAATTTGTAAATGGTCTTTAGTCTTACAAGATTGAATTTATGTTGTCCATAAACATACCTTTCTAAAAGTCCAGTTCTGGCCATATGGATAATAGAATCTTCTTTCTTATGGTGCAGTGAGAAAAAATAAGCCTGTTAGGTTGAGTTGGAGGACAGTGAGATACCAGCAAGTAAAATAATAAAATTGAAATCCAGTAAATGCTTGTTAACACTCCTTTGTTTTAGGTATTTATTATGTATAGCACATTTGCAGATTTCAGAGGTAAATCAGGATAGTTAAACACTGAGAAGGTTAACAGTTGAATCACAGGAACAAACTTGAGGATCAGAGGGAGGCAGGGTGGACCAGCGTGAGCATAGAGTCTCTCTGGGAACAAACTTGAAGATGAGGGTGTATGTGTGCATTTGTGCCGATGCACACTCTTGTGTGTACATTTGTAGAGGCAAATGTACATTGCAGTTGATGTTGGATATGCTGCTCGTATACATTTTACCTCAGTTTTGAGACAGGATTTCTCACTGAACCTTGGAATTAACTGTTTGGCTAACCCAGTGAGCCCAGGAATCCTGGGGTTATAGGATGGCACCTCTGCACTTGGCTTTTTGTGTGAGTACTGGGGACCTGAACTCCGGTCCTTATGCTTGTATAGCAAGTACTTTTCCCATGGAGCCAGTTTTGATGATTTTGAAACCAAACATAATGTTGGTTCTTAATGAGTCATGAGGAAGAGTGTTTTCCTCATCTGTAAAAGGTGAGTGAAGCTGTTTTCATGCCTGGATTATCATGACTGTAGATACAGAACATGAGTAGAAGACTGGCAGCTCCTTCATCAGGGTCTTTGAAGGAGGGCCAAACTGTGAAATAGGTGAAGCTGATTGTGAACGTGGTGTTAAAGGTTTGTGTTGCTTGCGTGGTTAATTCAGGGAGAATATTTCGAGTTCTTTATATGCCCAACTTTACTTAGCTCTAAGCAAAAGGATGGAGAACTCTAAATATTGTATTCTTTGAGAATTTCATATGTGCATATAATATATTTACTGTATTTTAATCATACTCACCTCCTCCCTCCCTAATTCCTCTTGGAGCCCCAATTTTCAGATTCATGGTTCTTAGTAACCTTGATGGCCCTATAGTTGACAGTGCCTTTCTTATGGGAACTTTGAGGAGAGCAATGTGTAGGTGAAGTGAGCTCATTTTGACTAGTGTGGGATGTTCTCTTCTCAGACAGATTGGACAGCAGAACTCCAAGAGTAGTGCCAAGAGGGTGCTCCCCTCAGTCCTTAGGGTCTTGGGCTGCCAAACTACCCAGGCCAGCTGGTGGGCCAGGCATGATTTTAATTTTTCTAGTATTAACAAATGTCCTCACTTTCCACAAGCTATGAGGAGAACCAAAGTTAGGCAGTGTTTCCAACAGGGGTCCAGAGCAGTTCTTGGGAAATATATATACTGATCTATGCTTACAGCAAAAGCATCGAGTGCAATGTATACTCACATTTCTACTCCAGTTACTTGAGCAGCTGAAGTGGAGTTACCTGGGGCTGTGTGTGTCATATATGTTCCCAGATCAGTAAGCATTGGGATCATTTTCCTTTTCTGGCATTGATCTTCTCATAAGAAACCCCTGAGGCATCTCTAGCCTTCTGTTAGTTTTTCTTTTCTTTTCTTTTCTTTTCTTTTCTTTTCTTTTCTTTTCTTTTCTTTTCTTTTCTTTTCTTTTCTTTTCTTTTCTTTTCTTCCCCTTTCTTTTCGTCTGTTTCTTTCCCTTTCCTTTTCTTCCCTTCCCTTCCCCTCTTTCTTTCCCTCTTTCTTTCTTTCTTTCTTTCTTTCTTTCTTTCTTTCTTTCTTTCTTTCTTTCTTTCTTTCTTTCTTGTTTAATTTAAAAAATTCATAGTAGTGTTATGTGTGTTTGTATTTTTAGTGATTACAAATAACCAAGGTTCTAGCTCAGTGTCAGAGTTGGTCCTTAGTGTACAGGAAGCCTCAGGTTCCATTTTCAACACCAACCCATCAGCAGGAAATACCTGAATACATGGCAGCAGTGGGGACTCTTGAGGAAAGGAGGAATCAGCACTGATGGGTGGGGGAAGAGGATGCTTTGAAGGAAAAGCTGATTACCTGTGAATGTTTGGAAGGAGCATCTCGGGTCTGCAAGGCCACCCTCTTCCTCCCCTGCCTTAATCTCCTCAGCCTGAGTCCTTTTCCTCCTCAAGACTAGTTTCAAGTTCATCATCAGCTAATGGTTGGCAGGGTTGGGTGTCTGCATGAGAGGTGGCAGGACAACTGGTCTTACTTAGTCTCCTTGTAGTTGAGACCTTTGCATCTGGAGAGACTGAAAACTTACAGTTCTTTCATATATTTGTTAGTGAATGGTTGGAAAAGATACTTATTTGCAGATTGAGTGTAGACCATGTTTAAATCTAACTAACATAAATCACATTGTATTAAACTATGTACGTTTTTGAAGTAAATTGCCTTTAAAGCCCCTCTCCTTCAATTTGATTTTTGTTAAGCTACAGTGCTAAAAAAAGAATTCCTCTTTTCTGTGTGCTTTAACTATCTTTATCATCAAGAAAGCTCAAGTGAACTTTCATTGTAGCAGCTTGCTTCAGCATTCCCTGCAGTTCGCCTGTTTCTGGCCCCTCACCCACAAATTGAGAAAGTTGTTTAGTGTTTTGCTTTCATAACAGTTCTTTGTTCTGTCTTTTGTCAGTTTTTATTCATCTAGAGAGATCATTCATGATGTGTGTGTTAGTTGTTTTTAAGCACAGCATGTGACAAATGATGTTCAGCTTTTAACTTGGTGACTTTGTTGGGTTTCAGCTCATTAAGATACATGCTTATTTGTCTTTAATTTTCAATGCTATCTTTGCTATATAACCCAACATTCACAGGTTCCAGGGAATAGGACTTAGTATCTTTAGGGATCACCATTCAGCCTGCTACACTCTGGTCCTAAATTGGTCATATATAGCTTATGTGTAAAATACATTTATATTACTTCACCATCCCCAGAGTTTAATCACATTACAACATAACACAATCATCAGGATCATTTCAGTCAGTTAGTGGTGAGACTCAGTGTATTGTCCGTCCTGGCTCAATAATTTCTATTTGTGGACCTGGAAACTGGAAGACAAATGCCCTGACTCCATGCTTCAGTGGTGAGAGGGTGGCTTGAGCACTGTTCCCATTCACTGAAGACAAAGTAGAAGAAACTGTTTAGACTCCAACACAGCGAGTGCCATCAGGGCAAATCCCTTGCCTTTGAGAATCACAAGGACAGCTCTTCAAGAAGAAAGGAGCGTTTCATAAAAGAATATTTTCATATTGCTGAATTTTAAAAGCAATTTTCTTTTGGTGATGGTTTGACCTAGTCACCCTGACCAGTGTGTTCTCTAGCCAAGCTTGTGCTTAAGATGGGGCCACTTTAACAAATAAAATATCTTGAATGTTTCTGGTATTAGAACTTCACACAGTTCTTCTTGTTTATATTAATGTTCTTTGTCAAATCTGTTTTATTTTGCTTGAGAGAGAGATAGAGGCTCACAGTGTAGCCCAGGCAGCCTGGAACTTGATTGTGTTCACCAGCTTGACCTCATACCTGAGGTAATTCCTTTTCCTCAGCTTCCTGTGTGATGGCACAAGCCACCATACCCAACAAGTTTGTTTCGAAATGTTAAAGATCATCTTGTAGTGCCACATGTGGTGGTGACACCTGTAATCCCAGCACACAAAGGCAGAAGCGGGAGAGGATCATTCATTGTCAGTTTCAGGCTAGCCTGGTCTATATTAACAGGCTCCAGTTTGGTTGAGGTTACTCTGTCACTGTTTCCCTCCCTACCCCACACGTCCAGGAAAGCATTTTAGCTGATTTGATTTAATTGAAAATGTATTTTTCCATGCAATGTTTTCTGATTATGGTTTTCCCTCCTCTGACTTCTAGTTTCTCCACATCTTCCCTTCCATCCAGATCCACGCCCTTTGTGTCTCTCCTTAGAAAACTAACAAGCATCTAAGGAATAATAATACAATTCGTGCAATACAATGATGATTTTAAAAACATTGGGCTATGACAAAACAGTCAAGAAAAAGAATCAAAGAAAAAGCACAAGAACCACATATAGATGCAGAGGCACACATGCTCATACACTCTTAAAAACCTCAAACTAGAAATTATAATATATACACAAAGGACTTGTAAGAGAAAAAAACAGAAATAAAAACAAAAAATAAAACCCTCCCTGACTTACCATTATGAGACAATCTCCAAAGATACTGTCAGGGACAAGGACAGAATCTCTAGTTAGTGGAAAAATACAGGCCCCCATAAGACAGGGAACTAGAACATCTTACAGTCAGGTTGCCTAGCAAAAGGACATTGAGTCAGAGCCCTTGACCTTTCACCCTGTAAACATCCTACATAAACATCCTGTTAGCTTGCCCCACCCTATGCAGATAACAGCTTCTTGCTCCCCCACCCTGCAGGACCTATATAAACCCTCCTGGAGAAAAATAAAGTGGCACCTTGATCAGAATATTGTCTTGGTGTATTTCCTTTGTATCTCCTGTCCCTATCATTCCGTCCTTAGGGTCCTCCTTTGATGGAGACCTCCCTTTTTGGGCTCAGGTTCCAAGGTCTCTCACTCCCTGCATATTGTCTGGCTGTGGGTCTCTGTATCTGTTTTCATTTGCTGCAGGAGGAAGCTTATGTGATGATTGCTGAGCAAGGCAGAGATCTATGAGTATAGCAGAATGTCATTAGGAGTCATTTTATTGCTACATTCCTGTAGCAGAATAGTAGCATTTGGTTTTCTCCTGGGTTCCTGGCCACCCAAGCATCATTGGGTATGGGGTCCACGTCATGGAATTGGCCTTAACTCAAAGTAGATATTGGTTGGTTACTCCCAGCAGCTTTGTGCCACTATTGCACTAGCGTATCTTGCAGGTGAGTCACTCCTGTAGATTGAAGAAGGGTTTGTAGCGGGGTTGGTATTTACCTTTCTTCTTTGTTACCATGAATAGGGGTGAAGGCTCTAGGTAAGCACCAGCTAGACTTGTTTGAGTTCAGTGAGTTGTGTAGGTGTTGTCTTCAGCCATAGGGGCTTACTGTCAGTTTGTGTAGACTTGGCAATAGTCTGGGTTTTTTGGGCGTTCCCATGGGGATCCCTTTGGCCAAGAACTTGATTAGCTATAACCCATTCCCAGTACTGGATGTTTTATTTTGTTATGAGAGGTGCCCAGTTGGGGCTCTCTCTCCCCCATTATCTGGCCATTTCATTTAGATTGTCTTCATATATGTATCCATTATAGGAAGCTTCTGTTTCCATATGACCCCTCAAATTAGTTTTAGTCCCTCGCCATATTCCCTTCCTTGTCCCCTTTTTGTGTCCCCTTTCCTGTTTGATCCTCCCATTCCAGTCTACCCTCCAACTATTCTATTTACCTTCCTAGGGAAGTCCATCCCTACCCTCAGTCCCTTACTCTCTACCTAGCCTCTGTGGTTCTATGGGTTATAGCTTGCTTATCAATGACGTAACAGCTAACATCTGCATATAAGTGAATACATACCATTTTTGTCTTTCTAGATCTGAGTTACCTTATTTAGGATTTTTTTTTTTAAGTTCTATCCATTTACCTGTGAACTTGAGGATTTTATTTATTTATTTATTTATTTATTTATTTATTTATTTTTGATTTTTCGAGACAGGGTTTCTCTGTGTAGCTTTGCGCCTTTCCTGGGACTCACTTGGTAGCCAGGCTGGCCTCGAATTCACAGAGATTCGCCTGCCTCTGCCTCCCGAGTGCTGGGATTAAAGGCATGCGCCACTACCACCCGGCTATTTATTTTTTTAATGGCAACCCCCTAGTAATATATACTCCATTGTATAAATGTACCACATTTTCTTCATCCATTGACAGACATCTTGGTTGTTTCCAATTTCTGGCTATTATGAATAGAGCAGCAGTGAACATGGTTGAGCAAGTCTCTCTAGTAGGATGAAGCATCCTTTGGATATATGCCCAAGAGTGGTATGGCTGGAAATTGAGATAAATTGAGTCCCATCTTTCTGAAGAATCACCAAACTGATTTCTATAGTGGCTGTACACTCCCACCAGCAATGGGAATTCCCTACTCCATATCCTCACCAGCCATGTTTGTTGCCATTATCATTAATATAAGATGAAATCTCAAAGTAGTTTTGATTTGCATTTCCCTGATGAATAAGGATGTTGAACATTTTTTAAGTGCTTCTCAGTCATTTGAGTTTTGTTTGAGAATTCTGTTTAGAATGTACCCCATTTTAATGGTATTAATGTTTTCTTGGTGTCCAGTTTGTGTGTGTGTGTGTGTGTGTGTGTGTGTGTGTGTGTGTGTGTGTGTGTTTTCTTTATATATTTTGGATATTAGCCCTCTATCAGATGTGTAGCTGGTAAAAATTTTTACCCATCCTTTAGCCTGCTGCTTTGTCCAAATGGTTTTTCCTAGTTTTGGTTTTAATTTTAAGTTTTAAACTGTGGGTGGTTATTCATGTCTATAATCCTAGCACTCACACTCAGGAGGTGGAGACAGGAGAATTAACAGATCAAACTCATTACTCAGTTACATGGTGACTTTGAGGCCAGGTGGGCTTCATGAAACCCTATATCAAAACAATCAAAAATGTTTTGTTCCCCAACCCCTTAGTAATATATACTTTTAAAATGAAGTCTGATGTTCTTGTACACAGACCACCTCTTACACATAGTTTGAAAGACCCTAGTTGAGTCAGATGAAAGTGGTTTGAAAGCAAAGTTTGGTAACTGAAAGAGCAGGTCATGTGGAAAACTCCTGTACTATACTTATTTCTGAATCGCTGTGCCTAGTATCTTCCTGATCGTCAAAAGCCCATCCCTCACAGCTGCTCTTAGTACTGCCCAGGAGCTGTATGCTCTCAGTCTGACATCACTTGCTTCACTCTCCAATCTTGTATCTGTAGTTGGTGTGTTCTAGTAAACCTGTAGAATTGACTGAGGCAAGTGTTGATTGTAGAGACTGGCTGAGTAGTTAGACGTGTGTATGAAATGCTCTGGAGACAGAAGTACCGGAGAAAATATCCCTAAAATGAACACGAAACCAGAATGAGTGAAAGCCCTATTCTGCTACAGAATATGTGTAGAAACCCTAAAGAATTGATTCCATGTGGGTCATTGACCCAGAAGGAAATATAGGTAGCAAGAAAAGCATGTTGAAGCAGTACCATGGCCTGAGTGAAATTTTGAGATAAAGCATTTGTCGGTCTATGTTTAGGGAAACAGTTTGCAACAGAAAGCAACAAATTGTTATTTTGGAGTGATACATGGATACACATGTTTTTTTTTTTTTTCTTTTTGCCTCGAACTCACAGAGATCTGCCTGGCTCTGCCTCCCGAGTGCTGGGATTAAAGGCGTGCACCACCACCACCCGGCGGATACACATGTTTTAAAAATGCTATATATTACATATATGTTTAACATTTTAAAAACTTTTCTCTGAATTTTCTGGTTTTTTTTTTATAATGGACAGAGTTTACTTGTATATTAAAAAATGCTGATACTTCCCTGCACTTAAGCTCAAAGAAATTGCTTCAAGGAAGTAACTGTTGGGGTACCTGTGTTGTTAGCTTGAAGTAGACCCATGCTGTGACAGTTTTTGCTATCAGAGCTTCAGAATCTATCTGAATGCTATCTCTGCTTCAGGTCTGTCACTCAGCACTTACATTGTTCTGAAGGAAGGAAGGAAGGAAGGAAGGAAGGAAGGAGGGAGGGAGGGAGGGAGGGAGGGAGGGAGGGAGGGAGGAAGGAAGGAAGGAAGGAAGGAAGGAAGGAAGGAAGGAAGGAAGGAAGGAAGGAAGGGGATTTTGGTTAAACTGAAGGCATTTGGCTTCTAACACTGCAGTGTTTGAGCTCACGGTGGGTTAGACGATCCTACTGAGACTGGTACTTTTCCTGCCAAGTGTTAGACTTCTGGACTCTAAATAGGAAGCACCAAACATCATCTGATGACCTGCAGCAGAGAGTGGTTTGTGGGCATGGGCATGAGATAGCTTTTGTTGACTTTCTTTTCATTAGAAGATACTTGTTGCCTTTTCAAACATTGTTCTATAGTGACTGATTCATTAAAGCAAGTTTCTCTGCCTTTCACTGAATTTCTCATGCCTTCAAAGTAATAACCAGTTTTATAATACTTGGATGTTAAAAAAGTAATTGAATTTAATCATTGCATGTATTTGTGGTTACTATTTGAAACTTTTACTTTGTGTTTCTCATTTCTCAGGTAAACGCAAAGCACTGAAGTTGAATTTTGCCAATCCACCTGTCAAATCGACAGCACGGTTTACTCTCCATCCTAACACTACAGGAGTCCAGAACCCACACATGTGAGTACGCTCAGGGACTAAGGGCGGAGCTTTCCCACCGCTGCACTTGATGCAAAGCAAGGGGCTGCTGTTGCTGTTTCCTTACAGTAATTTGAAATGTCATTCTTTGAACGTAAATAGAAAGTTACTGATTCTGTAGTCTTAAGTTGAACAGTTTTCTTTTTTAAATGTTTACTTTGGAAAATACAGCCAGAGACACAGGCTCACTTATATCTTTCTTAATAAACTTTGGGCTTTCAGCTAAAGTGCAGGTTGTATTTAGGAGCGCAGCTGTCTTCTCACTGTGTCCATCCCCACTGTTCACTTAGTGGAAATAGATTCTTGTTTCTAGAAGATTCGTTTGGTATATCAGTTGGTTCAAGTTAGTGTACAGATGTTGGTGTTGCCTTTTATTAGTCAATATTTTAAAAAGATAGAAACGGTAGTGTATCTTACTGAAAATACTGGGAACATGCTAATAACTTCTGAAATAATAATTTACCAAACCTTCAGTCTAATTGATGTGGTGTATTAAATAGTAATCTCTTCCCCCCAACCTTCCTGAGCATGACAGCCAGATGCTATACATTTATCCATTTGTATTTTCATCTAGTCCTAGTGTTGAGATGCAGAGAGCAAGTGGTGACAGTTACGTTAAAAAGCTGCAACAGAATATCTGATGATTTAAAAATCATTTAGTAATGTCTGGGTTCAGGCTTTGTTGGACTTCAGATATATCTAGTCTTCTCAAAGAGGCACAGTTACTGGTGCTCTTCTGAAGTTAGGCACACCTTGTTTTTGCAAACAGTAGTAACAAGTGGGTGCAGTGTCCTTTAACAGGGGTGACTGAAACACTTTATTTTTGCCATAGTGATGTCTACAAGTGAGAACTGTGTGTATGTATTAAGGGTTTCGCCAGTAATCTTAGAATGAAGGTTAGCTGTCTGAGAAAGCTATCCACTCATGGGTAATCGTCTCTTAAGAGCTTAGCTAGAGTCTCACAATCATCTGTAACTCCAGTTCCCTGGAATTTGACACCTTCTTCTGGCCTCTGTGGGTACTGGGTGCATAAATAGACATGCAGGTGAACCCCCCCCCACTCAAACTCACTCACACCCCCTTCCCCCCAGTATATATTTAGACTAACCTGAAAATAAATGAGTATTGATATTTGGGGGCTTAAGCACTGGGATCTACAATTTAAATCCAGGGCCTTTTGTTGAGACCAAGGCCTCATTTCCCTTTGTTTGATATCTTGGAACAAAGATTCCATTTTAAAGTCTTATGTTAATCTCCAGTACTCTGAATTCTCTAATACACTTCCTCAGTAAAACTTCACTGAAAAGAGCACTCACTGTTGGGTACATTGTAGAAAATTTTAGCTTCTTTTTGAGACAGAGTCTATGTGGTTCAGACTGGCCTCTAACTCACCATAGTCCTCCTGCTTCAGCTTCCTCAGTGCTGAGATTATAGGCTTGGGTCAGCACACCTGGCCAACTTTTGCCTTTAACTTTTTCTGTAGATCTGAGCAGGTGGAAACCAAGTGCTGGCTTCTGCTCAGCACTGTCACTGTCTCTGGCTTGGCTGTAGTGCTCAGTTCTGAGTTGTAATACTGCAGTTCGTTATTTCATTTGGTGAATTGAGAGAGAGAGTGGGGATGAGTCTGGTGGGAGGGCAGAGCGAGTGAAGTTCTGTGGAAGTGCGTTCTTTACTTCTGTACAAAGTTGACAGCTAAAAGACAAAGAGCTTTTTAGCTGGAGGTGGGAGAGGGCTCTTTCTGCATTCCCCAAGTAGCCCCAGGACACCTGATCTCTGCCTAGTCTGTCTCTGTCCCCTTCTCTCCCTTTAATAGGCAGAGAATAGATTCTGTTGTGGAGGGAAGGTTTATGCATGAGGATGCTTGCTGCACTTGAGGATTCAAACTAGGCAGATAGGTGAGGTTTATCTCTATTACAGACTTCTACTGTCTTTCCTCCCTGTGCTTGTGCCTTAGGTCACTGCTGAAGCAGAAAGGGGTCATGTTTGCTTGGCATCATCTAAGGCTCTGTGACTTCTGTCCTATCGGTTCAAATAGGTTCTGGGATTGACCCTATTCTGCATCCTCACTGATGCTTCTTGTATTTGATATTCTGTAGTGAAAACCAACTTTCCTTCCTTCCTTCCTTCCTTCCTTCCTTCCTTCCTTCCTTCCTTCCTTCCTTCCTTCCTTCCTTCCTTCCTCCCTCCCTCCCTCCCTCCCTCCCTCCCTCCCTCCCTCCCTCCCTCCCTTCCTTCGTCTGCTCTCTTGATCCTCTGTCGTAGGCAGTTCTTCATTTCAGTTTTTTCTGCCTTGCTAATTCAGTTACTGCTTACTTTTATTTTGTTCTTCCTAGTATTTATTGTTACTATTTTTTCTTCCTTTGGGGGTGGGTAACAAGTTTTGTTTTTATTTTAGTAGGTATTAGAAAGTAACTTGACATTTCTGAGCTTGGAAACTGGTAGGTGAATGATAGTGTCAGTTCTATGGCTTATATACATAGAGTAGTTAACAGTATGTACAGGATTAAGAGACTCTTGTAATGGTTCAAATAAAAAAATGAATTGGTCAGAATCTACAGATAAAACTTGAGAGATCAGTTGGGTTAGATTGAGAAAATTCTCAGTTGATTAGACCCAAATCAAGAAAATACCTTACTTATTTTAGTCCATTTAGTTTAAAGAAACATAGTTAGATATATACATTATTCCTGAAAAATTATAATTAAAAAATAGGAAATTAGAATGATTTTCACTTCTATGTAAGGTTCTCCCCTCCATTTTTGTATGACCTGCTGTAAATTGTTTATTAGCAAAATGTAACACAGGAATAATTTTGGGTATTTTCCTTCATAGTCATCTAATAAAACAATAATGTGTTTTTATATTATCTAACACAGTTAAATAATACCAATTAGTTTTATTATCCTGAAGAAGCAAAGTGATATATAGCTAAAAATAATAACTTTCCACTTACAAAATAGTTATTTACAATTCAGGGGAATTAATATTTATTGAGTACTTTCTACTTTCTAGGTCCCCAGACATCTTTTTTTATAGTATAGAATGCTCAGAATCATCCTACTAGATGATTACTTTTCATTTAAAAACAACAACAAAAACAAAATTCAAAACCCCCAAGCAAATGGAGAATGAGATCAACAGGACTGTGCTCAGTACCACAGGCAGTACCACATCCAGTTGTTCTATTGGCTGTTTTCAGGGCCCCTGCCACTTCTTCCTCTTGTGTGTGCTGTATCCATAGTTTTCAGTTTTAAATTTATGTCTCTGAAATTCAATATGGATACTAACAGTATTTTTATTTATAACATCATCAGTTCTCTTTGGATAAAGTCTTAGCTATTTAGTTATAATTTCTTCCCTATAAGCTTTACTAAAATATATATAGAAGGGAATATGTAGTTTTAAGTGTTATACTGTCATTTTAGATGTAAAAATTAATAGAAATATACTTTAAAACATCATATTTATTAAGAAATAGATGCAAAACTATGATTTCTAAAATATATTTAAGATTAAACTTTTTGGTTTATAAATATAGTTTTACAAATACAGGATGTTCAGGCACTTAGATGACTGTATTACAATGGTGAGCTATATATACACACATAAATACAATACTGAGATAGAATACTAATAGTGATGTTTTCCTTTACATTATAGGTGTATAATTAAAGTCAAATGGGTTACATAACACAAAGGATATTGAAGATAATCTAATAGTTAATATTAAATTCTAGACAACTTCTACTATTACATAAGTGTATATCATCTTGTAGAAAATCTTTTCTGATAAAGTATCTTCATAGAAAGGGAAGGAACTACAAAGAAACAGACTATTAATGATAGAATAAGTGCTGTTATTTTACAGATTAGTAACTGAGTCTCCTTCCCCCCCCCCCCCCCCCCCCAGTACTGGTGACTGAGCTCTAAGGCCTTGCATCAACCAGCCAAATTCTCTATCAAGTTACATTCCTAGTCCTTTGAGAGTCAAGATACTAGCTTGTTCAAGTCATATGCCAGTGGCAGAACTGGGATTGATGCAGTCTGGGCAGTTTTAACTGTGTTTTTGTTCATTGTTTTTTATAAATAAATCTTACTGTTTTAGCTCTAATTAGGGACACTATCAAGTAATAAAACCATTTCTTTAGCCAACCACCTCTTCTAGTTTCCCCTATTATAAAGAGCATTATAAGAACAGGATGTTGTTTTTAACATTAGTGCATTTTCATAGCTCCATTAAGAACTTTATCTACAGGACAAGGTTCACTTCACATATCACTTTGATTTAATTGGAAAAAGCTTATATAAAAATAATAACTTTCAAAACTTACATCACAGTGGCTTCATATGTTGTGAAATGGTTTTCTATTATCTCGACATTTTCTTCAGATAGCCAGTTCTCCTGCCTTAGTTGTCTTAGAAAAGCTTCCAAAGTCTTCAATCTTGCTAGAGATTGTTGTTCTTGTAGCTGAAGAAGAGTGGCCTTTGAATGTAGGTTAGAAACTTTCCAAAGATGTTCCTTCTTTATGTCTTGTCTGCAGTCTGAATGTTCAATTTGTAAAACTTGTGCACTGTGGTCTGCATCCTTATTTAAGGAGTCTAAGTCAGTAACCTCCATTTCCATGGCTTACTTGGGGGCTGGTGTGACAGAGTAACTGCAGCTTTTGAAGTCTCTATGGGTATAAAAATGGCAATAACAGATTTGTTATTTGTGTTTAATTCTTAACTGTGCTGAAGAGGAATGAATTTTCCTGATCTGACACAGTTTCCACATAATTATTTATAAAGTTTGAATTAGCAAGATGATTGGTAATGATATCTTCTGAATTTGAAGTTGTCAAAGTGACAGTTTCAGAATTTAGATTCTTAGAAGATGCACAAAACCCAGGTACAGTTAAATCTTGATTTTTGATGTTTCCAAAGTATCTTGTTTAAGAGTTAATATGTTACTTTGTATGCTCTGCTATTAAACATTATTTTTCTTTGCTTTATTTGATGCAAATGATCCTTTGGACTCAGGTTTCAACATACTTCTTTCTCATGTTCCAGTTTTTTCCTCTGGGTATTTTTTTTTTTTTTTTTTAAGAAATATCTTTTTCCTGACAGTCTTCAGGCAAAGAAAAATACTTGTTGGAATTGTAGTTTGCTTTAAATAAAGGATACCCCATTTGACATCAACAGAGTCAGGAGTTAAATGAACACTGCATGGGAACTGATATTTACTGGGAATCCAAGAGTCTCATTTCACATTCTCTAGCCACTTTTCAAGTTTTTCTTTATCATGTAGAGTTAACAAAACACTCAGCTTCCATTCTTTACTGTTACCATGGTTTTTGCAATATGTGGCTGAGCAGTAGGCATCACACACACTTGATGACCTGGCTGCCAGGGGTGTGGGCAGCTGCTGTTTCTTCTCTAGTGCTACCTCCTTTCCTAGTTTTTTTTACATTGTGAGCATGATTCTCACAAACGTCTGTTCACTAATGTTCGAAGAGCAAAAGGAAGATACTGCATGTCTATTTAGAAGTTGGTATTAGTGGGGGCTTTGAAATTAAACCTTTTGATTGAAGGAATGATGTGTTCCCATTGAAAGCTGATCTCTGAATACTTTTCTTATTGCAATGATAGAGAATTTAAGAGAATTTTAGGAATGATCTTAAATTGAGTATATAGCCCAGGCTGGATTGAAACTCTTACCTCAGCTACCTAAGTGTTTGGATTCTGGGTGTATACCATGAAGCCTGGCCCTACATGTTTCTTAAGTCAAATCCCCCCCCCCCTCGAAATGGGCATCAGTTAAACTCAATCTGAGAAATTATGCAAGTTCTAAAGAGTCAGAAAAAGAACACTAAAGATACTGTGTAGTCGAAAGTTTCTCTGGTCCTGCCTGGCCACCATGGTCCCGTAGCCGCTTATAAAATAATCACTCAGAGGCTTAATATTAATTATAACTTCTCAGCCATTAGCTCAGGCTTATTACTGACTAGCTCTAACACTTAAATTAACCGTAATTCTTATCTGTGTTTAGCCATGTAGCTTGGTACCTTTTATCAGTTCTGTCTTGTCATCTTGCTTCCTCTGTGTCTGGCTGGCAGCTCCTGAGTCTCCCCTTCCTCTTCCCAGCATTCTCCTATTCTGCTTGCCCTGCCAATCGGTGTTTTATTAAACCAGTATACAAGAGCATTATCCCACAGCAATATTGTGTGATTTTTGTTTTTCGAGGCAGGATTTCTTTGTGTAACAGTTCTGTCTGTCCTGGACCTCACTTTGTTGACCAGTTTATCCTCAAAGTCATTGGGATTCGCTTGCCTCTGCCTCCCAAGTGCTGTGATAAAAGGCAAGTGCTACCACCACCTGGTGCCTAAGGATATTGTTACAAAGTATCTCACTACCTAGGCAAGGCACAAAGTCTCTTTAGAAAATTAATGAGTAACATTGAAGAGCTAGGAAAGAGTGAATTCAAGTGTTAAATTAGAAGAAAGGAGATAATAAAAATAGCAGAACTTTAGGTGACATGAAATAGATGAATAATAGAGAATACTCAATCATTTCAAAAGTTGTTCCTAAAAGGAAATAAATAAATAAATAAATAAAAAAGAGACGAAAAAGAACTCCAAGCTACCACTGTAAAATTGAAAGAGGGGTTATCACTACAGAAATACAGTAATTTAATCACAAGAAATTTAGCAAGCTGAGTTAGTTTGTGACATAAAAAACCAAAGCTGACTCAAAAAATCCCTCATCTTGTAAAAAGTTGAATTTATTTGTACTTTAGACATTCTCAGAAAGGAAATGTGGGGCCTTGGTGGTTTTCCTGTACCTGAGAGCAAATAAAAAAAGGAATAGGTGTGGGGTCCAGCACAGTGTGTCTGTTAGTGACACTACCTAATGTGTGTGAGACCCTGGTGGAAAGAAACAGCAGCCAACAAAGCAAAACAAAACAAAACAAAAAACCAAAAAAACCAATATTACGTTTACAGAACTTTTTAGACAACAGAGTAAGGAACATTTCTTAGCTCATACTTTGGAGTCAGCATAACACTGATAGAAACCAGACAAGCACATTATAAAGCAAAGGAGACCATGGAACTCTAGCATTAATAAACACAGTTAAATCCTCATAAACACAAAATTGTATTCATCTTGATTGGGTATTTGAAAATGATCCTTATAATTCACTGTATTAATAAGCCAAGGGAGAAAAATATGGGCATTTCAACAGGTACAGAAAAATATTTGACATTACTTATCAAAAACATTTTGTTAAACTAGGGGTGTAGTTCCTCCCTCAGTGGTGGCATCTGAGGAAGTGGACTCACTATGGAACACATAGTGATAAAAGACTTAGTGCTGTCTATGGTCTCTGAACAGAAAGACTTAAAGATTGGATTGCGAACTATTCTTTTTTCAGACAGATGATGTGATTGCATATGTAGAAAACCTTAATCTACCAAAATTACTAAAATTATGAAGTGACTTGAGCAAGGGGTCAGGGTAATGAAATCAATTCTTTCTATAACCATCTGTTAGTATACATAAACACTGGAAAGTAAAATGTTCGAATGATTATAGAGGCCTTAAAAGTACAAACTCTTTATAGATATACTTGAAGAAAACACATTAAGAATTTCTAACACATTAGTTACTGAGAGAAAGTGAAAGACTTGAATACATGGTCAGGATGTCTTGTTCTGGTCTAGTCATGTATGTAGCTCAGTGATAGAGTGCTTGCCTAGCACGTGCCAAGTCCCCTTATCACCACAGCCATACACAGTCACGCACACATACATGCACACACACACAAATGTATTCCTATGTTGAAAAGTACAGGATTACTATGCTGTCTGTTCTTATCACTCACTTTCATTTATTAATTCAACTCAGGAGGACCTTTAAAACCTTAACATGTACTGCACATGTACGCAAACAATGGAATGGTGTATTCCTGGATTGGAAAGTACAGTATCACTAGGCTGTCTGTTCTTATCACATTCATTATTAATTCAACTCAGGAATAGCTTAGCAACTTAGCAACACACACACACACACACACACACACACACACACAGCCATTTTGATTATATAATTTATGTGGAAATATAAAGGATGTAGAATAGTGAAAAATACTTTTATAAAAAATGTACATTACTTGATTTCAAGGTTTAGTATGAAGATACAGTAACTAAAGCCTTGTAGAAGAATGGTATTGTGGTTAGACAAATACATTAATAAGATGGAATAGAAGTTCAGTACTTGAGCACATATGTACAGTCTGTTAATTTTTGTCTAAGGTGCCTGTACAGTTCTAGGTAAAGGACAGACCTTTTATGTTAATGGAGCACACTGGGATGAGATCTATAGCAGAGTGAACCCCAATTCCTAATTCACATCATGTGCTTGAGATACAGCATTGTCCTAAAAGGTAGAGAAGAAATTCCAGTCAACTTATGAAGGAAAACATCCTAATGTATTTATCTGGCACAGGTAAAAACTTAATTGACATACAGAGGAATATACTTAGTAGTGTAAATTGCCATCAGAGATAAATTAAACTTCACTGAAGATAATGTTTCTGCTTACCAGAAGTTTCTTAGGAAAGTATATAGGCCAGTCATGCAATAAGATAATTCTTCATTTACCTGACAAAGGACTTTTGGATATATAATGAACTACTCAGAACAAATGACCCCATTTACAAATTGGGTTTTAGGCTTATGTGGACATTTCACAAAGAAACTTAGGACTAGGTAATAAATACATGGAAATGGAAGACATGTTTAGCATTAGTGATCAGAAGAGATAGATTAAAATAAGAATGATGTTGCTCACCTGCCAGAATGGCCCAAACTTAAAAGGATGTTATCAGAATTCTCATATATTGTTGAGGGAATAGAAAAGTGTTTAATTACTTCAGGGAACTCCTTGATGGTTTCTTATGGATTAAACATGACCTAGCCTTGTATTCATTGCCCAGGGTAAAAATGTTGTATGAAAAATTGCATTTGAACATTCATAGTAACTGTTCATTGTGGTTCCCAAAACCCAAAACTAGAAAGAATACAAAAGTCTAGTAATGGGAGGATGGATGTATAAATTGTATCTTACTAGAATGCAATAAAAATTACTGATCCACATAGGCATATGCATATCCAGCAGTGCTAAGACAAAGCTAGGCACAGAGGAGAGCACACACCCTTTGGTTCATCTGTCTTCATCTGTCGACAAGGCTGAAATCAGTGGTAGTGGTTGAGATCAGAACAATCTGATTGGGGAGATTGACAAGGATGGCACAGGGAGCTACCTAGGGTGACAGGTTTTCTGTCTTGTTAAATCTTTCAATATCTAAGTGTATGAATTTGCTAAAACTTAATGTACCGCATGGTTATGATTTGGACGTTTCACTATATGTAAATAGTATTATAATTTAAAGAAACAGAACAGTAACAATAAAGTTATATGGATAGATTGCTTGTTCCTAATCAATAGTAAAAGTGTTTTTCTGTCATTTTTCTCAAATCACACACGCATTTCAGCACTCATAATATTTGGTGATAAACATATGAACACAGGTCTTGGTTGAATTCACTTCTTATGCTAGGAGAGAAGTATATGACAAATGTCATTTCTGCTCATTCAATTTCCCTTGCTAAGATGCTTGAAAGAAATGTAGAATGATTTATTTATTTAATGTATTTAGCAGTGCTAGCAATTTCATCTAGGGCCTTAAAACTACTATTGAAGTTTCTGCCATTGGGCAGACCCAGCTATGGAGGGATTTGTTTGTGTAAAGTTTATTTATTTAGTTTATGTGCATATATGTAGGTATGCTTGTGTAAGTTTACGTATACCATGTGTGCTGATGCCTGTGGAGGCCAGAAGAGGGTGTCAGACCCCTTAGAACTACAGTTACAGGTGGTTGCTACCTGATGTAGGTGTTGGGGGCTGAACACAGGTCCTCTGCAAGAGCATTAAGCACCCTTAGCCACTGAAACATCTCTCCAGCCCGAGTGAAAATTTTTATCAAGTTGTATCAAGTATTATCTGGTACTCAGTCTACTCTGGAGCACTTGTTGCATCATGCCAAGTCTAGTGTATGCCTGAGTGGTTGGCTGCCTTTAGATAACATTGGGACTTGTCTTTATTGTACTTTCAAAAGAGTTTTTGAGTTAGATGTGGTCTTGCACCTATTGTCCCAGCTACTAAGAAAGCCAAAGTGGGAGTTCCCGTGTGCCCAAGAGAAAGGCCAGCCTGGACAGAATAGTTAGACTCTGTCTCAATAAGCAAAGTTACCACATTCTTTTAATCTAGATAAGTATAATCTTACCATTTAGATTGAACATATCATCTTTAAAAAGTTAATACATGTTCTAATTTGGCCAGATGTGGTGGTGTACACCTTTAATCCCAGCACTTAAGAGGCAGAGGCAGGTGGATCTCTTTGAGTTCAAGGTCAGCCTGGTCCACATAATGAGTGGCCAGCCAGAACTACATAGTGAGACCCTGTCTCAAAAAACACAACAACAAAAGGATATTCCATTGATACAGAAAATTATAAAATAGTAAGCTTTGTGCTACTACTACCTCTTTTCTCAAACAACCTACTAGAATATGCATATGTATGTTCTTGTGGGAAAACTTAGCAGCTATCAAAATGTACAGTGGACTTTCCACTGTAACAAGTGTGTGACAGCAGCAATTAAGAGGGAGGGTTGATTTTGATCTGTCCTTTCAGAGGGTTTCCCTCCATCATGGCAACAAATGTGTCTGTGTGGGTAGGAGTGTGATGTGAGCTGGTCACATCCATGGGCCTGACAAGAAGTACTAAATTGAGATTTAAAGGAAGCTGAGATTTGTCAGGATAGTGATAATAAAGTTGCTTAGTTAAAAAGGTAGGGCGTTTATTTTGGTGAGAGAATGGTACATAGGGCCAAACTCCAAAGAAATGTAGTAGAGGCTTAAGGAACATGCAGAGAATAAGAAAAGATGCTTGAGAGGTGGAAGAACTGATTGTGTGTAATATCATAGCAGCCCAGCATTTTTCAAGGAAGCAGTTGGAAAGGGACCAATTAGCAATGTGTAATGCCAAGAGAGTGTTTAGTGGAATTCCTTAAGTACTCTTAAGTGCTGGGGTGGGGGTACGGGTTGGAAACATATAGCCCAGGGAAATGACTGTAGTGATAAGCTTTGAGTATGGTTGGTAGAGGGCCAGCTCTTAGCAAATACACTGGCTGTAGCAGCAATATATGAGCAGGGACGTTTGTCTCATCCTCTTTAACCTCACTTTTTCCTTGGTGAGGAACATTTATCTTTCCGTCTTAAATTAGTATTGGCCCAACTACCGAAGATTTCTCTAGTTTGTCCCTTCTTCCTCCTTCCCATCCTTTCAAGAAACAGGGTCTCACTACCTAGCCCAGACTGGCTGAGGATTTCTAACCTCCTACTGCAGTCTCCTGAACGCTGGGGTTATAGGTGCTGACAGTGCACCCAGCTTCTTACTCCTTTCTGACTAAGAATGTTAGAACGTAAGTACTTCTAATTGGATTGTTTGAGCAAAATTTTTGTTGACTTTTTTCAGATTTTCCTTTTGTTGCTTCTTAGGTCTAGGGAAAGACACTCATTTTGTTAGTAATGCCAGGAAGCAGGCAGTTTCCATGGTAACCGACAGGCTGAGCTTACTGTGGAAATTTCCGGAATTAACAGAGCTGCATTGCAGAAGGATGCATAGAGCAGTATTCATCTAGAGAGCTTCACAGCGTATGCAGGGAGGAGCAGTTGCTGTGGATCAGGATATGTGCATGTTTATTTTCTTGTCTAAGGGACATTGGCAGTTTTGTGAGAGAGAGAGAGAGAGAGAGAGAGAGAGAGAGAGAGAGAGAGAGAGAGAGAGAGAGAGAGAGTGTGTGTGTGTGTGTGTGTGTGTGTGTGTGTGTGTGTGTGTTTGTATGCTGAGAGTAAAACAACTTTGAGGCATTTTGTATATCCTGGTTCATTAACCTGGAGCTTGCTTAAAGACAGGAAGGAAAAAGTGATTTGGAAAGGAAGATCTGCTTGGTACTGTGGGGAGAGAATCAGGTAAGTGTGTCTCTTAGATGAGTAGTGAGGAAGCCGGGGAGCAGCCGGGGAGCACACTTCTGCTTCAGTAGACAGGGAAAGGCTCTTCGGGAAGGTGGGCCTAGACAGAAGGTGGGTTTTGCTCTTTAAAGGAAAAGTGTTAGCATGTTTGAGAAATCAGGTTCTGATTTTGAGCAAGAACTCCATCAAGGTAATTATTATCACCTGCTGAAAGACAGTAGCTAAGAGAGGCGCCCAACACACTAGTTAGGAGATCTGCTGCCTTCTTAGTGCACTTACTAAATGATAAGAAAGCCTAGAAAGGGCTAACAGATCCCTAATCCTGTTGATGTTAGAGCAAGATTTTTAAGGAAAAAAAAAAAAAAAACTCAAATGCATTTTGAGATTAAATTCTGGAAATAAATCTGTAGGACTGAGTAGATAATTCGGCTTTCTTATGGTATAAGATTAGAAATTTAAAAGAGAAAAGGGATCTAGGAAAATCAACAGTGGTTTAGGTGCTTAAATGATAGTCAGGCAGCATTCACGTCATGTAGTCAGTGTGCTGTAGCTTCTGGCTAGGTTGATCTTGTAAGTGAAGTTTAATTGGAACACAGCCACAATGGTCTGGCAGCATGTTTACGGCAGAGATTGTATTGTGAAGCCTGAAGTAGTTACTCTCTGGTTCTGTACAGAAAGGGTTGGTAATGTATTCTGATGTCTGTTATAACTAATTGTGAGAGTTGGTCTTTTAAAGCAATAGCAATTTATTCTCTCACAGTACTAGAGACCAGAAATGGAAAATTAAGGTGGTGACTGGGCCATGCTTCTCAAGCAGGCTCTTAGAGAAGGCTCCCTCCCTGTCTTCCTCTTTTTGGTAGTTCAAGCTTTTCTGGCCTTGTCTCAGAGGAGCTATACTCTGCCTTTGTACACCTTCTCTTCTTCTCTGTCTCCTTTTAAGGAAAGTCATACTGTTTGAAATGTCTGAAAAGCCATACAAGTATATGAATAGCAAGAGTCTAGGGCTTTCTGTTTGTTTGTCTATTTTATTTTAAGACAGGATCTGACCACAGAACTCAAGCTGGCCTGGAACTTGTTATGTAGGCCAGACTGGTCTCAAATCCATAGATCCTCTGCTTGCCTAGTACAGAGATTAAAGGTATATGCCTCCACACTCAGTGATTGTACTATAGATTTGTAAAGATAAGGTGACATTCTGAGGCTCTGGATAGACATGTATTTGGGGAATACAGGGGATTATTGAAGAACTGGGTTTTGTTTCCTTATACCACATTCTGTGTTAAGTCAGCTAGTCAGTTCCTGGCCAGTTTCCTTTGGACAGCTGTGAAGAATACACTCTTCAGGAGGCTTGAACTATTGGGAAAGATCCTGCACTCACTCTTCAAGTATGGGGCCATATAAACCATAGAGTATGGCCGTGTGGTATGAACAGCAGTGGAGATGAGATGAGCACTAGGATGCTCTAGAGGGAGAGGACCAGAATTCACAGGGACTTTGGAAAACAGTGCCAGAATGTTCATATGTCTTCTTCTCATCTCTTTCGTCTTTCCTCAACTCGCAGCTCTCAAACTCCAAACAGTAACAAACACACTTGGAGTTTTAATGAATGAAAAATGATGGGAACCAAAGCAAGACTCTGAGTTATGAGGGATGAAACTCATGGCTGTGCCATTGGAAACAAACTGATTCAGAAGAAGCACCAAGTAAGCAAATGGTAGATGGCAGTGTCAAAGGAACACACCAGTGCAAGAGCCTGAGGCTTGGCTTTTCCTGGGATGTCTCAACTGTGGGAGTGTCTGAGTAACCAGCTGAAGCTGGGAGGTCTGCAGTGCTTCTTTCTTACTAAATGGGCACATTCATGAGCCATAGTCAGGATAATGGTGTCTGCCCTTGTTGTCCCTAGAAATCTCAATCACTATATTTGGGTGCATGTTTGAAAAGGGATGAATATATATGGTGAAGCATCAAACTAGGGTTCCAGTGCGGATGCTGCCCTAGAGAGAAAACCCTCCTGCATTTATTTTGATGGGCTAATGCCTATAGCCTTATCTATCTATCTATCTATCTATCTATCTATCTATCTATCTATCTATCTATCTATCTACCTATCTATTATATATAGCCTTATCTATAGGCTAGTGTATATAACCTTATCTTATATATAGCCTTATCTATAGGCTAGTGCCTATAGCTTTAAATGAAACTGTGGAGGTGATCATAAGAATTAAGCAAAGATGATTAGCAGGAGACCCAAATTAAGATCTACAAGTAGGAAGTACTAAACGACCACTCCATACTTTTGGATAATGTTGCTGGGATTATAGATCAAGTATCTGCTAAGGACTAGTGTGTTCTGATTCCATTCATAGATGCAGTGAAGAAATATGAAGCCTAGTCCAGTATTTCTAGGGAGAGTTTCCCAGAGAGAAAATATCAAATGAAGTCTTCTTTTCTAGTTGAATTCTTTTTTTTTTTGGTTTTTCAAAACAGGGTTTCTCTGTGTAGCTTTGCGCCTGTCCTGGAACTCACTTGGTAGCCCAGGCTGGCCTCAAACTCACAGAGATCTGCCTGCCTCTGCCTCCCGAGTGCTGGGATTAAAGGCGTGCGCCACCACCGCCCAGCATCTAGTTGAATTCTTTAGTCTATAAATATGTTCATATTGGATGCCAAGTTGAGATGGTAGAAGACCATGGGAATATTATAAATTTTTCACTTTATCAAAACATTTATGATGTGGTTGAATTATATACTTAAGCCTAAATAGTTTTCTGGAAATATAAAAATTCTCGTGAATGAAGTAACAGTTTTATTTATTTCATGTATGTGGTAAGAAATATGATAAGAAAATAGAATGAAGTCAAGTTCATCATACAGTTTGGATTAGATTAAGCTGCTTTATTGCAGATACTCTTTACTCCTTCTGGGACAGGTCTTGTTGTCTGTCCTAGGCTGGTCTGGAATCTGTGATCCTCCTGCCTCAGCCCCCTGGTGTGTACTTACAGGTGTGTACCAGCACACCTACTTCTCATGCTGACCTCTCATTGGCGGTTGTGCTCATTATGATGCTACCAAAATAAAAATTCTATCCAGGTTTTCTCCTCAAGCAGAGACTGCCTGTGGAAGGGTGGCCCCCTCTGCCCTGTCCAAGTCCCATTTTTATCTTTTCTCTTGGCAGAAAATAACAGTTCTTTTCTTCACGGGGGAGAAAAGGATGGGGGCACATCCATCTGGGAAAGTGGGTCATCATGAGTAAAGCATTATTGGTGGAAGCAGAAGATTGTAGTGGCAGTGATTTGTGTTCGTTTCACCAGGATTTATGCTTTAGAATTCTCTGCTGTCAGTTCAGAGTTTATTAGTATAAAGAGCAAGGAGACTAGAGGTAGGAGAATGTGCACTGGAGCAGCGGAGATTCTCGTAACTACCCCAGGCCCTGGGGTCTCATAGCTTGTGTCGTTCCTCACATGCACTGATTGGGAATAAGGAAGGTTTGCATGTCTATGAGATGCTTTTTCTGTGTACCTTGCTTTGCTAATTCTTGTTGCCTTGGTCTACCAACACTCCCAGATCCATGTCCTCAGCGCAAGGATACTGCCAGACCTTCCCGGCTCTCCTTTCCCTGCAGCAGTCTGAGTACTCCAGGCAGCAGCTAAGGACAGCAGCAGATGTTTTGTCTCTCGGGGTCTACTACCACCTAAATGCCTGATGCCTTGTGTCTGTCTTTTCTGTTGTGAGAGTCATCCTTCTCTCCATATTCTATAATGGGAAACTTGGTGCTACACTGATACAGAGAGGGGAACAGGATTTGTAGGAGTAGATAGAAAACAATTATCTCTCAGTAAGAGTTCTCAAGATTCAAAATAGTTTCCTTCCCTCACCCCTAGCAATGACTAGTTTTTTTATAATGTTAAAAAATGAATTTGTAAGGGTTAGAGAGATGGCTCAGTGGTTAATGGCACTTACTGCTCTTGCAGAGGACCTGGGTTCAATTCCCAGCACCCACATGGTAGATCGTAACTATTCATAAATCTAGTTTTAGGGGATCTGACACCCTCATCTGGCCACTGTGGACACTAGGCATGCCCATTGTGCACATACATACATACAGGCAAAGCACTCATATAAAAGATAATATAAAAAATTTTAAAGAAATGTAACTTATAAAAAATGAGACTGAAAAATCAAAATGTGAGACTAGGTTTGGATGAATGAGTAGCTGATTTCAAAACATAAATAACTGAATTTTTACATATATAAATTCTTGAGTTCATTGAGAAGGTAAACAAGTCAGTGATACACTTATGATGGACAGGATTTATGGTTTTGATAAAGAATTTGTTAGGCAGAGCACCAACGACAAAACAGACACCTGGACTAGTGGGTCTCGGTGGTACTCTTTCAGGCAGTTAACAGAACAAGAAATGCTTATTATCAGCAGGAAGGAGCAGAACTGTTCAAGTGCACCAGTGACATGGTAAAGTGCCGTTAGAAAGAACCTCGAGCCAGCACTGGTGGTATCTGACTGAACCCCAGTACCTGGAGCTAAGGCAAGAGTTTGAGAACGGCTCAGGCGTCTGTATAGACCCTGCCTCAAAAACGAGGGGAAAGTTGCTTAATCTTAGTATTGTTTCAAATTAGAATGCAAGGCAAAGTGTGCTCTTAACTGGTGGGTATTGTTGGTTACCAAGTCCATGCAAGCATGCTGTGTAGCCCTGACCAAAATGAGGTGTCTATTTAATAACTGCCATGTTAAGATACTTTCGTGGAAGTTTTGTGAATTTGTAGTTTTTGTTATTTATACATGCTGTATAGAAAAGTACACACAGAAAG
Organism: Peromyscus maniculatus bairdii; assembly: GCF_049852395.1. Classification (NCBI taxonomy): domain Eukaryota; kingdom Metazoa; phylum Chordata; class Mammalia; order Rodentia; family Cricetidae; genus Peromyscus; species Peromyscus maniculatus. The sequence continues at coordinate 50,302,682 of NC_134859.1, read as the reverse complement.
TGTTTTCTTTCCGAATTGTGAGTGAGGTTTTCCTTCTCTCTCCCTCTGCAGCCTTGGCAAGGGTGTTGGCTTAGGATGTCTGGCTACACAGGAGTGGCTCAGAAACGTGTCTTGCTGCTGAGTTTGCAAAGCAGACACCACTACAGTATTAACGGAGGGCAAGTATGAAGTTTCAAGCACGGCTGGAGCTGGCTGTCACTTCTTGATTGTGTCACTGTATTTAAAATAAAACAAGCAACGTGACATCTACCCATCTACATAGAAAACAACATGAAATCTACCCACCTGTATAGAAATCCCTAGGTAGCTAGCTTTATCAGTCACGTGGGATGGAAATACAACTTTTTGCCTGGCGGTGGTGGTGCATGCCTTTAATCCCAGAACATGGGAGGCAGAAGGAGGCAGATGTCTATGAGTTCGAGGTCAGCCTTGAACTGATCTACAGATCGAGTTCTGTGTCAGCTGAGGTTACCCAGAGAAACCCTGTCTCAAAAAAACAAGCAAGCAAGCAAGCAAGCAAACAAATACAACTTTTTTAATTTGATCCGATTAATGTTCTATAGCATAATGTCACAGTTCTTTGTTTTTTAAATCTGTAGGCTTTGGGAAATTTAGATTCTGTATGGGTCAGTGAAAAGATGATAGCTGTCTTAGACACAGTGTTAAATAGTAAATGGACAAGTTGGCTGTATCTGTCCAAAAGCTAAATAATCTGAAAAGAGTTCAGTACAAATTTGTAGGATCAAAAGGGACAGTTTACAGATTTTCAGGTGACAAAGTAAGCCTGTGATTTCAGATTTTAACCTTTGTGCATTGATGTACAGAGGCCTGTATTGAATGGATTTCAGCTCGGTATCAAATGTCCCACTTATAATCTTGTATATTCTCCAACCTTTATGAAGTGTGTCAGTTTTTTTCTATGTGAGGATGTATAAGACTTAGGTCTTGAAGAAACCAGAGATACTTGAGTTGAGGATTCCTTTCAAGGCAGAACTTTTGGCTAGAATTGTTGTGGGTTTGAATATGTTTGGGGTTGTTGTCTGCCATCAATATGGTGAGTGAACTTTCCTGCTCCTCTCGTGCCAGATGCTGGGGATATAGGACTCTCCCTCTCTTGAGAATCACTGGGAGATAGAAAACATTAGGGACTTCATAAATAAATTCAGAGTAAATTTGTGTGCATATAAGCATTAAGTACAGAGACAATGGCATAAGCCTCATAGTTTCCTTCCCCTTTCTATAGATTCATTTAGAGTAGGCTAGGGCTCATGTTGTGTTGTCACAGGTGAAGTCTAGAGTGCTTTTGTGGTCACCTGTCATTCTCAAGATACTCTTTCCATTCTCAAGGGCCTTGATGGAGCCTGGAGCAACAAAGAGGAGGGGAGGGATTTGCATCAACTCCTTTTAAGTGCTGTGTTCCTATTTATCACTTCTAATTGCAAGGGTTGTTGGTATCTTAGGTTGGCCTGCTTAAAAACTAAAACCAAACCATTGACTATGTGGCTTAGATAGCAGAAACCATTTCTCACAGTTGTGGAGGGTGGAGAGTCCAAGATCGAGTTACTAGCAAGATAGTTCCATTCAGCGGTCTCTTCCCAGGGCTTCCAGGTAACACCACCTCATTGGCTGCTCATAGGACCTCTTTTTTTCGTGGATGTGGGAATGAAGCAAGCTCTCTAGTGTCTTCTTTTACAAGATCACCAGTATTGTTGGAATAGGCCCCACACTTATTAACCTTCATTTAACCTTAGTTATATCTTTATAGACCCTGTCTACAATACAGTCATACCAGGGATACTTTCATATGTGAGTTTTGAGAGGGAACATAGTTTAGTTCATAAGCAGTCAGGACATACAGCATTACTGCCTCATGTAGAAAGGATGGAGAGAAGAATGGGTGCTGGGCAGCATGGTGGTTAAATCTGCCACATACTCTGGCTGAGTTTCCCAGCTTGCTAATAAAGGGCTTGTAGTTGGGACATTATGGATTATTCACTGAAGGCAGCTTAGGGTGATCTGTAGAAAACTATGAAGAGAACATGAAGGCTATTGGGGAGATTTTTTTTTTTTTTTTGGATAAAAGAGTTTAGTTTTAGTTTTCTCAAGAAAGGGGGGGTTATCTTAGAGAGTCGGTACTTTCTTCCTCTTCAAGAGTGAAGTCATAAGAGTATGAACTTAACATTTTTTCTGTTTTTTTCTTACCATTTATTTTCAACTGTGTGTGTGTGTGTGTGTGTGTGTGTGTGTGTGTGTACATGGACACATGGCATGACATGCCTTTTTTTTTTTTTTTTTTTTTTGGTTTTTCGAGACAGGGTTTCTCTGTGTAGCTTTGCGCCTTTCCTGGAACTCACTTGGTAGCCCAGGCTGGCCTCGAACTCACAGAGATCCGCCTGGCTCTGCCTCCCGAGTGCTGGGATTAAAGGCGTGCGCCACCACGCCCGGCTTTTGACATGCTTTTTGAAGTCAGAGCACAACCTGTGGAAGTCGGTTTTCTCCTTCCTATGTGTGCTCTAGGGATTGAACCAGGGTAGTTGGGCTTAGCAGCAAGTGTCTTTACCCACTGAGCCTTAATGCTGGCCCCCTTGCCAAGCTTCCCAATAGATGTACTTTCTGTTTGTAAGCTTTCTTTCCTAGAGCCCAGTCTTAGTACTGTCCTATTACTGTGAGGAAACACCATGACCAAGGCTATTTATAAAGTAAAGCATTTGCCTGGTGACTTACATGCAGTTTCAGAGGGTCAGTCTATGATCATCACGGTGAGGAGCATGGAGGAAGGCAGGCAGGCATGGTGCTGGAGCAGTAACTAAAAGCTTACTTATATCCTGATCTACAGGCAGGACAGAGAGAAAGACTGGGCCTGGTTTGGGCTTTTGACACCTTACTTGTATTGACACACATCCTCCAGTAAGGGCACACTCATTTCAACAAGGTCACACCCCCTAATCCTTCTAAAAAAAGTCTCAACAACTGGGAATCAAACATGCAAATATATGAGCCTATGGAGGCCATTGTCATTCAAACTACCGCAGCCTCTAAGGTAGTTTAGGGCAGATATTGACTGACATCTGGAATTCATGGTTGGGTTCAGGCTGGTTTCCTAAGCTAGTGCTATACTTACTATTCTTTGGGAACCATTAAGATTGGGTTTTTGAAGTGGAAACTGCTAAAGGTTTAGTTTTCCTGGAAAGGTTGTTGGCCCAGCATGAGTGAAGGTTGTGGGAATATGGTGTGGTGATGTCATAACCATGGAATGTTCTCTGTGATTCTGTAGTATGTGCAAAAAGTTGAATATCTGGTGGTTTACTCAATTTGGGGCATTTTATTAGCTTAATAAGATATTTTGTATCTCTTAACTATTTAACTATTCACTTTCAAAAAGAAAATAGAGATTAATCTCAAAACTATATAGTTGACTAAAGTAAGCTGAACTTTTTACCAGAGAGATTTCATAATGCTAAATTTTGCCCTTAAAATTGTAGAGCATTATGCCTGTTGCTGTTCCATGGTTTTATATAAGAGTGGTGCATTCATTTCCATTCTCAAGGATGGTAGCATATGCGTGTGATATCATGCAGCCATGAAGTGGTATCCCATGATCTCTACCATATTCTGTTGGTTCAAAGCAAGTCACAAATCAGCCCCTCCAAAAAGAGAAATCTGAAAACAGCTTGAGGCCAAGAGGGAAAAAGTGTTGGGAACCATGTGGCCCTCATTTTAGCAATTATTTAAAATATTGCTTCCAATTTATAAGTAATTTCAATTAACTTTTTCTAGCTATGTTAACTGTTAGGCCAGTGCTGTGTTTCATCAATGATTAAAATGAGCCATCGAGCTGGTATTACTAATGATTATAGAGCAATGGCCATTATAAATGGAATTTCTTTAAGTTAGAGTATTTCCTGTCTTACTTTGCTTCAGGAGAAAGATTCCTGAGAAAAATCTCTTTGTTATCGCCTGAATATATTTCTCATCTTCAGAGATCAGTGCTGGTTCATCAGGACTGAAGTGGTCACTTGGCCCCTGCTGCTGGGCTTCTGCCATTGGAAGCTAGCCTTGCCAAGGCAGGGTGGAAGTGAAAGGCATTTGTGTGAGTGGAAGCCGCTGTCTTGGGACTCAAGCCTTCAGTGTGAGACCCTCTTATTTGGAGCATGGCTTCCCTAAGTCATATAGATAAAATATACAAAGCTTTTAACTATACCCTTGAATCTTGGTATTATTAACATTAGCCAGTATAGCTATTTGGGAAAAAAAGGTTTTTAGCCTTCTAAAGTTTTTGAGACCCCTAGAATTAGCCAGAGGAAACAAAATCTACAAAATACAGGAGACATTCCAGAGTTCTGTCATAACAAAATAGATAACCAAGCCCCTAAACCTTCCTTGCTCCATGACAAGGCTAGACTTTGAAACAGATTCTGGTAATTTAGTATGAAATTGAAAACCAGTTAGTTGATACTCAGTTGTCTGTACATGTTGCACTTTCTTGGTTGACATAGCTTGTTCTCACATGTGGGGAGAGGAACAGGAGAAAGGAAACTGTAGTTTCTGTGTTGGGATTTGGGTGTGGTATTTAATGTAATGTGACCTCTGCTTTTTCTAGTAACCAACTCCCTTTTCAGCCCATTACTCCTGCTGTTGAACAGAGGTTGAAAGGTTTGACTAAGACAGTACAGACTTCCTTTTAGTTAGCTGGCACTTGTTTATCTCTTACCCACTCCAGCACAGTGTAAATAATAACAGGATAGTTTATTAAAGTACTCATTCCTACATGTTGCTAAAACCACTGGGAATACTTAGAAATGCTGCTTCCAGTTTATCCCACACACTCTGCTTTAACTGCTATAGGCTGCTTCCTGGGCTTTGGAGCTTGGATATTGCTATCCTCAGGCACAGCAAATTTTGTAAACAGCTTTACCAGCTAGAGGATGTGATAGGGTAAGCACTTTGTAGAAATGAATTCTCAACTCTGGGCCTCTTGCTTGGTAATACAGTCTTGTAGGCTGGAAAAGGGTCTACTATTGAGGAATCCAAACTGGAAGACAGTGTTAGTTTCACCAGCAACAGGAGATTGGGTTATAGGAATGTCTTTGAAGCTGTGCCTTCGGGATACCTAAATGTATTTTGCCAAAATTCAGTGTGTAAAAAGCAAGATGATGCAAAGGGCTCCAGAACTGGAGATCATGCTGCTTGTATCCTTATGAGCTGAAGAGCTCTCCACACCTTACTCAGTGCTAGCTAAAAGAAAAAAAGTTAAAACCTATTTAAAATGTGGAAAAATTGCTTCCCAATATTTTAACAGAGAGAGACTGAGAACACACAGCATTGAGTCATCAGGAAAACTGAAGATCTCCCCTGAACAACACTGGGATTTCACTGCAGAGGACTTGAAAGACCTTGGAGAAATTGGACGAGGAGCTTATGGTTCTGTCAACAAAATGGTCCACAAACCAAGTGGGCAGATAATGGCAGTTAAAGTAGGTGACGCCATGATTACTTTCGGAACTTTGATCCATTAGCTGAAGTTTTGTGGTGCAGCAACACCACCGCTCTGTTTTTACCTCTGTGGTAATAATGGGTGTTCAAATTCTGTCTTTGCTTTCCCTGAGGGTGTTTGTGTAGAGCTTGTCTTACTGGTTGTGTGTTTTCTTGCTCTGGAACGTGAATATGTGAAGTGTGCGTGTTCATTGCACTTTTGCCATGATGCATTAACAGGTTTTAAACTTCTGGCCCCTTCACTGCCAAGGTGAGTTCAGGCTGGGCCACTGCACCCCTGGGAGCAGGGCAGTGCTGCTCTGAGCCAGGCCAGGCGGGAGCTGGAGGAAGAAGCAGCACACTGGGCTGGGCAAGGTGCGGGGCTAGGGCTAACAGCAGTCTTACTGAAGGTTTCCTGGAAACCACACACATGCTGTTGCCACTAACCTCAACCTTACTCGGTCCTGACCGGCTCGGCTTCTGTTGGTTTATTCCATCTCTACTCAGTACTGCCCTGTTCCCTGGTTTAAAAGTTGTATATAAATGCGTACCTTGTGATAATACTGTCACATTCTGTCCTTACTGTGTTGTGCCATTTAATTTGTTCATTTACCTCCTTCCCCTAAAAAGGGCCAGAAGTGGAGATTTGGTCTATAAGCCATATCCAGCAGGCCTCTGTGTACTTGTGATGAACTGGTAGTGTTTGTCTCACTCTTAATGGATTTGTATAACTGTACTTTGTTTGTTCAAATATTTAAAAAGTATTATGTTCTGTTTAAGATATTCAAGGCAACATCAGCAATTTGGGGAAAATTTTAAAAGAAAAACAAGATGTAGCCATACTATCACTAAACTTAAAATATCTATGAGAACAAATAACATCTCAGTTTATAACAGTTGAGAGTGGCCTTGCAGGTAGTCTAATTTAATCTTCTTAATCTCTATTTTGAGTCTGTCACAATGGCGTGAAGAGATGACATTGGGGAGTGGGTCTGTATCACAGTACTTTAATGCTATCAGGCCTGTTGTAGCAGCATCTTACTTGATGCTATTTTTCTCCAAAGTTAAATGTTTCCTCACTGCTGGGTCATATCAGGATAATGTTAAGCTAGTGTTGAAGAAACATTTTATCTAGTTTCTTGTTTTTGACCATATTTTTATAATGTGGAGAGAAAGGTGCTTTTGGTAGGAAGAAGTATGAACATTCATGAAATTTTGCATATAGCCCAAAGACCTAAAAATGCACAGACTGGGACTTCTGCTCTAGAATACCCATCAAAACAAACTGTGTTTCTTAGAATGGTTTCTATATTCTTACCTTGTGCTCCTTCAGTGTAAGGAGAGGAAGGAAGTCATTTGATTTAGATGCTTCTGATGAATGTTCTGTTGTCCTTAAGTTCTTGTACTGTCTGTGTTTGGCATCCAACTTCAGTTGACGGGGACTTAAGGGAAGGCTTCATGGATAGCTCAAGTTCTAAATTTGCCTCCTTAGTACGAAGCAAAGTACTTTTAAATATTCCTGCTTTTTCTTAGTGCTGAATATACTTCATCTGTGGTGATCAACACCATATGTTACTTAGTAATGTGGATAAACTTTAAAATGAGTAAAAGACTTTAAAGGAAAAGAAAGCACTTCATTTTCACATTTCTCGGTAATTAATTTGGTCATATTTGGGATTGTATAATGGTTACTCAATTGAATTATTGTCCAACATTCATAATAGACACTATTATAATACCAATGACTGTTTTGAGATCTACATTGGAGTGCTAATATGAACTCATATGAACCAACTCATATGAGGTGCTCAGAGACAGTTATGGAGCCTACACCTTTTGCCATCAGATGTACACTTCCTAGCTGAACTGTCCCTGTAAGTCATTGAGTACACACAGCAGTTTGGTACATAGAGGATAGCAGCAAGGCATAACTTGACATAGGTGGGTGAGTGTCATTGGATTCCATGACATCATTAATATTGGAAGAATAAGATCAATTATTGTAATTACTTGTAATTAATTTGATACCAGTTGATGAATGATAGATGCTACCTACTATAGAATTTCAAACATATTTATTGTTGATTTCTTTTTTTTTTTTTTTTTGGTTTTTTGAGACAGGGTTTCTCTGTGTAGCTTTGCGCCTTTCCTGGGACTCACTTGGTAGCCCAGGCTGGCCTCGAACTCACAGAGATCTGCCTGGCTCTGCCTCCCGAGTGCTGGGATTAAAGGCGTGCACCACCACCGCCCGGCTATTGTTGATTTCTTTAGAGAAACAGAGTCTTTTGTCACATGTCATCATGTAGGCACACAGACCACCCTGACAAGCATAATTATATAGAAGTGATGAGTGGTTAAGGGTGAGTGAGATTTGGTGTGTTATATTTAAAGAGAGATAGCCACACAGTGAACAACTTTTTATTGTTGTTAACTGAGAAACATTTCCTGAAGTAGCTCAATGCTGGCATTTGCATATGTAGTTTGGTACTATGGAGAAGGATTGCTTTATTAGACATTAAGTCTACCTTACAAAATCCCCAGAATTTACTTGGAGTAGCCATACAAAAGTGAGCTGGAATTTCTTTTCATGTTATGATTTCTCATTTTTCCTTGTGAGAATGCCTTTTCCCAGATTGATTTTGCTGTGAATAAGAAATGGTTGAAAGGTGTCTTCATATTTACCTGAAATAATTATCTCAAAAATTTAATCTGAAAATTGACTAAGGTGTAATAAATCAGATTCAACAAGGAACATGTAGAATGTGTCTTTAGACAGTTCTTGATGTGTTAGCAGACAGATATGGACGGTTTTAATCTCAAAGCTTTAATTGCACACACTGGGCAAAGAGCTCATTAGTGAGTGTGAGTAATACCATTTGCCTGTCAACCCATGCCAGGATGATTGGGCCATAGCTGCCTAGGGAGAAGTCAGTATTGGCAGTGAGGTCTCCTGAAGCTTCTAAAAGGAGGGCAGCTGTCAACTCTTGACTTTGATCAGTGTTCTCTATAAATGACATTTATTTAATGTCTCATTAAAATTTTTAAATTAAAATCTAGAACAAATCCATAAAAACAAAAAGTCATAATGAGGAAATATTCTCTCAACTCCTGCAAAACACACACACACACACACACAGTGCTTAAATTAATTTAAAAATATCAGTTACCTTAAATTTATAACTTTTTATGGTGGATATAAACTAGTTTCTTGAAATACACAGCACATTCTCTATTAAGATATTAATTTCTATTCAATAAAATGCATATTAGAAGTTCCAACTATAGTAATAACTATTGATCAACCTCTTGCCCCTACTGCCCCAGTATCCACTACTGTGTTCTCAGCTTCTGAGAGAAACTTTTTTAGGCTCCACAAATGAAACTGTGCAGCTTGCCTGCACAACAGCTGGCTTGCTGCTGAAATATACGTACAGCATTTTCTAATAATATCCATCTCAGTGTAAATAATTTGTATACAATCTACAAAAATCCAATCCAATGTAAAGTATTTAAAACTAATAATTGTCTTTTAAAAGTAGATTCAATATCCAACAATGCCTTTCTGACCAGGACTCTATTCTTTTTTATGGATGGATAGTATTCTACAGTGTGAATGTACTACATTCTTTTTATCTACTTCTTAGCTGGTGGATGTGCATGTTGTTTTCATTTGTGGCTGCTGTGAACAGCACTGCAGTGAATTTTGAGGTTGCTGGCCTATTTTTCTTGATGGTAGGGTAATCACTGAATGAAGCCAACATGAAATCACTGTCCTCTAAGTAATAAAGAAGATTTCTCTGCATAGCTGTCCTCAAGGGTGATTGTAGTAGGTAACTCTCAAGGTTTGAAGCCAGTCTATGAAGAAGTTATTAGAATTAGATTTTTTAGTTAGGGTTATAGAAATTCAGGTCTGGGAGAAACATCTAGCAGCATCAGGATGTAGGTAAATCAGAATCAAAGACAAGGGAGCTCCTGGGATGTGAGAGGAGATGAGAAAGAACCAACTCATGGTCTGACACGCTAACTATGAGAAGGAAGATGGTCATCCACCTAGGTTACTCCACAGCAAGTCTTGCATGCCCAGAGAGTATGGGTATTGTGATGGTGTTTCATCCTTCTGCTTGGGGAGCTATCTAGGCTAATCAGGAAAACAGGCCAGTTGTTTAGGTTGGATTTTGTACCCGACTGAGAGTGGTGTGATTGTGCTTTAGGGCTTTAGGAATTTTCTTTTTGTTGATGATCTGCCTAATTTGTCCTATTTTTTTTCTACCCTCAACTATGCTCCCTTGCTTTTTTTGTTTTTTTGTTTTGTTTGTTTGTTTTATTCAACTATTTTTAATGCAGTACTGGCCATTTGATCTTTGATCTTTGGAGTTTTACTTCAGTGTTCTTGAACTAGAACCTAGGTGCTTGGTAGGAAGGACAAGGTTCCTCTGGTGACAGTATCAGCAGCCCTACAGCTCAGCTCTTCCTTACCATCTACTGGTTAGGTGTGTCTGCCTGGATGCAGACAGTAGAGGTGTGGTGTTGTCTAATTTTTCCAGGGAGATGTAAACAAACATTTACCTGAACTAGGGCACCAATGACAGACCCAAGAAAGGATCCTACCCAAGCCTAGCTTAGTGAGGTAGTGTATTTATTGGAGTTCCTTATGGGGCATACAAGGTGAGAGATTACTTAGAGGAGTAGGAGGACTTGGGCAGTTGTATTAGAGAAAAGCCCCACTCAGCACTTAGGAAAGCTGCATCCCTGGTGTCCTCTGTATATCTTTCAGATAGGTCAGCCTGCTGTGGAGAGCAGTTGTTACTGTTTATATATTCCCCCAGGATTATGTGAGTCTTAAGTTTCAAGAGTTTCCGGGACCTTTTGCATTTCATTTGTTTTCTGAGCCTTAACCTCCCTCCTCTCTCCCAGTTGGAAATAAAATACTTCGGTGGGAAGGAAAGAGCTACACATTGTTCTACCTCTTCCTCCAGCTCAATGTTTTTGCTTCCTCCTACTCCAAATTCTCTGTTGTGTGGAAGGGGTAATGGGTGTGTCTGATTATTCCACCTATCACTGAACATTGGGCTGCTGTGCTACAGCAACAGTCATCTACTCTCATAAGCTCGACTGGCTATGAATCTGCACTAAACACTGCCCATTGCAAGGAAGAAGTTTCTTTTCATGAGTCATCTAGGCTGACAGCAGTAACCTGTGGTTGCAGATACAAATATTAAGGTAATTGGACAGGCATATCATATCTGTTTAACAAAACAACAGTTTTGCTTTGTTTTTCCCCCATATTGGGGCCCATTATCTCCCTAACTATGGGCTTTTGCCTTAGAATATAGTAGCAGATACAAGTTCTGTCTGGTGTAAAGGGACTTAAATCCAGTCAGAAGGCAGTTGGTTGCACCCATGACATTTGTGCAATGCACTATTTCTCCAGTTAGCACATCTTACCTGGCATGGTGGTACAGCTCAGAGAGTCTATAACTGAGCAACACTGTCAATAACAGCCCCTAGCAACCTTAGTGCCTTCCTGTACCACACAAGTCAGCCAGCAGGGAAGGGACTTCCATCACAGTCCTAGTCTGATCCCTCCATGTCTGAGTCAAAGGCCGTGGTGTCATCAGCATGGGGTTTTACTTCTAGTTCTGACATGTAACCAATAGTAGTGGCAATAGATTGTATGTTTTGTGGGGCTTAGAGCCAGCCTGGCCAATAACTGACTAAATGGAAGCACAATTCCTGGTACTGATTTTTTCAGCCAGCAACCTTCGGGCTCTAAGAGGGCCATCTTCCACTCAACAGGGTGTTCTCATTTAAACTCCTTAACTACTCTTACAGTGCTTCTGAGATACTCAAGGTTAGCATTAGATCAAATGCACCTTTTTACAGAGGGTAGACAGGATCCCTGAAAGCCTACTGTCTGTTCCAAGCAAGTACTAGTTTTTTGGATGGCTAAGAATATTTAAAAAGAAAGACTATTGAAGGTCCAGTACAGCATGAAAAGATTTCATCACTTGTATCTTTCCTTAAGAGAGCATATTGGGTGGATGAGATGGCCCAGCAGTAAAGGCCCTCGCTGCCAACCTGATAGCCTTAGTTCAGACCTTGGGACAAACATAGGGGAAGAAGAGAGCCAACTCCCACCAATGGTTCTCTGCCTTTTGTACATGCACACACTCCTCCCTCCATGGCAAATATAGTAAAGAAATAGGAAAATATAACTAAAAAACAATGTTGGGTACAGCAGTATGGATGAGAAACACCACCTGTTTGGCACTCTAATCCATTCATTTTCCGTGAATCATCTACTGACCCAACCTAAGGTGCTGTGCTTTACTCCACCCTCTTGGTCTCTGTGGGACCAGCTTATTCTGGTTGGCCTGGCTTAATCCCAGGAGAGCAAGGCCACATTTGTGTCTGTCACTGGAGCTGGTGCCTCAGTTCTGACAAGCTCTGGGTAGCCCTTGCTTTGCTGTCAGCCACATCTGGCTGCTGAAAGGGCGCCAAACCAGGGCAACAATATTTACTCCCAGAGTTACTCTGCCTGGGGAGAAGAGAACAATTATCCACCCTAGATAGGACAGCAGCAGCAGACCAGAGAAACAGCTCCACCCAAGTGTAGCTTGGTGAGCCACTGAGTTCATTAGGGCTGCTCACAGGAACATAGGTGAGGGATTACTTAGAGCAGCATTGGTGACTCAGAGGAATCCATACCACAGAAAGCCCCACCCCAGAGTGGGTGATGACTCATGGAAGCTGCATTCCTTGAGTTCCCTGCACAACTTGTAGGTGTCAGAGCCAGCAGGAGCCTCCTCTCTGGCAGTTGTCACTGCTTGTATAACCCTAGGGTGAAAGTGTGTTGGAGGGGGGCGACTTACAAATCTTGTGAGCTGCAGGGGCTTCCTGAGTCTTGTGAACCTTCCTCTTCCCTCCAGGGAGGATGCTTCAACATATGGGAAGACAGGGATTATAAAAGTACAATTTGGCTTGTTTCTCCACCACTCTGGAGACTATGCCAACACTTCTGTTAAAAGTTCCATCCCTTAATGGTTTTGGTAGATATTGATGGCTGGTAATCACTGTGGGAGAGTGTTTCTTTTAGTGTTTGTATTTATATCTTGCGTATTCTTCTGAAGGCCCTAATGTGATAGTGACAGAGGTGACTTTAATGGGATAGTTCCCTTTTGATATCAGAGTGCTCATTAGGCAATTGAAAGACCATAGTGACGACATTTGATTATGTAAATCTGGAAGGGATGCAGACTTTGTGGCTGTGTGCTTGATTCAAGAATGATCTTTATTATCTTGTGATCTTTTTATTGGTTAGATCATGTGGCTAAATTAAATCCATGATTGACTGAGCCATTACCTTCCTAGTGTTGCTTAGAGGTGTGGTATTTCCTATGCACAGTACAAACTGAGGCTGCCCAAGAGTGGGGAATTCCAGATACGACAAAGCTGCCTCCAGTCAGGCTGGATTTTGAATTACATTTGTGCCTTTTCTGTTGTAGCTTCAAATGAGTGCTTTTCATAACAAGGGTTCTTTCTTATAAAAATCTTACATGAAACTCAGTAACTAAAATAGATAAATCAGTAGAGGTTAGAAGAGGCTGAGAATATAGGAAAGTGGTAAATGTGTTTAAGCATGCCTGAGGTCTTGGGTTCAGTCTTTACCATGAAACAAAGAAATAAAATAAGAGGGAAGGTGTTGGGATCATGGGGGAAGAAGTTTGAAAACCCTCAGAATACCAGTTCAAAGGAAGTTTGGAAATGCTTGTTATAGGTGAATTTTAACCACTCATTGTGTTTTTCAGGTCATACTTGAATCTAGTCTTTGAAACTGACCATTGCTTAGTAAACCTATCTGAATCTGATACTGAATTATATCCCAGCATACATAACTATGCTAGGCTTATTATGTCTTACTCTCCATGGGGACACCTGAACTACCACTTGGTATATTTCCTAATACTGCTTGCTATCTGAGACCTTACCCCTGGCTATCCTTTAGATTTGGATCATTGTCTCTTTTAATGTCATAGGGACAGGAGTGATGACATGATCTTTAGACCTTAGAAACGTTAGTGCTAGTCAGTATTATGCTGTTTGAATGCACATGATGTGCTTAGTGGAGAGGAAGAAGCCCCTTTATCAAGCTTATCAAGTGTGTTTCATTAACTTTGTCCTCTTCCTATGGTTGGATATGACATATTCTCACAAGTTCTCAGTGCACAGCCAGAACATATAAAAGTATCAGGCTCTAGTGTCCTCAATGAGAAAAATGGGAAATACTAATATTAATTTGTTAATTTGGTGAAGATAAAACTAGAATTTTATAAATTGATTGAAAAGAGGTCCATGAGTTTACAGCTAAACTTCACAACCTTTCTTCTGGACTTAGTAACTGCAAATACATAATAATTTCATACTCAATAGATAAAATTTATTACTTTTGAACATGAAAACAAATGTATCTTTGATCTGTTTCATGCTTCTCCCCACACCTCATCTTCCCTGTCTATTTTGGATGATACTGCCATCTGTTTGTCCTTGTTGGTCATGGTGCTATGCAATGTCTTGGGAACTGAAGTATGTCATCTGTATAGAGACTCTAAGGATGAACTTGTTTAGCAAGAATATGAGTCAGTAGAAGACAGAAAATAAAAATTCTTAAGATTTTATGTGGCCCAGAGGAAGGTTGTATGGAGTAATGGGGCTGTAGTGGGTGCAGGGCATCTCCTTTTCTATTTTCTTACCTGAATTTGCATCTCTAGCTAGTGGCACATGCTATTAGGAGAATGAAGGTCTTTTTTTTTTTTTTTTTTTTTTTTTTTTTTTTAAGAACCATAAAATAAAGCACTATTCGAAAAGCTAGAGAGCTACACATTTAACTTATCTTTCCTCTGTGATGCTGGTGGAACCACTTGGCATTTCTGATCATACCTACATGCTTAGTTGATTAATGTTTTCCTGCTTTTAAAGTCTTACCAGATGCTTGAATGACCTTGAATACAAATTTGGACAATTAAATTATTTTATTTTTGCTGCTCCATGAATATAATTACTTCACTGAAAAAAAAACTTGTATACGAAAGTTACAATTTTCCATTATTATTTTAGATGTTTATTTAAACTATGTTACATTCAGTTAAAGTAAAAATAGAAATAGTTCAAAGATACTTTTGTATTAGAAAGAGATGTGAATTGCTTTTCAAGAATGACAGCTATTTTCCCAGGGGCATTTGTTTACTAAACATGGTTAATAGAATAGTGACCAATGGAAAGCCTAGAATAAAAAATTTCGTGGAATTTCCCTATATTTGATTGTAAATGAAACTTGTTCAATCATGAGATGAATTTTTAAAGTGTTTCATGGTCTCTTATGGACATTTCCCCTACTCTTTGAGTAAGAAAAAAAGAAGAGAAGAAAAAGATAAAGGCTTGTGCTACCCAAACTAATAGCACTCCCACTCAGCTTCAATTTAAGATGTAAGTAAGTGAGCATTTCTTAGAAAATAGTGCATGCATTCCCTGGTTCAGCCTCTGAGCATGGTGAGTGTTATTTCATCTTTGCATTTCTGTTTGCCTGTGGCTGGGAATAAGGACAGACTGGGAAGGGAAGGGAAGGGAAGGAAAGGTTCTTACTGATGTGTTCAGCTTTTTGGGGTTCTGCTTGGTATTAGCCCACATTGGCCTTACTTGTTGCAAATGGTGGAAGCTTTTCCCATGCTACTATTCTGATACCCATAGGCAAGTGTCCTGGTAGTGACTGTGTTACAACCAGCTTTACAGTACTCATAATCCGTAGGTATTCTCTAACTTGAGTTATTTATCAAGGTCCTGAATTAGAGTCATCAACTTTAATATACTGTTAATCTAGGTATATACTTGTAGTTAGTTCTCTTTTGGGAGGAACGTTAGGCCTCTTGAATTGGTTTAGTTTATAAAGTGTTCACTGAGATAAATGTTACAACTCAACCTCAGAACTTTACTGTAGTTATTGAGCTATGCGTGCTCAGTCCAGAATCATTCAGGTGGAATCCCAGCAGCTGGCTGCTCACCTCTACCCACAGTGCTTCTTGAACAGAGTGAGAACATAAGGAGGTGTTAGTCTAGTGCAGAGTCCCAGGCACACCAGTGTCATGTTGGACCTGAAGCCATCAGTGGTGGTGTTCCTTTATGTACAGAAGTGAACTGTGTACAGTTCTCCTGCCAAAGCCTAAAGCTGCCCAGGAACTGTCCCCACATTCTAGTTAGTAACAGTGCTGCTAGGAATTTCAGCTGGGCCTCAACACCATGGAGTAGCACACTTCCTTGCTTTAGCTATGGCCAAGTTTTGGAAATCTGCTTCCAGAAGTCAGACATGGATGTGAACTGTTCTGTTTTTTTACTGTAATGTTCTTTTTTAGACTTAGATAAACTTTGTAAAAATATAAACTTAGAAAACTCAGGAAAACAAAATTTAAAAATCATGTTTCCTGATCATGTATGTTAGTATAGTTATATTTACTAATATAAATATGTAGGAAAGATAGAAAAGTAATCATTAAGAAAGAAAACCTGAATAGTGAGAATACATAAGCTACTACATAGAAGTCTCAATCTAAGAGTAGTTTGAGTTCTCTCTCTCTCTCTCTCTCTCTCTCTCTCTCTCTCTCTCTCTCTCTCTCTCTGTCTCTCTCTCTCCTCTTTCTCTCTCTCTCTCTCTCTCATTATCAACTCTTTGTTTTAAATTCTGATATGTGGAAATAATAAAATTCTTTTAAAAATCATATTGACTTTTTACAGCCACACATTGAAATTATATTGTTAAAAATAGAAATAAATGTTAATTCAAATAATTACTGATTATTAATTAAAATTATCTTTGCCATGTTTGTGTTTTGAACAAACACAAATCACATGTCTGCTTTCTTAGACTTTTACCAGGTTTCCTTTTGCAGCAAGATGGTAATGTTGATTTAGAAGCAAAGTTATTCTCAAACTATGAAAAATGAGAAATTAAGAGAAAAGAAGGAAACTGTTCTCACCTCTAAGGGGGCTGCTTGTCTCTTCTGTCTCTCATTCTTACTTTTATTTTTATTTCTATGACATTGATAGTCAATGTAACATTCTAAATTAAAGTTAAGACATTTCTTTTTGTATGAAACACTGTAGCTAGCAAGGTATGCATTTTAATGAAATATAGTTTAAAAATATATTTGGAGTATATGGGATGGATGCCTGGTGTAGTGTCAAACCATAAAACTGAGAGAACCCACTTCTGTTCTTTAACTGCTTGTTCTCGTGTCACATGGAATACTCTTTTGTATCTCTGCCTCTGGCTTCTCTTCTGTAAAATGGGCTCAAGAATTTAATTGACTGCCTTCACCCCTTGCAAGAACATTGAGGACAGATACCTTGAAGTCTTGGAGGACAAAATGCTACCTTGTGTATTTTTTGATACTAACTTACCTTGTAAGTATGTGCTTTGTGTTGTGTACAGTGACACAGTGTGACATTGTGAACTTTTTTATGAGAATAAAAGTTCTTTGCATGCTTTAATGTTAAACTGTACTTCTGTTATTAATGTCTTATATTTTCTGAACTTGATTCTGTTCTATCTTAATAATGTAGTAGGGAGTGTTCACCTGAAGCCTATGTATTTTATAGTGTTCTGGTTGGGAAGCGGAGTATAGATGTTTTCTGACAGTCTTAGAAATGTGCAGAGTTGTACAGTTTGGTTAGGACTCTGCCCCAGATCTGTAGTGTACAGAGGACTCACTTTTCAGCTTAGGAACAGGCAAAAGGAGCCCTCTGTTGTTGCTCCATTTTGGGGTCCTGTCCTGTGTCTTCCCCCCTCCCCCTCCCCTCCACTGACCTGCATGCCAAACCACTAACAGAAAGCCAGGGAGAGCTTCCTGTTTTTAATGTAGAGGAAGTTCAGTGAAGGAAGACCCCCGTCAGGCTTTGAAAGGCTTGGATTCTCATCGCTATGCTCCCCATACTGGTCCTCACTTTTTCTGTCTCAGACTGTTTTCCATCACAATCCAGTGAATAAATTTCCTAGGTAGTTAAGGCTGTTGTTGCATTGGATGCTAGAGCCTATACAATTCTGAGATGATGGTTAAAAATATATGTTGTGAAGCTGCCTATAATTATTTATATGAAAATTTCTATACTCTATGATTTTCTTTGTATTTGCATGTGGGCGTAATTCTCAGAGCCTAAGAGCATTGTTGTGTAACCCCCATTATCATCAGTGAATGTGTGATCCCTTAAAAGAATTCCTGAGTGCTTTTTGTTAAATGTTCTCTGATCAAACTTACAATTATAAAGTAAAAGAAATATGGTAATTTTCCTGTCTGGTTAATATTATGAAGTTTGGTAATTTTCAGTGCTGTGGTAAAGTTTACTCAAGTTTCTGAAAGTATTCTGTTTGTATGACATCTGTTATCATTCTTTTCCAGAGAATACGGTCAACTGTGGATGAAAAAGAACAAAAACAACTTCTCATGGATTTGGATGTAGTAATGCGGAGTAGTGATTGCCCATACATTGTTCAGTTCTATGGTGCACTCTTCAGAGAGGTACGGGTAAACTATTTGGCTTTTAGCTGATAAATGCATATTTAATTTGGATGAGTAAGAAGATGGCAGGATTAAATTCTGATCTTCAGCAAAGTGACCCATTAACAAGGAAATTGTCTCTCATTATTGTAGTACAGAGCCATCCAAGTTAACCTGTAGGTTCTTCTTTCTGCTTAGGATTGCTTTGGCCACTCATTGGTTTGTTTTGTTATACTTTCCTTACTAGTTCTAGAGAGGAACTCCAGTGAAATTTGGACTCACAGCTTCTTACATTAAAGGATGATTATCTTCTATACAAATGTGAATAGTTCTGTATATTTGTGGTTGTTATTTCTGAATCCCATGTTTTCTATTAAGAATGCTTATATTAATATGTTTTCTATTAAGAATGTGACACATCTGTGTATCAGTACTTCAGTGTAGATTTTTTTTTAAGAATTATTATGTTTAAATTTTTTTGGTTAGTAATGAAATTGGTGTCATGACGACACCTTTATTTTTTTAAAAAGTAAATTTTTAATTAAAATAAACTTGTATCACTTTTCCCTTCCCTTTTCTTCCTCTAGCCCCCTTTATGTGTATCTTTCATTACACTTTTTTATTATTTGCCCCACCCACCTGCCCTTCCTTGCTTTCCTTCCTCCCTGTTTTAGTTAGGGTTTCTCTTGCTGTGAAGAGACACCATGACCATGGCAACTCTTATAAAGGAAAACATTTCATTGAGGTGGCAGCTTACAGTTCAGAGGTTCAGTCCATTATCATCATGATGGGGAGCATGTAGGCATGCAAGCAGATGTGATGCTGGCTACATCTTGACCAAAATGCTGCAGGAAGTCGACTGACTGTCACACTAAGTAAATCTTGAGCAAAAGAGACCTCAAAGCCCACCCCCACAGTGACACACTTCCTCCAACAAGGCTACACCTCCTAATAGTGTCACTCCCTTTGGGGGCCATTTTCTTTCAACCCACCACATTCCCTGTTGCTGAGTACCTTCCATTTTTTAACTGTCACCTTTTCTGCTCTCATGTCAGTAGTTAGTACCCCTTCTTATTCACTTTATTCCCCACTTCAGACTTCTTCCTCCCCTCTCAGATCCTATTTTACTTTCATGTCATTTCTGTGTATATATATGTATATATACATGTATACATACATATGTCTATATGCGTGTGTGTGTGTGTGTATTACATATTCTGCATGTGGCATAAAATATGCAGTTTTTATCTTTCTGAATCTGACTCATTTTGCTTCATATGATTGTTTCCTGTTTCATCCATTTTCCTGCAAAGGATATGATTTTATTCTTTACAAAAGAATAAAATTCCATTGTGTATTTGTACCATATTTTTAAAAGACCATTCATCTGTTGGTAGACATTGAGGCTGGTTCTGTACTTTGTGAATGTACAACAACAGATGTGAATGTGGTAGCATATCTGATAGGTTGATTTAGATCTTCACATGTGTACCTAAGAGTGGCTATGGCTGTATCATATGATAGTTCTACTTTTAGCGTTTTTGAGGGCCTCCATACTGATTTCCATAGTGACCGTACAAGTTTACACTCCTACCAGCAGTTTATAAGGGTTACTCTCTTCCTACATCTCCATCGACATTTGTTTTCTTTATGAGAGCATTTTGACAAGGTGAGATGCAATCTTAGAGCAATTTTAGTTTTTATTTCTTTGATTGCTAAGCATTTTGAAAACCCTTTTTCAAATGTTTCTTAGGCATTTGTATTTCTTCCTTTGAGAATTGTCTATTCATTAGCTTACTTATTGATTGGATGATCAGATTTTATTTTGTTGTGTTTAACTTGTAGTTCTTTATAGATTCTAGATATTAATCCTTTGTCAGTTATATCGCTGGCAAAGACTTCCCCCTATTCTGTAGGTAATTACTTTGCTCTATTCCTGTTTTTGTTTTTTGGTATATAGAAACTTTTTAATTTCATGTAATCCTGTTTGTAAGTTTTCTTAGAATTGCTTACATGCTGTTGAAGTCCTTTTAAAAAGGCCTTGCCTGCACCTCTGCTTGGAATGTTCTACTTGTTTTCCTCTAACAACTGTAGGTCTTAGATTAAGGTCTTTGTTCTAGTCAATATTGGATTTGTATGTGTGTGTGTGTGTGTGTGTGTGTGTGTGTGTGTGTGTGTGTGTGTAAGAAGATAAGGACCTATTTCCCTTCTTTTATGTTGAATATCCAGTTTACTAGCACTATTTGTTGAAGAGGTTTCTTTTGTAACTATATTTTTAACACATTTGTCTAAGATTTCATGGCTGTAGCTTTCTAGAGTCATTTCTGGGTCCTGTTTTGTATACCATTGGTCTCTGTGCTGTACCACCACTATTTCTGCCATTGTGTGTCTCTGGTTGATATAGTTTCAGATCAGGTATTATGATGCCTCCAGTATTGTTTCTTCTTTTTAGTATTGCTTAGTATTCATTTGTTTGATTTTTATTTTGCTTTTCTTACTAGTTATATGTGGAATCCCACTGAAATTTGGATGGGACTGTCTTGGTTAGGGTTACTATTGCTGTAATGCAACACCATGACCAAAAAGCAACTCAGGAAGGAAAGGGTTTATTTCACTCACGGTTCCATAGAACAGTTCATCATCAAAAGCAGTGATTTCAGGAACTCAAGAAGGGCAATAACATGGAGGTAGGAACTGATATAGAGGCCATGAAGGGATGCTGCTTAATACTGACTTGCTCAACCTGCTTCCTTATAGAACCCAGAACCACCAGCCCAGGGGTGCCCTACCCACAATGGACTGGGCCCTCCTCAATCAATCACTAATCCAGAAAATGCCTTGCAAACTTGTTTATAGCCCAGTCTTAGAGAGGCGTTTTCTCAATTGAGGCTCCCTCCTCTCTGATGACTCTAGCTTGTGTAAAAGTGACAGAAAACTAGCCAGAACAGGGACTGTGCTGAGTCTGTAGGTTGCTTTGGGCCATATATATCCAATTATCACAATGTTAATTCTATTCATTCATGCTTTAGAGGTCTTTCCATCTTTTAGTATATTCTTCAGTTTTTTCCTTCCAGGCTTTACAGTTTTACCCTCCTGATTAGGGTTTTCCTGGGTATTTTACTTAGTTTTTGAAACTGATGAATGAGGGGTTTGGTTTTTTGTTTAGTTTTGCTTTTGTTTGTTTGGTCCCTTCTCCCTACCCTCCAATTTCTATCTGGGCAAGTTCATTGTTTGTATATGGAAAGGCTACTGAGTTTTATATTTGTAGTAGATATAAATACAGTTTCTGTCTTAGTTACTTACCTTTTGCTGTGAAGAGACACCATGACCAAGACAACTTAGAGAAGAAGGGTTTATTGAGGCTTGTAGTTTCAGAGGGTTAGAGTCCATGACCATCACAGTGAGGAGCATGGCAGCAGACAGAAGGGCAGAGAGAGCTTACTGGGAATGGTGTGGGCTTTTGAAACTTCAGAGCCCACCCCCAATGACACATTTCCTCCAACAAGGCCACACCTCCTAATCCTTCCCAAATAATCCTTCCTCCACTAACTGGGGACCAAGTATTTAAATATCTGAGCCTATAGGGACCATTCTTATTCAGACCACCACAGCTACTTTACTGTGGTTACCACATCTAGAGTTTTCTGATAGAGTCTGTAGGGTCTTTCAAAAATAGGATCATGTCAGCCAGGCACGATGGTGCATGCCTTTAATCCCAGCACTTGGGAGGCAGAGGCAGGCTGATGTCTGTGAGTTTGAGGCCAGCCTGGTCTACAAATTGAGTTTTAGGACAGCCAGGGTTACACAGACAAACCTAGTCTCAAAAAAAGAAAGTAAGAAAGAAAAAGGATTATGGCATCTGTAAATAGGGATTGTTTGACTTCTTTTTTTTTTATTATTATTATTTGTATCCTTTTAAATTTCTTTCTCTTGTCTCATTGCTCATTGAACATTATGTCAAATAAAAGGGGACACCCTTGTTTCTTTTCTGATGTCAGAGCAAATGCCTTCAGTTCTCTTAATTCACGGTAGTCTAGACTATAAGTTTGCTATGTGTGCTTCTAACCTTAATTTCTTTAGGGCTTTCATCCTGAAGGAATGTTACACTTTGTCAAAAGCCTTGTCTGTATCTATTGAGATGATCATGCGATTCTCTCCTTGAGTTTTATTAATGTGCTGCATTATTTTATTGTATGAGGTGACTTGAATGAAAAATGTCCCCCATAGGCTCAGGCATTTGATACTTGGTCCCCAGTTCCAGCTGGTGGCACTGTTTGGAGAGTTTTAAGAGGTATGGCCTTCCTGGAGTAAGTATGGTACTGGGACAAGCTTTGAAAGTATATCTTCACATTCGACCTATAGTTCATTCTCTGCTTTGTGCTTGTACTTAAAGATAAAAACATTTGGTTTCCTGTTCCTGCTGCTGCTTGCCACCATGCCTTCCCACCATGATGGGTTCTTATCCTTCTAGACCCATAAGTCCAAATATACTTCTAAGAGTTGCCTTGGTTATGGTTACAGAAAAGTAGTATGCATAAGTGTATGTGTGAAACAATCCTTACATTACTAGAATGAAACCAGCTTGATTTGATATTTATGGGTTCTTGAATTTGGTTTGCAAGTATTTTGTTGAAATACCCTCTGTGTGTGTGGGTTTGGTGTTATTGTAATGGCAACTTTGTAGAATAGTGTTCCTTCCTTTCTATTTTATGGAGCAGTCTGAGGATGTTGGGATGTTGGTGCTGGCTCTTCTGGAAAAACCTGGTCAAATTCATCAGTCAGTCTTTCTGCTCCTGAGCTTTTCCTTATTGGGGGATTTTATTACCACTTTAATTTTATTGCTCCTTGTGGATCTGCTTAGTTGCTTTTATCTTCTTGACTTTATTTTGTTAAGCTATATATGTCTATAAATTTATCTTTCCTAGATTTTCTAGTCTTTTAAGAATATATTTTTAGCCAGGTGGTAATAGTGCATGCTTTTAATCCCAGCACTTGGGAGGCAGAGGCAGAGGCAGGTGGATCTCTGTGAGTTCAAGGCCAGCCTGGTCTACAAAGAGAGTTCCAGGACAGCTAGAGCTGTACACAGAGAAACTCTGTCTTGAGAAAGAAAAAAAAAAATATGTATTTTGAAAGCAATTCCTAGTGATCCTCTATCATTGGCATATGTAGTAATATACCCCTTTCCAATTCTATTAATTTTAATTTTCTCTAGTTAGATTGACTAGGGGGTGTACCAGTTTTGTTTATTAGTGCACCAACTTTTTCTTTTCTTTCGTGTGTGTGTGTGTGTGTGTGTGTGTGTGTGTGTGTGTCTGTCTGTCTGTCTCACTGTCTCTCTCAGACAGGTTCTGTCTGTGTAGCCCTGGCTGACATAGAACTCACTCTGTAGACCAGTCTGACCTCAGACTCAGAGATTTGCATGCCTCTGCTTCCTGAAATGCTGCTACAAATGGTGTGGTCACCATACCAGGCAAAACCAACTTTTTCTTTGATTGCTTCTGTGTATAATTCTTTTTGTCTCTCTTTCAGTAATTTTTGCCTTGACTTTCATTATTCATGAATGAATAATGTTCTTGGAATGTATTAGGCTCTTATTTGTGATTGCTCTGATTTTTCTTCTAGTGTAAGTACTCATAGCGATGTATTTTCCTCTTAGAAGAGCAGTAAGTGTATACTGAAGTTCTGGCAAACTGCTTTCATTTTCATTTGGTTCTGAAAAACATCTGGTTTTCTTCCTAATTTCTTTATTGGTACACTGTTCATTCCAGAAAGAATTGTTCAGTCTCTTGGGTGTTTGTTTGATTTTGTGATTTTTCCGGCTATTGATAGTTTATTAGTTTTTCTACTGATTTGATAAGGTCTGGGTTGTTATTTTGATTTGTTTATTTGTTTTGTGAACACTTGCTTGTAAATTAGAATGTGTCCAGTCATAAAGAAGGTTCACTGGGCTGCTCAGATTCCATATCTGTTGTATGAAAGATTCTAGAGATACCTATTAAGTTCATTTTATCCATGATATAGTCTTCATTTGCTTGACCTGTTAGGGTCTTTGGCAACATTTTATAGTTGGTTGTTGTGTAAGGCTTTTTCCTGTCTCATTAGACTCGTTCCTGTGTGCCTTATTGCTTTACTTTCTGTTGTCAATGATGTATGTATAAATATTTTATTTTTTAAATGGTGGTTGTTGGTGTATAACTATGTTGTTGAGTTTATCTAGATTTCATCTTTAGGAATTTTCATCTTTAGGAATTTCATCTTTAACATCTCATCTTGTTAATTCAGTATTTTATCATCTTCTGCCTTTGTTTCCCAATAAATTCACATTCAGGAATTTCTTTTCTTTTCTTTTTTTCCATTTTCTTTCCTTTTTTTTTAATTAAGGAATTTTTTGTTCATTTTACATACCAACCACAGGTCGTCCCCCATCCCCCCCATCCCCCCCCACCTCCCTTCTTCTGTTGTGTGTTCCAGGCACCTTTGGCTGAACATGACAGGCTGTCACTGTCACTGCTCTTTCTGGTAGCGCAGGTGGTTTCCTCCCATTCTTACCCCTCCTTCCTGTTCCTTCTTCAAGCCTGGCTCATGGCTTTGGTCTGTTTGTAGCTATGGACAACAGGGGATGGCAGAGGGGTAGAACTTGGTTGTGTCCCTTAGAACCTGCAGGGATGTCCTTCTGCAGCTGCTTGCTGTCTTTCCATCTCATCCTCAGTTCTCAGTTTCTTCTTCCCTCCACCCCCCAACCCCGCACCATCCACATGCAAGGCACTTTATGTTTTACCTGTGCTAACTCACAGGACCTTTATTACAGTCCATAGACGGTAGTGGGCAGTCTCATTTCATAGAGGAGCAGGGAGGAGGCCTAGGCCTATATAAACAGAAAGTGGCAGGCCTCCCAGGCTCTCAGCAGGAGGGGTCTTTCCACCCCAAAATTACTTATTTGATGGTGGGGGTCTGAGTGCACTGTAGTTTTCTCTAATAGAAAGCTATAGTAAATCTACTGAGAGGTGTCTTTAGAAGACAATAAAATTGTGTGTGTTTTTGGTGGAGAGTTTTGATTTTTCTGTGTGAACTATTCTCTGAGAATACTGTAGAAAGTTAACATTGAGAAGAAAGGAAATGTAAAGGTTTATTATGTCAAATATGCTTTAAAAATGTTCCCCAGTCACTTAGTGACATAAATGTTCTAGTCCTATTACTCATCTCAGTGTTCTTCAGTGTATGCTCTTCACACTTGTGAGGTGAATGTGCTTGTGCTATGAGGCCTAATTGAAGAAAAGACTCAGGGAAGCTGCATTCTCTGCAAAGCTCAGTCACTAGTGAATGAATTTTCCCTTAAGGGGCATTAACTTCTTTAGTCTAGAACAGGCTTGAGAGTTAAGAGGTTACTGGGTAGAAAACCTTTGAAACTACAACTGTCTCCATAAATTAGTGGCAGCATCAAAGTTGTTGAAGATGATTTTCAGCATTATCTCTGATGGTAGCTTTTCTCCTTTGGTCAGTGCTGTTTACCCTGTTCCCATGGACACAGCTGCTAGTTCCTTTCCTGCTGAGGCCCTGCGCTTTCTCCTACCTTTCCTGCCTATCTCTATGACCACGGTGTCAAGGAAAGGAACTTAAGATCCTCTCTCAGTGTGGTACACCGTTCTCAGTTTTGACTTATTTAGTTTCTGTAGCTTATAGAATATTAAAGATGTATTCCTATTCATGGGGTGATTCTATCAAATGTCAGTCTGGCTACAGTAGGCTCCCCTTATTTGCAGGAGGTACATCCCAAGGTGTATCCAGTGGAAGCCTGACACCTCTGATATTACCAAACTCTTATATTGTTTTTTCCTGCACATATACCAGTGAAAAAATTCAACATAATATTGACACAGTAAGTGATAATCATAATTATATCAATCATAGGTGTAATAGTTATAATACCTTAGGGTTACTTGAAGCACAACTACTGTGACAGTTGGTCTAATAACTAGTGTGGTTACTGTAGAAAAATGGCTATATGTATACTAGGTACTATAGAAAACACGGCTCATAGGGTGAAATGCTCACTCCCATCAGTGGTGGGATGGGGTAGGACATCACAGGGTGTTCTCACCTATGGAGGTAAACACACAATTTGAAACTTAGGAATTGCTTATCACTAGAACACTGGTTGTGCTGTTATCAGATCACAGTGACTGCAGGAAAAGCAGGAACTTCTTCCTGCTTCTCTATGATAAAATTGTTTTCCTACCCTGTCTTCATGGTTGCCAGCACTGATTTCCTGAAGACAAACAAAATAGATCCAGTTGTGCTGCAGTAGACAGTGGTACCTGCTGCATGGAGCAGACAGGGTAAAGGAACACTGAGCGAGCTGACTCACCTCACCAAGAAGGCTTCTGGTCTGAACGAGGTGGCATTTGCTATTCCTTTCTAGCTTTCTAGTTTGAGAAGTTTTAGTAGTTTCTCAAGATAAACTCTTTTGTCAAGAAGAAAGAATAGTTTTCCATATATTTCCCAATTTTTTGCTCAGTTATGGCAAAATTTGAAATTTTTATCAAAGTACAAAAGTTTTCTGTGTAAGTTAAGAGTGGATAAAATAGTGCTGAAGAGATGGCTCAGCCATTAGAAGCACTGACTGCTCTTGTAAAGGCCCCAGGTTCAGTTTCCAGCACACAATTACCTGTATGCAGCCCTAGTCTCAGGGGATTTGACATCCTCCCTTGGCCTCTGAGGGTACTGCACTCTCTCACACACAGACATACTTGAAAAAAATGAATAAATTAAAAAACACCAAAAAGAAAAAAAAAAAGAGTGGGTAAAACAAGCTGTAGTCACGTAATTATGTTTAAATGCAGGTAGGCTATTATTCCCGGGTCCTTAATGGTGAATAAAAAATGATCATGAGTTGGAGGTTCAGTGTAAAAGCAGAGCAAGATGTCTTCCTTCTGGATTCTGTTTCTCTCCTAACTAGGGGAGGCACCGGTGCTTAATATTGGGATTTTAGTGGTGATAAGCTTCTGTTGTTTTACAGGGCGACTGTTGGATCTGTATGGAGCTCATGTCTACCTCGTTCGATAAGTTTTACAAATATGTATATAGTGTGTTAGATGACGTTATTCCGGAAGAGATCTTAGGCAAAATCACTTTAGCAGTAAGTATCTGGCTTTCACACCACTGATGTGTAACTGGGTGAAGAAGTTGCTGGTATTTCTGAATGCACATGCTATTGGTCTTCGCCTCTCTGGGAAAATCATTTTTAGTAGGATAAGAGATAAAGTCATTTTTGTGCCATAATTAACATAATAGGTCTGAGGAACACTTTTCAAAATGTGATCTGTGAGTATTACATTGTTGTGCTTATTCAAATCTCAATGAGCTATAAGAGACTGGCTTAAGTAAAACTAGAAATGCAATTTTATATTTGTTTCCCTTGTTGTTTTAACTATCTTAAGTAGATTATATCCCTAAGCTAATCAGAGTGGCAGAAGTCTTTTTGAAGCCCCTTAATTGAAGCTTTTCGACAAGGTATGTTTTGCTGTGGTTTAAGATTGAGGATTATTCAATTTAAGCCATTTAAAAAGTTGATGTGCAATCTTAGTAGCCAGCAATGATTAATTTGATCACTTCACTTTTACTAGAAGACCAAAAAGGGAAAGAGTTCTCTTGGGAATATGTGTTACGGTTTGAAAACTGGATTCACAATAACTTACTTTCTTGCTCTCACCTTTATTTGATGAATGTGTACAATTTATTTTACAGTGGAAAAGGCAACTTATTTTTTATAAAGCAAAACTGATAAGACATTAGAATCCCTGAGAACCTGAGCCAGATATACTTGTCTAGTTAGTTGGTGTGTGAGCTAAATCATACTGTGGTTACATGTTACTTCTGATTTCTTTGAATCAGTCCCTTCCCCAAGCTAGCGTGTCAGTTGCCAGTTTAGTGATTTCTAAAGCTAATGAAACTGATATAAAAACATAATTTCTGGACCCTATTTCAGTTGTAAAAGATGTGTGCATTTAGTAGACTTAAATTTTTGAGTAATTTTGAAACTTTTTTTTTTTTGGTTTTTCAAGATAGGGTTTCTCTGTGTAGTTTTGGTGCCTGTCCTGGATCTTGCTCTGTAGACCAAGCTGGCTTTGAATTCACAGAGATCCTCCTGGCTCTGCCTCCCTAGTGCTGGGATTAAAGGCATGCACCACCACTGCCCGGCCTAAATTTTTGGTTAAACCATAGTTAATAAGTTGCTTTAAGATGGATAATTTTGTTAAAATTTTGTCACTGCCAAATTAATGATTAAATTTAAAATTTTTCATTAGCTAGCTAACCTAAGATATATATTTTCATATAATACTATAAACTGAGTTGAACTAAAAACTTATTGATTGCTCAGATGAATATGTAAATCTTACATTGATAGTTTGTTTAGCACCCCTCCATTGTAACAAGCTACTGTTGTCTTAGAACTTGCCACTGTTTACCACTGTTCACAGTATTAGAATTCAATAGTACTATACAGTAGAATAGTACTGCAGCACTATACAATAATAGAATTATGATAGTAGTTAATGGTGAGTGAATATTATTTGTGTTGAGCCAAGATTTTATAACATAATTTTCTTGGTAACTCTATGGTAAGTATATCCCATTTTTATAGATGGTAAATCCAAAAGCATGGATATATTAATTTGCCTTGGTATTTACAGTTTTAAGTTGTTGATGATCAAAACCTCCATAGCCTGATCTCATAACCCCACTTAACTACAGCATAACAGGATAATTTGTGAAATTTGGAAAACAAATATAAAATTATTTTATCATGTATTGTAATATATATAGTATGAACATGAATAACTTAATTAGTACGTGTGTTTGTGTTTTTCAGACTAGTAATCACCTTTTATATTAAGCACATTTTAAATTACTCTCTGTAAAATCTCTTGCTAATTAATTGACCAGTGAACACACAGGAAGGGTTTTACAGATAATACAAGGTGGTAATTTCTACATTTTTCATATAATTCCTCTGACAGCAAAGACTTGACTTCTTCTTTTTCTTTCTGTCTTTCCTTTTTCTTTCCTTTTTCCTTATTTTAAACAGCAAATGTACTGGCCTGTTGTCAAGTCTCTGTTGCTTCCCTTTCTGAAGAAGCCTATGATTTCTAATCATGAGTAGTATGACCCATGACAGGATAAGTTGCTGCTGGCTGAGCAGATATGCCAGATCCGCAGAACTTACATCAAGGGTTTAGTGAAAGAGTATGAAGAACTGAGGATTTATGGAAATTATCACCATCATGGATAGTAGAACCAGTCCAGTGAACTTGTGCTATTTTTATGATTGTACAGGCTTGAGGTACAAAAACTATACAACTTTTTAGTGACTTAATATGTAAGTCATGTTACTG
This sequence comes from Peromyscus maniculatus bairdii, assembly GCF_049852395.1. NCBI lineage: Eukaryota > Metazoa > Chordata > Mammalia > Rodentia > Cricetidae > Peromyscus > Peromyscus maniculatus. The sequence goes on along the minus strand of NC_134859.1, from coordinate 50,273,275 downwards.
TTTTCTTAACGGTCAGAGAGGACCATGAAAAGGCAACTTTCCAATGTAAAAGTGTATGCCATTGTCATTCAAAATACAGAAGGATAGCATTTGAAATGCTAAGCTGAGAAAGCATACAGAGGGCATGCAGGCTATTGCTTGTGATAGGTGGTTGGGCTATTTTATTAAAAACACAAAAGTCTTTATCCCACCTCTTCTTTTTCTCCCTAGACTGTGAAAGCACTAAACCACTTAAAAGAAAACTTGAAAATTATTCACAGAGGTGGGTATGGATTGCTTTCTGTGGAATAGGAGTCAACTTTTTCTCCTTAAATTGGTTAAAACATTTTTTAATGAAAACTACCATAATACTATATAAACTTTCATGGAATATTTGTGTTTGTGGCCAACAAAACAAAAAACCCAACTTATCAAACAAACACAGAGAAACCCCAAGTGGTGTATACCTTGAAGCATCAGGGGTTCTTTAAATGTCCATCTAACTGAGTAAGTGTTTTAGATTTACAATTACATTTTGCTGCAGATTCTTGATCTTAGTTAGAAATAGTTACTCTTGATAATGAAGCCTTTTGTACAGTTCAAATGTACCAATAAAATTGATAAAAGGGAAACATAAATGGCTAAAAATAAATCACTCATTGCCCAGTATAATTGATGACTGCATATGGTCAGAGCATCAGAGTGGCCATGCAGACATTCAAAGAAGAATCTGAGGAGACAGTACCTTAAGGCATTCTCCCCACCCCCGTTGCTGGAAATTGAACCCAGGTTCTTGTGCATGCCTGACAAGTGCTCCCTACCACTTAGCTACACTCCCAGTCCCTATACTCAAGCATTTTAAAGCCATGGTATTTCTCCTATGAAATGTTTCTTCTCACTTTAGAGCATGTGTTTGTAAAAGAGACTTAAAATTCACATTATAAACTGAAACTCCCCTAAAACATGACCCGTTTGTAAAAGCATTGATTGTGTGGCATTAATGACCACCTCAGCTCCAGGTATTACTTCTAGACCCAACAGAAGCAATACTGAAGAAAGGACTCTCACTTCCTGGATGACTTTTTTTAGCAGCACGAACATTTTTTTTTTTTTCATGTTTGTGTTCTATGTCACATTCACTAGAATTGTCCCCTGCTCTAAGAACAAGAGACTTATCCTGATAAAGCTGAGACTAGTCAGGAGCCACGTTTAGAAGTGTGGATAGAAGCCTTGACAAGATGCAGATTCCACGAGAAACCTGGGATGGGAGGATTAGGAATGGGTGTTTTTAAGAGGTGATCTGGGTTTGTTAACGTAGGGGAGCTTTTCTAGACTTTTGGAATGATATATAGATGTTTTCTGTGTCTTAATTTATTAAGTCTTCCATGATACTGGTAATGAAATAGATAGAAGGATTGTGATAGAAATAGAGAAATTGGACAGCATAGGGGACATTTTGACAGTCAGCTTATTGGCACATTGGTAGTGATTATCATTGAGGAGGACCTTTGGCTGTTTGCATGCTGAACAAGGCACAATAGTTCTGAAAGTCAGAGAAATGAGTCAAAGGGAAAGTTGTTTGGGAGAAACTGGAGAAAGCCATTTAAGATCAAAAGACCCTGAGAGGGGCTAGAGAATTGGTTCCGCAGTTAAAAAGTGCTTGCTGCTCTCCACAGGACCCAAATTCTGTTCCCAGCACCCACCCTGGGTGGTTCACAGCCTCCTGTACTCGAGCTCCAGGGGATCTGATAGCTTCTGACCTTCCAGAGTCTCGGCCTACACTTAGACACACACACACACACACACACACACACACACACACACACACACACACACACACGAATAAGAATCAATCCTAAAAAAAAAATCTCGTAGAAATAACTGCATTTTTTGAGAATAAATAATTTTTTCCTTTAAAATAACACTTTCATAAATTAAAGCAATACTTAATGAAATTGTTGGTTCATGCTAGGTTGGTATACCTTATACTTTGTTTTGTAATTGTTGACATTTTTTGAAAATTAGCTTAGTCTTAGTCTATTATCTGATAAAGTTCATTCCTCATTCTGACTGCTGAAAACCATGATTTGTTTGTGTTTTATACATGTGAAGATGTTATGTCTTCCAGCTTGTTAAGTTATAGTGGTGAAAGGAGTTGGCCTGTTATATTACAGTCCTAGTCTCTTTTTAGTTTCATGGACAAAGTCTTACTCTGTAGCCCAGGTTGGCCTCAAACTCTTGGCAATATTCCCCCAGCAGTGTCACAAGTGCTGGGAATACAGGGATAAGCTACCACCTTTGGTCTTAGTTATTGATGTGTGTTTAAAACATAAATAAATGATAGCATGTGCTAAGTGAAGTTTTGTTTCTTGTATATCACAATTTAAGGACTCAAAATTTTCAGCAGTTTCGACTGCAGTACTTTGGAGTTGCTTCATTGATCAGTTGTATACTGAATGGCATGCATCTCTTGCAGATATCAAACCTTCCAATATTCTTCTGGACAGAAGTGGAAATATTAAGCTCTGTGATTTCGGCATCAGTGGACAGCTTGTGGACTCCATTGCCAAGACAAGAGATGCTGGGTGTAGGCCATATATGGCAGTAAGTGTGCAGCCAAGTCTCTTGCTTGGCAGTCATTGCATAGAGAGTCTGTGCCATTTGGTGCTAGGTATAAGGAATCTGCCTTCAGCCATGTAGCTTCACTGTGCTAGAATATCTCTCTCCCTAAGCATTTCCAAGCTTAAGTTTTAACTTCTGGAAACATTGCTAAATTATTTCAGTGCACTCCTTATACACGTTAATCCTCTTGTTTGGCATTTAGGATTTACGGTCTTTCCTGATTTTTGTTTTCATTGTATTCAACTCACCCAGTCAACCAGGTGATAAATGGTCCATGTCTTTGTGTTCTTTCTATCTCTTGTACTTTCTTGGCCATAATAGATAATCAGTATCAGTTGAGAGATATATGTTCTAGGCCGCTGAAGGATGCTATTAGAAGTTCAGTAAGAGTTACTTGGTACAGGAACACAGTCCCTGGCAGAATGCAGTGTGTCTTGCAGAGTCAGAAGCTGTGCTCCAATTGTGATTTCTTACTTCAGGGATGGATGGAACATAGCAATAAATGCAAAGCTAGAGACCTTAGGCATTTAGCAGGAAGCAGCTTTTACCTCAGGAAGACAGATGGACACTGTCCTTTCAGAGCTTCCCTGTTTGCTGTATCCCTGTATATTTGCATGACCTATTCCACAGGCCAGATTTTGAACTGCATTTGATTGGTGTTTGGTGTGTATATTTTAACACCCCCCCACCCCCCACCCCCCGCCGCCAGCAGTTTCTTCTTTTAGTGTCCATGGTCCTTTAAAGGAGAGCAGCATACTCCTATAAGTGATGATAAGGTTTGCTGGTGTTGATTGAGCCTTTTCTCTCAGTCTGTTTCAGTACTGTAGACTTTTTAAAACCTCCTCTTTGATGGGGGCATGGGGGCATGTGTGCCGTGGTGCATGTGTGGAGGTCAGAGGGCACCTTCATGGAGTCAGTTCTCTCCTCCCACCTTTACATAATAGATTCCAAGAGTTGAACCAACGTTACCAGTCTCAACAAGCGCCTTTACTCACTGAGCTATCATGCCTCCAAGAATTAAAATAAAGATAGTTTGTCCTCCTTTGTTTCCTTCATGATTGCTTCTGTAAGTGTCACAAAAGTTTTTAGTCAGAATAATCACAAGCTGGATGTTCAAGATTTTCTGACATGCTCTGGATGAATGGGCCTGGTGTTTCTTCAGATTTCATATTCATTTAAAACCTTGAATACATTTTCTTCCCTACATTACTCGGAAATCAGTTTGCCTTCAATTCTGTTTCTTACTTCAGTGTGTGATCATGTGGAACACAGTGCTGCCTGTTCTTTACATGTGTTCTGTTGCTTGGTATATACATGGGCTTCGTGTTTAGAAAGCATTGCATATGAAATGTTTCAGTATTGACAGTACTTTAGAATCGTTGCATTGTCAGTACCCTGTTTATTAGATTATTTGATTCACTTTTTCTACAAATGAAAATGTAAGTGTGTGTGTGTGTGTGTGTGTGTGTGTGTGTGTGTGTGTGTAGAAAGACATTTTCTTTTAGAATCTGAGCTTTGTGAATGTTGTCTCACCCGATAGATGCAATTTAGAAAATCCTATTTTCATCATGTTAATTAGGAACAAATGGCATAGCAGATTCAAAGACAAGCAATCAGAATGATTGGACACATTTGGTAACTGCCATGACTGACACATTCAGTAAGCATACAGCCCAGAGAATAACTAAGCATGTTACCTGGCTCAGAGCTGGTTTAGTGCGAAGATTAGCTGGAACAGTGTTCTCTGTAACAATATGGTTTTATTGTTGTTCTTGTGATAACAGAACACCTAAAGCTGAGTACTTGTAGGGAAGGAATGTTAAACTTGTAGTTTTAGAGGCTGAAAGTTGAAGACTGAGTGGCTCTCATCTGTTTGCTTCTGGTGAGAGCCTTCAGCTTTACCACAATATGGCAGAGAAATGGAAAGGGAATTGTCTGCATGCAGAGAGGGCTAAAGGGCCCTGTTTTATAACAGCCTCTTCCCAGGAGACCTGACTTAAGAGCCCATCACCAATCCTTTCTGAGTCCCCCTTTGACCAGCTAACTTCTTTAGAAGCCTCACCTCTTAATGGTCTGTTGTCTAAATAATTGACTGTCTTACTACTGACATCTTGGGGACCAAGCCTCTAGCACCAGAACACTTAGGAACAAAACATACCCAAACATTAGCACAGTACGATGTTCCTTAAGAATTGCTTTTTTTAATTTTTTTTTTAAAATTTTATAGTTTAATTTAATTTTACATATCAGCCACGGATTCCCCTGTCCTCCCCCCTCCCCATCCCTGGCCTTCCCCCCAGCCCAACCCCATTCTCATCTCCTCCAGGGCAAAGAAAAAAATTAATTAATTAAAAAAAAAAAAGAATTGCTTTTGATTCACGCAAGTCTTAAAGATGTAGCTATTGTCCAGATATAGCCAACTGTTCTGAATTCTGATAATTTTTAAAGAAAGAAACGGGCCGTGTTCTTGCGTAGAGATATTGTTCTGAGGCCACCAAGAAAAGGAGCCTAAGGACTCAATGTTCTTCCTGACTTTACCCAACTCTGGGACAACTGTATCCTACAGGCCTATCCTATCCTACAACTTTATCCTACAGGCCAACTGTAACCTCTGCAGCTCTGATATTACTGGATCAAATGAAATAGTCCTATCAATTGGTTTACAGAGGCCGACATTAATATAATACATAGACAAGAGTATTAATTTTGAAAGCCTGGAAGTAGCTTAACTCTTCTGGATATATTGTAACATATCAGAAATGCCTTTTGCTTGTATTTTTGAAACAAGGTCTAATGAAGCCCAGGCTGGCTTCAAATTTGGAATCTTCCTACTTCAACCTCCATTTTATAAGGACTGGAATCACCCGAAATGCCATGTGGTAGGCTTTTATAGTTTTTTTCTCAGTCTAGAGAAGCTAGAATTACTCTTTAACTTGTTGAATGTAAGGAAGATCTGAAATATAGAATTTTTGCATAATGTTTTATATGGAAATGGTTTATAGTTTGCCAAGCTCTCTTTCCCCACATAGAAATATGTGAATGTATGCATGTGTGCATGTGTGCGTTGTACACTTTCATGCTTGCTGAACCATTTTATTCTAAACACTCAGGTGTCCCTTTTCCAAGATGTACATTCTTTTACATGAACACAATAACGTTAAAAGAATAAAATAGTCAAGAATTTTGTTTTATTACATTGGCAATACTTAGATTTCCTAAATATCTAAAAAATAGTCACCTTAAAATGATGCCTCATTTTCAGCTTTTGCATTCTTTTTTTTAGTCTGAGCTGGCCCGGACCATTCCTCCCCCCCCCCCCCTCCATGGAATTGACCTTTTTAGAAGTAGCTTTAGAAGTTTGTGTTCTTCGTGAGTCCGGGTACCCCACGTGATTAGATTCAGACCATAGATTGTTTTAGGATGCCAACTTCATAGATGTTATCTGCTTTATATTGCACCATATGACAAAGCACATCATGATGACTACTTAGAACACTTGAAAGACCATGGGAACAGTTGCAAAATAGTGTCCTCTTTCTTTGATTTACTTTTTCTTCTCTTGAACACACCTGATGATCTAAATTCCAGAAGATATCTCATCCTTCTATCACCCTCCAACACAGTGACTTCTAGAAAGTTACTACAGGGGCTAGAGAGGTGGTTCATGAATTAAGAGCATCTGTTGCTCTTCCAGAGGACCTAAGTTTCATTTGAATTTAAATTTAATTCCCAGCTCTCATGTTGGGTGGCTTGCAACTTCAGCCCCATGGGATTGGATACCTTTGTCTCTGTGAGCACCCACATACACAAGACATATGCACACAGATATGCACATACACAGAGATACAAAATACATGAATAAAAGTCACCTCAGCTTCCTTTTTCTGTCTTTTCCTCGTGTGTCTTCTTGTGTTATAGACACCTTTCTATACAGTATATAAAATGGTGCTAGATCATTGGTGAAAGAAAGGATACACTTTAAAGAAGTACTTTTTGAAATATGTTATTATCAAAGCTTTTCTCTGTTCTGTCAGTGTTTACTTCATAAATTGCATGGCCCTACTATTTGGTGTATATTGTATCTGTTATATCTTCTTTAAGAGTTCACTCTCCCTATTCATTTAAATATTTTTGTTCTCAGTGGTATTCATAGAGTTTAGTATGAAATCATTTAAACTCCTAAAGAGTTCATGGGTTTGGCCAGTAGTGGCACATACCTTTAATCCCAGTGCTCAGGATGCAGAGGCAGAGTCAGGCAAATCTCTGTGAATTTGAGGCCAGCCTGGTCTACATAGTAAGTTCCAGGATAGCTACAGCTGCATGGTAAGACCTTGTCTCAAAAAACCAAACAAACAAACAAAAAGAATTCATGGGTTTGGATACTATTACTGAGAATGGAATGAACATTTTTTAACGTTTCACAGTTGTTATGTGGAAATACCAATAGTTGGCTTATGTTGGCACTGTATCTTGGTGACCTTGCTAATTTAGTATCCCCTGGTAGTTTTAATAGGGATTTCCTGTGTAGAGAGAGTTGTAGAAATTTGAATGTCTCTGTATAAGAGCACCATCTCTACCTTGATTTTGTTGCCCTAGCTGGAACCCAGTGCTGGAATAGCAGGGGTGGACATTTCTATTAGAAAGTGTTGTCTCCAGAATTAACTCTAGGTTGCTTTGAATTTCTTTGATGAAATGAGCACTTTTATCTATTCTTAGTATGCTAAGACTTGTTGCTATTGTTGCCATTATTACTGGGTTTCATTTGAGTTTTGTCAGAAGCTAAAGTTATTGGTCATACAGATTTTCCCCATTATATGAATATGTATTCCATTCATGTTACGTGTATAAGGCTCATATGCATTCCTGAGACAGAACGCACTGGTTCTAATGCATTAGCTCTTCTGTGGTTGGGTTGGATTTACTCATGTTGCTAGTGAGTTCTGTACCTTTGTGTACGGAGACATTGTCTTGCACTGTCTGTGTCAGGTTTTCCTAAGAGCTGGCCTCTTGGAATGAGTTTGAAACCCTGTCTGTCTCTCTCTCTCTCTCTCTCTCCCTCCCTCCCTCCCTCCCTCCCTCCCTCCCTCCCTCCCTCCCTCCCTCCCTCCCTCCCTCCCTCCCTCCCTCTCGTCTTTTGAAATAAAATTTGTATAAGATGGCTGGTATTTCTTCCTTGGAGATTTGAAAGGGCTCAGTGAACCCATCTTAATGTCAGCCTGTTTCTGGGAAGGTGGGTTTTTTGTTCACTGTTTTTCCATTTTTCTTTTAAGACAGGGTCTTTCACTGTAGTGCAGACTATCATGGTACCTGCTATACAGCCCAAGCATACCTTGAACGTATGATAGCCCTCCTGCCTTGGCCTCCCCAGTATTGGGATTATAGGTGTGAGCATGACACCCAGCTTGTGGGAAGGTTTTTAATGATAAAGTCATTAAAAAAATATTCTTCTAAGGTTATTTGTATTTCTTTATTGTCTTGATAGGCTTTCATTTTCCTTTTAAAAATACATTTTTGTTATTTCTTTTAGAATTTCATAGTGCTTTGGATCATATTCACCCCTCTGTCTTCCCCCAGTTCCTCTTGGACCCACTCTCTCACCTGTTCTGAACTTCAGATCCTCTTTTTCTATAAATGGCTCACCAAGTCCAGTTTGTGCTGACCATATCCTCCTAGATGTGCAGCCATCATCCACTGGAGTGTGGCTGGCCGGCCTATCAGGGGCCACGCCCTCCAAAAGGCCTGTTCTTCTCTCCCCCTAGTAGCCAGCAGCTGTCACTAGCTCCTCAGTTCCACATGAAGGCTTATATGGCACCTCTCCCATCTCATATCAGAGGGGTTCATCTATTTGTTTCTTTCAGATGAATAGGACTTCCTAGCCTTCAATCTTACTTAGAAATGTCAAGGCTTTCTCGTTCTCTTGGTCTGCTTAGCTCTGGCCTTCACTGTGTGATTTTGCTGTTGCCCAAGAAGTGCTGTGACTTTGTTGACTTTTTTTTTTTTTTTTTTTTTTTTTTAAATTTTATTTCATTTAACTCACTGTCTTTGCTACTTCCTGATGCTGTTCCTTGGGTCTGATTTCTTCTTTTTGAGGTTATTGTTGCTGTTGTGTTTGATGTTTGGTTTTCTAGTTCCTTAATCTGTACAGCTTGGTTATGATCTGAGACATCTCCATTATTTCCTTTAAGGAGATGATTTCCCTCTGAATAAGACTCAGCCACATCCTGCAATGCATGCTAAGCTGTTATCTCATTTTTATGTAGTTCAAAATAGATTTTTACTGCTTCTTGAGACTTATTTAATCCACATGTTACTTAGGATGTTTTTTGTTCCTCTCTAAATATTTGGTGATATTCAAAGATAGGGTTAGGGTTTGAAGGTACTCATGATTTCTAGTTTATCTCATCATCTCATCATCTCAGCGTGTGCTATGCATTGTTGCCATTCTACATAAGGAGGTATGTGTCATGCCTCAGAACACTAGGTCTGTACTAGCGTAGATTAGTGATGCTGGGACAATGTTTTCTCCTGTGGTTGAATAGGCAGCGTTTTTATGTAGTATGTATCATTTTCAGTAAAATAATGATATTTATAACAAAATGTAAGTAGCTTTCAATGAATATTGTTGCAGCACAGTACTTGTTTTCAAATTAAAATGCATGTCTCCAAATTAGTGGTATAGTACAACTATCACACTTTTGAGATGTTTCTTTTAGTAGCAGTTACTGTGAGCCTTTAGGAATAACCCATTGTTAACTCCGAGCCACTGATATACTCTCTTGCTGTTCCTCTGCATCCATTGACACACTCTATAAAAATGGCACCTAATGTCAAGGACTTAGAAAAATGTTCCCTTCATAGAAGTTACTAAAATTTTTGTTTGTTCTACTGTTCATAGATGATATATTATATGATGTGCTTTAATTTGGCTAAAATGATTCATAGGCATGTATCTTTAAAGGCAATTCAAGTAATAAATTTAACCTTATTGAGAAGAATTAAAGGGTGGGATAGTACAGTGATGACAGTTCCTGCTTTGCTTTTTTTTTTTCTTATCTCAAGTACCTTGTGATCTGTCTTACCCATTGAGCAAAGGCTGAGAGAGTCAGAATGCTGCCATTGCCTTCCTCCTGCTCCTTCCTATTTACCCTCATTTGCTTCAGCTTTGCTGGTGCTTGAGTATTTAGGGGAGAAATTCAGAAGGACTGTTTTATAGCCCCCATGTTAGTTAGGGTTACTAGTGCTGTGGTGAAACACTATGACCAAAAGCAAGTGGGTGAGGAAAGGGTTTATTCACTTCCACATCGATGTTCATCACTGAAGGAAGTCAGGACAGGAACTCAAACATGGCAGGAACCTGGAGGCAGGAGCTGATGCAGTGGCCATGAGGAGTGCTGCTTACTGGCTTGTTCCCCATGGCTTGCTCAGCCTGCCTTATAGAACCCAGGAGAACCAGTCCAAGGATGGCTCCACCCACCATGGGCTGGGCCCTCCCCCCTTGATCACTAATTAAGAAAATGCCGGACTGGAGAGAAAGCTCAGAAGTTAATAGCACTGACTGTTCTTCCAGAGGTCCTGAGTTCAATTCCCAGCAACCACATGGTGGCTCACAACCATCTGTAATGAGATCTGGTGCCTTCTTCTGGCCTGCACAGGGACACATGCAGGCAGAACACTGTATACATAACAAATAAATAATCTTAAAAAAAAAAAAAAAGAAAGAAAAGAAAAGGAAATGCCAGATCTTATGGAGGCATTTTTTCAACTGAGGCTCCCTTCTCTCTGATGACTCTAGCTTGTGTCAAGATAACATAAGACTAGCCAGCACAAACTTTCTGACTTAGCCATTGACCTCAGTGCAGTCTTTTGCTGGTTGTTTCTAACACAGTGATGTTTCCCTGTTACTCCCAGCATGGCCTTAGACATGAATTCTTCTAGGAAGATGCTGAGGTTTTTGTCTCCCTTCCCAGTTACTACTTCCATTCACCTGCTTCTTTAGGATTCACATAATAAATGACTTTGACTTATCTTTGTATTTCAGCCTGAAAGAATAGACCCAAGTGCGTCACGACAAGGATATGATGTCCGCTCTGATGTCTGGAGTTTGGGGATCACATTGGTATGTTTCTGCTGGCACAGCTTTGTCATAGTAATGAAACAATAAGAGATTAAGAGGTTAAAAAAAATGTTGAAAAGGGATGATGAGAAACTTCATGATTTGTAACAAGCAGAAACTCTTCATTTTTATCTAGAGACACTATTGAAATTTTGGTTTAATTTTAAATGTATCTGCCTTAGTTTGGAGTGCTTTAGCAAAATACTGTGAGATGGTTATCTTAGTAAGACTGGGAATGTATTTCTTGCAGTTCTGGAGACTTGGAAGTCCAAGATCAAGGGTTTGACATACTTTATACAGTGAGCTGATTTCTTTCTTGTTCTCACATAGCAAAGGGGTGAGGGGACATGGCTGTCTAAGGTCTGTCTTGTAAGTGCACTAATCCTGTTTGCTAGGCACTAAGCTCTCTGGTGACCTAGTCACTTCCTCAAGCCCTCTCTTGTGAGGCTGTCACCTTGGGTCTTGGCTTCTACATAAGGACTTTGAGGGGACATAGTCTAAGCCGTACTTTTTTATGTACTCATTTCTTCTTCTCCAAAGTTGATTTTCTTGTGTTTACTGTTGTTCTAGATCATGCTAGGATTGTTGTTGTTTCTGGTTTTGAATGGCTTCTGTAGCTTCTACATTATCTGTGAAGTTTCTGTCCCACATGGGTTCTATGAGGTAGACAACATAAAATGCCTTTGCTTACATTTTCCTCCCATTTTCAATTTGAGCCAAGACCCCTTAGTTCAGATTTAGAGTAATGGGCTTTTTATAGCTCACCAGTCTCATCTTTTAAAATTGGAATTTCTTCCTGTAATCAGAGTGACATATCCTTGTTAATTTTGGTGAGAACCATTGACAGACTAATGGATTCTCTCCTATAGAGGGGAGACTCTCCACTTTGCCTCTGCAGGTCTACAGCTGTCTCCCCTTTTTCTCGTCATGAAACCAGTCACAGACTATAGGCAGACCTGTTGCTCTTACTTTTAGGGGATGTTTTGCATGTAATTCATACTTTAAATTCAGAAATGCCTGCGTAGTACCTCCCTGAGCAAAAAAGCCAGGCATAATGGCTGCATTTGTGATGCTAGAGTTGAGAAGGCAGGGGCAGGTATTCACAAACATGTCCATGTGGCCTTAGGCATAGTAGGCATAGTAGGTGAGAGTTCTGTCACTGAATGACAGGCACCCCAGACCCGTGTAAGGTTGTAGTAGAGAAACATTTACACAGGTTCCATTAAGCTGCCTCAGCAAAGCTTTGTTTAGAAACAGAGTGTTTCAGTACTTAGAATCTTCTCATTGCAGACTTTCCTAGGATAATCTTAAAGTAAGTAGTTCTTTACCATAGAACCCACAGACTTCTTATCCAGCCTGTCCTCCAGAGTGAGCATAGGGAGATTATTCCTCATAGGTAAGGGTTAGCCTTTCAAAGCATTTTCCACCTTGACTGAAAAGAAACTTCAGCCAAAGCTGTGACCCTGCCCTCCCCTGTGTATGCCTGCATGTCGGCTTCTCACTTCTCTGTGCACTGGTGTCTAAGTGGAGACACCAGTGAGCTAACAGCTGTTCTGAGGAGAAAGTGGAACTGATTGTCTAAGAATGTTCCTTCTTAGGAACCACTCTCTGTACAAGTTTAGAGCCTCAGCCTCATCTATCAGTCTTTTGTCAAAGCACATACATTTGTTAGCAAATGTTTTAGGGCCATAGTACTCTTTAGATATGTATTGTGTCTTTGATGACATTGGTGTGTGCCCTTTATTGGCTCTTCAAGCCTGACTTGGTTTCTTCAGTAATTATAAAGTCTGGCTGCAGTTGAAGTAACTCTAGGATTCACTTACTGTTGCCTCTGAATTCAGACTGGGTCTTCGTTTGTTAAATGTTCTTTTTACTTTATAAAGGAATCTGGCCACTGTTTGGACTGAGAACTCCTATGCAGGTGACTACAGAGTGTGAAATTGTTTGCTGTAGAAGACTAGACTAAGCCTCTCAGAGCCTTTCATACAAAGGGCTTGGGCCTGCATTATGGTGGTATAATTGACCCTAGATTCAGAGTTTGGCATTCGGCTGTAGTTCAAGTCCTTGAGTTTGGTCGAGGCACACTTCTCTACATTATGTCCTCCACTTAGCCTTAGGATTCAAGGATTCCTCCCTAACTTGACAGAGTTTGAGGGAGGGCTTAAAAGAGTTTTGCTGGATGTTTGGATTGACATCACCCTTTTGATAGGGAGTAGTAAATCATGCCTAGTGTCTTTGTTTTTGTTCTCTTTAGTACGAGTTGGCCACAGGCCGATTTCCTTATCCAAAGTGGAATAGTGTATTTGATCAGCTAACACAAGTGGTAAAAGGAGACCCTCCACAACTAAGTAATTCCGAAGAAAGGGAGTTCTCCCCCAGTTTCATCAACTTTGTCAACTTGTGGTAAGTACTCTATTCACCAGTGTTCAGACCCACATGGTGGACAAGTCAGGCAACTTAATCTCAGTTACATGGATACTTTATATAGGGAAAAAGATCCTTTGTTACATTACCTCTAGCTAGGCCTATGGCTCACTGCTGTGTGGAAATTCCAGCCAGCCTGAGGAGGCATCACCCTCTAATTCTACTACAGGTATTGGTGATAAGCAGCTGTGGGTGCTGGAGAAGCAGCTGCCTCCAAATCACCAGTTCCTGGTATAAGCTAAATGTCTAGGTGAGATTGGTAATCTTATCATGATAAAGTTGTGCCAGGATTATCTGAATGCTTTTACTACTCATTAACTCACCAGACCAGACTTGAAGGCATGGATCTCTGCTCTGATAAAACCTAGAGCATAGCTGGGTATGGGTAGGAGTAGTAAGGTCAAGTCCAAAGCTTAATTGATTAAAATGTATCCATTGGCTCTTTCTAATCCTGTTCCAAAGAAGGCACGAGCTCCATGTCTGACATGTTGTCTAGTCTAGCAGTTCTTTTCTATGTGATTGGCACCTAAGAACACACGTGTGTAGGGCGAGGGAGATGGCTCCATGGGTGAAGCCCTTGCTTTGCAGATAGAACTGCCACTGGAGCTCTGTCTAATCCCAGAACCCACTGAAAGCCAGGTGGGCAAGGTGGCCTGCTTGTCCTGCCGGCACTTCTCTATGCAGACAGGGCAAACTGGCCAACTAGATAACAGAGTCAGGGAGCCCTGGATTCAGAGAGAGGTCTTCCTCAATAAATGAAGTAGATAATGATTGAGAAAAAAGTATGTCAATCTCTGCCCTCCACACACAGTTGTGTGCACATGCACCCACACACATGTGAGCATGCATACGTATATGCGTGCAGACCACAGGCAAAGAATAAATGTATATGGATACGGCTAGTAGTATTGTATTCTGTTTTAAATAGCATTTTTAGGTTAGCATTTAGACATTTTGATAATTGCTCATTTTATTCAGCGTGATTTAAAGATGCCTTATTTACTCTTGAGCATGCTTTTGTTTTTATAGGAATGCCATCTCTCTGTATGTACTCTCTCTGGGTTTTATAAGACTTCTAGTGCAGGCTCTAACATTGTCCTCTTTCTGAATAATGAGAAAACATTTGGTGACTGGAGTTTTCAAGTCTCTTTCATCTTCTCTGACCAAATTCTGCCTCTTGTGATCTTTCAGAAAGGGAAAATAGTGCCTCAAGAACTAGATAGAAGAAAGCTTGTGGATGACAATTGGCTGGTTCCCTCTCCTCACTGAAAAGCAGTCTGTTCTTTATCAATCTGCACATATTATATGCAGTTGTATAATTCCATAAACTTGATCTTTCAGTATATTCCATTTTAATGAATACTTGCTTAAGGAATCAAGCATTTATCACAAACATTTAAATTTATATCTATGTGTTGTGTGCCAGAGTACATATGTGGAGGTCAGAGAACAACTTTTGGGAGTTCATTCTCACCTTGTACCTTGCTTTGTGAGATGGGTCTCATGATTCTGCCACTGTGTGGTGTATTCCAGACTGGCTGATCCACAGACTGCCTCTGTCTCCCATCTCTTGGGAGTATAGGGATTGCACATGTACGCTACTACATCCGACTTTTTACCTGGCTCTAGAGATCTGGATTGACAGCAGCAGGCTTTCAGGACACTGCTTTCCCCCACTGAGTGATTTCCCCAGTTCTGCTTTGTTTTGGTTCCTAGACCTCCTCTGTGGTTTTATTTTTATATGTGTGTGTGTGGTGCTTATGTTACATTTTCTCCTTGTTTTCCTCTGGCACAGTAGGCAGCAGTGGTGAATATGTGTCCCATGTTTTTTGTTTCTTAGTATGTCAAAATTGCTGTATAAATAATTATATCTACAGTTGAAGGATATCTGCCCTCATAAGAGCTTTGTTTAAAGCCTTATATAACCCAGTCTAGCCTTGAACTTTCTATATAGCCAAAGATGATCTTGACCTGGTCCTGCCTTTCATTTGTACAAAGCAAAATAATTGGATCAATGTGACTTCATCTTAACACTGTTACTTTCATGTTATTTTAGCCTTACAAAGGACGAATCTAAAAGGCCAAAGTATAAAGAGCTTCTGGTGAGTATGGACCCCATAGTTAGTTCACTAAGCAGCATACGTCTCCATAGAAAGGCTTGGCCTTGCAGAGTGTTTCAGACAACAGACTTTACTCAGAGAAAACTTGGTGGTTATAATTTTCTTTATAATTTACTAGCTCATTTCTTATAAAAAGAATTTGCACTTAGCATGTCAAAAAACTCCCCTAAAGCATTTCATTGCATAGTCTTTAGTATATGTAAGAAAGTCAGTGGGAACTTCATTCATTGTGCATACTCTCCCTCTGCTAATGTGTATCACTCTGCCAGAGGAGTTCCCCTTCATCTCATGAGAAGCAGTCTCCTTTGTGTGGTTTTCCTCTGAGCAGAGAAGAAAGTATTGCCTGTGGTCCAATGATGTGGGAATGTTTTAAGACAATGTTAGATTGCTTATCACATTTAGCGTTTTCCAAGGCTGTCAAGCCAAACTTGTGGTCAACCCAGCAATGACTATAAAGATACTCAGGTGCTATCACCAGAGAAATTGTAGGAAAAATTGTTGTTTATGGTGACAGAGGACAAAAAGGGCTTGATGAAGCAGATTCCAGGCTATGGGCTCTGGAAAACACAGGGAAAGTCTCTTTTGCCCTCTTTTTGAGTAGAAATCAGAAAGTTTGAAACTGAAAACCTCTTTGAAAGATCCTTGTAAGCTCCCAATGGGGGAAGTGGAGGCTTGTGATCTGCTCTGGCGTCCTGAGAAGCTGGACTGGGAGGCCTGTCGTTCTTGGCTCTCACGCGGTTCTTGCATGCTGAGGGACAAACAACTCCGTCTCTTCCTCAGTGAATGCTCTCTGTATACAGCTAAGTTTTGAGACCTCACTGCCAGGGTGTAACCTCCAGATGGGAACCTAGTATGTCACATCTAGGGTGTCTACATCCAATGAAATGTGCATGTGATAAATGCCTCTCCTATGATATGCAGAAGCTCTATTTGGGTGGGAGCTTTTAGTTCTGTGCTATATAGAAACTGAGAAAGGTTGAGTTAGGGCTCTAATATAAAT
The DNA here is from genome assembly GCF_049852395.1 of Peromyscus maniculatus bairdii. Lineage (NCBI taxonomy): Eukaryota > Metazoa > Chordata > Mammalia > Rodentia > Cricetidae > Peromyscus > Peromyscus maniculatus. The sequence continues at coordinate 50,257,017 of NC_134859.1, read as the reverse complement.
GTTTGATGCTTTTCTCTGTTCAATTTTCTTGCAGAAACATCCCTTTATTTTGATGTATGAAGAACGTACTGTCGAGGTCGCATGCTATGTTTGTAAAATCCTGGATCAGATGCCAGCTACTCCCAGCTCTCCCATGTATGTCGACTGATACCGCTGCTACATCAGACTTTAGAAAAAAGGGCTGAGAGGAAGCAAGACGTAAAGAGTTTTCATCCTGTATCACAGTGTTTTTATTGCTCGCCCAGACACCATGTGCAATAAGATTGGTGTTCGTTTCCATCATGTCTGTATACTTCTGTCACCTAGAATATGCATCCCTGTAATTCCTGACTGATCACAGTGTTAGTGCTGGTCAGAGACCTCATCCTGCTCTTTTGTGATGAACATACTCATGACGTGTGGAAGTCAGTACGATCAAATTGTTGACTGTGATTAGATCACACCTTAAATTCATTTCTAGACTCGAAACCTGGAGACGCAGCTACTGGAATTGTGTTTCGTCAGACTTCCAACGCCTGGAAGGACACAGTGATGGATGTACTGTCTGAACATAGAGACTTGGGCTTGAGTGAGAAGAGCTTGCACAGCCAGTGAGACACATTGCCTTCTGGAGCTGGGAGACAAAGGAGGGATTTCCTTTTTTTCACCAAGTGCAATAGATTTCCTGATCTGATATTCTGTTGCTTTACAGTCACAGTTGATGTTTGGGGATCGATGTGCTCAGCCAAATTTCCTGTTCAAAATAATCATGTTAAATTAGAATGAATCTATCTTTACCAAAAACCTTGTTGCTTTCAGAGAGGTGAACATTAAAATACTGAGACGGGACAGAATGTGTTCCTTGTCCTTTCCCAGCCCTGCTCTTCACTGGGAAGGTACAGGAGACTGCCACTTGTCATAGAAGGTGCTGCCAACTTGATGCTCTGCCTGCCACCGACTGCCAGGACCGAACGAAGGAAACAGTACTGAGGGCAAAGTTTACAGACGGTTTGATTCTGGGATCTTCTCCAGAACAGTGTGTAGCAGCTATAGATTTTCCCTTGGCCCCAAGCCTGGTACTTGAGCCATTATAACTCACTAACAGGGAGAAGTAGCTAGTAGCAATGTGCCTTGATGATTAGATGAAGATTCCTGAAGGCAGCAAAACACCAAATCACAATTCTCTGCTTCTTGCCAGCATGGGCCAGGTCTTCAGTTTCTAATTCTTTCCCTTCCCCATAATCTGTTGTCACCACAGGACTTTTGCTCAATCCAGTATTTCCCCTTGTTTTTTACATTTGGAACCCTAACATAACCAGGGATGCTACTTACCAAGGACTTGTAGCCCTGCATCTCTCCTGTGCTCTAACGTTTGAAAAGCCGAGACAGCTGGCCTCAGTTGATATGGTAGGTAAGAAAGAGGCAGTCCGTTGGAGAGGCACTTTGAGCAGAATGAAGATCTGAAATGGCAGCCTTTCAGATAGGTGTGTCACCTGTTGGGGCCTCTACCAGTTCACTGTCTCCCTTGGATGTGGAATTTTACCCATCTCTGCCCCTCCCCCCCAAAGTAAAACATAAAGTAAGCCACTTCATCTCATGTGCTGCTTGTCCTCACTTACCCTTTAGCCAGGCACTGAGCATCAGGTTTTGCATAGCAGTTTGTCAGCACTAGAAGGTGCCCTGAGACGCAGGTGATGCCCTTACAGAATCATGCCCTGGTAGGTACTGCCGCGTCTCCCAGAGTGGCACTCATCAATATATAAAACAATAAAGGGAGAATGGTGCTGTTCAAAGTTACATCCCTATTCATTGCAGAATTTTAAAATGGTTTATCTCTTGGTCCACTTGCCTAATTTCTGCATTTTTTACCCCTGGCCCCCTAACCCTTAGGTTCTCTTGAGTTTTTCTAGGAGACATTACTGGATGTCTTCCTTAAGCTGTACCAAGCCATCGTCCTCCATTGCTCCCAGGACTCAAGAGGAATTTGTTTCTCTGCTGTCAGCTTCTGTCTGGCTTAGTATAGCCTCACTCTGCCATTATGCAAATGGAGATCAAAGCAATTCTGACTGTCCAGGAGCTATCTCACTTTCTGCTGTGTGGGTGACCACATAAAAAAAGGCAATTTTAGTGTATTAATCATAGATTATTATAAACTATAAACTTAAGGGCAAGGAGTTTATTACAATGTATCTTTATTAAAACAAAAGGGTGTATAGTGTTCACAAACTGTGAAAATAGTGTAAGAACTGTACATTGTGAGCTCTGGTTATTTTTCTCTTGTACCATATGAAAGTATATAAAAAATATCAAAAAAGCTGATGTGCAGGGATTTTGCCTTATTTGTCTGTAAAAATGTAGCTCAGTAACATAACTGCTTCTTGGAGCTTTGGAATATTTTATCCTGTATTGTTTGAATCCCTCCTCTATTTAAGACATAGCCATGGAATCCACATGTTTATGGAATAGTCTACCTTTTGCCTGCAGGTCAGTTGTAATAAATCTAGGATGTGATGATGACCTTGTAACTTGATTTTCTGCAGTCATACCCTGAGAAGTAAAAAAAAAAAAAAAGACATTAAATTATCTGTGCATTTCATATGGAGGGACATTTTCTCCCTCCAGAAGTTTCTGGCTCTTTTCTTTTCCTCCTCTTTCAGTGCTTGTCTTTGAGGTAACAATGTGGCACAGCTTGCTTTTTCTTTCAGCAGCTGTGCTGCATTCTTTTCGAGCTTGCGCTTGGTTGCTTACTGAAACCACCTTGATGCAGAGTGCTGCAAGAAGCAGGTGCAGTTCTGTCTGTCTCGGAGTTGACAGGAGTCACCCCAAGCTGTGTTACCAGCCAGGCTCCTGGTGCTGAGACTCCCAGGTGAGAGGTCAGTTGTAATCTCTCACTACTACCTGAGAAGAGAGCAGGGTAAGGGGACTTGTAGTTTAAAAAGAGGTACAGGAGTTGTGCCTGGGGAGCATATGGGGTGGGGGTGTGGTAATGAAGGTGAACAAAAAGCCACAGGAGCTTGGAAATGGCGGGAAGCATTTCCAGGTGCTGAATTTCTCTGTTATGTTACCACAAGAGTCAATACATACTTGATCATACAGTAGTAGTTCAGCGCTGCATCCTGTGTCCTCCCATGTCTGCTCCTCATCTAAGTGTCAGCTGCTGAGGGAAACAATACCTCAGAGTTTCACATTCCACTTGAGCTCAGGTTGGCTAGAGGGACAGAGTGCACTCCAGGTTTCATAGTACTCCGCGTTATGTTTGTTCATCTCTTGATTCTGAGTGCAGCCCACCAAAATCAGGTGGTAGGACAGTCGCCCTTTGTGGACAGGAGAAATAAAAGGGGTTGGAGAAGTTCTAGCTCAGGTAATAGTAGTGAACAGAGAGCTGGGAGACTCAAACCCAAGATTATAAAACAAATGTTAATTTAAAGCCACTACCTGGGGCAGGCAAGATGGCTCAGTAGACGATGGAACTCACCACCAAGCCTGATGACCCGAAGTCAGTCTCCAGGGCTGACATAATAGAAAGGGAGAACCAACTCCTGCAGATTGTCCTCTGACCTCCACAGGTATGCAGTGGCATGGGCCCCCACCCCCATACTAATAGTAAAAACCCCACTATCTTGAAAGAAAGAAGTGTGCCACTGAAAAGTGTTTGGAGGTCCTGTGCTGGTAAACCTCCCCAGGACCTGCTCTGTTGTGGAAATGAGTTGAAGGTAGAGGTTCTGTGGGCTTAGTGGATTTGGTCACGCATACATGGGCAGGTATGAGGTTATCTAAGAACTCTGGGTCCTTATATTAAGTACAGCACTTAGGGGGTTCAGTGTAAGAGATTGCCTTTCACCAGCATGACGTGCAGAAGAGGAGCTTCAAGCTGTCCCTTGAGAGTTTGGATTGATAACTACCCAGCCGTGTAGCTGCAATGTGGAGATTACAGACACCAGCCGTGAGGGCACGTTTGCAATCCTGGCTGCTGCCCAGCCTGTTGGAAGGCCTAGCAGTGGTTTATCCCTAGTTCTTAGCCAGTTACCTTTTTGATATTTTACATCAGACAAGTCAGCCATTGTTTAGTACAGTTAAGCTCCGTGTAAGTCTGAGGCAGCAATACCATCCTTCCCTGTCTACCACAGAGTTGTGTTCACATTACATCACTTACAAGGACTGAAAACTACAGGTCCTGCCCCACAGTTCTTACCTACATGTGTAGAAATTTTACATTAAGCAGTTTGCAGAATGATTACTGTGACTTTTAATTGATAATTTAAAATAGTGTCAGTGCTGGGGGGATGGCTCAGTCATAGAAGGCCTTGCTTGCCAAGCATGAGGACCTGAGTCTGACTCTCTAGATCCCATGTTAGAAAAAAGACTCAAGTGCAGCACACACATCTGTCCTTGGGATGCTGGAAGGGAGGAGATGAATGAGTGTGAAGAGTATTGAGGAAGACATCTTGTGTCAACCTTGGCAGTTTCCATGTGTGTGCACTTACACACATACACACACTGAAAAAATATATAGAACACCAGTGATCCTCATGGTCTCAAGATCTGAAGTGTGCTGGATGTGGTAGTACCATCACTGAGGAGACTGAAGCAGGAGGATCTTAAATTCAAGGCCAGCCTAGATTATTGGCTAAGAGCCTGTTTCCAGGAAATGTGAAATAAGCCTTTCTGGTACTCATTAACAGCCATTATATAAGCATGTCGCTTCTTGTTTCTCTGTTTTTTTGAATGTTTGTATTCCACCTTTTATAACTGTTCACCTGCATACTCCTGTGTGTGTGTGCATGTGTTTTCTCTCTCGAAACCTGAAGGCTCTGGGCCCGACCTTACTGATGGTTTGAATAGCTTCCAGACCTTTACATCATTGAATAGTCCCACTTCAAGAGTTTGGTTGTTATAGTTCATATCTTTACATCTTGGCCCACTTTCCACCTTTTTTGGATGGCGTGAATGAAGAGATCACTTTATACTTCATACTTTGATCTGTGACATCCCACTGTCCGGGCACCTCTGCTGAGGTCATTTTTTCCTCATCATTGAGCACTCTTATGCTCTTGCTGACAACTTACTAGTCACAGGCATTTAGACTAACCTCAGATCCTTTGCTTGGCCTCTCTGTCTTGACTGCCACCGCTTTTGACTTTGCTCTTTTCCTTTTCAGGGTCCTTTGTACCTCATCAACTCCATACAGATGTTAGCATCAGGTGCTTTGCAATTTCTGCAGAGAAGTTTCCTGAGGATCTCACAGGGGTGGTCCTCCACGAGTAGATGAATGTGTGGGGATCAGTTTACCTCTTAAAGCTTTGTCTTCCATGAATGGGAATATTTTCTAGTTTCTTTAAGTCTTCCATTTCATTCTAAACAGTGTTTTGTACTTTGAATTTGTTAGATTTATTTCTGCATACTTTTTGATGGTCTTATGAGCAGGATTGTTTTCTTGGCCTAAATTTCAAATACTGATTGTAAGTCCATGGGTTATAACCTGTTTTCCCATAGATCTTATATCTTGCCACCCTACTGAACTAATTTATCCTCATAGTTTTAAAGTAGATCCTTTTAGACTCTTTACGTACAAAATAATGTTACCTATAAATGCAGGTTTGAGTCTCCTCATCTTTCTGATTTACATTATATTCTAACATAGCATTTAAATTTCTGTGCTGATTTCTTACCATGTAGACTTAGATTTTTTTCACGTGGCTACTCTGGGGTTTAGTATATGCACATTAAATGTAATCAACTTCAGGTTTACACTAAATTCCAGTGATTCCTAGAGAGTTTACTTTGTTATGCCTATTTCCCTTTCTGCTGGGTGGTACATACAGAGTCATACATAATCATGCACGCACCCTCCCCATGCTTCCTAATGTTGGGAATACTGGTTATTTGCCTGTTTCCTTTTAGTAATGAGCTGGATTATTTTCATGAAATTTATTCCTTTCCATCTGCAATCTCTTCTGTTTTCTGAAATCTTTACTATTTTAATACAATTACAGTTTTTCTATGGAGATGTAGCACAAAATAAGATTATTATCAGATACTTATATTATCGGGCATTAATATAAATGTGATTTTTATGTAGAGAAGCTGAATTTTGATGTTAATCTTCCCTCTGTTCCCTCCCTCACTTCTCCTTTTGCCTCTAATAATCGACTGATAGTTTTCAGGTTTGCATTTACGTGGTCAAGTTGCCTACAAATAATACTTTATTTCCTTCTTTAATCATCAATTTAACTTGCCCAGTGTTGTTACTCTGGCTGTGACTGCCAGTACCACTAGAAGGTGATAATGGAGCCAGGGGAGCAAAAAGAGCCCTGATTTCAACATCGAAGAGCAGAGCGCCGCTGCTGTCACTCTGGGTTGACTCTGGAGCTGGAGGCAGGAAGCTGTTTCTTCACTGTTGTGATACTGGAGGGGTCTCGGGCCTCACTTCAGTGTGATGTCCAGGTTCTTTGTGTCTTGGAGAAAATATTGAAGAAGACACAGTGAACGTATAGCTTCATTTCATTTATTTATTTATTTTTGGTTTTTCAAGACAGGGTTTCTTTGTAGCTTTGGAGCCTATCCTGGAACTCACTCTGTAGACCAGGCTGGCCTTGAACTCAGAGATCCACCTGCCTTGGCCTCCTGAGTGGGATTAAAGGTGTGTGCCATCACCGCCCTGCTAAAGTATAGCTTATTAAACATAAGAATAAAGTATAGAATATTCTTGAATGTGCTTCACAGGATAGAATGGGAGTGGGATACAGAAAGCACATAGGTCAAGAGCCCTGAGTCCTTTTCTGGGCATCTTTTTTAATGAGCCCAGGTGGAGGGAGGAGCCAATCTTGGAGCAGGAATGGGTTGGGTCCTGACACTGATTGTAAATTTTATTTTAGATGCCCCACCACGCACACGAGTTGGAATTTTCCTGACAGGCCACTTCAAGGAAAATTGGCCTTCACTGTGCTTGTCTGCTATACTGATCCGAACTGGCCTTTTCTATATCTCCTACTAAGACATGCCTGACCACACATTTCCCATAGCAGGAGAAATTTCTTTTTGCAGGGTCGATGCTTTAGGTCTCTGAGATGTCCTTACACTATTTGTCTCTGTTGTAAGCCTGTTCACTCCACTGAAGTGTTTTTTTTTTTTCAAGAGATGTAAGGGACCAGGAGCCTCCCTTCCAACCTCTGTAGATGAGAACATGCAGCATACTGAAAACCATATAAAAAACACACACAGTGAAAGGCCAGTGTGGTCGTATGTGCCTGGAACCCCAACATTCCAGGTAGAAGCAGGAAGGCCAGGAGTTCAAGATCATCCTCAGCTACATAGGGAGATGGAGACCAGCATAGGCCACATGTGATCTTGTCTCAAACAAAAACAGCATTCTCCAAGGAAAAGGGCTAACAATGCTTCCTCTTAATATTAGTATGATGCTGGAAATTACAGGCAGTAATTAGGGGAAGAAAAGGCAACTATGTTGAAAATAAGTAATATCTCTTTTTAGGTGATATGATCATATATACAAACTCCCAAAAGATTTCACATAAAACCTATTAAAGTTGATAATGGAGTTTATTAAATTAGTACGGTACATAATAAGTTACAAGCCTGTAAGATGGCTGGACAAGTACAGGCACTTGGCCACCAAGCCTGATGACCTGAGTTCATTCCCTAGGACTCATATGGTGGAAGAGAGAACAGAGTGTAGACTTCCCTAGCCTCAAACTTGCAGAGATCTGCCTGCCTCTGCCTCCCAAGAGCTGGGAATAAAGGCATGAGCTACCATGCCCAGCTTATCTGCATACTTTTAAAAGGAACTACTTAGTTTTACAGAAACCTATACATTTCCATTACAGTTTTCTCAATTCAATTTGGAGGCACTCTTTGCTAAATATTACAAGCCACTTCCCTTTATTTCCATATATGTAATTCCATTCATAAAGTCAACACTCCCCTAAACAGTATAGATTCAAGGCTAATAGTAAAATCTCGATGGCACTTGTATTTACAAATAGGAAAGCTCAGCCTATCGAAGGCTCAGCAGTTGGGAGCTCCTGATGCTCTTTCAGAGGACCTGAGTTCGGTTCCCAGCACTCTCAGGCAGCTCACAACCACCAGTAGCTGCAGCCAGGGATCTGCTGCCTCTGTCCTCCACAGACATGCATACATATAGCATATACTCACACAGACATGTAAATAAAACCTAAAAGAAAGGTGCAGCCTGAACTCCAGTATCTAGAAAGACCCTGAATAGCCGAAACAATTGGTTGGGACAGGGGGAAGAATCTAAGAAAAACAGTGATATGTGCTGATGTAATATGTGTGTGTGTGTGTGTGTGTGTGTGTGTGTGTGTGTGTGTGTGTGTGTGTGTGTATGGATGGATGAATGGATGGATGGAATAGTATACATAGTATACAGAGTCCAGAAATGTACAATATACAAATGTGATTTTTTGGTAAGAGACCAGTAAGAAAAGGCAGCCTTAGCTGGTGGTGGTGGTGGTGTATGCCTTTACTCCTACCACTGGGGAAATAGAGGTAGGCAGATCTCAGTGCGTTTGAGGCCAGGAAAAAAGAAAAGGCAGCCTTTTTAATGATGCTGGGAGAAAATTTCAAAATATGTATATGATAAAGAATATGTAGATGTGCTTGGAGGGGTGGCTCAGTGGTTAAAAGAAATTGCTGCTCTTGGAGGGCACTAGAGGAGTTCTGTTCCAATGCCTCAGTAAGAGGTGCACAGCATCCTGTAACTCCATCTGATGCCCTCTTCTGGCCTCCACAGGTGCACATCACTCATGTGCACAAATAACATTGAAATATTTTAAAGCTTAAAGAATTAGTACATGGAATATTTTGAAAAAATTAAAACAAAAGCAATAAGATAACCAACTTGATTAAAAGGAAAAAGAATTTAGAAAAACATTCAGAATATGTGAAGGGTCCAGGAATATAGAAATACAAAATTGTAAACCTAAAAAAAAAAAAAAAAAGCTAACAGTCATCAGCTCTAAAAGTTAACTAGTTAACTTCTAACAATGGCTCTCTGCTTACAGCCAGCTCCTCTGTCAACAGCCAGGGGTTAACTTTTAACCCCCTTGCCCCTTTTAGCCAACAACTTACTGGACCAAAGTTAATTTTTTTTTTTTCAAGACAGGGTTTCTCTGTGTAGCTTTGGCACCTTTCCTGGAACTCACTCTGTAACCCAGGCTGGCTTTGAACTCACAGAGATCTGCCTGCCTTTGCCTCCTGAGTGCTGGGATTAAAGGCTTGTGCCACCACTGCCCGGCTCCAAAGTTAACTTTTAATAGATGTTTCTAGTGACTTCTAGCATGCATCCCATGCCTGATGTTTCTACATGTCTCCTAGAATGTACTCCATGCCTGATTGCTTTCCCCCCTTATTATAAAAAGGAGACCAGAACCCACCTCCATTGCCACAGCCTCAGAATCCCGAACACGGGCTGAAAAGCTTCTGTGCCCCATCGTGATTTCCCCCCCACCCCTTGTTTTTTCTGGAATAAAATTTACTTCTGGTTTAATAGACTTTGGTGGTCTGTCCCCAATTATTGCATGACCCCGGCCCCAACATATGCAAATCAATTAGAATACCTACTTATTATAACAAAAGAGCACCAGGAAGGAAATGAACCTATGTGCCCGGGTAAGCATCTGGGAACAAAGCGTGTGGCATGTCCACACAAGTTGAGAATTATCTGATCTGGCAATTCTGCTTCTGGTTATAAATCCAAAAGAATTAAAAGCAATGTCAGAGCCAGGTGTGGTGATTCCTACCTACTATCCCTGCATTCAGCAGTATGGGACAGGAGGATCACCATGAGTTTGAGGTTAGCCTGGTTACTTTTCTGTATCAGTTACTTTTCTGCTGATGTAGTAAATTACATAACAAAGGCAACTTATAGAAGGAAGCATTTATTTTGGCTTACTGTTCCAGAGGGACATTACAGTGAGCCCCGAAACCCCTCCAGTATTACAACAGTGAAGAAAAGGCTTCCTGCCTCCAGCTCCAGAGTCAACCAACAGTGATAGCACCTTGGCAGAGAAAGCAGCAGCTAGCCAGGGACTTCCAGCCCCTCCCATGGATTACTTGTTGGACTATGGCAAGTCAATCAAGCCATAGCTTAGGTTATGACAATGAATGCTCCAAGCATTTATTCTTTCCTTCTGAACTGGGATATACTGAGAAAATGAAGCAGGTTTACAGTGGGACTGGATGCTGAAAGAAATGAATGGGGAGTGGAGGTGGGGGTGGGGGAGTGACCTATTAGGGTCACATGTAAGCCAGAGCCTGAGGTCAGGAAAAGCGGGATGTGCAGGTCACATGCAAGCCAGTCCAAAGGAGCGGAGGCCATCTGCGAACAGAAAGTATGGGTGGAGAATACCCAAGGAGAAAGGCAGCTAGTATAGGGAGACAATGTGGAGAGCCTGAGGCCAGGATGCCTCCTGAGAATTCCCTCCCCCTCATACTCTTTGAGCATCTTTGAGAACTGCCAATGAGTCCCCTCAAAAAACACAGTGTTTGAGTCTGAGACCCAGAACAGTTTGACTCCCAGTTCTAAGTTTCTTAAACTGCTGGGCTCCCCAGCCAGGATGCTAAACTCTCCTTCCTATATCCACGGGGGCAGTTAACATGCACATCAAGAGCTCCTTTCAATTCAAGAGGACCTGGAGAGCTCTGGGCTGGCAGGATGTGTGAAACCACCTGAGGCTTCTCTTCCATTACAAGCAACTGACAGCTCCAGACAGCCTAAGAAGCAGCTGCCATGAGGCTAAAAGGTCAACCTTAGGGATGGGTTGGGAAGAGAACTCAACACTGGAGGGCTGTGTCTTGTCATATCCCACAGAAATGCAGAGAGCGAAGAGCACTTTTCACTGAAATAAAAACCTAGGGGGGAAAAAAAACAGAGGAAAAGATGTGGAATGTGCCAGAAGTGGGTTCCACATTCAGTGGCTGGTTAGTTCCTTGTTCTGGGTCACGTGACTGAATGTAACCAAAAACAATACCCTCAGCTCAGTGTGGTGTCCATGTCTACAATCCCAAAACTCTGGAAGTTGAGGCAGGAGGATCACCAGTTTGAAGTCAGTCTGAAGTGCATTGTGAGCCCCTGTTCTGAAAACAGAAGACACAGCTGACAGAAAACCAAATAGAAACCACAGACATTCATCCAGACCACCCACAGGCAAACAATGAAAGGGAGTCAAAGTCTTTGTTTGTGTGTGTGTGTTTTATTTTAAAATAGATACTTTTATTATTTAAATGTATTTATTTTATGTGTATGGGTGTTTTTGTCTCTGTGTGTATATGTGCCACAAATGCATGCCTGACACCTGTGCAGGTCAGAAAAGGGTGTTGGATACCCTGAGACTGGAGTTACTGATAGTTGTGAGCCACCATGTGGGTGCTCCTGGGCCCTCTGCAAGAACAAGTGCTCTTAACCACTGAGCCATCTCTCCAGGCCCTTAAAGGAGATTTTTGGTTTTTGTTTTAAATTATAGTATAACCATTATACAAGACAGAGTTCCATTATGACTGTTTACTACAAGTATATCATGAGTTTTAATTACATTCACTGTTCTGTAAGACCTTCTCTTCGCCTTGGCTGATCTCATGTCTTGGTTATTGTGTGTAGTGCTGTGGTGAACATGGCTGTGCAGATGTCTCTAAGTTGCACTTGGATTCCTCTGAGCATATCCCCAGGTATGACTGGGTCATGCAGCAATTCTATTGAGTTCTTTGAGGCGCCTCCACCCTCATTTCGACAGCAGCTGGACTAACCCACATCCCCACACGCAGTGTTCCGAGGTCATCCCACCTTCACATCCCCCGCAGCGTTTCTGTTGATTTCTCCTTAGCAGCTGTCTGACTGGGATGAGCTGGAATCTCGTCATAGTTCTGATTAACAAACCAGTCTCTGTGCACTTCCTGATTATGCCATTGGTTGATCCAAGGAAACCTCCTGAGGTAAAACGTTTCTTCCAGTGGCGTTGAGAAACCTGTTTGCTCCCTCACAGCAGATGCTGACTGGGTAGACCTGGCTGGCTTCTGAAACGCTTTCTGGTTAGAGGTTGAGAGAAGGGAAGTCCTCTGTCACTCGGTCACATCCACAGCTTTCCAAGTCAGCTTCTGACGACAATGGGCTGCTCATCCCCTCTGACCTCTCTGCGGAGACTGAAGAGCTCAGGCTGCACTCGGGACTCCTGGGTGTGAACCCTGTTGGTCTGCCTGGGTGTGAACCGTGTCTGTTTTTCTCACCTGTAAGATGAAGGTAAAAGCAATAACCGGCTCATAGTGCTTGGGTGAGAACTCAAGGAGGCGACCCCAGGCTGCTTACCGATATCTAGTACACGTGGGAGGGTTTCTAAGTATTAAAACCCGGGCATTCATTCCAGTTTCATTCATCCCCTTGGGCACTTGGGGGAGCCATCTGACTGTAAAACAGGCACAGGCCGGGGAAGGGTGCTTGAGGTAAAGATTTTAGTGGCTGGAAGTTAAGGAGGGCTAAGGGCCATTTAATTCCATGCCTGCCCTTTGTACAAGGGAACCTGGCCCAAAAATTAGAGGTTTGTTTGTAATCATTCAAATAGCAGGTAGTGTGAAGGCTGAAGTCTTTGTTTACCCTTTCTTAGCACTCAAAAGCCTACTAGGGACCTATTCCCTGAGTCTTTGTGAAGTTTAAAACAATCTTCTCTTTGTCAAATTCTCTGCTGATGAATTTGTGTTGTTTTTATTTTGTGGACATTTGAGCTTAGCAAGCAGAAACTCCAGCAGATGTACATGTACACACAAGCATACACACACACCCATGCATCCTCACACACACACAAACTCACAATTCCCTCCTCCCTCCCTCCCTCCCTCCCTCCCTCCCTCCCTCCCTCCCTCCCTCCCTCCCTCCCTTCCTCCCTCCCTCCCTCCCTCGCTCCCTTCCTCGCTTCCTCTCTCCCTCCCTCTTTTCTTCTCTCTCTCAGTTTTCAAAAAACACAACAGGCCCTGCTTTCACGAACCTTACCTTTACAGAGGAATAAAGACACCCTCCCACCTCTTTTCATGATCAAGTTCAAATCTTAAGCATCATTGGTAAGTGGATAACTGAGATTTCTCTGTCCAGACTAGATCTGTCCCCCACACTTGAGATGGGCCTATCTACTTTCTCATAAACATTTCCACTGGGAGCTCGAGTGTCTCTTCATGTGCTTGCTGCTCAGAAGTCAGTACCTCTCCACCTTCTCCATGCCCCCAATGGTTCAGTTTGCAGCGGCCCTGCCCATCCTCCCATTCCCTCAGGCCAAACCTCCTCCCTAGCTTTTGCTCGTACTTCTTCATTACATTCATTATCAAACTTGTGGGCTCTATGTTCAAAAGAAACCCAGGATCTAACAGCTCCTCTCCATCTCTATGGTCCCCACTCTGGTCTGTGCCACTGCTCTTGGTGTCACTGGGTCATCATTATCTTAACCGGGCCCCAACATCCCCCTACTGGGCTCCTTGTGTCTATTCACGCTTCTTCTTCATAGTGGCAGCATGACACTGAAAAATGTGACTGAGGTCTTGAACCCTGCCATGGTCTGAATGTGTGCGTACCTCCAACTCTTCTGTCAGAATCCTGATCCCTAAAGTAGTGGAGTCGGAGAAGGGGCCTTTGATAGATCATATCAGTTGAGTCCTCACTAGATATTAGTGCCCATATCAAATGAGCCCTAGAGAGAAGACAATCGGTCATGAACCAATCAGGGTCTAGTTTAAAGACTAGAGCATGCATCTCTGATGTCCCGGTCATAGACCTGCAGACCTGGGAGGACTCAGCTTCCTTGTTAGACTGAGAACGCTCTTTCTCTCTGGTGTTGTTTCAGCAGCCCCAACAGACGAAGACTCCCTTGTCACTCGAGTGCTCAGCCTCCATCCAACATGTCTCCGTCTCCAGTCCTGTCCTCCTCCTTACCTGACAGGCCTTCTTCTAGCTGGCAGGACTGCTGTGACCACCTCTGGGCTGGTACTACCTCCAGCCCTCAACACCTGCCTGCAGCGTTCTGACCCAGAAACCTGAAGCACCCATTCTCAGTCTCCCCTGGCCACCCATGGAAAGCGCTTAGCCCTCCCACTCTCCCTCCTGTTGTTATGGTTTCCTTGCTCTTATTCATCCCAGCACCTCACATTTAGCATTCAGTGTGTAATTCCCCCTCAGCCCCCACAGGAAATCGGTCCCAGGACCCCCTTGGATATGAAACAACTTAGAGGTTCCCAGAGGCCTGGGTCTTTTATAGAAAGTGGTGCAGCTTACAATTTGAACACACACATAGCTGCATAGTTTAAGTCATCTTTCCATTACTTTACAGATTACTTATAACAGCAAAGGGGATATGACAAGAAATGAAAGTCTGAATTTGTTCAGTGTTCAGCATTGCCCATATGCTCTACCTGTGCTTGGTAGAACCTGCTGACAAAGACCCATGGATGTGACAGGCAGAGCATGTGTCTTAGTTGTTTCGATGACTTCCATTTCTCTCCCTCAGAACATTAGCTCCAGGAAGGCAAGGTTCCCCATCCCTGTTCATTTTGATATCCCCATTGCCTAAGATATGACTAGGCAGACTGCACTCCAGCATGCAGGGAATGCCTGGTGCTGGTATGGAGGCAGTGCAGGCATCAACAAGGAGGGTCTGAGGTGGGAAGGAATGCTACAGAGAAAGAGGAAAGCCAGGGTGAGAGTAGGCCGGAAGACAACGTCCAAAGCACCTCATTTCACAGGTGAGACGTAGACCAGCATGAACAGACCAAGACCTAGGCAGTAGCTTGGAATGGTCAGCCAACACAGGATGGGTTAAAATAAGGTGACTATGGAGCCAGGGGGCACCAAGAAGGTGGTTAAATGTCTTAGGTCCCCAGAGGACAAAGGGTGTCACTAGGGCTGGAAGTAAAAAAAACAAACAAACAAACAAACAAACAAAAAAACAAATCGGATGCAACTTAAGAGAAAAAATTTAATTAGGAAGTGGCGAGAGAAAGTTAGGGCTGGGTATTTAATTCAGTGGCAGAGAACTTGATTGACAGGCAAGGGGACCTGGGTTCATTCCCCAACATTACAAGGAAAGGAAGGAAGGAAGGACGAGGTGGCAGGGAGCAGGGGGAGGAGGGGGAAGAAAGCAAAGAACAGCCTTTAGCATATAACTGGGGAACAGCAGGAAAGGGGTAGGTGAGAGCAGGATGGTGGCGAGAAGTGTCCTATTCCTAGGCTGTGGACATTTTATAGGAGAGGAGACTGGTCTGGTGTCCCTTGTCTTCCAAGTAAAGCATCAAAATTCCAGGAAGATGTGCAGCAGATTGAAGGCAATGGACGGACGGAGGAAAGGGGCCTCCCACCCCATCCAGAGGCCAGAGTGAGTGTGGGCAGACCCAGGACGCAGGGGTAAGGAGACACTGTGAGCTTATTGCTGAGTGATGCTCCTGGGGAGGAAGGATGCTCAGTTATCTATCTGAGTGAGGCAAGGGCCAGGCATTACTGAGGCTTGCCAGGGAATAGGAGTAACTTGGCATAGGATGATGGCCTCCCACATCCAAGACTTAGATATGCCCCAATCCCCCATCACAGTCATTCTGTACCTCGATTTATGTACCGAGCCTGCAGTTTCCACCGAATGATACCGTGTTTTATAGTTCCCTTTTTTTAGAATGGAAATGAAGGTGATTTAGCGTGTGAATGAGGACATCACTGAAATGATTGGCCAGGCACTGGCGCCTGGGTACCGAGATCACCTTGACTGCATGATGCTCATACCACCTTTCACTGTCTCTGTCTTCTGTGTCTAGGCTTCCTTCTGTTCTCACTTACAGTCCATGCATGGTCAGTCTTGTAAATGTTTTCTTGACCTTCATTCTTTTATTGTCGTTGTTGCAAAACTACAACCCTGAAATACTTCAGCTCTCTGCTCGCTCTGTGTCCACTCTAATTGAACATGGTTGGATAAACACCACACACACACACACACACACACACACACACACACACACACACACACACACACACACACACACCCTTCTAAATTCATGATCATTTACTCCAGATAGGCATTCAGGGAAATATAAGCAGGGCATTCGTTCCTCTGATCTTCCAGATGGTCTTTTCTGGTGTTTATCATCCTCTCATCCACACATCCAGCTGATAACCCTGTTTGCAACTTTGCTGACAAAGTGGGAGCAGTTAGAGAGACTTTCCCTGCTCTCCCTACAGTATCCGCCTTCTCCTTTGCCCTGCCTCTATGGCATCTGCCTTCTCTGCTGAGCTAGGAAAATCTGTTCTGACATCTGTGCTGGGACCACAGACATCCCTCCTCTTACCTGTACAAAAGCATTACTTCTGCGACAGTTCCCAGGTCTCAGACTCTTCTGTGACAGTCACCTTGGCCCTATCAGACTTCCCTGACAATGAACTCTCATCTTGAAAGTCCCATGCATCTCATGTTCCCTTTCCACTTCCTTTTTATGCACTACAGAAAGATATTTTTTCCAAAGTCATTGTGGTAGTTAATAGTGTCAACTCAATGGAATTTGGAGCCACCTTGGAATCAAATCTCTGCATGTGTCTGGGAAGGGTTTTTTTTTTTTTTTTTTTTTTTTTTTTTTTTTTTTTTTTTTTTTTTTGAGTAGGTTCATTGAGATGGGAAGACTCCCCCTAAAAGTAGACAGTACTAGACTGTGCTAGAGTCCTGGACTGAATACAAGGAGAAAGGGAGCCACCCAGCACAGGCATTCATCACTCCCTCCCTGCTTTCTGATGTGGAGGCAGTGTGACCATCAGTCACAGCTCCCGATGCCGTGACTATCCCATCATGATGGACTGTGCCCTCAAACTCTGAGCTGAAATAAAGCTTGCCTTAGGTTGCTTTCATCAGATCTGTTGTCACAGCCATGAGACGGGCGACTGATACGGCCATCTACATGCTCCCTCCAAATTCTCAGCGTTTCCTGTCTCTTGATTCTACTTCATCAGGCATTTTCCTTTACCACTGTAAGAAATGCTTTTGTCCACCTTTTAAAAGGCTTATTTCTTTCTGATTTTCTGAAACCTCTATTCTGCAGCCCCTTCCTTGAATTTTTGATGACATTACCAAAGCTTCCCCATCCTGCTATTCTCGGGAGCCTTGCCTGTGGCACACTATGAGGTTCCCCCTGTTCTGACACACTGATCTCATCTAGTTGCTTGACTTTAATTATTACATATACTCATGGCTCAAACACTCCTACTTTGGAAATTCTATCTCTGACCATGAAGAAGTAACAGTGTCCAGGCTTGTCCCTACCCCCAATTATAACAACTACAAAATAGGATGAAATACATAATTATATTATAAATTTATATATAATTCATATGTATATGTAATAGGGAATATATGCATAATATATATGTATTTTATATGTATATATTATATATATATATATGTGTGTGTGTGTGTGTGTGTGTGTGTACAAATGTCTCCCACATGGGACAATAAGACTGCCATCCTCAAAGAAAGAGAAAAATATGAACTAAGGCAAGGAAACATAGGGATAGCTTAGTAGTCTATGACACCATTGGCTTGGGCTGTATATAGCCTCCTTTCTAGATAATGCTCCCAGCAACCTGTTAACAAACTAAGTCCTCACTTGCATAGAGCTGTGCATCTATCTGCTTTAAACAACGGAAATAAATTACCCCCTCAGTAACCACCTGTTAACATCCTATTTCTAGTAAAACACATCCTGGAACACAATCCAGGAACTATGGGGAATGGGCTGACCCCACCTAGATTGATTTTGGATGTATGTGCAGTAAAAAAAAAAACCTATGTCCTGGAAATGAACTTTTAGGGAGAATTCCCTATCTACTATCGTATGCCTATATCGTATGCCTATGCGTAATTGGGTGGGCATATGATTAAAATGAGTTAGATGCATTGTGGATGGGGCGCAAGCAGTAAGCAAGGGATTCCATAATCCAAGCCTCTCAGTCAAAATAGAGAATCATCAAATTACACTCTGTCCCGAGTTCCCAAACTCCT
Source organism: Peromyscus maniculatus bairdii (assembly GCF_049852395.1). Lineage (NCBI taxonomy): Eukaryota > Metazoa > Chordata > Mammalia > Rodentia > Cricetidae > Peromyscus > Peromyscus maniculatus. The sequence continues at coordinate 50,239,003 of NC_134859.1, read as the reverse complement.
CCTCCTCTTGAATCCCATAAAAGGAAGCCCCAAACACTATCCAGGGCTCTTGAGTATCCTCATTCATGTGGTCTACTGTCAGTTTTGGGGGTGTATTTCTAACCTGTTTTATCACTTTGTTTTAATTTGTTTTTCTCGAGACTTTGTGATCTGTGTGGGCTTTATTTCATTCTTGAATAAGAGGCCAAGAACCTGGGACTAACAGGCCCAGACCATGACCACCGACCAGTAAGTAACAGGGTGCTCAGCCTGCCCTTCTAGCTGGAAGCAGTTTCCAGAATACAGAACTAGAGGAGGGGTGAGAACAGCTGGTTCTCCTCCTCCCTAGGGCAAATCTACCCACAGACCAAGAGCTGGAGCAGAGTTTGGTGGCTGAGAGCATCTGCCCAGAATGGAGCGCTTTCTCTGAGCTGAGGTTAGGTGGCAGGTAAGGCATGGGAAGGCTCAGATAGACAGATTCTCAGTGTTTTGCCAAGATTTAGAACTTTTATATTTTTAAAAATTTCTTTAAAGCTGGATGATGGTAGCACACTCCTTTAATTCCAGTGCTTGGGAGGCAGAGGCAGGTGGATCTCTATGAGTTGGAGGCCAGTCTGGTCTATGGAATGAGTTCCAGGACAGCCAGGGCTACGCAGAGAATCCCTGTCTGGAAAAACTATAAATAAATAAATAAATAAATAAATAAATAAATAAATAAATAAATAAATTTTTTCCTTTAAAAGTTTTTAAAGTGTGTGTGTGTGTGTGTGTGTGTGTGTGTGTGTGTGTGTGTGTGTGTGTGTTGGTGTGTGTGCTGGTGCCTGTGGGAGTTAGAAGAAAGTGGATCCCTTGGAGTTACAAGGATTTGTACCTTTAGGTGGGTGCTGGGAATTGAATTTAGGTCCTCTGGAAGAGCAGAGCAAACTGTTACCCTCTGGGGCACCTCTCCAGCCAGAGCCTATGCACCTATTTTATGAGAGTTTTTTTTTTTTTTAACAAGACCGAGCTTATATAAAATTCTCTCTGTTGTCTGTAAAGACAATCCTTTGAGCTTTTGCTTATTTGGGGAATTTAATAGATGCTCTAATATTGGCTTATCCTCCAACATATGAGTGAGATAATGTCTATTTGTGATGAACTATTTTAAAATATAGTTGGGACTGTACACTGAAAAATTCTACATTTCTTTCAGGATTCCACTTTGTATTTATTCATAAGTAAAATTGTCTTATAATTTTCCTTCATTTATTTCATCCATTTGTTTTTGATATGAAAGTTTTTTTTTCATATAAGTGAAGACAATTCTTTAGCTATTTCATTTTGGTGGGATTTTCAGCTCACATAACATAGTCATCATCATCATTGTCGTCATCTCATTTTGCAGTGCTGGAGATTAGCCCCTGGGCGACATGCATGCAGTGGAAGTGGACATCAATCCCAATGCAAGATGTGGTTTTTATTTGAGCTGTGACAGCCATACAATAGTCAATCCCAGATCTGGCTTTTGTGTGAGGCTCAGGGAGCAGGTGTGTTCTGTGTTCTACATTTTGTGTTATTAGTCTAAATAAGCTATCTACTATTTTTTGCTAATTTGGTTTTTCGGACTTTGGTTTTTTTTGTTTGTTTGTTTGTTTTTTTTCACTTTAAAAACAGTCCCTCTCATCACTTCTGGGTTTTGATTTGTTAATGCTGACATCATCGTCCTTCCTTGAAATCAGTGTTATTTTATCTGTCCCATGGCCAGTGTTATTTTATCTGTCCCATGGCCAGTGTTATTTTATCTGTCCCCATGGCCAGTGTTATTTTATCTGTCCCCATGGCTAGTTTCCCTCTCTTGCCCTTTTAGTCACACTGGTCTTCTCTGTCTCTTGGTCTCTGTTTATAGGATTCTGTCAGCCCTTTCTATGAACCAACTCTGTTTTATTAGTCATCTAAAATTATTTTTACTTGTGCCTTGTTGACACTGTCTTCAGGATTTCTGTGTTTGGTTTTCTTGCTTTAGGGGGCCTTCAGGATACATCATTAGCCTCCAGGCAATGAGTTCATCTGTCATCTGTGGATGTCTTTGAAGGTATGCTCCCCATTAAATGGAGACCCCACAAGTTTTGAAACACTCATGTGTAAGAAAGACCAGAGTTTCTCTGAAGGTAAACATTTGACTGCTAGTTTTGAAAGCATTTTCCACGTCTCCTGTGGCTCCACCAAGATTATAAGTATTCCTCATACAGGAAATGGACATCTCCGGAAGTCCCAATGCAGCAGAGAGTCCCAGATGTGAGGCTTTTCTGTCTCATCCATGGTTCTTTCTCTCATGTAAAGCAGAATTGACAATGAAATTACCTGGAGGCTTGTTATAAACACAGACTCCGAACCCTGCCTGGGCTTACTAACTCAGAATCCTGGAAACAGTCCCAGGAGAACTTGGTCTGACAACTTCATTTTGTAAGCAGAAAAAATGAAAAGCCCAAGAAGTAAGGTAACTAATAAAGACTATACACAGGAGGAGATTTTTATGGGAAAACTTGGGAAGAAGGAGTGGGGGAGAGACGGAGAGGAAAGAAGGAAGGGGAGGAGGAAGAGAGGGAGAGGAGAAAAGGAAGGAAGGAAGAGAGAGAAAGGGAGAGGAAAGAAGGGAGGAGAGAGGAGAGTACCAGCGAGTGTCTGGGGAAACATTCTTCCCTGAGGTACAGTCTTCTGGGGCCAACCCCTAGGCACACAGAGTATCCAGGGGAATTCCGTTCACAATAATAGAAGTCTCTGTGCCCTTGGTATTAGACTCACGTGGCTGTTGGGAAATACATTGAGATTCTAATAAACCTCCAGTTCTGTGTCCAGCCATGACAGCAGCAGCTACAAAGCCTAGACAGTGGGAACATTTGGTGCAGGGCCCTGGGAGGTGCTTGGGAGTCACAGCCCTGGGACCAGCTGTCACTGTGCAGCAAGGTTTCCTTAGACCTCCCACTTCTCAGCTGGCCCCTGGACTGTGGCTCACCCACTGCCTGGAAGACACAGACATAAATCTGCAGTGGCCCTCCTGTCCTACAGAGCTCCCTTCCAGAAACCTTGGGGATTATTTATTTCGACCCCTGGAATCCTCTGTAAGGTTTCCTCCCCAGATGCAAGAGGTGCATGTTCTATTTCTTTTTGACATCCTTTGTCACACACGAGCCCTGGACGAGGCGTAAGTCATTCAGCATTATATACAGAGGGTGAAGTTATGTGGCTATATATCAACACTAGGCCCTGGAAGTCCTTGGAAATCAGGAGAGTATAATTTTAGAATGAACGTAATGAAAATCTTAGAGATGATCCATTTTTCTCTTCTACCTCTGAGATGTGCTAAAAATAATTGAGAGATTGTTTTCCAAGTGTGAGGGCACACAGTCAGGAGGAGGCCCCCTCCCCCGAAAAGGACACTAGCAAGGGAAAGAACACCTCCGGGTCACCAGCCCTGACCTCTCTGCACTTTCAAGAACCTTATTTATAGCTGCTTCTCAGACGATTTCCCAGGAATTCCACGCCTGTAGCTCCTCCGACTCTGCCTGACTGGACCTCACTAAGTGCCTTCCAAATCCCTTCTCCTCCTCTAGTTCATGTCCAGCCAGTTAGTCCCGCCCAGTGCCCGTGTGTTGCTTCTAAGAAGCTGCCCTCCTAGGAGGCTCCCATTGTACTTCTTTGATCACAGGACGCTGGTTCCTGTCAAATCTGATTCCAGAAGATTCTCAGATTCTTTCTGTTCCTAATTCCAGCTGTCATTTCTCATCTGGATAGCAGTAATTTCACTTTACATTCTGGAGATGCAGCACCCAGCCATCAGTGGCTGTCGTGTGTGTGTGTGTGTGTGTGTGTGTGTGTGTGTGTGTGTGTGTGAGAGAGAGAGAGAGAGAGAGAGAGAGAGAGAGAGAGAGAGAGAGAGAGAGAGAGAGAGACTGAGTTGGTGACTTTGGAGACCAGAAGAGGCAGTGGATCCCCCGGAGCTCTGTTACAGGAGCCTGACATAAGTGTTTGGATCTGAACTCTTGTCCTCTGGAAGAATAGCAAATGTTCTTAACAGCCGAGTCATCGTTCCAGCCCCTATGTTCTTTTCTCTATACTCTGCAGGACTGCCACACATCCATCTGTCCCTCCTTGTTCTATATGCCTGTGCCTCCTTTGTATAATTTCTCTGGAGCTTTGGGGTTGTTATTAAGGGAAATAAGAGTTATTTGAACACACACACTGATATTCCAGCAGTGGATCTGATAACCTTGATGATTGTCTGGTGACTATCCTATCGGGTGGGTGGTGTATGCAAGGTGGATACTCTGCAGACTGGGATGGTAGAGGTTAGACCGGGTAAACAGTATGAAGCTGTACCACACTACTGAGTGGCATGAAATTGAAATGTATAAATTCAGTATTTTTGGAATTTTCTATTTAATATTTTCTAACCACAGTTAACTGCATGTCGCTTCCGATCTGTCCCAGTGGTTGCCAGTTGGTGCTGGTGTCTTCCCTTCCCTCCCCCTCCCTTTTCTCTTCCCATCCCCCTCCTTACCAGGTTCATCACTCGAAAGCCCACCTTTCCCTTCCCTCTCTAGAGGTCTTCTCAGGAGGAACTAAGAACTCTCTCCAGAATCTCTCTTCCGTCCAGCCAGCCCTGTCTATCTTACTCCTTCTACCGTCCTGTCCCTGTGTTCCTGTGTCCTGCTTTGGCCACACAGCCTGCCCGCCTTCCTTGGCACGCACAGCTCTTAGGCCTCTGAGTATGCTGTTTCCCAGGCTCCCGATGTCCTCCTCTGTTTCTGCCTGTCAAGTCTTCACCGCTTTGATACTGTTAAGCTTTCCTCCTCAGCTTTCCGGGAGCAGTGTCTCCTCTAAATTTGGATGAAAACTTGGGTGAATAATTGAGTCATTCTTAAGAGGCCACCAGATAACAAAGCAGGTAACTCCTGACTACATGACTATCATTCCTAAAAATTGAAAAAAAAAATTCTTCTGGTCATTTTATGTTACAAAATGTTCATTTTAGTAAGAAATAGACCGGGTTCATTGCAATGTTGTTGTTATTGTTGTTTTAAGTTTACAATGTTATTGACAGTTGTATTTTCCATCTCCCTTCTCATCCCCACTATCAGCACTATGGCAAGGTGTCCTGGCTCGTTTTATGTCAACTTGACACAAGCTAAAAAAATATGAAAGGAGGGAATCTAAGTTGAGGAAAAAAAAAAAAAGACCTCTATAAGATTCAGCTGTGGGGCATTTTCTTAATTAGTGATTGTTGGGGGAGGGCCAAGCCCATGGTGGGTGGTGCCATTCCTGGGCTGGTGGTCTTGGGTTCTATAAGAAAACAGGCTGAACAAGCCATGGGGGACAAGCCAGTAAGCCTCTGCATCAGCTCCTGTCTCCAGGTTCCTGCCCTGTGTGAGTTCCTGTGCTGACTTCCCTCAATGATGAACAGTGATAGAAGCATAAGCCAAGTAAACCCTTTCCTCCCCAACTTGCTTTTGGTCATGGTGTTTCATCACAGCAATAGTAATCCTGACTAAGACACAAGGTGTTTTCTCTGTATGTCTCTGTCTCTCTGTCTCTGTCTCTCTATACACACACACACACACACACACACACACACACACACACACACACACCTGTCTTGGGTTGGGTGGAGATTTGGCTTTGGAGAGGATACTTCTCTTCTGTTTCTGACGGTGTGCTCTGCCCTTCTACTGGCTCACTAGTTAAGATCTCTGACCCCCCAGGTCAGAATGGGGGAGGAGGGAAACCCAGTGTGGCATGGTCTGACTGGCAGTCATGGAGTTAAGAAGCACTTACTCTAACCCAAGCACACCAGAAGTAGTGGGCAGCAAAGGTCACTCTATTTTTCTGGATATGTGATGGCTTTGGGGATAGTCAACCTGATTGGCTTTAGAGATGCCTAGAACTTAGGAAACACACCTGTGTGCCTGTGTGGGCCTTCTAGAATGAGTGACATGTGGGACAGAGACCAGGGGAAAAGCTCACTCTGGACAGGGACACACTGAAGCAGGGCAGTAGAGGCCAACTTTCCTTCTGCTCTGGATGAAGGTGTCTGCTGCTGCCCATTGACATCAGGGGCCAGCTTCTTCAACTTCTTAGAGAATCACTGCTAGTCACTGATGTGGTGTGTGTGTGTGTGTGTGTGTGTGTGTGTGTTGTGTTGTTTGTGTGATATGTGTGTGAGTGTGTGTGGTGTGTTGTGTGTGTGATATGTGTGTGAGTGTGTGTGTTGTGTTGTGTGTGTGATATGTGTGTGAGTGTGTGTGTTGTGTTGTGTGTGATATGTGTGTGTGTGTGGTGTGTGGATGAGTGTGGGTGTGTTAGCATGTGTATTTATGAGTGTGTGTGTTGTGTTGTGTGTGTGATATGTGTGTGAGTGTGTGTGGTGTGTTGTGTGTGATATGTGTGTGTGTGTGGTGTGTGGATGTGGTGTGTGGATGAGTGTGGGTGTGTTAGCATGTGTATTTATGAGTGTGTGTGTGTGGTGTGTGGATGTGTGTGTGTGTGTGTGGTGTGAGAGTATGTGTGTGGTGTGTGAGTGTGTGTGTGTGGTGTGAGTGTGTGGTGTGTGTGTATATTTATAAGTGTGAGTGTGTGGTGTGTGTGTGTGCACAGCCATTATTCTAGAATAAACTGAATTGATTGATGTCCCTTAATAACTGAGAGGTTGTCCACTTGTCGGAGGGTAGCTTTGTCCTCTGGTTTTCTAGAAAACCATCAGATCTAGCAGCCATGGGCTCTCATTCCCTAGAACAGCAGTTGCCTGCTAGAGTCATAGGAGCTCATGTTTGCCACATTTCCCCCATCCCCATTACATGCTTCTCAACCCCTTGCTCAGTCGGGTTACCTCTATGTGCTTGTTAACATTTGAGTTTTGGATCTGACTCTAATTGCTTGCAGGGGGGCAGGGCATGCTTTAAAAAAGTCCCCTGCAAACCTGGCTATCAGCTCTCCTAAGAATTCTTAGAAGGTTGGTTCCAGGAAGCCCCACCACTACAGAATACTGCCCTCTGCAGATGCCCAAGTTCCCATGTGCAATGGTTTAGTATCTTCATATAACCATCCAGTTTCCCAGAGACTTGAAATCCTCTGTTTCCTAAAACCTAGCACCATGCAATGCTGTGTACATAGTTTCTTGTATCTATGGAATAAGGTATGGTAGTTCAAAAAGATGGCCCCCAAAAGGGAGTGACACTATTAGAAGCTGTGGCCTTGTTGAAGGAAATGTGTCACTTTGGGTGTGGGATTTGAGGTTTCATATATGCTCAAGCCACAACCAGTTGCCTGCCCAGAAGGCAAGAAGTAGGACACTCTGCTACTTCTCCAGCACCATGTCTGCCTGCATGTCACCATGTCACACTATGATGATAAAGGACTAAACCTCTGAAACTGTAAGCCACCCCTATTAAATGTTTTCCTTTATAAGAGTTGTCGTGGTCTTGGTGTCTCTTCACAGGAATAGAAACCCAAACTAAGTCAAAGGGTAAGGAAATGAGCATGCATTTGGTGTCAATACCATATATTTTCCTTTGTAAATTTTTGTAGTGCAGAGATTTGAATCTAAGGCTCTATGAATTCTAGGCAAGTTCTTCACACTGAGCTACATCCACAGCCCTTTTAAATTTTGTTTTGATTACCAGAGGGACCTTGTGTGATCTTATTGCATTGGCATCTGGGACTACAGGTGCATGCTCCCATGCCAGTCCTTGGAGTTTACAGATGTAGATAGCTGCCCATCTATGAGATACTCAGAAGCTGAGTTGCTTTCATAGAAGGAAGAGGGGCTAGCCTGGAGCTGTATAACCAAGGGCATCTGGGCTTCGGGCAGGAACTTAGGGTTCTGTAGGATGTAGTCCAAGGACCCTTGCTTCAGACCCTGGGACCCTAAACTTGTCCTTGCAACCCTTTGCTGAATCTGGCCCCCAAGTCACCAAGTGTAGGTGATAGTGCACTAGACCCTCAGCTCATTCCCTACACAGTTTCCTTCCCTCTCCTGTGTGGTTGGCTAAGAGCCCCGTGTGCTTGGGTCTGTGTGGTCTCAAGGCTGACAGGGACCATGCAGGATTTACAGGCAGCCCTCCTTCCCAAGGCTCCGTGGTCACTAGCTGGTCCCCCAGCATTGTATGGAAATGCCGCATTTCCCTGTGACCAAGCCACGCCTGACGAAGTTAAACACATGCTGGGAGCATGAATCAAGTATTCACATGAAACGGAAACGCTTGGGGGCCGGGGGGGGGGGGGGGGGGCCTTGGTCCAAGTACAGAATGCTCTCTAGCCTTTCCTTTCCTAAATATTTGCCACTCTCTATCGGAGGCTGAGAGCATGAGTGAGGAATGTGAGCTTGCAGGGGAAGAAAATAATCATCTCCCGCCTGGAAGATGTTTTGAAACGATGCCAACGAGCTAGCTAGCTCTCTGGCCGTGGGCATTAAATTTACTCTGCACCAGCGCTCGCTCTGTCAGTAACGGAGGGGAGAAGATTGTTCCTTTGTCTGGTATGAAAACATATGTTTCCTCAGATTTTGTGTACTGTATATCTAGCTAGCTCAAGGGTCCCTCGTCATCTCACTTCTTCCCCGTTTGGCTCAGGGTGTAAAATCGTAGATCCCTTTGGAAAACAGCTTGTCAGATCTTTATGAAGTTAAGCACTTGCTCTCTTCTGAGCAGATTTTTTGTTGTTGTTTTGTTTTGTTTTTGTTTTCTACCTCACTGAAGAGATGTATGTGCACTCAAGGCCTGGGTTCAGATGCTCACAGCAGCCCCTTTGTCATGACAGTCCAAGTTTCCAAACGGCTCAAGCTCATCAGCTTGTGAATAGCTTAACATTCCATTCACAGCACAGCAGCGTACAACTGGGCAATAAGAAGGAGCACGTTTCATGAGTGCCTAAGAACACAAATGGATCTCAAGGGCCCAATGCTAAGGGAGAGAAGCCAGACCTAAGAGGACAAATGTGTGATACTGTTTTACATGACATTCTGACATAAGTCACGGTGAAAACAAACAAAATTGTCACAGATCCTTGGTTGTCTGGCTCTGAGGGTGGGGTTGACTGAAAGAGGGGCATATTGAAAAGTTTTGGGATAAAGTTTCCTAATTTTGGCTTTTACCTTTAGGTCTGTGGTCTGTTATGAGCTAGAGTTTGTGTATGGTATTTGATTGTTCCAGTAACCATGGTTTAAAAGATTCTCATCTGCCCATTAAATTGCTTTGCAAACTTGTCGATCATATGTATATCTGGTGATTTCAATGATTTTTTAAAATTATACGTTTTATTTAAATATATAATTAAAAATTTTAGTTTCTTGTCTAGCTATAGCTAATGGTCACATAATACTGGGATTTTTTTTTTTTTGTTGTTGTTGTTGTTGTTGCTAATTTTCTTTAATTTTGAGACAAGGTTTTGCTATTTATTCCAGGCTAGCCTAGAATGCATCATCTTCCTGCCTCTTCCTTCCATCCAATTTACATACATAAGGCAGTGTGCCCGGTCATCACAGCTTATTTTTAACACAATATTTATTTCATTTTTGAGTACGCGTGCCGATATGTACACAAGTGTGAGGTGCCCCCAGAGGCGAGAGGAGGGCACTGGAGTTACAGATGGTTGTGAGCCCCCCAACACGGGTGCTGGAAACAGAACTCAGGTATGGAAGAGCAGTCTGTCCTACGGAGCTGTCCCAGAGGCGAGAGGAGGGCACTGGAGTTACAGATGGTTGTGAGCTGCCCAACACGGGTGCTGGAAACAGAACTCAGGTATGGAAGAGCAGTATGTCCTACGGAGCTGTCGTTTTTGTCCCATCACTGCTTTCTAGCGGCATGTCTTAGCCGGTGTTCTATTGCTATAAAAAGACACCATGACCATGGCAACGCTTACAAAGGAAAACATTTAAATGGGGCTGTTTTACAGTTTCAGAGGTTTAGTCCATTGTCATCATGGCAGGGAGCATGGCAGCGTGCAGGCAGATGCAATGCTAGAGAAGTAGCCGAGAGTCCTACATACAGATCCACAAACAGCAGGAAAAGAAAGACAGTGGGACTGGCTTGGGCTTTTGAAACGCCAAAGCCCACCTCCAGTGACACATTTCCTCTAACAAAACCACAACTACTCCCACAAGGCCATACCTCCTAATCCCTCTCAGGCAGTGCCGCTCCCTGATGACCAAACATTCAACTCTTCCAGAGAGTTTCTACCGCAATAGGTTTCCACATCACCTTTCCACAAATGCTCTCCAGTTCCAGTCATCTCTCCCCATATTTTCTTCCTTCATCTTTCCCCTACAACCTACCTCCTCACCAAAAATACAAAAAACAAAAAAAAAAAACCCAAACCAAAAAACAAACAAACAAACAAAAACCAAAACAAAACCCTAAAAGCCAAACTTATTTCTCTTATTCTGATTGCAGATGTGGCCTCTATGGATCAAAATTATTTTTATTACTTTTATTAAGTGTGAGCATCTCTCTCTCTCTCTCTCTCTCTCTCTCTCTCTCTCTCTCTCTCTCTGTCTCTCTCTGTGTGTGTGTGTGTGTGTGTGTGTGTGTTCACATGTGTTCATGTTTGCCATAGCATGCATGTAGAGGTCAGAGGATGCTTTGTAGGTCTTGGGTCTTGCCTTCTATCATGTGAGCCCAGGGATCAAACTCCAGTTTGTCAGGTTTGGCAGCATGTGCCTTTACCTGTTGCACTGTTTTGCTAATCCCTGCTTGGAATTAATAAAGGATGAAACTTCAGAAACTATTTTAGCGAGGACTTTCTAAAGCCATAAAGTAAATAATTTTATAGACATTATATTATAGTCATTGAAAAATATCACACAGTTGGCAGTCCCCACCAGCCTGCAAGCAGGTGAGAGACCTGCCTTCAGGCTGCATTACCAGCCCCACCACCCACTAGACTCTGTCCCTCTGAGGCCCACTCTGCTGCTCAATACCATGCACTCAAATATCCTCTCCATGGCCAGCCCTCCCTTGCAACCCCGGCAGAATACATAGGCACAGGTGCAAAACACACCAGTTAGAAGAACAGACTACATAGACACAGGCATGACCCACACCAATTGGAAGAACAGATGAGTAAACACCAATGTAAGAATACATTCAACAAGCCGGGTGGTGGTGGTGCATGCCTTTAATCCCAGCACTCCAGAGGCAGAGCCAGGTGGATCTCTATGAGTTCTAGGCCAGCCTGGTCTACAGTGTGAGATCCAGGACAACACCAAAACTACACGGAGAAACCCTGTCTCAAAAAACAAACAAACTAACAAAAAAAATTAAATAAAAGAATACATTCAACAACTAGAAGAGCAATATGGCAGCACCAGAACCCAGTGACCCTACAACAGCAAGACTTGAACATTCCAGTACAGGTAAAACACACAAAAAATGACCTTAAAAATAACTTTATAAAGATAATAGAAGCCCTTAAAGAGGAAATGAAAAATTCCCTTAAAAATTGAGGAAAACACAAATAAAATGTTGAAAGAAATCAATAAATCCCTTAAAGAAAGCCAAGAAAAAAGAAACAATCAAACAGGTGAAGGAAATATTTCAAAACATGAAAATTGAAATAGGAACAATAAAGAAAATACAAACTGAGGGAATTCTGGAAATAGAAAATCTGGGGAAGCAAACAGGAACTACAGATACAAGCATCACCAATAAAATACAAGAGATGGAAGACAGAATCTCAGGGTTGAAGGTATGATAGATGAAATAGATTCATCAGTCAAAGAAAATGTTAAATCCAATACATTCCAAAGACAAGACATCCAGGAAATTTGGGACACCATGAAAAGACCAAAGCTAAGATAGAAGAAGAATTCCAGCTCAAAGGTGCAGAAAACATATTCAACAAAATCATAGATGAAAACTTTCCCAACCTAAAGAAGGACATGAAGATACAAGAAGTTACAGAACACCAAATAGGCTGGACCTCCCCACTCCCCAAAAAGAGTCCCCTTGCTATATAATAATCAAAACACTAATCATACAGAATAAAGAAAGAATATTAAGAGTTACAAAGGAAAAAGTCCAAGTATCATATAAAGGCAGACCTTGCAAAATTACACCCAACTTCTCAATGGACACTCTAAGTCAGAAGGTCCTGGACAGATGTTTTGCTGACACTAAGGGACCATGGATGCCAGCCCAGTCTACTATACCCAGCAAAACTTTCAATCACCATAGATGGTGATAGAAAACAAGATATTTCATGACAAAATCAGATTTAAACAATACCTATTCACAAATCCAGCCCTACAGAAAGTACTAGAAGAAAAACTCCAACCCAGAGAAGGTAGCTACATCAAGGAAAACATAGACAATAGATAATCTCACAACACCAAAATCCAAAGAAGGGAAATACACACACTACCACTATCACCACCAAAACCAAAACATAACAGGAATAATAATAATCATTGGTCATTAACATGTCTTAATATCAGTGGACTCAATTTGCCAATAAAAAGACACAAGCTAACAGAATGGATATGAAAACAGGATCCATCATTCTGCTGAGTACAAGAAACACACCTCAACTTCAAAGACAGACATTACCTCAGAGTAAAGGGTTGGGAAAAGATTTTCCAATCAAATGAACCTAAGAAGCAAGCCAGTATAGCTATCCTAATATCTAACAAAATAGACTTTAAACTAAAATTAATCAAAAGAGATAGAGGACATTTCATACTCATCAAAAGAAAAATCCATCAAGAGGAAGTCTCAATTCTGAACATCTATGCCCCAAATACAAGGACACCCACATTTGTATAAGAAACATTACTAAAGTTTAAACCATATATCAAACTCTACACATTAATAATGGGAGACTTCAACACCCCACTCTTACCGATGGACAAGTCTGCCAGACAGAAACTTCAAAGAGAAACAAGGGAACTAGCAGATGTTATGACTCAAATAGACTTAATAGACATCTACAGAATATTTCACTTAAACACAAAAGAATATATCTTCTTTTCAGCACCTCATGGAACATTCTCTAAAATTGATCACATACTTGATCATAAAGGAAATCCCAACAGATACAATAAATATTGGAATAACTCCTTGCATCTTATCAGATCACCATGGGTTAAAGTTAGAGTTCAACAACAAAACAAACTACAGAAAGCCCACAAACTCATGGAAACTGAACAACTCTGAACTGAATCACCACTGGGTCAAGAAAGAAATAAGAAAGAAATTAAAGACTTCCTAGAATTTAATGAAAATATATCCATATCTATCACCATGCACAAAACTCAAGTCCAAGTGGATCAAAGACATTAACATAAATCCAGTTACATTGAACCTGATAGAAGAGAAAGTGGGAAGTTGCCTTAAACACATTGGCACAGGAGACTACTTCCTGAATATAACACCAGTAGCACAGACTCTGAGACTGACAATTAAAAATTGGGACCTTCTGAAACTGAAAAGCTTCTGTAAGGCAAAGGACACTGTCAATAAGACAAAATGGCAGCCTACATAATATAAAAACATCTTCACCAACCCCATATCTGACAGAGGGCTGATCTCCAAAATATATAAAGAACTCAAGAAAGTAGACATCAAAATAATAAATAATCCAATTAAAAAATGGGATACAGATTTAAACAGAGAATTCTCAACAGAAGAGTCTCAAATGAGAAACACTTAAAGAATTGTTCAGCATCCTTAACTATCAGGGGAATGCAAATCAAAATGATTCTGAGATACCATCTTACACCTGTCAGAATGACTAAGATAAAAACCACTGAAGACAGCCTATGTTGGAAAGGATGTGGAGTAAGGGGAACACTCCTTCACTGCTGGTGGGAATGCAAATTTGAACAGCCACTTTGGAAATCAGTATGGTGGTTTCTCAGAAAATTGGGAATCAATCTACCTCAAGACCCAGCAATACCACTCTTGAACATATACCCAAAGGATGCTCAGTCATACTTTGGATACTTGATGAACTATGTTCATAGCAGCATTATTCATAACAGTCTGAATCTGGAAACAACCAAGATGTTCCTCAACCAAAGAATGGATAAAGAAAATGTGGTACATTTACACAATGGAGTATTATTCAGTGATAAAAAAAAAACAACGACATCATGAAAATTGCAGGCAAATGGATGGGACTAGAAAAAAAAATCCTGAGTGAGGTAACCTAAACCCAGAAAGACAAACATGATATTTACTCACTCATAAGTGGATATTAGATGTAAAGCAAAGGATAACCAGGCTACAATCCACAGTCCCAGAGAAGCTAGGTAATAAAGAGGACCCTAAGAAGAACACATGGATTTCCCTGGGAAGGGGAAATAGATAAGATCTCCTGAGTAAACTCAGGGTGGGGGGTGGGGGTGGAGGGATAGGTACATAAGGGATTGGGTTGGTCAACTTGGGGGTGGGACGGAGGGAGAGAGATGGAGGGGGAGAGTAATGAAAGAGGTATCTTGATAAAGGGGGCCATTTTGGGGTTAGGAAGAAACCTGGTGCCAGGGAAACTCCCAGGAATCCACAAAGATGACCCCAGCTAAGACTTCTAGCAATAGTGTAGATGGTGCCTGAACTGGCTTCCTTCTGTAATCAGATTGGTGATTACCCTAATTGTCAACAGAGAGCCTTCATCCAGTAACTGATAGAAGCAGATGAATAGAGCCACAGGCAAGCACTGGACCAAGCTCTGGGAGTCCAGTTGACAAGAGGGAGGAAGAATTGTAAGAGCAAGGGAGGTTAAGATTGTGACGGGGGAAACCCACAGAGACAGCTGACCTGAGCTAATGGGAGCTCATGAACTCTAGACTGACAGCTAGGGAGCCTGTATGGGTCTGACCTAGGCCCTCTGCATGTGAATGACAGTTGTGTATCTTGGTCTGTTTGTGGGGCCCCTAGCAGTGGTTTCAGAACCTGTCCCTGGCACAGGAGCTGGCTTTTTGGAACCTATTCCCCATGAAGGATGCCTTGCTCTGCCTTGATGCAGGGGGAGGAACTTGGTCCTGCCTCAACGTGATATGACTTGCTTTGTTGACTCCCATGGGAGGCCTGCCTTTTTCTAAATAGAGAAGTGGATGGGGGGATAGATGGGAGGTGGGGGGAGAGAACAGAAAGAGAGGATGGAGGGGAAACTGTGGTTGGTATGTAAAATAAATGAAAAAAAATCACATAGTCACTGGTCAGCTCACAGCAGTAGATATCTCACAGGCTAATTTAATCATTGGCGTCAGGCCAAGCAGTCTCCAGACAGGATCAGAATTGAACTGGGGCTGCTAATTATAGACATAGAAATTTGGGTTTGTTTAGAGCAGTGATTTTCAACTTTCCTAATGCTGTGATCCTTTAATACAGTTCTATATATTTGGTGACCCCCAACCATAAAATTATTTTCATAGCTACTTCATAACTGTAATTTGCTACTGTTATGAATCATAATACAAATATCTGCATTTTCCAGTTGTCTTAGGTGACCCTTGTGAAAGAACTATTTGACCCCCAAAGGTTGTGACCCACAGGTTGAGAATCACTGTTTGCACGGAAATTCCATCAGAAATTCATACGTGTGTTCTTTCCATGCTTCATTCTTCTTGAGGCAGGGGAACCACACTCCTGTGTGCATAATTACAGACTGAGCCAGGTGTGGTCAGTGCATACCTGTATTCCCAGTTTTAGAGAGACTGTGGCAGGGAAGACCAAGAATTCAAGGCCAGTCTGGGCTATGAGACCCTACCTCAAAGCTGGAAATAAACAATAAAAAGAAATAATTAAGCTCTGAGATTCTATAGACCTGTAAGCCTGAGCTTATAGGGACAAACCCTTGAGCTGAGGATTGATGAGGAGGAAGCCCACACTGGGTGAAGAATGTGGCAGGAAGGTTATAGAGGAGGCAGTGTATAAGCCATAAGTTCCATGTCACAGGCTCTTTTCCCATTTCTGAACTGGAAGGAGTCTTGGAATCAATAGCAAGTCACAGCCATTCTGGGCCAGGTGTCACTCAAGACCTGTTGTCTTGGCCTGTATTCACGAGAATCTCATGTTCATAGGGACAGAACAAGATGCTTATCAAAAGTATATACAGTTTGGACATCACTTGAGGACCTTCCTTTGATATCTTCTGACTGGGCCAACAGGTCACTGACATCAGACATTTAAGAATATATGTCTGTGGTTAGGGAGGAAGCCTGGAGGCCATGGAGGGGATGCTGCAAGATGCTTGCTTGGCATCACCCACAGGAAGTCCTAAGTATGAGCACACAAGAGAGTGTGGACAACAGTGCCTCAGAGTGGAGAAGCTGGTCAGACTGTTGGACTTAGTGTGGAGAGCAGCAGTTCTCAACCTTCCTAATGCTGTGATCCTTTAACACAGCTCCTCATGTCGTGGTGACCCCCGACCACAAAATTATTTCATTGCTACTTCATAACTGTAATTTTGCTACTGTTATGAACTGTAATGTAAATATCTGATATGCGATCCCTATGGGGGTTGTGACCCACAGGTTGAGAACCACTGGTGTAGAGGCTTTTGAGACACCAGCAATGACTAGTATGGCATGTGTGCTCTCTTTCCAGCAGGTGCAAAGGCCACACACCGTTCAATCCAGTGTCTAAGGAACCCTGATAGAACCTTTTCTCTAGTAAATGTAGGAAAGCAGTTCTGAATGTGTGGAAATTTCACTGGCTAAGATGCATTGTTTCATGGTACATAAAATAACTGCATCACAGAATCAGTAAGGCTGTAGATATGATACGATGCTGTAAAGACCAGGGAGAATGGAAATGGGTTAGGCATCCCTAATCTGAAACCCCAAATCTGAAGGCAGGCCGCACTCCACGGCAGAAAAGTCACACTGGATCTCATTGATGGCTCACAGTTCAAACACAGGCATGCTGAAGATATGGCACAAACCCCTTCCAGGATGTAAGTATAAAGTATATAAGACATACATTTCTTATTTAGATTCAGGTCCCGACCCCAACATAACTTATCACACATATTTAATTATTCCATAATCTGAATAAAGAATCCAAAATACTCTGGTTGTGAGCATTTTAGATAAGGGATGCTAACCCCATCACAGATGAGATGAGAGGTGGGGATGGTGTTGAGCGTCACTGCACCTGGTGCACCCTGGGAAGAAATAGCTACTCAGGTTGACCCAACAGCTGGGTGATTTTCTGAGCCACATTGCATCTCCCTCTTAACAGCCCTCCATGCAGCTCAAGCATAGGAGTTGCCTTGCTCTGACATTGAGCAAAACCACATGGCACCAAGACACAAAACTTACTCTCCAAGCTACTCCAAATAAATAAATGAATAGAAGAATGTTATAGGCACCTTCGGGATCCAGAGGGGAGAGAGGCCAGGTTTGTGGGCCAAGAGCGGAGGGAGAGGTCTGTTTGTCTCTCTAGGTCATTGAAGATTTGCAAGCAGTCAACGATTTTTCTCATGAAAACGTCCGCTGAGCGTTTGAAGTGAGTAACGCTTTTCTTATGGCCTAAGAAATGGAGGCTTTTTCATGTTGAGCCCTTGGGACAAAAGGGGCCTTTTTGTTCTTGCTCCATAGCTGCAGTTTGCTGGCACCTTTTACATTGGCGTACGCAGACCTGTATCCAGATGGGAGGCAGTAGCTGCTGTCGACCAGAGCAGGTACCAGCAACCCTTGGATTGCAGGGAGGGGCTTCAGTCCACTTGCCTGTTGCCCAGGTGAGGTCTGTGCTTTGCAAATAGTTTGCGAGAGACTTTAGCAGGACCGAACATAAAAGGGATATGGCTGCATAATTCTTGTCAATAAAAGTCTAGGTTAGTTACCTCATGTTAATTAAGATCTCAGTAAAGGGAGTTGTCAGGGTTCCTTTGGGCAGGAGGAGAGAATAAAAATGAAAGCGTAGCTCTTGTTTGAATTCTCTGTTCCTTTTTCATCCTCCTCTCCTGTCTCCTTCTCTTTTCCACCCATTTCCTCCTCCTCTTTCACCTTCCTCGCCCTCTTTCTTCTTCCTTTCCTTCTTTCTCTTCCTCCTCCTCTTCCTTCTCCTCACCATCCTCCCCCTCCTCTGTTTTTTCTCTTTTCTCCTCCTCCTCCACCTTTTCCTGTCCTCCTTCCCGTCTCCACTCCTCCTCCCCTTTCTCCTTGTTCTCTTCTTCCTCGTCTTTCATCTCCTCCCCTTCCCTCCTCTTTCTTTCCCGCTTCCTCCTTTACTTCCTCTTCTCCTGTTCCCCTTTCCTTCTTTGTCTTCTCCTTCCCCACTTTCTCCCTTCCTCCCCATAATGCTTCTTTTCTAAGAGCCGGACAGACGATTCTTTACCTTTCTGGTGAGGGAAGGCCATATCAACTCCTCGACTGCAAAGGATGTCAGAAGTCCCAGAAGACCACTCTGGAGGCTCTGAGTGTTTTAATGCCCAGTCCATGAATGCAACCAAAAGGTGGACTGGGCAGGGTCTCTATCCCTCTTCCCTCAGACTCAGTTACAGAGGCTTATTGTTAGTTTTGGTTCTTCATAAATGATTTGTCTTAGGCTCTGAGCGGAGTCTTTACAAGGTCTGAAAACTGCTGGTGCAAGTCAGGATTCTCATTTTCAGTAAACTGCAGCCACAAGAGGGAATGTGACTAGCTCCAGGCTGCAGAGCTCCTTGGTGAAGGACTAGGGACAAGGAAGGCTGTCTTCTCCCACTGCACACTGCTGGGCTGGGAACCCATGAACACTTAGAAAGTTTGGAAGCAAATAAACAACTCACAAGTCTCAGGAAGTCCCTGAAACAAAAGACTCTTGTCTCTCCAGGGTTACATAAACAATACGGACTTGTGAGGAGACTCAGAACATCCCAACTGCCTGGAAGAAATGCTTTGACTTGGGGAGTTGCCTGCAAGTCATGCAGAGAGCTCGAGAGTTCTCATGAGTTGTCACCCATGTTGGGGTAGGCTTTTGGAGATGGAGCTGCCTTTAGTCATCCATGCTCCTTTAAGTAATTCCTCTCCCACACTCTGGTAAGCAACCCTCATAAACTCATTTGTTCACCAAGTTGGACTTTGGTGGTATCATTAATTTGTCATTGGTACCTAACTGGGGTAAGAAGATGTTGCTAACATCTTCCCAGGGAAATCATTGCACAATAGATGTATTGTCACGTATTTGGTATGTTAAATCAATGAAAATTCATTGCCTTAATGTACCATAGGCAGAAGTCTGGATTGAAGGTGTTGGCTGATCTAGGCTTCCTCAGAAGCCTGGAGGGGAGGATCTTTCCTGGTCTCTCACAGCTTCTGCTATCCTCAGGAATTTCTTGGTTTGTGCCTCAGTCTCTACAAAGTCATCCTCCCTCTGTGTCTGTCTTCTGTGTGTGTTCAGTGCCCAGCTGTCCCTGCAGTTACATGGATACTACTCATATTGGATTAATGGTGTTCTCTGCTCCAGGATGGCCAGATCTCAACTAATTACATCTGAAGTTGCATCATTTCTATGCAGTCACTTTCTGAGGTACTTGGATAGCTCTCTCTGGATGATGGAGCCAAGGCAGAAAGGCATCTCCTCATACCTCAGTTGGCCCATCTCCATATTTCCTCTCTGGAGGGCAGACAGCAGGTCAAAGCCCTGTCCCTTCTTCTGCTCTTGACAGGATGTAGTCTGTGCTCTGATGCTTTTTGGTTTAGCACACAATGAGTCTCACACATCTGGAAGGTTTGCCTTAGCATCTCTTGCCTTGACCTTTTGGATTCAGCTGTGTGTGGAAGGCCCTGTTCTGGGCATCTACTAGAGGGCTGCAATTTAGAGCTGGACGGAGTCCTGCAGAAGAAAGTTCTCAGAACGGATGTTGAGGCTGCCAATACTTTTCCCTGGGGTCTAGTATGACAATCATATACATTTGTCAAAGAATAGAGATCAGTATGTGTAAGTGTAGAGGGCTTGAAGAAACACTGAATATCCACAAGCAGTCCTATGGATGTGTGTGCAGTTAAGCAGAAGCCCAGAGTTCAAAGACCTTCTCTCAATTAATCTTTTTATTTGTTTGTTTCTCTGGACTTGCTGGTGGTAAAATGAAAGGCAGGTATATTAGGGAAATACTATTTTAAGGCTTGAATGGAGGCTGATCCAGGAGCTCTGACTAGATTCTCGAAGATTCCCCCTGAGAATCTTCCTCCCAGAAAAGGAGGGGCACAAAGATGTGGATGAGAACTTTTGGCTGAGCCTTAGTAAACTGAAGTAAGTCATGTCACCTTCGTGCATCTCAGCTTCCTCATCTGTAGAATGAAGGAGCAAGTGACCTGCAAACTCCTTTAAGTGCTAATGTTCCACTGATTAAAAGTGGTGAAGGTGTCTGGAGAGATGGCTCAGCAGGTAAGAGCCCTGGCTGCTCTTCCAGTGGATTCTACTCCCAGCATCCACATCGTGGCTCACAAAAAAGGCTTCTGTGAATCTGGAAAATTTAAAACCTTTGGTTAAACTATATGAAATTCACATTCTTGTTTTTTCAGCACATAGGCCAGTCTAAACATTATTTTTCATTGGAACATATTGTCCGGAAATATCTTAAGCTACCCTTCATGAAGGAATGGGGCCAAAATGCCTTTCTCCCTGTAAAGAATTCTCTAAATCAAGGCCGACTCCTTAATGACTCCGAGTCAAAATGGCATCCACACATGAGAAAATGCTTCTCATCTACACTAATGAGACCATGATAAAAAGCTGGGAAAACAGCAGATGCCGCCCGACTCCAGGTCTCTGTGAGTAGAATCATTCCAATTAGGGTTCACAGTAACATTTTTATTCCAGTGCATACATCTCTCACAAAAATCCGTACTTTCCCTTAAATAGTGATATTGTTTGAAATATAAATGAATATAGAAACCGATGATTTGGTGAGAATGTGTGCAGCCAGCTCAGGACTCAGGTGCCGGGTGACTTGGAGGCAGATGGCAGTTGTTTGGAAGCTGTAGACGAGCGTGACTTGTGTATTTGGAATTCATCTCTCTCCACCTCATCCAAAAGGGCAGCTGGACGTTTTGCTGGGGAAAGCTCTTACCTGCATCCTGAGGCTACCCTAGATTTTGTTTTCAGCTCCAGGGTGAGCCCTGCTCAGAATAAACAAATCTAGAAAATTCTATCTCACTTATATTGGCCAAGCGACCTGCTTGAATGTGTCCCTCACCTCCCCAGATTCACATGTTGAAATAACTTGACCCCCACGGTGTCTGTAGTGAGGCTGTGATGGGGTTTTTGGAAGATGATTGATCTTAGACTAAGTTATAAGACGTGGGTCCTGATCATAGACTCTCCTGTGAATGGAATTAGTGTTCACATGAAGGTGCTGAGAGAGACTCTGCTTTCTAAGTTGTGAAGGCACAGGAGCAAGTTATCATCTATGGGTCCTTATCAGACACTTCTCTGGTGCCTTGATCTTGTATTTCCATCCTCCATTGTTTAGGGACTACCCAGCATGCAGCATTTTGTGATAGCAGCCTGAATGGACTGAGACATAGACATAGTCCAGTCTCAGCAACTGGTGCAGACACTCAGGCAGTTTGACAGTCAGTGCTATTGTGGGAAAGTGGCTTGTCTATGGGCCAGAATGAGAAACATCCACCAGGACAAAATCTTCGTTTTCTGCACTAGGTATCCTGTCCCCGTCCCATGGGAAGCAACGTTGATAAGCACAAAGATGAACAACTATGCCAATTGCACGGAAATCCTGTGGTGACCACTGGGCAGGGTGGAAGCAGGGAGGGGACCGGAAGTCAACACAGACACAAATACAGGAGGTTAGCTGCAACAGAATGAAATGGGTGGTACCGGGGCAGGGAAGAGAACATGGGAACCTGCCTCCGATGCGGAAGCAGGCAAGGCTGTGCTACAGCTCTACCATCAACATTTGGGGCTCAAACAAGGATTCGATATGATGGAGGAATTGTCCTCAGTCTTTGCAGTAGTAAACACACACACACCTTTCCTGGCCTCTGGTCCTGCAGACCTGATATGCAGTGTCTGCTTCATTTCCGTAGACCACAGCTTCCAATTTATTTTTTATTTTATTTTTTTCAGTTTGCTGCAAAGAGACATAAGAAGAAAAGAAATCCCTCCTGGATGTTTCCTTTCACCACATCTACTGGAATAGAGGGAAACACTTTCACCTTGACGCTTCCCCTCCATGCAGGCCTGCCAAGGAATGCACAGGGTAGAGGAATGTCCACAGCTGTGAGGAGGGTGGGGTGGCAACAGCCAGGCCCCAGATGATGCTCTTGACCCACAGGGAGGACTGACCTTTGCGGGGAGGTCAAGGAAACCTAGAAAAAAAGAGATGGAGGCAAGCATGGAGGAGAAGCATGAGAAGAATGGAGACGATGTCTCCTTGAGGAGAGCTGTCTGTGAGCAGACAGCGTCCATGCAAACCTCATCTTGAGGACTCCCTCTCTGGGCCTCAGTCGCTCATCCAAAAAATGACCCACAGAGTAGCTTCCAGCCCTTAATTCTATGATTTGAGGAGTAACTTTTAGATGGACGTGGGAGTCTTCTACATAGAAGCTCTACGCATAAGGGAGAGTCTATTTTTGAAATAATTGTGTCTGAACAAAAAGAGGAAAAGTGAAAATTGAGGCAGTTTTTTGGCCTTGAGAGCTGTTTCAATGCTGAGAGAAGACAGCAGGGCTTGGGATACCCCAGTTTCTTGGAAAATTTTAAGAAAATAACATTGCTGTTTTTCTAAGATGGAATTATTCAAGGAATTCACTCCCTAACATGCAAATTTGAGTTGCATGGTTAATTTATTAAAATATAAACGTTAGATCTTAAATGCTCCCGAGGCCTTGCACTAGCAAGGAGGTGTGGGGGATTTACTTTGGTATGTACAGTTAAAAGCAGTCTCAGTCCCGTGAATCCTTCATAAAAAGGAGAGACTTTCAAAACCAAGCAAGTGACATCACAGCCCCAGGGTTGAAAAATAACAGAAAAAGAAAGTTGGGAGCATTAGGCATGTAATTACCATAAAAACAATGCTCCAAGTTTTTTTTTTTTTTTTTTGTTTGTTTGTTCATGTTTTTTGAGACAGGGTCTCTCTCTGTAGCCCTAGTTGTCCTGGAGCTCAATATGTAGATCACGCTGACTTTGAACTCACAGAGATCTGCCTGCCCCTGCCTCCCAAGTGCTAGATTAAAGGAGTGCACTGCTTCACTTGGTTTAAAGCTCTTATTTTTAAAAATGTAGTAGGTAGAAGAAATTAATCAGACTCTTTCCTACCTGAGAAGTTCGAGTCCCAATTCCAGGGACCTGGGGATGTGTCGTTTTCATGGCTCACAAGCATTTTCAATGGGATAAACACTGGGAGAGGATCCTGGAATACCCAGGTCAGCTTTGAAAGACAGAAGAGAAAGGTGGAAGGTCAAGAAAGGTACATGATGGTGGAAATGGGCTGAGTGATGTGGTCACTGAAAGGAGCATCAGCCATGGAATGCAGGAGTCCTGCCAGAGAAGGCAACAGAACGGATCATCCTTCAGCGCCTGGAAGCCATGTTGCCTGGCTGGCACTTGGATGGCCCAGTGCACACACCATAGATTCTTGACCTCCACTACCATGGGCTTGCTGTTTGAAGTCACCAACGAGGTTTGTTATGGTAGCAACAGAAAAACTGAATTACAGAACAATTGAAACCGTGCAGGGGTGGTGGTGGCATGACCAGAGAGAGACACGGGAACACGACCAGAGGGTTGGATTTGCACAGGAGACGGCTATCGATAGGTCCTGACTCTCTGGAGTGCTGATCTCCTGGAGCCCACAGGGGTGAGGCAGAGGTGCTGGAGGGGAGGGTTGGACAAGGCCACAACATCCCCTTTGTGGCATCTCAGCCTGCATTCCCTTCAAAGCAGAGCCTGGAGTGATCATGAGAGCGGCAGATGATGGAAGCAGGAAGTAGAGAGAGCTAGGCTTAGGATGTACTACTGAGGAGGCCACTGCTGCATGTGGCTGGCCTGCAGCAGGGCCGGGCAGGGGAGGGGGGTGGGGCAGGGGGAAGGTTGGGGGTGGGAGGTGGGGTGGTTCTCTTGTGGCTCCAAGCAGCTTCCACACACTCTTCTACTCTTTACATCCAGTTGTATCAAGTTGTTTCTTCCATATGCCACTCATCTTCAGTAACAACCCTGCTCATCTAATTGTCACTGTGAGCGACAGCAACTCTGGGGGTGCTGAGGGAAGAGCAGGAGTCTGCCTGTGTGGGTTACTGCTCTGGTTAGAGTCATCTGGGAGGAGGGGACCTTGATTGAGAAATTGTCTCCATCAAGTTGGCCTGTGGGCATGTCTTTGGGGCATTTTATTGATTATTGATTGATGTGAGAAGGTTGTGTCCATTGTGGGTGGTGCCACCCTTAGGCAGGTGGTCCTGGCTTATATAAAAAAGCAGGCTGCCTTGGCTTCCCCAGATGATGGACTGTAAGCTATAGGCCAGATAAACCTTTTCCTGTCCCAGTTGCTTTTGGGCAGAGTTTTTATCACAGCTTCTCTGTAAGCAAATTAGGGCAAGCTCTGGTGCACAGGTTGGCTGGAAAGTGGGATGGGAGAATCGGAGGGAAAAGACAGGTTCACACAGACAGGAAGTGGTCCTCTAGTGACCATTTTCCCTGGGGACCTTCATGGCTGATGCCTAGCTCTGGACATTGTATCTCTTCAGTTACCTTGACTGTAACTCTGCCCTCCCCATGCCTTCTCCTAATAGATTCCTTCAGGGATGGCTTATGAGGCTCAGGAGAATGGGGCAATCTCAGATGTATGGAGTGCTATTGGCTGCAGGGAACTCACTGGCATTATGGGCGGAGGGGGACAACCATAAACATTGTTCAAATTAAGTCACCAGAGGTGCCTTTGTTCCTCGGCCCCTGCTCACCACTGTGCCGTGTTTATAATTTCAAACCAGTGCATTCAGTTGCTCTCCCCAGTATCACCCCCAGGGTAAGCAGTTGGTGCTATCTAGGCAGAGGGAGAAAGATCTCAACTCATATATATATATATACATATATGTATATATATGTGTATGTGTGTCTGTCTGTCTCTCTCTCTATGTATATATACATATACACATACAAATATACATGGATATGTACATGCATATATGTAAAATCTCTTCCAAATCTTACTTTTGTTTTAGTAATCTCTTGGTATGTATGTATGTATTTATGTATGTATGTATATAATACATATGTATGTATGTACAAGGTTTGGCACACATATATGTACAGGTGCACATACACAGAAGCCAAGGAGGATGTCAACTGTTTTATTCTACCATGTTCTTCCTATTCTCTTGAGACAGGGCCCCTCACTGAACCTGGAGGTAGGCAGTGGCCAGCAAGTCCCAGGGATTGCTCTTATCTCCAGTCTCAACAGTGCTGGGATTTATAGGCATGCGTGTGGCTATGCCCGGCTTTTTGTGCGGGTGCTGGGAATCTGATCTCTGATACTCATGCTTGTGTATCAAGCACTCTTCCATTGAGCCCCAGCTCCTTTCTTGTTATTTTAAAAATACATTTCTGTGAGCATAGAAGAGTCCCCAGATGGGTGTGGGTGCTCCCAGTTCATCAGCTCAGACCCCTTTGTGTCCTTCTTGAGTTGTGAGATAATGTCCATGGGGAAGTGGGGGAATACTATCATACATGCACCTCATTGGCTGTACTAGGAGATGGGGAGGGAGGCCAAATGGGCTGCAGATCTTATGGTTCACCCTTGGATAAAGGACTGCAGTACGAGTCCTACATCAGGTCTAAGAACCAGGTGGGATGATTTTAGGGGGTAGCTCCCTACTTCCCCCAGGCTCCATTTACAACATTGCTAGGCTTCACTGCTATGGGATGTCTTTCTGTATGTGGTGAATATGTATTGCTCTGATTGGTTGATAAATAAAATGCTGATTGGCCAGTAGCCAGGCAGGAAGTATAGCAGGGCAAGCAGACTAGGAGAATGCTGGGAGGAGGTAGGGCAGAGTCAAGAGTTACCAGCTAGACACAGAGGAAGCAAAATGTCAAGGTAGAACTGAGAAAAGGTGCCAAGCCATGTGGTTAAACATAGATAAGAATTATGGGTTAATTTACATCTAAGAGCTAGTCAGTATTAAGCCTGAGCTAGTGGCCAAAAAGTTTGTAAATAGTAATAAGCTTCTGAGTGATTATTTTATAAGCAGGCTGCGGGACTGCATGGGCTTGGCCAACTTCGAGGAGATCAACCGTTTTAGATTCCACAGATGAGTTCAGTCACGGAGCACTTCTTTCTATGTCCGACTTATTTCACTTACCCTCCCCCAGGCATACCTCTGCTGTCCCACATGACGGAATGCCATGCTGTGTAATGGCTGGATAGTACTCTATTGTGCATACAGACTACATTTTCTTCATCCTTTGGTTTGTTGATGGACATTTAGGCCAATGTCACATAGAGACTCTTGCAGTAGTCTTGAGGTTCTGGCTCCCCCCCCCCCCCCCGCCCCACATCTTTTCTTTGCTTTCAACACATGTAAATACTTAAGTTGTGCCAAGGGTAGTAGTTGGAGGGGGGATATCCTGAAAGGAAAACAGACACCAGGAGAGGTAATGTTTTTCTGGACCGTTTCCAGGTTCGACAGCTTGTGGGTTGTGAACGGCATAAATAGAGAATGACACAGGCTTCGGTAGATAACGCCGGTGGGAAAGCTGTCTAGGGCAGGATGCATTTAGGCTGAAAAGATGGCGTTTCTGGTCACAGTGGCCCTCTTTCCTTTTAATAGTGTCTGTGTGGCCATGCTGTACAAAACAACTCTCACTCAAGCCTGCCCCGTGTCTTCAGAGCAGAGCAACAGGGAGTGGGCGAGAGTTGTCTGGTAAATGTGTGGAGTGCTGCAGGCTTGGGTGGTTTTGACATTCATTTCCAGGAGGCTGAGTGAGGGCACTCCATTTTCCTGACTGTATTCCTTCCTCCCTCCCTTCCCTCCTCTTACCCGCTCTCCTCCCTGCCCCCTCCCTTCCCTTCTCTTCTAAGATAGGGTCTCACTATGTAGCTCAGGGTGGTCTTAAACTTACTATATACCCCAGGCTGACCTTGAACTCCCGGTCCTCCAGTCTCAGCCCCGGAGTGCTGCTACCCTAGCACCTCTCTCCTACGTTTTTCTTGTTCAGATCTGCTTTCTATTCGGGGGGGGCGGCACTTTCCCATCTGTCATCATCCCTGATGCCCATAGCTGTTTAGATTTGCCCCGATATTTTCCTCTATCTGTCCTTCGTTTCCGATTGCACTTCAAAGGCCTGCCCCTGGTAACTTACTCCTTTCACGTTTTAAAGGCTTCATTGCTTCCCAGAATTCGAAACATGACTCACAGGGGACATTTAACACAGAGGAGGCTGCTTCCCCACACCTGGACTATGGGACGCACAGAATGTGCTCCGTGACAATGCCACTCTTCCCATGACACGGTGGGAGGAAGTACAGCGATCCTTTGCCATCACTGGTGATTTGAATGGAAGGCCCAGAGTTCTAACTCTTTTTCTAAAAGCCGTTCTATTGAGTTATGAATAGCACCCAGCACTGTGCACAAT
The DNA here is from genome assembly GCF_049852395.1 of Peromyscus maniculatus bairdii. NCBI lineage: Eukaryota > Metazoa > Chordata > Mammalia > Rodentia > Cricetidae > Peromyscus > Peromyscus maniculatus. Next base: position 50,211,485 of record NC_134859.1, on the reverse strand, counting down.
TGGTATATACAGCCTGTTGAGTTTGGGGATATATGCACACTGTGGAACCATCTTTCCCATTAGGGCCCTACTCATATCTACCATCTACTGAAGTTTCCTCCCTCTCCATTATAATTAGATCATTAACTATTCTGGTGAGAATCTTTGACATGAAGTCTAGACCCTTAGCAAAGGATACATATGCAAATATTTATGTGAACCACAGTCACCATGTGGCTGTACACTAGCCCCATCTCTCATTCGTCCTGCCTAAAGCTTTTTATTGCTTGAGTGATATTCTCCCATTTCTCTGCCTCTCCATCCCCCTGCTAAATACCATTTTCCTCTCTGGGTGAAACTGTTTTGGAGTCCACATGTCAATGAGTTCATGCAATATTCCTTCCTGTGCCTTGCCTATTTAGCACGTTAGCTTCTATGTTCATCCATGTTGTCAAAGACAGTAGAAATTCCATCCATTTTAGACTTAAATTCTTTTGAGGGAGAGACTACTTTCCTACCTGTGTAAGGACATTTAGGCCATTCCTTTATCTTGGCTATTGTGAATAATGCATATTGACAAAATCTAATTAAGAAGCAAGCAATGTATAACTTGATTATTTTCAAGCCTCCAGGAAAGGCTGCTGCCCAGACTGAAAGAAAACTGAAAATTCCCATGTTATCTGGCTCCCAGAATAGCCCGCTCCTCTTCACTTGAACTCTCGCAGCTAATCTCTGGCTACAGAGGTGGGCCTCTGGCTCCCGAGCTCTTGCATGGCCTTATCAAGGCATAGAGCCCTTCCCAGAGGCACTTTGCCTGCACAAGGGACTGGGGATCTGCACAAGGGAATGGGGATCTGGCTGGAAGATCTGATGTGGATTGTGCTCCCATCTCATTTTAATAAACAAACACACTTTGCTCTCCACTTCCTTGAATTAAATTCTCAGCATACTCTACTCTTCCCGCAGAAATTCTCACTTAAATAATTGAATGGCTGGTTTTATGTGTCAACTTTATGCAAGCTAGAGTCATCAGAGAGGAAGGAGCTTCAGTTGAGGAAATGCCTCCATGAGATCCAGCTGTAAGGTATTTTCTCAATTAGTGATGAATGGTGGAGGGCCCAGACCATTGTGGGTGGTGCTATCCCTGGCTGAGCAAGCCAGGGGAAGCAAGCCAGTGAGCAGCTCCCCTCCATTGCCTCTGCATCAGTTCCTGCCTTCGAGATCCTGCCCTGTTTGAGTTCCTGTTTTGATTTCCTTCAGTGATGAACAGCAATGCTGAAGTGTAAGCCAAATAAACTCTTTTCTCCCCAGCTTGCTTTTTGGTCATGTTGTTTTATTGCAGCAATAGAAACCCTAACTAAGACAAATATTTTGCTGCCTCAAGTTGGACTTAGAGAAGTTGCAATTATTTTTAGAAATGCCATTGCTTGGAGTGAGCGTAATTCGAACTGTGTTGTCTCTGATGGTAGGTTGGTTTAAACAGCTGCTTTTCCTTGTGTCTGATGAAAATACACCAAGCCAAGACCAGCTCTGCTTCCATGTGGGTCCTTGTAAAAACCCGTGTTCTCCCAGCTTGGAAGGAAGGTAACATAAGGCAATGGCTGGCTTGCATTTACTACTCAGTTTGGGTGGGTTTGAGAATGGAGTAATTTGTCTGTATAGATGTCAGTCATTGTAGTAGACCAGATATTCCCAGAGGAACAGAATAAGTATCTCAATATGTCTCTAACCTATATCCACATCTATATTTAACTATCCATCATTTGTATATCTATCATGACTCCATCATCCATCTGTGTATGTATTATCTGTCTATCCACCTGCCTTCTCTATCCACCCACCCACCATACATATATATACATATCCTTTCATTATCAATCTATCATTATTTACCCATATATCATCTCTCTATTCATCATCTATCTATATATGTATCTATGTACCTACCTATCATGTATTTATCCATCCACTAAATTCACCAATATATCATGTATTTATGAATATACCTACCTATCCATCCATGACTGTGCTGGCTAGTTTTAGGTCAACTTGACAGAAACTAGAGTCATTTTGGAAAAGGGAACCTTAATCGAGAAAATGCCTTCACCAGATTGTCCTGTGGGCAAACCTATAATGCATTTTCTTGATTGACGATTGATGTGACAGGGTCCAGCTCACTGTGAGTGGTACCACCCCTGGGCTGGTAGTCCTGGGTGGGTACCATATGAAAGTACACTGAGCAAGCTGGTAAACAGCACCCCTCTATGGTCTCTGCATCAGTTCCTGCTCCCAGGTTCCTGCCCTGTTTGAGTTCCTGTCCTGACTTCCTTCAGTGATAAATGAACTGATGTGAAAGTGTAAGCTGTAATAAACCCTTTCATTACCCAATTGCTTTTGCCCATAGTGTTTTATCACAGTGATAGAAACCTTAAGACAATCATAGACCTGGAATCCATCTATCTATCTATCTATCTATCTATCTATCTATCTATCTATCTATCTATCTAATCTATCCTATCTGTCTGTCTGTCCATCTGTCCATCCATCTATCCATCCATCTATCCATCCATCCATCCATCCATCCATCCATCCATCTCTTATCTACCTACCTATTTAACATCTGTTTATCTATTCCCACTCCCTCAATCTATCAGAGATGAAATTTATCTGAGGAAATGGATCACATGGTCATGCCACTGAGCATTCCTGCCCCCTACCCCATCACCATCTCCAGGTTAGAGAACAAGAATTGCATTCCAGCCTGGATTTGAAGGTCTGAGAGCCAAGAGTAAGGCAATGGAATAGGTTCCAGTTTGAGTCCAAAGGCTGGAGAACCTGGAAGGCAGAAGGATTCAGGACCTAGATTCTAGGTGCTCCAGCTTAGAAAGGAGATTGTCCTTTCTCTACCATTGCTTCTATTTGGACCCTCAATGTATTTTCCAGCTACACCCTGCCAGACAAACCTGGATGCATCATTCCATCTTTCAGGACAGTTGATCATGACATTAACCACATCATTAAATGTTGGCTGTGTTCGGGTCATGTCTTATCAGGGATGCAGGTTAGCAGAAACAAGGTGTGTTGTGCAGAGCCTTGATATAGGGTCTGAACTCCTGGCTGGAAGCTTGGCCTCCCCACTTTCCATCCATGTTCATCTCCACAACTTTAAATGGAAAGAGGTCTCACCTTCCTCCCGAGGGAGTCAACCTCATGTGATTCCTGAGAGGACTGAAGTTTTGGCTGTTCCCTTAATACCAGATACTACTGGGTTTCTTCCCAAAGCTCACAGCATACTCAGCTCCTAGAATGTGGCAGAGAGGATGCTCCCATCACCTTCTTGAAAACCCAGACAGTGGAGTGTTGGAGAATGAAGGGCCTCAGGCTCTTGGCTGTTGGAAGGTGGTAGGAGGAAGCTTATCTGCATTGACAGCCAGAAGATGTGGGACAAGCTCCCCTGATATTTCCTAAGTGAAAGCAACCTGCTATGTGGCCTGGTTCCATTGCCTGGTGGCCCCTCACTGTTCATGTTTCTGCCCACTTGGGAAGTTGTGGCTTCTTGCTGCTCATTGGCAGGTGGCCCCTTATGTCCAAGGCTCTAATGGGGCTCAGGTTAGGAGCTGAAGTTCTGAAAAACCTATGCATTATGTCATTGGCCCTGTATGTCACCTGGGTCCCACTCTGAGAGGTGATTCCAAGAGATCCTTGGATCTGAGAGAATTCCCTTTAAGTGGATGGTGGGACCTGGGACTCCAGCTCTTTCTGCTTCCTGGCTATGAGGTTGGCAGCTTACAGTGACACATCTTCCTTTTGTGTTATGGTTTGATCGTGACTGTCCCTCACAGGTTCCCCTCCTTGAACACGTCGTCCCCAGATGGTGGTCCTGTTTTGACTTCTGTCAAACCTTTGGGGGCATAGGGACTCTCTGGTAGACATAGGGTACCAAGGGGGTGGCTCTTGGGATTCTGTCCTGCCCTGCTTCTGGCTGAGCTCTCTGCTTCCTGCTCTGCTGAGATGGGAGGAGTCCCAGTGATGCACTTGGCTGCTGTGGATTCTGTTATGCCTTCCCAGTCATGATAACTGCCCCCTCTGAAACCACAAGTCAGAGCAACTCCTCCCCCCACTTCAGCTGTTTCTTGTCAAATATTTGGTTATGGCAAGAAGAAAAATAATAATATATACCGCAATGACCTACCTCACCCAGACCCAAAGCAATGGGACAACTGATTCTGAGCTGGAACCTCAAAATGGTAAGCCCCAAACTTCTTTTCTCTAAATCTCAGGTGTTTTGTTTAAGTGACAAAGAGCTGGCCAATTCAGAGGAGCTGATGTTCACCGCCTCCCCCACACACTTTAACTTTATCCCTTCATGGTTGAGTAGCAAAGGATTCACACAGATGGGGGCATTTGCTCATTTTAACCATGTGGTTCTGGAGTTCCAAGGTCACAGAAAACAGGCAAATGGTAGCATTGCCATTAGCAGTGGCTGGGTACTGGTGACTGTTGATCTTTCCAGCTGGTCACCAGCTGGTATGCAGTGTCTAGAGCTGCATGTGATGATGGTTGGCTCTGTAACTGGGCTAGGACAGGTAGACCACACAGTATAGAGGTGCCAGCGAACATGGTGTGCTCAGTCCTACACAGGTGGTTGGTGATGGGCGTGTGATAGAGTGCCTGGTCTCCCTATGGCAGCTCACAGTACTTTTCTCCCTTCCACGCTGGGTACACACAGAAAGGAGAACCTGGTCTGTCTTTATTTCTGGGATGGAGCACGGTGACATTCACATAACTGGGTTAATGTGTCCTAAAAGATTAGGGCTGCCAGGTACAAGACAGGGTGTTCAGTTCAATCAAGTCAGAGGCACACTTATGCTGCAAATTTATGTGTGGTTTATCTGGAATTTGGGCTGACCTGAGCATCCTGTGTTTTTATTTGCTCTAGCTGGTAATTCTGTGGAAGATAAAATTCTCCCTGGAGCCACTGAGCAAACTGAGTCACAGCTGTACAGACTTGTTCCGGGTCTCCCCTGCCAAGCCAATTCTCAGTACTTTCTGGGAGTTCTCAGGAGGGCCACAGTGCATCCACAGCACTGCCAGATCGAGATACGAAGCCAGAGCCTTTCAATCACTTATTCACAGTCTAGATGCTTGCACTGGGTAGACAAAATATCGAGCTGCTTGGCAGAATGGCTTGCTTGTCCCGTGGAAGTCTGGCATCTTGCAGCCATGGCCTTGGAGTTCCTCATGTGCTGAGACAGACAGTAACTTGACCTTGCTCTCTGGTCTGCCATGACCCTGTGGACCCTCTCCCTTCCTTTTCCAATGAGACCCAGGCCATGCTACTAGAGTTTTCAAGGATTTGTCTGAAGTCTGGACAGGCTTTGCATTGTATTCATTTTTGGCTCGAGACTCACATGTACATACAGTTGTTTTACTTCAGTCTGCTGATAAAGTTCAGACTTCTGCAGACTTCTTTTCCTTAGATTCTGTTATGCAGGAAGTCCAGCAGGAAAATCAGACCCACCCCCAAGAGCACAATGAACTGAAATAAATCCTGAGCGTGTTATAACATTGTGACTCCATTAAGAAGATGGATGGGGAACTGAAGTGGGGGGCAGGGATTTCAAACAGCATGAGGAGCCCCTAGGAGCCCTGAGTTTCTATGAGAGGCACTAGCATTCATTGATTCAGCTGTTGATTCATTCATTCAACCAATTTTACTGGCTCTTTGTGGCCTGGGAGAGAGATGAGCAGCCGCAGATGCAATGGTGGAGACAGACGGCTCTGTCTGTTCCGGGCTGGCTCCGGCTTCTGTCACCTGTTAGTTGTGTAATCTTGGCCAGTTTCTTTATGTCTGTACCTCTGTTTGTTTGTTCATCTGTTAACAGTGCCTCCTAACAGTTCCCATTTCACAGGGGTGTTGGGAACATTAAATGAGATTTCATGTAACTGCTTAGGAACAGCGTCTGACATTTAGTGGGTACTTAGAAATGTTAGCTTTTGTGCTGAACACGGAGCTGTGGGAAAGCTTTGATCTCTGAGAAGGTAGGATCCCACCTGAAAGGTAAATTTAGACATTATTTGGCAGAGCTGGTTCTGGGTTCCAGTTTTATCTGGGTCCTTAAGCTAATTGTCTCATTCCTCTGGATTAGCAATTGGTCTAGGTATGGCCCTGATCCCCAGGATAATGATGCTATAAATAGAAACTTCTGGCTGGAATTCTTGGAAAATAATTTGCTTTCCTGATAAAGAAAAGGAAGGAAGAAGAGAAAAAGGAAGAGCAACAGGGAAAGGAGAGAGGAGGAGGAAAAGAGAAAGAAAGGGAGGGAGAGAGAGAGGGAAAAAGAGAGAGAAAGATATATATATATATATATATATATATATATATATATATATATATATATATATTGAGAGAGAGAGAGAGAGAGAGAGAGAGAGAAGATATGTTTTGGACTGGAACATATGATGTCTGGCTATACAGCAGCCAATTTGTGGCCCTGGAGTCACAGCCTAAGAATTAAGCTGAGGGAGAAAAGGGTACTTAGGTGGCTAAGGGCATGCTCAAACACCCTCATTGGATGGGCTGTCTTTAAGGTTAGTAAATGATGGAAACTGATGTCTATTTTCTCAAGACACTATTGTTACATTTCTATATCACCAGTGGCTAAAATGTTTTTTTAAATTGATTTAACTAAATAAATGTGTGTGTGTGTGTGTGTGTGTGTGTGTGTGTGTGTGTGTGTGTGTGTGTGTGTGCAATATGCCTAAGATCAGTGAATGAACTAGGGAATTATGTGAAGTTCTTTGTACTCAGGGAAAAGGAGTGATTCAAAGGCTATGAAGTGTTCTGTCTGCCTGTGGAGACTCAGCTCCATCTCTTTAAAACCCATCTCTTGTCTTCAATGTCTGACTCTTCACTCCAGTCTGGTTCTCAGCTGAACCACTTTCCACAGTTTAGAGAAGTCCCCTCCTCAGTCGAGTGATGACCCCAGTTCTTCGGGTCCCCTCACTGTATCAGCTCACCCTTTTCTGGCACAGAAGCTCCCACTCTGGCTGACTCTTGTTCACTGCATACTCGCCTCATTGCTGCAATAATCTCTGGTCACCAGGGTTGAGACAACAGTTGTTCATGGCCTGGGCTTGTCTTGGCTGAAGAGAGAAGTTCAGTCCATCCATAGGGTGAAGGCCACTATGCAGAGGCATTTAAGCATCTTTGAGGTAGGGATGAACAGAGGAGGTGCCAGAGGATTGTGTACAGGGGAGGAGGGATGAGGGTGGAGTTGGGAAAGAGATGGAGAGGCAATATAGCAGGTTCTCACAGTCATATTTCTACCACGGTATGAGCAGCTGCTGGGATCCTGCTGGGTTCAAGAATTAACGAGAATGCACTAGATGTGGGAGAGTCCTCAGACTCCTGGGGAAAGCTAGTTAGAGATATTATTGACTTAAGAATCAAGGAGTCCTTTCATGTGCTCCATCAGGTCATAGATGGGGTAGATGTTGGGGAGTGCCAACTCAAAGTCCTGGATGTGTGTCTGGGTGCTAGCTGAATTGGTCAGTCCTGGCTGCTGGGACCACCCCCCTCAGTCAAGGAGAGGAGCCAGCTCTCCCACACCCATGGTGAGGGGTGAGGATAGCTTTCCCAAGTGCATGGGACCAGCTCTTTCAGGACAAGTGAAGGGTAGAGCAGGTTCCACAAGGAAGGTCCTTGACTTCAACACACATGGTTTGCATGGGCCCCTGTGGTAACATAGGCAACAGCAATGGACATCAACACAGACCTCAGCAGCAGCAGGACCATGGACCAAGACATGGCCCTCAGCAGAATAGCCATAGGACCTCCATGACTCGGAGCAACAGCAGGATATCTGAGAGGAGTCTCAATGGGGGTCCAGCATTGATGGTGTACCAGAAGCCAGAGGCCTTGAACCTAACCAATAACACATTACACAATGAACATTTGCAAGTAAAGCTGTTTGGACAAAATAGTCTACTACATCACATAACAAAGCTTCTAATACCATTAAGATGAATGAAGAGGTGATGGAGAGGTGGGAAAGACAGAGAAGCAAATTATTTTTTGTTCATTTGTTTGTTTTTGTTTTGCTTTTTATGTTGTGTTGGTTTTTTGTTTTGTTTTTAATTAATATTTTTTAGTTTTACCTTCTGTTTTATTTCTTTTAAAATTTTCCTTTGGTGGGATGCCACAAGGGTGAAGGGCAGATAGACGAGAAATGACTGGGATTGGGGTGCATGATGTAAAAATCCCAAAGAATCAATAACAATTATGTTAAAAAAAGAATCAAGGAAGTTAGTCAAAAGATTTACAGTAATGGGGAAAAAAAGGAAATCTTCCAAGAAGTTTCAGAGGCATAATTAAAGACAAGCAAACAAATGTAAGATCATGAGGATGATGATTATTATTATTATTTTCAGGGCAGGATCTTGCTGTATATTTCAGGCTGGTCTGGAATTCACTGTCCTCAGCCTTTCTGGAGCTGGGATTATAGGTGTATGCCAACATCAGTGCAGGATCTATTTATTTATTTTAAATTAAAGAGCTATTATTGTGTCATGCAGTGGACTAGGGCTTCATCTATATTAACACATTTAACAATGTTGGTGGAAATCAGTCTGTGTCTGGTTCTGAGTTAGTCCCTGTCATATGGACAGTGGCTTTCAGGCTGTTCTTGTCCTGAGTTCTATTCTAGAATAGCAGTTTGCTCCATTTTGAGTGTAAGGGCTGAGGAAGATGACTCCATATTTTGTTTATGCAAATAAACAGCTGCCCCTTGTCCAGCACAAACCCTGGCACTCAGTTACATGGATAAAGTACTAATACCTTCGTGAAGGTCAGTTAAACCACGGACGCATGACAAGATGGCATATCAAAACCACATCATAAAAATCCCCTAGGCCTGTGCGATTTTCAAAGACACCAGACCAACAAATGATGCAACCCCTTGACCTGGATCATATTCAAATAGGGCCACCTCACATGGGCACCCAACAACTTGTTCTCAGAGCATCTGGTGTACCTGTCATGGGACTGGCAAGGCTCTCCAGGTGATGAGATTTGAACTTTATACCCAGGGCTTCTGCTCAGCATGATGCTCTCCTTGATGTGACCCCCTTTCAGGACCCAATTTTGAGTCTCGAATCTCTTTTGCTTGCATCAAAGCTCAGCCACTGGAGTCCATTGCTGTCTTATCTATCTTATAGTGACTCCTGCTCCTGCCTCCCCCCAGGCCCCTTTGAGTCCTGTGGCTTCTTCAATGCATTTTTGACCATTCTGTAGTCTGTATATTATGAGAAGTGCAATGTCTAACTTGTGTTAATATTAGAAGCTAGGTTTGGAATGAAGAACCCATGATTGCCAATGGCCATATTGTCAAGGGAGATCAGCAGATGGTGAATTACAAGCAACAATAGCAACTTAGCTTGTAAGTTGACTGTAATGTAATAAAGTTGACATTGGGGAAAGGCATACATGTGTCATTTATGTTTCTGACTAGTATGCTCATGACAAACATATGCTTAATCCCATTTTGTGAATGCGAGAGGAGAGGTTTGGAAGACGGTTCCGAATCTATGGCTCTTAAGTGATGAGGGCAGTATTTGGGTCCAGGGAATATAGTATGAGAAGTCCAGTGTATCCCACCCACTCCCCTTCGTGGGATGAAGCTCAGGACCTCACAAATGCTAGGCAGGTGCTCTCCTACTAAGCTACACTACCCCACAGACCCAGTTTTAAAATGAAACCCCCAAGAGTATATTCAGTTCCTAGGGCTTCTGAGAGCCCTGGCTAAGTCTAGGCTCTAGTAGGGAGTAAATGGAGCAATAATGGGAGATCTGCCTGGCCCCTTCCCTCTGTTATCTCTGGTCCAGTGCTGCATTGGAACCTAGGCTTTAAGCACAGCCTGAATTCTATTGCTGAGACAGATGCTTTCTGATTATCTGTTTGACAGTGAGTGACCTGGGAACCTTGCAGGGCATTGACAGGGACTTCCTCCCTGGGTTGCTGTCAAAGCCCGTGTGAAGAAACTTCCTTTCTTAAACAAACACACAGTGAGGCAAAGGAGCTCATCAGTAAGGATTTTTTTTTTTTTTGTTTTGTTTTTCGAGACAGGGTTTCTCTGTGTAGCTTTGCGCCTTTCCTGGGACTCACTTGGTAGCCCAGGCTGGCCTCGAACTCACAGAGATCCGCCTGGCTCTGCCACCCGAGTGCTGGGATTAAAGGCGTGCGCCACCACCGCCCGGCTCATTTTTGGCTTTTTAAAAAGAAAAAGGAAAGGGTTTTGGCTTCCCTGAGAGTTCACAGTTCTCAGAAGAGATCTAGTTTTAGAACTCATGCAATCAGGGGACATTTTCAGTAAATGAATGCCCTGGGGCAGATGCAGTGCTTCAACATCACTGCAGTACATTGGCATCTTCATCCTTAGCTATGGTCCAGCGTATCCTGCCACCAAAGTCAGATGGTCTTCCTGTGATCACAGTCCTCTTAATTATTGTTTAAAACTGAAGTATTTCCACCATTTATAATCTCTGTTTTGGAGCCAGGTGATGGTGGCACACACCTTTAATCCCACTCGGGATTAAAAGTACTCGGGAGGCAGAGGCAGGCAAAGCTCTGTGAATTCCAGGCCATTCTGGTCTACAGTGTTCCAGGCCAGTCTCACCCACTGAAGGCATTGTCATTCCTAGGGATTTGAGGCATCAGGGGATTGAGCTATCCATCCCTTCATGCTCTGTCTCTCTCTCTCCTGTTTTTGTAGGGAGGATTTGAGTAGGGATGATGAAGTTCAGCAGACAGTTTATTTTAGCTAGTGTATCTGGGCTTTGCTCAGCTTGCCCACCTGCTTTTGTTATGGAAGCAGCAACTGTGGGATTTTATTAACTCGCTTCAGTTTCTTATTAGTGAAATTAGTGATTCCTTTCCTAGGAAGTTCAATGAGCTGCACATGTACAAAACCTTAAGGAAGAATAGAAACATATATAGAGTATGTTCTCACAAAAATATCCTTAAATTTTTTAACAATATACAAAAACCTATTCTAATGTAAATATTTGAGATTAATGGTTGTTCAAAAGTAGACTCAACAATCCATTCTTTTATCTTATCATTTTTATACTATATCCCCTTTGTCCCTTCAGAAAGAGATCCTCAGCAAGGACTTTCTTAGCATTTGTTCCTAACACAACAAAAGGCCACGTTAAAATTGGATTGCACTTAATTTCTTGGAACTGAACACAAATCACCTCTAAGAAATATGTGAAAAATGTCTAACTTGGCATTCAGGTGATCCTTGAAGTTGTTTGAGTCTAGCGGGGTGTCCCATGAAGCATTGGGGTGGATGGTGCTAGGAGGGGGAGGGACCTGCTGAAGCAAAGTGTGTGGAAGGGAAAGTGTTCTGCAACTGCGTCTTGGCATGAAACCACTGTCTTTTAGGCCCCTGAGTGCAAGCTGTGGGGCACCAACTGTATCAGCAAAGGATCAGACTGCACACTTGGGACAGGGCCTGCTGCACAGAGTCATACTTTAAAGGACTCTGCAACCATCGTTCTCCATGGACTGAGTTCCTTTGTCACTGCGACAATGGTCAACAGAGATTGTTATTTTCTTTCTGAAGTACCCAGTCCCAGGTGTTCCATTCCAGTAACAGGAGAATGATTTGAGATTTCTAGAATTCTCTAGGATGACTTAGACAATTCTCTTTTTCTTATCTTCCTTCTCCTCTGAAAGTTGCAGATAGTGAACTAACAAACCTATCTGAAAGTCATCTACCGAAGGTCTGTCTGAAGTCTATATAAAGTCTATCTGAAGTCTATTTAAAGTCTTTTGCTGACTAATTTTCAGAACCTTTTCCAAAACCTTTTGAGATAGCTTGCCTATTAAGGACTTCTACATCTTCTAACGTTTAGTATTTAAAACAAAACCATAAAATCATTGATTTCATTGTGACTTCAGAACTGAACAGTGCTGTACCTGGCATTGTCTATTCTCGTATACTTGATGTTTTTCTGATCTTTAAGGCAGCTGAATGGGTTTTTTTTTTCCATGAATAGGCCTGCTATTTCTGTGGTTTACTTCATGGAGGAAATGGTCAGTCACTCCAGGTTTGTGAAGTATAATGTCTAAAAGCTCAGAAGTGATCTGGAAGGATCTGCTCTGGGCAGATCTGCATACCATCCAAACAGGTCTAGATGAAGGCGACAGTTTACACTTGAGGCTGTATTTCTGTTCCCATCTCTTCTAAGCTCACACTGAAAAGCATTCTAGTTTGAGAGTCCAGAGGCAGCACAGAGCTCTGGGAGAGACAGCACACTGCTTTTATCCACATTTATCTATCTGGTCACTGCTGACTGATAGTTTAGAGGTAACACCGATTTTGCACTGTATTATTGATGAGAGTAGGTGCATTAGGATCTTGTAGCTGGAAACTATCCTAGGATCTTAAGTTTGTGTAGAACCTCAGGGTCAAGGCTCTCCTACCTTCTACATTTAAGGAACATGAAAACAGAGGTCAGATACTCTGAAGGGAAACTTCAGAGGTCATGGGGAAAGCCAAGGTTGAAAGCCAAACTTGACTCCCATTTCTACATGACTGTTACACCTCTCCTTTCGGCTGCTGTGTGGCCCTCATGTTTGATGTCACAGATCCCAAAGACACATAGATGGCCAGAGAAAAGGTGCCCCACAGCCAGCCTTCCATAGCAGAGTGCCTGTGTCTTCTGCTGCATGTTGGCCACAGAAGCAGTCAGGGCAAATGGCTCATAAAGGAACTGACTGCTGAAGCCTCCATCAGCCACACTTTCCGAATCCCCACAGACAGCAGAGGACTTCAGAGGGCTTGCTTTATCTCTTCCATCTACTTCTGAAGTAATCCTGAACTTTGAGAGCATAGCCAAGGGCTGGGATCCCTGCCAGTCCATATACACACTGTCCATCTGTAAGGGATAGACCAGGATCCAGGCTAAATGGAGATTCCCTCTTTTGGCTGCTGTGCGCTGTCTCAGACTGTGTATCTTGAAGTGGGATCCACATTCTTGGCAGGTCAGCTGGGAAACGTGTTTGACGTTGGTGGAAAAGGGCAGTTCTTGGACGCAGGAGGCTTGCTCCCGTGTTTGCCCTCTCTCCCGAGGAACCCAGTGGCGGAAGCCAAGTTCTGAGAGTCTGTTTGGCTCTTTCTTTGACACTGACAGAGCAGGGTAGGGTGACTACGGGCTTTGAAAGGTCTCGTCTCTTAATATTGTGTAGACTACCTACAACCTGCGTTCATGTAAAGAGTGTGTTCAGTATCCATTAGAGTTCTTTGTTATAGGAAGAGGTAGTACAGGAAATGAAAAGGCAAGCTAAGCTGACTCTATGGCTGCATTATAGGATGGAGGCAATTTAATGAAGGGGAGACTGTTTACTTTCCTCTCAACTCCAGGGCTCAGGATTATTGATCTATTTTTTCCCTCCCACGTTTCATGTGGAGAATCAGGTTAGATGTTAGACCCACATTCTGTGCTCCTGGCACTGAGCCCTAGGTATATCTAGATATTCCCTCTGCCTTGGTTGCTTTTATGATTTCTTTTTTTTTTCTTTTTGGTTTTTCGAGACAAGGTTTCTCTGTGTAGCTTTGGAGCCTGTCCTGGAACTTGCTCTGTAGACCAGGCTGGCCTCGAACTCACAGAGATCTGCCTGCCTCTGCCTCGCCAGTGCTGGGATTAAAGGCATGCACCACCAACCACCTGGCAATGATTTCTTTTTTTAAAGGATTTAAAAAAAATTATGTGTATGTATATAAGGCTGTGTATGAGTGCACAGAGCCTAGAGGCTCCAGATTTCTAAATGGCTGGAGTTTCAGTGGTAGTGAACCACCTGATGTGGGTGCTGGGAACTGAACTGTGGACCTCTGGTAGAGCCATCTCTTCAGCTCCGTAATTTTATGATTTCTGATGGCCCTTCTGATGTTGTCTTAGAGGTCTAATCACAAGGAAAGTAGCTGTCTTGGAGTAGACATGTCCAGGAAGGAAAGATGCGAACCCAGAACCATCAAGGGAAGGTGTGAAGAGGCAGTCTCCAGACAATGTCTGTGTTGTCTGGGTAAGACCTGTTCCTAGTCATTCCTGGTGACCTTCTTAAACCATGTCATCTTGTCTTCCTCCCGCCATGGACAGACAGGTTGACTGATAGGGACTGCTACTGTGCTGAGAAACACAAAAGATAGGCCAACGCTACACCATGTCAAGAAAAGACAACTTGCCAGGTGTGGACAAATATGCCTGTAATTCCAGCCATTTGAGGGGCTGAAGGAGGGGTATTGATTGTGAGTGGGAGGCAAGCCTGAGATACACTAAAGGTCTAGCCTACTCCCCCAAACATAAACCAAACTCCAAGCCAGCAAACAAACAAAAAACAAAGAACAGGCAACTCATTAAGCAAGGTTTATGTAAAGTCGAGAGCGGTGGTGACAGACATTTCTCCTGACAGACATTTGGTGTAGTCCCGACTAGTGACACCCACTTGGGGACTTCAACTCCATCCTCCTCCTGGGTCTAGCACTGATGTGTGTGTGAGAAGCCTGATGTTGGTGGCTCCCAGATGAGATATGGTGAGGGAGGGACAATGCCAGTGGAGGACACTGGGAAAGGTGAGAAGTGACTCTTCCTGAGTGCATACATGCTTTCAACTGCTGTAATAGGAAGTTCCCTATGCTGGGGGCGGGTGGTGGTGGTGGTGGTGGTGGTGGTGGTGTGGCTTGTGCACCAGCATCCTTATTCAACCAGTACTGTAAAAATCTGTAAGGGGTGCAAGGTGCCAAGGGAGGAAACATTGTGTGAGAGAAGGTAGGATGATTTTAAGAGCCCAGGGACAGTGAAGCTGCAACCATGCCACCTCAACCATAAGACTGCATAAAGAAGAGCTGAGCAGCCATAACACCAGAGGACATGCCATCATGGATGGGGGAAATATCACACGGCCCCACCCTTACATGAAGAGCTTCAGGCAATCAGTGACTGCAGAGAGAAGGAGAACCAGTCTTCCCCAGGGGTGAGCCCTGTGATTGGTTATTCAATATCAAGTGTATCAAGTGATCAGCCCTAAGCAATACACATATGAACACACACACACACACATACACACACACACACACACACACACAGAGAGAGAGAGAGAGAGAGAGAGAGAGAGAGAGAGAGAGAGAGAGAGAGAGAGAGAGAGAGAGAGAGAGAGAGCCCTGTAAGGTTCTTTAAAAAAAATTAATAGAAAAAGTTAATGGTCTCTTATATCTAGTCATATTTTCACACTGTTCAAGTCAAATGACTGATGATTGATACATTTTTTTATGCTTCAAAGTAAAATGACTTAATATGTATGTTTCATCGTTTAAAGCAGTTTTCCTGTCACTGATTTCTTGATGGTGTATCAGTCTTGACCTAACAAGTCAGAGAGCTTGGCTTTTTCTTCATCTATGTAGTATTGGTATGCAGTGTGTACCTGGCGCATCTCAGATGATCAGTAGCATCTTAGCTCTATAGACATGGATGGCTACAGAGGGGATGAGGCACACCAGTCCTAATCTATATAGTCCCTACTGTAACTGGCCTCCATATTCTCTAATGTTCTCCTGCCATGTCTGTAGCACCAGAATGACTGGCTTTAGCAAAGACCTTATTAATATTTTTAATAAATAAAATTATTAGTAAAAGTGCCGGCCCATAAATTTTACACTTCTACACTCAACAAACACTCACTTAGAAAAACAATGTATCACTCTGTTACTTCTGTGGTTCCCTAGCATGTCAGTTCCTAACTAGGGTCTTGTTATAGTTTAACAAACTACCCTACATTTCTACACCTAGGTGCATCCTTGGGCAGAATCATCCACCTAGGTGAACTGACAACGTTACAGCTCTCAATCCTGAATTTGTATAAATATATTGACAAAATGCACATTCATATTCATTGACCTGAGCTCAGTGGATCTCAGATGAAAATAGCTTGAATAGTCCCCTCTAATATGTCTTCCATAGTTCTCTTATCCCATTTGTCTATCTTTTTGTCAAGGTTCTAAGGCAGTTGTAATTTTCTGGCCATGCACTGCAGTTAAAGTTAAGTTTAGGGACACCTGCTTTGTCCACAATGAACTAATGATAACCAGAGTGACCTTTCTAATTGAAACCACAAAAGATGAAATATATTTATATTGGTGGATATATATGTATATCATATACATATATATAAAATATTTTGTTTTGGTGGATTTTAGGTAGCAGGAAGCAGGGGTTATGGTGGAGCGACAAAGGCAGGTAATGGTGTGGGTACTCTGGAGAGGCTACAGCATGGGGTGTGGGCCCCTGAGCTGAGCAGACAAATATCTGGGAACTTGAGAACACCTGCTGTTAGCCATGGGGCACATCAACAGGAGAGAAGAGACCTCACAGAGAAAGATCTAGAGTGCTGCAGTGAGAGAGACTCCTTCCTACCTCAGACGAGGGCTGAAAGGTTGACATATGAAAAAAATGTCCCCAAAGCTGGAGAAAGAGCTACCCCAAATATTAGAGCCAGTCACTTCCTATGTTTAGAATTTGAGGGGAGTGTCAGGGATGGACAGGATTAACAGGGAAAGGAGTTAGGTTGTGGAGGGCTGGTCTTCAGGCACAGTGGGCATTCTAGGTGTCCTTAACAGAGGTGTGTACAGTCCCAACGTGATCCTGAGTATTTGCTAACATGCCCTGTAAAACTCAGGAAGAACGCACGGACTCCATTTGCGGCCCTCTTGCCTATTCCCATCTGCTAGTTCCCAGAGTACCATCAACCCACTGCTGTTCTCTCCGCCACGACCTCCGCCCCACCACTTCCAGCTCTCCTACCTGTACCGTCGCCTCCACAACCGTCACCTCGCTCACCACCGCTTTCACCTCTACCGTTACTTCCACACCACCCTCTCCTCGACTACCTCTATCACAGCCACCCTCACACCTCCACCACCTCTGTCATCACCTCCAACTCCACCTCCACCACTGCCTCTACTTCCTTTCTGACCATCACTTCCACCCCTACCACAACTTCTACCGCCTCTACCACCACCACCTCCTCCCCTCCATTTCTACCTCCTCCATCACCACCACCTACTCTCACAGCTGCTGCTGCTGCTGAGCTGACCCTCACTGCCAACCCCTTAGGAGCTCTGTGTCATGTGACAGGTGTCAAAACGCTGGCTGTCTCTCTTGGAGACACTGCCTAATTCTTTGGACAACCCTGTGTGGTCTCCTCATTGCCCAATTCCCTGGCTCCTGATGAGTACCCATTCCCTATTAGTTCTGTTAGGAAGGCCTGGCTGCCAGTAGACAGCCCTCTTCATCGGGTGCTGGAAAAAAATGGCTCAAGCCCAGTTGCATTCCACAGAGTCCGCTTGATCCTGTGGGAAACTCTTGTATCAGCCATGCCAAATAGTGGGCTGTGGCTACTCCCTAAGCCCCTCTGGGCTTCTGTCTCCTTCTGCTTTTCCTTCTTCCTGACTGCAGGCCTGTGAGAACGAAGAATGCAATGATCACCTCTCACTGTAGACTCCCAGTCATTATTGCAGGATTATCTTGGTAGCTGAATTAGTTACTTTTGGCAACTTGGAGAGGACAGGGTTTATTTTCGCTTACAGCTTAGAGTCCATCATAAAGTGGTTGTCACAGTAGGAGCTCAAAGCAGGAACTTGAAGTAGCAGCCACGGGAGAGAACGGCTTAGTGGTGGCTTGCTTGTCCACAGGCTGTGGGCACCAAGCTGTTCCTCATCTGGTGCCTGGCTCAGGGGTATTAGAATGGCAAGCAAGTTATAGGAGTGTGACAGCCAGAGAAGACGTGGTTAGGGATTCAGGCCCTGGCTTGATGGTGTGCATTTGAAAGTGGCCAAGGCAAGTCCTTTGTAAAATCCATGAGAAGGGCAGTCTCAGGGTCAGCACAGGCCCCATCGACCAGAGCATCTGAAGCTAGAACATTGAGAGCGTGGCTAAGAAAGCCACTTCTCTCATTTCATAGTAAGGGCCAAAGGAGGTTCCTGGTTGATCTTGCTTAGAATGCAGTATATTTCCTGCCTCTTTTTTCACAACTTTGCATGCAGGCTATCAGTTTTTCATAGATTGTAGCCAAAAGGCCGAAGGAGAAGTGATCTGGCTGTCTATTCTGAAACAATAGGAAACATCTCATTTAACAGCCTGCTCGTGATTAGAAATCAAAGTAACAGATACTGAAATAGATTGCAGTGTGTGTGTGTGTGTGTGTGTGTGTGTGTGTGTGTGTGTGTGTGTGTGTGTGTGTGTGTGCTTGTGAAGGTCAATGTCAGGTACAATATCACCTCTATTACTCTTTTCTTTTTTTTTTTTTCAAGACAGGGTCTCTCTGTGTAGCCCTGGTCTGGAACTCGCTTTGTAGACCAGGCTGGCCTCTAACTCATACAGATCTGCCTGCCTCTGCCTCCCAAGTGGTGGGATCGAAGACATGTGTCACCACTGCCTGTCCCTTTAGTTTTTGAGAATCTTTTCACTGAGCTTGTTCACTGAGCCACACTGGCTGGACAGCAAGCTGCAGGGAGCCTTCTGTCTGTACCACTCCAGTACTGAGTTATGGGCCTGCACCTCCATGCCTGGGTTTTTCACAAGTTCTGAGGATCTGAAGTTAGATCCTCATGCATAAATAGCAATAAACACTTTCCACACTGAGCCATTGTCCCAATCCTAGAAGTGTACTTTTGACTGGGTCTTATGTGCAGATTCTTTGGTGTAAGCGACAGAATCGGGCTGGCCGATTAGAGCAAAACCAGAATCTGTTGAGTAGAATCAGAGAGGATGGCTGCTGCTGCCTCCCACCTGTCCCAGCATCCTTATTTTCTTTCTTTCCTTTTGGAGACAGGGTCTCATTATATAACCCAGGCTGGTCTTGAACCTGTGACCTTGCTCCCCCCAGGTTCCTGAGTCCTTACAGGGATCACAAGTCTGTACCATCACATCTGGCATCCCCAGCAAATTCTGCACCTGAGAGTCAGAGTCAAAAGAGGAAAACCCTTAGATGGAGGTGTGAATAAGGGGCTTGTAACTGACATCCTCATCCAGGGTGTTTCAAAAGAACAGCCAACAAGATGGCTTCGTCTGTAAAGGCACTTGCTGCCAAGTCTGATGATCTGAGTTCAATCCCCGGACCCACATGGTAGAAGGGGAGAAGGGACTCCTCCAAGTTACCCTCTAACTCCAACTATGTGCATGACATGTGCCCTCCTCCACTGTATAGTTATGTATGTATATATGTACATATATATGTAATAAGAATGTAGGTAAGGAGTTTTTCAGAAGAATAGGCATGGTTTCCTTGAGTGAAACAAGAGCTGGTACCAAAGGAACTTGAGATGTGTGCAGGCAAAAATAAAATACATACACTACAGGGAGGTGGATGACTACTAAGAGTCAGGTTTAGCTTCACCAAAGTCTGTATTTAAGTCCCATCTCTGCTATTTATTGTTCTGATCATGGTGTCTGTGTGTTCCTGTCACCTCACCTACAATTTACAGGGAAATAATAGCCACCTTCCCTATAATAAGCTATGTAGGTAAATGATACCCACCTTATATTGTGGGGACCACTAACAAAAAAGAGCTGTGAAAATGACATCTCACTGTCAGTTGTGCACGTTAGTTCAAAGGGCAGTGTTCCCTCTGAGTCTCCACTGTCTTTTAGACGGCATGTGGGTTGCTGCATTCTTTTAAACACATGTACTAACTGGTTAGCAAAACATGGAAAACTTTAAGGACACCACAGAAATGCAGCGTACTCTGGTTTAATACATGTCAGCTTCCACAGCCCTAAATGGAGTGGAGAGGACACAGTCGTCAGAATTTGTATCATTAACTGTAAAGTACTGAAAAAAAAAATCCCCTTTATTTACCTAGATCCTCCTATTTATCTTGAAACAGACTGTCACTGAGTCGAGAGGACTTCATGCTTCTCAGCATGCTAAATGCCAAACAGATCTTATCTGACCCATTGTTACCCCTGTGCACAGCCCTGAGCCGCTGCAGAATCTGTGTTGACAAT
Organism: Peromyscus maniculatus bairdii; assembly: GCF_049852395.1. Taxonomy (NCBI): domain Eukaryota; kingdom Metazoa; phylum Chordata; class Mammalia; order Rodentia; family Cricetidae; genus Peromyscus; species Peromyscus maniculatus. The sequence continues at coordinate 50,191,442 of NC_134859.1, read as the reverse complement.
ATCGAGACGTGTTCAGCTGATGTGCCAAAACCTTTTGAAAATCCCAGGCCTGGACTGTGCTAACAGCACCTTTTCAAGTCCTTGGAATCCAGGCACATCCTGAGAGGAAAGAGACAGGCCTCCACGGTGTCTGCCTTCCCTTGCAAGAGAAAAGGATGGGCAGAGGATCCAAGCCTTGAGCACTGTTAGGGATACCCTTCACTAAAGGGTGAAAACTCATCACTTATAGCTTAGTCTCCTGTTGGGATGGGGCCTTTCGGTGGTATCTCTGCTTGAGAGTCTAGGGACTTCTCAGTGAGCAAACAGATTGTGAGTACCTGGGTCCAGTACATTCTTTGTTGCCTTTAATAGACTTCCAAGGACAGGGCACTTTTGAGGACAGTGTGGGGATTTGTATTTATTTCATAATCTAGGGGTAAGAGAAACCCAGTTTCTCCAGGGATAGGTAAATGAAGGGTGCCGTGCATCTCTAATGGACTGTGGACATAAAATGCACATCAGGCACCTAAAGTTTTAGCCACATCAGGAAGCTGACTGACAGATTGTAGTTGCTAGAGCCAAACAACGGAACTATAGAGAAGAGAGAAGTGACGTCCATTCTGTTTTTTATTCAGAGGAGATATTCTTCAAGACCCTTTCCCCAGTGCCTATGGTTTTCCAAAACTGAACATAGTACTAACTCCCCTACATATGCAAATATTTTTCCTGCTCATATATATATATATGCTCATGTATATACATACATATATACATATGTATACACACATACACACACATGCATATATATATATACACACTCCTGTGGTACAATTTGGTTTATAAATTACACATAGCAAGAGACTGAAAATAATAATAAAATGAAGCAATGATATAACAGCATACTTAAGTTACTTTAAATTTTATTTTAGATCTATTTATTTCTATAATTTAATATTTTCAGACTGCAGTTGACTGTGGGTAACTGAATCTGCTGAAAGTGGAGTCATGGGTTAAGGATATTGTTCATATTGCTAGGTGACATGGCAAGTGTAGAGGCTTGATACAGACACCATTTTATCAGTTCTCAAGGGTTTGTTTGGTTGAAAAGTTAGGCAGACATCTGTGGAGCCTCCACAGGACTGGACTAGGCCCACTACATAAGCGAGACAGTTGTGTAGCTTGATCTGCTTAAGAGCCCCCCCTGGCAGTAGGATCAGGATCCATCCTTGGTGCATGAACTGGCTTTTCGGAGCCTATTACCTATGGTAGAACACTTGGCACAGTCTTGAGGCAGGGGGAGGGGCTTGGACCTGCCACTACTAAATGTACCAGGCTCTGCTGACTCCCCATGGGAGGCCTTACCTTGGTGTAGAAGGGGCTGGGTTGGGGGTGGGAGGCTGGAAGGGCAGAAGAAGGGAAGAGGGGGATCTGTGATTGATATGTAAAATAAATAAAAAATTTCTTAAAAAAAGAGAAAAGTTAGGCAGGCTCTGGTTGGGAAACTCTTTGGCCTCAAATGACATATATTGGGTTACCCTAGTATCTGTTTGATGTTTTTCTGCTCAGGTTGGCTCAGATCCTTGTCCCACTGCCGGGACAGCTGGCAGCCGTGGCCCTCAGGGCTTCTCCACGTGGTGCCTCCAGCAGGAAGTCAGGCTTCAATGTGGCCTCTCAGTGCTCCCAGAGACCAAGGCAGGAGCTATGTTTGGGACTGTGTAAAGGTGTGAAAGGAGTCCATCTCTTGGAGAAAGCAGTCCTACCTTCTCTGATGCAGGGCTAGAGAAAAGAGAGCTACCTTGGTCGGGACATGTAGCTGCCTGCAACTCATATGAGGCATAGGCTGGAGGGGAGACCCTCACTCACACCCTCCTTCAAAGGAGCAGAAGGTAACAAATGGCTGAAGCAGTCGCTGCTGGCTGGAGTTGGGAAGATTATGTGAAAGATACAAGAACTCCGTGGGTGGCCAGACTGGCCTGCAAAAGCTCTCCACATCACTTGCATGGGTTCTTTTTATTTCAATTTTCCTATCAGCATACATTCATTGTACAGAGTTCTGGGTTTTATGGAGAAAATTTCATTCAAGTACATCATGTCTGTGTAGATACTCATGTTAAAAGGGAGACATGGCCAGCAGAATCTGAGATATTAATTATTATTATTCCACCCATACACATGACCCAAGGGCAGGTTAAGCTTGTGAAGAATTGATTATGCCAAGATTTTATCCTCCAGCCTGATCGAAGCTCATCCCTTGAAGTCAGCACTTCTCTGTAGCTTGGGGGCTCCAGACCTTAGTCCCACCTCCGTGTGCTGTCACGGGGTAGGCAGAGAAGGTGGGGGGACACAGTCCTCTCTGTGGAGGGCTCATCCAGGCCCACTCTGCGCCTCTCTGCCTCTTCTCACAGCTCTGTAAACCTACAGTATTGAGCCTCTCATGTTTGCAGAGAGGAAACTGAGTCTGAGGGATGGTAGATTATATACCAAACTCTGCTTTGGCAGATCTGGGCATAAGATGATGGCCTCATAGCCAGTTTTTTTTTTTTTATTTATTTTTTATTTTTTTTATTTTTTTTAAGGTCCAGAAGGGGACCATAGCTGTGAGTTCTCTAAGAGGAATAGGCCTATTTTTCCTCAGTTGTCCAGGAGCCCTGCCCACAAACCTTCCACACTACGCTGTTTCCTTCTTTCTATTCTTCCTCCGCCCACATTTTCCCACCCCTCCCTTCTTCCTTCTCTCTCTCCTCTTCCTTCTTGCCCTCTTCCCACCTCCTCCTTCCCTTTTTCTCTCCTCTTCATTCTCTTTTCCTATCTTCCTTTTCTCCCTCTTGATTCTTTTCATGGTACTGGGGATCACACTTAGGGTGTTGGGCATGCTAAATAAATGCTCTGCCACCCCGCACCACATCCGGGCCTTTCTCTTTTCTTAACCAAGCATTCAGGGAATTCCTTCTGGAAGAGGTGCAGGGCAATTCCCAGGATGCAGCACAGTTCCCATCCTGGCACGGTCCTGCAGGAAGGTAAACTTAGAGATCACGTGAGACTCCCAGGTTTCCGAGATCTTCTTGTGACCTTGTTCTTGCTTGGGTTCTCCTACTGCAGTCTCTCAGGGAAGAGAGACACTGTCTGCTCTTTGATGTCATTTCTGATTTCACTCATGGGGTAGGGGATGTGGACTGTGGAAGGGAAGAGCATTCTCTAACTGTCTGGTGTCTCTGTATCCTCAGAGCTCATCCTCACTGTTGATGTCACCCACTCTTTCTGTCCATGGTGGGTCTTCACTGGGAAACAAGTGTAGTTACAGATAATGCTGAGGACAGTATTTTTTCTTCATCTTTAAGGTGTTCAGCCCCAAGATGACATGTCATGGCCATGCAAGCCCATCTCATATCTGTTATAATTATAAATGAAAACGAGCCATTTCCTGTTTAAGGTTCGGTGTCTTTCAGAAGATGACTTGAGTTATTCCCCCTGCTGTTGTCTGGAATGTCCTAAAGGCCCGTGTATTACAGGTTCAGTTCCCAGGACGCACAATCGGAAGGTGGGGGAACTTTGAGTAGGGCCTAGCATGAGGTTTCAGGTCACCGAGGAACACTCTTGAAGAGCATGGGTGCCAGCCTTCCCTCTCGTCCTCACTCTTCCTTCCTGGCCATGAGGAGCTTTGCCCTACCATACCCACTTCTTGCCATGACTTGCCACCTCATCATAGGCCCAAAGCAACGGGCCAGCCTATGGACCTTTGTTCTTCATAAGCTGATGATCTCAGGTATTCTGTTAGAGTAACAGAAAGCTGACTCATGCACTTCCAAGCCTATTTGCACTCACACTAGGGCCTCCATACCCTTCTCTCCTGTCTTCTCTTTCCACCTCGTCGTCGCCTCACTACATAAGACAAATAAGGCTGTACACGTTTTGGATCTTTGTTTGATATTGATTTTGTGTTCTTCTCACCTGTCCTCTGAGCAGCCAGCCTGATCCCACATGTCTGCCCAAGCTCCACCTGATTGTTTTTGCACAGCCTCGAGTGCGTTCTTTCCCCCTTGAAAATCCTTGCCTCTTGCCTGTACTAAAGCCCCTAGATTTGCTATGGAGCATTCAAGGCCCTTGCTGTCCCTACTCAGCTCATATTTCCAGGTGATGTCCCCACACTGTGGAAAATCTAACTGATCACCACTTCCCTAGGTGCTTTTGACCTATGTCCTGGCAGTGGCATATAATGCTCTTCTCTGACAATTTTAACTTTTCAAAGCCATGCACAGGTTTTTGTCTTCCATGGGCTCCTGTCCTTGAATCTCTGCCTGTGTAAGCATCACCGTCCAGGTGTCTTACAGCAGCACCTCCCTTGGTAACCTCCTTACAGGCCCTCTATTACTCTATGACAGTGCTTGTCAACCTTCCTAATGCTGTGGCCCTTTAACACAGTTTCTCGTGTTGTGGTGACCACAACCATAACATTATTTTTGTTGCCACTTCATAAGATGTGATTTTGTTACTATAATATGATTTTGCTAATGGTGATATAAATATCTATGTTTTCCCATGGTCTCAGACTTCAACCTCAAAAGGTGTTTTGATCCACAGGTAGATAACCACTGCTCTAGGTGCAGCTTCAGGAAATGTATATTGAGTTTGGAAATGTATATTGAGTAGGAACTGTTACTTCTGTACAGGAATAATTTATCACTGAGGTCCACAGAGTAGTCTTTCATACTGTCCTTAAGAGTTTCCTAAAATCAGTGCCCCACAACTATATAGAAGTAGAAGACAGGATTTCACATACCATCCTCCCCCTGACCCTGGAAGTTACTAAAGACAACCATAAAATGGTGACAATCTTCAACTATTGTTGAAAAGCTGCATTTTGCTATTCAGAAGCAACAGTTTCTGGTTTAGGTGTATGTCGAATAGATGGCCTGCTCATCTGGGGCAGACTTGGTTTGTTTAATGTGACCAGAACATTTACCACTTGGTGGCAGTGTCCCCTAATGACAAGATCCTAAGTGACTACTACACGCTCATAAATGCTCCAACTATAAGCCAGAAGTTATTAAATGGCAGTATCACCCCACATCTAGATCCTTTTTTTTTTTTTTTTTTTTTTTTTTTTTTTTTTTTTTTTTTGGTTTTTTTTTTTTGGTTTTTCGAGACAGGGTTTCTCTATGCAGCTTTGCGCCTTTCCTGGGACTCACTTGGTAGCTCAGGCTGGCCTCGAACTCACAGAGATCCGCCTGCCTCTGCCTCCCGAGTGCTGGGATTAAAGGCGTGCGCCACCACCGCCCGGCTAGATCCTTTTTTTTATTGTGGAGATTCTTGTATGTATGCCAAATTATCATATACCCAAATACAAAAGTTAGTCTCTTGGGATGAAACCATTGCTGTGGTGACATATCATAGTTAGCTTTTTCTTGTGAGCCAAAGAGTAGAAATGTAAGATCTTATAAAGAAAAGCCAGAGAGTGTTAGGAGTGAGAACAGGTGCTCATATATGATGAGGCAGGTTTTATTTCTCAATAAGATCCATGACATTTGTGGGGGCGGAAGAGTTCTGAGACGATCAGGCACATTCAGGGTGGTATGGTCACAGACAGAAGGAAGAGTTAGTTCCTTGTAAAATGTTCTGTTCCTCCCAGAAGGTAATGTGAACATAATTCAATTCTAGAAAATCCTAAGCACACGAGTCTAGGAAACATTGTATCTATCTACCATGTTTTCCTTATCTGTCCCCTGTTTTGGTCACCTCAGTTGGTCCCATAATGTAGCTATTGTAACAGCGCTTCACTTGGCATTGATGTGCCAATGTCTATGTACTATGTTGACTTGGAGTCCTTTCAACAAATATCAAGGAGTGGCAATGCTGGGTCATATAATCACAGATTTTTCAGTTTTTTTTTTGTTTTATTTTTGAGAAATCACCATACTGGCTGGCTAAGTTTCCACTCATACCGGCAGTGGCTAAATGTTCCCCTTTGTCCACACCCAGCACTGCTTGCTTTTGTCCATTTTTAATGACCATCGTTCTGTCTGGATAAGATGGAATCTTCATGTAGTTTTAACTTGCATTTCTCAGATAACTAGCGAGGCTGAGTATTTTTTCTTGTCTATGGGCCGTTCATGTTTCCTCTTTTGAGAACTGTCCGTTCATTTCATTAGTCCACTTATTGACTAAAGTGTTTGATTTCTTGTTGCTTAGTATTTTTAGTTCTTTGTATATTCTAGGTGAATTCTCTGGTAGGGGTGTGGCTAGTGAGAATTTTCTCCCATTCTGTAGGCTGTCTCTTCGTGTGAATAACTGTTCTCTTTGATGTACAGAAATTTTCTCATTCCATGTGGTCTCATTTGTCAATTGCTAGCATTATTCCCTGAGAAGCTGGAGTCCTACATCCCTTTCTTTTTGCTAGTTCTTGAGTTTTGGGCCTTACATTTGGCTCTCTTGTTCATTTGGAGTAGATTTGGGTACACGGTGAGATGAGGGTTTTAGTTTTTTCTTTAACATGTGACTACCCTGTTTTCCTAGCACCATTTCTTGAAGAGGCTAATTTTTTTTAATATGATATATATATATATATATATATATATATATATATATATATATATATATATATATCTCAGGAAAAGAACTACATTAGACTACAAAAATCCATTCCTGCTTGGGCATGGTGGCAAATGTCTACATACAATCTCAGCACTTTGGGGACTGAGGATCACTAATTCAGCATGGGCTACATAATGAACTCTATATCATTTTGAACTGCCATGTCCTTACACAGTTTGGGTCCAGTAACCCTGACTAGGACCAACAAGGGAAGGAAGAAAGGCAGGACACACAGACACAGGTACAGAAAAGTTGGGGTGTTTTGTTGTTATTTACTCTTTACTGTTTGGGGAGCCCACCACATAGCTCCCAAATAAATCACACATGGAGACATTTTCTTAATTATAAATGCCTGGCCTTAGCTTGGCTTATTTCTTGCCAGTTTTTCTTAAATTATCCTGTCTACCTTTTGCCTCTGGGGTTTTACCTTTCTTACTTCTGTATACTTATTTTCACTCTTACTCCGTGGCTGGCCATGTAGCTGGGTGGTTGGCCCCTGATGTCCTCTTCCTTGATCCCTGTTGCTCTTTCTTCCTCTCCTCCCAGATTTCTCCTTCTATTCATTCTCTTTGCCTGTTAGCCATGCCTATCCTTTCTCCTGCTTCACTATTAGCAATTCAGCTATTTATTAGAACATCAGGTGTTTTAGATAGGTACAGTAACACAGCTTCACAGAGTTAAACAAACAACATGAGAGAATGCAAAACATCTTTGTATCATTAAAACAAATGTTCCAGAGCATAAACAATTGTAACATACTTTAAAATAATATTTTATAACATTGGGGTCTGAGCTCTTGGATGGAGAAGCCTCAGTAGCTCAGAAGCTCACTATGTTTGTTGCATAAAGATGAACAAGGAGGCAGCAGTGTATGGTATACAGCTGAACAAGGAGAAGGCAGAGTTAGTTAATCTTGATAGGAGTGTCACTGTAGAGGAGTAATCTCCAGGCCTCAAACATCTAAGTGAAGAAAGCTGTGGCGGACATTTCCTGCAGACATTGTCCACATCCCTCTGAGCCTTAAGCCTGGGGAAGGGTTTGTCATTCCCATGGATCTGAGGCATTGGACATGCCCATGCCCGTGTCAACAATACACATTCACTTAGGACTTTATCCACTCTACACTCAAGTTTTCCTCAGTTCCCCACATTGAAAAAAAAAAATGGGTCATAAGACCCTGTCTTCAAATACCCATCAGTCAACAATCCAACCACAACCAACCAACCAACAAAAACAAGACAAAACAATTAAAGAAATATACTCCTAACTAATTGTATCTAGTGCTCTTTCCTTAATTTGTCCCATGCCTATTTCCTCATCTGTAAAATAGAGATAATAATGGCAGCAACCTCTTAATGTTATATGAGGAACAGTGAGATGTTTGTGTAAAAACACAGAATGCCCAGCATACAGCAAGTGCTTAATACATGTTCACAGTCCCCATCCTCAGTGGCATCATAATGGTTATTTTTAATAGAGTTATGTTTCAGTTATTGCACTCAACAAGAGACAAGAGGCAAGAAGGAAAACTGAAACGGAAAACTAAGGTATAGTAACTCTGCATTTCTGCTAGTTGTCATGCGAACAGGAGGCTCTTCAGGAAACAGTGATTGGAGGCACTCAAGTGTTCCATAGTGTCTTCAGCACCATCCCTGGGTCCTAGGACCAGTTGCAGAATTTCCTGTGCTTTTCGGAGTCAACTGTGCTGCATATTGCCTAGGACCAGAAGCTGTGAGGCTCTCTACCAGCCTCCCTGTTGGGAAGTGGGTGAGAACTCCCACCTGCCAGTCAGCTTGCCAGATAGGAAAACTCTGCCAGAGGAGATGACCCCACCCAGAAGCAGCTGTCCTCAGTTGTTGGGAGCTCATTCAGGCACTGGCTTTGTTGGCATTTTCCTAGAGACGATACACAGGAAGAAAAAAAGGAGACCCGTCCTCCAGGAAGCCATGGGTCCAGAAGGGAGGAAGATGCCATTAGGTGATCAGGAAAGAGCTCCTGTCAGCCACTGTGTAAGGAAGATGCGTACAGCCAGAGGTGATGGGCTTTATTCTGGCCTCTAGATGGAAAAGAAGCTGGCACTGTGGTTCCACCACAGGCTGCCCTTCCCACCTAGGATGGGGTGTGACAAGCTTGCTGCCACTAATGGTCCCCCAATGATGTCTAAAGGGGCTACTGTGAGCCACAACCTTTGCTAGAAGACCCTTCCTGGATCTGGGTGTTAGGTCCCAAACCCCAGCCCCCCACACATGGTAGTGCCACTAATAATGTCTTAAATGACAGTCTGGGCTCAGCTTAGCCTGGACTTTGCCAGGGTGAAACAGGAAAGTACTGAAATGTGAGCTTCTATAGTCTATCTTTTCAGCTTTGCTGATCTGCATTATTGTTTTCTGAACTTAAAAAAAACCTAAATTATAGCAGAGTACATATAACATAAACTGTATTTTTTCTTAATTACCTTAAGGATCCAATTCAATAATATTCAATAATATTATATACGTATACATACATATATGTATGTATATAATGTGTGACTTTAGACTTCCTTTTTGGAGCTATTTGTTTTTATTTTATTTTTAATTAGTAGATATTAATTATACATATATTTACTCATATTATCATGTATCTTAGTCGAGGTTACTATTGCTGTGATGAAAAACCATGACCAAAGCAATTTGGGGAGGAAAGGGTTTATTTGGCTCACACTTCAGTATTGTTGTTCATCACTGAAGGAAGTCAGGACAGGAACTCAAACAGGGCAGGAACATGGGGACAGGAGCTGATGCAAAGGCCATCGAGGGGTGCTGCTTGCTAGCTTGCTTATCATGACTTGCTCAGCCTGCGGGTTTTTTTTTAAACAAATGTAAAATTATATTTATTATACCATATGTATGTTCTACCTCTGCTTAGGATATTTTGTATATTGATATATATTGTCATATTGCACTATACATTTCTACCTCTGTTTAAGATATTTTCTGTATTGTCACAATTTTGAGGTCATTGTCCTTTTGCTGTACATTTGCTTACAGACTGTTTACCTTATTCATTTGAAGCCTTAGTCCTTAGGTTATTTAGGTAGACAAGACTTACAGATTTATAGTCCCCCATGCTTGTCATCTCTATAGTTATGTTAGTTAGGTTGTCCAGATTTACAGAAACATATGTCAGATGGATAGGTAATCTTCAAACACTTTATAGACCTTGAGAATATGGCATTTAAATAACTTAGCATTCTGTTGACCTGAGACATGATTCCTCTTGGCAACACTGATCTGATCCCAAGAGAATGTTGGGCTTCTAAGACACTCTGATTGGAAGCTTGTCTTCTTCCTGGTGCAAAATGGCTCGCTGGGCCAAGAACTGCCCTTAACTTGACTGCTCACAGTGTGAACACTGTCCTTTCTGGATGAGCAGGACACAAGGAAAAGCAACTACTGAGTTCTGCCCAGACAGGGTAAGATGGTCTCTCAAAATTCTTGCTTCTGAAAATGGTCTGTCAGATAGTCTAGGCCTGTAGCCAAATTTCAGCCTGTGGTTTTTTTTTTTTTTTTTTATAGAACCCAAGACCACCAGCCTAGGGATGTCACCACCCACAATGGGCTGGGCCCTCTCCCATTGATCACTAGTTGAGAAAATGCTTTACCGCTGGATCTTATGGAAGCATTTTCTCAACTGAGGCTCCCTCCTCTCTGATGACTCTAGCTTGTGTGAAGTTGACATAAAACCAGCCAGGACACGCTGCATTACTTCCTCCTCCCACCAACTTCCATCCTCTTCCCAACCTGTTCCCCTGATGCCTTTGTGTATCTTTGTTTCTTTTTTCTCCCCCCCTCTTTTTTTTTTATGAACTAATAACTTTCTTATAGGAGCATGGATAAGGGTTGTTTATAGGACCATGGACATTTTATCAGTGGTTACTCTATCAAAGATAATGTCTTTCCTGGGCCTAAAACAAGTAAGGAAAGACACCTCCCCCTAAGATGGTTAACAGTTTGATCCCTCGGACCCATGTGATGGTAGAAGAGAAATAACTCTTGCAAGTTGTCCTCTGATTTCCCCATGCATGCTGTGGCACATGCTTTTCCTCAAAGAAATAAATAGTAATGTAATAAAAATAATAAAAACAATTAAGTGTCCCTTCTTCTTCTAGGATCCATTAATGGTGTCTAAATTCCCAGGAAGCAGTAGGGCCTCATGAACCCCATCCAGTCTATGATAGAATTTGGCAGACCCTATAAAGAGTGATTACTCACCTGCTGTGCATGAATAGTGCAACAGCATGACCCCTCTCTGGTACTGGAGTTGTTATTCCACATCACTTCCCTATTCTCTTGCCTTCTTCCTGCTCCTATACTTCCCTATATTCTTGCTTTCTTCTTGCTCCTATACTCTTTCCACTCTTTCTTTTCAAATGTTTTCTGGGACTTGGTGATATGGGGTGATATAGATGACTGGTTAATGGTTGGTAATCTGAGTTATCACTTACTCTTAGCACTATTGTGGTAGGGCAAGACAGTGCAGAGGGTCCTCCATCTTGTATTCTTGCTGAAGCTATCTCAGGCTTAACTAGAATTTGATCTCCTTGATGGAGAATCCCACGGAAAAGTACCCAAGTCTATTCTAGAACCTGGGGCCAACACGCCCCAGCTAACTTATCTTAGCTTCTGTTAAACTGCTTGCTTGTGCAAACCTCTTTCTGCAGCTGCTGAGTGAAATAACAGAATGTGGTTTTTGCCTTTAAAAGCTCCTTGTTCTAAATGTACCAGGATACACTTAGGTCCAAATATTTGAGTATAGTCCCAGCCAGATAGAATAAAGAATTTCAGTTGACTATAAACTCTGCCTGAGTGGCCATCTCTGGTGGGCTCCCCATAATGTTATGAGCCTCTACAGTTACTTCTGCCCACTGCAATACAAAGCTTCTCTGGCTGAAAATAATCTATATGCATAAACAGCTATGTGGAAGGCAATTGGATGGACACAATGTCCATTTAGCAAAATAATAGCAGTATCTTCCCCAACTAAGACCTATGACTTCCCCAGTCATGGGCTTTTGATAAGGCTTACATTACCAGACAAAGATTCTTTTCTGTGCAGAATACCTCAAATTCAACCCAAGGCCTGGTTACTCCAGTAACAGACCTGCCATTATTGCACCAGAGGATACAACTTGGCTGGCATGTTTGTAGTACTGGATACAAGGCCCACAGCTAAATAAGACTGTTGATGACATTTATCCTCCAGCAGTCTGCCCAAGACCATCTAGCACTATGAGACGAGCCACAAAGAGGAAGCTTTCAGCCCAATCCCAGCTTGATTTCTCAATGTCCTATGACCAGAGTGTATGACGTCTTCAGCAATAGGATCTTACTGTCTTGTTCTGATGGGCAACACAGGTCAATTGCCTGTATTGGTTTGGAGCCTCCTGCAGGGTGCCCTGACCAATAACTGGTGGAAAGGTAGCCCACACTAGCAGTGGGGTTTTTATTTACTAGCCTGTGGCTTCTGGGAACAGTTTGATCTACCCATGCAGGATGCCTATATTCAAACTATTAAATTTTTTTTTTAACTTCTCAAGATTCATTTTTGTTATTTTAATTGTGTGTTTGTGCTTATGGGTGTGTGCATATGAATGCAGATGCCCTCAGTGGCCAGAGGTGTCAGATCTCCCTGAACTGAGTTAGAGGTAGTGGTGAACCACTCAGATGTAGGTTCTGGGAACCAAACTCAGGTTCCCTGCAAAAGCAGTAAGTATTCCTAATTGTTAAGCCATCTCTTCCCCATTTAAACTTTTAAAATTAGCTTACAAAGTATCAGGTTTCTTTACCTTTTGGTCGATCCTCCCTCCCTCCTCTATTCCCCCCCCCTCACCCCATCTACCCACCCTCTTAAACTTCTCACTCCCAATATTTCCCCTTCCCCTCTCATATCCCATGTGCTTTACCAATTCCCAACAATGGGTCCATTTTAGTTTTTTAGAATGCACACATACTCATTCCCACAGAAATGCTACTTTTTGGTGTTTTTGTTTTTCTGAAACGGGGTCTCATACTGCAACCTAGATGGGCTGAGACCTTCCTAGGTAGCCTAGACTGGTGTTGAACTCATGGTAATTCTTTTGCCTCATGGTACCCATTCTGAGAACTGAGAGGCATTATTCACCATGCCAAACCATTTGCAAACATTTTTATCCATCCAGAATGCATCTCTGAAACTACCCATTTCCTCCTATTCATAGTCCCGAGCAAAGAGCTTCATTCTCCATCCTATTTCTATGTATTTAACTACTATAGACCCTTCGTTCTAAGCAGAATCATGCAATATATATTGTGACTGGCTTATGTCCCTTAGCATAATATCATCAAGGTTCTGTCTTCCCAGCTGATTACAGCGTGTAGGTGCTAAATTTCAAATCTGCAGTGTACCTGAGAAGAGACAACCTTGGAGAAACCGTCCCACATTGTCTTTTCTTCACTAGAGAATTTTCTTTGCACCAGAGTCTCATCTTTGAATAATAATCCATTAGTCTTGAGAGGATTTACATAGTGATACCCCAGGACGGTCGGACAATGGCTAACATAGCAGGGCTCTTAGGCTACAGACAAACAATGTGTGAAAAGCACAGTGGTTTTCTTGGAGAACGCACAATTAAAGACTCAACGGAGATGAAAAGGAAGAAATTGACATTAATTTGTTTACACGATGCCTGGTGGGATGGTTTAAGTTAGAAAACGCAAAAGCTGGTGCTGAGGATGTGGCTCAGAAGTAGTGGAACTTGCCTAACATGCATCAGACTCTGTGTTCATCCTTGCAACCCCCACAAAAGAAAGATTAAACGAGAAGGAGGTAAAAATAAAGGAAGCCAGCTGGGTACTGCATACCAGAGTGTAATGGTTTAAAAGTGGATGTTCCCCACAGGCTCCAGTGTTTGAAAACTTGGTCCTCTGCTGGCGGTGATGTGCTGAAAGGTTGTGGAACCTCTAGGAGGTGGAGCAGTACAGGAGGAAGGGAATCACTGAGGGCAGGCCTTGAGGTTTGATATCCCAACTCTATTTCCAGTCTCCTCTCTGGCACCTGACAGCAAATAGGATGTGACTTGCTGCCAAGTGTTCCTGCTGCCTTCCGTGCTCTAGTAACCTCCGTGCCTTAGAACTGGAAGTCAAAATTAATCCTCCCTTCCTTAAGTCACTTCTTAGGATGTCGGGATGGTCAAGTGCCCTAAGGTGCCTGATCCAAGCTCTGCTTGATCACAGCAACAAGAAAAGTAATTAGTACACAGAGTGAGGAAGGGCTCCAGTTCAAGGCAAGCATGGCCTTGTCTGAAAAACAGAATGAAATGAAATAAAATAAAAATAATAAAAATAACCCATCTCCTGGATCACGTTTATCTTTCTTGAAACTAAGAAAGTCCTTCATGAAACCATGCAAAAGAATAGGCATAGTTGAGGCAAGCCACCTAGGGAGGATCCTTAGTCAATTGTTAAGGGCTATAGGGAAATCCCCATGTTTGAGTTGATAGTAAAGTGAAGGAGAGAATGAGTGTCTCTAAATATACTTTTGTCTTTACCATAATGCCACAGTGCTCAGCTCTATCCATCCATCCATCCATCCATCCATCCATCCATCCATCCATCCATCTATCCATCATTGTTGTTGGTTACTTTTGATCTTTTGGGAGGCCTGCCACCAAGCTCCCAAATAAATCACATATAGAGGCTTATTCTTAATTATAAATGCCTGGCCTTAGCTTGACTTGTTTCTTGCCAGTTTTTAACCTAAATTACCCCTGTTTATCTTTTGCCTCTGGGCTTTTACCTTTCTCTATTTCTCTATATCTTTTCTTTCCTTCTTACTCTATGTCTGGCTGTGTAGCTGGGTGGCTGGGTGGCTGGCCTCTGAAGTCCTCCTCCTTCCTGTCTCATTCCTTGATCTTTTCCCCCCAAGATTTCTCCTTTTATTTATCCTCTCTGCTTGCCAACCCTGACTATTTATCTCTGCTGGCTCACTATTGGCCATTCAGATCTTTATTAGACCATCAGGTGTTTTAGACAGGCAAAGTAATACAGCTTCACAGAGTTAAACAAAATCAGCATAAATAAAAGTAACACACCTTAAAATAATATTTTACAACCATCCACCCGTCCATCCATCCATCCATCCATCCATCCATCCATCCATCCATCCATCTATCCATTCCTCACTGGCAGGTAGGCAGTCTTCCAGGCTCTGGGAATATAAGTAGCAGGTCCTCTACAGCAGCACAGTCATTGGTAGCTAATCTCTGTTCATGTGCTTGTGGATGGCAATTCCCTTGTGGTTAAGCACAGAAGTACAGGTGTGCACTGTTGTATTGGACAGGGAGGAATTTATTGCTCCAAGGCTTTGCCTCATTTCACTTTCTCTCTTCATTCCCTTTCCTAAAAGGAGAGAGAAAGAGTCCCTCTCATATAAAGAACATGGTCCTTCTTATCTTCTACAAGGAAAAATTCTTGGTGAAATCTAACAGTAAAAAGGTAAAGTAATAATAATAATAATAATAATAATAATAATAATAATAATATAGTATCAGATGGTATATAGTATAGAGGGAGGGGGAAGTAAATTCATTTCCTCATTTCCTGGTGTAACTGAGAATTACATGCCCAGTGGCTTGAACAATAGGTGTGTATTGTCTTTCAGTTGTGGAGGCTATAAGTCTGAGGTCAAGAGGTCAGCAGGTTCTTGACCTTCTGAAAGTACCAAGGAGAGACCTATCACAAGTATCTGTCCCAGTAACTGTCTTGGTAGCTCTTGGACTTGTGGCCGGATAACCCTAAAGTTTCCATGCCAACCTCCCCACAGCTCCCAGTCCAAATATCCCTCTATAAGGATATTGGGTATCTTGGATGGAATTCCACTCAAAGGGCCACATCTTAACCTGAATATCTGTAAAGGCTCTGTTTCCAGATAAGGTGGTGTTCATGGGGCTGAGAGTTAGAACTTCGACAGCTTTTCAGGGGACACAACCCAAGCCATGAGAGGAGTAAAGGAGTAGTGGGTTGCCGTCTTATAGAGGCCATCAAATGACAAACGAGACCCCATAAAATGCCAGCAAACCACAGCTTTGGAGAAATTGACCACTGGGTCACAGTGGGAGGTGGGAGGAGAGCCTTCCAGGCAGAAGGTGGGGGGTGCCCTGTGCATTTTCCAGCAGCGACAGTGATGCCATGGTTTGAGATCAGACTCTCACAGAATGAGCAGAGATAGAGATGAGAAAGCTCCGGGTTTCATGCCCTGGTGCCCCAGCAGTCGGAGCTTAGGAAGATGAAGCAGGACAAACAGGAGACCAAAACTCCATGGCCTGTGGAGGAAGAGGAGAAGCAAGAGACGGGGTTCTTCGAAGGTCAGAGCAGAGGGAATTTGGAGATGGGCAGGGGATTCTGTGTCAAGAGAGACAGAGACCTGAAGTGGCTGTGCATGGGGCAATGTGAACATCACTGGAGACTTTGATAGGAGCATTTTGAAGTGATAAATGAGAGGAGAACAAGCTGTAGAGTAGGTGGAAGATGCCTGCCTGGAGAAGGGATCGCCAAGCATCTCCACCTCCTTTAGAGATTTTCCCCTTAAAGGGAAACAGAATGACTGTATCTAAATGTCAAGGGGGCGGGATTAGGTTTGTTGGTTTTCAAATGGATGATAATGCTAGTTTCATAGTTGATAGAGATGGTGGAGCAGAGAAAAAGGTTAGTGATGGGAGAGACAGTGGGATTGCTAAAGCAATAGGTGTGAAGTTACGGGTCAAATATTCAATGGGAGGATTAGCTGAGGGGCACAGTGGACCCATGGAAATAGGAAAAAGAAGCAAGAGGGCTATCTGAAGTACACTGCAAGAGGTCTTGTTGATGGGTTGGTGAAAGGATCTGGAAAGGTTTTTGCTGCTTCTACTCATCAATAAAAAATAGAAAGCAAAATTTCTAGTAGATATTGGAAGGAATGTTTGATTATAGCTGTATGATGCAGAATCCATTTTAGACACATGAAATAATAACTGGGTTAGGCTAAGAAGCTCCAGATACCAACTTAGAATTGGTGGTCATGAGTTCCAAGTGACTGGTCAGAATGATGACTGGCTTTTGCAGTCCTCTTGAGCTGCACAGGTTCAAGGTCAGAGAAGGCAAAGAGTGCAATTAACGACCGAGGGAGAAGCGAGTTGAGATATATGTGGTTAACTGACTGTAAGATGGGCTATGGACTCTAAGCTGTGTGAGGGGAGGGGAGGGCAGATGAGGGCTGGATGAGGAAGAACAAGAGCTGATTGGATGAGCACCAAGAGGCCCTGGAGGAAATGAAAGGTTTCCAGGAAAGAATATGCTGAGAAAGTAAGATACAGTCATTAGGCACAGGCACCTGGAATTGTGGGTGACTGTAGGGATCAGTCAGGTGTAGGGCATGGCCATGAAGTGGGTGGCAGAAAGGTGGAGGACAATATAAGGACCATGTAATTAGAGGCAAAGAGACCAGGACCTGGGAGGCTGGGCTTTTGGGAGATCACTGACTGAATATCGGAGTAAAGAGAAAATTTGACAGGAGCATTTTCAGAAAGAATTCAGAGCTATCCCTTCAAAGGCTAAGGGGGAAGCTGCTGAGGTCTGTGGGTGACTGTGGAGAGGGCACCCTTGGTGAAGAAAAAAGCATGAGCTTTGTGGTTGAGGGTGCTGGGGTAGAGAGGGCAGTGGTTGGAACAGTCAGGGCAGGGGCCTAAGGAATGGGTGTGTGGGGAGGGGTAGAAAGCAGTTAACACCCCAGAAAGAGAACTTGAGTCTTCAGCAGTGAGCCGGGTCCTGGTGATAGGTCAAGGAGGGCTCCAAACAGAGCCTGATTTTGTTTGATGAGATCAGAAGTTTGAGCAGCAGGGTGGACCTATGCTGTGGAAGTTGGCAGGGTAGCAGGAGGTAGCATGGAGTGTACCTTCATCATGGATACAGGCCTTCATGGCCTCCATGGCAGCCTAGAAGCTTGAGGCTTCTGGCATGCTCTCGATCACGGAATGTAGGCTTTGGGGGAGCAGATAAGTTTGACTCTCAACCTCCATGTTTTGCATCCTGAAGGAGCAGAACATAAGGGTCTCTAAGAGACTTCTTCATACCCTCAGCTGGCTGAGGTAGGAGTGGCCCACTTTCTGCAAATAGAACATGAAGTAGCCTGGAGAAGGAAGAAAGCCTTCCTCCTTGATTTGAAATGCCATGGCTCATCAAAAAGGAGCAAGAAGCTAGATCAGGAGGTGAATTCACAGGCACCTCATCTCAGCCTGGTGTTTAGTTATGACCAGTTGGAACCTGGCTAAGCATTAAGTTCAGTTATCTCAATATATTCTAATTATCCAAACAAATTCACGATTTTGCTTCCCGTGGAAAGATAAAGACCATTTTCCCACAATGATAAACAAAAAGATTGTTTTCTTAGCTGACCAAAGAGTTAAACTGCTACTCGCAATGTTTTGTCTGAAACCGATGGTAGAAGCAGCTTTGATTCTTACCATGTATAGCTATGGAAAAAAGGTAGGGTTTGTGAAAGGTCTTTTTGACAGTTGTGACTTGAGCAGAAATGTAGTAGAACAGTAGGGTCTGTTCCGTAGAAGGGCTGAATGTCTTCCCAGTGTTTTCCTTGCTGCTGTTGTCTGGCTTTTATTGACTTCAGAGAAGGGGGAAGCACTTAACTCCAGAGTGACAAGGGAAGGGGGTATCAGAAGTTAAGTTTTGAACTGTGCCTGTAGGGTGGGAGACACATATGGAATCTGGAGAGCTAGAAAGAGAAAATGTGTCACAAGCTCTTAAAATAAGCCACTGGAGCTGGAGAACTAGCTTGGTGGTTAAGAGCATTGACTACTCTTCCAGAGGACCCAGATTTGATTCTCAGCACTCACATAATGGCTTATAATTGTTTTTAATACCAATTCCAGGGGCTCCAACACTCTCTGTTGGCCTCTAGGACCATGGCACACATGTGATATACAGAAAAATATTGGGTGAGCAAAGCATCCATACACATACAAATAAAGGTTCAAAAAACTAAGACATATATGAAATATATATATATATATATATACATACATACATACATATACTTTTTTTTCTTAACAGAAAATCATCTGCAGGGATGGCTTTCTAGCACAATTGTAGATCTACTTGACTTGGACAAGATGTGCTTTTCTATAGATGTGGGGGCCATGTAGTATGTGGGGCCTAAAAGTTGTGGGGATTCATGAGCAAGAGAGGATAATGGGGAGGGGAAAGATGGAAATATGTAGCATTTTTTCACTCACAGGAGTATTTTAGATTTAGTAATATATCTGTGTTATCTCTGTCTACTTTTACTTACATCTAGATGAGGCATGACAGCAGAAGGCAGGGCTATTAGAGGGCAAGGAGGCCAAGGGAGATTGATGGGGGCAAATGTGAGCAGAGTACAATGATTTTTCTACATGAAAATGCCTCAAGAAAGAATATCATTCAACAATTAAAATTATCTATTGGTGTAATTGGAGTTTTCCTGTGTCCCACCCAGTCTGCAGCCACTCAGACCCAAGTAAACACGTAGAGGCTTATATTAATTATAACTGCATGGCTATGGCTCAAGCCTTTTGCTACCTAGCTTTTATATCTTACATCAGCCCATAACTATTAATCTATGTATCACCACATGTTCTGTGGCTTTACCTGTGTCCCCTTACATGTTGCTCCTTGGGGGGTTGCCTAGCTTCTCTTGACTCAGCCTTCTTCTTCCCAGCATTCTCCTTGTCTGCTTATCCTGCCTATACTTCTTGCCTGGCTACTGGCCAATCAGTGTTTTATTAAACCAGTGTAAAAAAGCATTATCTCACAGCATATTGGTCCGTGCATCACCCCCCCCCCCCCCCCGCATCCGTTCCCTTATACAAAGAGGAAGACATGCCGGGTAAATGATTGCAAATGGTATTTTATAATTCTTGCTCAAGTTAAAAGAAAGAAGAGAGTCCCAAGGTGACAGAAAATCAGATGATTCTAATCAGCGTGGGAGATGGGAGCTGACGCTGCCCTGGCCCTTTGAGGCTCTGGGGTTGGAGGCTGCAGATTGACTGTCCTCTTTGTGTAGGGGAGAGGGGCTTGTACCTTCTTGGCATGGAGCCCAGGCCTCCAGAGGCTGCTCTAGGGGAGTGTCATGGGATTAGGCCTTAGGGCAGGAGAAATGTAAAGTTACCTGGAGACACTCAACCCCAGGCTGGTGCTACTTATTTGTGCCATCTGTGTGGTGTGAGTAAAATAACTAGGAAATGCGTACAGGCAGACAAACTCTGGATCTGTAGTATAGACCAGCCTGTGACCATCCTATGAAGCTAGTTTCTAACACTGAGCACACAGAGGCTGAATGAAGAGCCACCTGTGGGAGGGGTTGTGCAGCCACCCTGTAAAAAATGTTTGCAGTGTCCATTTTGAAAATCATTGTTAACTATTATTATTATTTTTATTATTTTATTATTATTACGTGTGTGTGTGTGTGTGTGTGTGTGTGTGTGTGTATGTGTGTGTGTGTAGGTAAGAGAACAGCTTTCAGAAGTTGGTTTTTCTCCTTCTACCATAGGTTCCAGAGATCAAACTTAGATCACCAAGCTCATGAGGAAAGTGCTTTTACCCACAGGTCATCTTGCTGGCCTGATGAACACCACTTCTAATGACTGTGGTCACCCCCACAGGACATCCTGCATTGCTATTTAAACAGTCCTTTCATGCTGCTGAGCTCTAAACTTACACTCAGGTCTGGGCCTCTCCTCTTCATTCCAGAAGCTTCTTAGCTCCAGACTACCTTCAAATAGCTCCACCAAGGAGCCTAACTCTCCCTCAAGCATGGTGACAGTAACCAGCCCCAAAGATGGCACCTAGGGACCTGAGACTCCTGCTATTCATTGTTTGTTCAGTCTCTCCCACACTGAGTGAGGGTGGTCTGTATGGTTGAAGATCATGGGAGATATATTTGAGGAGACTATAGAAATTCTAATTTGGTGACAAAGGCTTAAACTATCAAATGAGAAATGCATAGAATTCTCAAGTAAACTAACACACACAGAGACAACCTGTGTATATCAGAGACTAATAAATCAAGAAGACAAATCTGTAACATAGCCAATAAACATATGTCTCCTCTGACCACAGGCATTAAGATTAGAAATCACTTTTAGGAAGTAGAAAATCATTTCTGTGGTT
Organism: Peromyscus maniculatus bairdii; assembly: GCF_049852395.1. Lineage (NCBI taxonomy): Eukaryota > Metazoa > Chordata > Mammalia > Rodentia > Cricetidae > Peromyscus > Peromyscus maniculatus. The sequence goes on along the minus strand of NC_134859.1, from coordinate 50,170,659 downwards.
TGAATATGAAATGTTCCTTGTGAGCTCATGTGTGAGACACTTGGCCCGTAGGTGGTGGCTCTGCTTTTGGTGGGGTCTAGTTGGATGAAATGGTTCACCGGGGACATGGCCTAGAAGGATATAGATGGTGTCCAGTCCCTTCCACTCTGTTCGCTCGGTGCCATGAGCTGAGTGGCTTTTTCCTTCACATGCTCCTGCTGTCCCAATATTCTGCCTGAGGGCATGGGGCAAAGTGGCTATGCATGGAACTCTCTGAAATCATGAGCAAGTCATTAGCTAGTCTGTGCCAGGCACACTGTCACAGGGACCAGAAAGCTGATCAACACAGTCCACATGCTTGTAAATGACACACGAGGTAAAAGAGGAAATCACATCCAAACTCACGGACCACTGAGCATCATCCAAGGATGCAGCCCAGCAGCACAAGTGAGAGGAAAATTGACGCAACAGAAAATAGCACGGAACACTGAAAAATAACGGGACCTGTCATGTGTCTAATAAAGGACCTGGGTTCCTAGTATTGAGACTTTGTGTGATTCCCCTACACTGGGTGAGGGTGGTCTGTGTGGTTGGTGCGTTTAGAAGAAGTGTTCACAGAGGAGTAGGAAATCGAAGAAGAAATTGCAATAAGAGAAAGTGGACTACAGCAAGAAAGACAAATGAAAGCAAATCCAACGATATACAGAAAGGTAACAGTCACGGGGCACCATGTGCACAATGGTGTGTGCTCCTCTCTCACCGAACATCCTCCTGCTCCGTAGAGATGGGTCAGATGCTAGAGGTGCTAACGCCAGAGCAGAGGTGGAGGAGAGGGTCAGCTGCGTCTTCTCGTCCACGAAGTCTGCATTATTGAGACAGGGAACATGGTGTGTGAGTGGCAAACAGGAAGAGAGCACTGACCTGTGAGAGATGCAGACCTAGCATGTCAGGAACCAGCTAGGCTTTAAGTTGTCAGTGGAGAGTAGGGAAGGTTGTCAGAGAAGAGACTGAGGACCTGGGGGAGTGTGTATAAATCAGGAGATCCAGGGGGATCACTGGCAGTGGAGAGAGAACAAAGCAGGTGGCCCCAGGATGAACTAGACTGGAGGGAGAGTGAATGCCAGGCAAATCAGTCCACTGGTAGTGGATCTTTGTAGCACATCTGACATCCAGAAGGGACTGTCACTCACAGGGAGGTGGGCAGTGACATGGTTAAGCCTGGTGGTCTTTTAGAGATGTGTAAGTGATCAGTTTAAACTGTGTGCTTGAAGGTTGAGTAAGGTAGTGAAGGAATGCTCTCTCTGGAGCTCAATGGTCTCAGGGAGGAAAGACCTCACATGTTTCCTACCCTCTGAACACTGCCATCTTACATCTTCTCAGTCTGTTCTGCCGAGAGCGTCTCTTTTTGCTTGCTAGTATAATTATGAGCTCCTACCATTCCCCTAACTCCTTTATCTGCAGGGAACCAATTTCAAAACTCACGGAGAGTGGATGCCTGAAGCAGCGTAGTACAAATGGAATACCAACACCGGACCTGATAATCAAAGAAGTAGCTTTGGACAAAGGGATGGTTCATGCTTTGGGAGGGATGACCTGTTCAAAGGAGGATGGTATTGGAGTTCAACATGCTGCTTCAAGCTCAGGGACTGACAGTGTGTGTGTGTGTGTGTGTGTGTGTGTGTGTGTGTGTGTGTGTGTGTGTGTGTGTGATTGTTCATTGGTATTTTGGGCCACATTTGACTGTGAGTGACTGAAATCATTGGTAAGTCAGGACCACCATACTTAACTTTCCTTCTGTGAGTCTTTCTGATGGTGTGGGAGGAAAAGGATGCAGCCAGAGACCAGCACGACAAAATGTCTGCTTTGTCCTTATTTCCCCTAGATGACTGGGTTCAAGCTCTTCTCTCTGCTCAGCTACTTCAAGAAGCTGTTCTCACAGTTACTGATGAAAGCTGCCCAGAATGAGCAACAGAGCAGGGCAGACTCTAAGAACAATGTTTAACGAAGAGAATAGAATTAAATTACATTTGTCCTTCCATCAACCACTTCTCCCAGGTCTTTCCTATCCCTTAAGTGGACTCTGATACCAGCAAGGAAGACTTCTTTCTACCCCTGAACATGCTCTCTGTGACTCCAGAAGGAGTCCTGTCTTCTGTGGATGATTGATGGATAAATAAAACACCGATTGGCCAGTAGCCAGGCAGGAAGTATAGGTGGGACTAGCAGAGAGGAGATTTGAGGGAACAGGAAGGCAGAGAGGAGGAGACGCCAGCCTGCCATCCAGGGAGCATGATGTAAAGGCAGCAGGTAAAGCCACGAAACACATGGAGACATATAGATTAACAGAAATGGGCTGAGTATAAGAGTAAGAGCTAGACAATGGTAGGCCTGAGCTAATGGCTGAGCAGTTTAAATAATAAAAGCATCTGTATGTTTATTTTATAAGTGGGCTACGGGACTGCGGGGGCTTGGTGGAACCTGGAGAGAAAAACTCTAGCTACACCTGTCCCCTCCCTCAGATGCCACCTTTAATCAAGAGTTTATTCTCAGATGATATGCCTGTGCAGCTTTACAGGTAACAGTTTTCCCAAGGGCTTCCAAACCTTTTGTTTGGAAAGAGCATTTGTTCCTCGGAGACTTTTGGCTGCCCTATAAGCCTTGGGCTGAGAATGAACAGTTGATTCTGGTTATCAAAGCTTTGTCTAAATAAACTGGGACCTCACTAGATCCCTCTTGGCTATGGAGCTAGGTATATGGACAGTCCATCTTGGAGGCATTCCAGAATGAGAATGGTTATTGAAGCATACAAAAAACAGACCTCCTTATTAGGAAGCTTCACCTAGGAGGAGGGGCCTCAGCACAGGCTCTGTAAAGAGCATGACAGAGCGACTCCGGAGTATTGGAGCCAAAGAGAAGTCTCTCTGCCCTTAACCAAAGGCGCAGCCTGGTTTTTATAGGCTAGACATAAATCTGAGAAAGTGTTTATAAAATAGACTGAGTCTATCTGGAAGGCTTAAGAAACAACTTTTATAGGTTAATTCTTAGGAAATCAATTTGAGGATATTTAGAGACATTGCATTTGCAGAGAATGGGATTCTCTCACCCTGTCCAGCTGGGGCACATGCTTCATTCAACAACATAGCACCCTTTTATACTCATTTGGGTGGTGTTGGGGGCACTGTCTTCTGAGTTGGATGATGCCTTAACATGAAGCATGCATCAGTGGACCACAGACATCTATGCTTGTTCTTATAACCTGTGGTAGTGTTTTGAGTCTGTGCTCTGATTGGGGATTCCCACCTGCAGTGGGAACATGCGAGGCATGGGTGGACCTGACCCACAGAAGCTTTTTCTGGGAGAAACTCTGAAGCAGATTCTTCCTAGCCTGTCAATCTTACAGGAGAAGAGGGCGGTGCCCTGAGCAGTGTGCTCTCTCTTTTCAGCAAATGCCACCATGTGCCAAACACCATGCTTGACCCCTTGTGAGTTATAAAAATCGTATGGGCCAATTTTTTTTTTTGTCCCCATAAAGTAATCCTTTTAAGGGAGGGAAAAAAGCATCACAGGTGCTGTCATATAGGATGCAAGAAAAGCTGATGGTGAGAGAAATAATTGAATGCCTTGTGCCATGGTCAGGATATTTAGAAAGAAGTTAGTGTATTCGGGAAGAGGTAGGTGGGGCCAGAGAGAGGAAGCCATATGGTAATTATCACAACACTCTTGGTATTTAAAAGTAATTTCGGTGACTTGAAAAAAACTTATCCATGGGGCCAAAGAGTCACCCTACTGTAATGGGAGCTCTCCTGGCATGAAAGGACCACACCAAGGCAGAGAGTAAGTTACAATGAGGAAAGAACAATCAGTATGGGTGGAGAGATGGATTGAGGCAAAACTCTCAGGCCTTAGGGGTGGCTGGGAATGGGCAATGTGAGTATTTGGTAGGCAGTGCTGGGCTTAAGTGCTCAGTAGGTGACCTGCCTGAAGTGAGGCAGTTAGTCAGGGCAAGGAAAACAAAGAAACAGGGGGAGGAGTCACAGGAAACGGAGGAGAGGTTTGTAAGAAGAAGAACGGTGATTAAATGCATCAAATGCTACTAAGGGAAAGAAGGAGGGAGAAACCTGGGTCAAATGCTGTTGAGCGTATGGAGACGAACCTGGGTGTTTTGATGGTCAGTTTGAAGGGAAAGAATTAAGATAATGAGGATGTTTGTGGGTAAAACAGGTCTGCAGGAAAGATTAGAGCTAGAGAAGAAATCTGCAATAGCAACAGAAGTGAGGGTTGTTTGAGGCTTGGAAACCATCAGGCGGTATGAATGAGAATGGCCTTCAGAGGCTCACATGTTTGAATACGTGGTCCCCAGTTAGTGGAGCTGTTTGGAAAAGACTAGGTGTGGCTGTGTTGAGGTGTGCCACTAGGGTGAGCTTTGAGGTCTCAAAAGCCCACACTGGGCCCAGTGTCCCTCTCGCTTCCTGCAGCCTGTGGATCAGGATGTAAAGCTCTCAGCTCCTGCTCTAATACCATGCCTATCTGCTTCCTGCCATGATGATCGCGGATCGACACTCTGAAACTATAATCAAGCCCCCAATTAAATGCTTTCTTTTATAAGAGTTGCCTTGGTCACGGTGTCTCTTCACAGCAGTAGAACACTAAGACAGAAACCTTCGGGGAAGATAGAGCTCCTGAAAATGTTGCTGCTTTGGGCGTTTTCTACAACACCAAGCCCTCCAGGTGATGTTTCATATTTTGCCTCCATCAGGAATGTGACATCTAGAAATCTTCATGGAGACGGGGACTTTTAGAGACTGACAGGTTGACAAGGCGCCCAGTGGATAGTCTCACAGCCCTGAGCTCCTTCAATCTCTGGGGACTCCCAAGCTGGCACCTGTGACATCAGACATTCCTAAGCACCTGTGGGTAGGGTAGAGAGACCTGAGAGTTTTCCCAGATGTGCACATCAGAGCCAAGAAGAGTAAATGGAAGTGTTGCCTTCTCCTTTTTCTCAAGCAGTTGACAAATGGACCGGGTCTACCTGGAAGGCTTAAATTTTCTTCTCAACATCATTTTCAGTTTCGGAGAATTCAACTACCCCATCCTTCACCTAATTGCTTTTGTCTAACTTTTCAAAAAGCTGGGTACTTGTGGGAAATTCAATCCACATGTTTACAATTCATCTGGCCTCTACTCCTCTCAAATTTGTCTTTGGAGCACGCATGGCCGCTTGAGAAGCCTTTTAAGGTTCAGGACTTTGAGAACCAGATAGTTGTTTTGTTAGATATGTCAAAAAACACATGGCAAAAAATGTTCAAGAAATCCAAACTCAAGAGTCTGGTTGGTCATTGAATGCAGCAGACCCTGGGTCCTTGGCGGGGGTTTTTAGCAGTGGCTGTGTAGGCCAGCAGTTTCAATGCAGAGAGAGAGGCTTCTCCAGGGCTGAAGAAGGATCCACGTCTATAGGACTGCTCCCCTAGTGCTCCTGGTGTCCAGAGACCAAAGTCTAGGAGCCTCACACCCATGCTCACACTTCCCGGTAGGTCCTGGTACTTTTAGAGCTTCCAACTCTATGACCAGGTCACTGGTACTATACAGAAGATGCTGGATCATTTCTGGCTAGTTCAACCTATTTATTGTATAAATAAAAATTGAAGCTCAAAACCATCAAATGTCTTGCTCATATGCTTTG